>NC_134207.1:194024709-195274709 GCF_965140235.1 Caretta caretta | reverse complement strand
CTTTTTTAGAATATTAACCCCTCCTCAGTGGCGTTAGAACAATTTTTATAGCGGGAGTGCCGAAAGCCACTGAACAAAACTATAAACCCTGTATATGATGGAAACCACTTCACACCAGGGGGTGCTGCAGCATCTCCTCTTCCAGCACCCCTGCCCCTACTCACACCACATATGCGGAGAAAGACTACGGTTTTCAGTAAAAATGAAGAGCCCCTAACTTTGTAAACTGCTCTAAAAAAGTGGGTCAATATTAGCCTTTAATCTAGAGTGAACAGTAATGCAGCCATGGAAATATTTTAGTTTTCTACTCCTTTTCATTCTTTGCCAATGAAGGTTAAAAACCCAGCCAGCCAGCTGCCATTTTCATTACAGAAAGTGAACTGCAGTCCTCTTTGGTGCAATAAGTCATATCCTTTAAATACTGTTTCCTAAGTGTAGGTGAATTGCCTATTAAGTGCCTTGAACATACAAAAGACTTTTTCAATCAATGCACAAACAAAATTTCTCCAAAAAAGTACTTGGTGAAGCTGTCACCGTATAACCAGATTCTAGGGCATGTGCGCATACAGCCACAAAACAAAAGTATGTTGCATCAATAAAATGTTAACTAATATCCAATCAGGTTTTTATTCTTTATCTTCCAACAAATACACACAATGGAGTATAAAACTAAGAATTAACCATTCAGCTGAGCACAGAAGATTATGGCACCTCCTCTAAATAATTACAGTACAGTATGTGAATGATGGGGTCACCAAGCCTGGCATTGGACTTGGTGTGGTCCGGGACCAAGGCCCAAGCCCCACCGACCGGGGCCAAGGGCTTCAGCCCTGGGTGGCAGGGCTCAGGTTACAGGCCCCCCCAACCTGGGGCTGAAGCCCTTGGACTTTAGCTTTGTCCCCCCCCACCCAAGGTGGTGGGGCTTTGGCCCCACCACCCAGGGCAGCGGGGCTCAGGAGATCTCAGGCTTCGGTCCCCCTTCATGGGGTCGTGTAGTAATTTTTGTTGTCAGAAAGGGGTCTCAGTGCAATGAAGTTTGACAACCCCTGGTCTAACCTAACTCAAAAAAGGCAAACCAAAGCTTACAATAGTGGGGATGAGATAGTAAACAGAACTTAGCTTCCCAAAAAATTTCTAGAAGATGATACGTGAAAAATACCTGGTTATTTCTAGCAGTCCTAATTGAGGTTTAAAGCTTAAATATTTAATTTCAAAGTAACCAAATACTTTTTAGGCCTCCCTCAATATTAATATCTTTTAGGTTCAATTGTAGGAGATTTATGAAAATGCACTCTTCTGAAGGAGACTCATTTTTAAAACAGTCAATTTAATTAAAAAGGGGATTGTTTCATTTAGAGAGGTCATCTGTTAAGACAGGGAATTGATGTTTTAACTAATGGACTTTGTCAAGAAACATCAATTCCCTTTCTAAGAGATGAAATCAGTAAGTAAAAATTCCTTCAAATAAGTAGACTGTCTACAAAAAAAAATAATAATAATCAGGAAGAGTGCACTTCCATAGGTCGTAAATAAAATCCATATAGCCAATGACAGATTTTCTATATGAGGAAAAACCTCGTTAATCCTCCACTCCATTAAAAAAATCTCTCAACAAATTTGGATTTTTCAAATTCTGATGACAGTCTCATAACTGAATTTTATAGGTGGTTAGTTCTTTTGAAGTAATCAGTTTCAAGACCAAGTTTTCAAATATGGACTCCCAAACTGTATAGGCAAATGTCTTTGGAATAAATTGGGTAACTGTATGATGAACCGTGACAGGGGGCTTCACTTTTTTTTTTGGCAGTACAATATGGTGACAAAATAAGGGCAATGCACATTTAAGGCTATATATGCTGAGGCTTCATATTAAAGTAAGGAGACAACTGTCATTGCTACACCTGAACCACTATCTTCAGTTCTTCTAGGTACTTCTTTACTGGAAAGATATAGACAAACGAGAAAAATTCCAAGGAGGACATAAAATGATTAAGGGGGCTGAAGGACTGACTTATGAGATGAGACAAAAGAGCTAAATATGTACGATTTAGCCGAGTAGTGAGTGAGGAAAGAAAAGAAGAACAAATATTTGAAAAGTATAAATGGTAAGTATGAAGAAAATTTAGTATGGCACAAGGGAATATAAGCAGGAGCAATGGGATGAAACTAACAGAAGCAAAGTTTAGGTTAATGATCATGATTCCTTGACAGTAAAATATAGTAGGATTTTAATTAATTTCCCAAGGGATGAGGCTTCCACATTTAAAACTAGATTGGGAAATGCACTAGAATATATACTGTAGTGAACACTCACTCATGGAGAAGGCTGGACTAAATTACTCAAAGTGGGAAATTACATCTTGTTTAATTACAATGTTAAACACAATTTAGCATTCAGTGTAGGCAAGGACTGCCATGTTTAATGATGAGTCAACTGGTCATAGCTAGCCTCAATCAGTAAACCTTAAATTCAGTGTAGACAAATAGTCTTTTACATCTCTAATTTTTCATTCTGAATTTCATTCTGTTCAAAATAGAGGTTTGCCAGCAGCATTCATCACTTACATATGTAATAGCGATTAAAACTCACAGGCCAGATTCTTGGCTAGAAGTCCAGAGCTATGCCAGTTTACATTAGCTGAGAAATTAGTCCCATACATCAGTCACCACTGTCAGTGCCAGAATTAGATTCCTTTTTATACAGTAAGTAATATTAACTGCACCTTTAGACATATTGATTAACAATGAACCATTACTGCTCAGTGGGTTTGTCACTAATTGCATATGCATCTCTGTGAGTGATTTGTCAGCTTCTTTTCTTGTCCGTATTTATACCTTCCAATCATTTAATCATATTCGTTACCAACTGCAGCATGTGCATGATGAGATAATATCCATCAATACACTGTACCCTTATTGACAGTGAGTTGAGTGAACTAACTTATCATTTGAGTCTCAGGTGCAGCTTGTTCAGAAGGATCAATTTAGTAAATGGTCTCATGTAGAAACTAGCTTGTCAGTGGGTGCTAAAGGAAAAAAATCCAGAAAGACTAATCACAAACTAAAATTACCTCTCAAAATAAAAAAAACTGACTATAAAGACAGTGTCCCACACCTCAAATCCATACTACAGCCACAAGTTACGGTAAGTATTACTAACACCTTCCAGGGAGTACAACTCTCCTATCAGAGTAGAAGTGATTTAAATCACTGATTTTAATCATGATTTAAATCAGTAAACAGAAAACCTTAAACTAAATGATTGATTTAAATCACTTTTTGCATTTGTACTTTTTAGTTATTTTCCTAAAGAAAGGTTGATTCTCATTGGTTGGTAACCATTAAAACATGTTGATTTGCAACCAAATATACTCTTTACACTAAATTTGGTGCTTCTTTTTGTTAACCTGAAGGACAGGTTTATTTAACAAATTAGATAGCTTGATTTACGTTTGTACAGATACCTAAATTTTACTCTTTTTTTAGTATCTTTAAGAAATGCATCAGTCACAATTTTCATTTACTGGATGATGGTTAATTGTGTCAAGCTTCATTTGGAGATAAATGCAAATAAATTAAAAATGAACAAAACCAGACTTTTTTAATTAAATAAAATGACCTTAAGTGTGCTGGATGCATAAGAAAAAAGTTTATCAGAACAGGTTTTCCATATATAGTTTATATATTTATCTGAACTCTTTATCTGTAGTTAGTAAAATGAACTGATTGTTTCTGGTCACCATGTCCTTCAAGATCTAGAACTAGTAGCTCTCTACGCAAAAGAATAAATGGACACAAATCAGACATCAAGAATTATAACATTCAAAAACCAGTCGGAGAACACTTCAGCCTCTATGGTCACTCAATTTCAGACCTAAAAGTGGCAATTCTTCAACAAAAAAAATTCAAAAACAGACTTCAACAAGAAACTGCAGAATTGGAATTAATTTGCAAACTGGACACCATTAAATTAGGCTTGAATAAAGACTGGGAGTGGATGGGTCATTACACAAAGTAAAAACTATTTCCCCATGCTAATTTTTTCCCCTACTGTTACTCACACCTTCTTGTCAACTGTTTGAAATGGGCCATCCTGATTATCACTACAAAAGGGTTTTTTCCCTCCTGCTGATAATAGCCCGCCTTAATTAATTGGTCTCGTTACAGTTGGTATGGCAACACTCATTTTTTCATGTTTTCTGTGTATATATATCTTCCGACTGTATTTTCCACTGCATGTATCCAAAGAAGTGGGTTTTAGCCCACGAAAGCTTACGCCCAAATAAATTTTTCTCTCTTTAAGGTGCCACAAGTACTCCTCGGGTTTTTTTTTGCTGATACAGACTAACACGGCTACGACTCTGAAACCTTACACCTACTTGTTATTCATAGATTGGAAGAGAAAAAACAAGCTTTCCTGCTTTTTCAACTCTCAATTGGTTTCTTAACTTTGAAAGTATCACTGAACTAGTTGTATAAACTGAAATGAAGAAAATATTCTCTGCACCTAGAGAAGAGGCTACTGCTGTCAAATGCAGGTTTAGCACTTCAACAAAGTCTGGTTCCAGGTGCTTAGCCAGTGACTTTCACCAGTTCAGAGGTTTGATTTAGGAGCCTAAATCTCACTTTACAGCGGACTTGGTCATGCACTTTCAATGAGACATCAGCTTTCAAGTGCCCAAGTCACTTTTGAAAATGGGACTCTGGAACTTTTACCATCATCGGCGAGGCTGCAAGTCTTTCACAGAGGTCATGGAAGTCACGGATTCCATGACTTTCCAGAACCTCGATGACTTCCGCAGCTGCAGCAGCTGGGCTGACCCCAGGGTGGCCAGAGCAGCTGGGGCGGCCCTGGGGCCAGCGGCACCAGCAGCTGCTCTGGCCAGGCAACGCAACTGGTCCCAGGCACTGCCCGGGAGCTGCGGTCTGGTAGCCACAGCAGGGTCCTGGGCCACCCCACATCCGCTGTGGTGGCGGCAGGGCCACAGGCCTCCCGGAGCAGCAGCAGTGTAGTCCCGGGCCATCTCCGCCCCCCAAGAGCGGCAGCAGCAGCCAGGTCCTGGGTTGCTCCCCACCCCCAGGAGCAGCAGCAACCACTGGAGTACCCCGCCCAGCAGCAGTGTCCACTGGAGCACTCTCCACACCCACTAGCACCTAAGATTTAGGCATGGGTATTTTTAGTAAAAGTCAGAGACAGGTCACTGGCCACGACATTTTCGTTATTGCGCATGACTGGTTCGTGACTTTTACTAAAAATACCTGTGCCTAAATCATAGCTTTAATCATGGGCTTATGGAGGCTACAGGTCTAGAGCAAAGTTTTCACAGCCCACACATCCTGCCTTACTATAAAAAGACCTCCTAAAGGAGGCCGTGGAGTAAGGTATTTGACTCAATTGATATATTTCAAACTCCAGTGATATGCAGGGGCTGATTGTCCATATCACCACATACTCCATTTGCCGTACCCAATAAGGGAGCAATTTTTCAGCAGAAAGATTATTTTTCAAAACTAAATAGTAAAAAAGCTACCCTTAAGAGTTTCTTTATAAAATTTGTTTCCAGGAGCTTAATCTTAACATGCTAGGCTTGCTATATGAGAGTCAAAATTAAACTTGACCTTTTAAAAAATAGTTAACATTAAGCAGTCAACAGACTAACTGGGGTGGGGGAAATTGCAATTAAAAAAATTAAGTTAGTATTTACAAAGAATCGTGACATGGAATCTGTCGTTGGAATCTTGGTTAAAGACAGAGAGCCTGATTTTCTTCTTACTTATATCAAAGTAAATTAGAAATCCACCAGAGGATTCACACAGGCATAAGAGGAACCAGGTCCAACTTGAGCATATGAAAATATTCATGAAGTCTAATTCAAATAACTGAAATTCCTGAAAATATAGGTTTTTAGCTTCTTATAATTAATTGCTTTTATTCAGTTCTGATTTATGTGACTCTTCTCCAAATACAAACATTTTCCTATTTAAATAAAATTTGTTACCAAATTTCTAAGCATCTAGCATTACTTTTTCCACTAAAACTTTAACTGTAACTCTAGGTTCATTTTGCGAGCATGAATGAGTCATGCATGACATATATGGTGACAATGTCACAAGATAAAAGTTTATTTTTTTTCAGATAGTCCTTTGGGTGAAGTTTCAGTCATTAGAATATTTCCTTAAGTTCCATTTCCAGCCAAATACAGGTGATAGTTTTATTTTTGATACTTCTACATTCTATTCTAACATTTGAGAGAATTTCCTTATAAATGAAATGTTTATGACATGTCTAGATTGTTCTTTTTCCTGTTGAGTTTGTTATTCCCATTTGGTAATTTGAGGGCTTCAAGACAAGCCAATAAATTCTTAAGAAAATAATCCTGTGAATTCTTAAACCTTGAACATTATGTGGACAAAATTTCCATGTTTTGTAATTTTGCTGAAATTATAAAGCTTTACATAAAAAGTTAATTTTTTACAAAATCTCTTTGTGGATTTACTCGTAAGGAGCAGCCCATATTTTAAAAGTGTGTTTTGATACCAAAGCTGTAAATTTTAATATTTCTAGTCATGAAGACAGGCTGGCATGTACAGATTAGGCATTCAAAGAAAAATAAACATATCATCAAAGCATATATGTAGTTTCCAATCTCTTCCTTTCCTGCAAAAGGAGACTACCTAACACCAGAAGGCAAAGAACCAAAGTTAGACTTTCAATATCTAGATATTAACAAAAGTGTTAATGAAAATGTTTTGACATTTTCTTTAAACAGGGAAATTAAGTATTCATGAAATATGCATCACTGACTGCTCTTGGACTCAAGTCTTTTATGCACAGAACAAGTACAGAAAGTGCAAGCTTTTCTTACCTATATTGACAACGTGGTTTAACTCCGACCTAAAGTGATCACAATTAATGGTGAAGACATACAGTAACACAAAAGTGAGACAGAGGTGGTGAGGGAAAGAATTCAACAAGGAAAAGTTGTGATTCTTATGAGGGGTGGAGAAGGTATATATATCTGGTATGAGACATAAGCAGCATATCTTCTATGCTTCAATGTAATTGATGTTATTTGTGCAATTCTTCAAAGAAAAATTTGTGGGAATTCATAAATACAGTAGTTATTTGAGTTTTCTTTTTAGAAGAAACTATCCATGACCGAGGGATTTTTTTTACAAACTTCACACACTCAAGGGACACTAAAATCCTCAGTAAGAAGATCTGTATATTTCAACCCTTCCATACCAAGTTGTTCTACAACAAGACCAATGACTTCTCCCATTTAATCAAATATGCCTTCTACCAGTTGCCATGTGAAAAGAGATGGGCCTTGCAATGTAGTCTTGTGGTCAAATTTGGACTCAGATGGACTGAGGGAGAGTGTAAACTTTTGAGTCCAGTCTCCTCACAGAAAGCAACCAGTTGCCAGACCTTTCCTGTTCAAACAGCAGCTGTACAGTCAAAAGCCGCTGCTGACTGCAGCTGTAGCAGTATCACATCAGGAAAGATGCCATTTCTGAGAAAGTAAAATCCTAAACCATTTGGAACTTTATAGATTAAAAATCACTTTTAATCTCCACCCACAATCCAATAGGCAGCCAGTGCAGACTACAGAGCACTGGTAATGTACTCCTGACATGAAGCACCATTTCATAAGCAGGCAGCCACATTCTGCACAGGCTTGTATTTCTGAGTGTTTTCAAGGCAGAGCCAAATAGGCATCCCTCCTTCCCACACTCCCTGTAAGCATTCCTTTCAATAATGGCTGCCCCCACTCATTCCCTCCAGACCTTCCACAATTCATCCCTTCAGACAGGTGCTGATCCTCCACCACCACCACCCAGTGGGCAACAGTAGGCCTGCAGGGGGAGGCTGCTGCTGTTCTGAGTGGAGGGGATGCTGAGCTAATAACTCCATGATGTTGGGGAAGGCCTAATGCCAGCAAAGTGCAGTGAGAGAAGTAGAGAGGTCTCCCCATAGGGACCAGCAGATCAGGGATCCCAGCTTCTACCTCCCCCACCCCCCAAAACTGCCAGGCCCTTGAGGGGACCTCAGAGCCTGGGAAGGGGGAATTCACGCTCATGGGACTCTTTGGGAGTGACAGGCGACATTGCCCTCTGACACGCACACCTTGGGATCCCCCAGATAAACTCTTAGCCCTCCAAGGTCTGAGGCTGTGTTCACCCCATCCCAGTGTGCTACAGTAGTCTAATCTCAAATTGATAAAGACATGGGTAGCAGTGGTGAGGTCTTTGGGCAGGTCACACCTTCTTCACCGAGTACAAGTGGAGAAAGAAAGCAAATCGATCACATCTGCTACCTATATATCCACAAGCTGTAAAGGATCTCGCAAGACCCCCAAAATGGAAATCTGAACTAAAAAAACAGCAGGTGTACTCCCTCAATCAAGGGGACTGATTAGATGCAAGGTTTAATCTGGTTACTTCTCTCAGCCTACCAATGTTATCTATGACTTGTCTGGGTTAGACTTCTACCGGCTATCATCCAGGCCGCACTCTTGCCCAGTTCTTGTGCCAGAATTCCTTTCCATCACTATTGCATTTTGTGTTGCTGTTATTTCTATAAAGGTGGAGTGGCAAAAAGTCTACTGTGCACATTCCTGAACTCAGAAGTCTCCAGCTAAATCAAATCTGATCTGTTTCAATGCTGTGTATCCTTGTCCAGTTAACCTATCAATTCTATTTTGTTTTGACCCAACATGAATACCTATACTTCCCCACCCAGTATAATTTTGTACATTTCACAGCTTCTTTGCCATTAGTACTTGAAAAAGCAGAGGTTGTAAAATTAGGATATTGCTTAATCTAAACTCTAATATACAAAAATGCTTCTCAGTATTGTATGCCCTTAAGAACTCAATTCAAACATTTTTAATCAGAGTTGCCATCAAACAAGGAGGAAAAAAGACAGCAGCAGCAGCAAAGAGATAATAAAAATAATCAAAGAGAAAAGCCCTACAGGCTGGTAGGCAGGCAGGCAGGCAGGCAGGCAGAAAGACCTTAGAGACGAACACCCGTTTATCATAAAAGTGTATTTTATGCTAATCTAGACAAACAAGAAAATTAATACAATATCACGCAACAGGTATTTTGTAAAAATGTATTTTCTAAGATGACACAGCCACCAGCAAAGAAAACAAATCTCCTTCTACATGTGGGCAGATTTGCTTTGAGAATCAAATTTTTCAAAAGTAGATGCCCATAAAAAAGCAGCTGGCGTTCTTGGAATGGAAAACAGTTATTCAGACCATATAAAAGCAAACATAGTATATCAGTATAGCAAGGACATGTCTTACTTGAATAAGACCTTGTCAGGGGAGGAATCCCCAAAGCTCTAACTTTTTTTTTTTTTTTAAACCTGAGGAATACTAAAGAAGAAAACAGTAACTAGCTCAGTCTCCAGCGTGAACAGCAGTCATTTCTTATAAGGATGCGCTTCCTTTAGCTAGTCACAAATCACTGCCTCCACAGATTTCATGACCCACAAGCAAGACCAGTAAAGAGCTTCATAAAGATCCAAGAAAAGATTTCTACCCTTTCTAGGTTAAGTTGAAACCTGCACTGGCATGTTCACAGGTTGCCTGTTATAATTGTAGAAAGTGCCCTAGAATAGCAAAAAGAAAAGGAGTACTAGTGGCACCTTAGAGACTAACCAATTTATTTGAGCATAAGCTTTCGTGAGCTACATGCATCCGATGAAGTGAGCTGTAGCTCACGAAAGCTTATGCTCAAATAAATTGGTTAGTCTCTAAGGTGCCACTAGTACTCCTTTTCTTTTTGCAAATACAGACGAACACAGCTGCTACTCTGAAACCTAGAATAGCAAGCTCATCCTGCCTCTAATATCACAGGTGTAAAAACAAGAACAGAATTGAAACAACCGTCTTTGATGCTGAAGGTGTGATAAGGTCTGGAGAAAGTGTGAGTACAATAGAATTTGGACCTATGCAGTGCCTTTTATAGTGCAAATTTCACAAAGTGCTTTATAGTAAACTAAATGCAGATGAGACAGTGCAGTGTTTTAGGTAAGCACCGCAGCCACTTCAGTTCTCAGCAACAGGCTTGAGTAGCAGAACCCATTTTATTTCACAGGAAAGTGTTAGCCAGAACACTAGGGTTTCCTCATCAACTTTACATCTGGATAACCTCCAGAAATAGGCAGAAGGTACTTCTATTGTCTCATCTAAATTAAGCTCTTTGGATCAGGAATAGTCTTTCATACCTTTCTAAGCCTATTGGCAGTATTTTTCAGCCTTGATTTATTAGAATGGAGAGGTCTAATAGAAAGTTTATTTCCCATTTTGGATTAAATATTTTAAATTTGTTTTAAATAAAGCTATAATCTTTTTTTAAAAAGCTTTACTCTCTTGTACACTGCACTGCCTATCTCCCGTCCTTCATGAGCAATTTGTCTCTCCCTTCTACTTGAATCTCCTCTTTCTCCCCACATGCTGCCTGAAACTGCCTCCCTTAGCCAGTCTGACAAGGGGGATGAGGAAATACCTTTTATTGTTTGTCGTGGTCCCTTATCCAGTGTGACAATCCATCGACTTCATGCTCCCTAAGCCTTACTTCTTTCAGCTAGCCTTACACCGCTAACATCATTCTCAGCAATGCCATCAAGTCTTGCTCTTGATGTCCAACCTTAAACTCTTAAAATGTAACTCCCCAAAATGTAGCCCACCCTACCATTGAAACAAAAGTAGAGCATTTACAGAAAAAAATCACAGCCTTTTCCTGTTAAAGTCCATGGCCCACCTCCTTTGTCTGCAATTTCTTGATGTGTGGGTCTATTTGGAATGTTCGCTTCCCAGGAAAGTTTACTTGAGGGAAGTAGAGTATGAATTATGGAGGAGAGACCCTAATAAATGCAAGATATCAAATGAACGAGGAGGGACAAAAGAGGCAATGATGGGGTAGACTGAATGCAGTAAGAGGGGGAAGAAATACACCCAAAGGTTTTAAACTTTATTCAAGCCACCATTCATTCCACACACAGAAAAAAGTTGGACAGACCACCTTAATTCTGGCATATCCTAACTTTTGAATGCTTGACTTTGCAACGTTAATGTTCTTTAAATTTAATTTTGTGTGTAATTTCCTAGTTGGGTTTTTTTAAAAGCAAACTGAAAAAAAATTCCATCATGTGGCATTATACTGACACCAAACTGGTCATTGGCAAGGCTGGGTCTCCCTCAGCCAGGGAGTCTCCCCTCTCTCTTACCCACAAAAGAATGAGCTGGTGATGCCAGGAGTTCCTAGCAGACTCCCCTGCACTCCGCCCTATAGGAACAGATTCCTCGTGCACCAGGCTGCAATACCATTTGGCCTGGCAACCACTCCATCTGGATGGAGGGATGGCCAGGCCAAATTTGAGTGGCATTGTGACCCCATGCACCAAGTCACAATGCCCCTTACTCAAATCCAGCCCGGCTGCCTCTTCATCTGTACAGAGGGGCATCCAGGTAAAAATTTCAGTGATGTCACAACCACACAGCCATATTGATTTCATACAGGACTACTGCTTAGAAGTGGTCAGGTCATGGCGCCCTGGGGCTCTGTGGCCTGTGGAACTTTGAGTAAGTGCAAAAACTTTGGGGAACTGGGGCTGTTGGAACTTCTCCCCTCTGCCCCCTCAGTTGGTGCCACTGGTCTCTTCCCTACCCCCATTCTCCTCACAATGCCATCCTCAGGCTTCTCATCCCAGCCCCAGTCTCCTTGCCTAAAATATCCTAGTCTCACCTCACACGCCTCCCCCAGCACCACCTCCCAGTCTCTTTGCCCAGATAGAGTTTTTCAAAGAAAGTCAACTGAATTTTATAACGAGGAAAAAACAACATATTTTCCCCTTAGCTTCACTCTCAGAAACATCAGAACTGTTTTGGCTGAAATTTAAAAAAAAATAAAATAAAATACAAAAACACAATGTGAGGAAGACATCTGGCATAAAAATTTCAGCCTAAACTGGTAAAGTTTGGCAAAGCTATGAAAAGCTGAAAGAGGGTCCGATAATGGGAAGTGATGGGAAATCTTAATAGGCAATGCTACCTATGCTGCCTATAATATACAGAGGAACACGGATGACAGCACAAAACGTAAATCAATTAAGTTAATATACAACATTGAAATAAAGTTAGTGTTGGTATTTTTGTTAATTTTTGCTCAATGGGTTTTAATTTATTTTTCAAATCTTACAGTATAGGTATTATTTGAGTCTTTATATTCTGTAACTTCTTACACTGACTGAATTCCACTTGCAATTATGGCATTTGGGGATGGGTATTGGTTCAGAATTGGGTTCAGATTTTTTTAATGAAACTTCATGGCCTTTGTCATAAGTAAAGATATTATCCTCATAGAATATGTCATACATAGACTTTAGGGGCACCAAATAAAATTTGCAGGCTTTGGCTTAAATTTGCTCTCAGTAAAAAAACATTTACATGAACAGGTTTACTATGGATTTTGTTTGCTAGCACAGTAACTGTTGCAGAGAGCTCTAAAATCAAGATTAGTTAGATTACTGTAAGTCATTTTCTATCAATGCTCCTGCAGCAGTTTACTGTCATTTAATTCTACTTTTAGTGTAATTGTACATTTAATCCTTAAGTATACTTCACCTGGGAATTTCCAATTGATTATCTCAGATGTCATTTTTGGGATTGTCTGATAGTGAAAGGATTAACAAGTAGAATCTTTGCCCACAGATTAATTCAGCCATACAAGTCATTACAGCATATTACAGGCTAGGGGCATTTACTGCACTATGCGGCACAAAAAGGATTTACTCATGTATAATGGAAAAAGCAAAGTGCATTAAGATATCCTCCAATGTCTGTGCTGCAGAGAGAAAAGCACCTCTCTCTGTAATACAGCACATGTTCCTCACAAACCACCTGTTCTCGTTCCATTACGGGACATGTTAGCACCATGTACTTATTGTTTAGCTGATCTCAGAGTATCAAATACAAAGATTTAAGTCAAGTGCAAAGCACTGAAAAGCATTCCAGAGCCTCGACAAGTCCATCACCTAAAACATAGGTTTTTAATTCAACAGAATGAGTGTCCTTTGTATTTCTATTTCCTGTACCTTGATTAGTTGCTAAAAGATATAAGGAGTCACAATTTTAATATTGTTTTTAATCTATTATCTGTACTACACTAGCACCTAGAGGCCCCAGTAGAGACTGAAGCCCTGCTGTGTAAGAGAGAGCATCTGCCCAAAATTGGTTACAGCCTAAACAGATAAGATAATTGTCAATGCCCTATAAAAAAATGATACCATGCACATGGGCCAGCCACCTCTAACGGCTGCAAACACTGACTGCTTACAGCCCCTGCCACAATAAAAACCTGATTTGACAGAGAGGTGTGATTAATGCTGAAACCTCAGACCAGCAACAGGAAAGATGCCTAAACATGGATAATGGTTTCTCTTGGGGGCAAATGTTGCTGTGCACAAAATGTGGGGAAGGGCTGGGGGGGGTGCAGGAAGAAACTAAGACTGCACAGAGACTGTGCACTCAGAAGATGCTGGGATGATGTCCAAAGGATGTTTAGGATGGGTTTGACAGTGGCCAGTGGGTCCATCCCTATAGGGATCCATAGGCCTAAAACTAGGACTGCCACGCATCCGGTTTTTGACTGGAATGCCCTGTTGATAAAGGGACCCTGGCGGCTCTGGACAGCACCACTGACCAGGCTGCTAAAAGTCCAGTTGGTGGTGCAGCAGGGCTAAGGCAGGCTCACTGCCTGCCCTGGCTCTGCATGGCTCCCAGAAGCCTAGGGGCCACAGGGACATGCCAGCCGCTTGTGGGAGCCACCTGAGGTGAGCGCCATCTGGACCCTGCACTCCTCACCCCCTCCCACACGCCAACCCCCTCCCCCAGCCCTGATCCCCCTCTTGCACCCCGAACCCCTCAGCCCCAGCTCAGAGCCCACACCGAGCCCGCCCCTCCCACCCCTACCCCTGGCCCCCTCATACACTCTGAATCCCTCTTTTCTAACCCCACCCTGGAGCCTGCGCCACCAGCCAGAGCCCTCAAGCCCCACAACCCTCTGCTCCAGCCCGGAGCACCCTCCCACACTCCGAACTCCTCGGTCCCACCCACCCCAGCACGGAGCCCCCTGCTGCACCCCAAACCCCTGCCCCAGCCCGGTGAAAATGAGCAAGTGTGGGGGAAAGCAAGTGACAGAGGGAGGGGAGATGGAGTGGGGCGGGGCCTCAGAGAAGGGGCAAGGCAAGAGAGTTTAGTTTTCGGCAATCAGAAAGTTGGCAACCCTACCTAAAACAGTGCACACACACAGCAGTCCTAGCTGAGCAGCAGAGTGGCTTTATAATTGCTCTAAACCAAGCTGGAAGGCAGAGGGAAGAAAATTCCTTCCCTCTGAACTCCTTTTAGATCTCCTCCATAAAGCACATTTACTGTTGCATTTGGCCCACAGTGAAGTTTTGTCCCTTCCAAAGGACAATTCCACAGTAAGTGAAAGTTAACTGCAACCGGAATCGCAGTTTGCACATTGAAATAATTCAGGACTCTAGTCTGCTTGCTATACACAGATTTCCTATATCTTAGTTCACACTATGAATGCCAATATATTTAAATTCTAATACACATCAGTACCTTTTTTCAAAGGACAATCAACATTTTTAACTATTATATGAGGGATATAGTCTACGGTCTACTGGAGACTGAACAGAAACTAAATTAACTGCAAGTCCAGCTTGTATTTCTGCAAAAAAAGAGGTCTCAATGATAAAAGGAGTGCATTCTGGTTTATTTTCATGACAGATTTATTTTACTCTGTTTTAAAAACATATAATAAATTGAAATAACATCTTTTCATTTCAGCCAAAGATCTTAAAGTTGTTTACCAACTAGTGCACAAAAGTCAACCCAGTTCAGGACAGGGAATGAAGACTGCCTCTTTCAGTACAAACCACAAGGTGACAGTTTAGGTAGGCAGAATGCAATTATCCAAAGTGGAATTTGGCTAGCACCTGTAGTCTTGCAACAACAAAAAAAGTGGTTAGGCGCAGAAAATATATGAACAGAGGTTGAAAAAACTCAAAGTGAACATAAGTACATAACAAACTGAAGATTCTGTTGTTCAATATTTAACCAGTACATCTAAAGGATCTCTTACCAGCCACAAACCCTCTGTAGCTAGCTGAATACAGTTGATACTGGGTATTTTGTTAGATAATGTGCTTCACTACATAGTCACATAAAAAGGATATCCTCACTTCAAAAAACCACATCAAGAATAGAAAAGGAGAAGATGAAATGGGCAAGTTAAAATCCAGGAGAATAATCCCTTTTGCAGAATTAAATATACCTACAACTAGCTCAGGCTGCACATGGGGAAAAAAGCGACATAGTAAACAACAGAAAACAAATAACCATCAGTAAGCTGTCTAACATAAGGATCTCCAGATATGCAATAATTTATTTTACTAGATGAAAGGAACACAGATTTACAATCCTCAAATTCTGGAGGCTGACAAGCTAAAAGGAAGAGCCTCAATCTAGTTACAAATTGGTACAAAATCTCAAGTCCAGAATTTAATACATCCCTCAAAAATGTTCAGTGGAGGCAAGGATTTGGAACAAAGGGAACATTCTCATCCTATAAAACTTTTATAATCAATATTCTCTTCATGAATGTCTAAAATACAAGAACACAATCTGCACGTACCAGATCTTAATGCATGGCTAGAAGGTGCTTCTATGGTTTTAAGGGTGGTATAAGAACCTATATAGAACAGAAACCCCACTGTAAGTCTCAGATGGTTTGTGCAAAGGGCTCCATGCCCATTTTTCTATAAAATCCAAGCACACAGTCAAACAAACAGATTGTTTGGCATTTAGGAAACACTCTACCATACACCATCAATCCTTTATCCACATTAAGATAACACTGGGCTTCCTAAGCCCGCTAGACAACAATGACAAATTAACAGGGCCACTACCACCAGCCGAAGAGATTCAGCAGCTTGAGGATGTTCCCAGAAAAGAGCTGAAAGTGAAGCTGTGGCTTTATAATCTGTGAAAAGGACTCCTCAACAGCCTCTCCAGCATGACAACCAGCATCTTAGACTTTTTCAAATCAGTGCTGAACACTGATATTGAGAGGTATACACATCGCACCCTTCACGTTGATCCAGGGACGGCTTTAACGGGGATCATGGTTTCACCTGCACCCACAGAACTCATGAAACCAAGGGTGCAAAAACAGGCAAACATATACTTCTTAGGCATGTTCGGAGAGGGAGCCCGTCCTGCACTCACCCTGCAGTAGCAGCTCCTGTCATATGAGGCTGGGCCTGGCTTCCCGCTCCAGGTATTGCTACCTGGCACATAGGGTCACAGTGCTACTCATATTTGGCCCAACCACCTCTCTGTCATGGTGGATGCCAGCTTGCAATGCCTAAAACAAGGAGCGTGGCCCTAGCTCAGCTACATGGTCAGTGCCTCCCCTCCACATTGGGCTGTGATTAGGGTTGTGGTGCTGGGGGGGGGCGGGTGCTGCAAATGGTGGGTGACCCCTCAGCAGTTCAGTGCACCCACTGAATCAGGAGCTTATATCCGCCCCTGCACAAGATCTTAAATCTTCTTTCCTGCATATTACCATGATGGAAATCTGAGGGATAGTCAGCAGCAGACGCACAGATTCTAGCAGTGCGCTAAGTATTTACACTACAAGAGAAGACAAAAAACAGAACACTTTTGTGTTGCGGTTTTGTTTGTTTGACAGGGGTGTCTACGATTCTATAGTGTAGCCAGCTGATTCCCTCAAGGGTAGTAATTTAAATGACTTGTTCTATTTTAAGCAAAAGGTCGATTCAGATTTAATTTACATTTAATGCTGAATGTCAGCCCAAAGTTCTCTCCCCTCCCCATGGGCATGCAATTTATCATAAAAGGCACAGAATTCTTTAACAAAACTTTAAGTATGGTCAGAGAGGAAACAAATTAATTTTAATAGCACAGTAGCACTGAAAGAGGAATCAGAGCTCTCTTTAAGGACTGTCAGAACGTAGAGATGTGTCTGTTCTGACAGGGATTAAAGTAACACCAATTACTAGACTAATTGTGCCTTTAGAGACTGTGATCTCTTAGTACATAAAGAATTTTTTGTTCCTTCAGAAGAAGGAGCTTAAAGAGAAATCAGCCTCCTTCAAATGACACCTGTGGATTCCCAAAGGGTTCTGTACCTCCCCCTTCTCTTCAATAGGAGACCATTCAGATAGAAGATAAATTATGGACTCCAAGACATCAATATGCTGACGATACCCAACTGTGTATCTGGTTCTCCACTGTGGTTCTATTAAGGCTGTGCCTAGACTAGGAAAAATAGAGAATGCATTTTTAAAATTGACCTAATACATTTTAGCTCTCACATTTTTAAGCATTAGTGTAGTTAGGGCTTAGGCCATTTTAAAAATGTGTTGGATGACTGTGGTCAAGCCTATCCTCTCCCCATCTATCTCACACGATTGCCATGTTTCAGCCTGGACCCTATTTTCTCCACTTCCACTGGCACTTTATTGTCTTAGTCCTCATCTTCAAAGCAGCAAATTAATAAGGTCCCAGATACATTAAAGAACACAGCTACGTCTACAAGCCACCAAGACAACTGTGCTACTCTGGAACAAAACAAAACCCAGAATAAAGCACATGAAAGCTGAGGACAAAGCACTCTGAGTTGAGGGGACCCAGCTTCCAGACGAGTTTAGATTAATCCAGAACGTGACCGCCTTTAGGAAACACTAAAATTTCCTGCTTAATAACACTTTTCCACCATATCCATAGTGACATACAGAGAATCAACTGCTCCCCTCCTCCTCCACCCACCAAACCTCCTCTCCTCTTCCCCCCGCCCTGAAAAGTATTAGTATTCATTTGTTTCCCATGCAGTAACTCTGCGGGTGCTCTTTGTGTTGTTTAGCCCGGTATGCTTGCAAGAAATCAGAAGTGAAGATTACCCACAATTGCCCTTCCAGTTTAGCCGTTTGCAAACTCTCTTTCAAACTTCTGTTAAATCATTCGATTTTCCCATTGGCTTGAGGGTAATATAGGGATCACCTTCTGTGTAAAATGTTCCTCTCTGCTAGAAAAGTTTCAAACTCCAGGGAAGTAAATTGACTACCATTATCTGAAGCCAGTTTTTTGGGGTTACCTTCCCTGCTAAAAATTGAAGAGAAGAACTTAATTACTGTAGCAGAAGAGATTTGCGATGTAAACGCTACCTCAGGCCATTTACTGAAATAGTCTATTAAAGTGATGGCATAACGGCAGTCAATTGGAGCAGTATCAAAGGGTCCTACAATGTCAATCGCCACTTCTTCCCCATACAGATTCAGGAAGAGGAACAGGCTGTAATGGAGGGGTACATGTCACTGCTGTCTTATGCATTTGGCAAGTGACACAGGATTTTATGAGTGCTTCAGTTTGAGAGTCCATCCCTGGCCACCAATACAGATTCTGTAGTTCTTGTTTGGTTCGGACAATTCCTTGAGTATCATGTGCCAGGTGTATGAGTTTTTACTGTAATTCTTCTGGCACAAGTAGCCGGTGTGTACCTCGTAGCACACAGCCATCATGCAAAGAAAGTTCATCCCAAACTCTAAAATAAGGCAGCAAAACTGGGTCAAGGTTTTTAGGGTTACTGGGCCATCTCTGTCAGAAATTCCCGTAGTTTTTGTTGAATTGGACACGCTGAACAAGCAGCTTGAAATTGTTCTCTTGCAACTTCAGTAAGAGTGCTTGTAATAAGCACAACTACATCCTCATCCTCCGGTGGACTATCTGGTGAAGGCAAAGGCAAGTGAGAAAGGCAATCAGCTACCACATTTTGGTTTCCAGGCTTATATTCCAGTTCATAATTGAAAGACCGTAGTCTTGCAGACCATGTAGCAATACGATATCCTGCTCTTCCCAGTCCTTTCGTGGTGAGCAACGTCGTCAAAGGGCCGTGGTCTGTGCACAACTTGAACGTGCAGCCCTTCAGGTAAGTTCTCCATTTTTCACTAGCCCAGACACAAGCAAGTGCTTCTTTTTCAACTGTAGAATATTTTCTCTCTGCATTACTTAGTGTCCTTGAAGCAACACAACAGTCCTCTCTGTGTTGTCCTCATGAAGTTGTGTGAGGACAGCCCCAAGTCCATAATCAGCAGCAACAGCAGCCACAATTGTGGGCAATGCAGGACTGAATAGTGCAAGTACTGGACTATATACAATCAAGTTTTTCACCGTTTCAAAACTAGCTTGTGCATCCGTTGTCCACACTAAGGTTGAACTTCTCCATAGTAATTCTCATAACGGTTCAATGACAGAAGCATAATTGGGAATGAATTTTACATACCAGGAGGTAAGACCCAAGAAGGAATGTACGGTTTGCAAATCTGTTGGAGGATGAGCATTTGAAATTGCCAGGATATGATCTGGATCAGGTATTAGTCCAGCCCGTGAAATTGCATGCCCCGGAAAGGAGAGTTCAGTTTGTCTAAATTTGCATTTGGACCTATTGAGCTGGAGGCCTGCTTTGCTGATGCAGTTTAGTACAGACTGCAGGTTATTGTTATGCTCCTCAGAAGTATTTCCAAACACGATAATATCATCCAGATAGCACTGCACTCCATGTTGATTCTTCAGAATCAATTACATCATTTTTTGGAAGGCACTTGGGGCAGATGTGAGACCGTATGGAACACGTCTAAAACGAAATAGTCCCTCACGTGTAATAAATGCTGTGAGGTCTCTACTATCCTCATGCAACATAACCTGGTGGTATGCGCTCTGCAAATCAAGAGTAGAAAACATCTTTGCTCCACAGAGTTCTGCAAATACTTCTTCTATGTGAAGAAGAGGATGGCTGTCAATCACAATAGCTTTATTTGGCTCCCTTAAGTCCACACAAAGGCGAATGCCTCCACCCTTCTTCTGCGTCACTACTATAGGTGAAACCCATTCCGAGGAGTCAATCCCTTCAATAATGTCCTTTTTAACAAGTTTTCTGAGTTCCTCTGAAACAGCTTCCCTGACTGAAAATGGTAAGCACCATAACTTCTGCTGTACAGGCATCACATGATTCCGCATTTTAACTTTATGCAGAAACCCATAAACACAGCCGAGTTTCTCCTCAACCTGGTGTTGGGTCCCAGCTGAAACCGGTGTGTGTACTGCAAGAGTGCTTTGCTGAGGAAGATCAATTCGTCCATTAACTACCCTGAGATTTAAAGCAGCCAATAAATCTCTGCCAAGGATAGGAGTGCCTTTGTGGACAATGTAGAACTCTGCAGTTACACAGCAACCACCAAAAGTAACTATTGCTGGCAGGCAGCCATGTACTGGAATATGGTTTGTCAAATAGCACACCAAGTGAAGTTTGGGTTCAGTAAGAGGCACATCTTTAAAGTAATGCAAATAGATGGAATCAGGTAGTATAGATACTGCTGAGCCAGTGTCCAACATTAGCTGAATAGAGTGTGATTTGCCTGAGGGTATGGTGGAAAAGTTTACAGTGCACTTTATTTGTTATGGAATATGTGCATTAGTGATTTTGTCCACGTTCAGCACAGTAACATCTGGTATTGTAACTGCATGCACCTGTTGATTGAACTGGCTGCTGCAACATACTTCAGCAAAATGCCCAATCTTTTTGCAATGATTGCACTGAGCTACTTTTGCCAGACATCCTGTGTAGCTTGCAAGGTGTTGTGGGGATCCACAGCGAAAGCATGCTTTTACTGTATTTTGAATTTGCTGATTCGGTGGTTTTTCATTAGTTTTCCTCTTGTAATTATTTGCAGTGATAATGAACTTTTCTGCAAAGGAGTCACAGCCTGGACTGTGCCCCCAGTATCCATGCTCATTATTTTGGCTTCAGCTGTAGCTGACTCAATCTGAGTAGCAATGGTTATTGCTTTTTCTAGTGTAAGTTGTGATTCTAGAAGTAAGCGTTCTCTTACACGAAGCATGGCTGTTTTCTCAATGAGCTGTCTCTAATCATCTCATTTGCCATACTCCCAAAGTCACAAGTTACAATCAGACTCCACAGGGAAGCAATATACTTCATTACTATATACAATATATTGCATTACAGTCTCCCCTGTTTCTGCTCACGCTGGCAAAATCTGTAGCGATTAACTACTACATTCACCTTTGGCACAAAAAAGTTCTTTAATGCAGTGAGTGCAGTCTCATATTTATCATCTGCAAGGGGAAAAGCGTAAAATATACGCTGCCCTTCTACTCCAAGGCAGTGGATTAGCAGATCACGTTTTCTTACTTCAGAAATCTCTGTAGCACTGACTGCAAGCAGATAATTCTCAAACATATGGATCCAGGCAGCAAAAGCAATTGGAGGGTCACCTGGGCTTTGTAAAAAGGGTGCAGGTGCGTTCAGAGGCAGAAGATCCATCCTCATCACCAAAATGTTGTAACAACCAGGCAAGGTACTAACAAACTTCAACAGGACTTTATTTTTAAAGTGGAAACCTCTTTACCAAGCTGCTGCTGCTGCACCCTCAGTAGCTCTCACTCAGCCTCTTCAACTCCTCCCCACTCCTTCCTGTTTCCTGTCCTTTCAGACTCCCAACAGCCAGTGCTCCCAGTTCTAATAATTACAAGCAGCATGTAAACACCACACTCTGCTACAACAAAGACAGCTCCAGCCAGCATAGGGAATGCAAAGTTAACCCTTATATTCAGAGTTGGACTCCCACTATTGAAGACAGATATCAGTGATTATGTAGACAACAAAAGCTAAAAAAATAATCACAGCACAGTTGCATTTGGCTGCTGCTTTATGAAAGAACTAGCAGGAAAAACATCTGCCAGGTGATGAGACAAAAAGACAGGAGGGAAAGATGTTATTTTCAAGCTTATGAGGGGATATTACTTCAAGTGGAAAGTAAATAAAATAATTAAAATCTATTGTTAAAAAGGGACAGCATCTTTCAACTAGTAGCATTAGTTCAACTGCTGAAATATCTTAATATGCTGAAATGTCCAGGGAAAGTCACAAAAGCAGTACATACTACGCTACATACACAGCTTTTATCTTGTGCAAAACAAGACATTTTATTTTATAACTGGGTAGAAAAAGGACTCTGTCTATTTAAAATGGCATTGGCATTTAGAACTCAGACATCAGAATGGTTAAAACTACTTGCAAAATGATGCCCAGAGATTATGAATTACATCTGTTGCAGAGCCCAAGCCTCCACATACAAAACAGCAACATTCCTACAGTTCACTTTACCAATGTATTTTATGAATGATTAATAAATGCAAGACACCTGCAATTTTTAAAATACATCAAAACAAAATGTGGGGAGGAGGAAGAGCATAATGGATATGGAGTCTATCAAGTGGAAACAGATGAGGGGAATAAAATACCTTAGCCACAGGTATAAAGTCCCTTGGGCAGAGCCAGGTGGGGTTTGGGGCAATGACAACACATTAAAGAGTCTGTAAGTGATAAACTGCAATCCATAATTTCATTACTCCTTAGGTCAGACTATTAATGCTCAGCATGTATTATCAAATTATATATTGATATCCAAGCTGCAGTGGCTTAAAATTCACTTTGTTGCATCAGCAGTCATGGAAGATACTGTAATAAAAAAAGGGCAGGAAGGGGGAAAGCAAGAAATCAAAAAGCACAGAGTAATTATTTTTCTCTTTAAAAATAAAAAGTTTTATCGCTTAAGCATTTTCCCCCATCAAGATGAAATTGTTGTGTGCATGCTGAAGATGGAAGGGCTATGAAAAGAAGGAATGGCAAATAGGTCTGAAGGACAAAATTGGCCCGAACTCTCACTCTTCTAGCAAGAAATTTCTAATTGACAGCTATTCTTACCAGTTTTCTCTAGTACTAAACAAGTCAAAAGTCCAATGCAACAATTTACAATTTATCCAGGAGCAAGGAATACTCATGGCAATACATTTTCTCCCTCTTTTTAAAAAAGAATACTTTGCTTAAGAGAATTGTCATGTACTTATCTGAAAAATAAATTATGCAATTTCTAACTAAAGTGAATTTACATCATATGCTCATCTAGGTCCATTGACCGCACTGCTGGATAAAATTTGAATTACATAATTCTCTTCCAATCCTTCTCTTACCCTCCTATTAAAAAAAAAAAAAAGGCAGAGAGAAACTCTATAGTAAACTAGCAATTCAGGTTTAGCCAATGCCATTTTAAATTATGCTAAATTCAGGATGGTAGGCAAATGCTGAAAATATTGATTAACTAATGGGTAAGTCAGAGACCACTGCGTATTTCATTAAAGGAAAATATACTGTCAAGTTTAATCAGTTCCAATGCTAGCAGATTATTAGCTTGTGAAGTATGCCCACAGTATGGAGTGAGGCAGGCACACAAAATACCCAAAACCTCCACTCTGCCAGGAGTCCTGCAGCACTCAGCTGTTCTGTCCTTGAAGAAGACAGTGCTTCTGGGGAGGGCTGGTGGGGGCAACTAACTGTTTGGGTGCATCCCCCAAGGACACTCAAATACAGCCCCTTGCAGAGATCAGAGCTGTCCCCTAAAAGAACTTCCCTATGTGCTCTCCTTTAAGAGAATCCCACAGGGACACAGTAGCTAAGTTGGTGCAGGAAGATGCAAGTGTGTCACTTGGGGTACATTTTGCTCACAATCTTTTCCAACTACGCAGACAGGAAAAAAGTCACACACACACAAAAAATCACAGAACTCTTCAGTGAATCAGGACAATCATTTGCATTTGGAGAACCACAAGGTCAAACAGCAACTGGAGATATCAAACAAAACCTAGGGCCCAAAACAGAATGTCTGTTCATATGCTCAAATGAAACCAGAATTTAGTTTAGTTTCTATCTGCTAAAGACAGAAAGCAAGTGGAATGTCAATCTGGCTCTTGCTTTTATAGCTGGAATAACAACTGCAAAATTGAAAAGCTTCCTGTCTCCATCTGCTAATGTTATTCAGTGTCTGGACTGAGATAGGAGAAATATATTTAAAGAAACTGTCAAGTCCGCAAAGCCAACAGTTAGACCTTGTAGCTGTCTGGATAGGTAGACATATGTACTTCACCATCCCTTGACTTACCGTAGCTTGTCTGATTTGCTTTTGGAATTGAAAACGTACCACAATCATCTATAAAGTGTGTTCTTATGACTAATGCATTCACATATATCACAATATATAAAATTATTGTAATACATCACACTGCCCTAGTGCTTCACGCAAGCAATAGTCTTGTAATTTCCAGCACTTCTGGTTCTTAAACAATAGAGCAGACAGGCAGAAATGAAGGATGATGGAACATGCATGCTGCAGATAAGAACAACCCCAGTATCTTGGGGTGTGATGGTGAACTGATTGTCCAGCAGAGAAGTTGGGATTTTACTAGTATTTTAGCCTTTACTTTTGGAAATGTATTTTACAGGAATACACTGAGGACAATGCATCAGAAAATGAGCTATATAATGTGTGCTTCGGGTGTAACAAGTGTCTTTGTAAGGTACATCATTATGGGTATAAAAAATCCCTCTGTCAAGTACTTTGCAAGGAACTTACTCTAAAAGAGAAACACATTTTTATACAAGTCCTAGGACACAGCTGGCAAGCAAATGCTCCATCAATAAACTGATATCTTCTAACAGAGATCAAGCACTCCTGAAGATGTCTTTGGACCCAATCCTAGCAGGTGCAGAGTTCCCTCAACTTCATCTAGCAGGATTGGTCCCTTTATCTGGAGGATAATTTTCAACTGGAATTAAGTTGGATTCCCCACACAAAGGTGAGCAGCTCTTTACATCCACATAAATATATCAAAACCACATTAGAGTTAGAAATAAGTTTACAAGTGAGTCTATCACTTGCCTTAAAGTGTTCGCCATGCGAACCAGCATGTCTACAGCAGCCACGGGTATTAAATGCTGCTATTAGACAATCTGCCAATTGCTACCATGGTACACTGTTTTATAGCAATGACTACCTAATAGTGCACACTGACAATCTCCTAATATCTTGACAACTTTTATACAGTGTCCTGCCAATTCAGAGAGACCAATATTAGATAGTTTCAAATCTACAAATCATTGATGCAGACATCTCAAGAACTGTTGCCGTGTGCTGTGTTAGTGTGAAGTAAGGAGTCCCTAGTCCATGAAACATTACAATATATGCAGCAACTACTCAAATCAGGTCACAATGGGCACCACTAGAATGGACTCCTCATAATTCTTCCATTGAAGATCAAAACAGCTTCAGGCTGAACAAAAGCACATGTAGTACATCAATTTGTAAATTTATCTGCAGTAATCCCACACATGCAGTAAAACACACAGTAAGTGCCATACATAAATATATCGGTCTAGGTTTTTATACTGCATTTTTCACCATACTTCACCATCCATCTTCGCTGTTTAACTTTACTTACTAATTAAGCCATTTAAAATAAAAAATATTTTAAAAGTGAAAAGGAGCAGTTTAATATGAATAAATACCTGTCAAACAAAATTTGGCAAGAATGGGCAAGCTACAAGCATGGTAGGGCTTTCTAACCTAAATGAAAAAGAAAACAATATACACAGGTCTACTGTGTTTACCTCAGTATTTGGTGGTAGTGTTTGCTCATCTTGAGTTGCAGTTGGTACTATCGCCCACGTTATATTGGCACTAGCAGATGATAAAGAGCTGAGAGCACTGTTTTTCAGTTCTGTGGAATGTGACTTTGGCCCATGCCATCCCAGGATGTTTTCTGAAACAGAAAACTAGAGTTAGCCACAAGACTCATCTTCTAGACAGGATTTTAATCTCAGTGTCCTAAATTCTATATATGAATTGCTACTTGTAGTCATAGTCATCTCCCCCACCCCTCTACGCACACACACCTTTGCCACGGTAACTAAAAGATGCTTATATCCCTGCATTTAGCAACAATTTATCTGCAATAAATTCCCTTTTTGAGGTGGATAGCTAACATTTACCAAGAAAATTACAAAAGCTATTCAAGCCAGGAATCAATATGGCATAATTAATATAATAACAGGAAATTCATAGTATTTTGATTTTTACCTTCAGCAAATACTTTGAAGCTCATTTTGTTTTCTCCTCTTCCCACTAACTGTGACAATGCAGCTTACATTTTACTTAATCATCACAACTACACAAACATTACAGAACTCTGTAGCAAAGGTCCAAATTATATTTCATGCTCGAATTATCAAATATATTTCAGTTAAGGTCACACGTTATAATATATTCAAAACTAAGGGCTATTCTCTTTTGCTTTGGGGATGTGGGGGTTTCATATATTTTAAAAAATTGTCAGTGAAGAAGTGTTCCATCCAGTTTAAGATTCCAAATCAGTATTGGAATATATACCTAGATTTAAAAACAAAATTACCAAAAGGTAAATTGAACAGTATGGTTCAATACAAAACATTAAAAAGCAATTTCTCTTGCACTTACTTGCCCAATGAGGCCATGAAGTTTCCATGTTTCCCCAGCAACATTTCAGTGACATCACAAAGCTATATAAGTCTCCTTGCTCACATTAGGAGTCTGTGATGTCATCCATTGCAGAAGAAAGCCAGAAACTGAGGCCTCAATAGGCAAATTAAGCATGAATTTATTTTCAAAGATCTTTAGATATAAATGTAAAAAGCTTGTGTTTTATTCTAAATGCACACAATAAGACAACATTTCCATTGGCCCGGGGCAAGAGTAGTGTTCTTTATTGATATTGCTGTATTGTTGGATCTCTCCTGGGGACTGCACTTTGATAGGGTGGGCAGGCTTATGAAGTCCAAAGACCTTACGAGTTCTGCTGGTGGGAGTTTTCACTCCTTGTAGGATGGGAACCAGACAAGAAACAGTCCATTGGTTCTCCAGTTTGGGGGTTGAGCGACAGGCCAGTAACCTATCCTCATGAAAAAAACTTAAGTTATAGAAATGCAACAATGTCAGTAAGTAGGCAGAGCCTTTTTTGTGCAGCTATCCTAAGCAATACTTGGCAGCTCAGGATAGATTCAGATGCTGCTGGAGATCTGAGTTCAGTTTGTGATCCTGGTCCTATTTTTGCTTACATTTTAAGTGATGTGGAGACAAAGCAAGGGACAATCCCACTGCTCCAAAGTGCGCTCTGACAGACTAAAAGAACAACACTAAAGGGCCCTGGAGACCTGCCTGGGACATCCACAGAGTTCTGTGGGAGATGCATTTCTTCAAAGTTAAAGGATAAAATTGAATGAAAAAAGTTCAACTAAAAAGTTAAAGTCCTCTTGAGGGAATTAATGTGACTGTAGCAATGAGCCTCTTCTTTTAATCATCTCCCAAAAGAATAGTATAGCTCTCAGAGCAAAAAGGCCATGAACATGAACAATTTGGCTAAGATTTCACAAAGTCTGTGTGAGGAAGACTTGAAATTTTGTTCTAAAATAAACATGAAGTTAAAATGAACTCAAAATAATTATATATTTTGGCTAGCCACACAAGACCAGCTTTGTGTAATTGAGGTGCCACGTGTGCATGTCTCTATTTTTAATAGGTGATAGGTGACTAATAATATATATATGTGTTGTCCCTCTCTCCTTCCCATATGAATAGCTCATTATTGGGTAACAACAAATAATAAAGAATATAGCAGAACTGTCTGATCCTTTTCTAAATGGGACCGGGGGAGGGGAGGTGTGCAATGGAAGAGAAAGTAAATCAGCCAATCAACCCCCTAGTCTATCCACTCTCCCTTCTCTTATTTGCATACTGCAGTCCTGTTGACCATTGTATTTACAAACTACAGACTTTTTTTTTTTTAATAGTAAGTGAACATGAGAGAAAAAAGTGTCATCTGAATGATACTGCACTTGTGCAGTTTGGATCAGAACTGCAGAACTAGTTGTCTGTACAAATGGACAAAAATATTTTATGGGTATTTTATTTTTAATACATAAAATCTACTTTATTTTTAACTACATCTTTTTTGCTTCAATATAAAGACACATGGTGTCAGGCCAGAACTCACCATCTGCTCCCCTTTTTCCTTCCAAGGTCTTAAATTCTTTTACTGAAATAAAATCTATGGGAACTATGCAAGTGTGTTTTCCCCATCTGTCCCAAGGGCAACCATGACCATCACAGACAGAAGAACAGTCCTTGTCAGTGTGGCACTACGCCCCCATATTCTTCATAGAAATTGTTGTTATATGATGTGAATATGGCATAACTATGATGTATTTTATGCAAGATAAGACATGTGAGATATCATTGAAAAAGTTACGACTTACTGAGTATGACCATCCTATTTGTATGCATGTATCATTTTTGTATCTAAAGTTAAATGCAAAGACAATATTTCTATTACAAATGAGTACACCTTGGGAATGCCCACTAGACAGAATTCAGTCAGTCTAGATGGCTCGCTGGGAAGGGCCATTAGGGAGAACAATAGGTCTTTGAAGATGCTAATCTCCCACCAGGAAGCCTTCCTGGGAACGCCGCAAACAGCCTCTGAGTTATGGACTCCATGATAATATTAGTATTTTTCCACTGACTGAGGTTGGGAATCACATGGGAGACAAAGGATTCCTGCCATATGCAAAAACTGTTAAAGGCAGGGGAGTGACATCATCAAGGTTGATTCTTCATTGACTTCCCGCCCAAGAAAGACGACTGCTGGAATACTTGAGAACAAAAAGACTGGACTAGGGGAGAAGGGCTGAGCCCAGGCTAGAGGGTGTCTAGCCTGCAAAAGTAATATCTGGAGTTTTAAGATGCAAGCAAGTGCAGCTTGCCTTCAAGAATCTCTGCAATCTGCCTAAAACAGCATTTAGAGTGAGAAATTGCTACTTATAACCAGTTTCTTTAGTATATTAAGCTTAGATTGCATGTTAGTTTTATTTGCTAGGTAATCTGTTTTGCTCTATTTACTATCCATTATAATCACTTAATCTGTCTTTTGTCGTTAATAAACTTGGTTTGGTTTTGTCTAAAACCAGTGTGTGTGGAAATCATAACTTGGGGCAGAAAGCTGTGTACGTCCCTTCTCCACACTGAGGAAGGGGGCGAATTTCATGAGCTTACACTGTACAGTTCTCGATGCAGTGCAAGATGGTACAATTTTGGGTTTACCCTCTAGGGGGCCATGTGCTCTTGAGGACTGGGCAACTCCTTAGCTGAGCCTTCCCATACAGAGCTGATCTCAGTATGTGTGTGTATAGCTGCAGCTAGCTGTGTCGCTACCTGTACGTGTGCTGGTAAAGTGCAGTCTGAAGCCTGAGGGAGGGCTTGGCTGGCTTGCTTCAGCAATACAGAGTAAATGGAGCCCAGGCTGGTGGGTCAGGCAGGCTCAGAGGTACCCAAGTTCCAAGTGGCACCCCGAAGGGGGGGGAACCCATCACAGTCAGCTTAATCAATGTTTTTAAAGTTGCTGTTACACAACTAAGTTCTGATCCAACTAGCAATATTAGCATGCCAAGAGCCAAGGACCAAAAGGGAAAAGCGCATCTTCTTTCCTATCGTCTCTTCAGACAAGAAATATTAATTTGCTGTATTCATCAGCTTGGAGTCTAACTACTTAACAGAACAGCTGGACATGCAGCATCCCAGAAAAGGCAGTAATGAAATATCTTTGGCACACCCCTTAAAAGCAAACAGCAGTGATTAGTCATAATAGCTTAGAAAGTTAAAAAAATTGTACTAAATGTCATGAGAAGCTAGTTTTCATAACAGATTTTAAAAATATCTATGGCTTCTACTAGAAATTCTCTCGTGACACACTTCAGAGCCCCAGCAACATTCTTCTTTAATCTGCCAGATCTTACTTTGGAGCAGTGAGGTCCCCCTAGCCCTGTGCTGCACATGGTAAATGGAGCTGGTTTTCTTTAGTGAGCGCTGCCACCTAAGTAATATCGCATCCTGCTTCCCAGAAGTAAGCAAAGCCTTATGAGGCCACTTAAGGACCAAGAATATTCAGAGCTCATTAGAAATCATAATAAATCAGATAATTTCAAAGTTAATTCTTTAAACATTTGTTTTAGTTACTTTAACAGTTATATTTACAATTAGAGGATACGACAACACATCTCCTCTCTACTTGATACAGATAATGTCCACACTATGGTTGCCAGGCATCCAGTTTTTGACCGGAACACCCCATCAAAAAGGGATCCTGGCAGCTACAGTCAGCGCTGCTGACGGGGCCATTAAAGGTCCGGTCAGTGGTGCAGTGGGGCTAAGGCAGGCTCTGTGCCTGCGTTGGCTCCGTGCGGCTCCCAGAAGCATCCAGCTTTTCCCTCCAGCTCCTAAAGGGATGCGCGGCCACGGGCGCTTCACGCACTGCCCCCGTCCCGAGCGCTGGCTCCACAGTTCCCATTGGCCAGGAACCACAGCCAATGAGAACTGCGAGGGTGGTGCCTGCGGACAGGGGCAGCACGCGAAGCCACCTGGCTATGCTTCCATGTAGGAGCTGGAGGAAAATGCCGGCTGCTTCCAGGAGCCACCTGAGGTAAGCACCGCCCAGAGCCTGCACCCCAAACCCCCTCCTGCACCCCACCCCTTGCCCCAGGTTAGAACCTCCTCCCATACCGTAACTCACTCCCAGAGCCTGCACCCCTCACCCCGCCACACACACCTCAACCCCATCCCAGCCCTGAGCCCCCTCCCACACCCAAACACCCTCCAAGAGCCCACACTCCGAACCCCACATCCCCAGCTGGAGCCATCACCCCCCCCCACACACACACACACCCCAATTCCTTGCCCCAGCCCAGAGCCCTCCCCACACCATGAACCACTAATTTCTAGCCCCATTCCAAAGCCCACACACCCAGCCCAGAGCCCATACCCCCTCCCCCAGCTCGGAGCCCCCTCCCACACTCCAAACCCCTCATTTCTGGCCCCATCTTGGAGCCCTCACCCACACCTGCACTCCAGCCCCCTGCTCAGCCCAGTGAAATTGAGTGAGGGTGGGGGAGAGCAAGCGATGGAGGGAGGGGGGATAGAGTGAGTGGGGGTGGGGCCTCTGAAAAGGGGTGGGGCAGGGGGTGAGGCAGATGTGTTTGGTTTTCTGCAATTGGAAAGTTGGCAATCCTAGTCCACACCTCCCAAATAAAAAAAACCATCATCTGTACTACTAGCAGTAAGACATGTTATTGCTGCCCAATGGTATAGCCCCTCTGTTCCCACTTTGGGCACTTAAAGTGCTGAAAATATGGCATATACTGATCATGGAAATTACTATTTTTCCATAAAATTGAATAAAAATTAATATTTTACAGTTCAGCTACTTGTTCTCAATCACATCAGATCCCTTGATTGAGAATGCTTTGTCTTCTGCTTTTGTGCACTTTATCCCAGATTTTGTGATCTTATCCCAGAAGAGCACAAGTGTCTCAGCAGTTCACAGGCCAAAATTAGGCCTTTCACATAGCTGGGGCTTGATGCATTAATTGCTTTGAACATTTATGTATTTTCTCCAACATACTGCAAATGAAGTAGGAAGAGAAGAAAGAGAATTTCTAGAATCTCAAAGTCATCTTTCTAAATTATTTCCAGTGCCCATTTCTTTCCAGAGATGATGCAAGAACTGAAGAAATGTTTCAGCCATCCTCCAACAGGATAATGGTGGTTGAGCTAACAGGAATAATTATTTTGACCTCCTAATATTAGGAGATGACAACATGGGTCATCCATTTTGTTGAAGAAAGAATCTCCTGCATCTGCAGTAACCAAAAACTGTCTGAACGCTGTAGAATTAAAATCTCTCAATTGGAATTGGCTAGAGCATTACTTAGAGTCATTAGGTATGAGTTTATTCAGGTCTGATGAATCCTGAACAGCTTACTCTAATGACTCCTCCTAGAAATGACAATCCTATCAAAGAAGGCCTGAATAAAATTAAATCAAGAGGAGAAACCAGTAATCATGGCTTTTAGCCACAGGTTCCTTCAGGCAATTGTGTTGCATAACTGGACCCTGGAAGAAAAATCTCATGTTGCAAAGTACATCTTTTTAACAGGAGAGAGCAGACTAAATATTTTATAAGCTTTTTAGCCTCTCTGTTCCTCTTGATTTTCTTTTTCCTAGTTTAACTGTGTGTGTATTCAAACTCTAACAGTAAGAGCAGATGCCATGCCTGCCTTCAGGCCAATGCAAAGAGATTGTGAACTTCTAAGGGAATTTTTAGCTTTCCTTTCTATGAAACCTTTGGAAATACTGGTTCTATCCACGGGAATTAGAAACCTTATCAATGCCAAGAGGGAAAAGCTTATTGTTAGGATAGAGGACCAACATTTGTATTTGTCCAGCTCCCCTATCTCCGCCAGTTTACTTGTTTCACATGGATCTAAAGAAGCGTGTCCAGAGATATAGAAATAGGAAGTAGTCCCCTCCTTCTCAGAAGGATTTTTGTATCGTCTTTGTTTCCTACCCCCCGGTCCCATGAAGAAAGCTAAAACAAAGCCAAGAATTTAAAGACCTCTTCTCAGTCAAAGAGGAATGCTCCTTCAATTTACTTTTTAAATACTGTATTTTGTTTGCATCTCTTATGAGGTGAGTGGAACATGGAAGATAAGAAGGGTCCTTTAGTTCCTGTGTTTCGTATGCCTATGTGGATTATTTAAGATGTGTAGTTATCCCTGGATTCTCTTTAGAAGTCTGAATTAAGACAGGGCCCCAATACAGTATTATGATACAGATGGCACTTTATGCCAAGTACCCACGTAACTGTTTTATGTTCTGCATAACTCCAAAAAAAAATTGCTTTTTTCATGCCATCTTTCCACTCCTCAGCTCATCATCTAGCCCTTCTGCCATCCTTCTCCAGGTCTATTTTTTCTGTTTTCAGAAAAAGGAGTGTCCAGATTTTCCCACCCAGTTGTCTCTGCAGCTTTGTGGTTGGGTCTTACCTGACGGTTAAGCTAATTAGTAGGGCCAGTGTTTTCCGGCAATGAAAACAGAGTAATTTCAGATTTTCAAAGCTTTATATTTCAGAAATTTCAGATATGCATTATATTAATACAAAAGATACACGTATTGACAAACATGAGCAATATGTAATCCTTTTCTGCACAAAAATGCAGTAGCCTACATTAGTGTTTACAGACTATTTTTTAAACCGAAATTGTCATTTTTAGAACATAAACGTATTAAGTGATCATCATTATAACCACAAAACAAAATTCTTGCCATGCAAGACTATACATTTAAAATAAAAGTTGGATTACTGTTTTATGCAACGATCTAACAGCACCGGGAACTATGGAATAATTACATTTCTGCTAAAAGTAAACTAATGTTTTATTGCAAATATTTACATATCTCCTATATCAGCATACAAATATTCATTGACACGCACTTAGGACACATTAAAACTCATTTAGGCACACAGCTTCATATTTTCCAATGACATACAGTAATGTTGCAGGGCTAGCACTTGTCCAAGTTTGAAGAAACTGCGTTCAGCATCAACTGAATTTCACAGGATCACCAAAACAACACAAGCAATCTGGCTAAATCTTGGCAAACATTTGTCCATGCTTCTCCAAAAACTGGAGAGAGAAATGCCATTGGGTACTAGGAAGTTTATTTACAATGTTCAAGTAAACTTCCCACTCACCCTCAAGTACAGAATTCAGCAGCAGAATACTCAGTTCATAGTCATCTATGTTGTGGGACAGTACACGAATTTGCTTGGGATTAAGGATTCTCACATTGTGAAAAAAATCTATATGCTGGCTGTTTCTCTGTATTTAAGTACCTCTGCACAGCTTTGAAAAACTTGATACTTGAGATTGTCTTCTCTAGTACATTCTGTCCTGTGTACTGCAGTATTTCCAGGATAGCTTAGTGGTTTGAGCATTGGCCTGCTAAACCTAGCATTGTGAGTTCAATCCTTGAGGGGGCCATTTAGGGAACTGGGGCAAAAATTGGGGATTGGTCCTGCTTTGAGCAGGGGGTTGGACTAGATGAACTCCTGAGGTCCCTTCCAACCCTGATATTCTATGATTCTATGAAATCAAATGCAATTTTGTACACTTCCGTTGGTAATGTTGACCACGATTCAAACTTAAGCAGTGTCCAAACAAGTGGAGTTGCTTCTGCTTGGATAAAAATTGAATGTGCCACAAAACAATACACTGCAATAAACACTTAGCTCCTCTAAAACAGCAGTAGTCCTCCACTTTGATTTCCTGACCAATGAACCCTTTGTAACACTCCACATGATGGCAGAGATCGTCTACGGCTTTAAATCAAAGTATTCCATCTTGTTACAACCAGTTGCGGCGGTAAAGTTGGGCTTTCAACTCCATGGTCAATAAGGTAGACTAAGTGCGGTTTGCATATCAGCTTTTTTATTAGAGGACACAGACAGTCCACTTCTGTAAACAAACAGAGCCAGCGCTCACCTAGTATGCCCAGCAGGTCACATGAATGCAGCTGGTTAAAATGTCACTCAAACTGTCTTTAAATGACTTTCACATTTATTTTGCATTATAAACTACTACATTTGAAAAGTCAATGTCATGTTATATAAGGGTCTTTATAACAGCTTGTACAACTGCAGATTAATTCCACTTTTTCTACAAATTTAGCAGCAGCTGGGCAATCTGCTGAAACCTGCATCAGCTGTATTAGAATATTTGCAACATACCAGTTTACACTGTCTGTATAGTCATCCACAATTACAGCTACGTGCTGACCCTTCAATTCAGTGACCAGTTGTTGCTTGTTTAGTTCAAAGACACAGGGAAGATTGACTTGTCTCAGTGTACTTGCTTGCAGGATACAGACTCCATTTCAGAAATGCTCGTTTAGGAATTCTCACATTTTGTCTGTTTTTTCTAGCGTGATGTTTGCGTTGCAACAGGCTTCCACCCAGTCTTGTACTATCTTTTCCCTGTATTTCTGATTTTCATTTTGTTGTGCAAGCACACCAGTAATTGTGCGCTGTTGCTTTGCTGCTGTCTCATTGCTGCTCTCTAGCCTTTGCTTTCTTTTTTCCATGGCTGCAATATGACATGGACCTTTAATGTGGTTGAGTATGTGATCCTTTTTAACACGATCAAAAACTTGGCTGCAAATTGTACAAAATAACTTCCCTTCATCCACATGGAGCACATCTTTGCCGAATTCTTTAACTATCCTCAGGGTTAACCATTTTAGGCATTGGTAGTAAATGGCTTGAACAGCTGAAGCACAAGATGCAAAAATCAGAAGAAATCGGCGATTCCAGAAATGAAAGGTAATTTCAGAAAATAATGCATCAATATCAGCAATTTCCAGAAAACACCGACCCTACTAATTAGAAAGGATATTTTTCCCCCCGAGTAGTGAGGGACGGTGGTTCTTGAAAGGTTTTTAAGTAAATTAGGTAGAGATGGCAAAGTTGTTGTCAAGCCATCCAAATGTGAAGAATCATTGGTTTACATCTGGTCTTATAACAAGTCCTGATCCTACAATCGGGTCTAACAGTGAAATCTGTGTGTGAACTCTCCTGCTGACTATACTGTGACATGTTAGACCTTTATTTTGAAGCAGTTTACAGAGATCTAGAATCGGGCTAATTAAGACGAGGGTCCACATAGGTGCCAGGCTCAGGGTCCTACTTTGTAACTATGTAACTATATGCCAAAGGTAAATAGGAAGAGACTATTGCTTTCTCTTTCCAAACTTAGAGAAAACCACAAGCACTGACTCAATATATAGGGGTATCCAATCCTCCCTAGAGATTTCTATTTAGAAAAAAAGAGAGATAGAATTTGTTATTAAAGCACATTGTGTTAAATTTCAATTTATTAAAAAAAATCTGCTTTTTAAAAAACAAAATTACTTTTCTTTGAACTTATTTAATTTTTTCTTATTTGCTGTTTCCAAAACCTATTTATGCAGAAGACACTTAACGGCTCTTTTGCTCCTGTTTTCTGATGTTGATGGTTTCTACAATATTTGTGGGTCAGAAGGAAAATGTTGATATCTCGGTCCAAGGAAGCTTATTTAGTGTTGATCCTGTGTCATTTCTTTAAGGAAAAGTCCATCCTGCCTCTCTGGGGATCATAATTTAAAAAAAATAAAATAATAAAAAATACATAGACCAGGAAGAAGACAGCTTGTGCTCACCTGAAGGCAATGTCCTGTTATTGTGTTGGCCCGCCTGATGCATACTATGCTGTAATAAATTCAGGCATTCTCCAAGGCAGCTTAGGGTGGCAGCAGAGGTAGCTTTTAAAAGCAGCAAGTCCTGATCCAAGGCAGAAAGAGGTCCAGAACCTGGAAGGGATTCAATGGCTTGCACAAGATTCTTCTGTTGTCCCTCCACTTGGCTCATGATCTGTAAGGGTTAAAAAAAAGCCATGTGGTCATACGAAAAGCCTTCATTTGCACCTTACAAATTGACATGTCAAACTGTATTTAAACCTTACTATAGTTGAATGTTAACGTTCAGTTCAGTTAACGTTCAATCAATCAGTAGAAAACAGACATGCATAAAAATATCCGTGTGAAGAACATAGGCACACTGAAAGAAAGAGAATTTTAGATTCCTAATTTAAAAAAAAACTAATGCCACTCAAAAACAAACCGTTCAGTATGTTAGGGCAAAACTTCTTAAAAAAAAGTTGGCATCCTAGATTTCAGGCATGAATCATGCTTTATGCTTTTCACTATATGAAAATGATCCAGTCCTATCTCCTTTTCCTTTATTAATTCAAGCTTATAATTCCTCTCCCCAGGATATGATCTGAAAATCCAGACAAACCTAAGCAGAATCTCCTGTCCTCTTCCATTTATGTCATGGACAAAGTGAGGGTTATTTTTATTTCTCAAAAAAATAATCAGTGAAAATTTGTTTTTTGCAAAACCGAAGGTGATTTGGACCCAGATACCATATTATTATTATATGTATTTATGAGGCACCTATCACTATAGTATCTGAAACCGCACATTTTAGGGAGATACAGTTCAGCTGCGCTTAGATATGGTCTATCTAGATAGAGAAAAATAAAATGGCATGCATGGCATACTTACATAAAAGGCAGTAGATGAGAAAATAGTGTGAAGTACAATACTACACATATTGGATAGTACCAAAAAGAGTAAAGCAACTTTCAGAAACCCTCCTTACTGCTGAGAGAGGAAAGAGGGTTTTCAAATCCCTAATACAAGTCCCACAGTTTCTAGGTGGTAGGGGGTACAGCACACAATTACAGTAGGTCACTTTTCTTTCACCTGCCTTTCCAAAGAGAAAAGACTAAATGGAACACTGGCACACGCAGATGCAAATGCCACTGAAATAACTGGAAGCCGAACCCACCCATGCCAGGGCTGAATTTGGCTCAGGATATTTTACTTTTGTGAAGCTCTCAGACCTCACCAAGTTATGACTAAAGAGAGAGATGTTATCCCTGAACTCAGAGGGATGGTTTGAAGACCATGTCATTCTGCTAGTGCCATCAATTCCTTACAAGTGTTTGCAGAAGGATTTATTTGTTAATTTGTTATGCTGCCACCTACACAGTCTTTTCTTACTTCCACAAGGCAGAATTTGACTCAGACTTATTCCTGAGGCTCTTTCTTTGATGTAATGTATCTCAGAAGGCAGACAAAGTTAAACTAAACATACCCATGGTTGGATATACTTATTTGTGGTTCAAGCAAACTCTCACTGAGTGACAAAACAAGACAGGATTTAGTCACACCAGTATTTAAAAATATTAACAAAATGAACAGAAACAGTGTCCACTGAAACACTGATGTACAATGAGGTTAAATAGAGATGCAAACTTAACTTGATCACTAAACATATCTAGAGTCAGAATATAAACTCCCTTCAGTTGGCGAACACAGATACATTTGAACCCCAGTAGTGTTGACCTTCAAACAATTAATCAGAAGAACAACATCTCCAGAATGTCTGCTATATCCCACTGTGACTCAGTGGGAGTTACAGGATAGACCAGTTTCCAGTTCTCTTTCACTAAAGCTCCTCTGCCAAGCTAAAAGCAAAAAAGTCACATTTTCTATAACCCTCCAACTCCCTCTCCAACAATTTTCCCCCATGTCTGGTTATTTCCCCAGTCTAGGACTCCCCTGTCTAAAGATATGCAGGAAGATACCCCTGGGGAGTTCTGTAAAATTTTAGTTATGTCAGATCCTAATGTTGAAAATTTCAGGGTTGAGAGAACATCTATTTCTCAAACCATAAAAGGAATTTTAGATCACATTTTAAAATAAAACATGTACAATATTCCACATGCAGTATACTATTTTGTCCTTTTCTGTTTTTAAAACATTGTGTATTTTGCTAAATATGGCATTTTAAACCCTTAAAAGTAAAGTGCTATTTAATAAAACTTGTAAGGGCATTTAGTAAGTGTACACACACAGTATCATAGACTAAACTTCAAAATCAGAATATGATCAGAGAGATAAATAAATCAAAACCTACCTAACTTCAGCTAGATTAACATCTGGCTGAGTTTACAGACCGGTGAATGCTGATAACATCTACAGAACAATACACCACATTATTTGTGCTGCTGCTATAATGCAATTTATTGATCAGATTTAACCATGACATCATATAAGACATACATTTGCACTAGCATTTACAAAGATCACTAGATACTGTATATATCTTTCATATAACTAATTTAAAATTAATCAGATTACAAACTTTTCAGAGCAGGTGCTATTCTACTCTGTGTTTATACAGAATCTAACACAGTGGGTCTCTAGGCTCTACCCTAACACAGATAAATAGTAATCCTGACTGGGGCCTCTACACACTAGCCTAATACAAGCAGTACCAAACACCAAGTTTGTAACTGGTTACAAAAAGGTAGCTATAATCCTAGCATAGATAAAGGATAAAAATGTACATTTTCAAGCTAAAATGCAACATTACCAGAAACACACTCTGAAACCCTCAGAGGATTCAGATTCTTTTACTCAGCACTTTTCTTATAAGTTACTTCCACAGTGACTTGTATTGTATTAAACAATTGAAATTTCTAAGAATAATTTAATGTAATCAGTATTACTTCACTGTGGAAGTCATCAATAAAAAGGAGTTAATGCCTTAAATAAATCTCATGCGAACATAGTTTAATTAATAAGATAATTGTAGGCTTAGGCTCAAGATTCCAAAGCTGCAGAAAAAGCATTAAAAAAAATCTAGGTGAATTTATAAGAATAAAAAAATGTCTACTTTCATCTGATTACACCTTACATATTACAATGAATTGAATAGGTTTCATACATTTTTTTTTAAATGTAGCACACTTCACACACAGTCTGTCAAGTTTCAGAGTAACAGCCGTGTTAGTCTGTATTCGCAAAAAGAAAAGGAGTACTTGTGGCACCTTAGAGACTAACCAATTTATTTGAGCATGAGCTTTCGTGAGCTACAGCTCACTTCATCGATGAAGTGAGCTGTAGCTCACGAAAGCTCATGCTCAAATAAATTGGTTAGTCTCTAAGGTGCCACAAGTACTCCTTTTCTTTTTACAGTCTGTCAAAATACCCTGGTTAGAAACAAATGACATTTCTTGAGATTGATGACTAATAATGTACAAAGATTGAGTCCACTGGAAAAAGAAGAGAGAGTTGACTATATTAAAGATGCAATTAAGTATCCTTGCAGACAAGTTATAGGCGGGGAAAATGGAAGGGTGTATTATTAGGGAAAGGAAAAGCTAGGTTTAAAAGCCAACTGGATACTAAAAACAGTTTTTGAGCAAAATTTTTAGAGACAATGAGACCCAGAAGTTGATAGATGCATCTCCCAACTACGAATACACAAGCGAACTATGTAGGCAGTGAAAAACTACAGTGAATGCCTTGTATAAGAAAGTACACATATAACATCCACAGCCTAAAGAGTCTTAATGTAAATACAAACCAAAACTTCAGTGGAAAACAGACTGGCTTTTGGGTGGCTATATATAGGGGCTAATTAAATATTTGCATAATCGAGATAGAGAATCAGGAATAACACATAACAACTGTGTTCTCAAATTACAGCCAGAAACTTGAGGGGGGGGGGTGAATTTTGTTTAAAACCCGACATAAAAAATGCCATTTTAAACACAATTTCATGTCCAACAATGGGCAATTCAGCATATATGAACACCTAAAGGACAAACATTTCAACAATCCTAGAACATTTAGGATGTGGTACAAAGAAAGGCAACCAAACACATTCTGTGTTATAGTAAATAAAAGCTATAATTAACTGCTAAAAAATTAAAAAAAAAAATCAAGAAATACTGAAAGTGCCATTTCTGCAGTAGAAGAAAAATCACAGAAATTTAATGGTTTTTAAAAGGTATATTAATCTTTCCACTGCAGAAAAGCCATCTTACAAACCTTGAATGTCAACTTTGATTTAAAGGGCAATTGTTTCTGAGACTCAGTAAAAAAGAAATACCCTTCATTAAGGGTATTCTAACAATAATAAACTCTTTATTATTGTTTTATCACCATCCTAAGTTAGAGATAAATTGAAACTTAAAAAAAAAAAAATCTAACTAACCCACCGAAGTCGACAACACATGACTGCTTTTTTGGCATGGCCTTAAAGAGACCTCATCTGGTAAATCAGACTATAAATACATCTCTCCAAAATTAGAAAGGATATGACAGTGTGCTATCCAGTCCACAGTGGTGCTATAAACAGAACACTTATTTTCTTTGAGTCAATGCACTTGGAGATTGCAACCATTGTGGGCCATATTATGACATTAAGGCAAATACCCTCTTTGGATATCTGCAGAGCTGCCCCACACCAGGGAGTTCTGAGAAGTATACCACAGCACAATGCTCCCAGGAATTCCATGGTATGTAGGCGGAACAATGCCCATCAAGCTACCTTTCAGACCAGGCAGAGTGCTCAACTCCCCAGCCAGCCCTGTTGGTCAATGTAGAGAGCAGAGAGAAAACAGGGTCAAGACCACTGCCCACATCTCAGCCCCTTCAAAATAAGGGTATGTCTACACTGGGGGGGGGTGGGGAGGAAAGGTGTGTTTTAACTCAGGTGGGCTAACTCCGGTTAAAATTGCAGTGAAGACACTGCAATTTGGCTTTTAATTCAGGTTAGCAGCTTGAGTTAACGATGCCTCTGTGGAGCTCGGAGTTGAATTTGAGCTGCTACCCTGAGTTAAAAGCTGTCTCCCCCCCCCCCCCCATCCTATTTCAACCTGAGTTAGGAACACACTTCTCCCCGTCCACCCCGAACGTAGACATACCTTGAGTGCAAAGACTCCAACCTTCCTGGCCCTGCACTGGGGATGCAAGGTTGTGGGGAGGCTCTTCAAGTCTCCCATAGCTACAATCTGGCCCTATATCTGACCATCTAATAAGGCAACTCTGACATGTTAGATTTTAAGAGGAACTAACTTCATGTATATTTAATGGTTTTATGCTAGTAGTTAGAGCACGGGTGGGCGAACTTTTTGGCCCAAGGGCCACATCTGGGTATGGAAATTGTATGGCAGGCCATGAATGCTCATGAAATTGGGGGTTGGAAAGTGGGAGGGGGTGAGGGCTCCAGCTGGGGGTGCAGGCTCTGTGGTGGGGCTGGGGATGAGGGGTTGGGGGTGCAGGAGGGTGCTCCGAGGTGTTTGGAGAGCAGGAGGGGGATCAGGGCTGGGGCAGGAGGTTGGGGGTCAGGGTGCAGGCTCTGGGCAGAGCTTACCTCAAGCTGCTCCCAGAAGCAGTGGCATGTCTTCCCTCCAGCTCCTATGCAGAGGCGTGGCCAGGCGGCTCTGCATGCTGCCCTGTCCGCGAGCACTGCCCCTGAAGCTCCCATTGGCTGTGGTTGCCACCCAATAGGAGCTGCGGGGGCAGCAATCGGAGCCCCCTGGCTGCCCCTATGCGTAGGAAGCGGAGGGGAGATGTGCTGCTGCTTCTAGAAGCCGCGTGGAGCCCCGGCATGCCTGGAGCAAGACAAGCCCCGGACCCCACTCCCTGGCTGGAGCTCGAGGGCGGGATTAAAATGTCTGAAGAGCCAGATGCGGCCCCCAGGCCGTAGTTTGCCCACTTCTGAATTAGAGAAACTACTGCATAAGTGTACAATACACTCCAGGATGACATGGAAACTCTCTCTCTCTATGAATAGGAGACCATAGAGATTCTGAATTGCCAAGTTTTACGACAATGTTCTGAACAGTTGAATGTGCCCTTGATACCAATGCCAATATGCTATTCTCTCTCTTTGTATTAGCCTGTAGATAGAATACTAACATGTGACAGTCTATTAGCAAACACCAGCAGCAAATGGACCAGTCTGTAGCCATCTCCTTTAGAAGATTTTACACTATCAAGAATACAATATTTAAAAAAAAATCTCTTGCATTATAACAATTGTGTGCAGATGGAAAAAATCATTCCTGACCTGCAGTGTTTCATAAGAAAAAATGAGAAGTCGGGAAAAAAAACAGTACAGTCATTTGGAGAGGTCATAGCTATAGAAATAACAATCACATTAGGAAAGCTTTAACAATTCAAATGACAACATAAAAAAGCATCACAACTAAGGCTAAATTGATTGCTTCACCATTCCCTGTCCAAAGCCCTAGAAGGTATTAGGGAGAGAGCCAAGCTAGCCCTCGTTGAGTCTTGCCCAATTCTTTCTTAACACAATTGTTTTTTCTGTAAAAGTTCTATCTTTATAGGAATCAACTGCTCCTTTTCTAACCTTTTATTTTTTTTTAAAGCAAAGTGTTTTTTAGATTAGGTCTGAAAGGAGAGCAGGAGGGGGATCAGGGCTGGGGCAGGAGGTTGGGGGTCAGGGTGCAGGCTCTGGGCAGAGCTTACCTCAAGCAGCTCCCAGAAGCAGCGGCATGTCCTCCCTCCAGCTCCTATTTCCACAAATCCTTTACTGCTACTGTTTACGTTTTAATGCCATAAGTAAAGCTTATCAGAGAGAAAATGAGGGAGAGAACATGTGCGGGAGACCAAGCTTTGGAAATTACTTTAGGTTCCTAGACTGGGGAGTCCAACCTCACCACAGATGCTCTGAGGACTTTGTTCACATTTCAGGTAAACAAGCACGTATCATAGCATCCGTATTTTGTAAGATTCCAAGATGCTGTAAGAAAACTCACAGAAGCATGCTGCATGTAAAGGGAAAACTGTCCATACAGAGTGAGTAAGTACAATCCCTGTAACTCTAATTCCACCTTGGGCAAGAGAGCTCCTCATTACGTGCTCTTGACATGAACTTGGTCAACAGGGATAAAAACTCATATGTTTTAGAAGTTTAAAAAAGAAAACACCACACACAGCCAAATACATACCTAGCATAACTCTGTTGACATCAAACCAGTCACATCAGTAATTAATCTGACCCACTGGCTATAAATTTACTCAGGTTTATGATCCCCCTCCAGCGTTTTGTTGTTTTTTCCTTTTTGTTTTAATATATCACTTTTGGCTTAATTTCAGTTGCTGGGTTTAGTGTGAGGGTCCTGGGTGGTGTTGGTTGCCTGTAATATACAGAAGATCAGACAACGTGATCTGGTAGTCCCTTCTGGCCTTAAACTCTATGACTGATTTACAGCAACCAGGTCTCAGCTATTAGGAAAAGGAAAACGTATACATACTTACCTCACAGATATCTTTCTTTACATAGAAAGAGCTGCATATCACATACTACGCTTTTAGCCTGCTTCCATGTTTAGCAGATGCAGAACTCAGCCTTGTCAATCACTGGCTCACAGATTCACCACTCCAACTGCAAAGCCAGCCAAACTGAAATAACCCCATAACTATCATGAAAATGAGTAAAGCATTCATAACTCTAAACTATGGATATTTTCTATTGCAAAATATGAGACATTTGTTATTTGCTTAGCTTCTGAAAAGTGATCCCTTAATCCTATCCAAGGTCACTCAGATCTATGGGCCTTAATACTTAAATAAAGGAAATTTTCAGATAAGCACACAAAATTTTCCTTTTCTTCAGCACAGTAACCTCCACAGATCTTACAGCAGGGTTTTATCAGCAGCATGCAGCAAAGGAGGCTAAATTATAGCTTAGCATATAAGTGAAATTGAAATAGCTATGCACAAAGGTCATTTCTTGATTGCCTGAGGCATTACAGCATACAACACCATCCTCCCATAAAACAGTGTTCTACACATCAGCTTTGAAGCGTTTTATGAAGAAACATCAAGGAAAACCAGGACGCCACCTCACTGATTTCTCCTAAAGCTCTGCAGAACGGAAGTTTGTTCACCTTGTCTCCAACAAGATTGGTAGGTTTCAGGCAGGAGGGGTATATCTGACTGATAGGTCTGAGTTCTGTTCCCAAAGCTGCGAGCAGGCTGAAAACTCACATGAACATTCTATGAACATTACTATGCTGATGAAAAAATGTTAAAAGGATAATAAGAGCAATGAGATTAAGCAATAATTTGAAAATATTTTAGAAAGACCAAACCATAAAGAGAATGACAGGTTTCAGAGTAACAGCCGTGTTAGTCTGTATTCGCAAAAAGAAAAGGAGTAATTGTGGCACCTTAGAGACTAACCAATTTATTTGAGCATGAGCTTTCGTGAGCTACAGCTCACTTCATCGGATGCATACTGTGGAAACTGCAGCAGACTTTATATATACACAGAGAATATGAAACAATACCTCCTCCCACCCCACTGTCCTGCTGGTAATAGCTTATCTAAAGTGATCATCAGGTGGGCCATTTCCAGCACAAATCCAGGTTGTCTCACCCTCCACCCCCCCCCACAAATTCACTCTCCTGCTGGTGCTAGCCCATCCAAAGTGACAACTCTTTACATAATCAAGTCGGGCTATTTCCTGCACAAATCCAGGTTTTCTCACATCCCCCCCACCCCCATACACACACAAACTCACTCTCCTGCTGGTAATAGCTCATCCAAACTGACCACTCTCCAAGTTTAAATCCAAGTTAAACCAGAACATCTGGGGGGGGGGGGTAGGAAAAAACAAGAGGAAACAGGCTACCTTGCATAATGACTTAGCCACTCCCAGTCTCTATTTAAGCCTAAATTAATAGTATCCAATTTGCAAATGAATTCCAATTCAGCAGTTTCTCGCTGGAGTCTGGATTTGAAGTTTTTTTGTTTTAAGATAGCGACCTTCATGTCTGTGATTGCGTGACCAGAGAGATTGAAGTGTTCTCCGACTGGTTTATGAATGTTATAATTCTTGACATCTGATTTGTGTCCATTTATTCTTTTACGTAGAGACTGTCCAGTTTGACCAATGTACATGGCAGAGGGGCATTGCTGGCACATGATGGCATATATCACATTGGTGGATGTGCAGGTGAACGAGCCTCTGATAGTGTGGCTGATGTTATTAGGCCCTGTGATGGTGTCCCCTGAATAGATATGTGGGCACAATTGGCAACGGGCTTTGTTGCAAGGATAAGTTCCTGGGTTAGTGGTTCTGTTGTGTGGTATGTGGTTGTTGGTGAGTATTTGTTTCAGGTTGCGGGGCTGTCTGTAGGCAAGGACTGGCCTGTCTCCCAAGACTTGTGAGAGTGTTGAGTCATCCTTTAGGATAGGTTGTAGATCCTTAATAATGCGTTGGAGGGGTTTTAGTTGGGGGCTGAAGGTGACCGCTAGTGGCGTTCTGTTATTTTCTTTGTTAGGCCTGTCCTGTAGTAGGTAACTTCTGGGAACTCTTCTGGCTCTATCAATCTGTTTCTTTACTTCTGCAGGTGGGTATCGTAGTTGTAAGAAAGCTTGACAGAGATCTTGTAGGTGTTTGTCTCTGTCTGAGGGGTTGGAGCAAATGCGGTTGTATCGCAGAGCTTGGCTGTAGACGATGGATCGTGTGGTGTGGTCAGGGTGAAAGCTGGAGGCATGCAGATAGGAATAGCGGTCAGTAGGTTTCCGGTATAGGGTGGTGTTTATGTGACCATTGTTTATTAGCACTGTAGTGTCCAGGAAGTGGATCTCTTGTGTGGACTGGACCAGGCTGAGGTTGGTGGTGGGATGGAAATTGTTGAAATCATGGTGGAATTCCTCAAGGGCTTCTTTTCCATGGGTCCAGATGATGAAGATGTCATCAATATAGCGCAAGTAGAGTAGGGGCTTTAGGGGACGAGAGCTGAGGAAGCGTTGTTCTAAATCAGCCATAAAAATGTTGGCATACTGAGGGGCCATGCGGGTACCCATAGCACTGCGAGAAACTGCTGAATTGGAATTCATTTGCAAATTGGATACTATTAATTTAGGCTTAAATAGAGACTGGGAGTGGCTAAGTCATTATGCAAGGTAGCCTGTTTCCTCTTGTTTTTTCCTACCCCCCCCCCCGATGTTCTGGTTTAACTTGGATTTAAACTTGGAGAGTGGTCAGTTTGGATGAGCTATTACCAGCAGGAGAGTGAGTTTGTGTGTGTATGGGGGTGGGGGGGATGTGAGAAAACCTGGATTTGTGCAGGAAATAGCCCGACTTGATTATGTAAAGAGTTGTCACTTTGGATGGGCTAGCACCAGCAGGAGAGTGAATTTGTGGGGGGGGGGGTGGAGGGTGAGACAACCTGGATTTGTGCTGGAAATGGCCCACCTGATGATCACTTTAGATAAGCTATTACCAGCAGGACAGTGGGGTGGGAGGAGGTATTGTTTCATATTCTCTGTGTATATATAAAGTCTGCTGCAGTTTCCACAGTATGCATCCGATGAAGTGAGCTGTAGCTCACGAAAGCTCATGCTCAAATAAATTGGTTAGTCTCTAAGGTGCCACAAGTACTCCTTTTCTTTTTGCATAAAGAGAATGACTTTCACATCAATTGTCCTTTCTTGACTATTGAGTTCTTTTCATTACAGAGGAACACCACGTTATTATTCATCACCATTACACCACCTCAACGCAGCAGCCTTCGTGACCTCAATTATTTTAAAAAGGCAAGTGATGAATAGTAAAATTGAAACAGCTATAAAACAGTTAATAAGGCCTCGAAATTTGCAGATTTTCAGCTTGTCTCAACTGAGCTACTGAAAGCAAAGTTAGCTGGTGATGTCCCTCTCCGGTTCAGCCTATACACAGGGTCTCAGCAGGCTCAGCCTACCCAAGGATTGTGACAGTCCCATCCCCTTTTCATCTAAGCCAGACTTTTCGGGGGTGGGGGGGGAGAAGACTAGTACAAGTGTAAAGGAGCAATTGGCCACTATGACTGATCAAACATGGGGAGTAAAAGGGAAGAGTGGCAAGTTCTCCCACTTTCCTGGCTGAGATAATCACCATCAGAAAATCCACTTTCAACTGTAAATCCACCAAGCAGAGAGCTCAAAAGGAAGGTTTAGATAGCCTGAAAGGCATCAGGTTCAGACTCTAGGGAAGGCACCAAGGACATGAATAGAGACTAGAGAAAGGTCACAGTGGCTTTAAAGGGACAATGCCAGCAGGGGAGAGGAACCCATCATCTTCCCCTATTTACCTGACTTCTTAGGCATTTTGCACATAAGTTTCAACTCTGAAGGAGATGGGGGTAGCCTTTGTCCAAGCCCTCCTGTAGAAAATCTAAAGGAGCTGGGATTCTGGGTCACCTAACAGCAGCACATCTTGCCCTACAAAATTCGGGGGGGGAACCACCCACACATACAGAAAGCAAAGGAGGTATCTTATTTTTTGAGAGTGCAGCCAGGTTTGAGTCCTTACCAGACATGCCCCAAACCTTCAGGATGCTCTTTCAAGAACTGGGCTGAGCAATTAAACTCACCTGGGTATAGGTGCATTATTGGACCCTGATGAATAAGACCTTGGCCTTCTTCACCCCCTGGGAAAGCTTCAGGAGGTCTGTATACTATGCCCAATCTTACCAACCTGTAGCAAAAATGATTCTCAATGGTATTTCAAATCTTTTTGAGGAAGGAGGAACAGAAAATCTTGCCTTGCTGTAACCACAAGCTAGCAAATTGCTGATCTGGCCACATAAGATGAACAGATAGTCACTAAAAACTGTAAAAAGAAAAGGAGTACTTGTGGCACCTTAGAGACTAACCAATTTATTTGAGCATGAGCTTTCGTGAGCCACAGCTCACTTCATCAGATGATGAAGTGAGCTGTGGCTCACGAAAGCTCATGCTCAAATAAATTGGTTAGTCTCTAAGGTGCCACAAGTACTCCTTTTCTTTTTGCGAATACAGACTAACACGGCTGTTCCTCTGAAACTAAAAACTGTGTGGCACTCTAAACAACCAATTCTAACAAAAGTCTCTATTTTGCTACCCAGGGAATCTTTTTAGCTGTTGGATTCTTTGGGGATGTCTGTCTCTTTTGAGGAAGACTATATTTTAGGAGTCTATTTAGAGGACAAGAGCAATTTACCTCCAAAGTCTTATAGGAGCTTATATGACCTATCAGCAGATTTAGCAAACAATAGCTTGCCATCAGGAAGGTGTAGGTGATCTCTGACTTTCCAGACTGAGAAATGAACTCATCTTGACTAATATCCTCCCCAGGAAAAGAGGGAAACCAACATATCCAGCTTCTCTTGAAGGGCTTCAGATTTTAAAGAGATGCTTCTACAGGCATTTATAGTCCTCCTGAGAGACACTCATGAGGTCTGACCTAGACGACACTTCTCCCTTCTCTGGTTCTGACCCAAGGTCTGCTGGGGCAGTCACCAAAGCTCAAGAGGAAAAGCACAGCACAAATGCTAGTGATCTTTTTACTAAAAGATGGGTTTATTTGTTGTACCATGATTACTGTGCTATATAATTGGTTATGTTTTGGCTATATACAGTATATGTTTTATAGTAAGAATTAAGGTATTAGAATAAATGAATAGGATAATAAATACTCGTATTAGCCATTTTCTTTTTATTCGTGCCTTGCAAGTAACAAACAGGATCTTGTCTGTGTCCATGTTAATTAGATTAGAGGAATTTTGAAGGCCTAGGCCCCAATGTCAGAAAAGATAGTTGCAAGATTTAGTAAAGCCTAATTTACGATGCCTTTTTTTTGTTCACCATAAAACACTGGTATTTGTTACCTTTTGAAGGCCTCTGTAAAGAATTGTTTGTGTGAACGAGGAATGTATGCATCAGGAAAAGATAAAGGTGTGAAGGCTATTGTTAAAGCCAGATGGCCAAGGGAGGAGGAGCGAAGAGACTGAAGAGACTTAAAGATGCCAGAGAACCATCAAGATGCACATCCACGGTTAAGGTGGGCATCCATGGGTAGACTGACAACCCTGAGGTGAAGGCTGGCATCCTTAAACACAAGATAATTGATTAAATCAAAACCAGACAGGATGACCCTCCCAGAGGTGTTTTGGGCCATCAAAAGAGAATACCCACTGAGGAGTAACCGGTCATAAACTGACACAGCAAAATCCATAGACTTCAACAGAGAAAAAGGACTATAAGAACAGGGTGCTTTGCCATGGGGCTTTGGGTTCGTCTTGCCAACAACTCCAGGAGCATCGGATCATGACTGACAGAGCCCGGCTCCCCTCTGTGACCAATCTGGCTGGCCACTAGATTGATCTAGACTCTGGACTGGTAACTATAAACATCAACTGGCGGGACTGTGTGCGTGGGTGTGTGCATGTGCGTGAGAGAGACTGAAAAGCATATGCTAATTGCTGTATTCTCAATAAATTCGGTGTGTTGCCTTTTCCCCTATAAAAAGATCTTGCGTGCTTTGTTTAAGCATAACATATTCCCCCTCAATTATATCTCTGGAAAAAGTGTAAGCAGCCCAAGAAAAAACTCCTGGGAAGACACTCAAAGGGTCTTTAGGTCACCTTCTGTGAGCGGAGGTTAAAGCCTTTTGGTAAGAGTTGACCACCAGGAAGGATTTGTTGATACGCGCAAACATTTCAGGATCCAAGGGAAAGGTTATGGGGAGAGTCACAGCGACTGCCTTGGAGATACTCACTTTCCTCATAGGTGAGCTTTTCTCCCCTTCATGCAAGCATGTATTTCATAGAATCATAGAATATCAGGGTTGGAAGGGACCTCAGGTCGTCATCTAGTCCAAACTCCTGCTCAAAGCAGGACCAATCCCCAACTAAATCATCCCAGCCAGGGCTTTGTCAAGCATGACCTTAAAAACCTCAAAAGGAAGGAGATTCCACCACCTCCCTAGGTAACGCATTCCAGTGTTTCACCACCCTCCTAAGGAAAAAGTTTTTCCTAACATCCAACCTAAACCTCCCCCACTGCAACTTGAGACAATTACTCCTTGTTCTGTCATCAGCTACCACTGAGAACAGTCTAGAGTCATCCTCTTTGGAACCCCCTTTCAAGTAGTTGAAAGCAGCTATCAAATCCCCCCTCATTCTTCTCTTCCGCAGACTACACAATCCCAGTTCCCTCAGCCTCTCCTCATGTCATGTGTTCCAGTCCCCTAATCATTTTTGTTGCCCTCCGCTGGACTCTTTCCAATTTTTCAACATCCTTCTTGTAGTGTGGGGCCCAAAACTGGATACAGTATTCCAGATGAGGCCTCACCAATGTCGAATAGAGGGGAATGATCACGTTCCTCGATCTGCTGGCAATGCCCCTACATATACATCCCAAAATGCCATTGGCCTTCTTGGCAACAAGGGCACACTGTTGACTCATATCCAGCTTCTCATCCACTGTAACCCCTAGGTCCTTTTCTGCAGAACTGCTGCCGAGCCATTCGGTCCCTAGTCTGTAGCGGTGCATGGGATTCTTCCGTCCTAAGTGCAGTACTCCGCACTTGTCCTTGATGAACCTCATCAGATTTCTTTTGGCCCAGTCCTCTAATTTGTCTAGGGCCCTCTGTATCCTATCCCTACCCTCCAGCGTATCTACCTCTCCTCCCAGTTTAGTGTCATCTGCAAACTTGCTGAGGGTGCAATCCACACCATCCTCCAGATCATTTATGAAGATATTGAACAAAACCGGCCCCAGGACCAACCCCTGGGACACTCCACTTGATACCGGCTGCCAACTAGACTTGGAGCCATTGATCACTACCCGTTGAGCCCGACAATCTAGCCAGCTTTCTATCCACCTTATAGTCCATTCATCCAGCCCATACTTCTTTAACTTGCTGACAAGAATACTGTGGGAGACCGTGTCAAAAGCTTTGCTAAAGTCAAGGAACAACACGTCCACCGCTTTCCCCTCATCCACAGAGCCAGTTATCTTGTCATAGAAGGCAATTAGATTAGTCGGGCATGACTTGCCCTTGGTGAATCCATGCTGACTGTTCCTGATCACTTTCCTCTCCTCTAAGTGCTTCAGAATTGATTCCTTGAGGACCTGCTCCATGATTTTTCTAGGGACTGAGGTGAGGCTGACTGGCCTGTAGTTCCCAGGATCCTCCTTCTTCCCTTTTATTTTCGTACAACCCCAGAGATCACCTCATCACCGGTGTCTCCCCCGTGCGGAGGCAGATGTTTCTCACAGTCAGGGTCGTTAAGAGTTTTCTGGTCCATGAATACAGCACGACTTGCAAGAAACACAGTTGGTGTTTTTCCTTAGTCTGGGCATTCCACTTATTTTTTTCCTTCAGGGTGAGGGCAGATCATGCAACACAAGCAAAACCACAGTGGCTGCAGAGGTCACCCTTCTATGTGTTGCTTTGAGTAAGGCAAGAATCGAATTGGAGCGGTAGTGCCCCTGGAGGGAGCCCCAGAGATGAGGAAAATCTTGGATGGTGATGGGTTGTCAACTAGCCTGACAGCAAGCATGCCATCACAAAGTAAACCACAGAATGTCTTGATTCTTATGTTAAATGGGGCTTTTCAAAAGCTTCTATGGTAAATTATTCTTTGTACAGCTTTTATACAACAGATTACCTTGAATTCTACAGTTCAAAGTATCGCTCTAGTGGTTACCAATGGATTTTATATGTTGTTTTTCTTTTAAACTACAGCAGTTTTCTTACAGTTCAGCAGGACTATTTTTCTGAAGCTTCTGGCTGCCACATATAACTGGAAAGCATATTTTGATCTTACGCAATTAAGGAAAATATGTGAATTCTTCAAAGGATTCAGAAGCATGCTTACAAGTTTGCTAGTTACAAAGTAAAAAATTGCCAATTAAATTACACTGGTTTATCCTTTAGGTGCTACATGGAAATTAAACTCCATCTAACACGCTTACGGTAGAAAAATCAGCAGACTTCAAAAGAGAAAAAACCCTGAGAACAATATTTATTTAGTATTTAATCAATCAACAGTGTGTTTTTCTCCCTCTGAACTTAACTCACAAAGATGCATTTACCCAGGTTCCTAAAGGCTGTCTTAATATACTAAGGTAGGGATGCTTTGAGTGTGCACTTCCAAACAATCTCAACTTTATGCTGCTGTGACCATGAAGTGGGGGGAAGACAGGAACAGAGATGGGGGAAGAGAAGATAAAATGCCTTTTAAAAAAACAGCTTAATCTGGTACCAGAAAAACTAAAATGCCTTATTCATGATTATGTGGTTATTATCTGGCATCACTATAGGGCAAAGTTAAGGTTGTTTGGGTACCTTAACTGTGCATTTCTGTATACTAGCATATTTGGTCTTAAAAAAAATTTGAATGCATACTCACAAACCCATCTATATGCTATTCCGTAAATATATTTGCTTTTATTTAATTCTGTGTCTTACTCACTCTGTAAAGCTTTTTGAGATATATGCCTAGTGTTCTCCAAAAGTAATGTAAAATAAAAATTACTATTTTAAAATTATGTTACACATTTGATGTCACATCCAAGATTACTTTAAAGAAAGTCTGGAAACTAGTGTACAAAAGGAGAGCTTTGGTGTGCACTTTGCTCATTATTACCACAAAAGATTGAAATATGTATTAAACATTTTTTGCTTTTAGATTCCCTTTTAGATGCACAATTGATACTATGAAAAAGCTTCAGCTTTATTCAGAATAGATAAACATTTCCCACCTGATACTCTGCAAAGCTCACTAATTCCGTCAGATGACTACGTTGTCCTTCATGAAATTATTCTATGGTTTACTACAGTTAAATTGGAAAAATGACAAAATGCTGAAGTTTTCAAGTACTTTTAACCCTACTCAAACTCTGTTATTAAAGATACATTTAATAGCAAGATCCTGCTAGCATTTCTGAAAAGAAACACTTCAAAAGACTTCAAACATGCTTCAAAAGATGGTATTTTCTATCATTTTCTATTTAGAACGGCAGTTCTAAAAGCTGAAAGCGGTTTAATACATACTTGAGACCTTTTATGGTAATAATGAGCTAAGTGCACAACAAAGCTCTGCTTTTGTACATGGATTTCCAGACTTTCTTTAAAAGTAATCTCTGCAGGTCCCCAAAGGTGACAAAGAACTGGTCTGTCTAAAGTATATATAACTCAATGTACAAACTGACTGCCATTTGCCATAAGATTTGATTACCGTAACAGAAGGCTGAACTGAAATCCAAGATATGAAAGAGCTGTCCTGCATTAAACTGGCTAAAAGGAAGCTAAAACACAGGTTACTTAACTTTCCCCATGAACAAGGAAAACCACATTACCCATACAATTAGTATATGGCATATAGGTCACCATTTTCACATCAGCTCTGTTATTCATTAGGACACCTTTAACTCACCTAGCTGAAGTAAAGTCAAAAGGAAGAGTAAGGAGCAAGAAAAATAATCCAAGGTTCAAAACTCACCCATTGAACTGGTTCAAGCACTACAGACCAGACCCTCAGCTAGTATAAGCTGATATAGCTCCATTAACTTCAGTGCACTGAAGCGGCCCTACAAATACAACCATGTTTCTATAGCCAATTTATGACACTCATCTGACACAGCTGTTACACACGGAGCTGAGCTGCGTCTACATAGCACTTTTTCCACAAAACCTACAACTGTCAGTGTTTGAGAGTCTATATCTCCCAAATTGCCTAAATACAACAGTGTCAGCACATTCTGGGAAAGTATGAGCAGCCATCCCAGAATGGTAGGCAAAGCCTGCCTGAAGGACATGCAGGGGCAAGGGGCAATGCATTCCAGGACATCATACTACATAGGAACCTGGGAGGAAGGAGGACCAGCAAAACCAATTTCAGAGGAACAACTAGGGAAGTCATCTCAACTGCCAAAAGACTAAAATGTGTGCCAAACGTGTAACAGGAAGATAGACATGTATCAGCATAGACCATTACCAAGGATGAAACACTTAGTTACCATAAAAAGAAAAGGAGGACTTGTGGCACCTTAGAGACTAACAAATTTATTTGAGCATCCGATGAAGTGAGCTGTAGCTCACAAAAGCTTATGCTCAAATAAATTTGTTAGTCTCTAAGGTGCTACAAGTCCTCCTTTTCTTTTTGCGGATACAGACTAACACGGCTGCTACTCTGAAACCTGTCATTAGTTACCATAGTTATTAACCAAGTATGAACCACTTGTGTCTTGACAAAACCATAATTACATCAGCCATGCAAGTGATAGGCAGGAATCTGGTTCAAAGCTGTAGTGCCCTGAATACAAGTCCTTAATAGCTATTCAGGTCCCAAAATCCAGATAACACAGGCAAGTCTGAGCCACAATATAAAAACTCTAGATACTGGGTCTTAATTTCTTTAGTTCAATATATCTCATTCATTAGGTATGTCCTAGTTATTGTGCAACTGAAATGTCTGCTGGAACCATGTATTTTGACATATAGTACCTGGGGAGTTACCCAACGACTTGAAGATTTCAGAGTGGAGGAGTCTGTCTAGAAACATTTATAATCATGTAAATTGAATGGCAAACAGGTAAAATGTGGCAAACTGAATAACCACCATAAAGTTTGCCTTCTTTGTTTAGCTTCTTCGATAAGGACATGTACGTTGACCAAAATATAAGTCTTTATATTTAATACTTGAAGCTCAGCTGCCACCTGCCTAGAATTACAATGGCATCTCTGAGCACAAAGAATATTCAGAATTATCCTCGCCTTCATTTAATAAAAACAGCATCTAAAATCTGATTTTCAAGCTAACAAAATAGTACAGTACAGGCATCTCAGAAGCAACACATCCCAACCAAAAAAAAATTAAAAAGAAGTGGCAGTGGAGTGTTTAACGTGCTTTGTCAAACTCTTATTTACTCAGAAGGCAGCTGCTGCATCATCCAGCTTCCCAGAAACCAGTGCTGAAATTAAGGTCACCAGTAAATGGCGATGAAATATGTTATTAAACTGTAGATAAAAGGTTCATAGGAATATGTTTTCTATATAATACTTCACTGCTCCCAAGTTACAAATTTATATGCAGTTGTATTTTTTTTAATAAGTATGAGGAATTTGAGGGTGTCCCCCCAGCTCCCTGATTTTCTTTTTACAATTCAGACTGGAAAGAGATTTATAGATAGATGGGCATCCTACACTATTTCATGTTATTTCACTCGAGTTGAAGTAGTACAATTATATTTACTTATGAAAAGTTTCAGACGAGGGTTTTGAAGAAGCCTACGGAAGTTAGACACCAAACTCCCAGTGAAATTCAATTCTCTCAGGCTCCTTTGAAAACACCATCCTTAATTAATTTTAATATTTAAGCTTATTAATAAACTATGTCACTATATTCCTATCCATCTCTAATTTATGAAGAAAACAAATGTTAGGAAATAATCTCCTCATTTAGCTCTCACGTACTCCAAGTGACATTTCATTGAAGAAATCCTGATTTATTCTATTGATACTTCATACTTAAATACATGTTTGAAGATTACAACGGTCACTTCTGCATACCTGCTCGAATGCTTTTAAAAGGTACTGGTAAAAAAAAAAGTGATAATGCAAGTAACTATGTTAATGTATCACTGCTGTGATCAATGTTTCAAATGTAGAGTCAGGAAATTCAGAGATAAGGTGCCAAATTCTCTGCTAGCATAATTCCACTGAAGCCAACAGAGAATTACCATAGGTGCTGGAATTAAGAGTTCTGGAGTACTGCTGCACCCCCTGGCTTGAAGTGATTTCCATCACATACAGAGTTTACAGTTTGCTTCAATGGCTTTCAGCACTCCCACTATACAAATTGTTCCAGCACCCGAGAGTTACATGTGTCACAAGGTTGCTATAGCAACTTCATCTCTCCCTCCTTGTATATCCATGGTATATATTCCATGGTAAATCAACATTTGTCCAATAATCCCAAATGATACACGTAAAATGTTTTAAAACAAGATGTTTAGTTTTAGTCCTCAAAAACATTACAACTAAAAAGGAAGTCCAGGGAACAAGAATTATTAGAAGCATGGATACCTAATTTAACAGTTTTAAATATACACAAAGATGCATAACCCTGTACTTAACAGTGAGTTTCATTTTTATCTCTGTATATATAAATTTAGTAATCATGAAAAATGCTAGACTGACAATTCTGGAGACTAAAATCCTCTCTTTATCCTCAGAGGAGGCATAGAATTAGCAGCAGCAACAATGAAGGTTCCCCAAACCACTGTATGCCTAGCTTGATCTGGAGAAATGACCTCTACAGGTGAGGCTACAGTCAGTTTCATAGTTAATTCAGTCAGCCTCTCTGCTGAAACTGCCACAAAAAGGTGCCAGTTAATTTCAGCTGTGCTCATGTTTTGCAACCTGGCTGATAGTCCACAAGGAACTGGATTGAGACTGAACTCCTTTCACAGCTATCAGGCATCAAATGGTAACAACTTTTAGTCACTACTAATTTGGGCTCGATTTGAATAAGTGATCTAAAGGTGAAAGAGCAAATTGAGTATGAAACAAAGCTTTAAAACAAAATCTTGCTTTTCAAGAGACACCCACACTTCAAATTCACTTCTGTATGTTTACATAGGAACTGCCACAGTAGGTCACACCCAAGGTCCTATTAGTCCAGTATCTATATCTTTTCTCTGACAGTGGCCAATGACAGATGCTTCAGAAGAAGCAGCAAGAACCCCATTATAGGCAGCTCTGGGATAATCTAGCACCCATATTAAATCCCATCCTGATCTTTAAAAGTTAGAAATTAGCTTAAATCTTAAAGCATGAGGTTTCATATCCCTTCCAAAAATGTTTATAATTAATTTTAAAACAACTCTGGGTTCCCTTGTTCTGCATATAAAGTGTCCAAACTCTCTTTAAATCTTGGTCTCAATGACTTCTTGTGACAATGAGTTCCACAGTCTATTTGCACACCTTTCATCAGTCTTGAATTTGCCAAATTTTAATTTCATTGAATGTCCCCTTATTTCTGTGTTACAAGGCAGGAGGAAACTATCTTCACTATGCCATTCATTATTTTATATATTTGTACGATGTCTCCTCATATTAATTTCCTTTCAAAGACAAACAATCCCAAACTGGTCAATCTCTCTTCACATGAGTGGTTTTCCATGCCCTTAAATCTCTCATTGCCCTTTTCTGACACAGACACTAATTCTGCAATATCATTTTTGATATTAGGTGACCAATATGCACCAAGTATTCCAGAAGAAGCTGCACCATTGATTTCTATATTATTCTCTCTCTGGTTCCTTAGGTATCCTAACACCTTGTTTCCTTTTTTGACTGCAGATGCACATTGTAGACACCCCAATGAAGCTCAATGACACACATCCCTTTTCTGAGCTGATACAGTTAATTTAGGACCCTTTAAGATGTAGTTCAGTTGTGCACAGTATGATCTAATCAACAAAGCCAAACCTTTTATAAAACAGCCACTGTGTGAAAATTGGTAAATCTGTATATTCTTCCATTAAGGAAACTATGAGGTCTACCATAAAAGTTTATCGTGCCTGGAAAAAAATGTCATTTTGATAAGTTATTTAAACAGAATGAATAGCAAAAGCATAATAAAATTTACAATCTCTAAAAGACAGGACATCATCTTTTAGGGATTATAATTCAGAAACCTTCAATAGCTGCACATTATATAGATGATTTGATCTCTATTCTCCATTCCACCTTCCCTCCTCTTTCCGTGAAAAGATCTGTTTAAATAAAAAACAGACATTCCACTGTAAGTCACTCGTTCTGCAAAGAGCCACCACTTTGTTTTGCTCTATGTTGAAAACAATAATATTTTAAAGAATATGGAATGTCTTAGAAATTTTTAAATAGGCCTTAAGATGTGAAAGCACAGAGAAGGAACAACCACCAGTGTACTAACCTATCTTTGCAACAAAGCCCGTTGCCAACTGTGTCCACATATCTATTCAGGGGACACCACCATAGGGCCTAATCACATCAGCCACACTATCAGAGGCTTGTTCACCTGCACATCTACCAATGTGATATATGCCATCATGTGCCAGTAATGCCCCTCTGCCATGTACATTGGTCAAACTGGACAGTCTCTACGTAAAAGAATAAATGGACACAAATCAGATGTCAAGAATTATAACATTCATAAACCAGTCAGAGAACACTTCAATCTCTCTGGTCACTCGATTTCAGACCTAAAGGTTGCAATATTAGAACAAAAAGATTTCAGAAACAGACTCCAAGGAGAGACTGCTGAATTCAAATTAATTTGCAAACTGGATACAATTAACTTAGGCTTGAATAGAGACTGGGAGTGGATGTGTCATTACACAAAGTAAAACTATTTCCCCATGTTTATTTCCCCCACCCCCACTGCTCCTCCGACGTTCCTGTTAACTGTTGGAAATGGCCCACCTTGATTATCACTACAAAAGATTTTCTCCGTCCGTCTGTCTACCCGCTCTCCTGCTGGTAATAGCTCATCTTAAGTGATCACTCTCCTTAGAGTGTGTATGATAACACCTATCTTTTCATGTTCTGTGTGTATATAAATCTCACTGTATTTTCCACTGAATGCATCCGATGAAGTGAGCTGTAGCTTATGCTCAAATAAATTGAGCTGTAGCTTATGCTCAAATAAATTGGTTAGTCTCTAAGGTGCCACTAGTACTCCTTTTCTTAATTTAATAAATAATACCCTATGCCTAAAGCTACAATTCAGCCATGGTACTTTTAGTGTTAAAAAAAAAAAAGTCATGGACACAACTTGGGCAATAAACAAAAATTCACGGCCTGCGACCTGTCCATGACTTGTACTATTAATACCTGTGACTAAATTTTAGCTGGGGGGGCCAGTGGCACTAGCTGCCGGGGGCCACCAAGCAGCAGCTGTTCTGGCCACCCCCAGGACCGCTCTAGCAGTGACCGGTGCTGCTGACCCCAGGGCCAGCTGCTTGTGCGGCCCTAGGGTCAGCCACACTGGCCCCTGCAGAAGTCACAGAGGTCGTGGAAAGTCATGGAATCTGTGATTTGCGCATCCTCTGTGACAGACACGGAGCCCTACCTATGCATGTACAATTGAACATTTAAAGCACAATATACATGCTAAGTGATCTTTTCAAAACCCCAGTAAAGTAAATAATTAGGTACTGCAGTAGATTAAGTGATTTGCTCAAGATCCCGCTGAGACAGTGTCAATGCAGTATTAAAACTCAAGAATTTCTGTCTCTCGATCAATGAGCTCATGCTGCACAAATTAAAATGCATGGAACAACCTTGCATCCTAAAAAGTTCTAAAATAAAGTTTATATCCCACTTACACAGCTGAGCCATCTACATTTTGTATCATTCATTCCACGTACTGATTTTTATAGAAAAATGGCAATTGTTAGTTGTCAAAGGGGCACAATTGCCTCCCAAGCACCTTCTGGTGACTGAGTGTGGCTCTGCTATGGCCTGTCTCAGTTTCCCCCTCAACATAATAATAATGAGGTCACTTGAATAGCCCAGTCAAAGAGACACCGAACACTCTACATCACTATCTATCCCTTTAAATAACACCCTCGGAAAGAGCTCATATACAATGGTTTACATGCTCTTACCTCAGAGCCCAGGTAAAACTTAAAAGTCCCAAAGCTAAAGTCTGCGTTCCAGCAGCTGCTGCTTCTGCTGTAAGGCCTCATTCTGCTCCACTGCCTGAAGAGCTCTGCAGTCTTTCCCCCTCTTGGTCAGGATCTCTCCAAGGCACCTCTTCCAGGAGAGCTCTGTAATCCCTTATCTAACTGCTTTAGGAGCACAGCTTCTGCCTGGCTCAGTCTCCAGGCTTTAGAGGAGCACTGCTTCTGCTTAGTTCAGACTTCCTGGAAGCTCCCCTTCCTCTGAAGCTTCCTTTCTCCTCAGGAGCCCACCTGTTCTTTACTTAATTAACTGCCTTCCAGCTACTGAGGCAGTTAAACCCCATGTGGACATGGTCTGGCTCATTCTCTTCAAGGGAGCTTGTCACAGGTCAGCTGGGCAAAAGGGCCAGCTCTGTGACAAGAGTATTAAAGCTCAACTGATTTTCTTCTTAGTCACATAACAATATAACTAACAAAAGCAGCTGGTTTTGCACTTCATCCTAGATCCCCTTTTTGCTTTCCTTTCTCCTCCTATTTTCCACAATATTCCTTCACACAGTATCACTTTTCATCCAACAGGATGGACACTAAAAGCCCTGGTCTACACTAGGACTTTAGGTCGAATTTAGCAGCGTTAAATCGATGTAAACTTGCACCCGTCCACACAATGAAGCCCTTTATTTCGACTTAAAGGGCTCTTAAAATCGATTTCCTTACTCCACCCCTGACAAGTGGATTAGCGCTTAAATCGACGTTGCTGGCTCGAATTTGGGGTACTGTGGACACAATTCGACGGTATTGGCCTCCGGGAGCTATCCCAGAGTGCTCCATTATGACCGCTCTGGACAGCACTCTCAACTCAGATGCACTGGCCAGGTAGACAGGAAAAGAACCGCGAACTTTTGAATCTCATTTCCTGTTTGGCCAGCGTGGCAAGCTGCAGGTGACCATGCAGAGCTCATCAGCACAGGTGACCATGATGGAGTCCCAGAATCGCAAAAGAGCTCCAGCATGGACCGAACGGGAGGTACGGGATCTGATCGCTGTTTGGGGAGAGGAATCCGTGCTATCAGAACTCCGTTCCAGTTTTCGAAATGCCAAAACCTTTGTCAAAATCTCCCAGGGCATGAAGGACAGACACCATAACAGGGACCCGAAGCAGTGCCGCGTGAAACTGAAGGAGCTGAGGCAAGCCTACCAGAAAACCAGAGAGGCGAACAGCCGCTCTGGGTCAGAGCCCCAAACATGCCGCTTCTATGATGAGCTGCATGCCATTTTAGGGGGTTCAGCCACCACTACCCCAGCCATGTTGTTTGACTCCTTCAATGGAGATGGAGGCAATACGGAAGCAGGTTTTGGGGACGAAGAAGATGATGATGAGGAGGAGGTTGTAGATAGCTCACAGCAAGCAAGCGGAGAAACCGGTTTTCCCGACAGCCAGGAACTGTTTCTCACCCTAGACCTGGAGCCAGTACCCCCCGAACCCACCCAAGGCTGCCTCCTGGACCCAGCAGGCGGAGAAGGGACCTCTGGTGAGTGTACCTTTTAAAATACTATACATGGTTTAAAAGCAAGCATGTGAAAGGATTACTTTGCCCTGGCATTTGCGGTTCTCCTAGATGTAGTCCTAAAGCCTTTGCAAAAGGTTTCTGGGGAGGGCAGCCTTATTGCGTCCTTCATGGTAGGACACTTTACCACTCCAGGCCAGTAACACGTACTCGGGAATCATTGTAGAACAAAGCATTGCAGTGTATGTTTGCTGGCATTCAAACAACATCCGTTCTTTATCTCTCTGTGTTATCGTCAGGAGAGTGAGATATAATTCATGGTCACCTGGTTGAAATAGAGTGCTTTTCTTCAGGGGACACTCAGAGGAGCCCATTCCTGCTGGGCTGTTTGCCTGTGGTTGAACAGAAATGTTCCCCGCTGTTAGCCACAGGGAGGGGGGAAGGTTGAGGGGGTAGTCACGCGGTGGGAGGAGGCAAAATGCGACCTTGTAACGAAAGCACATGTGCTATGTATGTAATGTTAACAGCAAGGTTTACCCTGAAAGAGTGTAGCCACTGTTTTATAAAATGTGTCTTTTTAAATACCGCTGTCCCTTTTTTTTTCTCCACCAGCTGCATGTGCTTCAATGATCACAGGATCTTCTCCTTCCCAGAGGCTAGTGAAGCTTAGAAAGAAAAAAAAACGCACTCGCGATGAAATGTTCTCCGAGCTCATGCTGTCCTCCCACACTGACAGAGCACAGACGAATGCGTGGAGGCAAATAATGTCAGAGTGCAGGAAAGCACAAAATGACCGGGAGGAGAGGTGGCGGGCTGAAGAGAGGGCTGAAGCTCAAATGTGGCGGCAGCGTGATGAGAGGAGGCAGGATTCAATGCTGAGGCTGCTGCAGGACCAAACCAGTATGCTCCAGTGTATGGTTGAGCTGCAGCAAAGGCAGCTGGAGCACAGACTGCCACTGCAGCCCCTCTGTAACCAACCGCCCTCCTCCCCAAGTTCCATAGCCTCCACAACCAGACGCCCAAGAACGCGGTGGGGGGGCCTCCAGCCAACCAGCCACTCCACCACAGAGGATTGCCCAAAAAAAAGAAGGCTGTCATTCAATAAATTTTAAAGTTGTAAACTTTTAAAGTGCTGTGTGGCATTTTCCTTCCCTCCTCCACCACCCCTCCTGGGCTACCTTGGTAGTCATCCCCCTATTTGTGTGATGAATGAATAAAGAATGCATGAATGTGAAGCAACAATGACTTTATTGCCTCTGCAAGCGGTGATTGAAGGGAGGAGGGGCGGGTGGTTAGCTTACAGGGAAGTAAAGTGAACCAAGGGACGGGGGGTTTCATCAAGGAGAAACAAACAGAACTTTCACACCGTAGCCTGGCCAGTCATGAAACTGGTTTTCAAAGCTTCTCTGATGCGTACCGCCCCCTCCTGTGCTCTTCTAACCGCCCTGGTGTCTGGCTGCGCGTAACCAGCAGCCAGGCGATTTGCCTCAACCTCCCACCCCGTCATAAATGTCTCCCCCTTACTCTCACAGATATTGTGAAGCACACAGCAAGCAGTAATAACAGTGGGAATATTGGTTTCGCTGAGGTCTAAGCGAGTCAGTAAACTGCGCCAGCGCGCCTTTAAACGTCCAAATGCACATTCTACCACCATTCTGCACTTGCTCAGCCTGTAGTTGAACAGCTCCTGACTACTGTCCAGGCTGCCTGTGTACGGCTTCATGAGCCATGGCATTAAGGGGTAGGCTGGGTCCCCAAGGATACATATAGGCATTTCAACATCCCCAACAGTTATTTTCTGGTCTGGGAATAAAGTCCCTTCCTGCAGCTTTTGAAACAGACCAGAGTTCCTGAAGATGCGAGCATCATGCACCTTTCCCGGCCATCCCACGTTGATGTTGGTGAAACGTCCCTTGTGATCCACCAGAGCTTGCAGCACTATCGAAAAGTACCCCTTGCGGTTAATGTACTCGGCGGCTTGGTGCTCCGGTGCCAAGATAGGGATATGGGTTCCGTCTATAGCCCCACTACAGTTAGGGAATCCCATTGCAGCAAAGCCATCCACTATGACCTGCACATTTCCCAGGGTCACTGCCCTTGATATCAGCAGATCTTTGATTGCGTGGGCTACTTGCATCATAGCAGCCCCCACAGTAGATTTGCCCACTCCAAATTGATTCCCAACTGACCGGTAGCTGTCTGGCGTTGAAAGCTTCCACAGGGCTATCGCCACTCACTTCTCAACTGTGAGGGCTGCTCTCATCTTGGTATTCATGCGCCTCAGGGCAGGGGAAAGCAAGTCACAAAGTTCCATGAAAGTGCCCTTACGCATGCGAAAGTTTCGCAGCCACTGGGAATCATCCCAGACCTGCAACACTATGCAGTCCCACCAGTCTGTGCTTGTTTCCCGAGCCCAGAATCAGCGTTCCACAGCATGAACCTGCCCCATTAGCACCATGATGCATGCATTGTCAGGGCCCATGCTTTCAGAGAAATCTGTGTCCATGTCCTGATCACTCACGTGACCGCGCTGACGTCGCCTCCTCGCCCAGTATCGCTTTGCCAGGTTTTGGTGCTGCATATACTGCTGGATAATGCGTGTGGTGTTTAATGTGCTCCTAATTGCCAAAGTGAGCTGAGCAGCCTCCATGCTTGCCTTGGTATGGCGTCCGCACAGAAAAAAGGAGCGGAACGATTGTCTGCCGTTGCTCTGACGGAGGGAGGGGCGACTGACGACACGGCTTACAGGGTTGGCTTCAGGGAGCTAAAATCAACTAAGGGGGTGCCTGTACATCAAGGAGTATTTCAGGCAGGACTTCACGGAGGGTTCCAATAAGAAATGGTGCACCTAAGTTATCGTTCTTATTGGAACAAGGAGGTTAGCCTGGCCTCTGATTGATACATGGCTAGATTTACCTCGCTGCACCTTCTCTGTGAGTGACAGCAGTGTGACCTAGAGGAATGAGTCCCCTAGACAGGGGAGGAGGCAAATGAGTACAAAACAAATCTGGTCTATTTCTTGTTTTGATCCACTCCATCTATCTTTTACATCTTTGGCTGGCAGCAGACGGTGCAGAAGGACTGCATGCCATCCACATCTCATGGCTGCTCGGCAGAAGATGGTACAGTACGACTGCTAGCAGTCCGTATCGCCTGCCTGCTCACCATAAGACGGTTCAATAGGACTGACTGCAGGACTAAAGAGAATGACCTGGTCAAGTCACTCCAAATTTAGTCCCTGCGCCCATGTCTGCCCAGGCGCTCCCAGCCGACGTGGCCAGGAGCACCTCGGACATGACGATGACGGCTACCAATCGTACTGTACCGTCTGCTGCCACAAGGCAAGGGGTTGCTGCTACTGTGTAGCAATGCCGTACCGCGTCTGCCAGCACCCAGGAGACAGGGTGACAGTTACCTGAGCGGGCTCCATGCTTGCAGTGGTATGGCGTCTGCACAGGTAACTCAGGAAAAAAGGCGCGAAATGATTGTCTGCCCTTGCTTTCACGGAGGGAGGGAGGGAACGGGGGCCTGACGATATGTACCCAGAACCACGCGTGACAATGTTTTAGCCCCATCAGGCATTGGGATCTCAACCCAGAATTCCAATGGGCAGCGGAGACTGCGGGATAGCTACCCACAGTGCAACACTCCGGAAGTCGACTCTAGCCTTGGTACTGTGGAAGCGCTCCGCCGAGTTAATGCACTTAATGCACTTAGAGCATTTTCTGTGGGGACACACACACTCGAATATATAAAACCGATTTCTAAAAAACCGACTTCTATAAATTCGACCTTATTCCGTAGTGTAGACATACCCAAAGATTGGTGACTGACTTTAAGCTGAACGTCACCAGGACCCATCAGTTACAGAAACAAGATTACCCTAGTCAGTTTGGAATAGGGATCTCTGGCTGGGAACACAATGCCTGTTTAAAAATGCAGCAGTAGTCAGCTGGAAAAAAGTCTCCAGCCATTGCTATTGTACCTTCTAAGTCTGCTGACTGGCACTTGGGTAGATTCATTTGAAAGTGCAGAGAGAAAAGAGTATTCTAAAACCCAAACTAATTTCTGTCTCTCACCACCAGCCTAGTTTACATCTTCCCACACACCAAAAAAAGAAAATATAAACTGACCCTGACAGAAAACTAGAGATTACAGCGCTATACTGAAAAATAATGCCTATCCACAAATGTACCAGACTAACACATAGTGTATAGCTATTTTCTTAAACTGAGCTTACTAGTATTATGGATAAAAAAATGTTCTTTGTATTGTAGTTTTCATTAGTGATAAGACAATGTCAAAGTCTGTAAATGCAATTCCATATTTTTAAATTTCTGTATATACTTACAAATACACATGCAAACACTTGGATGCTTATCAAAAATATTTCAATCTGGAAGCCATGCCAAACAACAAGCAGCTCTCTCTTTTACTAAACTTGCAGTACTTATTGGATCAGTAGCAGTGGAAATACCATGAGATTAGCCTCTCCTTTTGATTTCAGTATTTCCAGTCCTGACTAAAAGGAAGATAGAATTCTCATTTCAAAATTGTTAACACAATTTTGCAAAACTGAGAAAAGCAAATCTGAGGGCAAAGATTCTATCTGAACCAGTTTAAATCCAGTATCATCAAAAGAATACTGAACTAGCATATAAAAAAATTGTTGCAATAAGACTAGTTATAAAGTTATGTTCCCAGACCTACTTTAAACTAGAATCTCTGCTCAGAAGGCAACTCAGGAGGGCAAAAAAAAATATATGATAAAACTGCTTTCAGTAAGTACATTCTTCCATCCAGCTTCAGCCAGTTACAATACTTCTCTTTTTGCTTTGATCTAACAAAGGTTACATCTATGAAAAAACAATGACTCATTATCACCTGTGGAGAAGTGAGGGCGGTGGAAGTAATTGCCTAATTTTCTGTCAGAGAGTAATTTTATCTTAAACCTGCTCATTTTTACTTGATATTTGATTTAGAAGTATGTAGCCCGGGGGGGGGGGGGGAGAGGCGTGATATTACTTGGACTTTTTTTCGTGAAGCTATAAACATAAAAACATGCAGAGACACTCATGAAAGCTTTCTAGCTGATAATTAAGGTTTAGTATCAAAACATAAGAACAAAAACAAAATCATTCATAAAGAATTCATTCAAGTATTCCATTAAAAATAAATGGTCAAATTAACATAATACACTAGAAGCACATGACTCTATTCAAAAGTAGTTCTATTGAATTGTCTATATAAAAATGCAACAACAAAGCCTAACACTGACCAATAAACAGACTGAAGAAGATTTGTGCCCTTTACAACATAAGATTTTTTGTAAGTTTCTTTTACATATTGTAAAGGTACATAACTGAATGAACTATAAACTCCCTTTGAGTTTAAAATATACAAAACACAGTGAAAAGAGCAATACAAAGAATTTTATAGGCTATACTGTTACATGTTACAATCACTCATTGTTTCAATTATTGAAAACCCCTCATGAAAAAGTCTTCTTTAATTTCGTTAAAACTCTTTTGGTTTCATCCCAGTTAATTACGATAAGATCCTTGAAAGATTACTCTAAGCCAATGTCTATATACTAGAGAATTTTTACAGAAGATTCCCACTAGTTCTATTACTGGTTCTGCCAAACTAACAGTGGCACTGATGTAGATCAGGCTCTTCAGCTATTGGACCAAAACACACACTGCTCTGAGATGAGAGTACATCAATTTCATGTAGTTCAATGGATGTTAAGTACATCAAAAATCAGAAGAAGCCTTTTAACTTTACATTATAGCTAACAATTCTGCTTGTAGTTTAGCAAACACTAGAAATGCAAGCATCTTATATCAAATTGCCAAGAGAATAATAGATAGTTTAAACGCAATTCCATATTATATATTGACCATAAAACCTGTGTAAGTTACTGAAGTCACTTAGATATAATACTTAATTTAAACCATAATTTACTATTAAAGCATCAGGAAATAGAATAATTCTGCATAGAAAGCAATAACCCAGTTTTCTTATTAATATACAGTGAATTTTAATTTCGACATAACAGTAAATCCATACAGACTGGGCTATTAACACCAAGTTTTTTATATGCAAAGTTGTAAAAATATCATTTAAAAATAATATCTTGAAATTTGGCATCAAAGTAAAGTCCCATGCTCAATATAGCTGGGCTTATTCTATATATACACAAAAAGAAAATGAGGACTTGTGGCACCTTAGAGACTAACAAATTTATTTGAGCATAAGCTTTCGTGAGCTACAGTTCACTTCATTGGATGTATATAGTAGTACCTCAGAGTTACAAACACCAGAGTTACAAACTAACCAGTCAACCATGCACCTCGTTTGGAACCAAAAGTACGGAATCAGGCAGCAGTGAAAGGAAGAAAAAAAGCAAATACAGTACTGTGTTAAACGTAAACTACGAAAAAATAAGGGAAAGTTTAAAAAAGATTTGACAAGGTAAAGAAACTGTTTCTGTGCTGGTTACATTTAAATTAAGATGGTTAAAAAGCAGGATTTTTCTTCTGCATAAAGTTTCAAAGCTGTATTAAGTCAATGTTTCATTGTAAACTTTTGAAAGAACCACCATAATGTTTCATTCAGTTATGAACATTTCAGAGTTATGAACAACCTCTGTTCTCGAGGTGTTCGTAACTCTGAAGTTCTTCTGTAATTTGGGGAGCTGCACTGATTAGCAAAGGATTTAATAATAACTAGAGATCAACCTTTTTTTTTTCCTCTCCTTTTTAAAAAGGACATACTCGGTTGGAAAAAAAAATACAGCTCTCACTGTGATCAATCCCGGTGTGTTAAAGTTCTCCAAATACTCTATATCCAGCAGGGTAGGTTGATTTAAATCACCAAATGAAAAGACTCATTTTAAACAATCAATTTTAAATAAACTTTCATTTCGACTTCAGTTATTTTCTCAGAAAAGATGCATTCTCATTGGTTGATACAACCATTAAAAGATAACTAAATAGAGCCTATGCACTAGATTTGATACATCCTTTTGCTGCCTGTAGCTATATAATTTATTTAAGCAATTATATAGGTTAATTCTATGACTTATTCATTTTAGTATTTTAGAAAATGGCAAACAATATATTGATTATTTACTAGATAACTGGCTTTTTGCTCATCATTTTTGTCATGCTGCATTAGGACATAACTGAAATTTAATTAAACACACAAAACAGCATATTTATTTTTATTTAAATGTTTTAAGACTTGTAATAAGTTAGGCCATTCCACATTTTGTATTAAATTCAGATTTCACTTTAAATTGATTCATCTGAAAAAGAAAAACTTCTTATAATTTAAACAAAAATCAGAACAATTCCATTTAAATGTCAAATTCTGATTTTGATTTTTTTAGTCACCAATTTTTATCCACCCTGTAAACGCGACAACTATAGAAGACAGTCCAGAATGAACAATATGAACATACTACTAAGAACAAATCTTGAATAGCATCTAAATGATATACTGAAACATCAGAAAATAACTTTGTCAAGTATTATCCAGTACCGAAATGCTTTGAATATAGGAGCAGACTTGTCACTTCCCCCTACATAGTTACACCTCCCTAGTCAAAGAAAGCGTTGTCCAATCAAAGATCTAACCAGTCCAGAAATGTAGTCACAGCTCTGTGCTTGCAGTAGGGCCTTGGTTCAGTAGCTCTCAAGACTACTTCCTAGGCTAGTAGAAACCATGAGGATCAAAGGAGGGAAGAGTCTCATGTCCCAAACACAGCATCCCCAATCTGTGTAGCTCAGATATACTTTTTGAAGTGCTACGTAAATTAACAGCACTATATAAAATAGTGTTTTAGTAGCACTAATAATGAGATTTTGAATTCTTATTTTAACATGTGCAGAAACAAAGACTGCTTTCCCCCATTTTCCAGGAGCATGCAGCAAATGTTGCATTGATTCACTCATTGTATATTATTAGATACTAAGGTGGCTCATTTCATGGCTTTTACTACGCATTAAAAATATAGCTTATTTTGATGTTAAAACTTCAATTATTTTACAAAGCAACAGAAATACTACATACTGTACAAATTATAATCCTTTAAATAATAAACTTGTCATCCAAATCACAATGAGTTCTTGGATAAAGAGAAACGAAAAAAAAAGAGAAGAGAAAAAAAAGGAAAAAAAAAATTCCACCTCTTGCTGCATTTTTGTTCCTTCATCCCTCTCCTCCTCTTCCTCTGGAGAATCAATCTAGGCAACAGACTTACCAGAGCATTGGCAAGTACAGTTAGCTATTTTGCGTCCATGGACATCCATCCTTTCTCCAGTAATAATGCAAAGCAACTATAAACTATTATGAATAGGGACTGAAAAACCCACTCACCTAGAGCCAAGTGAGCTGAGTGAGGCCAAGAAGCCACTGGCTCCTTCTCTGGAAGGGAGGTGGAGAGGGTATAAGCAGAATAGTCCAAGTTCTTTCTGTGAAGGGATTGAGGAAGCAAAACAAATGGAGTCACTACATTGTACGAGGATAGGCATGAGGAGGCAGGGCCCAGAGTAGCCCAAGCAGTTGCTTTTTGCACAGGATTAGACAGAAGGATCTTGTGTGTCAGTGCTCTTTTAAGAGGCAGAAAAGGGGAGGAAGGAACAGAGGACTGGCTCTTGAATGCAGGACTCTCCTGCTAGAACAAACTTCATTGTTCTGCAAGGCACAATTCTCTGACCTTGTCTTCCTTCAGACCACAAAATAGCACATCAACTTATTCAAAAAAGAAAAGGAAAAACAGACAACTCAAGAAGAGAAACAACATTTGTTTTTTATTTAATTTCCTAATTCAGGGAGGCATTTGGATACCCCTAAGATGGGCACAGCATAAGAATCTAAAAAGATTAGTATATAGCCCCAGTGTAGCATGACGACCTAGGAGGCAGAGGACCTCCTGAGCACCCAGGAAAGCAGCAGGAATGAAGGCAGCAGCAGCGGAGCAGAACTTTTATCCATTTGGGAGGGAATATATTTTTATAGTCAGAGAAACCAGAACTGATGGGGGGAAAGAACTGATTTATTGTGTGGTGAGAAGGTATGCCAATGAAAATCAAATATGCATGCCTTTCGGCATGTGTGGTGATGTAGATTTAGTCTATTCAGATTGTAAACTCTTTGGGGCAGGGATTGCCTCTGTTTGTTTGTACAGTTCAGAGCACAACAGGGCCCTGACTTCTCAGTGCTGTCACAATACAAATACAATTTTTTTTTCCAAACTCCAGTGATGAAGTTCTTTAATTTGTAAAATGTTCCAGGACCATTAACTTAAAAGCAGCCTTCAAAAGTTAAAACCCTTACAGGCACATGGCTAGCTGCTTTAAATCCGTACCTACAAAAGAATGTTTTAAAGTGTCTAGGCTGCAGTTTCTTTGTTAAGAAGAAAACCAGAAAGGCACCGCTACAGAAGAAAGAAATTCAGATGTCAAAGCAAAAACAGAAAGCAGTTCTGGGACAGTATATAAGCTTTACAATGTCAAATTGTATGCATAGTCCAGAATACAGAAGTGGTAAATGGCACCTTTCAGGGTCACACTGAAGACAGACTATCTGTACAATAGATGGATCGTGTAAACCTAACCAAATTCATTTTGCAAGAAATAAAAACCTTCTTTCTTGTTTTTTCCATTAATGCAACATGGATAGCATGTCCCTCCATCATAAGCTGGTAATAAAGGGTATTAAAGTAGCAGTGCTCAACCATCAAATAACAGAATCAGGGAAGCACCAATACAGATCCAATAAAACACAATATTAGTTTGAATGAAATATTCTGCACAAAATATTTCAAAATGCTTTCCCAACTTTAGTAACGTAACTCCCGTGCTGCTGTTGTTTAAGAATCCTAACCAGGGGAAGAAACGTAATATTTGAAAACAGAGAGAGTTGATGCTGAGACACACAGGAAAGCCTTTTGGATAGCAAGAGCTGCAAAGGAGAAGGCTCTCACTTCATCCTCAGCAACAAGATGGTGGAAAAGGATGGACAGAGGGAAGTAACGGATTCTGGGGAGTACTAATGGAGCTGTATGAAGGAGATACAGACATGGAAAAGCTTTTTTGGATGGCATGTGTGAGTAGAAGGCCAGGAGCATTCTGCACATGCTGGAGTCCAGAGAGCTGGAACTTAGTGTGGCCAGAGAAAAAGAGAATTATTACTTCAGAAGAGTCAACCCAAAAACAGATGAAGACATGCATGAACATTCCAGCAGAGGAGTTAGCAAGAAAGTAAGAAAACACAGAACTGATGCAATCTTATCATAAACCCAAGGAAATGGATATATTCTTTTGATTAAGAAAATATTATTTCTTTAATAGGTGCCTATTCTGGAATCTCTTAAAACAATTAACTTGTATCATCTCTATCGTAGGTTTAAAAAAAAAGGGGGGGGGAAAGGGGGCTAAGTCCCAGCATGCTCCTAGTGATACAAAAATCTTCCTTCCTTTGCACCGCCAACAGTAACATTTTTAAAAGCACCTAAGTCCCATTTTCAGAAATGACTTTGGGACTTTGAAAGCCAACAGAACTTTGGCTCTTAAGTTCTTAAGTGATTTTTGAAAAATGGGACTTTGTGATAAAATTTCCAAAAGCTCCTAATATTAAGGGGGAAATCTGGGCCTTAGCATGTGACGCAGACCAAAAGGGGTGGGAATGTATTCTCAAGCCAACCAACATTCCCAGAGAACGCTCCCACAGGAATTCCCTTTAGATTAGATCCCCTTAGAGTGCATCCTCCAACTGCAACAGTGGCACTATGGCATGGGGAGGGGCATAGTCTCTCAGGTCAAGTGCCAAATCACTTGGCCTTTTAGAGGTTAAAAGCAAGATCTTGAATTCCATCCTGAAACTCATCGGTAGCCAGTACACCAATAATCCAGGACCTACAGAGTGCTCCCAAGGAGGCATCGCACTTCAACTGGCCACTGTATTCTGCCATAGCCTCATTTCCAGAGAAGTCTATAGTGGTAGTTCCATCCAGAGCGCATTACAACAGCGCGTGACGTTAAACTTACTCCTTTGTTTACTTGTAAAAGAAAATACATTCAAATTATTCCAAACTATCAAATCACACAGAGATCACTTAATGACAGGTTTCAGAGTAGCAGCCATGTTAGTCTGTATTCGCAAAAAGAAAAGGAGTACTTGTGGCACCTTAGAGACTAACCAATTTATTTGAGCATAAGCTTTCGTGAGCTACAGCTCACTTCATCGGATGCTGTAGCTCACGAAAGCTTATGCTCAAATAAATTTGTTAGTCTCTAAGGTGCCACAAGTCCTCCTTTTCTTTTTAGAGATCACTTAGGGAAATTTGTGGAACTTCAGAGTTATGAACTGACCAGTCAACCACACACCTCATGTGGATCCGGAAGTATGCAATCAGTCAGCAAGAGAGAAAAAAAAAGAAAAGAAAAGGCAAATACAGTACAGTACTGTGTTAAACAAAACTACTAAAAAAATAAAGGGAAAGTTTTTTAAAATAAGATTTGAGAAAGTAAAGAAACTGTTTCTGTGCTTGTTTCATTTAAATAAAATGGTTAAAAGCAGCATTTTTATTCTGCATAGTAAAGTTCCAATGCTGTATTAAGTCAATGTTCAGTTGTAAACTTTTGAAAGAACCATAATGTTCTGTTCAGAGTTATGAACATTTCAGTGTTACGAACCACCTCCATTCCCAAGGTGTTCGTAACTCTGAGTTTCTACCGTATCAACACTTAGTCCTGCCATGAGTGTAGGGGACTGGACTAGATGACCTCTCAAGGTCCCTTCCAGTCCAGTCCAGTCCAGTCCTATGATTATTCTTCTCTCACTCTCCCCCACTTTTCTGTCTGTTACACTATAAAACTTTCAGGGCACGTCTTCCTCTTTGTACAGCCCCTAACACAAAGGGGCCCAAGTCTTGATTAGGACCTCTGAGCATTACCGCTCTACAAATATCAAACAGTAATAAGTACATTACCGTTGAGGTCCCCCAAGTTCTACAGCTCAGAAGCTAGCTGTTTAAGAATTCTGTCAAGTAATTACAACAATTTTCATGTTTGTTTTCTTTATTCAACACTAGTCACTCCAATGACCTTTTATCCGGATCAGCAGAAACACTATTCTGAATACGCTGAGAGAGAATGTAATTGACCAACAACATTATACCTGATCATCAACTCCCCACAATAATGAATACCGTCAGAAGACTGTTGTACACTTAAGATCTACTGTACGTGAAATACCAGTTAAAAAAATTGCAATTCAAGCATTGCTACCACAAGATTGCACCAAACTAGATTTCCCTACTGTTAAAATAAACAAACACTTTCATGTTGAAGGAATAGATTCAAAAGAGAATACCTTTATTTGAATGTTTTGGCATCCCATAAATGAAATACAGGTCCTGTCTCAGTTTCAAATCTTTATTTTACTTAAAAATATTTGAAAAAGTAACTGATATGGAAAGACATATTTCAAATCTTTCTATGCAACTTATTAGGGTTGCCAACTTTCTAATCGCACAAAACCAAACACCCTAGCCCCACCCCTTCTCTGAGGTCCCTCCCTCAGTGGCTCACTCTCCCCCACCCTCACTCAGTTTCACTGGGTTGGGGCAGAAGGTTGGAGTGTGGGAGGGGGTGACGGCTCTAACTGGGGGTGTGGGATCTGGGGTGGGGCTGGAGATGAGGAGTTTGGGGTGCAGAAGGGGCTCCAGGCTGGGGGTGGGGATGAGGGATTTGAAATGTGGGAGGGGGCTGCTGGTTGAGGCAGGAGGTTGAGGTGCAGGAGGGGGTACGGGCTCTGGGCTGGGAGTGCAAGCTCTGGGGTGGGGCCAGGGATGAGTTCAAGGTGTGGGAAGGGGCTCTGAGCTGGGGCAGAGGATTGGAATGTAGGGGACTGAGGGCTCCAGTTGGAGGTGCAGGCTCTGGGGTGGGGCCAGGGATGAGGGGTTTGGAGTGTAGGAAGGGGCTCCGGATTTGGTGGGGGCTCAGGGCTAGGGCAGGGGGTTGGGGTGCGGGCTTACCTAGGGCGGCTCCCGGTCAGTGGCACAGCAGGGCTAAAGCAGGCTCCCTGCCTGTCCTGGCTCCACCCCAGAAGCAGCCAGCAGCAGGTCCAACTCCTAGACAGGGGAGCCAGGAGGCTCCGTGCGCTGCTCTCACCCGCAGGCACTGCCCCCACAGCTCCCACTGGCCACAGTTCCCAGCCAGTTGGGAGTGCGGAGCCCTCAGAGCAGGGGCAGCGCGCAGAACACAATGGCGCCCCCGGCTAGGAGCCAGACCTGCTGGCTGCTTCCGGGGCACAGCGCGGTGCCAGGACAGGGACTAGCCTGCCTTAGCCCTGCAGCACCATCAACCAAACTTTTAACGGCCTGGTCAGCCGTGCTGACCAGAGCTGCCAGGGTCCCTTTTCGACCAGGCGTTCCAGTGGAAAACGAACACTTGGCAACCCTACATCTTATTTATAAAAAAAATCACAAACTTTTGAAAGATTAGACTTCTAAACTTCCATTCAGGAGAAAAATCAGACTGTCCAACTATAAGGAGACAGTCATACGGTTTTAATCAAGCCGCAACTTTATTATTAGATGTCTGGGACTACCCAGCAGATAAGTGTACACAGCGCAGGTAACCCCATCTTCATTCAATAACTACTGGTGGGGGTTCCGCCAGCCCCCCTTTTTCCATCCAGGTCCCCCAGCCAACCCATTGCTGGGACCTTACCAGCCACCCGCCCCCCACATAAGAGGGCTACAGTGGGCTATAAGAAAGGAGGGTTGGCTCCCTGCTGCACCATCAATAGGAACCCCAGCTCTCCCATCCCCTGTTCCATTCTTTTAACAAACACCTCCTTTAAGTCCTTTATCAAGCCATTTATCTGGTCGCTGTACCTTCCCTGGGCAGTTCCTGCACTGGACAGCCACCCCACACTTACTGAATGAGTTGTGGCATCATAGCCTAACTCCCTTCATGCCTCACATCAATAAAGCCCACCCCCAGCCCGCTGTGGGTAAGGCAAAAACCTCCCAACTCCACCTAGATCAATCTGGTGGTGAGGGAAAAATTCCTTCCCAGCTCCCCTCCCCACCCTGCAAAAAAAGGGAGGCTAGCGCAATGCCCACAGAAGGTCTTGACCAAACCTGGTATTTCACCATCTAAAGAGGAGGGAGGGTGGGTGCTGCCTCAACCTGATCTGTGTAAAAGGGACCTTCACCGCATGGGGCAGCCCATTTTAAACCCTTCCTCCCGTCCAGTTCCCAGGGGATGAGCTAGCATTGCCATGCTGGCCCCTTGTCCCCTTTTACAGCAGTTTGACCTCTCCCCTCCTCTCCCCACACAGCCATAAAGCACAGTTCCATTCATTCAGCCAGCCAGCCAAGTTCCCTCCCATTTAAAGGTGTGGTATGGTCATTTCCTTCAATAGGCAAAAAAGATTTGATTTAGTACTGGATACTATCATAACACTATATCTAACACCAGAAGATTAAGATATGGTAGAAAGCATGTGAGTTCCAAGATTACAATTGATCCTTTTCTATACATACCGGACTCCTAAATAAAAATTAAATGAAGAACAACAAATGTTGCATATATAAATCAGAAGAGGAAACATACACGTATATTCTATGGGAGTGTGCAACAATAACGTAATCCTGGAAAACAGGAAGTGAACATGGTAAAAAGGGGTTTGTTCAACTCTTTTTCTTAATGTGAGATGGTTTCTTTGACTCTTCATAACAAAACAAATGATACTCCAGAAACAAAAGGAAACCCCTTTCCCCTCCAAATTGTAAACTGGGTAACCTTGACAGGTGATTTTTGCAGCCTACGGCCCCAATTCTGCAAAGACTTAACATCAATTACTTAAAATGGACTTGAAGTCAATGGGACTATTCGTGGGGCAATAGTCTGTAAAACTTCGCATGATCAGGTATTAGAATGGGCTCCCTTCCAATTAAATTACAACATGGAGACTTTTCAAGCAGTTGGACTCCTTTCATAAGCACTCATAATTAGTAATGTTTTATAATGAAATATACACAACTATTTTGGAAAATCTTAAGCATGTTGACTACAGACAGGAAAAATGTATCTTTCTGTACATTTTACAGATTATTGAAAACTATTTGTCAGAGGGTTGTTTTTGGTTTTTTGTTGTTTTTTTTTAAGATAGGATTCTGGTCTTTGGTTCAGCTACATCAGAAGTTTCTCAGCAACTATTTCAGTTTTCACCTGACCAGAGAGAGTGAAAATGCTCATTTAATTCTTGCTAAATTATAACCTGATATGGTTTATATCAAGGAAAAAGCAGAATACCTGTGGGCTAATAGCTATATTTTGCTCAAGTGAATAGAAGGGATGCACATGGCAGCATGAAAATCAAGTTTACCTTTGTTCCTCATGACACCATCTCTTTAAAATAAAATTACTTTGTGAAATATAGTAAAACCTTTCCAAATCTCACTTCAACTCAAAAGCCCTATATTCTCACACACAAAAATAGGAGTTTCTAACATTTAGCAACAGACTAAATGTTACCAGTTTGTAAACACTACATATGTACGGAGGTCTTGTATCACTGACTTTATTAATGTTACAAAATAGATAATGCATTTATTGATCTATTATGTAATCAAATTAAATAACTTGTTAAAATAAACAAACAGTCAATTTAGTACCCTTTTTATTGGGTGTTAGCTTACTTGCAAATTTGAAAAATTCAGTAATCCTCAATGGGTCTCCTACTCACTACAAATCAGTGAAAGTCTACTCAGTTCTTAACCATATAATTGGAGTATTGTTTAATTGGCTAAAATTCCTAGTAGTTATGCAATTAGTTGATCAAAATCCTATCTTTAACAACAAAAGGATAAAAGATACTCTATTTGTAGAGATTTAATTTAAAACTATACAAATATGCATTAAGTTGGGATGCATATCCATTTTTACTATGCTACAGGATAAAAATGAGGTTAATTCTATTTAAACCATCAAAAATTCTTCCAAGAGAGCATATGTATTTAAAGTCATAAGAAAAAGAGGATATTTGGAGCTCACACACCAACAAGGACACATCACATAACTCCTACCTCTTTGACTTCATGGAGCTGACCAGTATATTGACTCTTGGCTCTCCGGGCTGCTGCAGGCGATTTGTGATGTGTGACGGTGACAACAGTCGGTCCACTTTGACCCTGATGTTTTTGACTACTAGGAGATGCAGAATTACTCATCCCAGAAGGAAGCAAAGACAGGCTTCTGTTTCGTGAGGAGGGAGTGTTCTAGAATAAGCAACAGATTGTTAAAACGAAGAATTAAGATACATGAGTAAATAACGTATGACCAAAAACTCTAAGGCTGCACTCTTCTCATTATAAAACTGAACCTGGAGAACTATAGGCACTCAAGTCTTACTGATGACAAAAAATGCTGATAACAGGTATGGTGAAATTATGGCAAGGATCAGCCCTGATAGTGCAGAAGTTGCTTACTATGTACCTGGTTTGTTGAGATTTCTGAAGTAGGCTTCCCTAGCTCTGGCAAGTGATTTCCAAACATTGCTATATATTAATATGCTCAAAGTATCTTTGTAGCCAAACACACAAACCTTTTAAATAGGGTAAATAATCTGCTTTCCTAAGCACAAAATAATCTCAATTACACTGATACAACTAGATTTTATGAAGTCACTGACCTGTAATTCATGAGGCATGCTTGCTGATTATACAAAAAGGTATTTAGTTAAAGTTAGTGCTTTCCCCTGATTAGTTTCTGAAATAGTTTGATGCTTCCTTTGCATAATTTTCAAAGCAGCAGCCATTGTAAGGCCCATACTCCAGGTTAAATTAAAATTTGAAGCAGAAGTGTGATTTGTAAGTGTCAAGACATATTTTGGGGAGTGGATGAGGACAGGAGCAGAGAGGAGGGACAGAAAAGTTAGTAAGTGGGTTTTCAGGAGTGTCTATAGTCTGATCACTCTCTAGCTCTTGCTCTATTAATCACAGGTGACGTGGGGGGGGGGTTGGAAGAGAATACGGGGCCGCATGTCCCCCCAGATTTCTGCCAGGGTGGGAGTCAGGCTGAGCGCAGCTGAGAGCGACCTGCCTGGGAAAGTCACCGACACCGTGCACTTCTGCTGAGTCCTGCTAGGTGGCACCCGGAGCCGGGAAGCGAGATCAGGCTGGTAGCAGGCTCAATGGTGGAACCAGCTGAGACGCCTGCGAGGCTGGAAAGGGAGCTCGGGGCAATGGGGAGAGGGAGGCAATGGGCGGAGGGGGAAGACAGCACAGACCAGGGGCACTGGGGGTGGGGTGGGTGGAGAGCCCAGGGCAACACAAGCGTAGTTCCCCTGAAACTGCGACAATGAGATTTTATTTCATTTTTTCTAAAGGCCCAAATCCAGCAAAGTACTTACACGTGCTTAAGTCCAAGCACTTGACCAGTTCCATTGATTTCAATGGGTCTACTAACATGCTTATAACTGAGCATAAGCTTAAGAGTTTGCTTGATTGGGGCCTTAATGTCAGAACATATTATACTAAATCATAATTAAGAACTGGAAAGTCACACTATTAAACTTTGTAATGTTAATAGCAAAAGTGGGTCAGTTGTGAAGCTTCCATTCAAATTCAAGTTCCTCGACTTCAGATCCAAACCCAAGCCACTTCATAAGAGTGCTGGGATTCAGAATTCTGAACTGGCCCATCATGAAAATAAACAAGCTATGAAGGTGAAATCTGAACTTAGATCTGATCTTCCTCATGTTTCTGAGTAGTTTGGATTCTGTGTCCTAGTTTTGGGTCCATCTCTAGTTAAAAATGAACTGTAAAGAGAAAAGGGAATGGTAGGCAAGCCAAGATACGTGACTTGACCGTCTGCTAACTGGGCTGGGCACAGGAGATTGAGCACAGAAATCTGTTTTAATTTACTTTCCAAAAATTCTTTCAAACCACTATCCTCCTGCCATGAAATCTGTTTTTACAGGTTTGCTAATAATACCCCATATTTATCATTCTCTGATACTACAGATACCAGAAGAGTCAGATGCCAGAAGAGACATCATAGCCACCAGTAGAGTTAGCATGAGATTTCTGGTACTTGTGATGCCAATGTCTCCTTGTAAACACAGAAGAGAGAGCAGATTCAAATGGAGAGGGAAAATAATTTTATAAGGTTAAATTAGAACTGATTCCTGACATAATTATTGGGTGCTTATACTATCACAAGAGCTTTAAAAATTATATCAAAAGGATTGTTTCGCAAATATCTGTTGTTCAAATTGATATAAAACACCAGTGCAATCCAGAGCCTCTTCGTGTGTAGCTCGCTTTTAGAACAGTCTCTATCTGCTATTACATAGTGTCATGAGACATTAGAAGTAGCTCTAGAAATCAAAACTCTTTTGTCTCAAGTAACTGCCCTGAACCTCTCTGCATAACACCAGAACCTTTAAATTGTGCCCGCCCCTTCCTCCCACTGTCAGCAGTTAACAGTCTCCTCTGCTATTAATAATAGTCTGAGTTTTCCCCCCCGCATGAGGTTCAATTGTTCACATATCTGATCTTTTAATAGGGTTGCTACTCCATGGTTTGTTTACTGCATCACTCAGTTATTTTATACTAGAGAAAGCCTTAAAGGACTGCAGTTTCAGTCAGGCACACAGATGTACCACCAGAACACAGATAATGTAATCATTGCAGATATCACAATGATAGACACTTTAGTGTGTTATCTATATGTGGTCCATCACAGCCTAGGCTATTTTTGTCCATGTTTGAAAAATGCTGTTGGTGATTTAATTTCCACACTTAGAGAGATCTATGTAATGTGCTTGCTAAGCTTCTTTCTTCTGTTTTATTATATTCTTGTTATATGCATACATCTTTTGTTTCGATTTTATTTTAGCGTCAGACAAAATGGCATGTATTGTACACTGACAATAACATTTTAATAAAAAATTGAGGATGGCATAGATGCAATATTTTGAGTAAAATACAGGTACGATCCCACTATTTCTACCTACAAGCTCAATATATTCGTACTTGCAAAGAACAGGTAGATGAGCTTTTATAGTTGCAAAGAGAATTATTGTAATAAGTGAATGGAAATGGAAGAGGAAGTCTTATTTTCACCAGTAGCGCCTATATACTCAGAATGGCCTCAAATTTGAAACAGTATATTGTAATATGGCCAGTAAATAGCACCTGAAAGCCTTCTCCTTTTTATCCCTTAAAGGCTAGTTAATGGCACTGCAATCATGTATAATGCCTGTCACTTTCATTAAAAGGTATCAGATCTTGTGAAAGTAGAATGAATTATACTGAAATTATAATTCATTAAAGAAATGCTACTTGAAGGGTTTGTTGAAATATAGTTGTCAGGAAGAGAAACCTTAAGGAGTGTGAGACAATGGGTCCTCAAACTAATTAACTTAGAGCTCCTACTGAGCTAGGAGATTGGTAAACGTTAGTATGCAAATAAGATATGCATGTATATTTGTCAGTTTCTGCTTCCTTTTGTCTCTTATGTTAAATTGGCTTTGGCTTATTTGTATAAATAAGGTAGCTTGAGTCTCAGAGGGGGGCTCACATATCTGGGTGCATTGGCAAAGCGCTTTGCTAATAAACAGAGTGTTCTGACAAATTATGTGAGTCCTGAATCTGACTTTGACAATCTAAAACTGACAAACTTAATTTATAATTAGCATTTGGATTAAAGTCAGACATTGTATATAATAGTCATGGTAATAGTACATTTCATCAACTCCAGATACTGCACTTTACCAACACATATAAAAGGGGCAAGGAGGGAACTTCGTTACATGTTTTAGGAGAGCAATTACCTCTACACTCGGCCAAAAGATTGAGACATCTGGTATGTCAGAACCTGATTCTATAAGCCCTACACATGCAGAACATACACTGCATAGAGAGTAGTCACAGTAACAAAACACAGAGTACACAGATCTGGTTTAATGTATATCCCCTTCACACACAAACACACTTCAGAAGTTATGATCTAATCCTGCAAACATGGCTGAGTGCAGGGGTTTGCTACCATGACTAAACACAATTATAAGCATCAGCCATCCATTAAACTAACCATCATTGCAGGTGTTTTCCATTTGTGTTAAACAGGACTTGGACTAAAATGAGAGGCTTATTGTTTTTAAGTTATCTTTGGTTATATGGTATTGTTTAGATACAATTACGATTGAAGATATTTACAGCACTGGAGAACCTAGATTCTTTACCTCTGATGACTTGAGCCTTCCCTCTTATAATAAGACTTATTGAAATAGGCTGTGCCTAAGTACATCAGAACATCACATACTTCTGGCATGATAAACATACAATATAGATTTTTCCTTTTAAAATTTGACTACCAACATAATGTATCCAATGATAAACAGGGGAAGGAAGAATCCTGGTAATGGGATATTTTTCAGAACAAGATCTGAAGCCCACCTCTCTCCGTACGCTTCAGAACCTGAACTCTAGCCCAAACTGGAACTTCCAGCACCTTCTACACAGCTACTGTGAACGCACTAGCCTGAGTCCCGCAAGCCCAAGCCTGTGGACCCAAACTGGCAATCTCACTCCAAAATGCTGTGCCTACATACTCTACAGGATGGCAAGCAACTTAGGGAAGGAGCAGCTCACTCAGTCTGTCCTTACTATCTCTGCAGTCATTGCCTCAACCCCTGTTCTTCCTCCTCCCACCTTCCGTCCAATCTGAGATCAGCTCCTCTGCTCCACCACCCCGTCCTGAACAAAGCTCAGATTTAGAGCTGGATTTAGGGCAGCTTTGAACATTCAATAACAGGGTGTGTTTTGATTAGTTTATCAGATGTTCTCTCTTTATTAAAACAGACTACAGTTCACAAAAATACCATACCTTTATTTGTTTATAGTAAATTCAGCCCTATGAGAAGTTCTAACATACCAGAGTTATTCCAAAGTAAGTGGTTATTTATCCAAAACCAAGTACCTACGCACATGACAAGATTAAAGAATTTTTTTTTAGTTCTCTGCAGAAGCACTTTGAAGTGAAGTGTGATCAAGAACAGTATAAAAATAAAATGGCATTTATTATTCAGTTTTATGAAATAGTTACTGCATCTAATTTATCTTTTATATAGTTATGCTCTAATAATCATCTTACTTGTATTATTCCTTTTGGGGATTACTGAAGATAAAATTTTAGTAACCTATAAGATTTCACCACACAAAAGAGAAAACTTGTCAAAATGTCAGATCAGATCAAGACTACCACTGATAAAGATTAACAAATTAACAAAAATGGACTGAACATTTTTTTTACTTGACTAAAGCAGAGTTTATCTGAACTGTCTGTGCCTACAGTACATATTTAGATCAATCAAAACTCAAAAAAATGCATATGCTTTGTGCCTACTTGACATAACTTAAAAATACGTTCCAAGTACTGCATTTTAAGATAACATACTGCAAACTCCCCCTCCTCAAACAATTCCCTCCCATTTTCAAGTGTCTGGGAAAAAAAAGATGAGTCTTGCAAGATCGTTAATATCAGCTATATCCTTACTTACTTTAAGACTCCAGTATAAATATTTTACTGTCCCCTCAACTTTCCAGGGGTAGGTGTTACAGAAAAGTTCTAGTATACATACTGATTTTACTTTAAGAGTTCATTCACTTGTGGCAATTACTGTGTCACTTCAGGACTAATTACAGAAAATGCGTCTTTTTGTGCAGACTGCAACATTACTTGATACATTTTCTCACACATCATCCAGAATTCTAGAGAACTGCAAACTGCTTATGTCATACAGATGTAGTTTAAGTGTTGATGCTTTCAAGAAATAGCAACGTTTACTACCAAAAATGACAACCACCGCAAGAAATAGATTTCAATAGCAACAGTAATTTTAAATGTGTACAGATATAGGGCTTCTCATTTCAAATGATCCCAAAGTGCTATAAAAAACATTCAAGAATCACTTAATCCACAACTGAAACACAACTATTTTTGGAGTAGCACATCAGAGCTGTTCAAGAGCACACAGTAGCACTGTGGAATAATTTAAGAAAAATGAAAAATAGCACTTGCATTTGAAACTCTGGCATGGGAGGTTTAGTTGAGCAACAGTTGGCTCAGTTGCAAATTAGGCAAGATAATGAGTAAAAGCTTCCTCCATAGCTTAAAATATGTGAAACATCCAATGTCAATCTCATATGAACAGCATTTCCTGTCTCCCACAACCACTGGTTCTATACTGACTCACAGAGAAGAGTGTAGGTTTCAGAGTAGCAGCCATGTTAGTCTATATCCGCAAAAAGAACAGGAGTACTTGTGGCACCTTAGAGACTAACAAATTTATTAGAGCATAAGCTTTCGTGGGCTACAGCCCACTTCATCGGATGCATAAAATGGAACATATAGTAAGAAGATAATAAACACACACACATGCACTCACACACAAGGTGGAAGTTGCCATACAAAGTATGAGAGGCTAATTAGTTAAGATGAGCTATTATCAGCAAGAGAAAAAAAACTTTTGTAGTGATAATCAAGATGGCCCATTTAGACAGTTGACAAGAAGGTATGAGGACACTTAACATAGGGAAATAGATTCAATATGTGTAATGACCCAGCCACTCCCAGTCTCTATTCAAACCCAAGTTAATAGTATCTAGTTTGCATATTAATTCAAGCTCAGCAGTTTCTCACTGGAGTCTGTTTTTGAAGCTTTTCTGTTGCAAAATTGCCACCCTTAAGTCTTTTACTGAGTGGCCAGAGAGGTTGAAGTGTTCTCCTACCGGTTTTTGAATGTTATGATTCCTGATGTCAGATTTGTGTCCATTTATTCTTTTACGTAGAGACTATCCGGTTTGGCCAATGTACATGGCAGAGGGGCATTGCTGGCACATGATGGCATATAAAGACTGGGAGTGGCTGGGTCATTACACAGATTGAATCTATTTCCCCATTGTTAAGTATCCTCACACCTTCTTGTCAACTGTCTAAATGGGCCATCTTGATTATCACTACAGAAGTTTTTTTCTCCTGCTGATAATAGCTCATCTTAATTAATTAGCCTCTTACAGTTTGTATGGCAACTTCCACCTTCTCTGTATGTATAGATATATCTTCTTACTATATGTTCCATTCTATGCATCCAATGAAATAGGCCGTAGCCCACAAAAGCTTATGCTCTAATAAATTTCTTAGTCTCTAAGGTGCAACAAGTACTCCTGTTCTTTTTTAGAGAAGAGTGTAATGTATTAAATTACCCAAACCATACATTTTCCACATGTCCCCATCTAAATACTCTTCCTTGCCTTATTCTGCTTACCTACCATATGGGGTTCTGATGGAACCACAGTACAAACTACTACAACTAGAGACTAAAATACAATGCCTATGATTGATTCACACTTTTTTACCAACAGATCAAGGCACAGAGAGGAAATATGGATTTTAAGTTGGCACTATCATTCACAAGCCTTGTGAATAGGAAAGAGAGTAGTAGACATGATATATCTTGACTTTAGCAAGGCTTTGATACAGTCTCACATGACCTTCTCATAAACGAACTAGGAAAATACACCTAGATGGAGCTACTAAAAGGTGGGTGCATAACTGGCTGGAAAACCATTCCCAGAAAGTAGTTATCAGTGGTTCAAAGTCAAGCGGGAAGGACGTATTGAGTGGGGTCCCGCAGGAATCACTTTTGGATACGGTTCTGTTCAATATCTTCATCAGTGATTGAGATAATGGCATAGAAAGTACTTTTATAAAGTTTGCGGATGATACCAAGCTGGGAGGGGTTGCAAGAGCTTTGGAGGATAGGATTTTAATTCAAAATGATCTGGACAAACTGGAGAAATGGTCTGAAGTAAATAGGATGAAATTCAATATGGACAAATGCAAAGTACTCCACTTGGGAAGGAACAATTAGTTGCACACATACAAAATGAGAAATGACTGCCTAGGAAGGAGTACTTCAGAAAGGCATCTGGGGGTCAGAGAATCACAAGCTAAATATGAATCAACACTATAACTCTGTTGTAAAAAAAGCAAACATAGTTTTGGGATGTATTAGCAGGAGTGTTGTAAGACAGACACGAGAAGTATTTCTTTCACTCCACTCCACACTGATTACGCCTCAACTGGAGTATTGTGCCCAGTTCTGGCTGCCACATTTCAGGAAAGATGTGGACAAATTGCAGAAAGTCCAGAGAAGAGCAACAAAAATGACTAAAAGTCTAGAAAACATGACCTATGAGGGAAAATTGAAAAAACTGGGTTTAGTCTGGAGAAGAGAAGGCTGAGGGGGGACACGATAACAGTTTTCAAGTACATAAAAGGTTGTTACAAGGAGAAGGGAGAAAAATTGTTCTCCTTAACCACTGAGGAGAGGACAAGAAACAATGAGCTTAAATTGCAGCAAGGGCAGTTAAGGTTAGACATTAGAAAAACCTTCCTGTCAGGGTAATTAAGCACTGGAATAAATTGCCTAAGAAGTTTGTGGAATCTCCATCACTGGAGATTTTGAATGAGCATCTGTCAGGGATGGTCTAGATAATACTTAGTCCTGCAATTAGTGCAGGGGACTGGACTAGGTGACCTCTTGATGTCCCTGCCAGTTCTCTGATTCTATGATTAAAATAAATAGATAGCTAATTTAATACCTATTTCTTAAAGACATTTTGGTCATTGATTTATTGCTGTATGTTCCGTCTCCTTAAACTTGTAGGAGGGTTGGTTATATCTATAGGCAGTCCTTTTGTATTATTCTGTGTTTTTAATTTATGGGATTGTGAAACAGAGACACATTGGTGGCTCACTACTCTGTGTCAGCAACTCTTATTAGGCCTGAGAAATGCACTACACTTAATATATTGCTGTCACAGTATTTCACTATAAAGCAGGGGTTCTCAAACTGGGGGTCAGGACTCCTCAGGGGGTTGGGAGGTTATTACATGGGGGGTCACGAGCTGTCAGCCTCCACCCCAAACCCCGCTTTGCCTCCAGCATTTATAATGGTGTTAAATATATTTAAAAGTGTTTTTTATGTATAAGGGGGGGTCGCACTCAGAGGCTTGCTGTGTGAAAGGAGTCACCAGTACAAAAGTCTGAGAACCCCGGCTATAAAGCACATCATGTGAGATATCAAATGAAAACCAGCGAGACATGTATTAACACTGTAAGAAGACTTATAGATATTCCTCATATTATGTTGTAAAGTCTAACAAGGCAGAATGGGCAAAGAGGTCTTCTGCTATTCAACTATCTCTGTCTCTAATGTAAGTTAACCACTGCAAAGCCAAATACAATGGGAGTTACATTTGCAAGTGAAGTAAACAGGAAAAACAAGTTAACAAGGGAGATGTAACGGCAGCATGGCACCGGCACCCAGGAACAAGCAGCATGGGAGGAGAGTCTTATCACAGATTCATAGATATTAAGGTCAGAAGGGACCATTATGATCATCTAGTATGACCTCCTGCACAATGCAGGCCACAGAATCTCCCCCACCCACTCCTGCGATAAACCTCTCACCTATATCTGAGCTATTGAAGTCCTCGAATCATGGTTTAAAGACTTCAAGGAGCAGAGAATCCTCCAGCAAGTGACCCATGCTACAGAGGAAGACAAAAAACCTCCAGGGCCTCTTCCAATCTGCCCTGGGGGAAAGTTCCTTCCCGACCCCAACTATGGCAATCAGCTGAACTCTGAGCATATGGGCAAAATTCACCAGCCAGATACCCAGGAAAGAATTCTCTGTAGTAACTCAGATCCCACCCCATCTAACATCCCATCACAGGCCATTGGGCCTATTTACCATGAATATTTAAAGATCAATTAATTGCCAAAATCATATTGCCCCATCATACCATCTCCTCCATAAATTTATCAAGTTTAATCTTAAAGCCAGATAGACCTTTTGCCCCCACTGCTTCCCTTGGAAGGCTATTCCAAAACTTCACCCCTCTGATGGTTAGAAACCTTTGTCTAATTTCAAGTCTGAACTTCCCGATGACCAGCTTATATCCCTTTGTTCTTGTGTCCACAATGGTACTCAGCTTAAATAATTCCTCTCCCTCTCCGGTATTATCCCTCTGATATATTTATAGAGAGCAATCATATCTCCCCTCAACCTTCTTTTAGTTAGGCTAAACAAGCCAAACTCCTTGAGTCTCCTTTCATAAGACAAGTTTTCCATTCCTCAGATCATCCTAATAGCCCTTCTCTGTACCTGTTCCAGTTTGAATTCAGCCTTCTTAAACATAGGAGACCAGAACTGCACACAGTATTCCAGGTGAGGTATCACCAGTGCCTTGTATAACGGTACTAAAACCTCCTTATCTCAACTGGAAATACCTCGCCTAATGCATCCCAAGACCGCATTAGCTTTTTTCACAGCCATATCACATTGGCGGCTCATAGTCATCCTATGACCAACCAATACTCCAAGGTCCTTTTCCTCCTCCATTACTTCTAATTGATGCGTCCCCAGCTTATAACTAAAATTCTTGTTATTAATCCCTAAATGCATAACCTTACACTTCTCACTATTAAATTTCATCCTATTACTATTACTCCAGTTTACAAGGTTATCCAGATCTTCCTGTATGATATCCCGGTCTCTCTCCAAATTGGCAATACCTCCCAGCTTTGTATCATCCGCAAACTTTATTAGTGCTCTCCCACTTTTTGTGCCGAGGTCAGTAATAAAAAGATTAAATAAGATTGGTCCCAAAACCGATCCCTGAGGAACTCCACTGGTAACCTCCCTCCAGCCTGACAGTTCACCTTTCAGTAGGACCTGCTGTAGTCTCCCTGTTAACCATTTCCTTATCCACCTTTCAATGTTCATATTGATCCCCACCTTTTCCAATTTAACTAATAATTCCCCATGTGGCACGATATCAAACGCCTTACTGAAATCTAGGTAAATTAGATCCACTGCGTTTCCTTTCTCTCAAAAACCTGTTACTTTCTCAAAGAAGGAGATCAGGTTGGTTTGGCACGATCTACCTTTTGTAAAACCATGTTGTGTTTTGTCCCATTTACCACTGACTTCAATGTCCTTAACTATTTTTTCCAAGTTTTTTTTCCTGAGTTTACAGATTCATTAAAAATTCTTGCTAATGGGCTTGCAATTTCATGTGTCAATTCCTTTAATATTCTTGTATGAAGATTATCTGGGCCCCCCAATTTAGTCCCATTAAGCTGTTCGAGTTTCACTTCTACCTCAGATATGGTAATATCTACCTCCATATCCTCATTCCCATTTCTCATGCTACCATTATCCCTAAGATCCTCTTTAGCCTTATTAAAGGCTAGAGGCAAAGTATTTGTTTAGATATTGGGCCATGCCTAGATTATCCTTGACCTCCACTCCATCCTCAGTGTTTAGCGGTCCCACTTCTTCTTTCTTTGTTTTCTTCTTATTTATATGGCTATAGAACCTTTTACTATTGGTTTTAATTCCCTTTGCAAGGTCCAACTCTACTTCACTTTTAGCCTGTCTCACTTTATCCCTACATGTTCTGACCTCAATAAGGTAGCTTTCCTTGCTGATCCCTCCCATCTTCCACTCCTTCTATGTTTTCTGCTTTTTCTTAATCACCTCTCTGAGATGCTTGCTCATCCAGCTTGGTCTACAACTCCTGCCTATGAATTTTTTCCCCTTTCTTGGGATGCAGGCTTCCGATAGCTTCTGCAGCTTTGATTTAAAGTAATCGCAGGCCTCCTCTACCTTTAGATCCATAAGTTCTTCAGTCCAATCCACTTCCCTAACTAATTTCCTTAATTTTTCAAAGTCAGCCCTTTTGAAATCAAAAACCCTAGTTGCAGATTTATTTTTGTTTGTCCTTCCGTTCAGTTTGAACTGAAATAGCTCATGATCACTTGAACCAAGATTGTCCCCTACAACCATTTCTTCTATGAGGTCCTCACTACTCACCAAAACCAAATCCAAAATGGCATCCCCTCTAGTCGGTTCAGAAACTACTTGATGAAGGAATCCATCAGCTATCGCATCTAGGAAAATCTGAGCCCTATTATTATTACTAGCACTCGTCCTCCAGTCTATATCTGGGAAGTTAAAGTCTCCCATGATCACGCAGTTTCCATTAGTATTTACTTCATTCAAAACATTAAAGAGGGCTCTGGATCCATATCTATATCAGATCCCGGCGGTCTATAGCACACCCCAAGCACTATCACAGGGGAGGCTCTAGTAGTTTTCTTCCCCAATGTGATTTTTGCCCAGACGGACTCTGTCTTATCCATTCCATCGCTTCTTATTTCTTTACATTCTACCTCATCATTGATATACAGTGCTACTCCACCACCTTTGCCTTTATTTCTGTCTTTCCTGAACAGCACATACCCTTCAATACCCATACTCCAGTCATGACTACTATTCCACCATGTTTCTGTTATCCCTGTAATATCTGGTTTCACTTCCTGCACCAGTAGCTCGAGTTCCTCCATTTTGTTATCTAGGCTCCTCGCATTGGTGTACAAACATCTTAATTTTTGCTGTTTGGCCTTGCTCACATTCCGTACCCGATTAAGCACAGTCATTCTACAGCCAGTATGACCTATTAGACTAGTATCCACACTGTCCTTCCTCCTTATGTCCATTCTCCTACCTACAGCTGTATCCTTTCTTACTTTGTTTCCTTCCCTCTCAATGCTAAAATGCTTATCTGTAGGTACTCTTCAAAAGGATACATTTCAAAGGTTTGCTGAACTACAAGAATCCCCTTTGATTATCCATTTCACTGACAAACACCCTGTAATATGGAAGGAGGTGGTTCATGAAAAAACTGGATCCTGATTTGACTGAAAAATCAGCATGCTCTGCAAAAGGACTTTGAGGGTGAGAAACTCTCTCAAAGGAGCGTAGCCTGTCAAAGTTATGATGAGTCTTTTGGAAGTGTATTACACTTTTGTTTTATTTGGAAGCAGCTTTCCTTTCTGAATACTCACTTGAATCTGTGAATCTCTTTCTGTTACTAAACCTGTATTTGTTTTCACTATAAATAAATTACAGTGTGATGTTGTTAGAAAGGACCTGATCTTGAGCTGTAACCTTCCAGTGGTATGCAAGTCTCTTTGGAGACAGAGGACTTGGTAATTACTACGAGTATCTCGTGATAGGGGCTAGGCACTAGAGGGAGGCACTAAAGGCTGGCAGAGCTGAGATTGTTTGGGTGGCTAACAGACTGGGGTGACAGGAACTGACACCCAGTTTAGCACCAGCAAGTCTCCTCTTGCTGAGGTAGGGGAAAGTATCTGAGGACTAGTGATACTTAAGTGGAGCTAGCCTGGAATCCATAATGCAGAGTGCTCGTGTTAGCAGCTGACTGAGTTGTTCTAACTCAAGTTTTAGCCTGCACCCCCTGATGGACCAGCTATCTCAAGTTAAAACACCACCACACTTGAATTTAGAGTATGTGAATGGAAGAGGAGTCTGGGGCAACACCTGAGTTAAAGCTTGTCATCACTGCAAAGTTAAGAGGACAAGTCTCATTGAGCTTCAATTGGACTCATGTCTCTTAAGTTATGTACTTTTGACAATCCCAGCCTCAGCTGTGTGCCCAAAACAAAACTTATTGTAGATTTTGATTAGTACTAACTTCATACATATGAAGTTTGTCATGCCATTCCTCTATTGTCTATGAGTGTTCTGCTCTTGTGAGCATGCTGCAGGGGACTGAAATTAACAAACATCCTACTGTGAATTACAATTTTGGTGTGGTGTTTAAAAGGAAAATATACATCTGTTGTTGCTTTTCCTTTCCTTAAACCAGAACTGCATCATGCAAAACTGAATGATCCTTACAGAGCAATATAAAATGGACTGTATGACATTTTCTGACTGGTGGGGGGAGGGATAGCTCAGTGGTTTGAGCATTGGCCTGCTAAACCCAGGGTTGTGAGTTCAATCCTTGAGGGGGCCACTTAGAGATCTGGGGCAAAAATTGGAAATTGGTCCTGCTTTGAGCAGGGGGTTGGACTAGATGACCTCCTGAGGTCCCTTCCAACCCTGATACTCTATGATTCTATGATCATTTCCCATTCAACATGAAGAAAAGAAAAAAGGATAACATAGTCTAGCTCCTTCCACAGTTCTAGTATTGTAGCATTCAAGTACTTGTAATTTGCAAAGCAAACCTACTAGCAATACTGTAACTGTAATAGTATCATGTTCTAACTTCTATATTCCCTCAACAAATGTTTCCTGAACTCTGGTCCACAAACCAGCAGCTGTTTATGGAGTGCCTGCTAGCCACATGGTGCTACTCTCCTCTATGTTTCCAGCTGCTAAACTGCACTCAGAAGAAACTAAAGAAAAATCAGGAAAACATTTAATGTACTTTCCCATGTAAGCAATTGATGCAGATGCCAAGAAGGGTGGTGTAATTTGATCAGCAACAAAGGGGAGGTAGTCCACACTATCGTGAACAGGAAAGAGAGGTAGGTCCGCCGGACAATAACTCTGCTAAGATGAGATCAGAACAGTTTGAGAGCCCCCTTCCCTAAACTGTATGTGTTCCTAGAAAAATAAGCAATTTCCTTAGTTTATTTGAGTTTTAAATAAGTCTATGTCTTCAGACATCAATATACATATACTACTGCTGGGAGCCAAGCAGCCTCTCTGTTTCTTTCTGAATTTTTAATATTAATCTATATTTTAGATACATCCTCTGTGGTCTGTTCACAAATATTATTATATGTTTAAAATGCAATGGACACCCAGTTCACCTTAAATCAAAATTTTAATCTAGAAAATTCACTTGTTTTTATCCTGTAAGTGACCCATTTTATGTAGCGCAGTTTCAATTTTGCATTTTCATGAACCAAGAGGGGAGGGTTTTTTTAAAAATAGAGGAGAATTTGAACAAGATCAGGATTTATCCACTTCAGGTGGCAAATAAAAAAGCCTACTTTTCTAAAAAGAAATGTAAAATCAAATAATTAAAAACTTAGTATTTAAAGCTAGGAAAGGATCAGTAAAGATGCTGGGAAACTGCCCACTATTAACAACTGGAATAAGATTACCAACTCACTTTACAAAGGGTATTCTTACACTAGAACCTTTAACTAAAGTTAGCTGAGTGCTAATTAACTCAGGTTAGCCAACACATTTATACACCCTAGTCTTGGCACTTCACAAACATTTGTTCCACAACACAAATGGTTTACATTAGATAGAGGGTAGACAGACAAACATTTGTGGAGTGTCCAGACTAATGTGTACAAATGTGTTAGCTAACTCTAGTTAATTAACAAACAATTAGCTCAAGTTTGAAAAACTAGTGTAGACAAACCCACAGATCACCAAACTATTAACTTGAACCATAGATAGCCCAGATTTGAACCAGTGGCAGGGGTTGGACTCCATATATCATTATCTATCCTCCAAACCAAGTCCACTCTTTGTAAAAGAAGAAAAATTGCATATTATCCCTAATATTCACTTTACGTGTCTTTCAAGATTTCCACACTTCAATTTGTAAAATGTTAGCAAGCTCAACTTTTTCTTATCTAACTTTGGGAGCAAATAAGACCACCAATTATTCTTTGAAACGAAACAATTTTCAGTGAAACCAAACAATTTTCATACTACCACATGGATATGCTGCCTTATCATACAGTATAATCATTTTCATACCCAAGTCTATGTGTGGACTAACTTCCCAGCTACTTTTCTAACCTATTAAACCTTTATTATTCCAGCTGTTTAGTAACACACTTCAGACCTCTGAAGCGCCATACATTAACAAAAAGATATGAAGCAATCACAATATCTTCCTATGTTTATTCCCCTTGGAAATCCCTAAATTCCACTGTCTAGTGAGTCTACCTCCCTCTCAACACTTACTCCTACTACTTTATCTTAAAGCTGAAATGTAGGCAGAATAGACACCACCAGCTTGTGTTATTTACGAAAGGGTTTGAGAGAAACGTAAAAAAAAAACAACCCCTATACAAATAGAAGTTGACTGCTGTTATTAATGGATTAATTTTTCATGTTATCCTGTTCTTCAATTACCCCAGTTATAGCCAACCATGCTATTTCTTTCCCATTATTATTTACCTTAGAATTACCTTCCGTGTGGTATTTGGCACAGGTTCGGAGCTGAGTCACCCAGTATTGTTTTTCCTTTGCATCAGCAGCTAGAACAGAAACAAAAAGTACAAGAATTGCACATAAACCAATTGACATTACAGAAAAGGGAATGTTTCCAGCACTTGATAACAGTTTAGAAGTACCTTAACTAAGGGAAATTAAAAGTCTATTTATTGCACCAGGCCTTATAAAAGTGCACCAATCTAAACCAATTTAGTTAAATCAGTAACATTTTCTCAGAGACCAGGCTTAAGCCTCAACCTAAGAAGATACTGTGACTGAAGAAAGAAGAAAAACAACTAGTTTTCCACAGTTAATTCATCCATATGATGCAGTGAAAACTCTTATTTATTAAAATAGTTACTTTGTGAATGAGATTTTTTTTCTTACATTTCCTCCCAAATAAAGATTAGCCCAAATAATCAATTTAACTATTTTTATTTTGCAGTGGAAAAAATGGAGTAAGAAATATACTTGTTTTAAAATGCATGTACCCTATGCAATTAAATAATTAGTTTAGTAGAATATAATCCTTTGGGGCCTTAAAAAGTTGCCTTTTTCCCCTCCTTCTTCTTTATGGTATATAAAGGAAGCCTAAAAAAATTAAAATTGGTTGGGTTTTTGTGGTTTTTTGTTTTTTTTTTAAGGAGGGTTTTTATTATACTGGAAAGCTGTGCCACTTTAAACTATCCAAGTACAACCCACCCGCAGTGTGGATGCAGTTATATCTGTATAAAGGTACTTTATATTGGTACAGCTATTCCCATATGGGAAATGGAATACATGTACTGAAAGAAACCCCCTTTACACCAGTATAACTATCCACACTAGGGTCTGCAACAGTATAACTACTTGGGTAAAAAGTAAAATAAATAAATCATATCCCTAACCAAAAGTTAGACCAGTAAAACTTTCAAGTTTAGATCCAGCCTTAGATATATCAAGAATGTAAAGTTGGTTTTCTGTATTTTTTCTGGGAGACTGTTGGGTGTCAGAAGCTGTGAATACTTAACCATTACATTGAAGTGCACAAGGATGTTGAATCTTTAACAAAGTCTTCCTCCACTCACATGTTAATCACTGAAGTTAGCTAAGTTTTACCAACCTCCCCCCAAAAAAAATTTTAAGTAAATTCAATTCAGTAAGAGTAGGGTGACCAGATATTCTATGTCCCGATTTTATAGGGACAGTCCTGATTTTGGGATCTTTGTCTTATATAGGCTCCTATTACCTACCCATCCCCGTCCTGATTTTTTACACTTGCTGTCTGGCCACCTTAAGTAAGAGTTATATAGACTGACTAAAAATCTCTAAAAACCCTAACATGCTGCCTTGATGCATCGAAAAGAAGCATAAAAGGGCACAAGCTCACTTTTTCTCCCCTTTGCTCACCACCTTTAAAATTATTGGAAAACTGTATTTATACCAGTATGAATTCTATAAGAGCTGCAGTGTATTACATGTATAATTCAGTTATGATGTATCAACTACTAAAAATTCTTATTAGCAAACCACTTTGAATCATCATTAAATGCCATATCAATGTTAAGAACACAAGTACAAAATTACACATACTGCTGAATCTCAGATTAATGGTAATTCAAATTAATTTTAATGATAAGGGAACAGAAGACGGAATACTTTATTAAATTTTCTCATCCGCTATGTTGCCAGTATAACAATTAAGTAATAAGCAGCATGCTGCTGTGTGTAATCTTGTAAATCTCAGTCAGTCAGTAGGCAGAGCACTGCAGAAGTTATGAGGACATTAATCCTAACTGTTCAAAAACTAAGCCTCCTTGACAGAAAATCCCTTTGTTGCTTTGCTACACGTCCAAATGTCTATGCAAGCTAAATATTGAGTTCAAATCCTAATGCCTCTTCGATAGGGTTTCTGTTTGCTTTACAGGAGATTCTAAAATATGATGGCTAGCTGGTTGGCGGTTAAATTGTTAAATCTAGTCTAACCCTCATCACAATTCATTTTATTTTAAATACAAGTATATTGGACTGAGAATTGTCACACATCAAGCCAACCAACAGTAGTGCACCATCCATATGCCATGGTTACAACACCATAACAGTAGATTGCATAATTTCCTATGGCAATGTACTAACTTGCAGGTTATTTTTCCACCGTATTGTCCAGCACGCCGTAAAGTAGCCATAATCAACATAACTTCAACTAAGAAAAGGAGGACTTGTGGCACCTTAGAGACTAACCAATTTATTTGAGCATAAGCTTTCGTGAGCTACAGCTCACTTCATCGGATGCAGACGGTGGAAACACAGCATCCGATGAAGTGAGCTGTAGCTCACGAAAGCTTATGCTCAAATAAATTGGTTAGTCTCTAAGGTGCCACAAGTCCTCCTTTTCTTTTTGCGAATACAGACTAACACGGCTGTTACTCTGAAACATAACTTCAACTGGATTTTTTGTCACAATTGGGAAAGAAGGTAAAGACAAAAAAAGTTACAAGAATGGGAGGAAAGGCTGGTCTTATAAGCATGTTTAAGAAGTAGCTAGTAGATTACTATACCTCTCAGTTTGTACGTCTCTCCATTGGCAAAGTATACTACCAACATGTGTGGCACTTCGTCGCTGAGAGAGATTATAGCTCCAGCTAAAGACAGGGCTCCTCGTGGCTTCTGGTTTTTACTTTGTTCATTCACAAAATACTGCAGAATCCCAGTCTCAAAATCCAGCACAAAGTACCTGTTCAAAGAAACCACAGTTGTATAGTTTTTCTTTCAAAGAGTTTTTTACACTGCTACTGAAAAGCAAACATGGGTTAAATTTAAATTTCACAGAAATGTTAAACAAGGAGGAAAATATTTTTTGTTACATAGTATCCTGTACATGAGGATAAATGTATCAAAACAATACCTTTATTTCAGTTTGGTGAGAATAAAGAAGAGTCCATGTTCAATTAATGGACATGGGAAAAGGTGTTTCTAACTGAACGTGTTCTTTAAAGAAAATCACCCCCCAACACTAATACAGATTGTACTGAAAGAGCCCAAATGTGATGCCCTGTCAAATATATCTATGTGCCAAAAATGGAAAGCTAGGTGAGTATGGCATTTTATGCCCGTCACTTCTGGGTTTGTGACACGACCCTGTGCCTGGCAAGTCACTTACTACTTTTATGACATCATCTGTCCAGATACCCAGAGACACCTCTATAGCCACCTGTGTCCACTTGCACTGTATGCAAAAGGGTGGCCTTATTTGCCTCATTTATACATGCAAACATGACCCCCTCATTTCTCTCAATTGCTTTTTTAAAAAGGAAATATGCAAATGCTTTTGCACAGGGTTGAGCAGAACACAAGATATTATAAAATATAATCAGAAGGGAAAATATCTCATAAGTCCCATTATGGCTGGGATTTTCAAGGCTGGTCTAAGGGATATAGACATCCAGTTCCCATTAGAAATTAAAGTAGGAAGTACAGAAGCCAGCCTGTAGGATTGCAGTGGGTGGGGGCATCTTCAAGTCAGCAAATCTGTCACTCTGCCAATCAAGTTCCAATAGCAGGGGGGAACCCATCTGTCCAGATATTCAAATAACTAATAGTAGGCAGGTGTCAGTCCCAAAGAAAATCCATCTGGATAACAGTCACTGATTCAGAGAGTCATCAGAGATATAAAGGATGAAAGCAGAGAGACAAGAAAGTAAGTTTTATGTGACCAAATGAAAAGAGTTTGCTTAAAGCAGTACTACCCAAGGTAAGCACTTTATTTGAAGCTTACATGTTAAGAAGATTGGTGAAACAGTCAGCTAATGATCTGGAAGTCACACAGTACTCCAAAAGTATAGTCCACTAAATTTGATATAGATCTAGTTACAAAAAGTTCTTTGGTTTGTGTTTTTCATCCTCTCTCTCCCCCCACCCCACCCAGCTTTGAGGGAAGCCTTGGAGAGAACAGAGGAATTTATGCAGCAAACCAATGGAGAGTATATTTATAGGAGATATGTGCAAAATCACAGTAACTCCTCCCATTAAACTTACAGGAGAAGTTGCCTAAGTCAGTATGAAGAGCACTTACATTTTAATCAATAGTAGTTTATAGAGCAACAACATGGCACTTCAGCTCAGAATTTGAAATTGCAGCACTCTACATCCTCACCACTTAGTTCTCTGCCTCCCTAACCTATTAGGCAACCCCACTTCGATCCACACACATCCACACACTGATCATATGGGCCAATGCATGATAAGTCCATTGCTAAGATTACAGTATTTGCCACACAAACGGGGACAAATTTATTGCTATTTGTACAGACGAGATGATTGAGTAGCTAATTCATACTTATTTTAAATGTAAAATGAAAATGATTCCACTTTCGCCATCTCAATTTGAGTTACTCTAGCCCAACACTCAGAGCTGGAAGCATAAAGCATTTCTACTAATCCATCTTAGCACATAGAAATCTTGATGCATATTTCCATCTTTAAATCATGTACCCTGAACCAGGTCTCCAATAATGCATAACCTTTGCCAAGGTAGTTGAAAATTCTGTCCTACTGTATTTCAGGAAAAATGGTCTATTAAACACAGCAGACAAGACAGAAGATCTTACTCAGACACAGGTGGCCTCTTATAGCACCTAATAAAAACATGTGGGTAATGACACCAAAGCATTTGGCAGGGCATTATTTGTTGTTGTCCTTCTGGATCAAACATTTAATATGGGAACAGAGAACAAAGTTTCATATTGCTATACACAGATTCACATGACAGTTGCAAAGTGCTGTTAGCGATTTACAGTTCTGCAGCTCATGTCTGTAAAACTGCAACTTGCATTCAAAACAAGATAAAAACCTTGGCGTCATCTTTGACTCAGCCCTATCTCTGGACCCACACATCCAGACTGCCTCTAAATCTTGCCAAGGCTTCCTACACAGTATTTCCAGCACTGCCCTGTCTGTCTAGGTTTTCAAAGTTCTTGTCCAAGTCTTTATCTCACATTTCAATTAACACACTTCACCTCTTTGGCACAACTGCTGCAGTCTCAGGCTGGTCAAGTCCACTCAAAGCTGCTGGCAGGACAATCTTCCCACTTTGTTCCCCACTGTGCATCCCTCCACACTCTCCCTTGCATCAGACACAAGGATCTTAACCTCACCTTTAAGGTCCTTCATACTTTAAACCTACTCTTCCAAAGCAATTTTACTTTAACAGAGAAAAAGTGAGGTTAATGGTGCAATAAAGACCCCACTTCCTCTGACACCGTGCCTCTATGCTTTTTGCTATGGGAGAAACTGCCCATCACAAAATTGGTAGAACCACTACTTTCATCTCCCTTCAAATCCCTCTGCTTACAAAAAACCCTAACTACTGAGATAGTGACTAGGGAGGTGGTGAGCTGAATCCCCCCACACAACCATCACCATTTGGCTGTTTCATCTCTTTGGCATATCTGGTCATAAAGTTACCATTCTGAGCTCTCAGAGCAAAGACTGTCTGTGTGTTACTTGTTTGTATGATTGATACCTATGCACAATGGGATACTCATCTCTGACTAGGGCCCCCAACTGCTACAATATTACAAATAAAATAACTGATAAGTATGTTAAATCTAGCAACAAACACTATTTAACAGCCTACTGAAATTATCAATTCAGTGGACCAGGAAAAGAAAGGGAGTGAAAACAGAATACTATTACCAAGGGCTTTGATCTGACATTTTAATCCATTTGCGCTTGTAAGATAGTGACCAAGCATTCTACCATTTTCACAAGCCAAATACAGTTTTACAAACTTAATGTTACCAGCTCACCTATTTATAGTAAAATGTTAATATTTAGGCTGGGCTTTCCAAAGGAGCCCAAACTTTGACTGAAATTCAATAAGAGCTGGGGATTTAACTCACATGGGCTCTGTTGGAAAGCCCAGCCACAAACTGACATTTTTGTATTGCATCTCTATAGATAAAGGTCATACAGGGGTTTGGAACATGCAACTTTCCAGTTAGTCAAGTAAAGAGTTTTGTGTATCTCTTCCCTCAAATTAGCTTAACACTTATCCCAAAGCAACAGCCAGGAATTTCAAGTTATTTTAAATAAATCAATACTTTTTAACTTTCAGTAAGAGGAAAAAAAAACAACACAGCAAAAACAAGTAGTATATCTCATATCCTGTTTGGACAAGAGCTTTCATAGGGTAAAGTTTGCAGTAGGCATCTTGAGATACAGGGAGACCACCAAACTGAAATTTAGTCAATTTCAAACAGAAAGATAAAATTACTTGCATGTATTACACTAGTCCATAAGCCTCCCTGTCAGTATCTGTGATTTTGCATCCTGTTTTCCTATTTATAAAACATTTTTTCCTCTTCCTTGTTGCTGTGTGAAAATTTTACAGAAATGAGAGAGAGCTGACTCACCAACTATAAGGAAACATCATGAAAGGGGTAATAAAAATACACTGTAAAATCCACAAAGTAAACAAAACTCAAAGGTTAAAGAAAGTATTTTCTCTAATCTTTGTCCAGTATAGTAATTTCAGGAATTTACCTGTTAAATAAGCAGGGTACAAAAAAGTTTCTAAATCATCTTGATCTGAGTGCATCTGTCCAGCAGTCCAACTGACAGCCTCTTTCAGTTTGTTTTCATGATATCACTTATTTAATTTGAGAACTGTGTTCTCATGAAAGCCTTTCCTGTCCTGGGCTTGAGATCTTGTTTACATTGTTTCCATCCTTTCGATGTTCAGGTGTGAACACACCACCGTTTTAGACAGGTCATCCTTTTGGTCAGCATATAGAGCATTTCTCATCTTATACCACCTTTGAGAAAGGTATAATGGTAATTTGTGTGGGAAAGGAGACACAATAACCTAATTCAGTGAAGATCCATAATTCAACAATCTTTCCATTTCTTTCTAATCAACATGTAATTTTTGAAAGAGTTCCTGTAAACCAGGATAAGAAGTGTGTTAGATAAAACATACCCTGTGCATATACAACTTCAGATAACACCAATCAGAAAGTTTTCATTTGTCTGGTGACTACTATGGTATTAGGGTGATGTCTACCCCACAAGCACTACAGAGACAGCAACATCACTGTCGCCCTGTAGTGTAGACACTACAGCGACGGAGACGATTTTTCCATCACAGTAGTAAACCCACCTCCTTGAGAGATGGTAGCTAGATCAACAGAAGAATTCTATTGACCTAGATACATCTATAGTGGGGGTTAGGTCAATCTAACTACATCACAGAAGGCGTGAAATTTGTCACAGCCCTGAGTGGTGTCGCTAGGTTGAACTAAGTTTTAGGTGTAGATCAGGCCTACCTTTTAAGAGCTGGGACCTTGTCTTAGCTACCTGTAAAACATCTAACACACTTTTGGGACTATACAATTAAACAGTAACATTTTTTTAAAAAGTAAATGACAAGTTGCTGCTGTTGGTCTATGCCAATCTTAATTCTTTTTCAGTGTTCTACCTCCTTCATTTCTACCATGTGGATCAAGGGAAAAGAATGCAATTCTCGATAGAAACATAACCACCACCACAATTTATACTGGACAGCCAGGTTGAGGTGAACAGAATAGCATGCCAATACAATTTAGGCAGTGCTGTTGCTCTCTGACCCAGGAATAGGCCAAAGGACAAAAAAGGTCTGGGACTTACTCTGGTCTCGCACTCTGACCCTGACTGTGGCATAGAAATACTGCTTATAAAGGTCCCACACAGTGTTAGCTCCAATGGTAACATCAACTGGTGCTCTACTTCCCTCTAAGTTAAACACATACATCGGAGATATTGCAGGTGTGGGAGCTACATGAAATTGAATGCAACACTCCCACAGCATAAGCAAGAGGAGAAGGGAAAGATTAGAAGGTGCCCTAAAAGGTTTTGAAGGAGGAGTCATGAATAACGGAGATGGAGCGAGGAATTAAACAATGGTGAAGAGAGAAGAACAAAACTACTAAGAGAATATGACAAGATGGAGGGAATCCATTCTTCCAAAACCATTGTCTTACCAGTTACAAACAGGAGGCTTTGCCTTAAGACAACCCACTTCAGGCATCAACAAAGTGCAGGAGGAACAGGGAAGGACTAGATTTCCACCTTCCACAAGTAGAAACAAAATGAATATACAAAACAGTGGAGAAGGAAAGAGGGAATGGACACCTATCACATACATTTTTGGAAACTGTTATAAAAGAAAAGAAAAAAGTACAGAGAAAATCTCCCCTTTGAGATGTGGAAGTCATTTATGCAGAATATTACAAACTATACAAAGAGAATTCTGGTGCCAACTTGTTTACATCTATTTAATCTTAAGATCTGTTTCTCCCTTTACATTTTATTGTCATTCCTTTCACACAATGTACATTTATCCAACAATGATACATGACTCTAGATTTCTATATTTAGTTTTAAAGATCAATACTTATGAAAAATGTACCATATCCTTCAGAAACGGTCCTTGTGGGGATAATAGGAAAAATTACAGAATACTAAACATATACAATAGAAACACACACACAGTGTTATACAGGACACATTAACTTAACAATAGCACCATTAACTAATGTCTCCCAATTGACAACACAGTCATACAGAATGTTATGAACGTTCATTAAAGAGAGTCTGCCTAAAAGCAAGTTAAAATGTTCTTGTTTTGGCACTGGTAAAGCTGATTAAGCACCACTCTAAGCAGAAAAGTGAAGTTATATAACAAATATCCCAATAATTCTTTATATTTGATGCATCTTGGTCCTATATGAATTAATGCAATCTGTTTTCATGATCAAAATGGTCATCTAAACCTACATTACATAATGCATAAGAGGTAAAGCCAGTGGTACATTACTACTGTTAGATATGAAAGGATATGTTGCTATTCAAACATTTAACTTGTCACCATCCATAACTGTTTAACAACTGTTTGAGTACAGCAGCCAGGTCCAAAACAGACACATTACTGATGCTATAAACGACAGTGTTAAACACTCTGCCCTCCTTAATGAGAACATTTTTATTGCTGCCTGTTTTCTGACATTTCTAGTATAAAACAAAGTAAATTAATATGAAGCTTGACTTTTTATAAAAGACATTCATGATCTCATCAATACCATTGAATCATGACAATTAACTTATTAATTTACCTACCATATTCCAAACTCTTCTGCTGTACCTCAAATAAGTAAATTTCAGAAATTATTCTGATTCTCTCCACTCACTCTAATACACTTGACTTCTATCTGTTGCATACATTTATCTTAACAGTATTCAAAGCAAATAAACACCATACAATATGAAATATGGCCATATTTCATTCTATTGTCTGGGGAAAAGCAAAGAATTAAAAAAGGCTCAGTCATTTAAACTACAGCCACTTCTTTCATATGGATTTTGTGGACTTATTACTATGAGAATTTACTGCTGTATACACAGGATGATTTACATATTTATATTCTTCAGTTAAAAGATTTAATTGGAAAAATATTTTTAGATTGTATGGCTTATTAGGAGAGTTATGCCCAGGTTTTATACAATGTCTAACTGAACTACATTACGTAGATGTCTTCAGTCTAAGTCATTTTTGTTACTGGGGGCAAATGCATTGACACACAAGTCTTGGATCATTGCAGATTCCCAGTTTAACCCATTGGAATAGCAGAGTTATACAATATTGGCATCTGTGATAGAAATGGGCAATTTATTAATTACTTCAATAACCTCAAAATAATACATTTTTTATCATTTGGTGCCCTCCTAACCCATTTACTATTTCCGAACAGAGGCAATTCATTACCCAATGCTACAACGGGAAAACGGCAACTCTGCTGATGCACTGAATTTTCCAGTTGCTTTCTTCTCTATTGATGTTCTGTTGATTCCTCCACCCAACTTCTCTTCATTTAAAATCTGTTCCTCAGATAAGTGTTTTCCCAAGTCACTGACAGAATATTCTCCAGAATACTCTTACTTTTAATTTTGCTTTACCAGAAAAGTGAAATTTGTTCAGACTACTACTGTCTCTTGTCTTGGTGCAACACAGCCAAGCCTTCACTCAGTAATTATTGATCCTCCATAACAGAATTGTACACTCCTATATTTGCCAGACAAGTTTGGTAAGCAGTAACTCTCACATTTCTACTAAGACTGTTACATTGTCCTGGTTTATTGTTCAAGACAACCTGTACACTATGCTAGAAATTCAGCATTCAATTAGTTAAAAATCCATGTCTATATTTTTCTGACCAATATGTCACTTTCACAAGACAGGCTGGGGGAAATCAGATTTTTTTTTTAAAAAATTTCTTTGTTTAAAAAAAAAAGTATTATATGCTTGGTCTACATTTAAAACTTACACGAGTAGAGCTATGTCGGTTGGGGTGTGATTTTTTTATATCACCATAGTTATGCTGGTATAAAGCCCTAGTGTAAATGCAATTATATCAGCAAAAAAGTCCTTTTGCTGGTACAGCTTATTTCACTTGGGGAACTGGTATAAGCTATATCAGCAAAGTAACTTTTCTTTTTTTTTAAATCAGTTTAAGCCATGTCTATGCTAGGAGTATTTGCTGGTATAGCTATACCAGCAAACCCTTTCTAACGAAGATAAGGCCACAGAATCAGTGAGACACAACATGGAACACCTCTTCAGAGTTACTTTTTTGTGCAGAGACCTGTAACGGGGCACACTCCTTCTCGTGAGTATTCCCTTGGCCGAGTGCACACGCCTGCACACTCTCTCTCTCGGTCTGTCCCTGCTCTGGGATAGAGCAGTGCCCCAGGGCTCCCTTCCTGGAGACAATGTCTTTGCCCTCTTGGGCTTCCTGGCTACAGCTCTCCAGCTGGGACACTATAGCTCAGTTCCCCTCTGAGGTGCCTCACTGTCCAGGTCACTTCCCACCAGTGGCTAATGGGGGGAGGGAGGGAGGGACCTGGGCCCACCCACTACTTCGGGTCCCAGTCCAGGGATCCTGTAGATGGCAGCTTCTGCTGTGTCCCTTTATGTCGCATGACTTCTCGTATTCCCTGGGCCACTTCCCCGCGGCCCTGCACCGTCTTCATCGTAACCTCAAGGCCTTGTCCTAATGGAGTCTCAACAACCAGCTCAGAGCTCCTTCTCGCTCTCCCCGGCTTCTGGCAGTGCTGCCCTGTCCAGGGTTCTGCAATTTCGTCAGTCAGCCACACATCATTCATGCTCCTACAGCTCCAGCAAGGAACGGAACTGAACTCCCTCTGGCCCTGCAGCTTTTCTTACACTAAGCTGCTGGGCAATGGGTGAACCGTGGGCTTGGGGAGGCTACCCCCGAGCCGGCCCACCCATTCTGCCCAGGGACCCATCCCTCCTGTCCCCGTTCCCCCACCAGAGCCCAGAGGGGCCCCTCCCCAGCCCCGGAGTGCCCGGCAAGCAGGCAGCTGAGCACGGCCCTCCCACTCCACCCTGGAGCGCTGGGTGGGCAGGCAGCACAGCCTCCAGCCCTGAAGCACAGGCCAGCTCCCACTAGTCCCAGCCCAGGGCAAGGGCATAGGAGCCCTCCCAAAAGTGTGGGGCGGGGTCCCCCAGCAGAGGTGGAGGCGAGGGCAGCCCCCTGCCCATGTCCCAGGCCCACCACCCAGGGCAGGTGGAGGGATCCAGGCTCCCCACAGCTGCCCACACAGCTCTCACTGACCAGCCTCCAGCCGGTAAAGGGGGAGGAGAGGCTTGGAGTCACAGCCCAGCCATTGTGAGTGCCAGGGGGGGCAGCTGTGGGGAGCCACGGTGGACCTCTACATGTCCACAATGCAGGGGGCCCAAGCAGTCCCCAGCCCATGTCCCTGCCTGTCTGGGGCAGATGGAGGGTCCATGACTCCATGGCTCCTCACAGCAGCTCTTACCATGGCCAGGCTGTGGCTCTGAGGTCTCCCCCATCCGGAGCCAGATCGGGGAGAGCCAGGCAGGCACCTGTGGGAGCCGGGATGGAGGCGCTCTCGGTCCCAACCCGGAGCCCCCTCCTGCACCCCAAACCCGCCCCAGAGCCTGCATCCCCAGGCAGAGCCCTCATCACCACCCTGTGCCCCAACCCCCTGCCCCAGCCCTGATCCCCCTTCCAGCACTCTGAACTCCTCATTTCTGGCCCCATCCCTGAGCCCACACCCCCACTCGCACCCCAATCCCCTGCCCCAGTCCCATGAAAATGAGCGAGTGAGTGAGCGTGGGGAGAACGAGCGACAGGAGTGGGCCTCAGAGAAGAGGCAGGGCTTTGGAGGAGGGGCAGGGCAGGGCAAGGGTATTTGGTTTCGTGAGAATAGGAAGTCAACAACCCTAGCTAGAACAAGTAAACCTGAAGGTACAGTAGACTAGAAGTAGATTATAAACAAGTGAAACCAACTAGTCTATTTTCATTGCCAAATTTAGATTTTTTTTTTCAGTTCTTTTAATAAATCTTTGGTGGTATTAGTTAACAGAGAAGGAAACTGACTTTTTAAAAGCATGATATTTAACATGACAAATCCACTAAATCAATGAGGATAAATATATCTTCACTCACAATTAGCTAAGTTACACCTTCGCTCACAATAGCAATTTTCACACCAGCTGCTGGCCATATGTATTATTGAAACCAGTGAAAATATCACAAAAGTGTCATCAGAAGTCTGCAATGCTGGTTGCCCTTGAGAAGTAAGAGAAAATTGGTTGCAATAACTTTCCCTTTGGCCTTTAAACACAAGCAGCATAGCTGGACTACAGAACAGCTTGCTGCCAAATTCAAGTGGCAAGGAAGCCTGCAACTGATCAAGTCTATTCTTTTCTGTAGCAAAAATAATATAGTATGAATTGAAGACATTACCAAGATATTCAGTCTTTCACAAAAGCGGAACAAAAGTGTCACTCTCCACAACATCATCCATAAGATTTGATAGGCTTGGTATAAAGACTTCACATCTAAAATTGCCTCACAACGAACCACCTGATGAACCAAGGACACACACTCCAAATTCATTTCTCCAAAATTATTCCAAAACACAGTTTAGGTGACAGCTTAAAAAAAACCCAACCACACACACATCATCTCTAAGAAGCCAAATTCTAGACACTCTGAATGGAGATTAGATAAACTCCACTATAACCGCCTTCTTAGATTGCGAGCATCTCAAGACAGGAGGCATGTTTTTCTATGTGTTTGCAAAGCACCTGGCATAAAAGGGCCGTTTTCTGATTAGAGCCTTCTGGAGCGACTGCAACACAAATAAAAGGAGGAGGAGGAATTATTTTACATTTACAATAGTGTAACTGATCATGATCTACCCCATTAATTCTACCAAATATTTAAGCAGTTATAGCTGGCTGAAATTTAAAAAAAAAAATGCACTGGGTTTTCATGGTAGTGTGCAAGGTCCTTGCATCAAAGAGCCTGAATTTCATCATTCACTCCCAATTTGGCAGAGCTGTCACATGCACAGTACATGACTAGCTTTCAGTGCATTTTTTAAATCTCAAGTTCATGGGCCCCGGAGACTCATGGAACACATGGATAGTGTGATACATGAGTTTTTCATCTCCATGCTGCTGATTCATAACCAGCCCAGGTTGGTAGTCATCAAAAGTTACTGCCCTCTGTACTTTCTAGTTGTCTGTGTGAAATGAGTTACAGAGTTCAGTCCAGTTCAAAGTAGGCAGGGACCTATATCAGGAAACTACCATCACAACTATCACTTGTCATCCTTGTTGGCAACCCTAGAGGCAAAGTCTGGATATGATGCAAAAATCTAAAGGGAATCTCCCCATCTTTTCCAGATCATGGTGCGAAACTAAGACAAGGTCTTCACTAGGAGTGGTTTACCAGTATAGGTATACTATGGACACAGCTTTTAACAGTATTGCTTATTCCACCACCCCCAAATGAAACAAATAAAGCAGCTACTCTAGGGGCTTCTGCTTCTGCTGTGTACATCAGGAATCATACCTCTTGACAACCCTGAACCAACATAGCTATGCTGGCAGAAATGTGTAGTGTAGACATAGCCAAAGCCTATTCCACACAAATGTTTATTCATGTGCTTAAAGATAAAAACCACTACAAACAAACCAAAACACACCACACCAAAGAGGTATCACTGCTAAAATAGAATATGCCTTCAAAAGCCTTACAAAACTGTTGCACTGTACATAAATTACTTTTCTCAAGTAAAAGGCAAGATCTCCCAACACAGAAAAGTTCCTGGGAGATTTAATTGGCCTAACTCAAGTCCCACAACCGCTAGCTTAAAGGCCACAAATTTCTTACTAGCTACACCCAAGGAAGAGACCTTTCCTGGTTTCAATTTCTGGGAGAAAACATCTTGCTAGGTAGGAGAAGCCCTGGGATAGGGAAAAAGCCTCTCAGGAAAGTCTCTCTTAGAAAAAGCATCTGGGGATTAACTTGCAACTGAATAGGGTTTATATTCACTGCACTGTTAGCTCAAATTTGTACACTTGAGGTACTCCACTAAAGCTAGCCTACCTAGTAAGAGCACCCACATCGTAAAGATTAATCAAATTATCTTCAAGTTACTGCATTCACTGTCACAATACGGACCCAAATCACTCCTTCCAAACTATCACAGCATATCTCGGGGAAAAAACTTTTTTGTCCATTCTCATCACAGGGGCATAAGTGATGTTTGCCCAGCACCTAATTACAGTACACTTGTGATTGTAGTCTGCATTCAGGTAGAAAGCCATGAATCCTACACTGCATGAGTGAGAGAGATCCATGACTTTTCCCTGGCCAGCTCTTGTCATCAAGTGAATCAGGAGCAAATAAATGACTGGCTGGGAATGATTAGTTAGAACTGTAGGAGTGGGAAGTTGAAGCTGCCTAGGAATTTGGAAGACTGGCTGGAAATTTTGCTTTAAGAGAATTTCTACTTCATCATTTCACAAAACTGGAGTAAAATTTGAGCTGACAAACAGGCTGCTGGACTGGAGACAGTAGCATCAACAGATATGTACCTCAGTAAGAAAAGGCACACTGCTATATATGCATCCATCCCACACTTGCTTTTACCCAACCCTAATCCTCCATTTGCAGGTATTTGCAAGTTGGTACTAAGGCCTGCTTTGCACACATGCAGCAGTATTTCATACAATAAATCTAGTTGAAGCGTTTTTAATAAATTCCCCCTCCCCCCCAGAATCTATCTTAGATCCCCGACGTGGGAAGGAATGACAGTTGTCATGCTGGGCACGCAATGGAGAGTATTGAATGCCCAGTAGGGAACAGTACACGTAACAGTAGCTGAAGCCCATCTTCTGGGCAAGTTTGGTGTGGGGAGGGATGGATCCCAATACGGGGAAGGTGGAAACGGCAATTCCCGTACCCAGAAGGGAAGCTACAACAAATATTTGCCCACCCTCCAGTTCAGATTAGTCCTATACAGGCCACGACAGAATCCTCATATAAATTTCCCTCCTTACCGTAACAGCACATTGAGTCCTTACTCAATTTTTTATACATTCATAACTGATGCAGCAAGCCCAGAGGTGCCAAAGCTATGAACTGCCAAACCTAGAGGTGCCGGGATTCAGCCCTGGCATAAATTAAACACTGAAGTCCCCATGAATACAAATATTCTATACTTAAATGGCTTCTAACATTTGTAGTTAGTTAGTTTAGCATTAAATGATCTTGCTATATTTGTACCTAAAACATCTTACTATTTATACAGCTCTATTAGGCAGTTATTACAGGAAGGCTTGCATTTAGATATTTGCAAATACAGTATAAGTATTAAAAGAAGCTTATGCATCTTAGGCATTTGAAAAACAACAAAGGTTTTCACTTTTAAATTGAAACATGAGTCAAGAGGAACCAGTATCTTCTATAAAACATTTCCCATCATAAATGTTCTCCAAATTTAAAGAATGATGACTTTAGTGTGTTTATAAAAGAAATTAATTTCAAATCAAGATATTTCTATGATTTGTGTGGGTTTAAACTCGGGGGGCGGTTGTTTGTTTTTTATTAAAGAAAAGGGATGGTGGACTGGTATAAGATCACTTTACTTTTAGATGTATAGATAGAAGCAGAAATCTTCTGGAATTTCTTTGATCAGCTTCAACATATTGAAACAATTAACTAAGCATGCATATTTCCAAGCATCCTGGCTATAACACTCTTATAGCTTTATCTTAATATTTACTAAAGGTGCAAACAAGTTTTTATCAACTTAATTTTTAAGGTATAATAATTTTATTAATATTATTTTTGCATCAATACTGAAGTCTCACTCCCACACATTTTTGGTTTCTCTGTTCTGTATAAGGGGTCCCTGACTAGGCTGTTGGTTCTTTTCCCTTCTCTCCTGCTGTATGTTATTCTAGAAATAACAGGTCCAACCTTCAGCCTTTCAGAAAATTACATTTTGTTTAGCATATCAAGGAGGAGAATATTTGAGATCTTCAGGAATACTTCCAGCAGAACCAAACAACTACCTTTTCTGCTCAGTGAAGTACACAGGCTTAAAGTATTATGCCTCTCATGCACTTTCTTGCCTGTCCATTTGGAAGACAAGCAGAATCACTAGCTGATAAGTGTTCTGGGGCATTCTACTTTCAATAGCTTCATTCCAAAACCACCCCATTAAAGAAAAATCAATTAAAAGGAAGCAGCTCCTGCATCCCTAGATATATTTTTAAAACGTCTTCAGGTCAGTAAGATAAATTATGTTTATAGATGTCCAAGTATGGCATTTTTATTTCTAAGTTATGCATCTTTTAGAAAGAACTACTTACAATTACACATACATATGTTTCCATAAAATTTAACCTCTACTGCAACAGCTGTACAAGCTGTTTAGTAACTACTAAAAACCATTTATTTAAATAATTGTGGTCTTGTTCTGAAAAGGTTTTTAATCAGACATCTTAATGGCTTATTGTGTAAACATAACTGGCCAAGGTGGGAAAGCATGGAGAGAGAAATTGGGGGAGTAATGCCAGTTCTCATCACCTGAACTGTCAGTGACAGGTGTGAATGAAAGGATCATGGCTGTAGAGGTCTAGTTATTTCCTTTTGTCAAGGACAAACTGCTGATCAACACTTTAAAATCTTGGCTTCCATGACTGACCAACACATCTGACCTTAGACTGAACAGAAATAAATTGCCTTGCTGTCTCGATTTCTCATTTATTGTCCTTGGCCAGCAGTAATACCCTATGCTACATTTCAGGTAGACCCCATACATAGCTAGCCACTGCACTTTTTCTAAAGTACATTGTGGTATACAACTGATCAAGTCAAACTACTGAAACAGGAGGAATTTTGCAGAGTAAAGTGATCAGGCGAGTTCATTATCTATTTCTTCTTCCAAATGCTTGCATCTCAGAGAATGTTTTCAAACAGCATTTTCAGCCTGAGGTTGCAAGCACCAGTCACTACACCCATGGTTCTTAAGTGCAGGTCAAAAGTTTGTCTGCTGGACAAGTAGTACACCCACTTGCTGCCTGTTATGAGCTTTCAGCTATCCTGATCAACCTTAATTCAGCCTCCTTGTATGTATGCATTGTGATATACCCTTTAATTACATATTCTCATATTATTTTTCCCCAGGTCCCCAGCCTCAATCAGTGCATAGGATATAGCTACTTGGAGAAGAATTAGACTGTGTAGTGAAAGATTGTTGTCCATAGAATCCTCGTTTCATTTATTGCAGCAGAAGGTGAAAGGTGTATAGTGAATGAGGCAGGGGATTTCAGAATGAGAAAGGATAGTCTTGCGGTTAAGGCAGTTGAGTAGCGGCCTAGAGAACTCAACTCTACCTCTGCCACAGAGTTCCTTAAACCAACTCACACAAACCAAACTTTTCACAGGTGGTCACTAACTGCATGTTCCTCATTTTCTGATTTCCTGACTAGAGACTCTGGGGTCTGATTTAGAGAAGAGCTGAGCACTCAGAGCTGCAAGTCAATGAACATATAAAGTGCTACATAATGCTAAATACTTTAGAGAAAAAAATCAGATTCTAAGTGTCTCAACTTGGGCACCTAAAATTATTGGATAGGAGATACTTTTGGTCTTAATTTTTCTGTGCCTCAGTTCCCCATTCATAAACAGGGATTTATCACCTCCTACCATATGGGATGTTGTGAAGGTATTACTGCAATGAGCACCACAGAAAAGCCAATGAAGAAACAAATAATTCTGCATTCATCCAAACCCTGCCTTGGTGTGCAGTAAACGTGGCATGAAACCAAAAACCGCCAGAGTGTAAAAAGAAATAATGAATAGCTGTCCATTCAATGAGCAGAGTCCATCCTAAGAACTGAAAGACTGTGGAAAAAAATAGTATATGATCACGAAGTGACTATCACAAGGGGGCCTTGCAGAGGTAACCTTCATTGTGGCATTTCCTATCTTTTGGGTGCTTGACTCTGCAACCTTACTGTTCTTTTAATGAAGTTTTATTCCACATAATATGCACGTGTGATATCTGAAAACTGCAGCACAAAAAGGCATTTTGACACCAACACCTATGAAATGAAAATAAGAGGGCAAGATATTTAAGAATTAGAGAAACATTTCTAACAATAAAATAGTTATAATAAGCCTGGTTTCTTTCACCTTTCATCAGCAGCAAGTACTCTGTGAAAACATCAGACTAACCACGTTATGGACTAGTGGCAAAATATTTTAACTCCACCCACACTACAGGCTTTCAGCAACAGCGTGTGGAAGAACTACATAAACAAGGGAAACTCACCATACATCAGCTTATCATACAAAATAAACATTTTTCAGACAGAAGTGTGATTAAATTAACTGTCTCCATTAAACAAAAAATTTTGCAGAAGCATTTCTATTGTTAAGTTCCATAAAACTTGTTTTACAAACAGATGGGGGAATAAATTTGACCTGAAAGTGTCCCGTCACATCTGAGATTGAACTGATTAAAGATGTTTTTAATAATGGGATCTCAGAAACCTCACAGCATGTCTTCTGTACCACAGAGCACACCACCCATTCATGTGCTTTCACTACAGGGTGGATAAAATAAAAAGAGGATTTTAAAAAAATATAAACTCCAATTATTTTTATTTAAACTAAACCAATTTAAATTTCAAATTATGATAACATGTTAATACTTGAATGTACTATAATCTATTAAAATAATTTAAATAAATATTAAACAGTACATATTTGCTGCTAAGTTTTAAAAAGTCAAACCACCAAACTAGTGGAAGTCACCTGGAACCAGAATTTGTTGCTCAACCAGCTTTTCACACCATATGATGGGTGTAAAAATCCTACACTGGAGAACAAGGGGACAATGGGTTAAGAAACAGTTCTGGGCCCAGGTAGCTCCCCGAAACCACACCTGCAAAGCCTGCACAAGCTAGAGGGGAGACTTCAAAGGGGAAGCAGAGCAGCTCAGAGGCAGGGAGGCAGTGGAAGGGACCAGACTGCTGCTCAGGAGCACCTTGCCTGAGACCTGACAAGGTAGACCTAAGCAAACCTATAAAGGAGAGGCAGATGACTGACTGTGCAGGTCAGCCAGTATGAGATTCTCTGATTTACACTATGGGAAAAATGAGACTTGGGTATGAGGTGGTCCAGGGGGAAGCTGCTTAGCACTCCAAGGTGCAGAGCACAGCCATCCAGCATTGGTCCCTGAACCAGAGGCCAATGGAGAGGATGGGACCGGACTCCTCTACCCACTCCAAGAAGATGTGACAACAGCACAAGCCTTCACCTCAGTGGAGAACCCAGCTGGGGGACACCCTGACAGTTCAAGGGCCCAGACCTCAATATCTGTGCTAAAGGGAAGGACTAGAAACCCAATGGGAGGGCACTGAAGGACAGGACTATTTTGCAAAGAGGAGATGACCTGCCATGACCCTGCCTGAGCACTAGGCAGCATTATTGGTGATTAGTCACCTTCTACACACCAGTAGCCTCTTCCGCAGGTGCAGAGAATATTCTCATTTCAGTTTATTCCACTAGTTCAGTGGAATGACTAGTTTATTCAAAGTTACAAAACCAATGGGAGTTTCAAAAAAAAAAAAAAAAGAGTGGTTTCCTGTCTTTCAATCTATGCATAAAACTACGTGAGAGAGTATAAAGTCTTGGAAGGACAGAACGATCAGTTCAATTTATCAACTACACATAATACTTCCTTTGTTTAAACAAACAGTTTTAAATGCAAAACTTGTTTTGATAAACTATTTTTTCTTATGTATCCAGCATATTTAAAGTAGTTTTACTGAACTAAAACAATTTTAAATGCTGTTTTGTGCATTTTAATTGAATTTGAATTTTTCTAAATAGAGCTTGACAGAAATCACAAGTAAAAAATGTATCTAATAAGAAATTCATCATTTTCTACCATAAGTAATATAAAAATTAAGAATTTGAAAAAGAAATAAGTATGTAGCCTAACTTACTTAGTATATTTGTATGGATATAATATACCCTCTTGGTTAGCAAAAAAGCACCAAAGTTATATTTAGCTGCAAATCAGCACCTTTTTAATGGTTTATTCTCCTTGCTTGGTAACCTCTCTCTGGAAAAGAACTAAAGTACAAATGCAAAGGATTAAAATCAATTATTTAAATTAAGGTTTCCTGCTTGCTGATTTAAAATTATGATTTTAATGAACTCACCCTGTCCACAGTCCCATTTTAAGTATCCCCAAAATTAAGTGTTAGTTCAGGTTGCATTACACTCTTAATGAGGCTTTTGTAGATTCCATGATCTTTAAAAAGACATAGTATAAGGCAGTTTAGAAGAAAGGAAGATCAACTCATTGTAGCCTTATACCTTCAATTAAAGGTCATAAACAACGTGTTTTCCTTCACTTACAAGAAGTCTGTTTAAGAAATAAATTGGAAGCAGTCAAGATTGCTCTACCCCACTCATGTCTCTCTGATAATTACTCTGTACCTTAACTCTTCCTCTAACTGCAGTCGAAAAAGGTCTTCTCTGACCTTTCTCTGACCTCTAATTACTAAAGAAATCAATGTTGTGGTAAGTGCTTCTTTACATGAAGCATTTGTTTGTAATTTGTTTATTGAACCCTTTTAGGATTATTATGTTGTGTTTACAAGTGTTGGCAGTTATCTCAGGAGGTGCTGCTCCTACTTGTTAGCATCTCAAGTGTGCAAGATTTGGTTTATGAGCTTCAGACTGTACCACTATTTTGCTCCACAGTCCCAACAAACAACTGGACTTCTGCTCCCCCGACTCTCTATAAAGCCCTCCGAGAAATCCTTGTGCAGCTCTCACCACTGACTATGGATGTTAAATATTTCTGGTTGACACTCTGCTTGATAATACACCACACATTGCAGGTAAGGGCAGGAGAGAGAGAGAGGTGATAATTCTCAGCCTAGGGTAAATTGATGTAGCTCTCCAAAAGTTAATCCAGCGATGTCAATTTACACCAACTAAGGACCGCTACAATTGGCCCTTTATCTTTGAAATCCACACAGATTTTTGTGTTAGTTGTGCAAAAAGCAAGGCTCTAGTCTTTATTCAGTTTCTTTCTTTGGTTCTCAACAGCTGCTATCATATTATCTCAGCACTGCCCAACCAAGATTAACTAGCCCATTCAAAATTGGCTCCTTATAGAGAAAGGAAATGAAACTGCAGTAAAGGTAATATGAAACCCTTAACTACTAACTCCTGCCTTTCTCCTAGATACACGACACTCCCTCTCTCGTACATACTTATTCCTTATGCATTAGATCTTCCCACCTTCTCTAGTTGAATAAAATGGAGTAACAAGAGAATCTGAATTTCCCTTGACATACACAAACTCCTTAAAATAAAAGCAGCAATGCCCAAAAAATGAACAAGATCTTATGAGGCTGCTTATAGAGGAGCTACATTACAGCAGCAGTGATTTCTTATTTATTATTGTTTTATCGTAGAACCATATGATTGGAAAAGACCTCAAGTCTAGTCCAGTCCCCTGCACTCAAGGCAGGACTAAGTATTACCTAGACCATCCCTGATAGGTGTTTGTCTAATCTGCTCTTAAAAGTATCCAATGACGGAGATTCCACAACCTCCCTAGGCAATTTATTCCAGTGCTAAACCTCCCTGACAGTTAGGAAGCTTTTCCTAATGTCCAGTTTAAACTGCCCTTGCTGTAATTTATGCCCATTGCTTCTTGTCCTAGTCTCAGAGGTTAAAAAGAACAATTGTCTCCCGCCTCCTTGTAACAGCCTTTTATGTACTTGAAAACTTATCGTGTCCCCTCTCTTCTCCAGACTAATCAAACCCAGTTTTTTCAATCTTCCCTCTCAGGTCATGTTTTCTAGACCTTTCATCATTTTTGTTGCTCTTCTCTGGACTTTCTCCAAATATTTCCTGAAATGTGGCACCCAGAACTGGACACAATACTCCAGTTGAGACCTAATCAGCAAAACAACTATTTCTTGTGTCTTGCTCACAACAATCTTGCTAACACATCCCAGAATTATGTTTAGGTTTTTGACCCCCTTTCCCCTCCCCTCCCCTCCCCCCCTTTTTTTTTAATCTTTTACTCTCTCACAGGGGGAAATGCTACACAAAAAAATTTTTAAAGTATTAGTACTTTAGTTTAGTGAGAAAACATTTAAAATTTCGTTCTTCTGAATTTAAGTGGATCTTTGAAGGTCAGGCCAGTTTTGCTCATTCATACTTTAATTTCTTGCTTGATCACATTCGTTAGTTCCCAAGCCCATTCTCCACTGCAACATTTGACAAAAGGTCCTCACTGGTTTTCATCCCATCTGAGAAGTAGCAGGCAAACTTGGAGGAGAAAAAGCCTTGGGAACATATTGGAATGCTAAAAAGTAATTGCAAAGGATTCCTTAAAATCTTTAGATAAAACTGCTAGAGACCTCTACATCAATCATCACTACTGTTCTATTCAAAAAGAGAATGGAGAGCATTTCTGATGGACCCTAGTAGTAGTCTTAGAGAAGGAAATTTCTTCCCCCAAAAAGAAAATAAACCCAGTCTTCATTTTCTATACCACTGTAAACAACTCACAGGAAATGTTTCTATAGACTAATTAAATCTTTGAAACTACCTTTTGCAGCAGCAAAAAAAGAGCAACTTATATGGATTCAGAAGTCTCTTAAAACAGAAAAGTTCAGCAATATGACCCTTATCCACTGGGCCTGGGGAAACTTTAGACAGAATAGGAACAGATGAGACTTGAATATAATTCTAGTGAGGACAAAACAGTGAGAGCAAAGCTCCAGTAGTTCTGAAATCCCCAGAGACTGAATGATAGTCCCATAATTCATAACTATCTTTTCAAAAAAGCTTTATGCAATTAATTGTTACTGGGATAAAATCCAATTGAAAAAGTTTAATGGAAATCATTCTCTGACAATAACTTCAAAAAAAATATATCCAATGGCTAACTTCGTCTCCTACACTGAGCTCTGAATTTTCAATAGTCTCTTGGACATTCTGCATGCCCCAAAGCCATTTCAAATAAGCCATCTTTGAAAAAAACTTCACATAATGCTCTCTCTACATCAGCTACCTTCTCTTATACAATTGACAATCCCATTAGCCTTCCCAAATCCCACACTCACATCATCTCTCCATTCCCCATCCCCAGTATTCAGTCTGTTCGTCACTTCTTAATCTCACTCAGAAAATATACTCCTTCTTCACTCGCCCCACTGCTAAAACCTTTGTACCCACCTTGCCCATTTCTGACCTTCATCACCGCACCCTTTTAATCTCAGATCTCCCTGCTTTCCACCTCTTCCCCCTCCCACCCAGGCTCCCAAAAACATCATTGCTAAAATCACCATCTCCTTCGGAGCTCCGCCCACATCAATATCACCATCCCCAGAATCCCTTCATTGGCTACTTGGCGTTTATTACATCAAATGTGAATCCTCTGTCTTCACCTCCAAGGTCCTGTGTAAATTCATCCCCATTTACATCACCGATTTCGTTTCTTGTTACTCCCTCTTTTGTTACCTATGCTATCAGAGCTCCGTCTTTGTCTCCCATGTCCAGTGTCTCACTTTCATGGATACTTAGAAGAGTCTCCCACTTTTTTTAAAATGCAAGAAATACTTTCATTTTCATTTTAATATTTAAAGTAATTTTAAAACCTAGAAACACCCCCACAACATTTTTCACTTTTATTCCTGTTCTTTAAAACCTTCCCCTTTAATCCAAGGCAATACCAAAACTTAACACAATGATGTGCAGTTGTAAGTAGTGACTATGTAAAATGTTCCCCTTCTTCTTAGCAGACCTGCTCCCTGAGTACATTCCAAGTCATATTGGCTTACACTAGTGACAAAAGATTGTAATTATTTTTAGCAATGCTTTCTCAATTGTGTTGCCTCTGCAAGAGCTTTCTGGCTTCTACTCTTTGTGCATAGCTATAGAATTGTTTTGTAAATTATAGTCAGTTACACCTGAGAATATTCACTGAAGATTAATGGCATTTCGTAAGTGTCACTTGCAGGTGTAATCTGGCCTGCAGAAACGTTATCACTAGGGATGGTGCAGGACAGCACAGTGTGACAGGCTGGACCCCCTGGGATGTCAACTGGTATGCTGGGACACCACTGAGTCAGACTATTCTGCCAGCCTGTGCTAGGCTCCCCAACCTTTTCCAGCCAAGCACACAGGCAGGGCCACACCGAGCTGCACAGAGAGACAGAGATCAGCTCTGGGAAGGCTCAGTTTAAGGAGCTTGCCACAGCACCCAGATGTCCATCCCCCCTTGAAGTACAAACCCCAAATTATATGAAATTAACCTCTTCCCTCAATGTAGAGGAGGGCGTACACAACTTCTTGCCCTCCCCTCCCCCCAGTTAGAAATCACATAAACTGGGTTATACTGTAAGCCAGAAAAAAAAAATTATTAACTATAACAGGTGTATTTTAAGTAGTTAAGGAGGTAGCAGACAGAACAAGGCAGATTACTAAGAAAATAAAACAGAGCACATAAACTAAACTTAATACACTAAAGAAACTGGTTACATGTAAGTTCTCAGCCTAAATGTGGTTCTAATAATCTTCTTTACAGGGCAGATGCCCTTCCGGCCCGGGTCCAGTTCCTTCCCCCAGTTCAGCCTTAGTTGTTTCCAGCAGTCATCTTGGGTGGGGTAGCTGGAGAGAACCGGCGACCTGGAATACGTCACTCCCCACCCTTAAATAGGATTTGCATAAAGTGGGAGTCCTTTGTTTCCTAGTTTGAAACACGCCCTGCCACGCTACGCGCCCTCCTCCCCCCAGCTTTTCGTGGAAAAGTACAGAATTCAAGATGGGTTCCAGTATCAGCACCGTTGGGCTGTTTCATTGTTGTACCTGAAGTGTTAGCAGGGGGGCGTCACCCAAAGTAACATGGTTGAAATATAGATACATAGTCAATCTTCCTAATTTCAGATACAGAAATGATACATGTATACATATTGGATAATCACATTCAGTAAATTATAGCCTTTCCAATGACACCTTACAAGAGTTATCTTGCATAAAGTACATCTTAGTTATATCATATTTCTATCACAAGCATATTTTCCTAAAGAATATGGAGTAAAACGTCACACACAGAATCAAGCTTGACTGAGTCAGGTTGAGTTTTTAGGGCTACCAGTTAGAGAAAACATCTCTTTTAAACTAATCACATCTGGCTGGGAAATCATTGAGACAAACATTGGACCCACTAGTGTCACTTTTACAGAGTTATTTTTCAGAGCAGAATCAGTTTAAGCTCTATTTTTCACATTTTCAAATTCCCACAGAATAAAACAATTGAATGGAAACCTCTTGCCCCACACTTTCTATTCTCATCTCCCATCTTTCAATAAAATCTTAGGAGGAAGCCAAGAGAAAGTGTCCTTCCAAGTGAAAATTTTAGTTCAGAGTTTTCAGTGACAGGATTTCTCTCTTTTGAAAGCTCTTTTTCATCAAACACAATAAAAATCAATAGCTGTATTTCCCTTGCCTGCTTTGCAGAAATAATGAACACTGTTTCCACTGCATGCATCCGACGAAGTGGGTTTTAGCCCACGAAAGCTTATGCTCAAATAAATTTGTTAGTCTCTAAGGTGCCACAAGAACTCCTCCTTCTTTTTACTGTTTACAGAGCCATTTTTATTCCTGATATCACCAATGCTGGTGTTAATACATGGGAGCTGCACTGGAAGCTGCACTACAAATAGGGGAGAAAAGAAAAATAATGTTTACCAAAAGGAAATTGTCAAAAAAAATAAGATTTCTTTAAAAATACTTTATTTTTGCAACCCAACAAATTCTTTACAAAAAATAATAAAATATCAGACTACATATCAAAATGTGATCTGAACGATAAGGAAAAGGAAACCAGACTTCGATCAGTTTCTGTTACACTAAGTACTATTTAAATGAAGTCACATTAATGAATGACAGCTAACTGGGAGTAAATATGTCTTAGTAAGTCATACATAGCAAGCAGAGAAATATTTATTGGATTAAGCCAATGAAGCAATTGGAAGAATCAGTATTCAAATTTGACCATGAATATGGAACATTTTATAATGCAAGCAAAGAAGTTCTAATAGAATATAGACAGGTTTCAAAGTAGCAGCCGTGTTAGTCTGTATCCACAAAAAGAACAGGATGTGGCAGCCGTGTTAGTCTGTATCCAAAAAAAGAACAAGTACTTGTGGCACCTTAGAGACTAACAAATTTATTAGAGCATAAGCTTTTGTGGGCTACAGCCCACTTCATCGGATGCATAGAATGGAACATATAGTAAGAAGATATATACACATACAGAGAAGGTGGACATTGCCATACAAACTGTAAGAGGCTAATTAATTAAGATGAGCTAACTTCCACCTCTCTCTCTCTCTATTTTTATATATATCGTCTTACTATATGTTCCATTCTATGCATCTGATGAAGTGGGCTGTAGCCCACAAAAGCTTATGCTCTAATAAATTTGTTAGTCTCTAAGGTGCCACAAGTACTCCTGTTCTTTTTAATAGAATATAAATGTTTAAGTCTTAACATGACAAAGATTTACCAATAGTTCACAAGTGCAATATCTAGACATCCGTGTTGCCAAGGAGACAAATTGGCTGCTCACCAGTCATGAACATGATCACTTTCCTAGCATTATATAGCAATTTTCAGGCTGGTTGCCAAGAGGGGCTCTTCACCCATACACAAATTGCAGAAATATTGTATAGATTATTTGGCCAAATTACATTTATTAGTTAGTATCCTCATCTGTTGCTGATTAAAAATAATCTAGGATTACAAAGATTTTTAGTAATGAACAGAGAAGGAAGAAACAATCAGATGGTCTTGATGTGTTCCAAAAATTGAATAAATTCATAAAAACAAATCTTATAAGATGAAATCCTTCTGTTACTTTAGACTATTGAACACAACAAGGCATTCAGGAGGAAGAATGTGAGAGGAAAGAAAAACAGCAAGACTGTGGGACTTCCTCTGTTTAGGACTTTGGAAGAAAACTTCGTTGTCAAGCATGTACGAACGTAACCCCCATTAATCTAGAGATTCCAAAATATATCTTCTCTCTTTCCCTAATAAAGCTTCACCTTTGAACTAAAAACCTCCCACAATCTGGAATTCAGTAACTAGAACATCCTGTAAAGTTTCCACATTATGAAATGCACAAAGAGAGACTCAAGGTCCAAGTTACAAGTCTCTCAGCCATCCACCCCCACACCAGCATAGCACTGCACAATATCACCAGCCTCTGCCTCCACTCCTCAAAAGAGGACTCAGCAAAATGTCGCAATTCAGCTGTCACTCTCTTTGATCTCTGCAAGTTCAAATGGTTAGCACATTTATGCCTGCTTAAATCAGCAGGGTGAGTTGCGGGAGGAAATAGGAATCAATTGGAATTCTTTTAAACCTGCCAAGTTAGTTTAACTCGTTACCTTTTGTCTTCACCGCAAAAAAAAAGAAAGGGGCGGGGGGGGGGGGGAGACGGGTTATATTGAGTTGCCTATCTCAATATAATGTCCAAGTGAAGACAAGGCACAAATAGTTATTACCTCAATATGGTTAGTAGAGACCAACTCTATACCCCACACCCATCCCACCTGAGGTTTATTTCTATGTATCTACTTGGATAAGAATTATAGCACCTTGTCTCCAGTAGGATTTGCCAACAAGTTGGCTATCTCAAAGTAAAGACCTGCCTTTTTTTATAGTGAAGACAACACAGCCGTACAGTGTTAACTTCTGACTCTATGCATGACGTCATGACTGTCTACACCAGCCTTTTTGGAGGGGAATCTTACACCATATCATATCACTACTGCTTCTGCGGTGCAACAGTGTGAGCAGAGATGTAGACAGGGCACTGGTGTTTTTACCGCGTTGTTCAAACCTATGCAAGTGAGACTAGTAGCAAATGGATGGATGATGGAACATTATACATTACACTTCTTCAGTCCCAGCACGACTAATACCAGGAAACTGGGGAAATATGTGAGAAAAGCACCAAGATGTGAAAATGTGATCCCAATAGTCTACCCAAAATAGTCTACCCAAAATCTTTATATAACAGTCTTGCAAATGAATAAGCTTCAAAGCAATCAAAGATCCCATACAAAAAGTTAAGCTTGGATCCATATAGATTAGTCTTGCTTCCCTTCATTTATTTTCTGAAAACATTTTAATGCATGAAGTGCTTACTTGCCATTTAGATACATACCGTGTAACACACTCTGCCTTTTTCTCTTTTAAAAAAAAAGAAAAGATTATATCTTTGCCTTAAAGCATGAATACTGGACAGCAGAATTAATTTTTATTAAGCATTGGTATTTAACAGTTCAGATCTAGCATATCTTGTTACTGTCTTATAAGTACTTGCATACGCTGCAATTTTTCTTCAAAGTTTTCGTTAACAATTAGGGACAGGCATGCCCTTATGTCACAAAGCACTAAAATATCTAGTACTTATAAAGGAACATCAGTCACAATGATGTTCACCTAAAGTCTGTGCCTCGTGTTCTGAACTGGCTGGCTAAAACAGCTGGTTTAGACTTTATGTGCATTTCATTTGTAAGAATTTTTAAATGTTGTGGGCCCAATCATTACAACAGGACCTCAAATTTACCCTAACTGTAAGCTCAAATGTAAAACGTAAGTATAAATTTATAAGATGTCACAATAACCTAGAACAACAAATGTTGATGGGAAAAGGCGCAAAAGTGAGAAAGAGACTGAAGCAGTCCAAACAAAAAAAGCCTATTGGACTGGGTTAAGATCATGCTTAGTAAAGCAAGAAAAACATGGAACTGGAAATCAGTGAACCAAAAATTGATGCATCAGAAATAGGCCTAATTGATGGACAAAATAATGAGAGGACAGGCTATTCCTCCCCTCGCTTCCCTTTTGGGGTCCTCAAAGAGAAACTTTTGGAGGGAAAGTTTGCTACCATGACGCTGGCTAACTGAAAGAAGAGAGAAGGAAAAGGAGTGAGCTTCACCATCATGGCTGCCACCCCCACCATCTCCTGGGACCCCAGACCTTCTTCATCCTACTCCTGAAATATGTCCTGGCCAGAGAAGGGAGCCAGATGACATCACCACATCCACCAGCTTTGGCTAAATCCCAAAGACCACATGGGATGTGAGACTCTCTCTCATCCCCCGTGTGTGTTCTTTTCCTTCCCCACCTTATTCCCTCTCTTTCTTATGAGACAGAAAAAAAAGAGAGAAGAATCTGGCTTAGCCAGACAAGAGCGTATAGTTTACAATACTGCTGTGAACTTATGACCAGAGACACATCTAAAAGACATTGTCAGATCTCAAAGTGACTGATGTAGCCCCCGAATCTGACATTCCTGCGTGTTACCCCAGAACATGACAGCACTGCAGTCACCTTATGTGTTCCGCCACTGCCAGCTAACACCGAAACATCACATAGCTAGAAATAGTTTTAGGACCTGGAGAGGCAAGGCCATACAACTGAGTGTTTGCAGGTCTGCTATCAGAATGGGAGGATGGGATAAGAAACGAATGCATTGTGAAAATAGAAGGAATGTTTGGACACGGACCTGTTAACCTTTTACCCCCAATTGGGGATATTGCAGATTAGGTATTCCTTACGCCATCCGATTCTAAACCGAACTTCGCATTCCTTGCTAATCTGTACGTTATTCCCTGATAAGCAGAAACTTTTATGCTTAAACTCTGTACCATTTTCTTTTTATTTTAATATCTTAATAAAATTTTTAAACCTGAAAATAGACGGACTGTTTGGACCTTGGTTTTAAGCACCTGCAGAGGCGACAGTAAGCCGGTACGCCCCGGTATGGCATACCAGTAAGAGCTGGTGCGCCGTACCAGGACCGGCTTTCCGAGATGGCAATTTAAAGCCCTGGGGTAGCAGCGGCGGGGCCCTTTAAATCCCCACCAGAGCCCCACTGCCGCTACCCCAGGGCTCGGGCAGTGGGGCTCAGGCGGGGATTTAAAGGGCCCCAGAGCTCCAGGCCCCGCTACCGCCCCGGGGCCCTTTAAACCCCAGCCTGAGCCCTGCTGCCGAAGCCCTGCGGTAGCAGCGGCGGGGCTCCGGAGGGAATTTAAAGGGCCGGGGCAGTAGCGGCGGCTGGAGCCCCAAGCCCTTTAAATCCCCACCTGAGCCCTGCTGCCCAAGCCCTGGGGTACGGGTGGGGGGGCTCTGGCAGCGATTTAAAGAGCCCCAGAGCTCCAGCCACTGCTACTGCCCCAGCCCTTTAAATCCCTGCCGGAGCCCTGCTGCCGAAGCCCTGGGGTAGCGGCGGTGGGGCTCCGGCGGGCATTTAAAGGGCCGGGGCAGTAGCGGTGGCTGGAGCCCCGGGGTCCTTTAAATCCCCGATGGAGCCTGGCCACCGCTACCCCAGGGCTTGGGCAGCAGGGCTCAGGTGGGGATTTAAAGGGCTCGGGGCTCTGGCAGCTGCTACCACAGAGGAGCCCCAGGCTCTTTAAAGCTCTGCCAGAGCCCAGGGGTAGCAGTGGCAGCTGGGAGCCCCCAGGGCTCCGCAGTGATTTAAAGGGCCCGGGGCTCCGCTGGGGTAGCGGCAGCTGGAGCCCTGGGCCCTTTAAATCGCTCCCAAGCCCCGGGGCTCCCAGCCACCTCTGCAGCTGGTAGCTCGGGGGTGATTTAAAGGGCTCCGGGCTCCCAGCCGCCACTACCGCAGCTGGAGCCCTGGCCCTTTAAATCAAGATTTTAAAGGGTCCGGGGATTTAAGGCCCTGCCTCTTCCGGTTGAGGCCACGCCCCCTGCTCAGGACTCTGGGGTACCGGTAAGTCCTCTAACTTACTTTCACCCCTGAGTGCCTGTAACACCTTTGATATGTAGATTTTATTGTTATGATTAGATAAGAGATAATGAGTAGTTTTGCTAGAACTAGAAGAACTGGTGACCCATTAGGAGTCACTAGGTTATGTACTATAAAAGATTAGACGAAAGAATTTGCAAACAGTTAAGTTACCCACTGCTTTGGGTTCTGAAAACCCTGGGTAACACTGGGTGTTTTTCCAGCAGCGACGTTGCAAGCGAAAGCCAACACCAAAGACAGAAGTTGCATTTTCTAGCTTTACTGTTCTTTTCTTTCCACTTCTGTGTCTCGTTTTGCCTTTTAGAAAATGAAATTGGATTTTAACAAGAGCAGTGACAACTCTAGCCCATCTCAACTAACTTCCTCTTTTCCCCAAAAAGGAAAGTTATCTTTGATACCATCTATGGGACTGTCTAAAAAGGGGACGTGGTCGTTTTTGTTTTTTTCCTTTAAAAACTCTCTTCAGCCAAAGGGAAAAGGAACAAGGGAAGTTATTAAAATGAAAGCATTAATATCTTACATTTCAAATGCTTTACTTGTTTTTCTTTCTTTTCTGAATCTTTAAAAAAGGTTAAAAGGATTTAAATGGTGTGTTTGCCACGATACTAAGCTGGTGTCTGTATACCAAACCTTGTTTAAAACTCTTTAAAGGTGGACAGTTTTAGAGTCATGTTAACACATTTGACTCTGTGTGTCCTGTACTTCATCTAAATTAATACAACAGACCAAGATATGGGGCACATTTTATTCTTGAGGCATGTTAAATAACTATTTACAAGATATGGTGCTCAATCCTGCAAGGAGTTGAGAGTTCCAGATTCCCATTAAACAGTCATGGAATTATGCTCATAGTATTAACAACAACAGTAATAAAAAACACACAGATCAAAGAGATTGTTTGAAAATGGCAAAACAGACCATGGTTTACTGCTGAGCTACATATTATGGTAACTAAAAAACATTCTAAGAGAAAAGAATATAGTAACTTTAAACCATACCTTATGTTCCTCCATGGAACCACCCCACTGCACAGCTTGGTTTCTTCTTCATGGTAACACACTACTCATAGTCTTATAGAACCTGTTCTTTTATTTTGTATTCTGTGTATCAAGTAATTATGGTTTACTCTTCAGTACTCACTTTGGATCAGATTATGATCCCCTTACTCACATGAGTAAATCCATGGACCACCATAAAGCTACTCACAAGCAGTTGCTCCCCAGAGTGAGAACGGGGTTCACAACCTGGTACTTTGGGTTCATCAGTTCAGATTTTATGCTTTCATAGTTTGTCAGTTGTGATTAATGTCACCTAATATTCGTCTGGTCTACCTAAAATCCAACCCAGTTATAGCTAAAAACATTTTTGTCCACGGTTTTAAAGTATACTTGAATATTACAGTCAAGCATCCTTCATGACATAAGATTTATTTCTTTTTAGTTATTGAATACTCAAATTTAGTTTTAAATAGTTATTAATTCATATGTGCCTAAGATGTTTTTAATGCTACAAAACTATATGTTGTTAAATTGCTATAGCTATGCAACACTACTAATCCTTCTTCCAGATGACCTTGAAGACGGGGAAAAAAAAGAAAAAGGATGATTCTAGAATCATAGAAATGAGGGCTGGAAGAGACCTTGAGGAGTCATCTAGTCCACCCCATGAATTCAGGCAGGACCAGTAAACCTAGACCACCCTGACTGGTGTTTGTCTAATCAGTTCTTAAAAGCCTCCAGTGAGGGGGATTCCAGAATACCCATTGCAAGCCTCTTCCAGAGCTGAACTGTCCTTATAATTAGAAAGTTTCTCCTTATATCTAACTTAAGTCTCTCTGCTGTAGATTAAGCCCATTACTTCCTGTCCTACCTTTGGTGGACATGGATAACAAATGAGCAGTCTTTATTATAAACATATTTGAAGACTTATCAGGTTCTTCCCTTAGTTTTCTTTTCTCATAATTCAACATGCTCAGTTTTTTTAATCTTTCCTCATAGGTCAGGTTTTCTCAACCTTCTATGATTTTTGCTGATCTCCTCTGGACTCTCTCCAATTTGTCCACATCTCCCTAAAGTGTGCAGTACTTGGCCTCACCAGTGACGAGTACAGTAGGACAATTACCTCCCATCTCTTACACAGAACACTCCTGTTAATACACCGCAAAATATTAGCCTTTTTTTGCAACAATCACATTGTTGACTCATTCAAATTTGTGATCCATTTTAACCCTCAGATCCTCTTCAGCAGTACTACCACCTACCCAGTTATTCTCCATTTTGTAATTGTGATTTGATTTTTCCTTTCTAAGTGAAACACTTTGCACTTGTCTTTACTGAATTTTAGCTCCTTGATTTCAGACCAATTCTCCAATTTGTTAAGGTCATTTTGAATTCTAATCCTGTCCTCCGAAGCGCCTGAAACTCCTCCCACCTTCATATCATCAGCAAATTTTATAAGCATACTCTCCACTCCATTTTCCAAGTCATTAATGAAAATATTTACTAGTACAAAACCTACTACTGACCTCTACAGCAGGGGTTCTCAACCTTTTCCTTTCTGAGCCCCCTATTCCCCAATATACTATAAATCTCCAGAGCCCAGCCAGGGGGCCTCAGGGCTCCTCACCTCAGCCAGTGGTGTGCGGGGGCTCTTGGGGCTTTAGCCCTGCAGGGCTCAGAGCTTCAGCCATGGAGCAGGGGGATTTAGGATGGCAGGGGGAGGGGACTTCGGGGCTTCAGCCCTGCACGACCAATGGGGCTCCAGGCTTAAGACCTGCAGGGGCACTGGGGCTCCAGTGCTGTGGCTCCGCTTCTGGTTTCAGCCCCACGGGGGGCACCCAGGCTTGGGGCTTCAGCCCCACAGGAAGCACTGAGACTCAGGGCTCCTCGCAGCTCCACTCCCAGTTTCAGCCCCACAGGGGGAGCAAGGGTTCAGGGCTTTGGTCATTAACCACAGGCCCCTGAACCTGGCAGGGGCCACAAACCCTTAGATGGAACCATGGTTCTTTACAGGAGTCCACTAGATATGTGCTCCCAGTGTGACAGCGAACCATTGATAACTACTCTTGGACTACAGTCTTTCAACGAGCTGTGCATCAAACTTATAGCAATTTCATCTAAACCAGTGGTTCTCAACCGGGGGTATGCAGAGGTCTTCCAGGGGTACATCAACACATCTAGATATTTGCCTAGTTTTACAACAGGCTACGTAAAAAGCACTAGCAAAGTCGGTACAAACTAAAATTTCATACAATGATTAGTTTATACTGCTTTATGTACTATACACTGAAATGGAAGTACAGTGTTTATATTCCAATCGATTTATTTTATAATTATATGATAAAAATAAAAAAGTAAGCAATTTTTCAGTAATAGTGTGCTGTGACATTTTTGTATTTTTATGTCTGATTTTGTAAGCAAGTAGTTTTTAAGTGAGGTTAAACTTGGGGGTACACAAGACAAAACAGACTCCTGAAAGAGATACAGTAGCCTGGAAAGGTTGAGAATCGCTGATTTAGACCGTATTTCCATAATTTGCTTATGAGAATGTCATGTGGGACTGTGTCTAAAGCCTTACTGAAATCAAGATATATCAGATCTACTGCTTCCCCACTATCCACTAGGCTAGTAACCCAGTCAAAGTAGGAAGTTAGGCTGGCTTGGCATAATTTGTTCTTGACAAGTCTCTTCTGGCTATTCCTTATAACACTATTATCCACTAGTACATACAAATTGATTGTTTAACAATTTGTTCTAGTATCTTTCCAGGTATTGAAGTTAGGTTGACTGGTGCATAATTCCCCAAGACCTCACTGTTCCCCTTTTTAAAGATAGGTACTATGTTCGTCATTGTCCCATCCTCTGGAACCTCACCCATCCTGAGTGAGTTCTCAAAGATAATCACTAAATGGTTCCGAAATTGCTTCAGCAAGGTCCTTATAGAATGAGTGTCATCAAGATCTGCTGACTTCAACATACCTAACTTATCTAAATATTCTTTAAGCTGTTCTTTCCCTATTTTGGCTTACATTTCTTCCCCCATGTTAATATTAATTGTGTAGAGTATTTGATCACCATTAACCCTTTTAGGGAAGACTAAGGGCTGGTCTACACTACACGGTAAATCGATCTAACTTACACAACTTCAGTTACGTGAATAACTTAACTGAAGTCGACGTAGTTAGATCCACTTACTGCGGTGGCTACACTGCACTGCATCAATTGGAGTGCCTTTACTGTCGACTTCCTTTATGCTTCTCGGGGAGGTGGAGTACACAAATCGATGGTAGAGTGCTCTCCCATTGATTTAGCATGTCTTCACCAGATCCGCTAAATCGACACTTGGTACATCGATTGCAACAATGCCGATCTACTGGTAAGTTTAGACATGCCCTGAAGCAAAATTGGCATTAAACACTTCAGCCTCCTTGATGTCTTCTGTTACTAGCTCACTAAGCAGAGGACCTACACTTTCCAGCATCTTTCTCTTGGTCCTAACGTATTTGAAGAACCTCTTATTCACTTTTTTGTCACTTTCTAGGTGTAAATTTATAAAGTGCCTTAGCCTGTTTTTCCCTATATGCTTATGCTATTCTTCAGAACTCCTCCTTAGAAGTCCATCTATGCTTCCACTTTTTGTGAGATTCCTTTTTGATTTTCACGTCATTAAAGAATTCTTGATGGAGCCATACTGGCCTCTTACTATTCTACCTCTCTTTCCTTTGCACTGGAATAGTTTGCTGTTGTGCCTTTAACAGTATCTCCTTGAGAAACTGCCAACTCTTCTGAAGGAGGGAAATAAGTAACAAAGGCAACCAAAATGGAGCAATTAACAATTTGCCTGTCATTTGTTGGAATCAAATATAATAGTAGCTACTAATACTCTATTAAATGGTTTTATTGTATTAACTAGGTTTTGTGTTTACTGAACAGACATATGCTTCCTACAAGACAAAGAGCTTACATTTTCATCTAAATTGAAACACACAATACGTTAACATATTTCAGATACATTATGTATAAAATACCAAGACATACCGATAAGTTAAACCTTTATGCAATTGGTGACTTATATCTTCTAACAACAGATATCCAATATTTGGATGGTTATCTTAAAACAGGGGTGGTCAAACAACGGCTCGGGGGACGCATCCGGCCCTCCAGACATTTTAATCCAGTCCTTGAGCTTCCGCTAGGGAGCGGAGAGGGGGGTCGGGGGCTTGCATGGCTCCCAGAAGCAGCAGCATGTCCCCTCTCCTGCTCCTACACATGGGGCAGTCAAGGGGCACTGCATGCTTCCCCTGCCTCGAGTGCCGCCCCTGCACCTCCCATTGGCCGGGAACCACAGCCAGTGGGAGCTGCAGGGCGTGGTGCCTGCAGACGGTGCAGCGCAGAGAGCTGGCTGTGCCTCCACATAGGAGCCGGAGGGAGGACGTGCTGCTGCTTCTGGGAGCTGGTTGAGGTAAGCGCCCCTGACCCCCTCCCATGCCCCAACCCCCTGCACCACCCCTGATCCCCCTCCCAGCCTCCAAACCCCTTGGTCCCAGCTCGGAGCACCCTCCTGCACTCCCAGCCCCTCAACTTCAGCTCCACTCCAGAGCCCACACACTAGCCGGAGTCCTCACCACACCTCACACCCCAACCCTCTGCCCCAGACTGGAACCCCCTCCTGCATCCTGAGCTCCTCATTTCTGCCCCTCCCCAGGGCCCATATCCGCATCCAGAGCCCTCAACCCCTCCCACACCCCAACCCCCAATTTCATGCGCATTCATGGCCCACCACACAATTTCCATACCCAGATGTGGCACTCAGCCCAAAAAGTTTGCTCACCCCTGCCTTAGCAGGTCTGGCTGAGGGAGCATGACTCAAAAAGAGAGAGTGGTCTTGTAGTGCACCAAAGAGGAAGTTCTTAGAGTAGGGGGCCAATACAAAATGCAGCAAGATGAAAAGTTTGAGAAGAAACAAAGAAGGAAGTGGTCAGGCTGGAGGATCAGCAGCAAACCAAAAAGACGGAAATGAGAGCAGACAGGGAGTCAGGGTTATACAGAGCCATGAAGATGATTGTAATATAGTACGTACTGTCATACCTCACAGCATACATATTACATTCCAAAAAAGCTGTTAAGAGAACATTCAAGTTGCAAAGTCAAGCACGCAAGAGTTAAGAAGTGCCAGAACTAAGGTCATCTGTGTAATCTTAATTAAGCTCCCCTGTGTGTATTCATTATGATGTGATCTTTAATTACATGTTCACATACTATTTTTTCCATAGGACCAGCTTCATTATATTATATTTTATGCTTCTTATACACACACATGCAGAACAGTGGAATTTTCCAAGATTCATTGATAAGGTCAATAAGAGATACTCCAAGTAGATTTCATTTATTTGAGCTAAATAAATGAAATCTACTTGGAGTATCTCTTAGTGCCTTCCATGTATCTATTTATACATTTTCAGGTTGAAAGTGAGATTGAGTAAATTGTTCTTTTATGGCCCTGTTCTCCAAAATTAATTATTAATTTGGCAGTAAGCTTCTATTGTAATAGCAACAATACAATTGTACCTCTGTGTTCCTTAGCAATAATCAAATTCCATTGTTATGATAAACTTCTCTCCTTTTGGTCTTGTGGTTTACCCATTTAGGAATCAGATTATTGCCTCACGCAATAGGACAAGTACACTTTTGCTAAATTATACATCAACATTATGAACAGTGAGAAGACATACAGGCACTAAAAGCAGAAAACAATTTTGTGATACACAAAGAGACAGTCAGCTTAAAATAAATTCAGGCAGGAGCACTTATTCAAAAAAAAATTACCTAATAACATTGTTACTTGGTATATTTAAAAGATTATTGTAACTGAATGAGAAATCAGAAAAAAAATATTTCTCACTATACTTTGTGTATTTGACAAAAAGTATAGTGAGAAATACTGTGTGTGTTTGACAGCATACAGTCCATTTTACTGTTGTAAAACCACCAAAGATTGGTAGAGACGATTTGAGGATAGATACAATACCTACAACTATTTCTAATGTTATTTAATTTACTAGATTTCAAATTGACAGTGTCCGTTTAAGATTTGCAGCCTATTTATTTTTAAGACAAACTGTCAAGAACAAAAACTTATTGTCTGTGAGGACTATAGTTATTTGTTACTTGTGTTACAACAGTCCCACATAAGGTCCAACAAAAAGTATTCCCACTTGCTGTCCATGCACAATAGTGTATACTTTCAATTAGCTACCTCGAGACAGCATAGGGTAGCCAACTTTCTAAACTCTGAAAACTGGATCCCCCTGGCTACCCTCTTTCCCCCAGGCCCCACCCCTGTTCAACCTCTTTCCTCGAGGCCCTGGCCCCCAAGGCCTTCCCCCCCCGCCCAGCCCTCAGTCGCTCGCTGCTCTTCCCCCTCAACTCCAGCATGAGCAGCCCCACGGGACTTGCAAACCCCAGCTCCAGCAGACTGTCTGGGAGTGGAGGTCAGAAGAGTGCTGAGGCCACACAAGAGCAGCCGCAGCTCCACTGGAGACCTAGGATGTGGCTCTGCTGCCCAGCAGCCCCCTGCCTCCCTCTGCACTGCCTGCCCAGCAGCCCCCTGCCTCCCACTGCACTGCCTGCCCAGCAGCCCCCTGTGGAATGTTCCATGCCCGTTGGGAGACCTGTACCCCACTCACCGTGGACCGTCACACTGTCCTCTGCTGCAGCCCTGCAAACCATGGTCCACAAAGGGGCCACCTGCAGCCCAAGCCAGTGCACGTGTACTGCCATGGGAGCTGCCGCTTCAGGGCCAGGCAACAGGCTGCCGCTTCCACCCCACCCCCATGGTGACCAGACACTGCCAGGTTCTCTTTTTGACCAGACTTTACAGTTGAAAACTGGACACCTGACAACCGTAAGTCAGCAGAGTTCTACAACCAGAGGTCATACCACAGCTCCCCTCCTCCCCAGACCCTCACAGTTCACCCTTAGTTTGGCAATGCTCTGCAAAAATTACCAGAAGCCAGAAAGTCCTCAATATTACTTGCCAACCCATAACTAAAATGTCAATGTCTACAAGACAACATGGTACAGTGACCTTCTTAGAGAGATAATCTCCTGGTTTATTATCTTTCTCAGTCTAGGCAAGACAAAATATTTTATTCACTTTCAGTGAGATCCAGAATTACTGCCAACTCATTGCTGTATAAAAGCAAATGTATATAACGGATGAAACCCAGAAATTATCTATCTGGAGGGAAGAACAACCTCATGGTTAGAGCATGGGTAGGAGATGAGATATCTGAGTTTTACTCACAGTTCCACCACAGATTTATTAAGTGATCCCTTAACCTTTCTGGGTCTCAGTTTACCCACCTGTAAAACAGGTATAAGACACATCTCCTTACCTAACAAGAAAGTTGTATGGTTTGATTTAAGATTGTAAAGTACTTAAGCAATTCTCAGAAGGAATATACAGTAAGTGTAAAATATCTGTTCATATACTAAGAAAAAAGGTACCAACGTCAGGTATCTTGTGATATAAAAGCAGAACTGTCAAACTGCAACATCATTTTACTCAGTAAAATTAAAATACTGATGTTGCTGTGCCACAATAGATTACAAAAACATTTATAGGTTAACTGAAGGCACCACAATAATTAAAGATGCAAGTTCCAAGTCCCAATAACGACACTTACAGCAAAATTACTGTTTTCAAGACAGTTTTTCATTTCAGCTGAAAAGTGATTCAAAAGTAGAAACACCAGTGTAATTCATAAGTAATGTCACTTACATTAATGGAGTTAATTGTAAAATTGGTGCTTGCAAGAGAATATGACCCCTAGACTTGTACATTTCTATAAGGGTTTGTCTACACTCAAAATGCTGCAGCTGTGATGCTTCAGTGAATCATAGCATATCAGGGTTGGAAGAGACCTCAGGAGGTCATCTAGTCCAAACCCACTGCTCAAAGCAGGGCCAATCCCCAACTAAATCAAATAAATAGTGAAGACACTATCTACCCCGATTGGAGGCGTTCTCCCATCGGCATATGTAATCTATCTCCCAGAGAGGCAGTAGCTAGCACTGTCTACACCAGAGGTTCTCAAACTGGGTTATTACATGGGGGGTCGCGAGCTGTCAGCCTCCACCCCAAACCCTGCTTTGCCTCCAGCATTTATAATGGTGTTAAATATATAAAAAAGTGTTTTTAATTTATTGGGAGTGGGCGGGTCACACTCAGAGGCTTTCTGTATGAAACGGGGTCACCAGTACAAAAGTTTGAGAACCACTGGTCTACACCAAGATTTAAGTCTGGTTAACTGCATTGCTCAGACATATGGATTTTTCACACCCATGAGTGACTTAGTTATGCCAGCCGAATTTGCTAGTGTAGATTGGCCCTAAATGTGAGAAAAATAAAAATAATGGGTATTCATCCCCAGGCCAGACCTTCCTGAATCCTGCTGGGAAGGAATGACTATGAAAAGGACTTGGGGGACATAGTGGATAAAGGTATTAACAAGAAACAAAAGACCTAATGAAGTCATTGGATGTATACACACAGAAATATCAAGTAGAAGTAGAGAAATTATATTACCTCTGTATTTGGCACTGGTACGACTGCTGTGGGAATACTGTGGACACCCTAACTGGACACAATTCAAGGGTGTTGATAAACTGGAGAAGGTTCAAAGAAAGGCCATGAGAATAGTTAAAGGATTGGAAAACACGCCTTTATCATGAAAGACTCAAGGAGCTCAATCTGTTTAGCTTAAAGAGAAGGTTAAGGGGTGATTTGATCACAGTTTATAAGTACATACAGGTGGAACAGAAATTTGATAGTTGAGGGCTCTTCAATCCAGCTGATAAAGGTACAAGATCCATGGGCTGGAAGTTGAAGCTAGACAAACTGATGGGAAATAAGGCATACCTTTTATTTTATTACAGAGAAGTTAATTAACCATTGGAACAATTTACCAAAATGTGTGGTGGATTATTTTTAAATCAAGATTGAACTAGAGCATATGTTAAAATCCAAACAGGAATGAATTCAGGGCCAGGCCTATGTTATACAGGCAGTCAGACAGATGGTCACACTGGTCCCTTCTGGGCTTAGAATTTATGAATATCCACATCCCTAAAATGACTACTGCTGCCTTTGAGAGAGGAGGTGTAATAGCATTCAGGATACATTTATTGTGAACATTTTTACATGAACCAGCTATCACAGAAGGGCAAAATAAGTTTTGCCTTTCTGGTATGGGTTCTATACAAATGCAATAGGAGACAGCCCCGCACTCCTGTCTTCTCGTATAACCCCTCCAGTTCTCACACCTCCAGTTCGTAACCCTTGCTGCGTACTTTGTGTTTTATCAATCATCCTCTTACACAGTCCCATGCAGCAATTCTATTTACAGTGTCAGACAATCATAAGAGGGGGAAGAAATCTATCCACACAAAGATCTTCCTTTATGCTGGCCTCTCCCCTCCCCTTCCACTTCCTTCCTGTGCTCCTTTTCTACTCTTGCAGTTAATGGGCTAAATAGCTCATTAGCTCTCCCCAGCCCAGGCTGACTTAGTAATTAGCAACTCCTTCCCTCAGTCAGGCCCACTCCAGGGGAACTAACTGGATTTACAGTGACCAGAGTGCAGGTTCAGCTGCTGGTTCTCAGTACAATGTCACACACCAACCTCCCTTGTCTAATGGAAAAGTTTCTCCTTCCCCAGGCTCTTCCTCCTTTACCAGAGGTACTGTTCTCCTTGAGTCCTTCTTTGCCCTCAAGGTGGTCCTCCAGGGTCCCCTTATAGGGTCCACCCATTCTCCACCCACAGAAATTCAGTTTTGAGGGGTGGGGTCACTCCCATAATCCAGTCTCAGCCCACAGGTCTTCATACCAGGGGCAATCTGGTGGGACACTCTCTCCACTCTCGCCCCCTTTGTTTTGTAGCAAAGCCCATTGGTAACACTCACCCTCCTGGTTACCCAGGGTCTCAGCTTACCCCAGGCCTCCAAACAGCTTGTGGGGTCCCTCCTTCCATTGTTTGGGTGACAGGGCTTCCAATAACCTCCCAAACCCTGTCAAGTTTGGGTTCTCCTTATCCCACAAGGCTAATTCTGTGTTTTTTTCTTCCTCCCCACCCCCTTCTGTAAGAGGCCTCCATTGTCTTTACTTTCCCTCTGGCTTGTGTTTCTTTGTCTAGTGTTTTCCAATTCCTCTATGTCTAGCTTTTCCTTTCCCTTTCTCAAGGGTTTTACTCCTGCCCCACCCAATAGACTCTGGACCCTAATCTGTTTCCTTAATGGGAAGGAGCTCCAGTTGATACCTAGTATGATGGGATGGGAAAACATGTCCACAGCCACCACCCATTTCCATCTAAGCTTCCTACAAACCTAGAAGGGTACCTCAGCCATAGGGCAGAGTTTCTTATCCCCATGGATGCATCCAAGCCACAATCTTGCTCCCGGGAGCTTCCAGTGGGGCTTCACTTATGCCTTCTTGACTAATGCATAGACTGAGGCACTGTCTACTAGACACTTCCTCCCCATCTTTACAAAAAGAGTAGGTAGCTTCTTTTTCCATCTATGCCCAAGAGTCTCTGCCCAACTGCAGGACTCTGCAAAACCACATTCCATATAAATCTCTTTCTTGTGTCTCCTTGCTGCCCACACCAAGAACAGACAATACCCCGTGTTGCAGCCTGAGTCCCCCTAAATTCTTCTCTCTTCTTTTCTATGATCTTTCCCACATTGGTTTCTCTGACCCTCCTCCCCAGATCTGGTCCTTTGAACTATCAATCCTCTTTCCTGGGGTTGTCCACCTCAGCAAATTCTTCTGAGAGAGTTTGACCACAGGATCTAGACTGACCAGCTGATGCCCCCTAACCCATACCCTGGTTCTTGGGGATACTCTGCAGGAACTCTTCTACAGTTAGTGCATCCGTGATCTCACCCACCATCTGAGGGTCCAGCCTCAACCAGCAGGTCACCCAGTCCATCAGTTTCTGGGCAAAGTGATGGGGCTGTAACCCCCCATCCATTTAATGACCTGAAACTTTTGCTAGTATTTTTCAGTGGATAAGTTCACCTGATCTAGGATGGCCACCTTAACCACAACATAGGTCCATGCTTACTCACAGCCATGTAGGCCAGTTGAGCTTCCCCTGTCAAGTAGGGCACTAACATTAGGGCCCAGGTTCCCTTGTCCCAACCTGCACCAATAGTTACTTTCAAAAATAACCAAGAACGTGTAGGGATCATCCACAGGGTAGGGACCATCTTACAGAGGCCTACTGCCTGTGCCAGGCTGCCGTTCTCCACCGCAGGACTCACCACACCTTGAAGTAGCGGTTGTTGCATGAGAGCTTGCTCTCCAATAAAATCCTGTAGGCTTTTCTGTTGCTCAGCCTGCCAGGCAAACAAGGACGGTCTCTCCAGGTGGTGGGATTGCTGGAAGGCCTGCACGGTCTCTTGCACCTCCTTCTACTAGCCATTGCAACGATGTCCTCCATCACCCAGACTGCAGAACCTTTGCACCAACTCCCCTGTTAGTTTCTCAGCACAGATAAGGCAGATCCTGGACAAGTCCTTATTTGTGACAGGGCAGAGCCCTTCACTCCCATCTTCTCGTACAAATGGCTCTGACACCTCTGGTTTGTAACTACCATTGTACATTTCGTGTTTTATCAACCACCACCCTCTTACAGTCCTGTGCAGCAAGTCTATTTCAAGTGTCATGTAATCATAAAAGAGGGATGAGATCTCTCCATTCAGAGAGCTCCCTTTACCTTTCCACTGGTGCTCGCTCTCTTCCCACTTCCCTGCCCTGTACTTCCTTCCTATGCTCCTTTTTCTACTCTGTAAGTTAACCAGTTAATTAGCACCTTAGCGCTCCCCAGCCCAGGCTGATCTAGTAATTAGCCATTCCTTCCCTCTCTCAGGCCCTCTCCAGGGGAACTAATTGGATTTACAGTGACCAGAGTGCTGGTTCAGCTGTTGGTTCTTAGCACTTCGTTACAACAAACACTAAGATCTCTTACTAGCAGAGCTATAAAATGCCACAAACCTTAAGATAAATATCAGAACATTTTAAAAGGAAGTTATGGGAATGCATTTATATCATCCACCTACAGTTGTGAGGTTAACAAATGCAATACTTTCATTTTCGTTACTCACTGTCATATTTTGATTTTTTTTAAATCATTTTTTTTTTTATCATTGAGACCTAGAACTTATGGCCAATTTCAGCAGCTTCGATATACAGATGGCTAATTAGCTTTCTCTAAACGTATTATCAGAGGACAGGCTAGAATTTTAAGGTGATTTATCCCAGGAGAAACTGAACCCCAGATGTGATAGTCCAATGAAGAAAACACAGTTGCCCCAGTGATTTTATAGTAAAACCTTTTTTTTTAAGTAGTATTATATATACACTGTATATATATACTCTCCAGTGTAGGGCCAATGGATTTTATTATTTAATTTAGTTACTGTCATTTGTCCTATTTCGTAACACTAACGCTAAGTATTCACATTATTTTTTAATGATCTAATAGTGCATGTGTGTTCCCTCTGATCACACACACACACTCACCCACGCTCCACAGGGTATATTATCCAGCGGAATCGTTGCTCAAACAGCAAGGGGAGCTAATCAGAGCAAAACTGAGTCTAGGGGGTTTAGCGCTGACTGTGGGAATTTGCCACTTCTTTTTACTGTCTGAAAGCTCAGCATGCCATCACAGTGGAAGAAAGCCTGCTGTATGTTGTGTGTGTTACTTCTCTCCCTCAGGAACAAAACTGCTGCTCTGGTCTGACATGCACTGACAAATCCCAGATGCATTGACTGACTGGAAATGTTTGGGTCCTGTTTGTTCTAAATTTAATTTTTCTACAGCTTCTATCACTATACTATCTGAGCATCTTGTACACATAAATGAATTATCTTCACAAAAGGCATAGACAGTGATATCCCCATTTGACAAATGGAGAACTAAGGTACAAAGAAGTTATTTGCCCACAGTGACACAGAATGCCTGGGCCAGAGTCAGGAACAGAACCCAGACCTCCAGAGTCCCCAACAAATGCTTTAACCGCAAGATCGTCCTTTTTCTCAACTCCAACCTGAGATTGAAAGAAGTCTTCTACTAAGCATTTGTTGTAAAGACAACTAAAGGATGAGACACAAATGGATGAATTTGTATGCTGGCCCTCTAATTTGCTAAATCCTCCTCTGGTTCCACTCAACTGCTTGAGCAACATGCTATGCTTGAGGACAACTGCACGTGGCTGACTGTGTAGTAGATGCTCTCCCTGAAGTATAAAGTTATCTATTTTGCAAATCCACTGTTCTATTAACAATTTCAAAGGAGCTTGTGTGAGGTAGATCTATAATTCAGAGATACATAGAGGGAAACTGAAGTTGGAGGCTTCAGAGCAGACGTACTGGTCAATGAAACACATTTTCCATTTCACTGGTCTAAGCTAGGTTTCTGACCATCACAGGTGGCAGAATTTTTCCTTGAGTGGCTGAGGAACCACTCTCCCATCAAAGATGGCCCCAAAAGAATAGAACATCTATACATCAGTCATTAAGCTATCAGAAGAATAAAGGCTTCAGTCAAGAATCTATATGCATCAGTGTACTTTCTCTTTAGACAGTGTTCCTGAAATATCATTTATCTGATACGCAATTTTTTAAAAGCAGGTATACCATTAAAATCTAAAAATAGAATTGTAGATGTAAAGATTCTAAAATAAAGTTATATATTAAAGAACACTCTAAGCTCAAATGATGTAGCTATTGGGGAAAAATCCCAGATACATTTCCAAGAGCAAAAGGTGAAGAAAGTAGCTCAAGGAATACAACAAACAATTTACTTTTGGATGCAATTTTTTTTTAAGTGTTCAGTAGTATGTCTTCATTATATATATTTTACAGGTTAAATCTTGGCATTTTAAATTCCAAATTTGACTTGAAATTAAAGCTGTGCCTTGTGACAAAATTTCAGCAGCATAAAACATATGTTGGCTGTCAGGTGTCCACCTTGTAAAAATTCCCATCAATCTGTTCACCGTTAGTAGGAACATACTGCTTTTAATAATTTCCAGCCATTCAACATGATATAGTACGATATACAAACAAATTGGCACTTGAAAAAACAGCTTTATTTACAGGGACAGTTTTGTGAATAAAAACTACAGCAGTATTTTAGTCCTCTCACCTTTTTAACATGTTTGTATGGCAAAAGCATTAATTTGCTCAGTTACAAGCGTATGAATTACAATCAAGGTTCTAAAATGTAAGCAGCAGGTTTCTACCTTTCACCTTCCCCTCTCTCCTCTATTCCATCTGCAGTCCCTTAATACAAGAATCTCCAGGGCAACTCCAGCTGTGATCAAGCAACAGTCCCTATAATCTATTATAATCTTTGTATTTGTTCTGGCTATTATGAGACTGGGCCATATCAGTGGCCCGTTTAACCTGGATTCAGAGGATAGTGTCTCCTCTCTTACCTCTGTACAGCTGTCCTTCAAGACATACCGTAAGTTACTTTTATTATTCATTAACAACATTGCACACAGCACTGTACAGATATGCAGGATACATATGCCCTGCTTCAGGGAGCCTTCATGCAAAAAGCGAACCACAGGTAGAGCGTCAACCACATCAGGGTTGTTTTATATAAACACTTTTATATATAAGTGTTATACATTCCAACAACCAAAACATATACTGGTTCTTCCCCACTCCCAATTGTTCTGTACATTTAGAAGCATGACAATAATTATTTCCTGATGAGTTTGTTTCTCTTGGGCAGACATTTTTACTCCCACTTCTATGCACACACAATTCTAATTATATGGCCCTTCACATCTGCTGGTGATTATCTTCTGGGTTCTAATATTGAGAAGATAGGCCTTAAACATACCACTCGAAAGAGAAGTTGGGCCATAGCACTTATGTCCAGCTCCACTGTCTCAGATTCATTCAGTTTCCTACCTGACCTGCCCATAGGGTGACCAGATGTCCCAATTTTATAGGGACAGTCCCAATATTTGGGGCTTTTTCTTATATAGTTGCCTATTACCCCCCACCCCATCCCAATTTTTCACACCTATCTGGTCACCCTACCTGCTCAAGCACATCTTTCTCATGATGGCCCCAGACAAAGACCCCCAGGAAAGGGACGCACAATGGCCACATCTCAAGGCTTCAGCAGAGGTCAGAGTGCCTACTCTGCTATATCATGGAAAAGCAAGTCAGAAAGTCTCCACCAAAACAAGATTTCAACAAAGGGTAGGGGCGGGAAAATGTGTTTGCAAAATCTGACAACTCCCTCCACCTACCATCCATTCCCAGTTTTCTGACCAGCTCTGCCACTACACTGTGCCCAGGGAGGTGGCAAGTAGCAGAGGTTTCAACTACTCCCAAGCACCGCAGATACCTCCATACCATAGTTCATGGAGCTTAGCATGTTGTCAGTATGGCTGATTTGGAAAAGAGAAAAATCCTTTAAAAAAAAAAAAAAAAGTAAGTGTCCTGAATTAATCCTCCCTGTTCTACTAGATCAGAGTCTCTCCTTCTCCACACATTTATGCAGTTGATAAATCCTGTTTTTCCTCTACATCTATATAAAGTCTGCCTGGTCCACTGTCAAAACCCTCATACAGGCCTTAATTTTCTTCTCAACTATTGCAACCTCCTTCTTTATGGAATCCCAGACTTACCCTTCAGATTCATTCTAAATGTTCCCATTAAAGTCACTTATCTTGCCTTCTGCTCAGCCACATCCATCTCATCTTCAAACCCCTTCACTGAAGCTGCTTCTGACATCAAGCTCAACGCTCTTGCCTTCCTAGCTCCTGCTTCCGTTCTCTCGCCCCTTCTGTTTAAATGCCAACTTCTACTGGTTCCTATGCCATCTTCCATGCTTTGTGATGGCCTGAGCCTCTTTTCTAACGCAATCCATTATGCCTCTACTCTTTTTTCCTTTAAGTCCCTTCTCAAAATACAGCTCTTCCAAAAAGATCTATAAACCCTAATTTAAGCGTTCATAAAATAGTCTAAAAATAAAGTGTAACTTTGCTCACATCTTCCATTCTTTGTCTACTTGTAAGCTGAGACAGGGACCTTATTCTCTTTTGTTTGTAAAGCACCCACCATATCTATGAATAGTAATTATAGCAACACTGTTCTGCAAAACACCCCGGAAAATGGTTGCTGACATTTTTAGGAGGTGCCATAGCAGCAAGTACAGTCAGAGTTCCACGACAGCTAGGAAAAAGAGGTAGATCACAAGAACAATCCAAGGACATGGTGGCTCTTTCTTCAGTCACATAAGAATTGTTTGGGATTGAGAGAATTAGTTTCTTTTCTGAGGTGAGAGCAGTAGGACTGCAACTGCTCTTCTCGCGAGAGACAATGAACAGGACTGTGGTAGCATTCCAGCAGGGGGAGTATGAGCTCAAATAAAAATAAAGTACAGCCTAGGCTGCGCCTCTGTTGCAGAATGAGCATATCTAACTCAACAATTTTGCCCAGGAGGAGGAGGATCATCTTCAAGAAACAATAAGGGTTACAGGACAGTTAGGATATGGTTCTCGGAGAGAAAACTAAGGATACACTGAAAAAAGTGATGTAGAGAATATTTATTGAGTTATAAAATAAAGTACGAGGGAGAACTTATTTAATCAGTGTCTTCTCCAAGAGAATTCAGAAGAATAAGGAACTGAATACATCCTCTCTCATCCACACAAAGTAGAAGTAATAACATCCAACAACTCGGAATTCATCTGTTTCTGTGTCAGTTTTGCATTCATAATGATCTTTGCCCAGCCAACAGCATGCAAGGATCAGGGATTTGTTCATGTTTGCAAAGAAAACCTTCCAGATTTAAAAGGTTAGAACACTTTCATTTAAAAAAAAAAAGAGAAAGAAAGCTTAGAATTTACATTTAGCATGGAAAGATTACTACTTGACCTGAGCAGGTGGATTTTCAGGACTTGTTTGGAATTTTTTACTGAGCTACTTAAAATCAGGATGGTAAACCACAAGCTCTTGTTTAAAACATGGACTGAAACTCTCCCATGCACACCTAAAAAGTAAATCCAACCAGAAATATTTTATGACAGTGCATCAACTACAGAGAATATAATTATCACAATTACAGAGCAGAAAAATTAGATGCCTTTGCATCTCATGACACCCACAGGTGTGAGATCACGTTAAGGTGCCCATGCTTCAGGCCAAATCTGGCTCTTCTGCTCTCTGGATTCTTGCCAGTATAGACCCAGAGGGATTTAATGAATCCAGTTGAGTAGTTTCGGATTTTTACTGATATTACAAAACAAGTGTTTAGCCATCCCTATCTTGTTTATTGTTTAAGTACTTGCTCCAATATTTAAAAAGAAATAGTTTGAGAGTGACTTTTCCTTCTGCATGTTTTAAACTAAACAACAGTCTTCCTCATTTTCAGATTAGGCTGTTTCTGAGGCTACTAGACTGCAGTGAAGAGAATCATTTTTTAAATAAAAGTCAGTACACTCTCACAGGATTCACTTAACAGGATGCCAAATGAAGTAACTTCACGAAGAGGACCAATTCATCTTGAGACCTGCCATTGTTTCAGCTAATGCAAGTTAAGATTTTTTTTTTTTAAATGAATCTATATGTAGTACACCAAATGAAAGAGAGCAAACACTAAATTGTGTTGGGTACCTTTTTAAAATAGCAATGCCTGTGGTATATCTGTAAAGAAAATATCAGTGAAAATGTGATTCACAGTAACTGCATTCCTAAAGGAATTCCTGTTTCATTTAGATTTTAAAAGATAATCCTGGCATTCAAAAAGCAGGTGTTGGGCATTCTAGAGGCTTTTCAATTTGAGCATAATACGGTAGACCTTAACATTAAATGTGTTAGAATTATATAGGTTAGTGGATAAGGCCAAGTGTCATAAAGGCTACTGATATCTGATCAGAGGATTTGGAGTAAGTACCTTTACATTTATTAGACTTTTTAAAGTGAATAAAAGTTTTGGTAAACTCTGTCTCCAGGGCCCCAGTCCACAAATGGTACTGACCAAATGACAAATATTCAAAGGGCAAATAAACATGTAAACAATTACCTGATACTGAACTATAAACTGAGTTTGGGGTGTTATAAAAAGAGCTACTTCATAAGTTTTGCTTTTTGTTGGTATTGTATTTATTTTAAACTTTGATTTCTAGAAAATCCTCCACCCCGAACAAATCCTTTTAGATTCAGTATAGTTTGTGATCCCTGATCGAATAACCCAACTATAATTCAGCAGAACAGCTCTACTGATGATATAAACTTCTTGAGCAAAAATATAAACACAGTATAGCGACTGAAAAAGTGTACTAACACAGCATGAAAAAAGAAACATGACTGCTACAACTTGCAATGTCATTTAATCTATTAAAACAGAATTATTTAAACAAGCATATTTTAAATTGTATAGTTTCTCCTGATGTTTTCAGAGAAGGTAAGCATTATAAATTAAAATTATGTCTTTGTGTTTCTTGTTAATGGAGGTCTTGTACATTTGGAAATTGACTCCTATAATTACCATCTAACTGTTAAATTGCCACAATGCCCAGAGACCCAGTCAGGAACTGATTGTGCTAGGCACTGTCCAAACACAATGAAGATGCAATCCATGTCCCAAAAAATTTACCATCAGAGGTCTCTATTCTGCAATCAGATCTGTGACATCAGACCCTTAGATCAAAGAAGAGTTCCATTTAATTGGACAAGGATCCACCCACATACGTCCCATTGCCCAAATGAGATCTAAGAAATTACTCATTACTTTTGCAAAAATGGGTCAGATACAAAAGTAGCCTTTAATTTTCAGAGTTATGCTATCAAAAAGATTTTTTTTTTTAAAGAGGAAGATTGTCACCAAGTAGGGGACTGCGTAATTCAAGAGATAGGTAAGACGACAGACCTTTCACCTCCAAGAGTCCTGACCAAATCTAACGTATGACAGTAGCAACCGAGCTATTACCACCCGATGGCTGGTCAGTGACCTACCAAATGAGTTGATTAAACCAATCCAGTTGTTCCAGGATTGGTGTCCCCAACACAAACACACTACATCTAGCATATTTGTTGGCAGTTATGACAAGGGAACCAAGCCAGAAAGCAGTAGTGGATTGGGGAAACACTAACACAGGCAAACACTGGGTCTTTATTGAACAAGAACATTGTGGCAATGTAAATATCACTAAGTAACCATGGGATTAATTTTCAAAGTCATACCCTCCAGAAATTTATACATATCCTTTACCAAAGGCTGCTCTGTGGGCTTGGGATAGAACTAGAGATAAGATAAGCTCTTTTCCTTTGCCAATGACACCCACTGCAAACAATCCAGATCTTAACCCAAACCACAAACCAGAAACCTTTAAATGTTTCTAACTCATTTAGAGACAAAAATCTAACTTTAACTGCCCCACTCTCCTGTGGTACTAGTACTGTCAAGTTAGCCATTATGTTTCTCAAGTTTCTAGAAAAAATGTTTTATACAGAATGCTAACTTTAATAGAAATGATGGTATCTGGTTATTTAGGAAACAAAAAAAATATAACTAATTTAGATCAACCTTTTCAGACAACTTTCCTAACAAAAGAATCTCCATATGTGACATGCCTGGAAAAGGATCTGGATATACAAATTACCCAAGAGAAATGAGGTTTGATCCAGAAAAGAAGGCCAGCAATCTCAGTCTGCAGCACAATAAAAGAACATTTATGTAAGATATTGTTTCAGTCTCACACTAGTCAGATTTAAAAAAATAGAGAGAGATTGAATGGTGATAAATGTTGAAGAAACTGTGGTGAAAGAGGAGATGTTATGCATATATGGGGGACATGGCTAATCATAGAGTATTGGGATGCAATCCATAACCAAATATCACAAATTGTTGGATTATATTACCAAATGATCCACTGGTAATCCTCCTGGGGGCTTCCTACTGGAAATGATAACACAAAGGGAAACAAGGAATTAATTGCTCAATTGTCTGCAGCTGTTCGGCTATTGATAGCATCTCACAGGAAAAAGAAAAATAGTCTAACTATAGGGAACTGGTTAAAAAAATAATAATAATAATAATAAATAATAATAATAATCTGGGAGGTTGCTATTATGGAAAAATTAACACACCAATTATGTACCTGGCAAAATAGAGGACAAATAGATACTTAGACATTTTGGTTACCTTTTATTCAATACTCACAGGCAAAAAACTCAGGGCACTTGTCCAATTTTTTTTTTTAATATTAACATTTGATAGACATGCCTGTCTGTTAAATATGTGTAATCAAAAATTTCACACAATTTAATAAAATCACAAGAAACAACATGATGCTCACTCTGTAGTGTGCTAATATCCTGTAAAAAAGAGAGACCTGGTTACTATATTTTCATTTGTCTCTCTAAACAGAAGCTCGCTGTTGTAATGATTATTGTTGTGTTTCTGATATTTACATGGCAAGGATTTGTAAACCTGTTAATACTTCCTAAACAAATCAATAGTAAAAAAGGAACCAATGCACACCTTCCAGCCTGGGGATGAGGAATGCTATAACTGGGTCTACAGTAGCAGTTTGGCGGGGGCAGGAGGGCAGTTTTCCACCACTTCCACTTCTGATTCAAATCCATAAGTGACAGCAACTTTGGAAGCTCCAGCGGTGATAATGCTCCCATGGACACTAGCATTTTTATTACTGTGTCATTTAACATTGTTTACAGCATATCTAAATGACACAGTGGTAAAACACCACGGTCTGCTGAACATTAACAGCAATATTTCTTCCACAGCTGTTACCACTGGCTAGGCACGCTGATGTCAGCAACTGTAGAAATTTTTTGCCTGATACAGAAAAGGCCCCGTGTAGAAGTTTACCCTGTTCTATAGGTAGAGGTCCTCACTCTCCACAACTGCCAATCTAGTACCTTTCATAAGCACAAAAATCTAGTTATTTAAAATAAAAGGGAAAGGGGATGAAGTTTGCTAACCAGAAGTGAAAGAATAATAATAAATCCTCTCTGCCCAATTCCATTACAGTAGACCCCAGTACAGCACTATTAACACCACAATCCCAGTTGTAACAACAATTTAGGCCCTGATCCTGTACTGTGTTGGGTCTGAGCAGATTCCCATCGCAATCAGTGAAGTTCCTTGCCTGCGTAGCAGTCTGTTCATACCCAAAGAACTGCAGGATTAGGACCTTGGTCTCTGTGTCCATGACGAAAATAAATTAGACTTGTCAAATCAGGATGTAATGAAATTAAAACTTTTTTTCTTCTTATGAATTGTCTCATTCCCCCCTCCAGTAAAATGATCACCACGGAAAATACTATTTTTCTATTATCAGAGGGGTAACAGTATTCTGGATCTGTGAAAGTGGCAAAGAGTCCTGTGGCACCTTACAGACTAATAGACATATTGGAGCATAAGCTTTCGTGGGTGAATACCCACTTCTTCAGATGCATGTCTATATACTTCTTAGTGCTAGTTTCTTAACTGAAGCAGGACATTTTATTCCATAGTTTTTTTTTTTTAATTTTGCAGAATAAGGAAGTCAAAAGTAATACATTACAGTATATAGTTTAGATCTATTTTCTACAGAACAAGGTTGGGGGGAGGGAGGATGAACTAGAAACATGTCAAGCACACTATTCACAGAAAGAAAAGGAGGACTTGTGGCACCTTACAGACTAACTAATTTATGTGAGCATAAGCTTTCGTGAGCTACAGCTCAGTTCATCAGATGCATGTAGTGGAAAATACAGTAGGGAGATTTTATATACACAGAGAACATGAAACAACGGGTGTTACCAAACACACTGTAAGGAGAGTGATCAGGTAAGGTGAACTATTACTAGCAGGAGAGAAAAAAAAACCTTGTGTAGTGATAATCAAGGTGGGCCATTTCCAGCAGTTGACAAGAACATGTGAGGAACAGTCGAGGGGAAAAAATAAACATGGGGAAATAGTATTACTTTGTGTAATGACACCTCCACTCCCAGTCTTTATTCAAGCCTAATGTAATGGTGTCCAGCTTGCAAATTAATTCCAATTCAGCAGTCTCTCATTGGAGTCTGTTTTTGAAGATTTTTTGTTGAAGAATTGCAACGTTTAGGTCTGTAATCAAGTAACTAGAGAGATCGAAGTGTTCTCCGACTGGTTTTTGAATGTTATAATTCCCGACGTCTGATTTTTGTCCATTTATTGTTTTACGTAGAGACTGTCCGGTTTGGCCAATGAACATGGCAGAGGGGCATTGCTGGCACATGATGGCATATATCACATTAGCTGCTACTCTGAAACCTATTCACAGAAAGTTATTTCTTCCGTCCCTCTAACTCCCTAAACACACACACCATACACATATTTACATTATATGTTCAAACACCAGGCTACTTATCAGACCTCACTTGCAAAACTGCCACCATGAAGATATACCAGCCCAGGCACATGATCCACTCGGCTTCCCCTAACGACAATGGAAATACTAACGAGATCCCATCGCCCACGTAGAAGAATGAAAGAGGGATCAGGCCCGTGGCTGAGCGGAATGCTGCCAGGCTGGGCTACACACACACACCACGCCACCGGCCTAACGGGCCAGGGTCCCTCAGCCAGCTCCGCAGAGCGGCATCTCAGGGGGACCGGCGCGTCCGAGGTCTGGGCGAGCCGGGGAACAGGGTGTCTCACGGGGCTGGTCAGCGGAGGACTCAGGTAAGGGGCTCCCGCCTCAGAGAGTGCCGGGGTACCCAGGCTGAGAGGGCGCCCCGCGGCTGTGCGCGCCCACGCGGAGGGCAGCTCCCACCTCGGGGCCGGGGGTTACCTGCTCTGCCAGCCCTGGAGGAGGTTGGTGTATTTGCTGAGCGCTCCCTCCAGCGTCGGCTCCCTCCTGCGGCCGCTGCCGAGCGCCGGCCTCCCTCCGCTCCCTCCCGGGCTCGCGGCTGCCGAGCCCGGGCTGCTGCTGCTCCCTCCGCCGCCGCCTTCCAGCCTGCCCGCCCCAGGCCGGCCCGGCAGCCCGCGGCCCAGGGAGGAGGGAGACGAGCCCGCCGACGTGGGGCGGCTGCTGCTCCGGCTGCTGCTGTTGCTTCCGCCGCCTCCATCCCCGCTGCTGCTGCCGCCGCCCTGCGCCGCCGCCTTCTCCATGGAGCCCGCGGCGCAGGGTCCGAGCCCGCCCGGCCGCGGCTGCTGCGAGTTCCCGGGAAATGCCTGACTCACGCGCGGAGCGGGAGTGGCCGGGCCAGTGGGGGGAGCCGCCGAGCCCGCCCCCTCCGCCCGTTACTAGAGCAAGTTGGGGCGGTGGCTGCAGAACTACCCCCAGCCCCGGGAGACGCAGGACCCCCCGCCCTGGCTAGCAGTTGCTCGGGAGGCTGCTGGCCCGGCCTGGAAGAGTCCGAGCCAGGCCTGAGAGAGCGAGCACAGCACGCGGAGCGACAGCCAGGGAGAAGAGCACAACTCGGTGTGTAACACACAGCAGCAACAGCGCATAACACACGCAGCATACACACCATGTAACAGCCAGGGAGGAGAGCACAACTTGATGTGTAACACACAGCACCACACAGTATACACACTGCATAACAGCCAGGGAGGAGAGCATGACTCGATGTGTAACACACACACAAACGTACACACCGTGTAACAGCCAGGAAGGAGTGCACAGCACGGTGTGTAACACATAGCAACACACACAGCACCACTACCAGTGAGGAGAGCACAGCACTGTATGTAATACCCAGCAACACACATACAGCATAACACTCACTGAGGAGAGCACAACACAGTGTGTAACACACCACATACATATACACTGAAGACCAGCCAGAGAGGAGTGCATAACATGCAATGTTTCACACAGCACTACCCACCACAGAACACACATAACATGACAGCCAGAGAGAGGAGTGCACAAACACAATGTGTAACATAGCACTTCCCAACACACCGAGTACCTACCACAACACATACACAGTATGTAACACACATAGAAGCGTGCACAACACACGCACATACATAAGCAGTATTGCCATCTCCAATCATTCAAGAACCATGAGTCACATATTGTAAATCCACCAAAAATCATGAGATTGGCTTAAAATCATGGTGTTTTTAATTATAAATTGGAAGGGGTTCTTTGGCTTTTGATTTCTGAGCTTATAGGATGCAGTTAGGTCATCTTTTCTACACAACCATGAGGGCTAGAAACTTTTTATTTAAAAAGAAATGAGAGCTTAGATTCTCTGTCTTTTTGTTCTATAGTTGTACAGCACCCAGCACACTGGGGTCGTGGTCCATGACTGTGGCTTGTAGGTGCTACAATAATACAAATAATAAATAATAATCATGCAGTCTCTTCATTTCAACAGCAGGAATTTGTAGAAGAAAAAACAATGTGAGACAATCAAATCATCAGAACTGGCAACATTGCAAAGGCAAGCTAACCACAACATACACACTGTGTGCACAGCAATTAATGCATAACACAGAGAGAGTAGTGCTCTACTTCAACACAAAGTGTATAACAAAGGATCACAGCACTGAGTATATAGCACATGGAAACAAATGATAAACCTGCAGTGAGAGAGACCTTGTGTTTCAGGAATAGGAGCTCTGAGTACAACGCCTGCTTTTGTCACAGACTCCCTGTGTAATCTTGGGCAAAGTACTTAATCTCCCCATACCTCAGTTCTCCATTGTAAAATGGGGATGGTAATACTTCCCTGTCTCTTAGGTGTTGTGAAGATACATTCTTTAATAAGTCTGAGCCACTCAGATGCTACAACAATGGGGAACATATAAGTACCTAGACATATCAGACACAAAGGAGTGTGGAAAAACAATAGTGTGTCCATATCAACACATACATCAACATGGGAAGTCTGGGACAGTTCTGAGAGGCTGCAGAACCTGTGGCTGCAGGAGGCACCCACAGGCAGACAGGGTGCTAGAGTTCTGTGGTGGCTTATTCACTCCTCTTGCAGGCATCATGTAAGGAGTGAATGGGTAAACTGAGCTTGGGCTGTGCCTTAAATTATGGAGCTGAAGATTGCTTACCTCCTAGGCTCTGGCCCTGTGCAGATTAAAACTATCTGGCATGGCACTGAGGAAATCTCCTGACAGCTGAATGAGACACATGGCAGCAAGTGGTGGTGGGGAAGGAAGATATTTTACATTTGAGTTGGTGAGCAGGAGAGGGGGCCAACTATGCTTCCCCTGCTGGCTACCAATTGCCTCACCAGCTGCCCCAATTGAGCTCATCCTCCTGTCCACTTACGCTGTTCCTTTCTGTGGGTTCATCTAAGCCCCTGCCCTCCTAGCCACTTCATGCTGCTTTCAATTAAGGGCTTCATCATAGAAATGTAGGGCTGAAAAGGACCTTGAAAGGTCATCAAGTCCAGGCCCTTGCACTGAGCAGGACCATCATCACCCTTTGGGCAACTTCATATTGCCTCTGACTAGGTCTTCCTCCAGGGCCCTCTTCTCCTCCTTATCACTTCTTCTGTCCCCAACTTGGATCTTCTATGGGGTCCTTTCAGCAGGTGACTGCTTCTTTATTTTCATGTCCTCTCATTCCTTACAGCTAACCAATCCCTCCATCTCAGTCGGTTTTCTTTGTACCCCCAGTCAACCTATCCTCATTAACAGAAGTTGTATGTACTTTTATAAAATAAATGAAACAATAATATCCAATTTCAGTTATAAGCAGGAGTGGGACAAATAATTATACAGGGCAACCCAATTGAGGGGATATGCAGGGGGCTCAGATGTGTTTAGTTGGCTTAAATACTTATTTGCACCTATTACCATAGTGTTTGAGCACCTCACAGTCTTGTTAATGTATTTATCCTTACAACACCTCTGTGAGGTAGGTAAGTACTATTATCCCTGCTTTACAGATGGGGAAGTGGGGTACAGGGAGACTAAGTGACTTGCCCAAGGTCACACAGGAAGTCTGTGGCACAGCAGGGAATTGAACCCAAGAATCCCAAACTGGTGCTCCAATCATTGCATCATCCTTCCTTTCTGCTTGAAACAGCCATGCACAGAATTCACAATAGACAGAATGTATATCCGCACAGACACATAGAAGCTCCAAATTAATGTAAATATTCACACACAGTGCATAAATTATCACAACACAGGGTATATATTAATATTCACACAGAGCGTATAAAGTCACCCACCCAGGGCATAGATTTACACACAAACAGTGGAAAGCAAGTGGTGGTGGTGTAACCCAGGAGAAGAATCAACCCTTTCTGTGGTTAATTTGTTTATTAGTAAGGACTGTGTGAATATTTGTGTTTGTTATTTTATGCTACATTCTCATTTTGCTTTAAACCAACACATTCTCCGAGCTAACCTATACATACATATAATGTGTAATTTTGTACTCTCTGTGTGTTACTCCACACACTGTATGAGTATTCATGTATACTCTGTGTGATCATGTATGCACTGTGCAAATATTTAACACAGATAACATACCAAGTTTAAAAAACACAAAGAATGTATTTTAGTAAAATAATATACAGTGAGTCAATTACAACAGAGTATACAGCTTAATACAAATATTCACACACAGTGCCTACATTCTCAGGGGGGGGAGGGGCAAACATTCACGGGGGGGCAGATTCTCCTATCATAACAATTTACACTGAAGTAAATGTAAATTTACTCCCTCATGGGGAGTTATGCCAGCAATGTAAATTTACTCCCTAATGTAATGTAAATTTAATGTAATGTAAATTGCAATGTAAATTTACTCCCTAATGTAAATTTAATTCCCTAATGGGGAGTTATGCCAGCAATGTTGGTTGTGTTCACGGCCCTGTTTAGTGCTCCAAATGGTATTGTCAGGCCTCCTTTAAGATATGTCTGTCTACACCTGCAGTTGGAAGGTGTGATTCAAAGCACAGCTAGGCAGACTCACACTAGCTCGGCTCAAGCTAGCAGACTGAAACTAACACTGGACATTGCAGCACTAGTGATGGCTTGGGTTAGCCACCTGAGCTCAGACCAAGGGGGCTGGGCGGTACTGGACTTGGGCAGATAGTCCAAGCCAGTGCCACAATGTCCACATTGATATTTTTAGCGCACTAGCTCAAGATGAGCTAGCACGAGTTGATCTACCCATGTGGATCAACAGTTTGCCTCTTGGTTCTGTTTTGCTTATTTGCTTTTCCAGCCAAATTCCTCCTCTTCCTTTGCAAGTCATAACACCGGGTTCACAAACTTTTTCTAGTTTAGCGAGTAAGAATGGCAACACAAACATTTGAAGGAACATGGGGGAGGCAATTGCTTACTGGATGGAGCTTGAAGAACATCTGGAAAGGATTCTACAATTGACAAAGGTATGCAAATCTGCTGTCAGATACTGTGGTACAATATTTTGTATCATCTCCTGGATATTTTGCTATAGTTAAGTGAGAGGTTCAAACAAGAAACTAGACAGTCCTTATAATGGTGATTTTTTTTGTGGGGGGCGGGGTTACTTGAATTGCTTGCGAGGTATGATACTATGTTGTGAGATCATGTGGAAGCTATTAGGGCTGATACCATAAAGGTGACATACTTATCAACCTGAATTCAAAGTGAATTTATCAGTAGGATTACAAGAAAAGTACAGCGGACTACTTTTGACCAGGTTAGGAAAGCTAAATATTTCTGCATTGTGTTTGAGTGCACTCCAGACCTTTCTTGACTGGAACAAAATGTCTCAGGTGTCAAAGTATGATTGAGGTTTCAAAAGATGGAAAGGTTTTTGAGAGCTTTGTAGATTTTATTGATATTCACACTGGCACAGCTCCCCTTTGTCAGAGCAGGTAGGCCCAATTGAGCATAGGCGCCAAGTGGTGGGTGCTGAGCACCCACTGGCAACCCCCCTTCAGCTCCCCTTTTCCCCTAGCACCTCCCACCTGCTGGCAGGCCCCATTGATCAGCACTTCCCCCTTTCCTCTCTCCCCATGCCTCAAGCCCACCACAATCAGCTGTTTCACAGCGTGCAGGAGGCTCTGGGGGGAAAGGGAGGAGGAGCGAGGGCATGGCATACTCTTGGAGGAGGTGGAATGGCACGGGAAGAGGTGGGGTAGAGGGGCGGAACAGGGGAAGGGGCAGAGTGGGAGTGGGGCCTGGGGCCAGTGCCAGATTTACAATTGCACCAGGCCCAGGCTCAGAAGGGGCCCCAGCCTGCACTGCTTGCACTGTGCCCTGAGACCCACCCTGCGCACCTCTCAGCCAGCCCACCAAGGGCTCCTCTCCACCCCCTGATCCCACCTGCCGGCTTTTCTCTGCCTCCTGGCCGAACCCCAGTGCACCTCCAGCTCTAGGCAGCCTCTGCTTCCCACCATCTGTGGGGCCCCACCTGTCTCCCCAGAGTTGAGCTGCCTGGGACTGGTGCAGAAGCCTGGCCAGTCTCAGCCAGTTGGGGGGGGGACACAGTGTGCGGGGCTTAGCTGAGCCCCTCCAAGCAAGTGGGTCCTGAGGGAGCCCGGGCGGGGCAGGCCCTGGCCTGGCCAATTCCCCACCGCGGGACCAGCCCAGGCTGCAATGGCAGCTCAGCTTGCAGACACAGTTACTTCCCAGCAGGGCTGGTGCGTGGGGCCGGGAGGCAGGGTGTAGGGAAGTGGGTCTCTGGAGGGTCTGGGGTGGGTGCTGGGCTGTGAAGGGGCAGGGAAGATCTCTGTGTGTTGGGGCACTAGGGAGTGGGGGTTCTGTGTGGGGTGCTGGACAGTTGTGGTGTGCTGGGCGCTGTGCATTTGTGACACGGTCTGGAGGGGCTCTGGCAATAGGGAATCGGGGGGGTGTTCTGGTGTTGAGCAGGGGGGCTGTGTGGCATGACATGGGCCCACCCCCAAGGGGAAGGGGCATGCTGGCATCACAGAGCCGGGTTGGCCATTGTGCGTCTGGCAACTACCGGTTTATAAATAGTGCCCTCACACTGGGCTGGGCGGAGCGGAGCTGCCCTGCCATGCCATGCCCCTTTGCCTCTGGCTGGCCCCTCGCTCCGGGGATCGACTCTCCTGCGCCATGCTCCATTGCCCCCATGGGGGGTCCACAAATATTTTGGTGCCGGGCCCACAAAAGGTTAATCTGGCCCTGCCTGGAGCAGAGCCAGGGTCGAGCACTCCCTGGCACATTGGAAAGTCAGGGCCTGTGCAGTTGAGCCAATTAAAGCAGACCGGGCTAAATATGGGGCTAAAAGACCTGTCAGAGGGCAGCAAGGGGAAGAGTGATTGGGGCAGGTTCTGTCTGAAGAGAAGAGACACAGAGGCATAGAACTAACTCCTGTAGTGGGTCTCTGAAGCAAGGGGTCTGGTGCCCAGGGACACAGCTCTGATGCCTGTGTTCCAGAAAGGGAGTAGTGCTGGCTGGGACTCGGCAACTGCAAGAAGCAGGATCACCAGAGATCCCTGGGAGCGGAGGCTGTGAAACCCTAAGACAAAGGATGGGCTTAAAACAAAAAAATAAACCTTCTGAAAGGAGAATGGGTGTGGCAGTGTATCTTCAAAGATGGGAAGAAGCTTTGCCACATCACACACCAAAACGGGGAGGGTATTACAGAGATTATTTTAGAGAAGCCAAAAAAGACAATCTAGAGATGGCTGATTGCAGGGGGCAAAGCTATGACAATGGAGCTAACGTGGCTGCAGCATGGTGTTCAAAATCAAATTCAGCAGATAAATCAGTATGTCTCTTGTCCCGTGTGCTGTCCACTCATTGAATCTTATTTGAGAAGTTGCTGCAATGTTTGTTCCCCAAACTGTTCTCTTTTGGGGGGGGGGTATTCAAAGATTATATACCTTGTTTTCTGCTTCTGCTAGTCATTTGGATGTGCTGAAAAAGCCTATTAGCATTACATTAAAATGTCAAACCACGACAAGGTGATCAGCAAGAGCAGAGGCAATCTGTTCACTACCAAGTCAGGTTGAGGGTAGTCTTGACACTTGAAATGGGATCAAGACTTCTTGTAATCTTATGCCAAAATTTAAGTTAGAAGATAATAGCTTGCAAACAGACATTTCATTTCTTGTTTTGCTCAAGCCTCAAGATGTGGAATATTATCAAAAATTAACGTTGTGAGCGAAAAATTGCAGAGTCCAGATCTTGACATTCAGATAGTTTGCTTGGGGGCCTTCAGTATGGTTTATCAGAATTACGATCTTATGGGTTCATTGCAAGTAAGGAAGCTGCTGTTTCACAGGGTGAAATTTTAGGAATATCCACACAGTTCAAAGAGAAAAAGTCAAAAGAGGAAAGCAATACCAGGCAAACTTCAAAAGGATGAAAGGACATCAGATTCCAAAAAAGTTTTTGAATGAGGTTAACAGTATTAACACAATTGGACAACAAGATGCATAATTTTAATGGAGTTGGAGCGGGGTTGGTTTTTTCCTGGGCAAGAAACTGCAAAGTCTCAGCAGCAAAGATGTAAAGGGACACACCCGAAACTTAGATGCAAGTTTCCCAAACACAGAAACAGCACTATGTATTTTTTGCTGTCTTCCTGTAACCATGGCTGCTAATGAAAGGAGTTTCAGCAAGCTTTAAAATTAATTAAGACCCATCTAAGAATGTCCATGGGGCATGAAAGGTTAAGCAATCTGGCAGTTGTTTCTATAGTGAACTCAGAAGCAAGGCAGAGAGACTGGGATGAGCTAATTAATGAGTTTACTCCAGAGAAGGCTAGGGAAGGTCCCTTTGTAAAAGTACTAAGCCCTGGTCTACACTAGGACTTTAGGTCGAATTTAGCAGCATTAAATCGATTTAAACCTGCACCCGTCCACACAATGAAGCCCTTTATTTCGACTTAAAGGGCTCTTAAAATCGATTTCCTTACTCCACCCCTGACAAGTGGATTAGCGCTTAAATCGACATTGCCGGCTCGAATTTGGGGTACTGTGGACACAATTCGATGGTATTGGCCTCCGGGAGCTATCCCAGAGTGCTCCATTATGACCGCTCTGGACAGCACTCTCAACTCAGATGCACTGGCCAGGTAGACAGGAAAAGAACCACGAACTTTTGAATCTCATTTCCTGTTTGGCCAGCGTGGCAAGCTGCAGGTGACCATGCAGAGCTCATCAGCACAGGTGACCATGATGGAGTCCCAGAATCGCAAAAGAGCTCCAGCATGGACCGAACGGGAGGTACGGGATCTGATCGCTGTTTGGGGAGAGGAATCCGTGCTATCAGAACTCCGTTCCAGTTTTCGAAATGCCAAAACCTTTGTGAAAATCTCCCAGGGCATGAAGGACAGAGGCCATAACAGGGACCCGAAGCAATGCCGCGTGAAACTGAAGGAGCTGAGGCAAGCCTACCAGAAAACCAGAGAGGCAAACAGCCGCTCTGGGTCAGAGCCCCAAACATGCCGCTTCTATGATGAGCTGCATGCCATTTTAGGGGGTTCAGCCACCACTACCCCAGCCGTGTTGTTTGACTCCTTCAATGGAGATGGAGGCAATACGGAAGCAGGTTTTGGGGACGAAGAAGATGATGAGGAGGAGGAGGTTGTAGATAGCTCACAGCAAGCAAGCGAAGAAACCGGTTTTCCCGACAGCCAGCAACTGTTTCTCACCCTAGACCTGGAGCCAGTACCCCCCGAACCCACCCAAGGCTGCCTCCTGGACCCAGCAGGCGGAGAAGGGACCTCTGGTGAGTGTACCTTTTAAAATACTATACATGGTTTAAAAGCAAGCATGTGAAAGGATTACTTTGCCCTGGCATTTGCGGTTCTCCTAGATGTAGTCCTAAAGCCTTTGCAAAAGGTTTCTGGGGAGGGCAGCCTTATTGCGTCCTTCATGGTAGGACACTTTACCACTCCAGACCAGTAACACGTACTCGGGAATCGTTGTAGAACAAAGCATTGCAGTGTATGTTTGCTGGCATTCAAACAACATCCGTTCTTTATCTCTCTGTGTTATCCTCAGGAGAGTGAGATATAATTCATGGTCACCTGGTTGAAATAGAGTGCTTTTCTTCAGGGGACACTCAGAGGAGCCCATTCCTGCTGGGCTGTTTGCCTGTGGCTAAACAGAAATGTTCCCCGCTGTTGGCCACAGGGAGGGGAGAAGGTTGAGGGGGTAGTCACGCGGTGGGAGGAGGCAAAATGCGACCTTGTAACGAAAGCACATGTGCTAAATGTATGTAATGTTAACAGCAAGGTTTACCCTGAAAGAGTGTAGCCACTGTTTTATAAAATGTGTCTTTTTAAATACCACTGTCCCTTTTTTTTTTCTCCACCAGCTGCATGTGTTTCAATGATCACAGGATCTTCTTCTTCCCAGAGGCTAGTGAAGCTTAGAAAGAAAAAAAAACCACACTCGCGATGAAATGTTCTCCGAGCTCATGCTGTCCTCCCACACTGACAGAGCACAGACGAATGCGTGGAGGCAAATAATGTCAGAGTGCAGGAAAGCACAAAATGACCGGGAGGAGAGGTGGCGGGCTAAAGAGAGTAAGTGGCGGGCTGAAGAGAGGGCTGAAGCTCAAATGTGGCGGCAGCGTGATGAGAGGAGGCAGGATTCAATGCTGAGGCTGCTGCAGGACCAAACCAGTATGCTCCAGTGTATGGTTGAGCTGCAGCAAAGGCAGCTGGAGCACAGACTGCCACTGCAGCCCCTCTGTAACCAACCGCCCTCCTCCCCAAGTTCCATAGCCTCCACAACCAGACGCCCAAGAACGCGGTGGGGGGGCCTCCGGCCAACCAGCCACTCCACCACAGAGGATTGCCCAAAAAAAAGAAGGCTGTCATTCAATAAATTTTAAAGTTGTAAACTTTTAAAGTGCTGTGCGGCATTTTCCTTCCCACCTCCACCACCCCTCCTGGGCTACCTTGGTAGTCATCTCCCTATTTGTGTGATGAATGAATAACGAATGCATGAATGTGAAGCAACAATGACTTTATTGCCTCTGCAAGCGGTGATTGAAGGGAGGAGGGGCGGGTGGTTAGCTTACAGGGAAGTAGAGTGAACCAAGGGGCGGGGGGTTTCATCAAGGAGAAACAAACAGAACTTTCACACCGTAGCCTGGCCAGTCATGAAACTGGTTTTCAAAGCTTCTCTGATGCGTACCGCGCCCTCCTGTGCTCTTCTAACCGCCCTGGTGTCTGGCTGCGCGTAACCAGCAGCCAGGCGATTTGCCTCAACCTCCCACCCCACCATAAACGTCTCCCCCTTACTCTCACAGATATTGTGGAGCACACAGCAAGCAGTAATAACAGTGGGAATATTGGTTTCGCTGAGGTTTAAGCGAGTCAGTAAACTGCGCCAGCGCGCCTTTAAACGTCCAAATACACATTCTACCACCAATCTGCACTTGCTCAGCCTGTAGTTGAACAGCTCCTGACTACTGTCCAGGCTGCCAGTGTATGGCTTCATGAGCCATGGCATTAAGGGGTAGGCTGGGTCCCCAAGGATACATATAGGCATTTCAACATCCCCAACAGTTATTTTCTGGTCTGGGAATAAAGTCCCTTCCTGCAGCTTTTGAAACAGACCAGAGTTCCTGAAGATGCGAGCATCATGCACCTTTCCCGGCCATCCCACGTTGATGTTGGTGAAACGTCCCTTGTGATCCACCAGAGCTTGCAGCACTATCGAAAAGTACCCCTTGCGGTTTATGTACTCGGCGGCTTGGTGCTCCGGTGCCAAGATAGGGATATGGGTTCCGTCTATAGCCCCACCACAGTTAGGGAATCCCATTGCAGCAAAGTCATCCACTATGACCTGCACATTTCCCAGGGTCACTACCCTTGATATCAGCAGATCTTTGATTGCGTGGGCTACTTGCATCACAGCAGCCCCCACAGTAGATTTGCCCACTCCAAATTGATTCCCAACTGACCGGTAGCTGTCTGGCGTTGAAAGCTTCCACAGGGCTATCGCCACTCGCTTCTCAACTGTGAGGGCTGCTCTCATCTTGGTATTCATGCGCTTCAGGGCAGGGGAAAGCAAGTCACAAAGTTCCATGAAAGTGCCCTTACGCATGCGAAAGTTTCGCAGCCACTGGGAATCGTCCCAGACCTGCAACACTATGCGGTCCCACCAGTCTGTGCTTGTTTCCCGAGCCCAGAATCGGCGTTCCACAGCATGAACCTGCCCCATTAGCACCATGATGCATGCATTGGCAGGGCCCATGCTTTCAGAGAAATCTGTGTCCATGTCCTGATCACTCACGTGACCGTGCTGACATTGCCTCCTCGCCCGGTATCGCGTTGCCAGGTTCTGGTGCTGCATATACTGCTGGATAATGCGTGTGGTGTTTAATGTGCTCCTAATTGCCAAAGTGAGCTGAGCGGCCTCCATGCTTGCCTTGGTATGGCGTCCGCACAGAAAAAAGGCGCGGAACGATTGTCTGCCGTTGCTCTGACGGAGGGAGGGGCGACTGACGACACGGCTTACAGGGTTGGCTTCAGGGAGCTAAAATCAACAAAGGGGGTGCCTGTACATCAAGGAGTATTTCAGGCAGGACTTCACGGAGGGTTCCAATAAGAAATGGTGCACCTAAGTTATCGTTCTTATTGGAACAAGGAGGTTAGCCTGGCCTCTGATTGATACATGGCTAGATTTACCTCGCTGCACCTTCTCTGTGAGTGACTGCAGTGTGACCTAGAGGAATGAGTCCCCTAGACAGGGGAGGAGGCAAATGAGTACAAAACAAATCTGGTCTATTTCTTGTTTTGATCCACTCCATCTATCTTTTACATCTTTGGCTGGCAGCAGACGGTGCAGAAGGACTGCATGCCATCCACATCTCATGGCTGCTTGGCAGAAGATGGTACAATACGACTGCTATCCATCCTCATCTCTTGCCTGTCCAGCAGAAGATGGTACAGTACGACTGCTAGCAGTCCGTATCGCCTGCCCGCTCACCATAAGACGGTTCAATAGGACTGACTGCAGGACTAAAGAGAATGACCTGGTCAAGTCACTCCAAATTTAGTCCCTGCGCCCATGTCTGCCCAGGCGCTCCCAGCCGACGTGGCCAGGAGCACCTCGGACACGACAAGGACGACTACCAATCGTATTGCACCGTCTGCTGCCAGAAGGCAATGGGTTGCTGCTTCTGTGCAGCAAAGCCGTACCGCGTCTGCCAGCACCCAGGAGACATAGGGTGACGGTTACCTGAGCGGGCTCCATGCTTGCCGTGGTATGGCGTCTGCACAGGTAACTCAGGAAAAAAGGCGCGAAATGATTGTCTGCCCTTGCTTTCACGGAGGGAGGGAGGGAACGGGGGCCTGACGACACGTACCCAGAACCACCCGCAACAATGTTTTAGCCCCATCAGAGTGCTCCATTGTGACTGCTCTGGACGGCACTCTCAGATGCCCGATTGTTTGCCATTGCTCTGACGCTGGGAGGGGCGCTTACAGGGTTGGCTTCAGGGAGCTAAAATCAACAAAGGGGGTGCCTGTACATCAAGGAGTATTTCAGGCAGGACTTCACGGAGGGTTCCAATAAGAAATGGTGCACCTAAGTTATTGTCCTTATTGGAACAAGAAGGTTAGCCTGGCCTCTGATTGATACATGGCTAGATTTACCTCGCTGCACCTTCTCTGTAAGTGACTGCAGTGTGATCTAGAAGAATGAGTCCCCTAGACAGGGGAGGGGGGGAAGCAAATGAGTACAAAACAAATCTGGTCTATTTCTTGTTTTGATCCACTCCATCTATCTTTTACATCTTTGGCTGGCAGCAGACGGTGCAGAAGGACTGCATACCATCCACATCTCATGGCTGCTCGGCAGAAGATGGTACAGTACGACTGCTAGCAGTCTGTATCGCCTGCCTGCTCACCATAAGACGGTTCAATAGGACTGACTGCAGGACTAAAGAGAATGACCTGGTCAAGTCACTCCAAATTTAGTCCCTGCGCCCATGTCTGCCCAGGCGCTCCTGATCGACCTCACAGAGGCGACCAGGAGCACCTCAGACATGACGATGATGGCTACCAGTCGTACTGTACCGTCTGCTGCCACAAGGCAAGGGGTTGCTGCTACTGTGTAGCAATGCCGTACCACGTCTGCCAGCACCCAGGAGACATAGGGTGACGGTTACCTGAGCGGGCTCCATGCTTGCCGTGGTATGGCGTCTGCACAGGTAACTCAGGAAAAAAGGCGCGAAATGATTGTCTGCCCTTGCTTTCACGGACGGAGGGAGGGAACGGGGGCCTGACGATATGTACCCAGAACCACCCGCGACAATGTTTTAGCCCAATCAGGCATTGGGATCTCAACCCAGAATTCCAATGGGCAGCGGAGACTGCGGGAACTGTGGGATAGCTACCCACAGTGCAACGCTCCGGAAGTCGACTCTAGCCTCGGTACTGTGGAAGCGCTCCGCCGAGTTAATGCACTTAATGCACTTAGAGCATTTTCTGTGGGGACACACACACTCGAATATATAAAACCGATTTCTAAAAAACCGACTTCTATAAATTCGACCTTATTCCTTAGTGTAGACATACCCTTAGTGGAAGTTGGTTTTGTTTGGGCTTTTTTTGTTGTTGTGGCAGTGGGAAGAGGAGCCTGGATTTGTGTCTTTGAACCTGGGCCAGAACATCTTTCGCATTGCATTGCTCTGAAAAACAGGATATATACAATTTAGGTACACACCACCCCCTTTCTGCAGCTGCAACTCTTCCCTCTTTGAAGAATGTTCCTACAGTAACAGCTCTGCCAAGTTGCTCCAACTAATCCCCACTCCATTCAATACAACTGCACCTAACAGTCAATGCAACAAGAGTGTGTGCAGATAAACACTGGAATTTAAATCTGTGGAACACACCACAAACAATAGCACATTCTCTTAGGCCTTCCTCCTGTGTACCTATTGCAGACTCATGGATTTTAAGGCCAGAAGGAACCATTAGATCATTTGGTCTGACCTGTATATCACAGACCAGAGAATTTCATCCAGTCACTCCTGTACTGAGCCTGATAAATTGTGAGTGACTAAAGCAGTGATACTCAGACTGAGGCTTCTGAGCTGCAAGTGGGTCTTTTAATGTGTCTCCTGCAGCTCTTTGTGGCACATGATATTAAAACACTGTGTGATCGGTTAATAATTAAATCAGGCTGCTTTTACTGTGTTATTTACCAATTGTAGTTGATAAAATAATACGTGGTCAGTCATCTTGCTGTGAGAATTTTATTTTATATATATATTCTCCATCATACTGTTTAAATATAAATATATACTATAGAAAATGAAACAATGAATTCACACTACTGTGGCTCTTTGGGGTAAATGTTGATTGCTAATTTGGCTCCTGACCTACTGAAGTCTGAAAAAAGAACAGGAGTACTTGGGGCACCTTAGAAACTAAAAATTGATTTGAGCATAAGCTTTCGTGGGCTACAGCCCACTTCATCGGATGCATAAAATGGAACATATAGTAAGAAGATATATATGTACACATACAGAGAACATGAAAAGGTGGAGTAAGAGGCTAATTAATTAAGAGGCGCTATTATCAGCAGGAGAAAAAAAAATATTGTAGTGATAATCAAGATGGCCCATTTAGACAGTTGACAAGAAGGTGTGAGGATACTTAACATGGGGAAATAGATTCAATCTGTGTAATGACCTAGCCACTCCCAGTCTCTATTCAAACCCAAGTTAATGGTATCTAGTTTGCATATTAATTCAAACTCAGCAGTTTCTCATTGGAGTCTGTTTTTGAAGCTTTTCTGTTGCAAAATTGCCACCTTTAAGTCCGTTACTGAGTGGCCAGAGAGGTTGAAGTGTTCTCCTACCGGTTTTTGAATGTTATGATTCCTGATGTCAGATTTGTGTCCATTTATTCTTTGGCCAAACCGGTCAGTCTCAATGCAAATGTACATGGCAGAGGGGCATTGCTGGCACATAATGGCATATATCACATTGGTAGATGTCTGAGTATCCCCAACCACGGCTGACTCGTGTCCCAACATTTACTCCATGATGCCTGTTGTTCTGGTATCCTCCCCACACATATCCCTGCCTGTCCTCCCTCCCCACCCCCACCCCCAACACACTTACACCAGCTCCACTGTCCTCTATGCCAGTGCCACACTCCATTTTCCTGGTGAGCATGGAGAGGCAGCAAGTGGTGGGACTGCGAGGAGTCGATGTTTCAGCTGGAGGCAGGAAGGGGCAGGACAGTGGAGATGCAAAGTCTTCACCCCAAATCTGGTCCTAGCAGAGACAACAGAAGCTTGACTTGAATGGGGGGGGAGCTGAGCTTTGGGGTTGGGGGGTGTGCCAAGGAGTCCAGGGTGCAGAGGGAGTTCCGGCCACACCCGGGGGTTCTGACTACTGTGGGAATTGGGGAGGGCAGTGGGGCAGGCTGAGAGAATGGCACAGCCAGGGTTGCTGCAGCAGTATGATGTCCCCATTCCCCTGCCCTGGGTGCCCAGAACAGTAACCTGCCTGGCCCCTTGCCCCTGCTGCCTATTTTGTGGAACTGACAGTGTATGGGGAAGAGGCTTTATACATCCATCTACAATACAAGTGGCTTAGAGAGCTGTGAAGTGGCCCATTCATCTCAATGATACATTCTCAGTGGAATGAACACCCTGTAGAGATGAATACAGACTGAAACAATAGCTCTGAAACGTGTGAACTGTTCCATTCATCTCAGGCTTGGTCTACACTGCAGAGTTAGGTCAACATAAGGTAGCTTAAGTCAACCTAACTCTGTACGCGTCTGTACTACAATGTTGCCCACTATACCAACTTAATAATTCCACCTTTGTGAGAGGTGTAGCACATAGGTTGACGTAGTAAGGTCGATGCAGTGTTAGGCTATGTCTACACTACTGCGGTAAGTCGACCTACGCTATGCAACTCCAGCTACATGAATAACGTAGCACGAGTCAATGTACCTTAGGTCAAGTTACCAGGGGGTCTACATGCGGGGGGTCGATGGGAGAAACTCTCCTGTCGACTTACCTTACTCTTCTCGTCGGGGGTAGAATACAGGAGTTGACTGGAGAGTGATCTGCCTGTCGATTTGGTGGGTCTTCACTACACCCGCTAAATCAACCGCTGGTGGATCGATCTCAGAGCGTTGATCCTGGCTGTAGTGTAGACCTGCCGTTAGTTTAAACACTGTGTTGCTTATATCAGACTGCTCCTGCTGTCAGCCAAAGCTGGGCAGTGGGCTCTAGCTGTCAGTGCCCCACACTGATAGGTAAATCAGTGCAAGCACTCCTCATGAGGGGACACACTGTGGACAGAAGGAGCTAGTGTGGTTATGCAAAACTGATTTAATTACTGCGGTGGCTGTACATCGACATAAGTTAAGTCAATTTAATTTTGTAGCGTAGATTTGCCCTCAGTGGGTGTTCCATTCTCACTGCCCCAGTGTCAGCGCTTGTGAGCCTGTGCCAGGCACCAAGCATGGCCAGTCTCAACTCTTCACTGCAGTCTCGGCAGTGTGCACTTAATGCATGCTTTGAGCACACTTGTTATCAGCTTCCCACCGAGAAGGTCAGAGCCCTCCCACCCAGACTCTGGGAGGAAGGAAGGAAGAGGGTTCAGAGGGGGAGGTCCCCCCCAGATCCCCTGAGAAGGTCAGGGAGAGAGATCTCTCCCCTTTACCCCCCCCCCCCCGGAGATAGTTAGAGCCCTTATATACTACTACTATACTACTGAGGGTGCACTTCCCAAAACTATTTAAAAAAAAACTCTTGACAGATGTGGATAGTAGCAACACATCCATTCTCTGATTTCTGCACGGGTAAGGCTTGACTTATAGCGCATAGGTTCAGTGGCCACAGCATGTCCACTTGAGCCACGCAGTTACTATGACAACAGCCTGCCTCTTGTTTTAACAGAGCGTGCGTGTGGTGGGGGTGTTTTGTTTTTTCCTTTGGCTCCAGCCTCTTGCCTAACTTAACCCGAATGACTTCTTCAGTACAACCCCTCCCAAAGGAATAGTGAGTGCATGCACTAACTGAGAAATTCCAAGCGACTCAGATCAGTGTGGGGAGGATCAGGGCCATACTTTGAGTCTCAAGTGTGTGCAAACAAAAGTTAGCAAATAAGTTACTTTTATAAAATATCATTTTAGGGGGCTGTACCTCAGGAACCCCTTGCTCAAACAACCCCAAGCTGGGACCACGAATGCTACCAGCACCTTCATAAGCCCCGGCATATGTTAAGACAATCTAAGTAAACATACATATTTTACAGGTTTCAGAGTAACAGCCGTGTTAGTCTGTATTCGCAAAAAGAAAAGGAGTACTTGTGGCACCTTAGAGACTAACCAATTTATTTGATATGATAATCAAGGTGGGCCATTTCCTGCACAAATCCAGGTTCTCTCACCCCCATACACACACAAACTCACTCTCCTGCTGGTAATAGCTCATCCAAAGTGACCACTCTCCCTACAATGTGCATGGTAATCAAGGTGGGCCATTTCCAGCACAAATCCAGGCTCTCTCACCCCCCCTACCCCTCCGCCTTTCCCGGGGACATACACACACACACAAACTCACTCTCCTGCTGGCAATAGCTCATCCAAACTGACCACTCTCCAAGTTTAAATCCAAGTTTAACCAGAACGTCTGGGGGGGGGGGGGGAAGGGTAGGAAAAAACAAGGGGAAATAGGCTACCTTGCATAATGACTTAGCCACTCCCAGTCTCTATTTAAGCCTAAATTAATAGTATCCAATTTGCAAATGAATTCCAATTCAGCAGTTTCTCGCTGGAGTCTGGATTTGAAGTTTTTTTGTTTTAAGATAGCGACCTTCATGTCTGTGATTGCATGACCAGAGATTGAAGTGTTCTCCGACTGGTTTATGAATGTTATAATTCTTGACATCTGATTTGTGTCCATTTATTCTTTTACGTAGAGACTGTCCAGTTTGACCAATGTAAATGGCAGAGGGGCATTGCTGGCACATGATGGCATATATCACATTGGTGGATGTGCAGGTGAACGAGCCTCTGATAGTGGCTGATGTTATTAGGCCCTGTGATGGTGTCCCCTGAATAGATATGTGTGCACAGTTGGCAACGGGCTTTGTTGCAAGGATAAGTTCCTGGGTTAGTGGTTCTGTTGTGTGGTATGTGGTTGTTGGTGAGTATTTGCTTCAGGTTGCGGGGCTGTCTGTAGGCAAGGACTGGCCTGTCTCCCAAGATTTGTGAGAGTGTTGGGTCATCCTTCAGGATAGGTTGTAGATCCTTAATAATGCGTTGGATTATCATGCAAATTGTAGGGAGAGTGGTCACTTTGGATAAGCTATTACCAGCAGGAGAGTGAGTTTGTGTGTGTGGTTTTTGGAGGGGGGTGAGGGGGTGAGAGAACCTGGATTTGTGCAGGAACACATTGTGAAGAGTTGTCACTTTGGATGGGCTATTACCAGCAGGAGAGTGAGTTTGTGGGGGGTGGGGAGGGCGGAGGGTGAGAAAACCTGGATTTGTGCTGGAAATGGCCCAACTTGATGATCACTTTAGATAAGCTAATACCAGCAGGACAGTGGGGTGGGAGAAGGTATTGTTTCATGATCTCTGTGTGTATATAATGTCTGCTGCAGTTTCCACGGTATGCGTCCGATGAAGTGAGCTGTAGCTCACGAAAGCTTATGCTCAAATAAATTGGTTAGTCTCTAAGGTGCCACAAGTACTCCTTTTCTTTATACATATTTTAGAGCACTTGGAAGAGCTGACCTTTGAGCAATGCTTTCTGTTTAATCTGAACTACAGCAGATTTGGTGCTCTGTGTAAGGCCTGGGACATGGGCAGTTTGACCTAGTGGTCAGAGCAGCAGTCAGACCAGGACAGATAGCAGGAGGTCAGAGTCTGAGACAGGCCAGAGGGAAAACCAGGAGTCAGATGTCAGGAGGCAGGAAGGTTCAGGTTACTGCAGGAGAAACACTCCAAAGCAGGATGAATCCACTTGCACGAACAACTTCCTGTTCCTGTGCTGGGTTTAAATAGGAGCTATGAACCAGTCAGGACCCCAGCATTCTGCCAGTCAGAGTTCAGCTCCTATTCTGACAACAGTTAGCAGATCACTGCGTGGCAGGTTGGAGTTTACTAGTACTGAAGAGCCCTGTGGACTAGCATTCCAGACCTGCAGTCCCTGACACTCCACTATGATTTTAGACTATTGGTATTGGTTTTACCTCCCAGTGTTCTGCCTCCTAGGTAATGCTTCCCAGATAGAGGTTGGATGAGTGTTATCCTGGATGAGCTTCTGTCAAGGTTCCTTCCTCACTCTGAACTCTAGGGTACAGATGTGAGGACCTGCATGAAAAACCCCCTAAGCTTATTTTTACCAGCTTAGATTAAAACTTCCCCAAGGTACAAACTATTTTACCTTTTGCCCTTGGACTTTATTGCTGCCACCACCAAGCATCTAACAAATATATAACAGGGAAAGAGCCTTCTTGGAAACGTCTTTCCCCCCAGAATCCTCCCAGACCTTACACCCCCTTTCCTGGGGAAGGCTTGATAAAAATCCTCACCAATTTGCATAGGTGAACACAGACCCAAACCCTTGGATCTTAAGAACAATGAAAAAACAATCAAGTTCTTGAAAGAAGAATTTTAATTGAAGTAAAAGAATCACCTGTGTAAAATCAGGATGGTAAATACCTTACAGGGTAATCAGATTCAAAACATAGAGAATTCCTCTAGACAAAACCTTAAGTTACAAAAAGACACAAAAACAGGAATATACATTCCATTCAGCACAACTTATTTTATCAGACATTTAAACAAAACAGAATCTAATGCATATCTAACTAGATTGCTTATTAACCCTTTACTGGAGTTCTAACCTGCATTCCTGCTTTGGTCCAGGCAAAAAAAAAAAAAAAATACAGACAGAGAACTCTTTGTCCCCCCTCTCCCCTCCAGCTTTGAAAGTATCTTGTCTCCTCATTGGTCATTTTGGTCAGGTGCCAGCGAGGTTATCTTTAGCTTCTTAACCCTTTACAGGTGAAAGGGTTTTTCCTCTGCTCAAGAGGGATTTAAAAGTGGTTAGCCTTCCCTTTATATTTATGACAGCTTCAGTCAGCTAAAACTGAGGTGAAGGTGCTGGTTCCATGGAACCTCCTAGAAGGGATGTTGGGTGTAATATCTGTTCCCTCTATTGAAGTCCATACCTGCCTGTTGTGGTTTGCAATCTAGGATCTCTTAGGTCCCTGGCTGAGCCATAGCCAGAACAACATTCTTCTGTCTGCATCTGGTAAAGGATTGAGATGTCTTGGCCTTGTCCAGACTGAGGCCTGGTCTACACATAAAACTTAATTTGACATAGCTATGGTGCTTATGTGAAAATTCCACATCCTGAGCACTGTAGCTATGCTGACCTAACCCCTGGTGTAGATGCAGCCAGGTCAATGGAAGACTGGTTCTGTCAACCTAGCTATTGTCGCTCATGGAGGTGGAGTTCCTACAGCGATGGGGAAAGTCTGTTTGTATGCTAAGGGGTTGCAGCAGCAGAGCTATCGTGCCTAGGATAGCACCCACAGTGTAGACAGGCCTGAGAATTTTCGGCAATTCTCCCGCCATAGACTTAGCACTGGTGCTAACAATTGCAGCAGGGCTACTATAGACTAGACATGTGTTTTTACTTGCACAGCTTGACAAAATGGTGATAAAAATTGCTGCACCTACTTGATTTTAGCACTTCCATCATCACTACCACTAATAGTACTGCCCCACTGCTCTGTCCTCATGACAAAGTATTCCTCTCAGATGCCAATCTTGTCACTATTATGCTTGCCTTTGTTACCTCAGATTGGCCTCATCTAGCAGACAAAGGCATAAAATGCAGTGGCAGGAAGTTGGAAGCTAGACAAATTCAAACTGGAAATAAGGGTGGACATTTTTAACATTAAGAGTAATTAACCATTGAAACAATTTACCAAGGGATGTCATGAATTTTTCCGGCACTTGCAATCTTTAAATCCAGATGTAAATATATTTCTAAAAGATATGATCTAGTTCAACCCTAAATTATTGGACTTGCTGCAGGAATTACTGGGTGAAATTTTATGGGGTGTGCTATGCTGGGAGGTCTGACTGGAGAAGTATAACAATATTTTATCTAGTTTTAAACTATGAATGAGTCCATGAAAAGTGTTCTGCATGGGGCTACCCTTAGGGGGACCAGATAGCAAGTGTGAAAAATCAGGACAGGGGTGCGGGGTAATAGGAGCATATATAAGAAAAAGACCCAAAAATCAGGACTGTCCCTATAAAATCAGGACATCTGGTCACCCTAACTACCCTTAACTGCTCAAACTTCAGCTAGCACAGAATGAGGCAATGTTCCCACTCAGTGGTATTCCAAATACAAAGTATATCTCATCAGTGATATTTTTTTATACTGCACTGAGTTCACAGTTGTTTCTATTCACAATTCAGCATGTTGATTTTAAACTTTAAAGTCCTACGGTATGTGGTCTGGGTCATGCTTATCATACAGTTCACCTCTTTTCCTATGTATATGCACTGCAATTAAGATCCGCTGGTCCATTGCCTAACCTCCTGCAATTTGCTGTCTTGAGGCCTGAAGGCAGGGCATTCTAAGTAGGTGGCTGTATGGTCTTGAATTCACTGCTTCAGTTGGTCTGACCTAAATTGTGTGACCCCTAAATGTGCTTTTCAAGACTCTCATCCACGCAGGGACAAATTCAAACTCAAAACTCTGTTGAGTCTAACTGATCTACATGCGTTTACACCAGGTCTGAATCCAGTCTTCTGGCTTTTCCTGAGCAGTTGCTATGGGAATTGTTTGTTTGTTTACATATTTATTTTGGAGAGCTGAGTCTTTCCTGTCTAACCTGTCAAGTTTCAATGTTTATTACATATATTGCATGATATTTTAAATGAAAGTAAATGTACTTAGCTGTACACATACTATATAAATAAAATATGTATACATATGCAATATTATACCTAATTTGAAAAAAATTGTTCATTTCAGAAATATTTCTCATATTGTAATAACATACAGCACAGTGAGTATAATGACACAGCATGTTAACTGGTGGCTCAGCCTTTGATCTCATGCTTTACCACCACCAATTTGTATAATTGTTAAGCAATAAGCCAATATATATTATTGTCCAAGAATACTAATAGAACCAGATTCTGATACTCACTCTGAGTAAAGGTAACATCTTAGGGTTTGTCTAAACTTAAAACACTGCAGCAGCGCAGCTGTAGCATTCCAGCAAAGACACTACTTACACCAACAGGAGGGCTTCTCCCATTGGGGGAGGTCAACAAGAGAATTCGGTCAACCTAGTGCAGTCTACATCGCGGGGTAGGCCAGTTTAACTGCATCGCTCAGGGGTTTGAATTTTTCACTCCCCTGAGCAAGGTAGTTGTACAGACCCCGTTTCCTCATATAGACCCAGCCTTAGTCCACAATGGCTCCAAAGATGGCCCACAATGAATTCACTATTAAAAAAAAAATCAAGAAATGATGATAAAAATGAAGCACAAAAGCGTGAGCATAATCTGTTCCAACATTAGGAAAAAATAAGATACTATAACTTTATATAAAGTATACTTTTATATAATAAAATTTATTTATGCAGAAATGACATACCATCATTTTGGAACTGAACCTGCGAGCCTCCCATGCACAGAACTCCCCTGAAAGCCAATAGGAGTTCCTCACACAGTATGACTGAGGGACTGGGCTTTTTCACATAGTAATACATCTACAGGAAATAGGTGTTTCACCCCACAGACTTGATAAAAGGTTGAGTGTGTCTGAAATTATTTCTGTAGCTGTGGCACCTCTTAATAAATAAATCATAATATTCCATCATTCTTGCATAAATAAGTTTTAAAAGTGTACTAGGTGTTTCCCACTCTCCCAAAAGCTAATGGTATGCTGTGGCCCTAGTCACCAGCTGGGAATAGACAATCAGCCTTGGCCAAGTTAGTTGTCTGTCCCTTTCTTTCTTTTTTGTACTCACAAACAAGAAAAAAAAAGGGTGCAAAAAGTAACAATAATCTGGTTAGAGGGCCTGGGGTCCCCTGGCCTGTGGTAGCTAGCAGGTAGGGCCCTCTCTTACCCCACAGGGGGATTCTATGGACTCTGCCTACAGGCCCCTACTCCAATCCTCCCCCACCCCCACTTTTCCCCCTTTATATTGTCCAGCTGAGAATGGCACAAATCATGTGGTGCTGATGAGCTGCGTCAATGGCTTCCAAGCACCTGCCTGCTGGACTTCTCTCTGGAGCAGGTTCAGCTGCTCCCTGCTCCCCAATCACTGGGCTATTAAAAGGGCAGATTGCCCTATTACACGAATATTAAAATGAAATGCAAAATCCTTAAAACAAATCCTGACATTTTTATTACCTGCTTACGGCAGTTAAATAAATTTAAACCTTTAATAAATTCAGTACACTAGTGCCATATGCTTATCCATTCAGTTTTTAATCTCAGCTATCAGTAGCAAAGCCATTTTAAAATTACATATGCGTGTAAGTATCCAAAACTTCACTTTAAAATGTCTGATCTCTATAATTGCTCCATGACAAGACTGGCAAATTTCTGTGTGCAGAACTTTACCACAGAATGACTGCTGTACAGCCAAATTTAACAGTTGATAGTGAAAATGCTGACAGGTGCTTACACAATATTTTTAAATATAAAGAACCCTCCCCTCATATGAGTTGTGTGTGTTGATGAGTATGTCAAATAAACAGAGCATTCAGCACATTAATTAATTAGCTAAAGTTCTAGGTTCTTTCTCCAGTAGTTTGCAGATCCCAAACAGATTACAGATCACCAGCTTCTGTTCAGTGCAGGGGTGAAAGTAACTTAAAGGACTTACCAGTACTGGAGTTCTGGGCAAGGTTGGGGGGGGTGGCTCTTGGCCCCCGGAAGGGCTGGGACCAGACTACCCCAGCCAGCCCTTCAGCGCTGCCCAGCCTGCACTGCCTGGGGCAGTGATTTAAAGGGCCCAAGTCTCTGACCACTTAAATCGCCAGGCCTTGGGGCAGCTGCCTCTTCCTCCCCCTACCCCCCATCAGTGGCCCTGCCAGTACGGTCGGCTATGTACCAGCGGCCACTTTCTTACCGGTACGCTGTACCGGACCGTACTGGCTTACTTTCACCTCTGGTTCAGTGTGACACCTCAGCACAAATTTAACTGACTTTACAGCTGCCACTGAAGAGCACTAGAGCTGGAAGCCCATCAAAGCATGGTAGGTTCATATCTAGGGCTTTTGATTTTAACCTATAAACACTAATAACACCCCCATAAAAAAAAAAACAGTGTTTATCCAGAAAACACAAGAATGGTTACTTGTATCTCAGACCTTGTCTACAAAGAGCAATAATGTGGATTACAGAGATGTGATTTCTAAAGCACACTAACATGTTGCACATTAATTGATCTGTGTAGACCCTTCTGGTGCACACCAGTTTGAAACAGTACTACATTGAAGTGCGCTAAGGAACATTACAAGGAGATTACTTATTACAAGTCTACACCACTCCTTACAGTCTATACAAAGAGCCCCAACCCCTCTGATTTTTTGCACAAGTTCATAGAACTGAAAAATTGTTAAAAATAACCACCAAAAATGAAATTAAATAAACCCTGAAAAACAGAAACCTATGTCATATCCTATGCACTCCCCTTCTGTTTGTTGAGAGGGAAGAGATTCTCTCTCGTTTCTTCTCTGCCCTTTAAAGAAAGGAGTGCCTCTTCCTATCACCTCCATTGAGTTTCCTGGTAATGCACACTTTCTCTTAATCTCACCTGACCCTTGACATGAGGATCCAGTGGAGCCCAGACCATCTGAACAAAGGGGCAAAGTTAAAATTCTGTCAATCTGGGTTCTAATTCCATGCAGTCAATCTTAACTTTTGAAAGCTTGATTTCTCTCAAGTTTTGCATCAATGCTAGGTTTTGATACAAGCTTTTCTCCTTTTGTTTTCAAAGGAAGAAAGAAAATTTGAATGATTTAGAACAAGCAAATTACAAGTTAGGGAAGCTAGAGCTTTTTGGCTTGACGTCTCCTGAACTTGGTCCTCTTTTTAGTATGGGACTTCTGAAGCCAGCATTCATGGGCAGTGCGTGAAGTCCCCTTCAGGGAGGCTAGCCCCTTGCGTGTCTGAAGGAACCCTGGCCAAACAGCCAGGAGCACCAGCCGCCCCACCCCAGTTGAGCTGGCTGCCCCCTGTCTGCCAGCTGGCATGACACCGGCTTGACCCCCGGGCCAGCCCAAGCTTCCCTGAGCCACTGGCCAGCCAAGCTTTGAGCTTCAAGCTGCCAGCCCGAGCTGAGCCCCTGCCGGCTTCGGGGAAGAGGGGGACAGAGGGCGGGGCCTCAGGGCAGAGCGTGGCGGGGCCATGGCCTGGGTTAAGAGAGGCTTAGCTTACCCTGGCCTATTATACCTGCCGCCCATGCCAGCATTCCTTAGCTGAAGCTTTATGAATCCAGCTATGCTAAAAATGAAGCTGTGCCAGCATTCAGTGGATTGGAAGTTTCAACCTACTGCACCGATATTCCTCGTAACTTGATAAAAAAAGCTATATTTGAAGAAAATGAGTTCAGTAATATTAAAGATATGAATGTTGGTAAACAGATCCTGGACTGAAGCAGGCTTAAATGACATGAAGAGGAGAGGAAATTAGGGATTTGTACCTTTTTTTATATTATTTTATTCTTTAAGATGTACAAAAAAAAAAGTCTGAGAGGTTTGTTATCTTCTTCCAATAAAACCTTCAAAACTGTTGTGATGCTTTCCCGGGTACCCAGGCATGTTAGACATCTCACTACCACCGACCCTTAGCGTGAGTGAGTCTTGTCTGTGCCTGCTGTGGATCAGCTCTCTGACTCTACCAGCCTCTGGCAGACCTCGCTCTCTCTGTACAGGTTAGTGATAGGCACACACCATCCCCCGAGTCCTCCGAGCATTCCACTGGAGTGCTCTGCCCCTGTTCCACTGGACACTCACAGCACTCTCAGATTCGCTACTTCCAAAGGAATAGTATACAGCAGCTTGCAAGATTCAACTCAGGATCGCCACTCTCTTGAACACACAGCATCTGTGATTCAGAGAGTTGAAGCTTGCAAACTGGTGTGTACTATTCCTTTGGGATTAGTGAATCTGAGAGATATATGCATACATATACAAGAATAAGGTTATTATCAAAGAACAGAGATTCGTGTGATAGAAAGAAAGAATATTGGACACAAATTGTTTCATAGAAAACAAAATCACAACATGCTTTCTAGAGCCTAAACTTAACTGACAGGACATTCACCTGTCTCCTACAAGCCAGCTTACCCCGAGTCATTTGCCCAGCATTTTCAACCAGGTTGGCCGATCTCATTCCCCCTTTCATGAGATCAAGACTGCTGACAGCTTGTCTTCACAGCTGGAAGGATGCCACCCTGTCTCTCTGCATGTATCAGAACAGACCTTTGATGGTCACCTGAAAATAGGGTTTCCCCCTTCCTGCTTTTTACCTCTTCCTGTCAATTTTCTTCTGAAGTCTCAGACAGCTCTTCATTAGCATTTGACTTAGTATGCTAATAGACTTCTATTGTATTACACACAATACACAATCGTCCACTCCGGAGATGTGTCCCCTCCCCCAGTTTGGAGAAGTTTGTCTAAAGACATACTACCTTTGACTGACCCACTTTTAGCTACAGACCTAGAGAACATAATCTGTAGTATCTATACAAAACTCCTCACAGATTTTCCATACATACATCTCACAGTGATTATGATGACCAGCATGACACAGTCATTTTGCTTCCTTATCTGACCCCTCTTGATGAACCCCTGGGATGCCTGTACACCTATGTACTCCTGTGCCCTTTGCCAGTTGGCATCAAGAGGTCCTTGGACCACTGTGACACCAAAGAAGCATTAGGAATGTCAACTCTTGTCTTCACTAATTTGCTGCAGGACTCCCTTTGGTGGACTCTGACACCTGGATTGGGAGATCACAGCCTGACATTGAAAAGACAAGTGCTGAATCTCTAACAAAAGAACTTTTCTCACAACTGTTTGTAGGGCATCAGAGTTAAATAAGTTAACAAACAAACCACAACACATTTTTAATAAAAATAACTCCCTCTCTCATTAACGTTTTACTTGCGTAAAACCTTGCAATTCTACTAGTTCTACAGGCTAGAGTCCAAAATCTTCCAGGAAAAACTGAGTAGACAAAATCTAACACTAGTGACTTTCCACACATAATTTTTATTGAAGTCAATAAAGCTCTGCCTAGGCACAAGGCTCTGCCCATGGGGAACAGATAATAGACATTGGAAATTTGTGTTTGGTGGCAGTGATCATTAAGGTGGGAGTAAGGATGGTTAAGGCACTGGACTTGAACTGAGGAGTTCTGGGATCAGTTCTCAAGTCTCTGCCACATACTTCCTCTGTGACCTTGAGCAAGGCACTTAACCCTCTTTGTGCCTCAGTTCCTCATCTCTAAAATAGAACACTTCCTTGGTCTCTTTTATCTGTTTAGATTGTACATTCTTTGGGGCAGGGACCTTATTTTATTGTGTGTGTGTTTGAATGCCACCTAGCACAATGGGAGCTCTGATCTTGGGCAGGGACTCTAGGAGCTACTATACTATCAACTTGGACATGCCTTTTCCACATCATTATGTTTCTCAGTTTCAGTCATTCATAACTTTCTCAAACTCCTTTAGGGGACTGGAGCTTTCTGTGCTCAAAAATACATACTTTTTTTTTTTTTAATTTGAGCTATTTTTTCCTTTCAAGTTCTGAGCATGAAGAGAAAGGCATAGCCTTTTTTTGTATTCTGATACCAGAGTTTTATAGCTGCCACACCAAAATAATCATGAATCCAAACATTCCTCAGATGGGAGGGGTCCAAATCAGATCTGGTTTTAAATTTTGCAATAGGGACCCATTTCGGATAAGTAAACATGGCACAAGCATAGTATCCAGTGAGGAAATGAGACATACCATGTTAGCAAAGTTTGAGTTTGGTTTGGTTTGGTCTTTACAAAATAGTACATACATGCATATCTAATAGTAAACTGCAATTTGGTCTTATAATGGAAAAACGCTAGCCTGTGTGCCAAGCTAGGTCCAAATCCTGCATCTGTTCAAGATAAAGGCAAAATCCTGATTGTTTTCAGTGGTGGAGGAACTAGCTCTTAGGCCCAGATCCTCAAAGGTATTTAGGTGTCTAACACCCATTGATTTCTGGGCGGTGGGGTGGGGCAGTTGTTTGTTTTATGTTAAGAACTCTTCCACTCTTGGAGCACCAGCAGAGAACGGCCTCTGGTGGCTGCTGGTGTGTCACCTAGATCTGCTATGACCAGGACAACGGGTTGGTTAAAACAAAAGCAGCACAGGTGGTGCTGTGGGGGGGTCTATAGCCTTAACCCCCTTCCCCCCAGCCATCCCTCCCAGTGCAAAGGTCAAACCATATGCAGATACTTCTCCGCTGCTGCTGGCAGCACGGCGGCACTGCCTTTATAGCTGGGCTCCCGGCCGGCAGCCACTGCTCTGTGGCCACCCAGCTCTGAAGGCAGCGCCGTCACCAGCAGCAGCACAGAAGTAAGCCTGGGCAGGAGGCTGGGGTGCCTGAGAGCAGCCCCTGGCCCGTGTCTCCACCTGCCGTGGCACGCTGTCCAGAGCGGGTGGAGGTTTCGGGGTTCCCCACAGTGACCTGGACTGACCTGCTGCAGCCCGGGCTCCTGAACCCTACCCTCCATTGTCACTGCTCCCCACAGGCTCTGCCAGCCCTGGAGTCGGGTCCCCCTGACCGGGTGACTCTTACAAGGGGCAAGCAGTCTAAGGGCAACAGGGAGCTGAGAGCAGCTACAGCCGCAGGGCTCCAAGCAGCAGCAGCAGCAGGAGATGGGAAGGCGCCATAGCCACACACACCATGGCACCAGCCAGCGCAGAAGTCACCCTGCACTGCCCGGCTCCAGCTTCCAGCCTCCAATCTGGCCAGGGGGCAGGGCCTTGGGGGTGGAGGAGGCAGGGTCGGCACTTAACTGAGGATTATCCATGGTGGGGCCCTGGATAGGGGTGGGGCCTGGTGGCAAGGAAGGGTGCAGGCCCCCCAGTTTTCTGTCTAGCCCACCTCTGCCTCCTTCTCCCCACCGGAAAGAGGCAAGGGCCACTCCTGAAAAGCAGCCTTAAATTCCCAGTGTTGCTACCGTTAGTAATTGGAGATTTACCCTCAAAAAGGCTTGTGTTAGACAGCCTTCAGATGCTGCATATAAAACATACTTGTCAAAATTTTGGCAGTTAAGTACCAGAAAGTTTATAAATAAACCAGGAACAGAACCTGGCTCTTTTGACTTCTTTTATTTCCCCCCTTATTGTTGAAAGCAAACTAGTGTATTCAGTGAATGCTGCCTCTGGGAGAAGACATTGGTTTGTGGGTCAGTGAACCAGAAATAAGTCTGAGGTTAGCAACTAGAGAGGGAGATAGCCGAATGTCTGGGGACAATTTGAAGCTTAAATAACATTACAAAAGGAAATTGGACTGTCAAGCCACCTGAAACTGACATCAAGGAAGCAGGTTGGGGGAAGGGTACAGGGGAAATGGGCTTTCCCTAAATGTAAAAGGAAACCCATGCCATGTGTTTTGAAAGATTATTTTTCTTTAGTGTAGTGTTGTGCAGGAAAACGACACCGCTGTCCATATGAAGTGTACACACGCCATATTTTATATTCTCCATGCACTGTGAACGGTAGGAACCGCTTTTTAAAAGTAAGTGAATTAGTTAAGGAAGTGGACTAGACTGAAGAATTCAAGGATCTGAAGGTGGATGAGGCTTGGAATTACTTTAAGTCAAAGTTGCAGAAACCATCTGCAACCTGCACTCCAAGTAAGGGGGAAAATTGTAGGGAAAAGGTTGCAGACCAAACAGAACGAACAAGCATCTCAAGCAGGTTATTAAGAGAAAGCAGAAAGCCTACAAGGAATGGACAGGATGGATCAGCAAAGAAAGCTACCTCTTGGCAGTCAGAAAGCGTATAGAAAAAGTGAGACCTGCCAAAAGCCAAGAAGAGTTGGACCTTGCAGAGGAAATTAAAACAAATAGCAAAAGATTCTTTAGCCATATCAATTAAAAGAAAACAAGGAAAGAGGAAGGGAGACTGCTAAGCACTGAGGATGGAGTGGAAAATAAAAAGATAATCTAGGTATGGACTAATACCTAAATGAATACTTTGCCTCAGTTTTTAATAAGGGTAATGAGGATCCTGGGGGCTGTGGCAGGATATCTAAGGTGAACAAGGATGTGGTAGTAGAAATTACCACATCTAAGGTGGAAGCCAAACTCAAAAACCCTAATGGGGCCAAATTGGGGGCCCATGATGGTCTCCATCCAAGAATATAAAATTGTATATTGAATATAAAAGTTTAAAATTTTAAGCCCAATAGCAAGAATTTAATGATTCTGTAAACTTGGTGGTCATACACTATGATTGGAGAATTGTAAATATAGTACCTATATTTAAGAAAGGAAAAAAAGGTGATCTGGGAAACTACAGGCCTGTTAGTTTGACCTCAATTGTATGCAAGGTCTTAGAACAAATTTTGAAAGAGGGAGTAATTAAAGATATAGAAGGAAATGGTAATTGGGATAAAATACAATGTGGGTTTACTAAAAGTAGATCATGCCAGACCAACCTGATCTCTTTCTTTAAGAAGAGAACTGATATTCTAGACAAAGGAAATGCAGTAGATATAATCTCCCTGGATTTCAGTAAAGCATTTAATACAGTTCAAATGGGAAATTATTAGTTAAACTGGAGAAAATGGGGATTAATATGAGAATCAAATGGTAGATAAGGAACTGGTTAAAAGGGAGACTACAAAGTTACGCAGAAAGGGGAACTGTCAGGCTTGAGAGAGGTTACTAGTGGAGTTCTTCAAGGATCAGTCTTCGGACCCATCTTATTTAACATTTTCATAACTGAACTTGGCACAAAAAGTGGAAGTGCTTTAATAAAAATGTGTCAATAACAATGTTGTGACGTACTGTTAATATGGAGAAGGACTGCAATATCGTACAGGAAGATTTAGATGACCTTGAAAACAGGAGCAATAGAAATGGGATGAAATTTAATAGTGCAAAGTGCCAGGTCATGCATTTAGGGGACTAATAGCAAGAATTTTTGCTATAAGCTGGGGACTCATCAGTTGGAAATGAGAGAGGAAGAGAAAGAACTGATTGTATGAGTTGATCACAGGATGCCTATGAGCCACCCATGTGACGCAGTCGTGAAAAAAGCTAATTCAATCCTAGGATGACTTAGGTGAGCTATTTCCTTTCGAGAGAGGGAAGTGTTACTACTCTTGTACAAGGCACTGGTAAGACCTCATCAGGAATACTGTGGACAGTTCTGGTCTCCCCTATTTAAGAAAGTTTAATTCAAACTGGAGCAAGTGCAGAGAAGGTCTACTAGGATGATCAGAGGAATGGAATGGAGAACCTATTTGACGAAAGGAGACTTAAGGAGCTTGGGTTGTTTAGCTTAACAAAACGAAGGCTGAGGGGAGCTATGATTGCTCTCTATGAATATATCAGAGGGTGTCAAGGTTCCTCCCCCACTCTGAACTCTAGGGTACAGATGTGGGGACCTGCATGAAAAACCTCCTAAGCTTATCTTTACCAGCTTAGGTCAAAACTTCGCCAAGGTACAAAATATTCCACCCGTTGTCCTTGGACTGGCCGCTACCACCACCAAACTAATACTGGTTACTGGGGAAGAGCTGTTTGGACGCGTCCTTCCCCCCAAAATACTTCCCAAAACCTTGCACCCCACTTCCTGGACAAGGTTTGGTAAAAAGCCTCACCGATTTGCCTAGGTGACTACAGACCCAGACCCTTGGATCTTAAGAACAATGAATAATCCTCCCAACACTTGCACCCCCCCTTTCCTGGGAAATGTTGGATAAAAAAAAGCCTCACCAATTTGCATAGGTGACCACAGACCCAAACCCTTGGATCTGAGAACAATGAAAAAGCATTCAGTTTTCTTACAAGAAGACTTTTAATGAAAATAGAAGTAAATAGAAATGAAGAAATTCCCCCTGTAAAATCAGGATGGTAGATATCTTACAGGGTAATTAGATTCAAAAACATAGAGAACCCCTCTAGGCAAAACCTTAAGTTACAAAAAAGATACACAGACAGAAATAGTTATTCTATTCAGCACAATTCTTTTCTCAGCCATTTAAAGAAATCATAATCTAACACATACCTAGCTAGATTACTTACTAAAAGTTCTAAGACTCCATTCCTGGTCTATCCCCAACAAAGACCAGCATATAGACAGACACACAGACCCTTTGTTTCTCTCCCTCCTCCCAGCTTTTGAAAGTATCTTGTCTCCTCATTGGTCATTTTGATCAGGTGCCAGCGAGGTTACCTTTAGCTTCTTAACCCTTTACAGGTGAGAGGAGCTTTCCCCTGGCCAGGAAGGATTTCAAAGGGGGTTACCCTTCCCTTTATATTTATGACAGAGGGATAAATACCAGGCAGGGAGAGGTTAAGCACCAACGTTGGCACAAGAACAAATGGATATAAACCGGCCATCAACAAGTTTAGGCCTGAAATTAGATGAAGGTTTCTAATCATCAGAGGAGTGAAGTTCTGGAACAGCCTTCCAAGGGAGAACGGAAGGGGGTGGAGGGGGCGGAGAACCTAACTGGCTTCAAGACTGAGCTTGATAAATTTATAGAGGGGATTATATGATGAGATTGCCTACAATGGCATATGGCCAATCCACATCAGTTATTAGCAAATATCTCCAACAGCTAGAGATGGTCTGGCTAGTAAGTCTTGCCCATATGCTCAGGGTCTAACTGTTTTCCATATTTGGGATCAGGAAGGAATTTTCCACCAGATCAGATTGGCAGAGACACTTTTTTTTCCCTTCTTCTGCAGCGTAGGGTATGGTCACTTGCTGGTATGAATGAATAAATGGTGGATCCTCTGCAACCTGAAGCCGTTAAATCAAGATTTGAGGACTTAAGTAACTCAGCCAGAGGTTATGGGTGGGTGAGATTCTGTGGCCTGCGATGTGCAGGAGGTCAGACTAGAGGATCAGGACGGTCCCTTCTGGCCTTAAAGTCTGAGTCTATGAGCTACTCATCTAACCAAGTGTAAAATTAAGCCCAATAACTTTAGCGAATAGCAAACATGGGAAGAAAAAGTTGTTAAAAACATGAAAGGTGAATGGATTTATTTCTGTCTAGTATTCAGAAATGTTTCCAGAACGTGCAGCTAGCTGAGCATATGACAGCTGTGTTTCAACGGATGTTTTTAGAAGTGTGGTGCAGGGACCTTGCCTTGGGTCTCTCTGAAAGAGGAAAAAATTGACCTTCATATCTCTCTGTGCAGGGCAATTCTCCACCTTAGCTCAGGGAACAATAGAGTTAGGATTAAGACTTTTCTTCCTGGGCCAAGAAGAGTTTGCTTCAGCAGAGATGGGAAGAGAGAAATAAACAGCAGTGAACAGGACCAAAGACTGTTTGGGGAAGTCATTCCACTGGGGGGAATGGGCAAGGATGTTTCTACCTATGTCTGGTCTTGTGAGGTATGCCAAAAAGTGGAAAAACCCCAAGACCAGGTCAAAGCCCCTCTCCAGCCACTCCCCATCATTGAAGTTCCATTTCAGTGAGTAACTGTGGATATTCTGGGTCCTTTTCTGAAAAAGACCCACACCCAGAGGAAAGCAGTACATACTGACTTTCATGGCTTTTGCCACCCGATGGCCGGAAGCAGTAGCTCTAAGCAACACCAGGGCTAAAAGTGTGCGCCAGGCACTAGCAGACATTTTTGCCAGGGTAGGTTGGCCCTTAAACAGCCCTTAATACAAAGTTCCTGGTAAGTAAACTATTTATTCTGTATTAAAAAGGCACTTAACTCCCCATTTACCATTAATGATACAGTGCAATTGTTTATTCCTTGGAGAAAGAGCAATTCCTCTTCACCCCAGGTACCCTTGTTTGCTTACCACCCTTTCCTCCTTAGGGATGGAATTCATCCCTCTGCCAGTGCGGAACCTGGCACAGAAATGAAGAAAGGCCACCTGCACCTTCCTGATCCTGGGACTGCTGGGAGTGTTTCCCCCACCCAGCCCAAAGCTGGTTATGGTGGCCTTGAGGGCTGCCCCAGGCTTCTATGGACCTTGCAGCAGCTGGGATAAAGGCCTGCCTCAGCCGAATCCCTTGTCACTCCTGACATACTTACTTCTCACATAGAATCATAGAATATCAGGGTTGGAAGGGACCTCAGGAGGTCATCTAGTCCAACCCCCTGCTCAAAGCAGGACCAATCCACAACTAAATCATCCATACCCTAGAACATGCCTGCACCTGGCAGGGAAGGCCCTCTGTACTGGGGTTACTTTCTGAGATGGTTGTGCAGCTGCTTTTCATCCAACTGGCACAAATGGAGAAAGTGGTCACAGAACAACCATGAGTTGGGGTTCCCCGAGATGTCTTCTACTTGATACCCCAAGAACTCACCTGGTCTCCAGTCTCATCACTTAGGTTCCTTTATTTGGCATACAGAAAAGCTACACTGGGATGATGAGAGTCAAGGGTAAGGAGTGGGTATAGCGCATACCACACATCCAAAGTTACACCGCGTATCTCTTCCTTTATATACATTTAAAAGTGACATTGCACTTAGTATACATTGTATCACACATTTTGGGATTGGCTTGGTCAGTTTGTAGGAACCAATCCCTGTACTGCACACATTGTCCATGCATGACTCATTCTTTACCTCATTTTATGTTGCAGGCCTATCTTCTCCATTGTTATTTTGTCCACTGGTGTTCCCCTTATCTTAGCTAGTACAGACATTCTGTTTCTAGCCTGCTGATCCATTTACCTTCCTAATCCTGTCTCCCAAGAAATGAGGCCTCACCCGTGTCCAATTACTCACATCGAGCCAGGCCTACATTCCACTGCTTTTGTTTTTCTTCTTATATTAGCATTTGTTTCATTTGCATCATATTCCTGCCTTTCTCTGCTTTCTTTTTCAAGTTCACTACCCAGCAACATATTCCCAAGACCACAGTAGTTGTAATCATTTGATCCACCATTAGTACTAGGCTTAAAGTATGAACCAGGGGTTCCAAGGTCACCTATAATATAGTCCACTAATGTGTAATTTCTCATTATAAGATTGTTCTGCCTTTAAAGCATTCTTCCATAATTTTAACTTTGCCTGTATTTTAATTACATTATAAAAAACTGGTATAAAATATAAAAATCTTTCCATTTGTTACCACAGGAAATGTAGGTGTGAAACAGAACATGGTCCAATTAAAAAAAGTATTCCCTGGGTCCATACCAGAAGTATGCTTTAGCTGCCACACAATACTTGTTATTACCAGCATAGGCAGTTTTTATTTTATCAGCATCCCAGAATCTCAATCATTCTGTGCAATTTAGAGACTGTTTCCCCCCTGTGATCCCACAGGCCGGCAACTCTGCATAAGTTATTACACCTGGACATCACATGTAAGTGTCCCCCAGGTGCAAATAGCAATGCAAGTCTGGGGCTTTCCAGACCTTGCATTGTAGTATTTGAGGAGATAAAACAAACTTCTTCCACACTGTATGGCATTGCACATTTAACTTCATCATATTTGATCCTTATTAATTTTCCTGCCCTGCACCAACTGGTGTCACTTCTGTTATATGACATATTAAAGTTTTTTTGTGGCGATAAAAGAGGGCAAGTTTTCTTGTTCCATATCACTAAAGGCTGCTTTTACTTTGCATAGCATGTATTCACCACATACCACATATATTATTATTAGAACACATTGAGTTAATGCCATACTTCTTTAAAAGCAATTACAATGTAATGTATTATATATATAGTTGTCAATGCTTTATTAATGAACAACAGAACTGTAAGGATAAAGCCTTTGTCTGCAACCATATTGTAAGACCTAAAGCCTAAGGCCTTCCTCTGCATCCAGATTAAAAGAGCAGCCAAGCAGCAGCCATTAGCTGAGAAGCAGGAATTGACATCCTCTCATTCCATTTAAATTACATTAAAACAACGTAGCATCAGGCTGTTAAGAAGGAGACACCGTCCTAATGACACCCACAATCACCAAATGAAGAAACAGATCTTAAGATGGCTAAAGAAAACTTAATTTAATAGCATCCTGTCTAGCAAGAAATCACTTATTAGTTGTGGTTGTGAAATCCTCATTTCTTTATTGTTTTGTCATTATGGTTATGAAGGGTTGGATCACAGAAACCCACTTGGGAACTGCCAACTGATGTGTTGAGACTACTTCTAACCCGTTTTCCCTGCTAGCTTGGGACTCCAGAACCTTGCCAGTTTGAGCCAGACACGCTAGCCTGTTACAAACCCAGACCGAGGTCTGAACCACGTCCCCCAACAGCTTAAGAAGTGTTCCTGTCTCTAACAGTCAGATGCCCAGTTCCCAATGGGGTCCAAACCCCAAAAAAATCTGTTTTACCCTGTATAAAGCTTATACAGGGTAAACTCATAAATTGTTCGCCATCTATAACACTGATAGAGAGATATGCACAGATGTTTGCTGCCTCCCCTGCCCTTTATTAATACGTACTCTGGGTTAATTAAGTAAAAAGTGATTTTACTAAATACAAAAAGTAGGATTTAAGTGGTTCCAAGTAACAACAGACAGAACAAAGTGAATTACCAAGCAAAATAAAACAAAACATGCAAGTCTAAACCTACTACAGTAAGAAAGTAATTACAGATGAAATCTCACCCTCAGCGATGTTCCAGTAAGCTTCTTTTACAGACTAGCCTCCTTCTAGTCTGGGTTCAGCAATCATTCACACCCCTGTGGTTACTGTCCTTTATTCCAGTTTCTTTCAGGTATCCTTTGGGGGTGGAGCAGCTATCTCTTGAGCCAGCTGAAGTCAAAATGGAGGGGTTTCCAGGGGCTTAAATAGACTTCCTCTTGTGGGTGGACACCCCTCCCTCTCCATGTAGAATCCCAGCTACAAGATGGAGTTTTGGAGTCACATGTCCATGCATGACTCGGTTCCTTACAAGTGGCAGTCATTGTTTACATACTACCTTGAACGTCCTCAGGTAGACTTCTCATGTGGATTGTAGTCTTCCAAGATCCATTGTCCGTTAAGTGTTTCTTGATTGGGCATTTAACTTGCAAATTCTTTTCTAAAGAAGCTGACCAAATGCCTTACTAAGGCTACTTAAAATCAAACAACTATAAAGCCAATATTCATAACTTTGAATACAAAAATGATACATGCATACGAATAGGATGGATAGATTCAGTAGATCATAACCTTTGCAGAGATATGTTACATGGCATATGTAACATAAAACATATTCCAGTTATGTCATATTTACATTCATAATCTTATTTACATAAAGCAGTGTGGGGTGCAACATCACAATGGTCTCCACTTCCCTATTGTTTATCTGTATAGTCTCTGTCTGGTTCTTTAATTGTTTCTGTCTGTTACATAATTAATTTTGCTAGGTGTAAATTAATTAAGGTGTTGGGGTAGGATTGGTTAAAGAATTTTGTTATACTATAACAATGAGGAGTCCGGTGGCATCTTAAAGACTAACAAATTTATTTGGGCATAAGCTTTCATGGGTAAAAAACCTGCTTCTTCAGATGCATGCAGTGAAAATTACAGATGCAGGCATTATTATACTGACACATGATGAGAACACGATGTTAGGATTGGTTGGTAAAATTTTAGTATAATGATTGGTTAAGGTATAGCTAAAAGAACTCAAATTTCACTATATAAACTGTGTCCAAAAGGAAGTTGTTTGGGAACTAACTCCAGGACACAGCCCCAAAGATCAGAGCTGCCAGACCTTAACACTCTGCCAATGACACCATGCAGAAACTGGAGTCCCCCAGAAGGACCTGATTCTTACTGGCCATCAAGAAAAGTTCATCTGTCTTATTGGGAGTGGTGAGCACTGTATGTGTAGCGTGTGCAGTCTGTTTTTGGTGATTGTTAATAAATAAAGGTTATGTAGTATATTACTGTGTAAGGCTCTTTCACTGGTAAAAAGGTCCTGCAAAAGTAGTATACACCCAGAACTCTACATATTGGGAAAGGGTGTGGGTACTTAAATTGACCAAGTTAGTTACACCCTACGAATTGGGTATGGGTAGCCCTAAACCCTACAGATTGGGTAAAGGTAGGTGCTTTTTGCCTGGAGCCCTACAAATTGGGAAAAGGTGGGGGTGCCTAAATTAACTGGGTTACGCCTGGAGCCCTACGGCTTGGGAAAAGGTGGGGTGCCCTAATGTGTGCAGGTAACAGAACAACATCACAAAGTGAGCCCGTCGATAAATTTGTGGCTAAGGAAATGAGGAAGGATAAAGGAGAAAAACTACTTCTTCAGCTCCCAAACCTCCACAGCCTCTCAAAGTACCACTGAAGGTTATAGTGCAACACCATACCCAACCTTCCCGATTCTTGCCCTATGACTCAGTTAAAACATTTCTAATTCATTAAAAAGTTTTGACTAGCAATGAATCAGACACAATATTTAAACAGAGTTGATTTCCACAGAGAAGAAAACCATTAGAAAGATTTTCTGCATTTGTAAAGAATTTGGAGGAACAAAGCAGGCATAACCAGAACTCTACCTGTAGACTTGTTGGAGAAACAGCTGGTTACATCTGTTTTTTTCCATAGCCTATATTAAAACGGAACACCTATTTTCCCCCAGAAGGCTATCCTGAAGAAGCAATATACTTTAGCTTTTCCCTCCTGAAGAAAATGCTAAATGATATTGTTTCAGTTAATTCAATATCTTATAAAATCCCAAGGGTTTTAAGAGAATGTGCTGACTTAATGTCAGTCATTGTGGTAGTTAATTAGTGTAATGTTGGTTATCAATTTAAATGTAACTTGAAAAGCTCAGACTCTTCAAAATGCTTATAATTGGATTTTCTGTGATTAATTTTGAATTGGTAAGGCATGTATTCTGCATCACATACATTTCAGTACCTCTAAGCCAAGTACTTTAAACAGTTTCAATCTTACATGTTTGAACATAAAGTCATGAGACACATTATCAGGCTCAGTTTCCTTAGGATGGATTAGCAGACATTATAAACAACATAGAGAGGTGTTGTAATAATTGGGCCTACAAGTTTATCCTCATTGTGAGTTCAACTGTGAAAAGTGAGTGAAAGTTTATAAAATGTCACAGTAACCTATAATAACAGATGCTAATGGGAAAAAGGTACAAAACAGAGACAGAATTAGTCCAAACAAAAAGGCTTAGATATCATTCAAGGACTGTGCTAAGATCATGCCTGGTAAACAAGAGAAGTGTAGGACTAGAAATCAATTAACCAAAACTAGTGTATTGGAAATTAGGCCTTACTGATAGATAAAATAATGAGGTGATGGGCTACTCCACTCATCTCTTCCTTTTGGGGTCCTCAGAAAGACTTTGTGGGGTGAAAATTAGCAGAGGCTACCATGACACAGGCTGACAGAAAGAAGGGGAAGAGGTGAACATCCTGGCTGCCACTCCCACCCTCTGGGGATGATTTAACTGGGAATTGGTCCTGCTTCGAGCAGGGGGTTGGACTAGATGACCTTCTGGGGTCCCTTCCAACCCTTATATTCTATGATTCTATGGGACCCCAGGATCCACCAGAAGACCATTGTGCCGCCTTTGTTGTGATCCTGAGAAATGTTCTCACCAGCCTGGGGCAGAGAGTGAGACTCAGATGACTTCGCCACTTCCACCAGCTCTGGCTGAATCTTGAATACCATCAGGATATGAGACTTTGTTACCTGTTCTTTAGTGTCTTCTTTTCCTTCTTCACCTTATTTCTGCTCTCTCTCTCTTACCCTTTTCTTTTTACCATCTGTCTAATAAGAATCTGGCTCGGTCAGCCAAGACTGCATATTTTATAATGCGGCAGTAAGCTTGTGACCAGAGATGCAGATAAAAGCAATGCTCTTGACAGTCTGGTGATGATACTAGTTTGTCAGATCTCAGAGTGGCTGATAAGATCATGGGCTGGGCCTGTGTTTTTCCAGCAGTAAGGTTGCAAGTGAGAGTTAACATCAGTGACAGAAGCTGCATTTTCTATCTTTGCTGTTCTTCTCTTTCCCCTTTTGTGTGTTTTTGTTTTATTTTTTAGGAAATGGGTTTGACTTTAACAATATCAACAATGGCAGCTTCAGTTCACCTCAACTCACTTCTTTTCTTTTCCTCAAATTACCATCTCTGATACCGTCTAAAACAGTGGTTCTCAACCTGTGGTCCACCCCCATTTGAAATTTTGTAGGGGTCCAGTGGACTGCAAAAGATTACCACTGATTTAAAGAATGGTCAAACAAGGTTTTTCTTTTCTTTCTAAAGATCCTCTCCAGCTAAAAGGAAAGGGAACAAGGAATGCGGTTAAATGAAAGCCTTACTTAATATTTTACACTTTAACTCTTTTTCTGTATCTTTAATAAAATGTTAAAACAATGTTTATTGATGTTTGCCAGGGTACTAAGCAGGCTGAGGTCTCTGTATATCAAACCCCAAACCTTGTTCAACACTGTTTAATGATGGTCAGTGACAGGGTCATATTAGCACACTTGACTCTTCACGCCCATTTATTCCATGCAAATTAATACAAGAGAGGTCTGCCTTCCCTAAATACCAGGCACTGGGCAGAGGTGGACAGTGTACCGGGAAAGAAATTAAAGCTAGAATGTGATCTCTAGGCATAGTGAATAGGAAAATCTATCTTTAACAGACTCCATCATACTTTATTTCCTCTGAAAGATACCATAAATTTTACAATAGTGCAGAAAATTATATACAATCAACGAGATTCATTCATAGATTGTATTGGTCCAGTCCTCAAACTGAAGACTTCTGTGTTATAATTGTCTTTATGGGAGACTTGTTTCATCTTGTTGTCAGTTCTCATGTCCTAGGTATTTACAGAGTTTACTGAAAGCTTGATTTCAATGTCACCGTTGTCTAAACCTCAAATATCTCCCTGTTCTAATCCCATTGACTTCAGCTGGGCCAGAAGCTAAAATGGACATTGTCAGTCAGCAAAGTCCCCATCTCATAGGTTATCAATTTTTTGTGGGTCCAGAGCAGCTGAGAATCAAACAGGTCTTATACTCAAGTGACAGCAGCTCCCTCTCATCTTAAAAGAATCCTCCCCACCAAAGCGTGCTATTTATTTCAAATGAAAGTCATGTTTCACATATTTGACATAATCTGCTTCTGTTGAGAACTGCACCTAGGAGCTGATCCTGCAGTTATTTCTCATTGTTATACCTGCCAGCTAGAGCTATGCTGTGTCTCAGGTACTAGAGCAAATTTAACCAAGAAGTGTTGCTTTGTTCTTGCCACTCAGGTCACACTGTGGCTTGTGAACAGGTTATCTCCATATTCCCATACAAATAACACCAAGGAACTTGGAGAGTTTTGTTATTAAATACATAAATCCTACCAGACAGGCACTACAGTTGGCAGCCTGCCATCTTTGAAAGCTGTCTCAGCACCTCTTGGCCTCTCACTCTTCCCTGGCGCTTGTTGAGAATACAGCTTTAATCTAACCTAAAAAATTTACTTCAGTCAGCCACAGTAACTATGGATACTAAATTTGCTGTACATATCAATGCTCTAGAGGGTTGTCTGCATAAGCACTCATCTCAAATGGATTTTGCTGTGGAATAATAGAGTAGAGAGTTGGAACACCTTGATGAACTTTGATAATCTACAGTAAAGATAAACCAGTGGTTCTCAAACATTTTTACTAGTGACCCCTTTCACATAGCAAGTTTGAGTGCAACCCCCCCTTATAAATTAAAAACACTTCTTTATATATTTAACACCATTATAAATGCTGGAGGCAAAGCAGGGTTTGGGATGGAGGTTGACAGCTCACAACCCCCCATGTAATAACTTCGCAATCCCCTGAGGAGTCCTGACACCCAGTTTGAGAACCCCTGAGATAAACAAAGTCTTTTCCTTCTGAGCCAAAAACTAGCCATGGCAGATACAAAGCCTCTTCCAGGGCATTCCATTCTTTATTGAAATGCTGATAACAAAAATTCTGAATGCTGATTTTCCTGTTAGATCATACATACTGTATAGAGTTTAGCAAGATTACCAATTCTCAATGCACGAAGAGCTGGAGCTTACATGCTTTGGGATTTCACAATCTCTCGATGTTTTCAGGAGCATAGCCTTGGAATGCCTCTTAAATTGTTAAAAGGTAAGATCAGAATGGGCTATTTCCAGGAGGAAGTTGGACCAGATCCCACTACAGAAGATCAGATGGAGGGAACAGGCCACCTGTCCAATCCACTCCCCAAAAAGACACAAGCCTGAGAAGGCCTGGGCCTTGCTATCCCTCCATCTCATCCCCAAGATTAAATACAGTATGCAGTGTGGAGCAAGAGCCTCTAGTTTGGGGAGAGCAGAAACTGGGCTTTGTAAAAAAGATCTCACAAGATCTTGATAGTACAGATAAACTTCAGATAATTATTTAAGCATCTGAGTGCTTATCTGGACCTGAACTCCAAACCTTTTAAATATCTCCCATCATCAGTTGGTGTTGCATTTATGAAAAAAAACCCAAACACATCCTATCTGAATCTACATGCTATGTAATTTATTTAGTGGGTGTTGGTGCTGTAGTTACTTTTTTTTTTTTAATTTTACATTAACATTTAGTAACCTTGAAATTGTATTGGCAATATTAATTTTGCTTGTCATTTACAATATATAAAATCATATTGTTTAATGTACTGTAGCTAAACAGTTCTTTTATCTTATCTGATTTTTTAACATAGTCCCACAGAATAACAGAAGTTGTTTGCCTTTGTTTTAAGGGGCCCTGGAAAGGTTTCCTCTTGAAGTTCCGAGCAGTCTTGTAATTTTTAATCATTTGCACTTTTGTACACACCTACCTTGTGTGTGGGGTGTGTGTGTGTGTGTGTGATGGGTTAATCCACCCACTCCTGGGGCGCTACCTGATGTGCTGGGGTCTCACAGAGCCCACCCTTTCCACCAGCCCGGGTTTCCTTGCTCTCGTTTTGCTGTGCTGGGCTCTCAAGCGGTCTCCTGTGCACACATGCAGGTAAGGCCACACCTAGCTGCAGACACAGACTGAAATCAGCTTTGTGTGGGAGGACTTAGCTAGGAGAATGACCAGCACTCACATGCACACCTCCTTTGGGGTATAAGCCCAAAATAATGTAGAAAGATCTGCAGAGTGCAAGCTCATAAAAATTCACCCTCTCTCTTATTGTGGAGAGAGATATGAGCAGGTTTTTGCTCCCTACCCCCCACCCCGAGATATGAATTGTACAAACTGAGTTTTGAAATAAACAAGAAAGAAGTTTATTAACTACAAAAGGTAAATTTTAAGTGATTATAAGGAATAGCAAACATAACAAAGCAGATTACTGAACAAATAAAACAAAACACACAAACTAAGCATAATACACTCAAGAAACAGGGTACAAAATATAATTGCTCATCCCAAATTTTGTTTTAAGCAGGTTGCAGAGTTTCTGTAGTTTAGAGTTCCTGTTATTTCTTCTTACAGACTAGACCCCCATCTCAGTCCCTAGCTTTCCGCCCAGATGTTTTTAGCAATCTTCCTTCTTGGATAGGGAGGCATTAGAAAAGAGTCTTGAGTAACTTACTTCCCAGCTTTAAATAGAATTTACATAAGGCTGGAATCTTTTGTTTCCCACCCCTCCTGTTAATGGAAAAACACTGAGAGCCCAAGATGGGGGTCTAGTACCAGGTGACACGATCACTTGACCCTGTAGTGTCAAATCAGCATCCCCGGAGCTTCTCAGGAAGGCGAGAGATTAGTATCTTCCAAGTCTTATTGTTCTTCCTAATGGCACATTGAGGCTGATTGCCTACTGTCTGGTGGGCGTTCCCCCAAATACATACACAATCATAATTGTTACATAGTCAGTATTCCTAACATCAGATACAGAAATGATACATGCATACCTCTTGGATAAACACATTCAGTAGATCATAATCTTTCCAATGACATCTCATGTCATAAATATAAAGGGAAGGGTAAACACCTTTAAATCCCTCCTGTCCAGAGGAAAAACCCTTTCACCTGTAAAGGGTTAAGAAGCTAAGACAACCTCCCTGGCACCTGACCAAAATGACCAATAAGGAGACAAGATACTTTCAAAGCTGGAGAGGGGGAAACAAAGGGTTCTGTCTGTCTGTCTGTCTGTCTGTGTTGCTTTTGCCGGGACCAGAGCAGGAATGCAGGTCAGAACTCCTGTAAAAAGTCAGTAAGTAATGTAGTTAGATATATGTTAGATTCTGTTTTGTTTAAATGGCTGATAAAATAAGTTGTGCTGAATGGAATGTATATTCCTGCTTTTGTGTCTTTTTGTAACTTAAGGTTTAGCCTAGAGGGATTCTCTATGTTTTGACAGGTTTCAGAGTAACAGCCGTGTTAGTCTGTATTTGCAAAAAGAAAAGGAGTACTTGGGGCACCTTAGAGACTAACCAATTTATTTGAGCATAAGCTTTCGTGAGCTACAGCTCACTTCATTGGATGTATACTGTGGAAACTGCAGAAGATATTATATACACAGAGACCATGAAACAATACCTCCTCCCACCCCACTCTCCTGCTGGTAATAGCCCATCCAAAGTGATCACTCTCCTTACAATGTGTATGATAATCAAGTTGGGCCATTTCCAGCACAAATCCAGGTTTTCTCACCCTCTGCTGCCCCCCACACCCCCACACACACAAACTCACTCTCCTGCTGGTAATAGCTCATCCAAACTGACCACTCTCCTTACAATGTGTATGATAATCAAGGTGGGCCATTTCCAGCATAAATCCAAGTTTAACCAGAACGTCTGGGGGGGGTAGGAAAAAACAAGGGGAAATAGGCTACCTTGCATAATGACTTAGCCACTCCCAGTCTCTATTTAAGCCTAAATTAATAGTATCCAATTTGCAAATGAATTCCAATTCAGCAGTTTCTCGCTGGAGTCTGGATTTGAAGTTTCTTTGTTTTAAGATAGCGACCTTCATGTCTGTAATTGCGTGACCAGAGAGATTGAAGTGTTCTCCGACTGGTTTATGAATGTTATAATTCTTGACATCTGATTTGTGTCCATTTATTCTTTTACGTAGAGATTGTCCAGTTTGACCAATGTAAATGGCAGAGGGGCATTGCTGGCACATGATGGCATATATCACATTGGTGGATGTGCAGGTGAATGAGCCTCTGGTAGTGTGGCTGATGTTATTAGGCCCTGTGATGGTGTCCCCTGAATAGATATGTGGGCACAGTTGGCAACGGGCTTTGTTGCAAGGATAGGTTCCTGGGTTAGTGGTTCTGTTGTGTGGTATGTGGTTGTTGGTGAGTATTTGCTTCAGGTTGGGGGGCTGTCTGTAGGCAAGGACTGGCCTGTCTCCCAACACATTATTAAGGATCTACAACCTATCCTGAAGGATGACCCAACACTCTCTCAAATCTTGGGAGACAGGCCAGTCCTTGCCAGTCCATTTGTGCTGGAAATGGCCCAACTTGATTATCACACACATTGTAAGGAGAGTGATCACTTTAGATAAGCTATTACCAGCAGGAGAGTGGGGTGGGAGGAGGTATTGTTTCATGGTCTCTGTGTATATAATATCTTCTGCAGTTTCCACAGTATACATCCGATGAAGTAAGCTGTAGCTCACGAAAGCTTATGCTCAAATAAATTGGTTAGTCTCTAAGGTGTCACAAGTACTCCTTTTCTATGTTTTGAATCTGATTACCCTGTAAGGCATTTACCATCCTGATTTTACAGAGGTGATTCTTTTACTTTTTCTTAATTAAAATCCTTCTTTTAAGAGCCTGATTGCTTTTTCATTGTCCTTAAGATCCAAGGGTTTGGGTCTGTGTTCACCTATGCAAATTGGTGAGGATTTTTAGCAAGCCTTCCCCAGGAAAGGGGGTGTAGGGCTTGGGGGGATTTTGGGGGGGAAAGAAGTTTCCAAGTGGGCTCTTTCCCTGTTGTATTTGTTCGACGCTTGGTGGTGGTAGCAATAAAGTCCAGGGACAAAAGTTAAATAGTTTGTACCTTGGGGAAGTTTTAACCTAAGCTGGTAAAAATAAGCTTAGGGGGGTTTTCATGCAGGTCCCCACATCTGTACCCTAGAGTTCAGAGTGGGGAAGGAGTCTTGACACCTCACATGACCCATCTTGTATAAAACATATCTTAATTATGCCATATACATATCACAACAATATTTCTATGAAGAATTTGTGGTGCAGAGTCACAGGGGGTTGTTAAATGATTCTTCTGTTGTTTACAACTTTTTAAGGCCTTATCCCATGATCCTGCACAACTCTGCTCATGTGAATAGTCCCTGGGACTGCTCAAATGATAAGTTAGCAGGATCAGTATCTTAATACAAAGATCAGCAATTTAGAAAAGGTATCATTCGGTCTAATCCTGCTCTTGGCTATGTGGGTTCAAGATGGTTGCATGATCCATATAACTATGAGAAGAATGTGGGTCAGTGTTTCAATCACAAAGTTGTATTTTCACTGTGCAGAAAATGAACTTTATACTAGGGCTGTCAAGCGATTCAAAATTAATTGCGATTAATTGGGTGATTAAAAAAATAATCACACCGTTGTTAATAGAATACCATTTATTTAAATATTTTTGGGTGTTTTCTACATTTTCAAATACATTGATTTCAATTACAACACAGAATACAAAGTATACAGTGCTCACTTTATTTTTATTATAAATATTTGCATTGTAAAAAACAAAAGAAATAGTATTTTTCAATCCACCCAATACAAGTACTGTAGTGCAATCACTTTATCATGAAAGTTGAACTTACAAATGTAGAATTATGTACAAAAAAACCTTGCATTCAAAAATAAAACAATGTAAAACTTTAGCCTACAAGTCCAATCAGTCCTACTTCTTGTTCAGCCAATCACTCAGACAAACAAGTTCGTTTACATTTGCAGAAGATAATTCATATGTCCCTTGATGCTTCAACCACCATTCCAGAAGACATGTGTCCATGCTGATGACGGGTTCTGCTCGATAATGATCCAAAGCAGTGCAGACCGATGCATGTTCATTTTCAGCATCTGAGTCAGATGCCACCAGCAGAAGGTTGATTTTCTTTTTTGGTGGTTCGGGTGCTGTAGTTACCACATCAGTGTTGCTCTTTAAGATTTCTGAAAGCATGCTTCATGCCTCTCTGATTTTGGAAGGCACTTCAGATTCTTAAAACTTGGGTCGAGTGCTGTAGCTATCTTTAGAAATTTCACATTGGTATCTTCTTTGCATTTTGTCAAATTTTGCAGTGAAAATGTTCTTAAAACAAACAACATGTGCTGGGTCATCATCTGAGACTGCTGTAACATGAAATATATGGCAGCATGCAAGTAAAACAGTGCAGGAGCAGGAGACATACAGTTCTTCCCCAAGGAGTTCAGTCACAAACTTAATTAACACATCATGTTTTAATGAGCATCATCAGCATGGAAGCATATCCTTTGGAATGATGGCCAAAGCATGAAGGGGCATATGAATCTTTAGCACATCTGGCACGTAAATACCTTGCGACACCAACTACAACAGTGCCATGCAAACGCCTGTTCCCACTTTCAGGTGACATTGTAATTAAGAAGTGGGCAGAATTATCTCCCGTAAATGTAAACAAACTTATTTTTCTTAGCGATTGCCTGAACAAGAAGTAGCACTTCATGGACTTGTAGGCTCTAAAGTTTTACATTCTTTTGCATAGGCGCCGACTCTGTGGGTGCTCCGGGGCTAGAGCACCCACAGGGGAAAAAATGGTGCATGCTTAGCACCCACCGCCAGCCCTCCTATCAGTGCCTCTCCCTCCCCACAGTGCCTCTTGCCTGCTGGTGGGCCCCACCAATCAGCGTTTCCCTCTCCCTCCCAGCGCCTACCGCCTGCCGAAAATCAGCTATTTCCCAGCGTCAGGAGGCGCTGGGGGGGGAGGGAGAGGAGTGAGGGCGCAGCACGCTCGGGGGAGGAGGCGGAACTGGGTGGGGGTGGGAAGAAGCAGGGTGGGGGTGGGGCATTGGGGGAAAGGGTAGAGTGGGGCAGGGTCTGTGCAGAACTGGGTGGGAGCACCCTCCAACAGATCAGAAACTTGACGCCTATGTTCTGTTTTTGAGTGCAGTTATATAACAAAAAAAAATCCCTACATTTGTAAGTTGCACTTTCATGATAAAGAAATTGCACTACACTACTTGTATGAGGTGAATTGAAAAATACTATTTATTTTGTTTATCATTTTTACAGTGCAAATATTTGTAATAAAAAAGAATATAAAGTGAGCACTGTTCATTTTGTATTCTGTGTTGTAACTGAAATTGATATATTTGAAAATGTAGAAAAGCATCCAAAATAATAAATTTTAATTGGTATCCCATTGTTTAACTGTGTGATTAATCATGATTAATTTTTTAATCATGATTTTTTTATGTTAATCATGAGTTAATGGTGATTAATTGACAACCCTACTTTATACACGTGTGACTTCAATGCTTAAAGCTGTGTTTCAGCAAACCATCCCGAGCTGCAGCTTAGCTGAGCTGAAAAGGCCACATATTCCAACTATACATTTCCATCTTAAAGCAGAGAGCCCTTTCTCCCACTATTTCTTATTCTTCTTGGACATGCTATATTAACTGTACACCAGCGCATGCATGATTAAATGAATTTATTTTTCTTAAACTAAACCAGCAGATAGTCTCTGATCCCTGCACTTTGCATTCCAAATACATGCATTGGTGTACCTGATTCAATTTAATTTCTACAGTGTTGGTCCCAGGATATTAAAGTGACAAGGTGCCTGAGGTAATATATTTTTTGTCCATTCATGATTTCATATTAATAAATGAAGATTGAAAGTTAGGTTTCTTCTATCCCTGAAGCACAGGGTACTATCACTTGAATTAAAGGAGAATCTCCCTAACTGTAATAATATTTGGGTTAATGACACATACCTGGGATTGGCATTCGTTCTGTCCAGCTAGAGCAGTGATACACATACACACTAGCTAGTACATTACAGTTTATCTCAGGAAGGTTCCAAGTCTAGTTTCATTAATATCTTCAGTAGGAAACTTAATGTAGTCAGCATCCTAGAGGAAAGGCTATCTCAGGATCCACGTCTGGTTTGATTAAAATCTTTAGCCAGAATTGCATGTAGTCTTTGTTCTGCAGAAAAATGGCTACAGATACTAAGGCCTGGTCTAGACTTCATAGAATCATAGGACTGCAAGGGACCTCGAGAGGTCATCTAGTCCAGTCCCCTGCACTCATGGCAGGATTAAGTATTATCTAGACCATCTAGACTTAAAATTTGGGTCAACATAGCTTCATTGCTCAAGGACATGAAAATTCCACCCTCCACTGATCTAGCTATGCTAGAGTAGACACAACAAGGAAGAATGCTTCTGTCAACAAAAAGAACAAGGAGGACTTGTGGCACCTTAGGCTAAAGCCCACTTCATCAGATGCATGCAGTGGAAAATACAGTAGGAAGATGTATAGATATACAGAGAACATGAAAAAATGGGGGTTGCTATACCAACTCTTAACAGACCGATCAATTAAGGTGGGCTATTATCAGCAGGGAAAAAAAAACTTTTGTAATGATAATCAGGATGGCCCATTTCAACAAGTGACAAGAAGGTGTGAGTAACAGTAGGGGGAAAATTAGCATAGGGAAATAGTTTTTAGTTAATGTAATGACTCATCCACTCCCAGTCTTTATTCAAGCCTAATTTGATGGAGTCCAGTTTGCAGATTAATTCCAGTTCTGTTGTTTCTCATTGAAGTCTGTTTTTGAAGTTTTTTTGTTGAATAATTGCGACTTTTAGGTCTGTAATTGAGTGTCCAGGAAGGTTGAAGTGTTCTCCGACTGGTTTTTGAATGTTAAAATTCTTGACGTTTGATTTATTCTTTTGCGTAGAGACTGTCCGGTTTGGCCAGTGTACATGGCAGAGGGGCATTGCTGGCACATGATGGCATATATCACATTGGTAGATGTGCAGGTGAACGAGCCTCTGATAGTGTGGCTGATGTGATTAGGTCCTATGATGGTGTCCCTTGAATAGATATGTGGACAGAGTTGGCAACGGGCTTTGTTGCAAAGATAGGTTCCTGGGTTAGTGTTTTTGTTGTGTGGTTGCTGGTGAGTATTTGCTTCAGGTTGTGGGGCTCTCTGTAAGCAAGGACTGGCCTGTCTCCCAAGATCTGTGAGAGTGATGGGTCATCCTTCGGGATAGGTTGTAGATCCTTGATGATGCACTGGAGAGGTTTTAGTTGGGGGCTGAAAGTGACGACTAGTGGCATTCTGTTACTTTCTTTGTTGGGCCTGTCCTGTAGTAGGTGACTTCTGGATACTCTTCTGGCTCTGTCAGTTTGTTTCTTCACTTCAGCAGGTGTAGGTTGTGTCTAGCTATTTTGGTATAGGCTCCAGTGTGTAGACATGGTCTAAGTAAATAATGCCTACTCTTCTTTAAGCTCAATTACACTTCTAACATTTCTTCTTTAAAAGACCTCTCTAGCTAGAGGTGGACAGATCTGCGCTGGGAGGAGGCACAGGAAACCTTGAAACTTGGATCAAAGGGAGGCCAAGTTGCCACATGGATTCCAGGATCAGGACAGGGTATGCATTGCTAGACACATGCTTGTCTTGTCCTATACCTGTATGGTGCTGCTGAGAGGATGCTCAAGAGGAGAAGCTTATTTTTTAGAAGACACCACCTCACAATGTTCATTCATGGTACAGAATTCTGATTTGTATCACAGTGAATGACAATAAATTTCTTCTCAATAGCTCCTTAATGGGTGTGAGTTATGGAACATTAGGCACTAAATTCTAGTAATCTCTTAAAACACAGAATGGATAGTCATCCAAAGGGAGAGAGGGGGATTGGGACAAGAGTGGGGATGAAGAGGTGAATATAGAGAAAGCATTTGAATACATAAATGAGTGAAGGGATTATAGAATGAGAGAATGTAGGAACACGGAGCATCTGTAGGTGGGACAGTAGATTATGTGAGAGAGGTGGAGGCAATGGGTGGTTGAGGGAGGGAGTTGGTGAGCCTGGGCTGGGAGAAAGTGTCAGGCTCTATGTCTACACTAGCACTTTTGTCGGTATAATTTATGTCACTCAGGAGTGTGACAAAAACACACCTCTGAGAGATATAAGTTACACTGACAAGTGCCAATGTGGACAGCGCTATGTCAGCAGAAAGTGCTCTCCCACCGACATAGCTACTGCTGTTCTTTGGGGGTGGTTTAATTATGTCAACATGAGAGCTCTCTCCCCTCAGCAGAGAACAGCTACACAGAATATCTTTCAGTGGCACAGCTGCATCGGTACAGCTGTGCCGCTGTAAGCTCTCTAGTGTAGACACGGTCTCAAAACTGTTTGCAGCTCTTGGCCCTTGCTACCCTTACTGTGTCCCTGCTCTCCAAGAGCTTCCTGACCTCTTGCAGGAATGGAACTATTAAAAACAAAAATCAGACAAAAATTGTGAAACTAACCAGACCGATGCTTACTCCTGTGTTCAGTTAACTCATCCCTTCCTCTCTCTTTTTGTTTGGTGTGCAAACTCTTCAGACAGGGACTTTCTCTTCATATCTGTCCATAAGGTGCCTAGCACAAGTCTGTGATGGCTTATAAAAATGTTAAATAATCATCTTCATCCCCCAGAGGCCATCCTATAACCCTCTTCTCTTCTACCTAATCTGCACACATAGCTGAGCTATAGAGATTATCTTCTTAAAGAAGACACACACCTCTGGCATTTTCCACTGTCGCACAATGGCCTGTGTTAAGGAGGAATGTTTAAAAAATCAGCTGGAGAATTTAAACTACATGTTTGGGTGTTTCAACACTTTAATAGCTTCCAGTGACATAATTAGGCATTTAAACATAAAAAGAGATTAAGATCTTGCACTGAACACACACACTTTGGAAAGAGAACACCAAAAGAACAAAATTATGAGGAAAATTTTATGCTGTATTCATGATAGTGTTTATTGATAGTTATGTGTAGTATTGTTTTCAATGAAAAATGTGACTTTCACTTAACCTTAGTTTTCCAAATAGTTACTTATTGGTCTTTAATTATTTGCTTTGCCAACACAGACATAAATGTCTAAATGAAACAGTCCTCTGTTATAGTTAATCCTCCTACGTTTTTTGTATTGTCACATTTTTTTGGTGGTGCAGGGTTCTATTCATTCAAATCTGAGATCTAGTTTCTTTCCCTGGATCCTTGATTAGGGGATTTGACAAAGAGACAGCTTCTCATAAGCACTGAGATGTCAAAGCATCTTAGATATAGAATAGCTAACACAAATTGAGCTAGATAAGCACGGATTGTGCACAGGAGCTAACTTGGAACTTAATGAGTGGTCTTAAGGCTCTCTATCAGCTTTCATGGAAATTGTCTCTGTCCTTCCCAATACTGCGACATTTATTCCATGAGGTCTTTTTCATCAGCATGAGTGAAATGAGAGGAAGGACCTAGGGGAAAAATGTGGATGAACAACTTCAGAAAACAAAACAAAACAAAAATGGAGCACTGAACCACTTAAACATAGCAAATATTTGGTTTCATATCCTTCAGACAGAAGACTACGTAATGGTCGTTTTGTTTATTACTCTCTCCCTCTATATGATTAACATTAAGCACAGCATACAAAACTATATATTACTCTTGTGCTTTTCAAGCATAGACCTCCTGGAATTACAGGTTCAAATCCCAGCCCTTCTGCTTTCTGAGCTACAGAAATGAAGTGGGTACCAGGCATTCTATGTTTCTTTCAGATGAGACCTAAAAATTATCTGCTGTTCTTGAACATAAAAGATCTTATAGCACTTTCTGTAAGAGCAGGGGCTTCCTCAGGTGGCCTTGGCTAATCTGTTTTTTCTTCACTGTTGTGTTGAATGTTTTTTGATAAACATTTGCCACTCCTTGCCCCAGAGATGGCTGCATTTCATTGGTGTTGTAGTTATAGGCCCCAGTACTGCATCTGGATCTATAATGGATGGCCCTTGCACCATATGTTGTAATGAATCTGGGGATTCTTTGAGATGAAAGGCACGATATGAATGTAAAATAAAAACACGATATGAATGTAAAATAAAAATCAGAACTGCTAAATTGAGTCAGACCAACAGTCAATTCAACCCAGTATCATGTCTCCAACAGTGTCCAGTGTCCGAACTTTAGGTGGAGTGTACAGAACTGGGCAGTTGGAGTGATACACCCTTGTCTTCCCCTCCCAGCTTCTGACTGTCAAGAGGTTTACATTCCTGGGGTTGGAAGCATGGGGTTACATTCCCGACTATCTTGGCTAATAGCCATTGACGGACCTATCCTGCATGAACTTACCTAATGCTTTTTTGAACCCAGTTATTTGTGCGCTGTGTGAAAAAGTACTTCCTCTTATTTGTATTAAACCTGCTACCAACTAATTTAATTGGGTGACTCCTGTTTTTTTGTATTCTGGGAAAAGGTAAATAATATTTCTGTATTCACTTTGTCCACACCATTCATGGTTTTATAGACCTCTATCACATCTCCCTTAGTCCTCTCTCATCTTAGTATCCAACTATATTAATACTTTGAAAAGAGGGCAAAACGCCTGTTTCTACATAATGACCAAACCAGCCCTGATCTTAGGGCAGCCTTTCTCCACCAGGACAACTTATCACCCTGGTTGAAAAAGGGAGTCCCCCCCCCCCCCACCCCGTCCAGCTCTCCCTGGCCAACAGCTGAGATGAGACGTTGATTGGTTGCCTGGTTTTTTTTGGGGGGAAAGATGCTCTTGACCCCCCCAGCTCCAAGAATGAACATGGTCCTGCTCTGGGAAAGGATGTATATGAGACCATCCTGGATCCTGCCGGCCCCGCCCTCCATCGCCCGGCTCGCAAGCAGAGCGCGCCCTCGGAAGCCAGTGTACTCCGCTTTGCAGCCGCGCCGGGGCATGGACTACAGCTCCCAGCAAGCCGCGGGAGCGGCAGCGTGTGAGCCCCGAAGGGCGGGCGGCGTGCGCCGGGCTTTCTCTCCGGTGCATGGCCGGGAGGCGCTCGCCGCTGCCGCCCCAGCCTGCGGAGACCCGGCGGCGAGGCTCGCGGGGCGGCGCCCGCCATGGCTCTGGTCTCGGCGCCGCTGAGGGTCTGCATCGTGGGCTCGGGGAACTGGTGAGTGCGGCTGCCCGCAGCGCAGCGCGCCCTAGCTTGTGGCGCCTACGGCCGTGCCCCTCGCCTCCTCCCCGGCCGTGCCTCTTGTGGGGGCAGAGAAACCTTCGCCAACGCGTGGAGAGGGCGTCGGCCGGAGCCGCTCTGCGCTCTCTGCCGGGGGCGGCAAGCCTGCCCTGTGGGGATGGATTTTACGCCTGGGCGTACAGCCTTCCCCCTGTAGGGGTGGAGGGTTTCCCCGCCTCAGGAAGCTCTGTGGCAAGGCCACTGGGCCTGATGCTCTCTGGCTTGCACGCAGTGAAGCACTGGTACCGGACTAGAGTGGGTTTGAAGTGGCACCGTTCTGAAAGGGGGTGTAAATGTCTGCAGCAAGGTGCAAGCCAGGGGAGAATCGGACCCAATGTCTCTGACGTGTCTGTAAGGCACTTGCTGTGCTGGATAAATAACAGGTAGTTTAGTGAGGGAGACACCACCACCACTTGTCCTAATACTCTGCCCTCCCCACCCCCCCAAATCCCGGCAGAACTTTAGGGGATCAGAACCACCCATTAGGTTTCATTTTTGCAAAATCTGGCCAAAGGTGTTCTGCTCATCTCTAGTTTCAGTTAAACCTACTTCGTGTATTGCTTCTGGGAATCTTTCCAAATCCGGTTGTCAATTTGTGGAAAATCCGGGATGCGGTGTTTGTTTTTGTAGAGTCAGTTTGGTTTAGGATATGTGTGTTTAAGTTTAATTAGGATGTATTTTACTTCTGTTAACTTTGAAGAGGAAGAATGTGGCAGTGTTGCCCCAACCATACAGGAAGAGCAAACTTTGGCTACACTGCTCCTGATCCCGCACTCCATTACCCTAGGTTTCAGAGTAACAGCCGTGTTAGTCTGTATTCGCAAAAAAGAAAAGGAGGACTTGTGGCACCTTAGAGACTAACCAATTTATTTGAGCATAAGCTTTCGTGAGCTACAGCTCACTCACGAAAGCTCATGCTCAAATAAATTGGTTAGTCTCTAAGGTGCCACAAGTCCTCCTTTTCCATTACTCTAGTTCTTCATCAGATGCTCCCCTGAAAGTCAATGGTGTAACAAATTAGAGAATCTGGCACACTGATTTGTCCCCCATGTAAGTTAAACTTTTCAATACAGAAGTTACAATAGGCTATTTTTAACCTGGCATCTGTTGTGTGCCCACTTCTATCAGCTCTGATATCAGCTGGCAAAGACTTTAAAGATTCTGCTCATTTTCAGCTGATTATGTTGCCTGAAAGATTTTAGCTTTGAAGAACTCAGCCCCCAAAATGATGAAATATAAATTTATTTTATATAGTGTCTTTCATACAAATTGTTTGCCAATGCATCTTTCCAAATGAATTACAGGACACTGGACAGTATAGTGTATCAGTAATCTCTTAATATCAAGAAAGGGGAGTTGAGGTCAGATGGACTTCAATTCCCTACATTAGGGGTCTCAAACTCCCAGCCTGCAGGTCAGCTGCAGCCTGAGAATCTCCACAATGTGGTCCGTGGGACTCCAGCAATTTTGGGGCCAGGTCGCTCCCTTGGCCCTAGCTGCAGACCCTGGGCGCTCCCCCACTGTGCATCCCCGGGGCGATTTACAGTGGCCTGGGGCCCTGCCCACCACTGGCAGCGCAGTGGCGTCTGCCTGCTCGTTCCATGTGTCTCCAGGCCCATGTATATGCTGACAGATATTTGGAGGGCAAAATAATCATATCTGCTAAATTGTGAGAAGAAGAGATTGTGCTTTCGGTGGTAGGAATTGTCATTCTCTTTTGGGCCAAATTTATTGGGATAACAGTTTGCCACACATCACTTAAAGGGAAAGTAAGTTGTCTATGAAGAGATAGAAGAAAGAAAAATATTTTAATCTAGGAAATGTTTTGATAAGCAACTATTTTCTAACCACTTATTTCATCACGAGTATTTCTATAATCCAGATTATTTTTTCCCCCCACAAGAATCAAGAAGTGAGAGATCTTGACTAAGACCCTGATTCAGGAAAGCATCTCAGTTCAGTGCAGCACTTAATCACATGCTTAAAATTAAGTATGTATTTAAGTGCTGCCATGAACTGCGGCCTAGTACCCTGATTCTGCAAATGCTTATGAACAATGAACTCAGTGGAAATACTCATAGGTGTAGGTGTTTGCTGGATCAGGGTCTTAGGATCTTCCATGTCTTGGATCTTGTTCTGTTTTTATCTTTTTAAAAAAAAAAAAAGTCTAGATTAAAGGAATACCAGTGCTACAAGAAGCAGTTTTTTTATGCATGTGAGTACTCTGTTGAATTCAAGACTATTTGCAGGAATGGAGCTTAATTCATTTGATTGTGCAGACTTGACATGCATGATGACACAAAATCAGGGTGGATTTGATTTAAATCATGATTTAAATCACTAGTCAGGAAGACTCCATTTAATCATGGATTTCTACATAAAAGTGCATTCTTGTTGCATTATAACTTTAATAAATATACTTCACAACTCAGAGATAGATGTAGGTTTCATTTTTAGAAGGTCGACACTATACATTTTTCAAGCGATTTATTTTGAAAACTTTTCAGATTAGTTTTACAGCTATATCAGAAAATGAATGATTGTTTGGTTATTTCATTTCCCAAAGGTAATGAAAGCAGCTATTTCTGAAGTAATTGGGAGGTGAACTATCTCCAATTCAACAGGTTAATCATTAATATTAGGAGGATTTTCTTGCCATGCTGTATTAGGAGGAGTACATCACCAGACACACATTTTAATTGTTTTATTTAACTAAAACAACAATATTATGCATTCTGGATTTTTTTCTTCAACAGCAAACATATAATATTTTAACAAAACAAGCATATGAATTTTTGAATTTAGTTAAACATTGTTTTTTAAAATCAGGTTTGTTTTTGTTAAAATTGTTTAAAATATTTCATTTAACTATTAAAAAAACAATTAAATTGACTGTCAGCCAAGTCAACATGAGAAACTTAAAATATTGGCTTCTGCAGCTAACTCAGTTGTCTTCCCCTTCATTTCCTGTTTGTTCATAATCTGGAAAAGAAAAACAAGCTTGCCTGCTTTTTCAGGTCCCAAATGATTTCTCAGTTTGGAACAAATTAGGCCAAAGGAAGAAAATATTCCTTCTATACCTGCAGAAGAAGCTACTGCTGTTAAAAGTGAGATAAGCGCTTGGATTCAGAGACTATTGAAGTGATTAAGTGACTTCCAGCAGTTCACTGGTGTGACTTTCTTTAAAACATCATCAGCAAACATATATTTCTTGAATGGCTCACCCTTAGCTCTGAAGTTTATTATAGTTGGCATTATGGAGGGATGATTCCTGGATGTCCATGTCATAGCCAGCTCCTCTTCTTCAGCAGTTAAGGTTTGACCCTGGTACCGAGTATTGAGAATATTTGCAAGAAAATGAGCTCCAGATAGTGCTTGTTCCATTCGTTTTATAATGCTTGTAATTTAACTCTGTCATTGCATATTTCTCTTTTTAAGAGCTCACTCAGTTCCTTCCAGATTTTTGCAGCATCAGCAATAAAACAGCTATTTCCCTGCATTTTGTTCAAGGCTATAGCAGTAGGCTTCAGGGTTTTCTGATGTGTTCAACATTTCTCTTAAGCCCAATGTTTGGCTGTGACCATGGCATCTATTTTTTCACGATTTTGTTCACAAACTGTCATCGGATTCGGCCAGTTCTTGATATAGTGCTCAAAATAGTCCACTACTGAGTTCCTCGCACGACTTGTGGGAGAGTTAGCTTGGTTCCTCCCAGTTTTTTTCAGAGCAGCTGCTGCAAAGTGGTTGTTATGGAAGTATTTGCAATTTCAAGATCATTAGCCTGTATTTTGGGAACACTGAAGTCCTTAGCTCGGAAGTGCAGCAAATGAGCACTGCAGCTGTTTGTTATTAGCTTGGGACTCTCTTCTAAATAATTTCTTCTCATTTTGGATCCATTTGCAGCATTGTCTGTGACCAAACTGCGTACTAGACATTTGAATTTTTTTTTCAAAGTTTGTTATAGCTTTTACTGCTACTTCTTGTAAGTATTCTGCTGTATGTGCATTTCCTGATGTATCAATTGTTTCTGTAAGGAAGACATTCCCTTCTTCTGTTGTCACACAAGCACATGCAACAGGATCATTGTGGACTTTGCTCTACCCATCAAGACTCAGATTAACAATTTTACCCTCTAGACCTTTTGCACACTGCTCAATTTCTCTTTCATACACTTTATCCGGCAATTTGCCTGCGACATCTGCACTCTTGGGTGGACTGTATCCTGGTCTTAATGAGCAACAATTTTTTTTTTTTTTTGTTCAAACATGAGAATTCAAGAATAGTCCAGAAGGAAGAGAGGCAGTCCTTAAGAAAGAAGTGTGAAATAAAAAAGTTCACCAACCTGAAGATCCTGCATGTTCAGACATGTTTCTTTCATCATCATTTCTCCTGAGAAGGAACACTTCTCATTATGTTGTTTCATTTGGGCAACAAGGCCTTGCATTTCTTTGTTGCACTGTTTGCATTTTGCACACATGCCTTTCTTAAGCACAGGTAGAGGAACTTCATTAAAATATTCCCAAACTGGGTCTCTTTTACAGTGAGACAATGGTATGGTAGATCTCAAATCAATGAAGGCTACACTCAGAAAGACCTCAAGGCTTCTTGAATATGCTGCTCAAACAGTTTCACTTTTGTTTCTACTGCCTGTCCCTCCCTTCTCACATTTATCTCCAGACTTCTTCTCCTTGTCCAGATCTATTCCACACGCAACAATCTTCTATTCATTGAACTATTTGAAACATTGTACTTTTAGAGAGAGGTAAGGGATTGACTCTGTGTACACAAATATGCAGAGGGACAATAGGGTTGAGGTCTGTTATTTCTCACATCTATATATTTAAAAACATTTTTGCTATTGACAAGCATGTTATCTCTGGAGACACAAATTCACAGTTTGAGAACTGCAAAACTAAGCATCTCTGATGGTATCTTCTAGACTGAGCACCGGGTCACACTGGGCAGATAGAAAGATTAATCTAAATAACCTGTACAGAAGCCCTTGGAACCCCATAAAATTGGGTCCCTAATCCATGAACTATTGGAACTTATTTACAAAATTTTTCTTAACAATTACATGAGTATATTGTCTCATACTATAGAATTAGAATTTATAATCCCTATTCCATGATCAGATCTTTGAGCTATAATGCATCGTAATTAAAACTATCTTTAGAGAGTTTTCCGCAAAAAGCATTTTATCAAAAAAATCCGATTTAAATAAAAAAATCTCTTTTTATCCACCCTGCACAAAATACAACATTCAAGAATTTTGGTAACTTTGCATAGGAGAAAGAAGTGCTCCCAAAAAATCTCATACTGCAGCACCTCTCGTGGATTTCGCCACATGTGTCAAATTGCCTGTAACATAGGGCTCTTTAGATGGACTCTGTAATGATAAACAAACTGAACCACCTGTAACCTTCTTCTTTCTGACAGTTTCCACACTTTCCTTCTACTGCCATGTCACTAAAAAAAGTCAGCACTGCATCCTGGTGAGTTACCTTGATAGTCCCCAATTGCCCTCTTTGGGTATGTCTACACAGCACTCCAATTAAAAACCCACAGCTGGCCTGTGCCAGCTGACTTAGGGGCTGTTTAACTGCGGTGTAGATGTTCTGACTGGAGCTGCAGCCTGAACTCTAGGACCCTCCCACCGCAAAGAATCCCAGAGCCCTGCATTAAACAGGTCTTTGTTCCTGGCCAGAACTTTGCACTTGCACCAAGGAAGAATATTGCCCTTTGAAATTGAGTTACCTTATTTAATGATCTGAGTGCTGTTAGCTTTCACTTGGAAGGTGTTCCTGTTGTGATTGAGAAGCATGTACTGGGTTTTCCTGTGCAATTGAACTACTATAGGCACAAAATATTACAGCTTGACCAATGCTGCCAGAAGTATCTAACTAGAAACAAATCAGTAAGCATACCAGTTATTTTGCTTGGTAATGTCATGAATGCTCTCTAGGTCAACCCAAGATGAGGAATGGACTTCAGATTCCATGTTATCAATTGTAGGAAGTCTGAGTGTGCTGATTTGTGTGTTTGGTTAAAACAGGGGTGGGGAGTTGCTATCTCACTCTATTTATGGCATTTAGATTTCTGGTGTCATTCTTGTGACTTTGCCCAACTTACTTCTAGTTCAGTTCTTGTCACATTACAATGAAATAGGAAGCAGAGAAGCCACATTTCAGGTCTTCCTGATCACAGAAAATGAATGACCAGCTTATTCTTATTACAGTTTAAGAAGGAAAAGAGAAAGTCCAAACCATCTAACTTTAAACAATAATTAAACTTGTGGTGTGAGCAGTACACACTGCACGTATGCAAAGTAGGGCTGTCGATTAATCATAGTTAACTCATGCAATTAACTAAGAAAAATTAATCACAATTAAAAAAAAATTGCGATTAATCACACTTTTAATTGCACTGTTAAACAATAGAATATCAATTGAAATTTGTTAAATATATTTGGATGTTTTTCTACATTTTCAAATATATTGATTTCAGTTACAACACAGAATACAAAGTGTACAGTGCTCACTTTATATTACTTCTTGTTCAGCCAATTGCTCAGAAAAACAAGTTTGTTTACATTTGCAGGAGATAATGCTGTCCTCTTCTTATTTACAATGTCATCAGTAAGTGAGAACAGGCATTTGCATGGCACTTCTGCAGCAGGCATTGCAAGGTATTTACGTGCCAGATATGCTAAACATTTGTATACCCCTTCATGCTTTGGCCGCCATTCCAGAAGACATGCTTCCATGCTGATGCTGCTTATTGGGAGGAAGGAAAAAAAAAACAACTAAGTTTGTGACTGAACTCCTTGGGGGAGAATTGCATGTCTCCTGCTCTGTTTTACCTGCATTTTGCCATATATTTCATGTTATAGCAGTCTTGGATGACGTCCCAGCACAGGTTGGTTGTTTTAAGAACACTTTCACTGCAGATTTGAAAGAACACAAAGAAGGTACCAATGTGGGATTTCTAAAGATAGCTACAGCATTTGACCCAAGGTTTAAGAATCTGAAGTGCCTTCCAAAATCTGAGAGGGATGAGGTGTGGAGCATGCTTTCAGAAGAGTTAAAAGAACAACACTCTGAAGCGGAAACTTCAGAACCTGAACCACCAAAAAAGAAAATCAACCTTCTGCTGGTGGCATCTGACTCAGATAATGAAAATGAACGTTTGTGGGTCCGCACTGCCCTGGATCGTTATTGAGCAGAAGCAGTCATTGGCATGGACGCATGTCCTCTGGAATGGTGGTTGAAGCATGAAGGAATATATGAATCTTTAGTGCATCTGGCACATAAATATCTGGTGATGCCGGCTACAAGAGTGCCATCCAAATGTCTGTTCTTACTTTCAGGTGACATTGTAAACAAGAAGCGGGCAGCGTTATCTCCTGCAAATGTAAACAAACTTGTTTGAGCGATTGACTGAACAAGAAGGAGGACTGAGTGGATGTGTAGGCTCTAAAGTTTTACATGGTTTTATTTTTGAGTGCAGTTTTTTTTGTACATAATTCTACATTTGTAAGTTAAACTTTCATGATCAAGATGTTGCACTACAATACTTGTGTTAGGTGACTTGAAAAATACTATTTTTTTTACAGTGTAAATATTTGTAAAGAAAAATATAAAGTGAGCACTGTACACTTTGTATTCTGTGTTGTAATTTAATCAATATATTTGAAAATGTAGAAAATATCCAAAAAAATTTAAATAAATGGTATTCTATTGTTTAAAAGTATGATTAATCATGCAATTGTGTTTAATTTTTTTAATCGCGAGATTAATTGCGATTAATTTTTTTAATCGCTTGACAGCCCTAATGGAAAGACTTTAGGCTAGTCAGTGTATGGTACAGTACAATAAACAAACAAAACAAAAACCATGTGCACATTTAGGCTGAGCTGGAATTAACACTGTATTTCTCTATCAACAATGTTTGCAAAATACTTAGTGGAGATTAAGATGGAAGAGAGAAACTTAACAGTCTTTATTTAAAACAGTACTAGAAAAAAAACCTTCATGTTTTATACCCCCTTCCATCCAAGAATGTCAAAACACTTTACACACAACACACCTTGTGATATATTAAATATTATTTCCATTGCAGAGACAGGAAAACTGAAACGACAGATTGGTGAGGTAAATTGCCTACAGTAACACAGACTGTTGGTGACAGAACTAGGCAAAGATCCCTGAACTCATCTACCACTCCTATGTTCTGGCCATTAGATCAAAGTCCCCCTCTGTTTTAATTCCTAAGTTTTAAAAGCTAATTTTCACTCCCTTTTCTAACTCCATCAATCAAAGTAAATTAGTTCAGGACAGAGATCTGAGATTTGACTCTAGAATCTTGTTAATTTTAATCTGCTGCTGTTTGGGAGGAAAAGAGATCTATGAGCAGCAATGAAAGTGTTTGTCTGCAAACTCAGGAAGATGGCACTGCATCAGATCACATTTGGAAGAATGTCACACTGTAGATGCTGTAACCTTCACTTCTGGTCTTAAACAAAAGTTGATGTTCTTCAGAAATTGATGGGTTAGTGCCCCCTGCCAAAAGAAATCTTCTCACCACAGGGAAGATGATTTTACAAAACTTGCTGACCCATCATTTCTTTCTTTAAATTGATTTTTTGAGCTATGTAGAAGTTGTGTGTAGCTTCTTACCACTCCATTGAAAAATATAATCCTTTTGAATTTGTCCATATGAAATTATTCAACTCCCCCTGGATGTCTGATGAGCAGAAGGAGCAATTAGAGGGGTATGAGTAAACTTTTCAGTCTACTGAGCTCTTTTCTGACTGTATTTGTTTGAGCAAAAGCAAAATATATGAATGATTAGTTGATTCCTTCCCCCTCCCCTTTTACGAGTTCAAATTTTTTTAGATAGTAATTGGACCAATTGCCTGGGTATTTTGGAGGTGGGTAGGATGGTAGGTATGTGTGTGAAGTGCACTTTTTTCCCAGAACATTACTATCGTTTTAGAATATCTTCTTTTTCTGTTTTCTTTCCTACAGGGGCTCTGCTGTTGCCAAAATAATAGGCAATAATGTAAAAAATATGCAAAAGTTTGCTTCCACAGTGAAAATGTGGGTCTTTGAGGAAAATATTAATGGGAGAAAACTGACAGATATCATAAATAATGAACATGAAAATGTAAAATATCTCCCTGGATACAAGCTGCCAGAAAATGTGGTAAGACTTGGAAGCTAAACTTGGCCTATATATGTAGATATAGATATATCTATAGTGTGTGTGTGTGTGTGTGTGTGTGTATATATATATATATATATATATATATATAAAAATTGTTTATACTCAAAAGTGAGGTAGGAGTTTGTCTCATTCACTTTTTGTCAAACTCCAACTATTTTGTTAATGATGTGGGCACAATCAAGGGTTCCGAACAGCTGAGCTCTCTAAGGTAGTTGATCACTAACATAATCTTGTAATAGATTTGCCCCTTCAGTGACTTTATGGCACCATATGCTATATTGTGTATATATGCAAACATGTGAAAATAATAGATTAATGCCTTTGCCCATAACTAGCATAAAGATTTGGCCTCAATTTTGGCAAGTTTGGAAGAAAGGTGGGATTTCAGACCCTCTGGAAGTTCACTACTGAAAGCTGCATTGAATTATATAAAAGCTGTTCACTTTAGTAGTCATTTATGCCAGTGTCAAGTGCTGCCAAAGCTAAATGGTGGCATTTTTCACTCAGTTTGCACTGGTATAAATAACATCATGATGATGATGATGATGGGCGATCACTCGTTACCAAGTATGATCATCTTCCATGGGAGTTATGGATCCTCAGGTGGCTAATAAGGCCAATCCTTGAACCACAAGTTCTATTGCAATGCGGGCAGATGTTTTCAGGCTCAGCAGGAGGCTGTTGACCATGACTGGAAGTCAGTCTCTCCTTCTTTCTGCGCCTCTTGTCCTCTTCAGCTTGTTGACGAACAAGTTCAAAATACAGGAGACCATCATGTAGGACTTCACTCCATTTTAAGCAATCCTGGGCAAGTGTCTCCCAAGTATCAATGTCAATATTACACTTTTTTAGGTTGTCCTTCAGTAAGACCTTATATCGCTTCCGTTATCCACCCATGTTACGGTACCCTTCTTTCAGCTGAGAGAACAGGACCTGTTTTGGGAGGCAGTGGTCTGGCATCCGGACAATGTGACCAGTCCAGTGGAATTGCTGACTGATGATCATTGCCTCGATACTGGAGGTCTTTGCCTCTTCCAGGACACTAATATTGGTGCACCTGTCTTCCCATTTCATCTTCAGAATCTTACAAAGGCAGCGTTGGTGGTGCCTCTCAAGCACTTTCAAGTGGTGTCTATAGGTTGTCCAAGTTTCAGACCTGTACAATAGTGTTGGGAGAATAACTGCTTGATAAACAAGAAGCTTGGTGTCTGTTCAAATGTCGTGACCTTCAAAAACCCTGTGCCGTAAACTGAGAAAGCTACACTGGCACAGCTCAGGCGATGTTGAATTTCTGCATCAATATCTGCCTAGGATAAAAGATGACTTCCAAGGTAGAAGAAGTGATCGACATTCTTCAGTGCCACTCCACTGATTTTTGGTAGCTGGGGCATGTGATATCTCATTTGGAGAGCACTTCACTCTTCTTGATATTAAGAGTGAGACCAAGACATGCGTAAGCATCGGCAAACCCATTCAGGATAATTTGAAGATCTTTCTCAGAGTGGGCAAAGATTGCATTGTCATCAGCATACTGAAGTTCCACAATAGATGATGTGGAGATCTTACTCTTGGCTTTCAGCCTGCTAAGTCTGAACAGCTTTCCGTCCATTCTGCAAGTGATTTCAATGCCAGCTGTAAGCTTCCCAGCAACTAGGTAAAGAATGACGGCAATAAAAACTGCAAACATGGTTGGAGCGATGATACAGCCTTGTTTTACTCCTGTTTGTACTTAGTAAGGTTTGCTCTGGGAGCCAGTGCTGCTCAGAACCGTCGCTTTTATGTTATCCTGAAGCAATTTTAGGACATTGATGTATTTATCAGGACATCCAATCTTAAGAGAGTACAGTCCAGAGGGCATGGCGATTCACTGAATCAAAGGCTGTAGTTAAATCAATAAAAGCCATGTACAGTGGTTGGTTTTGCTCCTGACACTTTTCCTGCAGCTGCCATGCTGTGAAGATCATATCCACAGTTCCACAACATGGATGGAAGCCACTCTGTGACTCCGGTAAAAATTTCTTCTGACAGGGGCAGAAGGAGAGTTGCAAGCTTCCACGCCAGAACTTTGCCTGCAGTAGCTAGGAGAGAGATGCCACAATGACAACACAGTGTGGAGGGCAATCGTGAATCTGGCCCAGAAAGAGCTAGAAGTAGGAGGAGAGAGCAGCAACTGACAATTTAGTAGAAAAACCTATGGGTTAAAAACAGCCCGTAGCTAGATTACGGTTCTGTTGGTGCCATTGAAACCTAAACGCTGCACCAGTCTCCTAATTTGAAGTAAATCATAGACTCATAGAACTGGAAGGGATCTGGAGAGGTCATCTAGTTCAGTCCCCTGCACTCACGGCAGGACTAAGTATTATCTAGACCATCCCTGACAGGTGTTTTTCTAACCTGCTCTTAAAAATCTCCAGTGATGGAGATTACACAACCTCCCTAGGCATTTTATTATTTCCCTTTTGTCATAGGCCAAGGAAACTTTGGTGCTATCTAGGTTGCTCATGTTTATTACCTCCATAACTAGTGTTTGCAGAGGCCACTGTGCAGCCCCAGAACTCATTTTTGGTGCCTCTGTTATTTCAAATGTGGTTAAACATGAGGACTACTTTAACGTCCTCATCACTTGTTGGAAAAGAGTGAAATCTGGCAAGTGGCTTGGAAGCTGGTCATCTTCTTGAAAAACAAAACCTTTTAAGAATCAAAAATAGAACATCAGGAAACAGATGTAAGAGGGCCTGGTGAAAGTTTTGTTTTGTTTATTTAAACAGGACATGTCTCTGTTACAAGCTCTACGGTGGCACAGCTGTGGTGCTGCAGTGCTGTAGCAATGTAATGTAGGCACTTGCTACAGCAACAGGGAAGGGTTTTTTCCATCACTGTAGTAAGTATACCCCCTCGAGAGGTGGTAGCTAGGTCTACAGTGTGCTTAGGTTGGCTTAACTACATCTCTAAGTGTGAATTTTTCACAGCCCCGAGCAATGTAGCTAGGTCGACCTAAGTTTTAGATGTAGACCAGGCCTCATTCTTCTGAGTGGAGTAGTGTATGAGACTGTTTGTCTCTTCCCTAGCTGCTGGTTTGGCAAATCAAAAACAGGCTCTAATTTTGCATTTCAATCAATTAGGTTGTGAATGTTAGTTAGTTAGCTGTCTGAACTCTGATTTGTAGATGCGAACATCATTTGCTCTTGCAAATTTGGTAATTAGCTGTTTAAATTCTGTCATTTTCAGGTACAGTTGATTGTGTCCACAATATTAGAAGGTGGGGAAAGGCCCCTTTCAAAATTTGGCCCAATAGGTCTTCGGCTGGCTTGAAAGCATTTGATGCTTTTGCATTTTTAGGAATTGTAACGTGCATGGTTTTTTTTCCTCTTATTGATATAGCATGATAGAAATGATCATTCTCAGAAAGCTCTTCTAGATTATTTTTAGAGAACTTTTGAATAGAATTAATTTCTTTTAAATTCTTTTGTTTCAACCCCCTTTTTCTCCCATAATTGTACAGGTTGCCGTTCCAAATCTTAACGAAGCTGTGCAAGATGCAGACTTGTTGGTCTTTGTCATTCCTCACCAGTTTATTCATAAGATCTGCGATGAGATCACAGGACGGGTACCAAAGAAAGCTGTTGGGATAACGCTCATTAAGGTATAATAAATGCTATACATTAACATTGTCAATATATAGAGGAATACGATCTTCTGAAACCATTCAACAGAGTTTGAAATGAAAAAATCTTTCCCTGCCAAATTTTTATTTTTTCTTGATTGTTCAGTAGAACTTCTTTGGATGTACAATCAGAATTTGAGTCCTCGTCACTAGTGGATTGTTATACAGGGTTTATTTTATTCTGTCTTTTTCAGTAAGAGGGAGGTGAGGCTGCTTACAAGACTAACTTAAAAAAATGTTTTGCACCACCAGGCTTTTCAGCCTATTACTTTCTGATTCTGGATACATCATTAGATGGAGAGCAGAGCATAAATATAATAGTCTGGTTGTTAATTCACATCCCAAACATTGAGCTGATCATTTTAAAAACTGACAAGAGAATCTCATGTGACTGAGTGGACAGTGCTCTTGTTCACATCAAAGATTTTGCTGCAACAAGAGAAACTGTTCAGAGCCACCCAAAAAGATGGACCAGTTCCAGTATGGGAACTTGTTGGGAACAGCATTTTAAAGGGGCTTTCATAGAGCTGGAGGCAAGGGAGTTTCTGTTTTAAATGACATTTTGTTTCTGAGTATTAAGCTATGGTAGGTCTGGTTATTCCCACAAGCTTCTAGAAGACATTACTTTGTTCTTGCCCTTCATTTGGTTGAGGGTGGGAGTGCTTTATTTTCTCGGCATAAGTTCCCGTCTATTCTCATTCCTGGCACAGGTTCACCCTCCAGATCTTTCACTTTTATTTTTTAAATAAATTTGGCTCTCTTTAGTTTAGCTAAAACCGTTGACTCTTGTTTTTGTTGGTGTTGCCCCATCGAAGGGATTTAGTCTTGAAAGCCTGAATTTTATTAAAAGGTAACACTGCTCTAGTTCAGGTGTTGAATTTTTCAGATAAATTTTTGATTATATATTCATTGAATTGAAGGATGAAAGAAATAGGGCACATGATTCTGGCATAGTGTTGAAAGCAATAAATATATAGCAACGAAAACTTCCATGTCGGCCAATAGCTATCTGAGATGAAAATAAAATCCCAGACTGAACATTTTGATGTCACCAAGTAGCCTACACCAACAGAATTGAGGACATGTTCCTTCACTCTCTTTTCTTAAACTCTTGAGAGGAATGTAATTGATTCTTCCCTAACTTATTCTGGCCTATTTGTTTACCATTATGTCATTTATGTCAATGTGAAACCAGAATAACTCTAAAAGTCAGTCTGTTTACTGTGGCTTTTACACAGATCAGATTTGGATCAGAAACTGGGTCTATATTCCTTTAAACATACAGTTTAAATTCTTGATAGTTATTGACTATATTTATGTAAAGAATAAATATTTAATGCACTGGTAAAATTATGCTAAGGAAAAAGTATTTATTTATGCCAGGGAAAAGATTTTCTATTTTTTCCATAAACATTAGTATATTCTTAGTCTGAATATTTAATGTAATGTTGGATGACATTTCTTACACAAGCCAGAACTGGTTACCAGACAACTTCCCATTGCTAAGCTGCTGCTGTGGTCCAGGAGGTGCTCTCTTGAAAGAAATGGTGCAAATGTTTTTTTTATTCTGTTGCAACTGTGTGCAAACTACATATTCCCTCTGTCAATGGGACCAAAATCTGTACAAAGGGGCAGAGATCTGATCTCACTAACAAAAGAGCATGTGAGAATGGAATCATTTCACCATTTGTAAGTAATGGAGGATTTTTTTATTTCTAAACACGTGCATGTGTGTGCATGCATACACACACTTTGTCTCCTTATATCTCTATGCAAGTACATTTAGTGTGGCTACTGGAAACAAATTCTGTAGTTAGTGTAGTTCTGCTCTGAACGAGGGTTATGTAAAATTAGGGTGACCAGATAGCAGGTGTGAAAAATCAGGACAAGGGGTGGGGCGTAATAGGTATCTGTCAAGGTTCCTTCCCTACTCTGAACTCTAGAGTACAGATGCGGGAACTTGCATGAAAGACCCCCTAAGCTTATTCTTACCAGCTTAGGTTAAAAACTTCCCCAAGGTACAAACTTTGCCTTGTCCTTGAACCGTATGCTGCCACCACCAAGCGTTTTAAACAAAGAACAGGGAAAGAGCCAACTTGGAGACGTCTTCCCCCAAAATATCCCCCCAAGCCCTACACCCCCTTTCCTGGGGAAGGCTTGATAAGAATCCTCACCAACTGGTACAGGTGAACACAGACTCAAACCCTTGGATCTTAAGAACAATGAAAAATCAATCAGGTTCTTAAAAGAAGAATTTTAATAGAAGAAAAAGTAAAAAGAATCACCTCTGTAAAATCAGGATGGTAAATACCTTACAGGGCAATCAGATTCAAAACATAGAGAATCCGTCGAGGCAAAACCTTAAGTTACAAAAAGACACAAAAACAAGAATATACATTCCCTCCAGCACAGCTTATTTTACAAGCCATTAAACAAAAGAAAATCTAATGCATTTTCTAGCTAGATTACTTACTAACTTTACAGGAGTTGTAAGGCTTACATTCCTGATCTGTTCCCAGCAAAAGCATCACACAGACAGCCCAAACCCTTTGTCCCGCTCCACAGGTTTGAAAGTATCTTGTCCCCTCATTGGTCATTTTGGGTCAGGTGCCAGCCAGGTTGTCTTAGCTTCTTAACCCTTTACAGGTGAAAGGGTTTTTCCTCTGGCCAGGAGGGATTTTATAGCAATGTATACAGAAAGGTGGTTACCCTTCCCTTTATATTTATGACCATGTCTATATAAGAAAAAGCCCCAAATATCAGGACTGTCCCTATAAAATCAGGACATTTGGTCACTCTATGTAAAATGGCATTAGTGGGGTCCTTTTTCTGTCTGATTTCTATATGTAGTATACTCTCTTTACAAATGAAAGGTATATATTTAACTGCCAGACCTGCAAACTCAACCTAATATGTGAAAATAAAACTGGGTCTTTAGTGAATGATAAGGTGAATGCCAGATGAGGCCCTGAATGATGCATCTGTAAATCATGTTGCCTTAAATTGATTATGACAGGGTAAATGCCTGGAATTCAGTAAATATTTGTGTTGAACAATCAGAGGAAATGGAATCCAACTTGCTTTTTTAACATTGCAATACAAGAAGAGCACAGGAGTGAAAAGCAATTTGAAATCTTCTCTGGCCAGCCTTTGGGTTGTTCTAATTTACATCTAGCTGCCTCTGGAGACCATTGCAGCATCTAGATCTATTGCCCTGGCCTATGTTGGGAGCCATTACATTGACTCTACACTATGTCGGGAATAGCCCTACACTGTGGAAGTTCTCAGGTCAGATCCACCTGGATTCCTGCTTCTTTTGAGATCAACTTCAGACCTAGTATAAGTAGGTGCAGCTCTCTTTGACTTCAGCAGAAGTTCTGTCTGTCCATGGCAGGCCTGGATTTAGTACCCAGTTATGTGTGATCTCTCTCACTGCAGGTTATTCATTCAGGTGCGCAAATTCATATCTAGGTGGTTGTTCCAAATGCCCTTTAAAGAGACTGAATGGCAGCTGTTGGTTAATTGCCTGTTTGGGGGCCTAATAAATAGACTGTCAAGGCATCTTTGGAGCTGTTAAAAAAAACAACACATACATGAACATGCTTTCAGATTCTCATCACTCTACAGTATGGTTCACAAAGGTGTTAAGTGAGTGAAAAAAGTAATGCAACAGTATAGTAATTGACTTACGTTTTCATTGGCTGGTTTAGTACATGTGTCTCACAATATCTCTTAGTTGTGCAGTGGTTTTAAAAATAAACCATTTTTTGAGCCTTAGGAATGCAAAACTCTGCCAGCCAGGAATGTCTTCTGTGGCTTATGTAAAGTTAAATGGATTTCAGCAATGCCTTTTTATACTTAAAAAAAGGCCATGGTGTAGTTCAAAGTGATGGTCTTCTATGTGCTAGATATGAGAAACCATTTAAAAATAAGGCTTTACAAAGAAAATGTTTCTATAACCTCCTAAATATTTATACTTTTGGGAAGGAGGACGACAGTTTTGAGCTTTGTGCTTCTACAGAGGGAAAAAGCACAGTTAATTCACATTTTGGCTCCATGGGAGAAATAGCTTTGGACGAAGGAGATTCTGCAGTTTTCTGAAAAAGGCACAAGCAGTCAGGAGTTCGGGATTCTATTCTCCCCTCTGGCACTGATCTACTCAAGGCACTTCAGTCTCTCCCTGCCCCAGTTTCTCTGTCTCTGGAGAACAGGGATAATGATACTTCGGTAAAGCGCTTTGAAATCGATAGATGAAAAATGCTACATAAGAGCAAAAGTATTATTAATCAGCTTCTTCCATATCTACAAACAGGCTTTTCACTTGTAGTGTTCAAGATGACTAGAACTGATTGACTAGTAAGCCGTTGCTGTCATTAAACACGAAGCAGTTTCTCTGTGATATTTCAGTTTGAGTGTTTTCTCCACAAAATACTACATAAAAATATTAAAATCCAATCCTGTGAGTTTCTGTGCCTCAGTTTCCACTGAGGTCAATGAGCCAGCTCCTCAACAGCTGGAAATCAGTATTTCTCCATTGACTTTAGTAGGGGGACATTCATTTACATCATCTGAGGATCTGATCCCAGGAGAGATGAACTTGCAGCACCTTACAGGACTGGGCTCTTTATTTAGCACAAAATAAATCCTGGTGTTCTCATCTAGATGTTGGTAGTTAATTCCTAATTTTTAAGTGCAATTTTGTATCAAAGGAAGACATCCTAAAAGGTCACAGCAGACGCAAGGCTGTATAGCCAGATGTGTGGGTGGCTTATCTCTGTGGTAGCAAGCCCACTATCTTCTGTCTCTAACTGGATAAACTTTATTGTAGCTTCTACCCAGGAAGGATAATTGTGATGCAGTCTATTCTGTCTAATGCCTGTTCAGTAATTCACTTAAATGTTGGCTGCAGGGAATAGATGAAGGCCCAGAGGGACTCAAGCTGATTTCTGACATTATTCGAGAGAAAATGGGAATAGACATCAGTGTGCTGATGGGAGCTAACATTGCCAATGAGGTAGCAGCAGAGAAGTTCTGTGAAACCACAATAGGTAACAATCTGTGTAATTAAAGTGTTTAAATGTTGATGTCTATGCTCAAAACTCCACATTGAATAATTTGAACATCACTGTTGCCAGCTTTAATCAATCATTATCAGAAGGTGCTAAGTCTTTCATATTTAATTTCTGAACTTCCTATAATGTTTGCACTTCCAAATGTAGCAGTAGGGCATTGGGAGGAGAGATTATGAAATCTCATTGGGATTGTGACTTCAGAGCTGACTCTTATTTCTTTTACAATGAAATGAAATAATTACCAGGCCACAAAGTAACAATTATACTGTTCAATACTGATAAAGTAGCCATGCCACTGCTGTGCAGAACATTTTGCTACATAGGTTGCTACATGGTCTAATATCAAGTGATGTTTTTAGTACAGGTGTTGCAGCTTGTGAAACACTCTTTCCATCTTTATAACTTTTTAAAGGTACTACTGTATCCTTTGTAGGTTTTCATTGTAACTAGTTCTTCTAAACTCCAGGTGTTGGCCTTGATCCTGCAATTGGAACTACTAGCACAGATATCTCTGCACCCATCTAAGTCTGGAGAGCATACCTATTCATAGATTTCACAGTCTCACATGTGCATTCAAATATATACAGCTGTGTGCAATCTGAGGGAGTTAATGTTGTTAGAACATTAAATTTTTTTTTTTTTACTTTTGTGTAGTTAGCTTTGCGAACTTAGTGTCACGTTAACATCTCTTGCATATAATTATTTTAGACGATTGAGTTAGTTTAAAATGTTGACAGACATTTCTTTTTTAGGGCAACATTAGCTTGCTGTGTTAATAAGGTATCTGACTTGTTTTATCAGTAGGTCTGGACATGTGCTTAAAGTACTTCATAGAATTGCAGCTGCTGAGAAGATAACTTGGACAGTATTTTAAACCAATTTTAATTATTTAAATAAAAAAACAAGGGAAATGGATTTAAACAAAAAGGGTGTGATTGTTCTTCTGAGCTCTTAGTTCTTAACATGGATACATTTACCAATAGTCTTTCTTGATTGGAGGGAGGGGAAGTGGGGAAAAACAATCTTACTCCTGCTTCGAAGTATTCTGCTTTGAAGTATTCTGCCTTGCACTAAAAAGCCAGGTTAATAAATGAATAAATTATTCATTGCTTGCTTTTTCCCCCCTCAACAGGCAGTAAAATCCTGGAGAATGGCCTTCTTTTCAAAGAACTCCTGCAGACGCCAAACTTCCGAATAACTGTAGTAGATGATGCAGATACTGTTGAGCTTTGTGGTGCTCTTAAGGTACAGTTAGCCGTGCTGAATTTTTATATGACTGGGGAAGGGAGATGGGGGGGAAGGAGGAGAGTATTTACCCCTAAAAGGTTGTCTGTGTATCTCTCTCAAATATAAAAAATACATTCTTTAAAACTAAAATAATTGAACACACAACTCTACAAATACTAGATATAAAAACTGGAGTGAGGCATGTGGTTAGTGCATCGAGCTCTGCATCAAGATATCCTGAGTTCTGTTCCTACCTCTGCCATTTACTTGCTCTGTGGCTTTATGGAATTGATGCTGCATCTATACTCCTGAAACACTTTTAAAATCCATTCCAGCCTCTGGGCAAGGTCTGTGTGTACAGCAGCCCCTATGCAAGGGGAGAGGAATGTGAAGCTGAAATTAACCCTTTTTATACTGGAAACCACATAGTTCCCTTGCTCCCTATCCCATTTGTTTCTAGAAGCTGCTTCTACTGGCATGGTTATATCAAGCGTATAGGTGGGACGCAACTCTGCTAAAACAGTTTTTTTTAAGACTTATCCCAGACCAGGTGTTTTAGCAAAGTTATGTACCATCTATACAGTTGTCTCAACTGTGCCAGCTGGAATGGCTTTGAAAAAGAGAGGCAGGGAGCAGTCTAGTCAGACTCTGCCTGGTTAGGTGTTGACTCCAGATTTACATTCCTCTTCCCTTAAGGTTAATAAATGTTAATAAATACTGTGATGAAGAGGTATAAGGGCTCCTGGAGAGAAGAGTGAGAATGGCAGGGCTCTGTGCCCAGATACCAAAGTCTGGGTGAACCCTAGACTGGGAATTTCCTTTTTATGCCTGTTTTTGCTTATGGTACCTAGTTCTGGCTTATTCTGATAAAGCCTTGCACCTGCTGAAAAATCCTGTGAATTGCTATTTTCATCCTATCAGGTTAGAGGTAGTTTCAGAAGCACGGATGGGGCCTTAGTCTCCTTTGTCCAGTTTCACCTCGGAAATAAGGTAGTAGGTTGACACTGACTTCGCTAGAACTTCTTCTACATAACACCAATGGTGAATTTGGCCCTCTGAGCCATAGTTTCTCCATCTGCAAATGAGAATAGCAATAAATACATTTCTGGGAGATGGGCAGTAAGTAGTAAGGGGACTCCATGAACATGAAATCACGACAGTTTTTAAAAAGGAGTTAAAAATAACTTCAGGTTCTGGACTCCAGTCATCATGCTGCCATTTTGTTACTCTTTAAAATGCTTTTTCTCTCCCCTGTTGCTATGTGATGAAAGACCCTTGCAAACAATAAGGAAAACAAGTAAACTGACTAAGCACAAAGTGTTGTCAAATGTGTACAGAGTAAACCTAAAAATGGGGCATGTCTGTTAATTCCTTCCAGCTGTAGTAATTTGAGATAGTGGTTGCAACTGTAGTAGGTATAAATATTTTTTGGACAAGAAGTGGAATTTTTTTCTTCATTACCAGTGTGTCCTTCTCGAATAGTGAATATTGATGCAGCACTTTGAAGATGTAAAGCGCTATATTGTTGTATACAGATCTGATGCATGTATTCTCCAAACTTGTATTGGACAAGGTTTGTGCAGAATGGCTGAACAGTAAAACAAATATTTTTCTATTCTTTCAAAGAACTACAAAGCTGTTTTTTCTTTTGTTTTTCTAACTGAATTGTACTGATAGGAAGTGAAGTGTAGCTTAAAATGATTCCTATTGATTTTTTTTTTCTTTTCACATTAATTTACAGGAAATTGTTATATATAAGTTATTAATGGCTTGGGCCCCTGGCCAGTAATACAGTAGTTCATGTTCTCTAATGTTTGTGACGGGAAGCAATTTCACTGAACACAGTCATGTACTGGTAAAGCAGCATTTATGGTACTTCAGAAAATAACTGAAAAGAAAAATAAAGCTTACAAATATAATAAAGTAATATGTACTGGTAGTCAGCATAAACACTGTGTAATGATTAGTAAACGTTACATGAAATACTCTGTTTTACTTGAGGGGCTGTTTGGTTCCTGGTTCTGTTAGTCAGGTTGAGGTTGTTGTGTGGGAAATCATGGAGTCTTAAAACTACTGTGACAAAGCTCTGTCCTTGTCTCCATGGGTCCCGCATTTCCTGGCAGATTTCACTAGCCTCAGAGGCTCACTGTGACCCTCCACATAACCCGTCTCTCTCTAGAGACAAGGATCACAGTCTACTGAGCCATTTTCATCATAAGCCAGCAAGGGAGGTGAGGAGAAGCTATCCTCCCTTGCACAATCTCTGTTTCTCCCAGTCTCAGTGATTAATCGCAGGGTGGGGGGCAAAGGAGGGAGCCCAGGCCCACCCTCTACTCCAGGCTCCAGCCCAGGGACCCTAATAGTATCAGCTCTGGTAGCTGACCTTTTAGAAACATGACACTTACAATTCCCTGGGCTACTTCCCCCACAGCAGCCCTCGCTTCCTCAAGCTCCACTTCACCCTTACTTCAGGACCTCCTTCCTTGTGCCTGATATGGTGTGTACTACTCATCTCTCCAACAGTGCAACTTCCTCCCACAGCTCCTGACATGCACACCCACCTGACTAACTGGGAGGCTTTTAACTAGTTTCAGCCAGCTCCTGATTGGCTTCAGGTGTCCTAATCAACCTAGCCTTCTCCCTGCCTTCTAGAAAGTTCTTAATTGGCCCCAGGTGTCTTAAATGACCTGGAGCAGCTGCCATTTAACTTATCCTGGTACCAGGGATTTGTTTACCCTGGAGCTAATATATCTATCTCCCACTACTTTTCTATAGCCATCTGGCCTTGCCCCATCACACTACATTCAGGTAATTTGCAGGAGATGAGGAGCCTGGTTTTCAGACAGCTTTTGCTGTGAATCTGGCATATTTAAATCCTGCTTGAAATTATGTAACTGGCAGGAAGCCTGTGATGGACTGGTAGGCTAGATTCTGATCTCTGTTATGTTAGCGTAATCTGGAGTTATTCCAGTGGCCTTTACTGCAGTGATTCTGAATTTATACTGATGTTACGGAGATCAGAATCTGGCCTAGTTTATCCACTGCTTTCAGATGTTCTAGTGGTGATATGCAGAGTCACCAAGAAAACATCCCTGTACACAATCCTGTTAGAGTTGGTCAGAAAATTTTTACAGATTTAGATTGTTCCCTTTTTTTGATTGTTGAAATTTCATTTTGACATTTTCTGACCCCTCTAATTCCTGTATACTTCTGGAAGAAGGAACTGTCTGGGAACATGAAAACTCTTGAAGACATAATTAGAGGTGGATTTAAGCCAGTGAATGTTGGGTTTTGACTTCAGCTCAGAGAGTGAGCTCTAGGTGAAAGGGACCTTGAGATTGGTGTGTCTAAACTCCTGTAGGACTTGGATGTCTGCTGACACATTGCTGGAAGGTCCAAGTCAATATAGACATAAGCATCTATCTGTAGGTGTTGAAGAATTTAAGACAGTTTCTCTTCTGAATCTAGATAGCTACTAAGATTAAATTTGCATATTTTCTTGATCTGTTCTTTTATTATTATTATGATTGATGTTTGTTATTACTGGTGTGAATGAATTTTAGGTCTTGTTACTCACCAGCTAAAGTCACTGATTAGTGGTCTAAAAGGCCTAGTCTACTAGGGTCTGATGCTGACAGTTTAAAATAACATGAAAAGGAATTTGATAAAATACTCTGCCCTGAGGAGACAACCCAGTGGGTGCTGATCACAGCATATCGCCAAATTTGTCCTGACTGTGGGTATGTAAACACTTCTTCCCTGAGCTGTTCATAATTCAGACATTGCTATCTTGGGCTAGTGCATTGAGAACCTCAATGTGAAACTGACTAGCAAGTTTACTTTAAGTTTCTAGCCTATCTTTCTTGCGTATACTAAGCAAAATGAGAACAGATAGTGAAATGTGAACTAGGCTACTTTAAAATAGAGAATTTTAAAAATTTTATTACTGGTAATTTAGTTAACAATTTTTTTCTTTTGTTTTTGAAGATATGATTAACCTGGTCATAGCTCTGTTTTTTAATAATCATATTTTAGAGTACAGATGTGTGCTAGCTTTTAAAATCTGTTAAGGAATTTTCCTGTCCCTTCAGTATGATTGGGAATTTACATCATGATAAACTGGTGAAAATTGGAGCTATGTAATTCACTGATTCGAGAGAGAATTTCTCTCTGAAAAGTGAGGGGAAAAACTATGTGATCCACGAGGACAACATTCTATACTGTGAGGGTACTGTTGTAAATAGAGAGATTCTAACATAACTTCTGCAACAGTGCCTATTTTAATTGTCTGCAGTACCACTGCAAACTGCAGTCTTGAATACAGTCGAAGGCATATATTCCATCCCAATACTTGCTTTTAGAGGAGGAATTAGTAAAATGCAACTACAGTATTTATTTTAGAGTATGTAAGGTGATTACAGCAGCCACAGTACATGATTCTGGTTTCTGCATAGAACCATAGAATATCAGGGTTGGAAGGGACCTCAGGAGGTCATCTAGTCCAAAGCAGGACCAATCCCCAACTAAATCATCCCAGCCAGGGCTTTGTCAAGCCTGACGTTAAAAATATCTAAGGAAGGAGATTCTACCACCTCCCTAGGTAACGCATTCCAGTGTTTCACCACCCTCCTAGGGAAAAAGTTTTTCCTAATATCCAACCTAAACCTCCCCCACTGCAACTTGAGACCATTATTCCTTGTTCTGTCATCAGCTACCACTGAGAACAGTCTAGATCCATCCTCTTTGGAACCCCCTTTCAGGTAGTTGAAAGCAGCTATCAAATCCCCCCTCATTCTTCTCTTCCGCAGACTAAACAATCCCAGTTCCCTCAGCCTCTCCTCATGTCATGTGTTCCAGTCCCCTAATCATTTTTGTTGCCCTCCGCTGGACTCTTTCCAATTTTTCCACATCCTTCTTGTAGTGTGGGGCCCAAAACGGGACACAGTACTCCAGATGAGGCCTCACCAATGTTGAATAGAGGGGAACGATCACATGCCTCGATCTGCTGGCAATGCCCCTACTTATACATCCCAAAATGCCATTGGCCTTCTTGGCAACAAGGGCACACTGTTGACTCATATCCAGCTTCTCGTCCACTGTAACCCCTAGGTCCTTTTCCGCAGAACTGCTGCCGAGCCACGCGGTCCCTAGTCTGTAGCGGTGCATGGGATTCTTCACTTGTCCTTGTTGAACCTCATCAGATTTCTTTTGGCCCAATCCTCCAATTTGTCTAGGTCCCTCTGTATCCTATCCCTACCCTCCAGCGTATCTACCTCTCCTCCCAGTTTAGTGTCATCTGCAAACTTGCTGAGGTTGCAATCCTCACCATCCTCCAGATCATTTATGAAGATATTGAACAAAACCAACCCGTGGAGCACTCTACTTGATACCGGCTGCCAACTAGACTTGGAGCCATTGATCAGTACCCGTTGAGCCCGACAATCTAGCCAACTTTCTAGCCACCTTATAGTCCATTCATCCAGCCCATACTTCTTTAACTTGCTGGCAAGAATACTGTGGGAGACCGTGTCAAAAGCTTTGCTAAAGTCAAGGATCAACACGTCCACTGCTTTCCCCTCATCCACAGAGCCAGTTATCTCGTCATAGAAGGCAATTAGATTAGTCAGGCATGACTTGCCCTTGGTGAATCCATGCTGACTGTTCCTGATCACTTTCCTCTCCTCTAAGTGCTTCAGAATTGATTCCTTGAGGACCTGCTCCATGATTTTTCCAGGGACTGAGGTGAGGCTGACTGGCCTGTCCTCTTTCTTCCCTTTTTTTAAAGATGGGCACTACATAAGCCTTTTTCCAGTCGTCCGGGACTTCCCCGGATCACCATGAGTTTTCAAAGATAATGGCCAATGGCTCTGCAATCACATCCGCTAACTCCTCATCTGCATCATAGTTTAAACAAAGACATATGAAGACAAGATCTTTATAATATTCCAGCTTTATTTCTTGCATAATATACTGGTATACAGTAGAAGATTATGATACAGCTATACCCCGGACTAGTTTCATTCCTTTCTCCTCCTCCTTCACTCCTCTAAGCAGGGATGATTTCAGTATGGATGATTGCCTAAAAATTGAAAGGAACAGAAAATAAGAAAGTTTTGAACACAGCATTCTTCTGGCTGATAATTTTACATTTGAAATTATTCTGAAGCACATTTAAATGAAGACTAATAAGGGCTGTCACAGCTAGGTGATGAAAGAACATCTGCTGAATTTGCTGTTCAGACACATGTTCTGAATATCTGCTTCACTTGCTATATTTATTTTCTCTGACAATGGGCTGATGGAGCTATCTGGAAGTATAGAAGACGGAGAGCACTGAAATGGAGGCCTTATCATAACTCATGAAGTGTCTTGAAATGTGAGCTGCAGTTCTGTCACTGGATCTGGTGGTATCAGGGAGAGAGCTAGAAATGGCTGTAAACAATAGCTTGCTGGTTCTGTGAACCAGGTATCCACAGGTTTGTTCTGTGAACCAGGTATCCACAGGTTTGTTCTGTATCAGTAATGGTTCCTGTTGTGAAGTGCACTGAGAATTAGACTCATAGACTTTAAGGCCAGAAGGAACCATCGTGGTCGTCTAGTCAGATCTCCTGCAAATTGCAGGCCACAGAACATCAGCTACTCCTGAAATAGACGCCTAACCTCTGGCAGAGTTACTGAAGTCCTCAAATCATGGTTTAGAGACTTCAAATTACAGAGAATTCCCCATTTACATTAGTTTAAACCTGCAAGTGACCCTTGCCCCATACAGCACAGGAAGGCAAAAAAAAAACCCCAGGCCGGTCTGACCTGAAAGAAAATTCCTTCCCAACCTCAAATATCTGTTGTCTCACTCCTTTCTGCACAATAGTATGTGTAAGCAGAAGGGAAAACAGGTTCTAATACTTGTATGGGTATCCTTAGACACCAGCTCAGGTTTGCAGCACAGATGAAAGCATGAAATCTCACATGGATTACACACTGCTTTTCCTTTTACTATCAGCTTAATTGTGGAGGGACAATATGTTGTTAAAAAAGGCCTCTGAAACCATATGCATCAACACGATGAGGGACTCCATAAACTTACTGTCAAAACCAATGTTGGATTGCAAGTTTTAAATTATTCTTTGTTGGTACTGACCCTCACGTTACAAAATGCTCATATGGTCATCAAAGTCTGGAACTGTAGCATACGCAGTATGCGTAGCCTTTTGAAGTTAATCAAACTTGCATTTCTGAAGGGCTCTGTGTGATCACACTGAGTTGCTTATGAGAAGATGACTTTCCCATCTGTTCTACAACAGTCCCTAAACTCTGGGCAGGATCAAAACTCAACCATCTTCTTGGGCTTCAACTTTATATTATCTTATTGCTTAGATGTCTGTTAAAGTCCAGGCCTTGCTTAGGACTGCTCTGCCTACCACTTAGATCTTCTCATCTCAGACCCAAGATATCTCTCTCAGGGCAGACCCATTCAGAAGCACTTCCTCCTTTTGTTTGTATTCACTCCAGCTGCTGGGCCCTCCTTGCTTACTTGAGATAGCTGGCAGGTAGTTGTGTTCAAAGTTGAGTTGTTGGCTCCTATGTGCTGAGGCGCCACCATGGAGTGAGACCCAGAGTCACCTGCAGGTGACCTTTTTTTTTTAGTGTTTGGTTTAAAAAAAAAAAGCTTTTCAGTAGTGTTATTTAATGTATTTATTTAATTTTAGCTTGGGGCATTGAGTTACTCTTAGTTTCAAGTCATCATAAAGGCAACATTTTAAAATCATGAACCTGCAAAATAGAATTGCTCTTACTTTGTCTCCAAAACTCCACAGCTTTATGCACAAACAGGTATTTGCACAGGTAAATTGAGTATTTGAGCTTGCAAACAGATAGGCACATTTCTATTGTGCATAAATATGAGTTCCTGCAAATGCAATGGATATGCATGTAACTGAAAATATAGGGGCTTTAGTGATAATAGAGCTCAGGATATCTGTGCTGCTGCATATTAATGTCATGTATATTAAATCTTATAGGCAGCAGATGGTACTGGAGCTTGCATCTGTCAAATAATTTAATGGAACCTTGTCAACAGGGAAAAAAGAGTTTATTGATTGCAGCAAAAGACAAAGGAGCATCTTAACTGTCAGAGTAGGGACCACTAGAGTGTATGTTAACATTGCCGTTACTAATTAAGGAGAGACAGTGTGGCCTAGTAGACAGAGCATTAGACTGGGACTCAGAGGACCTGGACTCTGTTCCTGGCTCTGCCACTGGGTCTACTGGGTGGGCTTGTGAAAGTCACTTCACCTTTGCATGCCTCATTTTCCCCCATTTGAAAAATGTTGATGATACTGACCTCCTTTTGTAAAGTGCTTTGAGATCTACTGATGAAAAGCACCATGTACTAGGTGGTGGTATTATTATTAATTATTAATTTGTCTTCAAAATAAGACTCTCTTGTCTTGTACAGATCTTCATTAAACTGATCTTCTAATGGTCTCCAACCTTTTAAGCTAGAACAGAAGTTCTCTGATTGTGATTTGTGGAGTATCTGGCTGCTCTTGGTGAGAGCTTCTTCTTCATATATCCAGCAACTAAATTATATTAAAAGAAAACAAAGTGCATAGTGCTTCCCAATATCGCTTGCTGGAGTTGCCACATGGGTGTTCTGCAATAGGAAAGGAGGAATCTACAAGACACTCTGTGGACCACGAAAAATTTGAGAGCTCCTGAGCTAGAAGTTGGCGCCCCAGTAGCACCTTTGCCCAAAACAAATAAAGTAGCACAAAAAACAAATATTTTCATGCATGCTTTTAAACTTACCAACTTAAAAAAGTCACGAACAAGCTTTCTTTATACATGTCCATTCTTCACTGAGGACTGTAAAAGAAACCAAGCTTGATATTTCTGCGTAAGGTCCTGCCCCCAATCTTTCTTGTTCCTCAGCCATCTGCATTCAGTACAGGCTGTTTTTCCTTTTGCCTGCATGCTGCCTAGGTGCCAGCAGCAGGATAAATGAGAGCTCAGGAGAGAGAGTTTTCCTGCTCCCAGCTCCTTTACCCACCACCACAGTAATCCCTGGCAGCCAGGAGGAGCAGTTGCAGGGGAAGTCCTGCTTAGCCCTGCAGCCTTGGGGTGGAGCATTCTTAGTCACTTGGTGGGGGTAGTGCAGATACAGTTGGCACATAAGATCTGTGAGGGGAGGGAGAATGCTCAGTTCTGAGGGACTCTTCAAAGAATTTAGTGGCTGAACTCTTTTAAGCCTATACTGAGCACGAGTGAACTGAGATTTTTTCAGAAGCTTATAACTTTCGCAAATTTAAGCGAATTTTCATTGGGATAGCACAAGGCACAGCCCTAGCACCAAGACAAACTTTCTGCCAATTTGCAGGCCCCTGTTCCAAAGCATTAGTTTCTGAACAAAACAGCTATGGGTTTTTTTAAAAAAAATATGTGCAAAACAATGTATTTTTTCCCCTAACCTTATTCTGAGAAATGGCTGAAGCATTTATCTGATGCTTCCTCAAAAATTGAGCCTAAGGCAGACACTTGACATGGAAAATTTCAGCCCAGATGGTTAGTTTGACGTTATAACTGGAAACAGAGAAACTGGAAACGGAGAATAATCAAATGTGTTAGGCAAACTTAACTATAGGCATTGCTACCTATTATATATATATATAGAGAGAGAGAGAGAATTGTCATATCTCCTTTCATTAAGGAGAGGTCAGAGAAAAGTGGAAATACAGAATCTGGCATGTGAATTCATAAAGTAGCTGTATGAGGCTATGATATCATAGGTGTACCTATGTTATGAGGCTGTGTGTGCTAATCACTTCTTGGTTACTTGCAGGCTACCTGTCAGAATGTGCAATGGCAACATTGTAGAAAAGGTCTAACAAGCTGATGCTTTCAGAATTAAAACCTGCACACTGTTTTCCCTGCTCAAGCTGGTCAAGGCCTGCTTAAAGCACTACAGCTAGCTTTCCTATTCTCTCTGACAAACAAATGATGAAAGACAAAAGCAAACAATTTAAGCACTCTGGGTCAAATTGTGGGTTATGTGGGCTGAGCAGCTTTGAAATAGAAAGAGTAAACAAAGCCAAAATAGCAGAAATTGGAGGCTAACGTTCGCCATTCATTGACATACAGCCTTAAAAAATAGTGAGTGTCCAGCAGACAAGTGGTTGGCATCTAAAGGGAAGTTTTGTGCTATATCTGCATCATACTGTTCAAAAACTGTAGGGAGAATGTGATGGAGAAACACCATAAAGTAATACTGAATCCTTCTGCATTAAGCTTCACTGTGGTGTCTTCAAGGAAGACAGTAGAGTCAGACATGATCAGTACACCTGAGAAATGCATTCATCTCACACGTCCCCAGAAAATGTCTCCAGTTTGGCCAGAACAGCAGCCTGTGCTAGTATCAGGGAGCAGGGATGTAAAAGGTGACAGAAAGAGGGACAGGTTGTGGCAATGCAACGTGGCTACAGCTTCCCCTTCTGGGGAGGTGAAAGGGCTCAGTGCTGTTCAAAAAGCAGGTACCATTAGCCAATAAGCAGCTTGGAATCCCCTAATGGAGAAAAGGATGAAGCACCTGCCAGTGAAATATCAGCGGAGTCCAGGAGCACAAACACCATCTCCCCTGCATGGGGTGGTCACACACACACGCACCATAAGGCACAATGATTGCTCTAGCTGTGTGACTGGCGCAAAAGGGTGTGTTCAAAACCTACCTGCACTAGCTTGGCTGAATTTGGCTCCTTGGTTTTTTGACTTCCCTTACAATATTCTCAACTTTAATGTTGTATTTGTGTTAGCTTTTGTATCTAATCCAGCCATCTAGCTAACACAAGCGAGCTGATATTTGTATATGTGATTCTTACCAGAACACTTGCACTCTCTCCCTTTGTAACTTCAGAGGTTCTCTAAGCTGTATCTAATTTGCTTCCCACTGTTTTTCTCCTCTCCTTAGAACATTGTGGCAGTGGGAGCCGGGTTTTGTGATGGCCTTCGCTGTGGTGATAATACCAAAGCTGCTGTTATTCGACTTGGCCTAATGGAGATGATTGCTTTTGCAAAAATCTTTTGCAAGGGACAGGTGTCTGTTGCCACTTTCCTGGAGAGTTGTGGAGTTGCTGATCTGATCACAACGTGTTATGGTGGCCGCAATCGGAGGGTGGCTGAAGCATTTGTTAAAACTGGGAAGGTATTGTACCAAGGCCTGTCTTCGTCTCTGTGTGATGGCTAGCATTGCAGAAATCTATGTCATAGGAGCACTAGGTTCAGTGCTGACTTGTTACTATAATACTGTGGTTATACTAGTCACATTGTAATTAGTTAACATAGTCTTGTCTCCCCGCCTTTTGTCCTTTAGTGTGTTACCATAGAGACAGTGTTGCAAAGCTAGAATGAATGAGACAGTTCCAAAGAGAAGGAGAACTGGAGGTAGGGAGTAGGGGAAAGAGGAAGTTTACACACAGGCATGTAGGTAATTACCATTATGAAAACCATGGACTGCTTTTGGAGGAAGTGTTAGGATTCTTCAATGACACTAGCCAGCTTCTCCCATCAAGTCTTCCATGCATCTTAATACTCATGTTGAGTGACTGTTCATTTAAGATTTTAGTTCTACCACCCTCAGCTGGGCAAACTTTGGGAGCTGTCTCCCCATGCTGAAGCAGTAGTGTCATCCAGGAGAGGAGAAGACCCTTATCAGGGCTTAATAACCTTCTTATTCTTCATAATATTCTTCAAAATGGTGTCTTAGGTTGGAAATACCTTGTCATGATTAACCTTTTTTTTATTATTTTTAAAATACTGTTAAGTCCATTGAAGAACTGGAGCAAGAAATGCTAAATGGCCAGAAATTGCAGGGACCACAGACTTCGGCAGAAGTATATCGTATCCTGAAGCAGAAAGGAATGGTGGATAAGTAAGTAAGAGGACATGGGGCATTTATTTTGTTTTGTTTTGCCCTCCATTTTTTCACTCTTTGTTTTTTGATCATTGTGAGACTTTTGCTTTTATGTTCAGGAAACAAAGTGAAATGCTGACAAAGTGACTTAAACCCCAACAAAATGCATACATTTTAAAACAGCGAGATTAATGTGACTATAATATATATACTAGAACTAATGGTGTGGGAGCCTATATTTAAACTCTGAATGCTCTGCAATTTAATCCTCCATTTACTCAGAGATATCTTGGTGATCCCATCTGCCCTAGGCAGGAATAAGGTAATGTAGGAGAGGAAGTGCCCTAGGTTTTAACATGGAATTTCCTAATCATATGGTTTGCACCCATGGAAATTCCCATGGAGATAGGAATGGTACTTCCTTACTGCGCAGATCTCAGGGATGCCCCTTGCCTCAGCTCTGCTGCCTTTTCCTACTGGCTCTTGCCTACCTCTGAACGGCATGACTCTTGCAGGAGCCTTGTTTCCATTCACTTCCCCTCCCATGGGCTTCGCCTGGGTTGTCCTCCTTATACACGCTCCTCCAGGGTTGGGTTATGCAATGCGGACCAGAAAGCAGCATAAATTAATAGAGCCAAAAGCAGGGTGGTTGGGGTTTTAGCAGGGTAGTTGGGGGTTTTTTTTGGTTTTTTGGTTTTTTTGTTGGGGGTGGAAAGAGGTGGGGGGAAAGAATCCTGAGGAGCCCAGCTGGTTCCCCTCCTCTCTCCAGATTGGTAGAGTTGGAGTTCCCATGAATGGGCTTCCATGGAGTCACGAGTCCGTGGAAGACTGCCACGGAGGCAGAATGTGGAAGAGAGCATGGGGCCATGAGTACAAGTGTCTGAGGATATGGCCTAGGAGGCATAGTGGCATGTTTGATTTGTCTTTGCCTAGTTTTGACTTGGTTTTAATCTTTTCCCAGAATAATCTTGAGTTTCTCATAAGGGAAGTATTTAGTTTTTTGACACATTTTGTAGACATTCTTGATGACTTGCCTAGAATAATTGTCCTGGTGACTATTGTTCTGTTAATTGCTGCTGGTTATAATTCAGAAATGAAGATTTGTGGCTACTAACAGAGTAAGAATAAAGACAAAATTGGTATCTTTCTGAAATTGGCAGGGTGGGGTGGGTGGGTGGGAGGGATACTTCTGAACTCAGGGCCTCCTCCTGTGAGGTGCTCAGCATCTTTCATGGTCTTGCTAAGTGTCCTTACCTCCCAACAACTTCACTAGGAGTTAATGGTGTTCAGCACCTTGCAGGGTCGGGCCATAAGAGAAAAGCTGCATCGGTTTAACAATGCTTGGTCCAGGTTGTAGTCTCTGGAATGTACCATAGGTAAAACCTATTGACCCTATTCAATCAACTATGTTTCTGCATCGGCTGTTTGGCCATTGATTTGTACAGTTTAAGAGTGCTTATTCCAAATCACTTAAATGAAACTGCATACAAAAATTGTAAGGTATGTATAAAGGATGGCAGCTCAGTGCTTATACAGCTTGACAAATCAAAAAGGAAAATATGGCATCTAGTATATTGATTTTTGTTGTTTGCTAGACAATAGAGGATCTGAAAACTTCTGAGGCAAAATTCCACCATTTAATCCATATTCACAACTGCCCCAATAGCCTGCCTACAAAACTGGTTGATGTACTTCTGAAGCAATGGTAGGGACTCAGTTTCAGGTTCTCTTCAGTACATGATGCATTAGTTCACTCTTCATTGCATTCCAATAATTTACCAGTGAGAACTCCCTGATGCGGAAGAGAAATATCTTATCTGCATAAGATTATAACTCTCACAGGGAAGCTAATAAACAAGGGAATTGTTTGTCAAGCCTGATGTATCTTCTTGTTAGTTTCATGTATAACTTAAACATATAAGCAAGCATTTACTTAAGGTCTGTGTTAACTCACAATATTGCAGAACTGTAAATAAACAATAAACTAGAATATAAAGCTGAGCGTCTTAATAAACCCTGTAGCTCACGAAAGCTTATGCTCAAATAAATTGGTTAGTCTCTAAGGTGCCACTAGTACTCCTTTTCTTTTTGCGAATACAGGCTAACACGGCTGCTACTCTGAAACTTAATAAACCCTGTAAACAGAAAGACCGTCCAGTAGCTTTCTTGCTGGTAAAATTTGTTGCTTATCTCCAAGGAAAAGGAGCCTTGTTACTAAAATTCTGTTTAACTGACCAGCTGTATGTAGTGGCTGCTTTCATCTCATAGATGGGTCAGAAGCATGGATAGTAGCTTTGATATTGTGGTTCTCTTTCCTTTGTGACACCTAGTTTACAGTAAAATAGAATCATCTAACTTAGTATTTCCTGGTACAAAACAAAGCAGGTTCTCCTGATGTCATTTATTCAAGAGATTCTGCATGTGCGTGATTCCTAAAGCCATATGTAGACTGTGTTTAGTAAGACTTGGAATGTGTTTTCTTCAGCTCTTCCTTTTTCGGATGAGGCAAAATCACAAAAATGAACAGTTTCGTCAGTTGATTGGCAGTCCCTTTTAAAAATTATTTTTGGCAGTTTTTAAAGTGCAGTTTTTTTCATGCACCATCTGCTTTTCTATGTTTTAGTACTACTTCTAAAAATAAGGCACAGAAGTCCTATCTCTGCAATGTATGCACAATTAAGCTGGTTGGGGGAAGAAAGCTGTTTAGAACAATCGCTTTCAATAGTTACTGTTTGTAATGCTCTCTTAGACATCTTCAAATAAGTTATTTTTTTATTTTTCTGCTTTTCCGTTTGGCAAGTACAGAGCTGAACACAGCAGGTTTTTTTTAATCGAGATGACATGAAGTAGGCTATTGTTTATTTCTCTGCTTTTGTCCTCATCCTAAAGGGTAGTTTTAAAAACTCATGCAAATTTTTGCTGGATGATACTGTCATTCTTGGACACTTGGGTGTAAAATAGTATTTTTGGATTGTGTCAGTTAGCGAAGTTATTTCCAGCTGGTTACTATACAGACCCCCTTCTCAATTCTCACTATTGCACCTAGTGGAAGCTGAATGATCCTATTTTAAGGGCATTGGCTTTTTAATCTAATCTTCAAACATTTGCTTAAAAACTGTGCAGTATACTCTGGTGCTTTTCAAAAAATAAAAATTTAAAACATAGGGTTGAAAGTCTAGTAAGGGTAGTGTGATGGGTTGCATCACAGAAACCCCTTGGGGGCTGCCAACTGATGTGCCAAGACTACTTCTGCCCCTGCCTTCCCTGCCAGTTTGGGACCTCAGAACCCTGCCGCGTTTTGCCAGACACACTTGCCGGCCACAAACACAGACCCACGTCTGAACCACATCCCATAAACTGCAAGCTTAACTGAAAGCAGCTTAAGAAGTGTTCCTGTCTTTAACGCTCAGATGCCCAACTCCCAATGGTATCCAAACCCCAAATAAATCCATTTTACCCTGTATAAAGCTTATACAGGGTAAACTCATAAATTGTTCACCCTCTATAACACTGATAGAGAGAGATGCACATCTGTTTGCCCTTCCCCGCCCCCCGAGGTATTAATGCATACTCTGGCTTAAATAATAAATAAAAAGTGATTTAATTAAATATAGAAAGTAGGATTTAAGTGGTCTCAAGTAGTAACAGACAGAACAAAGTGAATTACCAAGCAAAATAAAATAGAACACGCAAGTCTATGCCTAACACAGTAAGAAAACTGAATACAGATAAAACCTCACCCTCAGAGGTGTTCCAGTAAGCTTCCTTTTACAGACTAGTCTCCCTCTAGTAGTCTGGGTCCAGCAATCACTCACATCCCCTGTGGTTACTGTCCTTTGTTCCAGTTTCTTTCAGGTATCCTTTGGGGGTGGAGAGTCTGTCCCTTGAGCCAGCTGAAGACAAAATGGAGGGATCTCCCCAGTGTTTAAATAGACTTTCTCTTGTGGGTGGACACCCCTCCCTCCCCCTGTGTAGAATCCCGGCTAAATGATGGAGTTTTGGAGTCACATGGGCAAGTCACATGTCCATGCATGACTCAGAACTTACAGGTAGCAGCCATGGTTCACATGCTACCTTGAACGTCCTCAAGTAGGCTTCTTATGTGGATTGGAGTCTTTCAAGATCCATTGTCTGTTAAGTGCTTCTTGATCGGGCATTTAACTTGCACATTCCTTTCTCAAGAAGCTGACCAATGTTTACTAAGGCTACTTAGAAATCAAGCAAGTACACAGCCAATATTCATAACTTCAAACACAAAAATGATACATGCATACAAATAGGATTAATAGATTCAGTAGATCATAACCTTTACAGAGATATGTTACATGGCATATGTAGCATAAAACATATTTCAGTTATGTCGTATATACATTTATAAGCATATTTTCATAAAGCCTTATGGGGTGCAACATCACTGGTAGAATTTAGGCCTCAATCCTGCAAACTTCTATGCAGATGCATGGCTGTTTGTCATATGGAGGCTTGTAGATGTCAGTGATACCCAACAGAGAGAGATGCACTTTGCAGGATCAGCATGTATATTTACAGTGTAAGTTGGCTATAGAACTCTTCATCTGAAAGGTAGTTGCAGAACTAATCCCTTTAATGTTCCCAGATGCACATTTCACATGTAGTATACATGCTTTTCCTGCCTCTAGTATTGTTGTCACCATTAACTTAAGCATTGTCATTTTTTCAGTAAAGTGCTTCTGAATTGTGCTCACAGAAATATTCTCTGTGATGGAGAGCAGTAAGTTGGTATTAAAATGTTGTTTGAAACAATGGTCCCATCTTAAATCAAGCAACTTCTCTGAACAGCCTGATAACTAGCAATGCAATACCTGTACCCATCTGAAGCTTACTTTTGCTTCATACAAGTACAATATGTCTTGTGCCCATCTCTAGAAATGATCACACAAACAGACATTCCTATGTCAATTTTAGGCCTAACATTTAAGATTTAATATTTAAAAACAAAAATCCCTTAAGGCCAACAGAATTCTTTTTTTTTTTTTTTTTTTATTCCTACAAAAAGTTTTGCAATGATTTTAAACATTCTGTTGTGGTGCTTGCAGCTTAAACACTGTAGCCTTTCAGATCTAGAAAGTGAAATTGACTAGGTCTGTTTTCATTATCCACACTGAATATAAAAATAAATAGGTTTAGGATTTTTAAAAATTCTTTGTTTTAATAGTCCTTTAATGTCAGTAAAACACACATGGAAGTTTTATTTTTGAAAACGTGGCCAACTTAAAAATAAATAAATAAATAAAAAGTCAGGCTCCTATTTATTTTAAGGATCCTAAAACCCATACTTACCTGTAGACTTTTACATTTGAAAATCTTGGTCTATGATTTTTAATCTGATGGGATCTCTGAAAAATTTGTGGTATCCTAATTTTTTTTTATACTTGATCATTATTTGAAAGGTTGATCTTTTCTGTTTGTAGCTGAGCGTGTGGTAAGATGATTGCGAAAAAAATAGTGGCAAGCATTTGTTTTCATTTGTGAAATAAATGAACTGTCAAGTTATGCATAACAATGTTGCAGGATCCAGTATGGCTTGATAATGATTAGGCTTTTGAGGGTCTGAATGTATGTAGGTATTGTATAGATTCTGCACTCATCATCATAGCATGAGTGCCTTGTAAATTCCAAAAGAAACACACAGATTCTCAGGTGCTCTCTTCTCTACCTAACAAGACATTATAGATTAATCTTATGTTGCTTTTTTCTTTTCTTTGCTAGGTTTCCACTGTTCACTGCTGTATATCAAATCTGCTATGAAGGGAAACCTGTTCAAGAAATGATATCCTGCCTTCAGAGTCATCCAGAGCATATGTAAAATGAATTGTGCAATTATACTAATGCAGCTTCCGCCTTTCAAATTCATATTTGGGTTCAAGTGGATGTAAGCATAAGCTTCATAAGAAGCTGCACATTAGGCAACCATGTGAATGTATATGAATTTCTGTAGTTTTTTGGACACAATTTAACATTGTAATGTACTGTCATCTTGGTGTCTATCATTTTACTGGCTAAAAAGCAGGTGTTTTAAGATATACAATGCAAAACTTGCACTATATATATATAGTATGCATAAAAATATGGATGCATCTATTGTATTTCTACAGTACAAGATACAAACAACATTTAGTAATCTTTCATTCTGAAATTCCTCTCTCATTAAAGACCCAATCCAGTGCACACTAGAGTCAATGGAAAGAATCCCATTGGCTTCAATGGGAATTGGTTTGGGCCCTGATAGCCCCAGTAGTGTAAGCTATGTCTACTAAACTTGATTTTATTCTGTAATACACATCAAGACTTTTTACATGTTTGCATGCTTTTTGGAGATAGTCATTTTAAGCAATATTAATGAAAAGCTAGTTGTAGCAGTTATTCAAGGAGGGAGCAGTGGAATAGCATTTTAACTAACTGCGTTTAACAGTATCATATGATTTTTAGACAGTCTCAAAATATCAGACTAGTTTAAATCAATTTTTAAAGGGTATTTAATCTTTTAAGTGTAACATATTTTAAAAGGGTACATTACCTCCCCCTCAATTTTTATCCCTTTCTGCTTTTATTTTTGTATTTCTGCATTTCTATCTTTCTCTTGCTGTTTCCAGGTATTAAGCTGTTCTAGAATTCTATTAGGAAGGACAAGCAGAAGGATTTTACCAGCACAGACTCTAGTATAGGGGCCCTGAGGTTCATTCATGTGCTGTGTGATTCCATTTATTTTATTTTAGGCCCATTCTTGTGCTAGCCGCTGCCCAAAACTGTCACGCTCTTCTAGCTTAACCTTCAGCTGCATACCACACATGGAGGGATTTCCCAGTACTTCAAGTTTGTGTTGTCTGTTGTCAAATGAACTGTGCTCCTTTATGCTAACTGCATCCATTTCAGTGCCTGCCAGTGACTGATGTGTCAACTGTTCTCTATTGACTTGATCCAACTTCTACTGAAGTAAATGAAAAAGTTCCCATTATTTAATTTGAAAGACTCTTGTGGGGATTGGATCAAGCCTTTTCTGACCAATCTGTCTGAAAGCTTCTCAGAGGCCAGGCTGCCTCTCTCTGTTCCCTTTAAGGAAGGAGGGACTGGAAAGGTTATGGGGGAGGTCAATTTGAATGCTTCTGTTGCACAACTGTTGGGGTACTGCTGGAATATCCTTTGTAGGAACATTTTGAGGAAAGGTGGGGGGATGGATGGATCTTTCTGGCCCATGAGTTTATTTTGTTTAAAAGAAAAAATGAAATCTAGCCTTAAGGATCAGGCGTATGGCTAGGCATGTGAAGGGACAACCCATAGTTGAGATCAGAGGAATAAGGTTTGTCTAGAGACTAATAGAAGCCAGCACTGAGCTAATAAGAGAAGTATCTTGCTGTTTGGAATACAGACTCCTAATCCCTGAGCAAGATATGGATTGATCACTACTTGCTGTTACCAGCGGTGTTGTTTACAGGCCAAGAGCTTTGAGCATGAAACCTTTATGAAGCTTTAAGATGTCAAGGTATAGGCTTAGGAGTATCAGTCACCCTTGCTTAAAGTGCATTATATAGCTTTGGATATTTTTTACTCTGAAATAAGAAAGAGCAGTAAGGCACCTTCATGTAAACAAAAAAATATTTCCGAACAGGGGCTGGCATTTTGCATATGCCAAACCAACCATTATGTTTTAAATTATTTTTAGAAGATCATGTGAATGTCTACAGATATGCAGGGCTACAAAAGATCATTTTATTGGGGATGTTTTGCCTTATTTTTCTGAACATGGTGCTGAATAATGGAAAAGGTTGGGGTTAGTTTGAAATGTATGGGGCAGTGGGATTTTGAGAATTAAAATCTCTGATAGAACTGATCTGTGAGAAATTTGTGCTCAGCCCATTTAAAGAACATTTTAGTAGTTGGAAACATTGATATATTAACGCACATATGAAACATACACTCCCCATTATAGCATAACTCGCAGTGGGTTTGCTTATGTTAAATTATATTTTTAAAAAATCCACCAAATTGGGTGGATTTGACTTTGTATTTTATTTTTACATATAGTATGTAGAATAATACAATTTTGTAAGATACATAAAGGGCAATATAAGCTAAAAGTGGTGAATTATATGTACTGTAGGATGGGGTATTTTTTTTTGTTTGTTCTCATGCTCTTTCCTCCACTTAAGGAGTTGAGCATTTTTAGATCTCGTTTTTTATGTAAACCCAGTCAGTGACAGAGCCAGAGGGAGGTTTGTTTATTGAATCATTTTCTCAAATCTACAATCCACTCACTTCCCCAATAAAATGCAAAACTTCTATAATTAAGGAATTTATCTTGTTTTCATTTCTGTCGATATTTATTATTCCACCATTTCTATTTCTTTGTCGTTGTTGCTTGAGAACTTTTGGCTTGGCATTATTTTTTTCATTAATATTTACTACTAATTATGATACTGTGAGATATATATATATATAGATAGATAGATATAATCCGCACTAAAGGATAAGGGACCAGTTTTGTGAACTCTCTTTTGCTTGCTACTGGGAGTAGTCCCGTTAAAGACACTCTGCCCAATAGTAAGTTGTTTTTTTTCAGGATCAGGTCCTAAATTTGTATCTTTCTTGACTAACTTATGAACTATCACTAAAAATCACTAAGGGAACTGCATTCAGTCTTCTAATACACCTCTACCCCGATATAATGTGACCTGATATAACACGAATTCGGATATAACGCAGTAAAGCAACGCTTTTGGGGGACAGCGCTGCGTGCTCCAGCGGGTCAGCGCATCAGCGTTTCTGGCTCTGACACGCTGCTCTGAGTGGCGTGTTAAGGGTGCCGGGCCGGGGCCGAGGGGTTGGATAAGGGGCAGAGGGTCTTGGGGGGCGGTCAGAGGACAGGGAGCAGGGGTTTGGATGGTTCGTAGGTTCTGGGGGCAGGGCGATCAGAGGACGGGAAATGGGGGTGTTGGATAGGGCGTGGGAGTCCTGGTGGGGCCTGTCAGGGGGCGAGGGGGTGGATAGGGGTTGGGGCAGTCAGGGGACAGGGAGCGGGGGTGGAGGGTTGGATGGGTCGGGGATTCTGAGGGATCAGTCAGGGGCAGGAAGTAACTATTAATAAAGGAAATGCTCAAGGCCAAAGCAAGTTCAATATAACGCAGTTTCACCTAGAACACGGTAAGATTTTTTGGCTCCTGAGGACCACGTTATATCAGGTTTGAAGTGTACTACCTAACTAGCCCATTACACATGTACTGTATTGTTTAAGGATTGAAAATGGATACCTCTTTGAAAGCTTAGTAGAATAAATATTTTGTCTTGGAATCACTTGTTTTTAGTATTCATTTTTTATCACCAAGCTTTCTTTCTCTTGTTGACGCTAAAGATGTAATCAGGATAGATATCTGAGACTGCCATACAAGGGGCTAGAGCAGTTTACTGATTGTCATCTAAGCATCAGTGTTTTCATTTATTGTTTTGCTAACACAGTCTTGAGTCGGGCCAATCAAATAAAACAAGATGTTCTCTGTGGTATGAACTGCATTATCGTCTTCAGTTCATATAATGATCGTGTCATCCACTAGAGGTCGCTGCTGCACAAAATTCTACATGGTCTGCCGTAGATTGTGTGTTTTCTCTTTAACATTTCCTTGAAGCTCTTAAGTGCCTTGTGCAAATAAATTCTCCGTTATTGTCTTACTTGTTGTTTGAGGTTGAGGAGGTGCACAGTTTCACCACCATGTCATGCAGCATAGAATGGATGAATCTACTGGAGGTGAAAGGAGAAGCTTGCCAATATAATTGACATCCCACAAAAACAGCTAAGGCCCCTCCATCCAAACACTACTCAGCTGACACCTTCTCACCATAACATGTTTGGCCCAGGACAGCAGTTGTACTTATGTCATCCTGTGACAATCCTTTGCCGGGTGGGGAAAAAAGGTCCTATTAGAATTAATGCTGATCCTGCCCTCATTAACTGTGTCACAGTTTTACCGTGAACTTTCTTCCCAGTTGGAGATGGCTCACTTACAGGCAGGGAGGCAGTGGCAGCATAGCTCCTAATGAAGTTGTACTCACCAGTGTGATGAGAGGGGAGTGGGCACAGGATCTTTCCTTGATTTCTGGACAGCTCTGTGATGCATGGGCCCCCACACCTTGAAAATCCCATGTCACTTGGTGGGATGAGTCAGGAACTAAATCTTATCAACTCATGGAATTTCCTACTTAATGTTGCCCCTCCTGTGAGTTTTCTGAACAGGAGGATCCAGCCTCACAGTGACAATTTACACTATGACAGGTTTCAGAGTAGCAGCCATGTTAGTCTGTATTCGCAAAAAGAAAAGGAGTACTTGTGGCACCTTAGATTTGTTAGTCTCTAAGGTGCCACAAGTCCTCCTTTTCAATTTACACTATGATGCATGGAAACACTGGCATTAACAGGAATGTAGGTTTCTTCAGCAAACAAAATAATAGCTCAATCTTATAGCACCTTTCATCCATAGATCTCAAAGTGCTTGACAAAGGAGGTCGGTATCATTATCGGGGGGGAAACTGAGGAGCAGAGGGGAAGCGACTTGCCCATTGTCACCAGAAGGCCAGTGGCAGAGCTGGAAATAGAATCCCGGTCTCCTGAGTCTTACTTCTAAGCTCTATCCACTGGGCCCCATTGCTGTAAAGCCACTGGCCATTTTCTGGTAGACAACACTGAGCGAGCATTTTAATCAAAGGTTCAGAATGGTGTGACTACTTTTTTTGTTTTTTGAAAGGGTGCCTGAGACTAATTGGTAAAACCAATCTCCATATATCCAGAAAGCATAATCCAAGTACAAGGGACCTTCTAATTACAGGGAGGCTAGGTGCATAGGAAGGCAGAAGCCACAGCAGAGAGTTAGACTGATAAATATATTTTTCTATAAATGTCATGTTCCCCTGGTTGGTGGCTAAGGGGGTGGTTGTTTGTTTATCAGCCCTTGTAAATCAGCTCAGGTACCTTTTTATTTGTCTCCGTGTAAATAATCTGGGTGCTGACCCAAGGACATGAAACATGGCAACCAAATTACAGATCTAAAATTCATGCAGATACCCAATGTGACAAATGAAACAGCAGCCTCAGTTTTCCTGCTCTGCTGCTTATTCATAGCATTCCCATCTTTGCATAAATAAATAATTCCCCCCTTGGATTTTATTTCAAGTTGGCAATCATGAACCAAGTCAGCAGACATTGCAGTTTGTCTTTAATGGAAAATAAAAAACATTCTCCCCAATATATACAGCATTTGTTTTCTGTTGGAAGAAATTGAAAAATTACCTTTCTTGGCCTGCCTTCTGACCACCATCTACTTCAGTTCTTATACAGTTTGCCATTAGCTGATGGACTATATGAAATGTGAGAACAAAAAGATAACATTTCTATTTTGAATAATACATGGGATGAGCGTCTGCCTTCACTTCCACAAAAAGCAAATGAAAGGCTGCATAGTCTAGAAGTCAGATGACTGGACTCTGAGTTCTATTTCTGTTCTTCCCTTTCTTGCTGTCAGACTCTGAACAAGTCACTTAAACTCTCAGTTTTGGTTGGCCTCAATCTGCTTCTATTTAAGTCAATCCTAAAACTCCTATCAATTTCAATGAGAGCACAGTTAGTCCAACCATGAGCATGTTTGAAATTCTTACTTTAACATCTCTGTGCCCATTTCTAAAAGCAGGGATAATACCTACTTCAGAGGAATGTTGTGCAAATCAATTGTAAAAGCATTCTGAGCTGCACAGGTGGTGTGGGAGGAGGTATTGTTTCATATTCTCTGTGTATATATAAAGTCTGCTGCAGTTTCCACGGTATACATCTGATGAAGTGAGCTGTAGCTCACGAAAGCTCATGCTCAAATAAATTGGTTAGTCTCTAAGGTGCTACAAGTACTCCTTTTCTTTTTGCGAATACAGACTAACACGGCTGTTACTCTGAAACCTGAAATATAACTTTGTACTTCAAGTGTTTTATATACATAAATGACTAGAAACAGAATAAATTATTGGTTTTAGTTGTGCATTCTTACTATAAACAGCTCTTTCAATGTAGTAGTTTGTTTAGTATAACTTCTGTCCTGAATAAAACATGTCTTAAAACAACCTCCTGATAAGATCCACAACCACCAAGAGTTATGGAAGGGAATTTTTTTTTTTTTTTGTGTTTGTGTGTTCTAAATTCATTGTTCAAGACACTGATTCCCTGTATTTTAGCTGTTACTGAACGTGAACAGCCTGTGTTCGGACGTATAAGTTTCAGATTCCAATCATCACCTGTTCATTATAGCCCCCATTAAATTAATTGGTTTTAGCCATGCTGGTCTTTTTAAACTTGTGCATTTCCATTTCCTGTGATCGCTGTAGAATCATTTAGAATCCTCCACTGCTCTCCTTTAAAGCAACTCCAACCTGGCTCCATTTTTACACACTAGGTGCTTGTGTGTGCTATTTTTACATGGGTAGTTTTGCACACTGTTGCTTGTGAAAGAATATCTTTAAGATAAAGTCCTTTTTCTGTGTACAGGTTTGTCAATAAACCCCTCCCTGATAGTATACATATGCAAATAATTTGCACAAGAAATTCTATAGTTTGAGCTCATAAGTGAGTGTGCACAAGTTTTGTGTAGTCACAGAGGCTAGCATGAGGGTCCCTGTCTTTTACTGCTAGCATTATTGTAAAAGTTCATTTAAAGTTTTTCACATTTCTTCAGGGGCAAAGCCTCCATGCACAACCCCCACTCAAGAACCATCCTTCATTCTTTCCTAGTAACCCACAGTCTTCCCACCACCTTATTTGGGAGTGTTGCTACTATTATAGGTGGAAATAAGTAATTGTCATGCCAACTCCCTGCCTTCAACACACACTCTCTCTATACTGCCAAAGCTCTACACTACCCCACGTTCTCTTATGGAAGCAAAATATATCAAATCCAGGTAAAGATTGTCTGGGCTGTCTTACCTTTTCCCCAAACGTAGTTTTACAAAAGAAAAATCAACAACTAAAAAATGTCAGATCTTCTCCTCTATCGTGATGGCCCTAGGGCTTTCTGGGTGATAGATGGCTTCTTGAAGTGCCTTTGTATTCTGGTGGCTTTAACACTATATCTGACATAACAGAATGAAAAGCTGGCAGTGTATCTCCTAAAAATAGTTGTGGAACAGTTTACAAATGTCTGATGCCTATTAAACATAAACAATTCACAGGTTTAGCTGCAGAAAACAGAGAGTGAATTTTTAGAAAGTGTGGAAGGAACTAGAATGCACGTCAGATCTAACTCAGACAAATAATTCTGTCACTGTTTGCTATGGAAGCATTCAATAATATTTATAAGGCACTGGGGAAACAATAAAGTACAGACTCTAAATATGTAAGTCCTCATATCATAGCTCAGTCCTTCTTAACACCTTGTTTCCCAGTGCAACCTGTTCATTTCCTCACTGAGCAATTTACTTCCTATGTTAGAGCCCCATTCTTTTACAAAGAAAGATTAAGCGATATTTACTATTACATTTTATTTTTAAATCTCATAGTACACAATTGGAAGTATTCCAACAGACTGAGTTCAGAGTATGCATATAAATGGAGCCATCTTTGGATCCATCTTGTCTTCGAATGCAGGCCCAATTTTCAAATATGGGGTACTTTAGTAAACCCTATATTTGGATGTTCTCATTGATACTTAGGTATATCACATGTATTTGCATTTGGATTTCCTGTCCAAAAGAGAGACAAGGATGTCCACATTTTAAAACTGGGCCCCACCTCTGTTTTGCAGCTTTAATAATGACTCTCTTCTGCTTTGCGCGTTGTTTTTCTCAGCACCCTCAAGCTTGATTGTGGTAGCAATAAACTCGATTAATCTTTGCTTTACTGTGTTGGTCTTTTTCTGTGTTGAGTTTCTTCAGCCTGAACTTTTCTCCAGGCTGTGGCCTTCCATAGAGTAGCAGCTGGTTTACTGCCAGTGTCTAAATCTGTACAACTAAAAAAAAAGGTAGGCACATCAATATCTCCATTTGGCTTCTTACGTTGTCTCTAATTCATCTGGTAGGCACGGTAACAATGTAGAATCTAAGATCATCTGAAATTTGAATTCCCACTGTTGATTTGCATCCTTCTTCCATCTACATCTTCCTTTTTCTCCCCCCAGTATCAGAGCCCCATTGTACTTGGCCCTGCACAACCACGTAGTAACAGAGAGTTCCTGCGGTGATGTGTTTCTCATCCCTAGAGGCAATCTCTGTATGTTAAGGTTTGAGAGATGTTGGCAAATCAGCGTGGAGAAGGTTGAACTGCTTTTGCCCAGGTTGTATCTGACCTGTAAGTAAACAGGACTTTTAACTTCTGACATTTTTCACACGTACTAACATCATTTATTTTAGGGTGGGGGAAAAAATTCAGTATATTGCTGAATATAGTGGGGAGCGGTAAGAGAATCTAAGTGAGTAAAAGAACATATACAAAAATGTGTAGACAAAAAAGTGGCTGAATCTAGCTCTTTTTGGTTTGTGATCATGTGCCATGTGCTGTCTTGCAATAACAGCCTAGCCTGGATATGTATTCTTCAAAGCTCTACCCCAACAAAGGTAAAGATACAAAGGAGGTGGAGTTAACATTCATTTATGCATGTGAGAGGATTCATGAACACTTTATAGACAAAAATGTAGTGAGATCAGAACTCTTTGGATTATTTTTTTCCTTTGTGTCACAGTCCAATAAAATATGTGCATACAAATCCAGACAGGGTAGTCATAGAAAATTGTAAACTCCCTGGGATGAAGATGCATTTTTCTGTCTCATGCACACTGCTGTTAACAAGTGATAAATATTAGTAAGATGTACTGGCTATAGCTATACTTCATTAGACTGTGATTTTGTCAGCTCAAAGCTAACCAGTGTTGGATCTGGTCAGTTACTGGTAGGACCTCAAGTCAAAGCTAGGACGCCGTGTTTGTGATTTGGCGGACAAAACTCATCCCTAACACCCTCTGTCTATGCTAGCCCTTTTCCCTAAAATTTTCCACTGTTGCTATTCCACCAATGGGAGGCCTAGTGTACCAGCAATCATACCTACTTAAACCAGTGTATCTGACCTGGTGATTAGAATGCTAGTGGCCACTAGTGCCTAATCTACACTGATGCTCCTGCTGTTGTTGCCACTGGTCAAGGTTGGATGGTAAGAATGTTTACAAAAGGGACAGATTCCCTGATGTATTTCTGGCTCCTTTGGGCTTGTCTTCACTATGGGCTAAATTGGTGCTACTGCGATTGATGCAGCAGGCATTGATTTAGCCAGTCTGGTGAAGACATAATAAGTTGATGGGAGAATGCTCTATACACACATACTGTTATTAGCAAGAGTGTTGTAAGCAAGACACGAGAAGTAATTCTTCTGTTCTACTCCACACTGATTAGGCCTCTACTGGAGTATTGTGTCCAATTCTGGGTGCCGCATTTCAGGAAAGATATGGACAAACTGGAGAAAGTCCAGAGAAGAGCAACAAAAATGGTTAAAGGTCTAGAAAACATGACCTATGAGGGAAGATTGAGTCTGGAAAAGAGAAGACTGAGGGGGGACATAACAACCTTTTATGTACTTGAAAAACTGTTAGAAGGAAGGGGGGTGGAAATTGTTCTTCTGAACCTCTAAGGATAGGACAAGAAGCAATGGGCTTAAATTGCAGCAAGGGAGGTTTAGGTAGGACATTAGGAAAAAATTCCTAGCTGTCAGGGTGATTAAGCACTGGAATAAATTGCCTAGGGTTGTTGTGGAATCTCCATAATTGGAGATTTTTAAGAGCAGGTTAGACAAACACCTGTCAGGGATAGTCTAGATAATACTTAGTCCTGCCATGAGTGCAGGGGACTGGCCTAGATGACCTCTGGAGGTCCCTTCCAGTCTTATGAGTCTATGATTCACTTTAACAGCAAAAATATTTAATTTTCAAGTTTAACACTTTAGGCTTGAAAGTACAATGATAGCCCTTGATTTATCTCTTTTAAATACAGGATTCCTGTTTTCACTAACCAGTCACAATTCTTTGTTAAGATAAAGAGAGAATTTTGGTGAGATTAGTTTTAAATTGAAAAAGCATTATAGTCTTAATTGTGGGGTTTGAGGTGATTAGTAAAAATGTTTTGAAATACTGCAGGCAGATACCACGAAACAGCTGAGCTTCAAGTGTTTCATTAAGATTTCTTTTTTGTTTTGCTATTTATGAACTAACAGAGGGTTTATTGTGCCTGCTTCAGTTCAGAATTGTTAGTTCATTATAATGAGTTCATGGCTTTTTCTGGCACAGTTTGTTTTCTTAATACTGTTCTCATCCAACTGAAATTTACTGCTGAGGTAGAGTGAAATCCTAATCCCCCTGTGCTGGCCAGGTGTACACAGGAGATAGTTCAGAGTGATGGTTTGGGGGATAGAATCCTCCACTCTCCCTCCATCCCAAAACTCAGAAGCTGGTGGTGAAGAATCTGAGTAGCTGGACTGCTGTTGCTATAGCCCACTGGCCTGCTGTTCTCTTCCTATATCTGCTGCAGCTTTCCCCTCTGCAACACCTTTACTTCCTGTGCCCATCCAGCACACCCATAGCCTCCCATTCTGTGCTCCTGTGGGGAGAAATGCTGAAGAACGTAGTTCCATGGCACAAGGGCCTGCACAGGATCTCTGCATATCCCTTCCTCTTCCTGGCTCATTCATGTATGGTTCTGTTGCTTTAAATTTGTCCCATTCTTCTTCCTGGAGGTTTTAACCTATAGAGAATTTATTTAAATATATTTCACCTTCTGATAAGACATTCGAACAAGATTATCTTAAAACATCCTGACTCTTTCTGTTGTTATGCATGAGGATCCTTTATTAAAGTGTGTGTTTTTTCTTGTAACATTAGCACTGATTAAAAAAAATATATAAACTGCTTCACCCTGCCCATTAGCATATTGCTTCATAATCCTCTCAATATATTCCTGCATACACAGGCAGAAACTGCCAAAACAGGCTTCTGGGTTGGGAGGTTACTTGCATACAAGACCTAATTTAAGGCCTAATTAAAGAAGCATTTGTCTACTGTTGAATTATTCTTTCTAATTTTGATTTTTCTCCTATTACTTCATGCTATGTGAATAATGAACAGAGAAATAGGATCTTCCTGATTACTACTTCACCAAAATAGAAATAGTATAATATAATAAGAAAAGAATAGTAGTTTGGTGGATGACCTGCATCTGGCCACAGAATGAAAGTTCAGAGTCCGACTGTCTGACTGAATGCTTCTGAAGTAGGTGAACAACAAAACATTATTTGTTTAATCTTGAATTCAGAGAAGTACAGTAAAATTCACCACATAAGTTATTCATTGACTATATTTGTGAATTGTTCACCCAGCTCGAATAGATAACCTTTAAAAAACATTTTGTATTGATTTTTTTTTTAAAATCACATCTAGCAAGTCAGTAAGCTGGGTGCAAGCAAACAATATGTATTTTAATACTGCTAAATGTATACATCTGGGAACAAAGAATGTAAGCCATACTTGCAGGGTGGGGGACTCTATTCTGGGAAGCAGTGACTGAAAAAGATTTGAGGTTGATGGTGGATAATAAGCTGAACATGAACTCCCACCGTGACTCTGTGACCAAAACAGCAAATGCGATCCTGGGATGTATAAAAAGGGGAATCTGGCCCTGGAAGAGTAGAGAGATTATTTTACCTCTGTATTTGGCACTGGTGTAACCACTGCTGGAAAATGGTCCCTTCTGGCCTTAGAATTTATGTATGTATCTAAGTCAGACATTATAGTCAGGGTGGAATTTTCCCTTTTATACTTAGAATCAGATCCTCAGCTGATGTAAATTTACATTGCTCCTTTGAAGTCCTGGCTAATCCTGTTAATAGCCTACACTTCTCTTGAGATACACATGCACCCAATCTGTTTTCCCACTCTTATTAAATTAACATGGAAACCTTTTTATAATGTAACTCAATATATTGTCAGCTGGGTTGATAGATGAGTTGACTGTGCAAAGTTAACGTTGGTATCTGTCCAATGTCAGACAAGTCATTAATGGGACAGTCTTTGTACTGAGTAAACTCCTATTCCCAACAAACACAACCTACAGTGCATAAATTGATTTGCTATCAGTACTCCATTTCTTGTTTTACATTTTAAGGCTTAAAACATCCAAACAATACAGTGTAAGTCTGGGATTTTCAGAGGAGCCTAATGGAGCTAGGAGACTGAATCACAGAATACCTGGGTACACCTAAAAATATTTAAATATACAGCTATGAATTATATATTTTAAAATAATTTCCTCCTGTATTTACCTGTAAGACTCAAATTCAGGTTTCCATGCTTTCCCTGCAAGAGTTGATGAGACACTTAAATCAGGGTGCAGAATTCAGCCTCTTGAACCACTTCAGGTGTCACTTGATCTTGCAGGACTGGAGTCTTTATTGGCAGATAGCAAAAACTTTTCAGGTTGCTTTTTAATATATGTTTGCAATGTTAAACAATTTAAGAACATAATCAGTTTTTTATATATTTTAAAGCATCAGAGTACACTTTTATGCCCTGCTGTTGATCAAACTTGAGTTAAATGTATACTTAAACTAGGGATGCATTTGGCCCATTTATTTAATGCATTCTTTCAAGTGCAAAAATGTCTTATGAATACAAATCATACGGTCATGTTGTTCTTTGTGTGTATGGAATTATTCTTGTACTGATCTGTTTGCAAGGTCATATCCGTTTACCATTTGAATATACTATTTCCATGTTCCTCATCCACTGGGTTAGTTATCAGAGCTTTAGATGGCCTATGTGTTGTGTTATTTTAATTTGGTTTTATTTTATTCATACATATTAAATGTTATTGATCATATTCTGACAAGTGCTGTGCAAACAGATATCATTACTCAGTGTTAACATTTAGCAAAGGTGGTATTTGGATCCTGATTTACAAGGAAAGCTCAGTCCCCAAAAGGAGAAAAGGTATACTATTTTTCTGGGGGATGAAAAAACTTAAAGGGCCAGTTAGCAAGCCATAAAGTTATGCTAAAGAAAAATTGCTGTGTAAGGAATAGCTTTCACAGAAATATGAGCTATTTGTTAAATTGCAAGAGAGAGATGGAAGGGGTTGCAGGTACATAAAAACCTTTTCAAGAACTGACAGGGAAAAAAATCTCACATACTTTTTATAATTTCTTTGTGCTTCCAAGATGGAAGGCAGCCAGGGGCAACACAATGCAGAGGATGGTTCTCCCTCATAAAATTGTCTCCACAGATTCCCCACTCTTGCAATTCCTCTTGAGCCTCTTGAATTTACCCAACTGTCATTCTGTCAAGATTCATAGACTTTAAACCAAGAAGGGACATTATGATAACCTATACAGACAATAGAATTTCATCCTTAATTCCAATTTCACCCCCCATAATTTGTGTGATTAATATCATATTTTTAAAATGGACATATAATCTTGATTTACAGATTTCAGTTGATGGAGAATCCCCCATGTCCCTTGGTAAGTTGTTCTAATGTTTAATTATCCTCAGGGATAAAATATGTGCCTGGTTTCCAGTCTAAATTTGTCTAATTTCAACTTCTGGCCACTGGATCTTATGTCTTCAACTGCTAAATTAAAGAGCTCTTTGGTACCAGATATCTTCTCGCTGTGTAGGTACTTGCAGACCATCATCAAATCACCTCTTAAACTTCTTTTCAATAATGTAGCAGATACATTAGCTGTCTTCATATCAACCACAGCACTGGCAGTATGGCTGCTGCTACTAGCAGTCTTTAAATGACTTTACAGCAGTGAGTCCAGCTGCTACCATTTTGACTAAAATATATATATTTAAAGGGGTGAAGAATTAATCTTAATTTCTGCCCTAGTTCCTCTTTCTCAACTTCTTGGAAATCATTTATACCATTTTCCTCCTGGCGTGGGTATCCCATTCCTCCAGAATAACAAAGAAGGACGTAGACTTATAACATGCTACATTGCCAGTAGTTGTAGTTAATTGCTCAGTCTATGAACACTTATGGACATCAGTTGAAATAGTCCAAATGAGCAATACCAGGAATTGAATATCACATATATATGTCACGGTCAGTCTCACAACTGAAACTCTTCATTGACTGAATCTGGAAAATGTTAAGATGACTATGAACTTCATCCAACAGCAATATTTTTGCTGCTGTAATGAGATCACAGGAGGGGCAGCTCAACTGTTTTTGTCTCTCACTCTTTATCAAGAAAGAAATATTCTATTGGTAGCTATTGAAGGTGGTATTTTCCTCCAGCTGCTTGAGTTGGACTCAGTTACTGAGTAAATATTACATGCTATGTTTGTATAAAATACATAATCACACGTACATTCAGTGAAAATACATATGCATGTATTCAGTAAAAATGCCTGGTATGAAGCTATCTTTACTGGTTATTATCATCATTTATTTGTATTGAATTAATGCCCGGAGAGCCAGTCAGAGACTGGTGCCCCACTGTGGCTGGCATTGTGCACACGAGACAAAAAATGGTCCCTGCCTCAAAAGTGTTTCGGTCTAAGGCTCCAATCCTGCAAAGAATTATACATGTGCTTAACTTCACTCACTGCGAGTGGTTTTCTTAACTGCAATGGCGCTATCTGCAGTGCAAACATTTAAGCACATACAAAGGTCTTTGCAGGATCAGGCCTAAATATAAATACTCCAGAGTAGTGATGAGAAGCTTTCCCTCAGAATTGTATCTAAGATATCAGAAGAGCCTGTCAGATGTATGCTATGTAAAACACCTGAACACACATTTAACTAATTGTACATATATGAAGTATGGGGATTTAGATTTATAAACTAGGGAGAATAGCTGGTGAAAGACTAACATGCATAGTGTAATAAATAACTTGTGAGGCTAATGATTTGTCTTTCTTAGCACAGTTTTTCTTGCGAAAAGGTTTCACTTAATTTCATAGTAATAGGATTAGATGATTCAGGAAATTCAGAATATTGCTGTTCAACACAGGAGCCTTCTTTCTCTATATGGAGGTGCATACGCTCTATGTAGAGGGTATATGTTTTTAAAAGGACTGTGTGTTTATTATAATTTGCAATGTCTCCCTGAATCTGCATGGCCTCTGTCCATGTAATTCAAGGATCCTCCTTGTAAAGAAAGAAGCTTATCTTTCATTCTAGAAGTAATTAGTTGCAAGAGGAGCCAGAAACATTATAATATTCAGTTATATTTTGTTTTTCCAGCAAGAGAGTAGTAATTTGCAAGGCTGACAATCAAACCTCATTAACATTCGCTGTCATCCGTGGTCTCTCAGACTAAAATTTCAATTGACTAGTGATTTTAGGCACCTTAATTTGAGGGTGACCTATCTGAAATGCTTTGAAGGAAACTGATTTTCAGAAGATAGAGAGTACTCATGCAACTGAAAATGAGGCCCTTCTTCTAAAGGCTCTCAAGTTGGGCACCCAAAATTAATAGTCAGTTCTGCAAATGTAGACTTCCCATCCACAGCATCTTCTCTGTTGGAGCAAACATTCAATTTTTCTGATGATGAAATCTGTAATTTAAGATTTGGGGTTTTTTTTATCTTGACTTTGCATGATAAACATCCGTTCATACTACACAAACCAGTGTCATTTTCCCCAAAGAATCATTGGACTTGTTTATAGCATAAATTGTTAGATAACTACCAAAGCACAAATCAAGTATTTCTGGTTGATATTAGTAGAAATCAGTTTTTCCTGATGTAACAGATTGTCCTATTCTGGTTGAACTTTAATACAGTCAGGCAGATGGCTGAAGAGCAAAGTATGTTGTTAATTATTTATTCAATGTGTTTGTTGATGGACCTCCATGCTTTACAGATTATACATCACATGAAGAAAAAGTGAAAATTAATTTATATTACATACTTTTAAGAGTGTGGTTTAACTCTTCAGACAAATATCTCATCCTCAGTAAATTCCACTGATGTACAATGAGTATATTCATCCTGAGCACCACCTCACCCCCATCTACACTCCTTACAACAGTGACTTGGCTATGCTCCATTATAAATATAGCTCCTTCCTTCAACATAAGCTCTCTCCATTTTCTTAGATCTCTGCTAGCCCTCTGGCTGCCAACCTCATTAAACCCATCCTCACCAATCTGTTTTCAGCAGCTGGTCTACTTCTTTAGTAGAAAGCCACTGGGTGATTTTTGTGAAAATAAAAAAAAATTACCATGTTTCCCCCCAAAAAAATTATTGAAAATTTTTGTTTAATGAAAACCACATTTTGGTCAATGAAAAATGTCAATGACCATTTCAATAACATTATTCAAACCTTTTTTTATTGAAAATGTCACCAAATTTTTGTACAAAATGGAACATTTTGACACCGCCAACAATTTCTTTGTGAAAAAAAGACCATTTCCCAACAAAAAATTAATTCATAAAATTTCAACTGAACTGTTGCCCCACAGTGCCTCCGGAAGCATATTCCACCTGAGTACCTGAGAAACTGGCACACTTCTCCAGGCTACACCTCAGCATTTGAGGCACAGGATCTAACAGTCCTCTTCTAGTTTAAATGGGAGGAACCTACTTGCAGGACATTCTCAAGGAAGTGCCCTCTGTGATGTTATTGACACAATCTGCAACTGTATAGATCACTGTTGCGACCACTGTTATATATTTGCAGCAAATATTGTATAAAGGTTGTTGTGCAAGGGGTCTATGGAGAGGTTATTGTTTTATGGTTATGATTATGCTGTCTATATGTGTGTATCATTTTTGTAGTTAAAGTTATGAATATTGGCTCTATACTGTCTCTATTTCAAACTTATGCTGCTTCTGGGTGACACCCCAGACAAGTTGGTGTCAGCTCTGCCTAGCCTGCTTGATGGCCCATTAAGGACCATCCGCTAGGCAGATACACCTTGTGACTCAGCAAGGCATGCAGGGACATGCCTATGAACAGAAGTCTGAGGTTTTTCCATGCCATGAGATGTATAGCTTGTCTTTGGGACAAGCTGCAGCATTCAATTATTTTGTTTCTGATCCTATCTCCATGTAAGAAAATATAGCCCAGCTTAGATGATTTCTGAGTGCTTTTCTGTTTTGCTCTTCACTGCAAGGGATGCAAAAGAAAAACAAGAGTCACAGGGGACTAAGAAATTATCACACTGCCAAAATAAGCAGTGAACTGCCAAAATAAGTGGTGAAAATTGTTTCCTAGATGTGTTTGTCCTTTTATTGGAACTGATTTTTAGAATATATGTTTGCTGGAGGAAATCTTGCTAGTTAAGGATGTCAGGCTGACACCCAGTGGGAGAGTTTCAAAATGTGGCATGGGGATATAGCCATCTAGTTCCTGTTGAATTAGAGTCTCACAGATAAAATTATATACCAAGTGTAGGAAACTTATCCCCTGATGGGCTAATTGCTTTGATATAATTAAAATTGCCTATTTGTAAAAAATGCAGAGCACCCTGGAGATGCTTGGATGATAGACATCAAAACTGAGAACACAGTGGGATTTGCTGCTGTGATGCATGAAATGGAGAAAAATTGTGTCCCCTGATGTGAAAACTAAAGGATAGAGAACAAAGCAGCTCTCCTAATTTGGTAGTATCCATTTCTGTGGCATCTAAAACTTAGCGGTATCAAAACTGAGTCCACCAAATCAGGTTCTTCTGCAATGGAATCCTAAATGAAAACAATCAGTTTCTCAAGAAGGGAAAGTCATGTGAAGAATTGGACGTGTATTTGTAATTTGTCTTGTTCATAGGACTGCTGTAGGCATGAGTTTTTCATCTTACATGGTGTTGTTTGTTTGTTGGGTTTTTGTACTTCCAGATCTGGTGGGCTGGGAGCTCTGAAAAGGAAAGACTCATTCCTCTAGGATGGAAAGTTAGCATTGTTATGGTGGCGCCTTACTAACAACAACAGTGTGATCTTAGAACAGCTTCAGTGTTGTTGTGAAGGAAGAGCTCCTGGGTAGCAGTTACAGTGCCCATCAGCTAAAGCCCTTTTTTTTATTTGCAAGCTGGCTGAAAGCAGGCCTCAGACTGGGCTGGTACACAATAAGGCAGACCAACACTTGCCTGAAGTTGCTGTCTTTTTCTCCAAAAATCTCACCTTTCATTAAAAAAAATTAAAAGGGGGAATGGAATGTAAGCAATAAAGAGGTACAGATGAATCTGCAGAGAGCCTGCAACAGTAGCTGTGAGAGGTGTGCACTGCCCTGTTCATCTCTGTTAAATATTGTCAGATGCCCCAAATGATCATATAAATGCCAACAGTGCTAACTATTTCATTGCTCCAGTAACAAAGGAGGAGGAATCACAGATCTGCACAATACACTATGAGCGACATCTCATTTTGACTGCCACAAAGGATGGCATTTGGTAGTTGCCACCACTTTTTTCCCCCTCCAATCAGAAAGGAACCAAGCAAAGCCAATGGGCATATTGAAGCCTGCAGGAGGGGGAGCCAAGCTCCAGGAGCCCAGAGGAACTCATATGGTAGCACACAATGCTATTTTAAACATCAACCCAACTTACTGCGACCACCACCATCTGCTCTGCTCACATGGGCAGAACTGATATTGTGGGCGAAGCTTAGACTAGTACCATCACCTTTTTCCCCCCTTTCAATTCAACCCTTCACTGAAAGATGATACTGAAAAATCAGACCACTGGCTTTCTCATGAGTTAGTAGGACAGCATCCGTAAACAGTGGAAGGAAAATGGCAACCAGCTCTATGGAGAACATTTTACATTTTTGGAAGGTGTTAACATTAATTTTTAAATTTGGGTGTGTGCAGAATGGGGGGTTAGACACTTCTGGGGGTGTTTAACCTTTAAATGCAATTGCCATTTATACATGTTTCTATGACTGGAGAATCCCTGAAAATGGAAATAAAATAACATGGAATAATAAGGAAGTGTTATTTACTCCATCTCATAACACAAGGACTAGGGGTCTCCACATGAAATTAATAGGTAGCAGGTTAAAAACAAACAAAAGGAAGTTTTTTTTCCCACACAACACACAGTCAGTCTGTGGAACTCTTTGCCAGAGGATACTGTGAAGGCCAAGATTATAACAGGGTTCAAAAAAGAACTAGATAAGTTCATGGAGGATAGGTCCATCAATGGCTATTAGCCAGGATGGACAGTGACGGTGTCCTTAGCCTCTGTTTGCCAGAAGCTGGGCATGGGCAACAGGGGATGGATCACTTTATGATTACCTGTTCTGTTCATTCCCTTTGGGGCACCTGGGATTGGCCACTGTTGGAAGACAGGATACTGGGCTGGATGGACCTTTGGTCTGACCCAGTATGGCCGTTCTTATGTAACACATGTCTGCTGATTCTTTTTCTGAATAGGACGGTGTATTTAGGAAGCTCTTAAGTGACTTGGATTTTTATTTCTTCTTATGATTATTATTATTTTATTTATTATTATTATTGGGGCATAAAACGAGACTGGACAAGCACTAGACAATGAATGGCAGGGAACAGTCCTGTATTGTCATGAAGATAGACTCATAATGACCTAACATTTTCCATCTCCAATAACTTTCGATGTCTGACTTTTATAGGTTTTGTAGATACACCCTTGAAAACCCGTCAGAATCTTCTATATGGGGGAGCAAGCAGGTGTCCCTTGATTGTTTTGAAGATCCAGATAAATCCCAATATCACCCCTCATGAGGTCTGAAATCTTCTACACATACTTCCTTTCCCACACCCTGTGATGCTGCACCCCATATTCTTCATAAAAATATTGTTATGATATGAATATGGTATAACTATGTTATGTTTTATGCAAGGTGGGTCATGTGAGATATCATTGGAAAGGTTATGGTTTACTGAATGTGATTATCTAATTCATATGCATGTATCATTTCTGTATCTGAAATTAGGAATATTGACTATGTAACAATTACAACTGTGTGTGTACCTAGAAAAACGCCCACCAGACAGTAGGCAATCAGCCTGGATGGGCCATTAAAAAGGACAATAGAACTTTGAAGATACTAATCTTCCACCTTCCTGAGAAGCTTCCTGGGATGCTGCTTTGACACTACAAGGTCATGTGATCATGTCACCTGGTACACGGTCCCATCTTGAGCTCATATTTTTCCACTGGAAGGGGGTGGGCTAGGAAAGAAAAGATTCCCGCCATATATAAATCCTATTTAAGGCTGGGAAGCGAGGTAATCAGGGCTCTTCTCCACTGCCCAAGAAGGAAGACTGCTGAAAACACCTGAAGAAACAAAGAAACTGAGCTGGGGAGGGAGGGGCTGCATCCAGGTCAGAAGGACAGCCTGTAAAAGGAATCCCTGAAGATTTAAGCTGCAAGCAGTGCAGTTTACCTTCAAGAAACTCTGCAACCTGCTTGAAACAACATTTAGGGTGAGAAATTATTATTTGTAGCCAGTATTCCTTAGTGTATTAAGCTTATTAAGTGTTTTGTTTTATTTGCTCAGTAATCTGCTTTGTACTGTTTGCTATCCCTTATAATCACTTAAAATTTATTGTAGTTAATAAACTTGTTTCATATTTATTCCAAAACCCAGTTTGTGCAATTCATAACTGGGGATGGGGAGGCAAAAAGCTGTGTATATCTTAAGAACATAAGAACAGCCATACTGGGTCAGACCAAAGGTCCATCAAGCCCAGCATCCTGTCGTCTGACAGTGACCAATGGCAGGTGCCCCAAAGGGAATGAACAGAACAGGTAATCATCAAGTGATCCATGCCCTGTCACCCAATCCCAGCTTCTGGCAAACAGGCTAGGGACACCATTCCTGCCAAGCGTGGCTAATAGCCATTGATGGACCTTTCTTCCATGAATCTATCTAGCTGCCTTTTGAACCCCGTTATAATATTGGCCTTCATAACACCCTCTGGCAAGGAGTTCCAGAGGTTGACAGTACGTTGCATGAAAAAATACTTCCTTGTGTTTGTTTTAAACCTGCTACCTATTAATTTCATATGGTGGCCGCTTATTCTTGTATTATGAGGAGTAAATAACACTTCCTTATTTACTTTCTCTATGCCACTCATGATTTTATAGAGCTCTATCATACCCCCCTTTTCCAAGCTGAAAAGTCCCAGTCTTATTAATCTCTCCTCATATGGAAGCCGTTCTATACCCCTAATAATTTTTGTTGCCCTTTTCTGAACCTTTTCCAATTCCAATATATCTTTTTGGAGATGGGGCGACCATATCTGCACACAGTACTCAAGATGGGGGCATACCATGGATTTATATAGAGGCAATATGATATTTTCTGTCTTATTATCGATCCCTTTCTTGATGATTCCCAACATTCTGTTTGTTTTTTTGACTGCCGCTGCACATTGAGTGGATGATTTCAGAGAACTATCCACAATGACTCCAAGATCTCTTTCTTGAGTGGTAACAGCTAATTTAGACCCCATCATTGTATATGTATAGTTAGGATTATATTTTCCAATGTGCATTACTTTGCATTTATCAACATTGGGCAACAAAATGGCAGATGAAATTTAGTCACCCAGTTTTGTGAGAGAGGGGGGTGATTTTAATTAGTTCACACTAGATCTCCATACAATGCAAGACAGTGTAATTTTGGGTTTACTCTCTAGAGGGTAAAAAGAAAAGGAGTACTTGTGGCACCTTAGAGACTAACCAATTTATTTGAGCATAAGCTTTCGTGAGCATAAATAAGATCATGAAAGCTTATGCTCAAATAAATTGGTTAGTCTCTAAGGTGCCACAAGTACTCCTTTTCTTTTTGCGAATACAGACTAACACGGCTGTTACTCTGAAACCTCTCTAGAGGGTGTTTTCACAGGAGTCCTGGGCAACCCCCTAGCTGAGTCCTCCCACAGAGAGCTGAATGTAGACCAGTGGTGGGCTAATCCACTGGCAGGCCATGAGACAGTTTGTTTACACTGACCATCCACAGGCATGGGTGCCCGCAACTCCCAGTGGCTGCGGTTCGCCGTTCCCGGCCAATGGGAGCTGCAGCAAGCAGTGGCCAGCACGTCCCTGCAGCCTGTATTGCTTCCCGCAGCTCCCATTGGCCAGGAACGGTGAACCACGGCCACTGGGAGCTGCGCCTGTGGACAGTCAATGTAAACAAACTGTCTCATGGCCCGGCAGCAGATTATCCTGACTGGCCGCATGTGGCCTGCAGGTTGCCCACCACAGTTGTAGACTCTGTGTGATTCTATAGCTGGGTGTGCCCCCTACCTGTGTGTGTCCTGGAAAGGGGCTTGAGAGCCTGCCACAGTAGCACAGAGTGGGGGGGGGGGGGACGGGACCCAGGCTGGTGCGACAGGAGGGCTCAGTAGGATCCCCGCAGCTCAGGTGGCACCCTGGAAAGGGGGAGGGGGGGGCGTCCAACCTGTCACACACCCCACTTTCTATTTTCTTGCTCGCACCTGGCGGCAGCAGCAGCTACGACGGGGATTAAATGCTTCTCTCCAAAGCGCCCCCCGCGCGTGCTTTGGCAGACGTGGCTACCTGCGGCTGTGAGGGGCTCACCTGCCATAGTGTGGTGTCCACTGACCCGGGCCTGACCCCCGCGCGGGGAGAGCCCAGCCAAGCGTGCTTGCAGCTCAGGCGCCGGAAGGGGGTCTCCGCGGGAGGGAAGAGACGCACGCTTCCCGTTGCCGTAGGGAGCAGGCTGAACCCCGCCCCAAAACATGGGTTTACACAAGCGAAGGCAGCGAGCGCGTTTCCGTGGCCTCAGCACACAGCCGACTTCATCCCGGGCGGGGCTGAGCTCCTGCCCTCGTGAGAGGAGGGGGCGGTTTGCCATTGTCCTCAATGGGGCCGGAATCTCCCCCCCCCCCAAGTTATAAGCCCTGAAGTGAACAGTCCGTGGGGCAGTCAGGGGGGTCCCACCTCCTCCCCGGGCCAGCGGGCTGCCTCGCCCCTTCGGCACGGCCCGCTCGCGTCTCCCCTCTGTCCCGCCCGGCGCCCGGCGCCCGGTCTTGCCCCGCCCCGCTCGGCAGGGGGCCGCGGCGCGGTGCCCCGCGGCAAGGGGCCGCGCCGGGCTGGCAGCCGCACAAAGCCGCGCTCGCTCTGCGCTCACGTGCCGCCGCCCCGCTCCCGGCGCCCATTGAGCGTGGCCAGAGGCCGGGCTGAGCCCTGCGCACCCCGGGCTCGCACCGCGCCGTGGGGGAGGCTGCCCAGCCCAGCCCGGGTCCCGGCGGCTGAAGATGGAGCAACCGCCTCAGCCGCGCCCTGGCGCCCAGACGGTCACCACCACCACCACCACCAGCAGCTCCTTCACCGCCAGCTTCTCCCCGGCCGGCGCCAGCACCCTCGCCTACGACAGGGAGTTCCTGCGAACCGCGCCCGGCATCCTCATGCTGGCCGAGATCGTGAGTAACCCGCCCGCCGCCGCCGCGTCCCCTTGGCTTGTGGGGAGGGAGAGCCGCCGGGGCTGACTGCGGCTCCCAGTCTCTCTCAGCCGGGCAGGATTCCCGGACACTTCTAGCCTCTCCCTCCCACGCTTTGTGGCTTCTCTCCAGCAGCCTGGGGACGGGGGCTTTGCACAAGGACCTGCCTTTGCGGTGACTTTGCTTTTAATGGTAAAGCCCCTCGCGAGCCCGCTGCCTGTTGGGGAGAAACGCAGTTGCCAGAGTAACGGGTTACATGTGAGCTGATGATTTCGTTAAGTAGCAGGTCGCTCTGGGCTGCGTTGTGAGCTCCGGTGTGGAGTGACTCCGGAGTGGCTCCAATCCACCCCATGCACCTTTAGCTCAGCCTTCCAAAGTAGTGAGCTGCCTGGGTGGAGATCCTTGCAGGACATTCAGTGTAATGCCAAATGTTTTAAAATGTCCTGCATTGAAGACTTGTAAATGCTGAGTCATATTTGCAATTAACTATATTTTAATTCTATTTATTATATTAGAATCTCTTGTGGGTATCTTACTGAAATGTAACATCATGGTGGTGTCAGCATCAGAGGTTGTAAATCAGTTTCCATCCAGCTTTAAAATTGAATAATCCCCAAAGAAGAACTTTAATGTTTTAGTGTCTGACCCTGCAAACAGATCCATAGGTGCAGACAACTATGCCCCCCCCCCCCCATGTAGGTCTATCCACATAGATCAGCTGGTGAGGTCTAAATGAGTAATCAAGAAACAATAAATTTTCTATTCTATCAGGGTTTGTTAAATTACACATTTTACAGACAGACCATGGGACTGTTGAGAGGTTGGTCCCCAAAATCTACTCTTTAGGATCATTTTATATGGCTTTAGCCTCCACCTAACATTTCCCCCAAGTTCATTGTCTGCAACAACTGCAATATTTCCTGCACTACAATCAAAACTCCGGCAGGCCAGTGGTTTGGGTGCTTCTAGAGTACAATGCTTGTAATATTCTGTTTGAAATCTCATCAGTAACAGAGCACTTGATTTAGATAACAAAGTAAATGCAGTTTTAAATGATAAATGTCAAGTTCTTGTCTTGTAAAGACCCATAAAACTTGATGATGACATAAACATCTACACAGAGTAGGGGATGTGTTCTTTTGTCTGTTTTAGCGTTTGTAATGTCAACAACTCTTGCAGGGGAAAAACCGTCTTGGCCGATCAGGATCAGATTTTCAAATATTTTGTTTTACGTGTTTATACGCTGCATTGGTAATATTAATAAATTAACTCTCACAACACCCTTATAAGAAACTAAGTAACACATCATCCCTATTTTACAGGTGGATAAGGGACTGATTAATCATTTCATTGCACTTTGTATAGGCAGTTGCCCCTGTGCAGAGTTGTTCTACTGGGGGTTTAATGCTTTGTTGCTTCTGTAGATCAAGCTCGTTGCACACACTCGCGATTCCTTATATTCCTTCATTTGCCTCTGCCCCAGGCTCCTGCATGCCACTCTCCCATCCCCCTCAATTTCAGAGACTCCCTGGAAACCTCTATACCCCCACTTCATGTCAGGGGCTCTGTGTGCGCCCCCACCCCCATTTCCCCCCATGCCAGGATTGATTGTTCCTCATTTTCCCAGTCAAAGGTCTCCTATCCTGCCCCCATGGCAGGAGTTCTGTGTGCACCCCACTCTCCTCTGCCCTGCCCCCCAGAGGCTCTGTTCACACTCCCATTCTGCCCCCTTCACTCTTTTACCAGGGACCTCCATTTCACACCTTGCCAAGGCCCTGTGTGTCCCCTATTCTGCTTGATGCCAGTCTCCCACTCTCTCCTCGATGCCAGTGCTGTTTATGCCTCCACTTCTGCCCCATTCTGCTTTCCCCTCCCATACCCCCATTTTCCCCTTTACCAGGGTCACCTGTTCTCCCCTATTATAACCCATGCCAAGGGTTCTGCGTATGCTCCTATTCTCCCACCATTATTTCTCTGTTTTCTGGGAGATAAGTCATTCAGGGTGTCAAGAACTTGCCTCAAACATTCCCTGAACTTTTGGAATTGATTGGATGCAGTGTTCACAAGTTATCACATTATATCTAAATATCAAATGTCCAAACAGGAACACCATCAAGTGCAGGATACATCTTGCAAGCTCAGCCAAAAATGATAACAGATTTAGTCTTTTGTTGTTACTTTGCACAGATGTAAATTACTATACAAGCTGCCAGTCAAAATGAGATTGTTGCTTGCTTAAGGCCAAGTAATAAATTGATGGTAGGGCAGGGATTAGAATGTGGGAGTTCCTAGTTGTTGGTCCTGTGCACTGAACGATTAGACACACTTCCTCTCTGTTAAATTAATTTTTAATTTTTTTAAATCAATTCAATTAATGATTAGAGATCTTAAACATTTTTTTAAGCATTTCAATCCACCATGTAAGTTTCTGCTTGACTGTTTTGCTTTGATGGTTTGTGGAAAGGTCACTTATTTGACCACATCCACTTTCAAGGGCTGAGAATGTAACTATTATAAACTTTCAAAAGGCTGACCCAGCAGTGGAGTAATTACCTTATCCATTATCATTAAAGCAAACCAGCCAAATGGAACTCCAGGCTTATGTGCTGTATGGATCCTTAGTGGACCTCTGGCAGAAACAGCCAAAGAAGAATCATGTTACAAGATACTTTCTACTACTTCCTCATACTAGGTAGTAACTTCTACTACTAACCAAAATACTTGCTTGGACCTGTAATTATTAGATATTGTCAAGCAATCCGGAGTGCTTAGGTACCTGAAATGTAAACAAATTCAAGTTTTGAAATATTGGGAACATTCCAGTATCAACATTAGGGCAATTTAAAAAAAAAATCAAGCTATAGTCACTGTAATTGTATTCAAAAGAAATGCCACATTCCTTCTTCCACTTCTTATTGCCTTTCCACTCCTTATTGCAACAAGGTTCTCAAGACCACTCTCGCTTTCTCTGATAAGAGAAATCTGAATAGGTTAATTGGAACCTTCGTAATGTGTGATACAGAACCCATGGAAGTACTGTATGAAGTGTCTCTAGCATAGGTACAATGGCGTGAATTCCATTTGAGACTGAGATTATAGTTCAATTTAGCTGCTTGAACACTCCACACATACAAGCTCTTGTGTAGACTTCTGGATGGGAGTGTGCTTCTTAGTCTTTGCTAGCCTTACAGACTGAGAATGGTTTCCATAGTCTTTCTGTCTAAATAGAGTCTAGAGATACCTGTTTTGTCCTTACATTAAATTTAGCAATTTATGACCTTTGGAAAAGAATTTCAAAATTATTTTAGTGCCACTCTTATCAGGTCTAATTTTCTTCATATGAAACTTTAAAACAATGTTTGGTATGTGCTTAAGTGCTGTTCTGCATCGGGGTCTAAGATTGTGGTCATGTGTGCTGCAGTAAGAAATTATGCATCAGCCTGAAAAATAGTACTTAAAGACCATTACAGATGAGTTCTGAGTTGTACCAGCTAGTACTGCTGGTTCTTAACTCCACCAATTATGTCAAAGCTACTGAAATAGAGGTTCTTCTAGATTTGCTTTTGCTTTCCCCCCTAACTTTACAGAAGACATCCAGTTGAAATAGGGATTGTGACATTGAAACCAAAATAGAGCTTAGTGTGAAAAATAAGTACTGTCCCCAGATTTTGGTCAAACCCTGCTCTTCTTTCCCCTCCTCCCAAGAAGAAATGCCTCCCAAGGCATTGTGCCTGGGCATGACTATTTTTATACAGGATCCATATATCAAAAATGGCACCAAATCACCGGTCAGCTTCTACCTGTCCTGCTCATCCTACGTACCAAACTCACTGAAAGTCAACTTTAAAACTAATCCAAATCCCCTAATCAGGAATTCTAAAAGTTCTGTTTATTACTGTGTTGCTGCATAATTTATCAGTCAACCACATATGCGTAATGGTGAGAATACCATTAATGACTTCTAGTTCTAAAAATACAGATCTCTTACCTGGTGTGAGGTAAAGGAAGAATTCCACAGGTTCAACTAGCAAACAGAATGGATACGCGCTTGACAATATATCAAAATTGTACTAGTTAGGAATATGTCTTCACTGCAGAGTTAGGTCACGTGGTTCGTTAGGTATTGCCCCTAACCTCTGCCTCCCATTCACACACACAACCCTCTCCTCTCAGTTTAGTGGTGCTTTAAACCTTGGCTCGCTGGCACTGCTAGGGTATAAGCTAAAGCTCAGATAACCTGGACACAGGCTAAATCCCTCCAGTGATGAAAGTTCTCCAGTGCGGCCATAAATATAAAGGGAAGGGTAACAACCTTTATGTATTCAGTAATATAAAATCCCTCTTGGCCAGAGGTACAGAATCCCCTTGCCTGTAAGGGGTTAATCCGTTCAATTAACCTAATTGTCACCTGACCAGAAGGACCAACAGTGAAAGAAGATACTTTCAAATCTGGGGCGGGAGGCTTTGTTTTTGTGCTCTGTGTGTGTTCCCTCCGGAGACAAAGAGAGAGACCAAGCAAGTAATCCAGCTCCTACTGAATGATAAATCTAAACTTACAGAAATAGTAAGTAATAGCAACAAAATGCGTTAGATTATCTTTTTTGTTTTAGCTTGTGAATTTTCCCTGTGCTAAGAGAGGTTTATCTCTGGTTTTTTTGTAACTTTGAAGTTTTGCCTGGGGGCAAACCTCTGTGTTTTAAGTCTTATTACCTTGTAAAATTAGCTTCCATCTTGATTTTACAGAGGTGCTTCTTTTACTTTTTTTCTTTATAATACAGTTTGGTTTTTAGTGTCCTAAAAACCCAAGGGTCTGGTCTGTGCTCACCTTGTTTACCTATCTGGTTGGTAGATTATTCTCAAGCCTCCCCAGGAAAGGGGGTAAAGGGACTTGGGGGAATATTTAGGGGAAACAGGAATTCCAAGTGGTCCTTTTCCTGAATCTTTGTCTAACTCACTTGGTGGTGGCAGCAATACTCAACCAAGGACAAGGAAGGATTTGTGCCTTGGGGAAGTTTTTAACCTAAACTGGTAGAAATAAGCTTAGGGGGTATTTCATGCGGGTCCCCACATCTGTACCCTAGAGTTCAGAGTGGGGAGGGAACCCTGACAAGTGCCTTCCCACAGTTCTCTCATTTGTGGCCAGAACAGATGGGTTCTCCCACAATTCACTGGGAAAGAATCATAGAGCAGCTTGGCTTATTGGAGAACAAAGAACTGTGGGATAGCACCCCCTCTGGAAGTCTAGCAACACACACAGATGGCTACAGACAGCGAAGACAAGAGTAACTTCAGTGTGGCTTTTTCGCACAGGTACTCAGACCCAAGATAAGCTATACCTAGTGCTCAAACTCAGCTGCCGATTACCCAGACTCACTCTGCAGTGAAGCCGTACCCTAGTAAAAGGTAGTGACAGATATTCCTTTAGTATAACCCCTCCAAGGTGTCATGTTGCATTTTCAAAGAAGCAAGAATAACAACTTCCAGAGTTGTCCAGAACAGAAATATCCTCTGAAAAGATGAGATGATGGCTTAGAAAGACATGTTTGTCTTCTCAGGAATTTTATGGATCTGTGAAACAATGACTAGAAGTGCCCCCTCAGAGTATTAAATCAGCTTTTCAAGCCAACTCTTATGGAACATTTTGCAGGAGTGGAGAATTTTCTGGTTGCTAAGCATATAGTTATACAAATATTTACTTTGAATAATGACAGTGATTCCTCCAAGTTGTTGCTGCTCAGAAACATGTTGCTGGCTACAGTATTCTTTTAAAAAAATTGTGTTAATGCATTTAGTCTTTGTGCTGGATATTTATTTTAAACAAGTACAGCTTAAAGTATTTAGAAGACTGCTGTGCTACTGCAAGTGGATCAATGGGTTGGCATTCTTTTTAGCTGTGACCAGGCTGATCGTTCAGTTTTTCACCTATATATCACTCCGACACTCTTCAGGGTTATGTAGTTCTTATGAATCGACATCCTTATTCTGGGTTTTTCATTAACGTGATCATTCTTGCAGTTCTGCAGCTATACAGGATTTTGTTTCTAGATTGCATTTCTGGGCAATACATCATGGTTTTGTCATTAAGTCACTAGGTATTTTTTTTTACCCTGTCCAAATTTAAGATGTCTGACTCTGGGGTATAATCCAGAAAGATTCCCAATGAATCATCTCTCCTTCTGATAATATAGTGAGTCTCAGATTAAGTTGGTATCACATGTACTTGGTTCTCTTGATTAAAACTGGAGGCTCACCGCAGTACTAGAACAAAAAGATCCAGAGTTGTGGGAAAGCATTTTTATAACACGCATCCCTGAAACATCTCTTCAGTTTAATAGAATTCATCCTAAAAGGCACACTGCCTTACCAAATTCTAGCACTGTTCTGGTGAATTAGCTAGTACTAGGAGGGATGAAATAAATAAAATAATAAGAGCTATGGACAGGAACAACTCAGTGAGGGCCTTTACTTGGGCAAGTGTAAAACAAAAGTTTTACTCCATTTTATTGAATGCAGCATCTCCTCATTGGCCCTATGCTTTGCACATCACATAAATGAATTATCAGGGCTTGATTAAGCCAATGGCCCTATCTGCACAACTTTGGAATGCCCCTTCAGAGAGGCAAAGACAGCAGCATGAGCCTCCCTCCTTTCTCCCAGGAGTAGCAGGAATCCCGCCCTCCAGCTTCTGGAATGGCAGGACTCTCAATACTTCCCCCCAGTAACTGGGTGCATCTGCTTGGGTGAACTCAATGAAACTCAAGCACATTCTTAAAATTAAGCAAGTGCTTTGCTGAATAGGGATGGACTTATGCATATGCTTAAAATTAATCACTTATTACTGGGTGTAACAAATTACCTCTGCAGCAGTCAATAACTTCAGAGATTCTTTTTATACACACTGAATGTGAAAATGCATGGCATGAATTCTAGGCCCAGTCCTGCACTCCTTAATCAGGCAAAACTCCCACTGAAGTCAGGTTTCAGACCTCACTGCATTTTAGACTGTTATTCTATCACCCCACTAACCACCTCTGCTTCAGCAGATATATACATATAGTTTCCATCTTCCTTTGGGATCACATAATTGTTTAAAGCTCCATTTCCTGAAAGGTCTATAGCTTCCTGGACTAGACCAGTGTATTTCCTTGGAACAAGAGGACTATGTGGATGAAATACAAGAAAACAAAGTTTGAAAGGTGATGTGTGGAATGTGCCCCAAGCATGAACAGAAACAAAAGTGGGATTGACAGGAGGCGTGTTAGATAACAGAACTTGAAATGAATGGAGACACTTTACAAAAGTTTAGGAATGTGAGAAATTCCCAATACCTCAACATTTAAGGAAGAATTTGTCTCCTGTGCTATTACTTTGTCATGAGAAAAATGCATTTAAAAATATTCATAAACATAAATGCAGTCATTGGATGGGTAGTGAGTCTAATCAAAATTCCTATGCCTCTTAGTGTCAGTTTTGAAATGGTTCTTGCTGGCATTTATTCTAGAGATGAGCAGTAAAACCTCTGCAGTAATCTTTGAATGCTTTAATTCTAATTAAAGTACAGAGCTGGATTAGGGGTCTTTGGGGCTTCTGAGTGAGCTATAAAAGAAGGCTCTATGGTATACAGGAGACAGCTGGACTCTTGTTCATTTCTGGAGTGCTGATACCAGTGTGGTACTCTGCTAGGGAAGAAGTAATTTATAGCCCTCCCAGGCTCTCAGCAATTCCTGTGGAGTAGATCCAGTCCCCTGCATCCCTAGTTCAAGGATGGTGCAGTGGCTGGGTGTACAAGACACCATCCGATAGTCCAGGGACATCTACACCAAACACATCACTGGCCACTGACAGTACCAGGAGGGGTGAGTTGGAGTGACATTGTGCATTGACTACGAGAAAGGGACCGAGAGACTTTTTTCCATTGGACCATATGAACTGGAACCATAAACTCACTGAACATTAAATCTCACCAAATGAGGATCAGTCCATCCTCATCATCGTATCCACTCATTATACTCCACACCTGAACATAGCCATTATATGAGCAATATACCCTCATATTTCAGTGTCTGTACTTTGACCCATCAACCTTTTACCCCCAATCGGGGATATTCCTTATGCCATCCAATCTTAAACCGAACTTCACACCCCTTGATGATCTGTATGTTGTTCCCTGATAACCAGAAACTTCTACTTAAACTCTGTACCGTTCACTTTTTTTAAACATCATCTTAATAAAATTTTTAATTATATGTGAGGAGGGTGACGTCGGAGGCTGTTGAGGAGTGCTCTGTTGCTGGGTGGTGTGAAGGCTTTTCTGGAGGAGTTGAGCTTTTTTAAAATCCACCACTGAAACTAGGCTGCTAGTGAAGAGACTGGGTAGCAGTATTGGTAAAATTACAACACAAGGGATGCAGATTCCTTACCCTGCTATTATGTAAATATAGGGCTAAGACAATAGTACAAAGTCCTGGACTTCCCTTCCTATTGGTGCTTCCTCTTCCATGCCCCCCCATCACTGCCTTTCCCCTTTATCACTGTAAATTTTTCCTTCTTCCCCCATCCCCAAATTAAAAATCTCCAAATGTTTTACGCACATGAATGAATTAGCCTTACAGCACCTTGTGAAATAGGGAAGCATCATTACCCTACTTCACACCTGGGGAAACTGAGGCACAGACAGGTTAAATTGCTTGCTTCAGATCACATGTAACTCTGGCAAAGCTGGGAGTGGAACCCACATCCTATGACTCCTAGCCTTGTGTATTAACCACAAGACAACTCTTTGACCCCAACACACAGGTGCGTTGCACTGCTGGTGAACGTCCCTTCCTGCCCTGCAATTGTGGGAATTCTCCTTCACTACTGAAGTCATAATTCACACACACCACTCACATGCAAAGTGGATAGCAAAAGGTTGAGTTAAAAGCAGCACTTGCAAGAGCTCTCACTATTGGTATAGGGGATTCTTCTTAAAGATTAAAGTTTCAAAACAAACACACATTACTCACAGGAATTCTGAGATCTTCAGAACTGAAAAGGTACCAAGCATTATCCTTATCTGTCCCTTGGCATGTCTTCCTCTGCTGGTGGGCATGCATTCTTATTCAGCATGTTGTTCTCTGCTGGGAGTAACCCTGCCATAAATTCAGGTACCAGGCTGTTTTTGTTTTTTTTGTTTTTTCTTTTAGCTTTATCCAAAAGTATAAGAAATATAGGGGACAAAGCGTTGCAATGTGATTCTCCCACACTCATTCCTATTGTAATTCCAATAAAGCAGTAGAAATTGTGCCTCTGAAGGAGCACCAAGCCCTCTTTCCTAGGGTCAAACAACAAATAAATTGTATAACCTATCACATATTCTAAGGAGCAGCACTGTTCAGTAAAGGTAGGAGCCAATTCCTGTTTGAGTCATAGAAGTGATTCTTCTATCACTTAATGGAGTGACACAGGTGTAAGTGATGCAATTTCAGGGGAGCAACTCCTGGTTTACACAGAGTGATAGGAGAATTAGGTCACTGCTTTCAACAGGAGTTGGATCAGGTCCTAAGAGGGATTGGTGTTAGTCCCTTTCACTTTCATAGTTTAAGTCTAAGAGATCCAGTTAACTTGGTATTATTAAAACTAACAATGACATCAGGGGACTAGATTAACAATCCATTTACACATGCCAGTCAAATACAGTATATATAAATCCTATAGAACTATTGGGAGTGAAATGTCTATTTGGGGAGAATAACATCTACAGCCATAACTGGGGCTGTTTGTGTTTTAGCTGATGACTTGACACGCTCAATTTAAAAGGACCCTTATCAAGGACCTCCGCTTCATACCAAATGCCTGAACACAAGACTTACCTTGTTTAGTCAACATCCCTTTCCATGACTGCTTTGTCCAGGCCAGGATTTAAGGAGACTCCTGGTGACACTATGCAGCACAGACTGTGTTTATATGTTTGTTTAGTCAGGGAGCTAGGCAGCCAGAGAATACACAGGTGTGTAATGTATGTGTGCATGTGTTGTACAGAAATTTCAATAACGAATCCCCTTTATATTTATTTTCTTCTCTACTGTGAGTGACATTCCCAAGATTGCAGTGCTGCAAACAGTAAAGTGCAAGCTCTGAGCTGTGTGTGTCATGCTGTAGAGTAGCTGTGACTTGAGTATGGGAAAGAGTAGAGGAGATCTGACTGGACAAAATGTTGCATTCAGGAATTAAGGAGTTGGTAAAACCCCATGATACTGTTTGATCAGTCTTGGACTTCTGAGTTACTGTCTGACTGGTGAGGACCGTGGTAGCACAGACTCTAGCAAGGGTCAGGTGAGGTGAGGGTGAATTCACGCTTGGATGCCCATGACCAGGGCTGTAGAAATAGAACGTAAAAACAAATGCACTATTGTCCTGTGTGTGCTCGGAATCCAACTGTTAAACAAAAAAATACTGATGTTTTTTAAAATATTTTACTGAATACAGTACATCTAGATCTGCAGTTGGTCTAATGTTTAAAGATCATGTAAGCATAATGCATGTTACTACAAGTAATTTAATCACTTGCATCAAGATCATATACATATATTATACATGCAACTATGTTTAAAGAAATTATTAAAGTTAGAAAGTCAAAGATTCAAAAGTAAGGAGATGCCAGAATTAAGGTTTCTTGTACAACCTTTGTTCAGCCCCCTTGTACATGTATATTATGATGCAATTTTTAATTATATGATCATGAGGTCCCTTCCAGTCCTAGACTTTTATGAGTCTGTCTTATGCATTTGGCAGACAGGATAGGCTCATTTTGTAAAATCTGCCGCTAGCTGGGAGTGAAGTCAGCCAGGAACTGTAGTTTTATTACAATGGCACCTTATTTAATCTCGAAACTGCAAGGGATTTATGCTATTAAAGAACTCCTGTGGAAAAAGGCAAAAAAGTTCATAGCCATCTTAATCACCAGCAGGTTCTTTGATGGAATTCCAAACATTTTATGTATCTGGGTGTATAGTGCATTCATTAGGTGCAGGTGTAGAAGAGTGATTATCTACCATTGCTGAAGCAAGAGAGTCTGGTATTTTTAAAATGTTGGGTTTTGAATTACAAACATTGTCAATCCTTTTGTGTCAGTGAATAAACTGACCACCAATTGACCTTCAAGAAAAATATCTCTTCTACCCTATGGGATTGTATTGAAGTATATTACAGTACAAGTAAGCGCATAATAGGTGTTGTACATCTTCCTCTAATGTAAGGGGAACTGGCCATTGTCAGGGACAGAATACCAGGCTAGACAGAGTGTATATATATATATTTTTTTTTGTTCTGGTATATGCTGTGACTGTTTCTATATTCCCGTAAAGTTTCCAAGTGGGAAATACTCCTTTTAAAAATAAATACTGTAGTTACACAAACCACACCAATTCCAGTAAAGCTGACCTTTGTGTTTGGGATTGATTCTTGCATTGACAGGGTTTGACTCGAGAGGGTGATGAGTGGGAGGAGATGATCCAGTTTAATTTATACATGAGGAGATAATAGAGAATGGAAAGTCCCTTTATGTATTTTTATCTATTTAAGTCCTGCTAACTGATGCTTGGGGAGTTAATGTACAATGTGAATGTATACATCTGAAACAGTAAATTTGTAAAACAGATACCTCTTTGTGTTAGGTCTTATTTTATGGCAAAAAGTTAACCTTTTAAAAGACTGTGCAAAATCTAGTATTAAGCATGCTACATGAACACACAAAAATCTATAGTTGTCATGAGACTGGAATAATAAAACAACTTTTTAAGTCAAATTGGTAATTCATCTATGTTAATTCAAAGCAGAGGGTATCTATACTTTTTTTTTTTAATGAACCGTTCCTGAAAATCTCTCTCGCCTTATTTAGCATGTTACAGCTGGGCAGCAATCTGTCTTAAGCACATGCTTAACTTTAGGCATCTGAGAAATCCCAGTGAATTCATTTAGACTACTCAGGTGGACATGGGTAAATACATGCATAAGTGTTTGCAGAATTCAGGGGCTTACTCTTAAGATATTATGCTTATGCCGTGTTATTCTTCAGAAGGTAAAGTAGTCTTACCAGGAGGAAATTTCATTCAGCATATTTATAAGATTTTTCCACTTTTGAAAAAAATTTTGTTTCAAAGGCAAGAATCATTGAGTCTATATACACTAGAGTAATCTATCCAGACTTCATTTAGAATGTTCTATATAACGTTTTAATAAGCTCTTTGGAGATTTCTTTCCAGAATTTGGTAATCATAAAACATGACCAGACACATTGTACAAAAGACAGTCTTTTGTACAACGTGTCTGGTCAAGCAGACACTTTGGCCTGCCTTTTCATGCGATAAGACTTTTCTGGCAAATATTTGCCTTGGGTAAGCAGGACAAGATAATCTGTTAAAGGTGAGTGAAGGGAGTTCTTAGAAAGTCTCCCATCAGGCTGAGTTAAAATTCAGTAGACCACACAAGCAATAAATGAAACAGAATTCTTTAAGCTTGGTTACATTTTATTTTTCACGTTTTTATCAATCTAGATAATGGAATGTCAGCCTCAGAGTTGATCTGGCTAGATAAATAACTTTCATTTTGAAGGCTAAAAACCTACATTTTCTGTTGATTTAGGGGGATGCTGTCAACTTTAATTTAGATCTCCAAAATAAACATTTTACAAATCATTATGTAAATAGAAAATAAGTATGAGAGAGAACTTTCCTTTAACATGGTGCTTTTTTATGATAACACTATACAAATGGTGCATGCAAACAAGATTACCAAATAACTGAAGGTACAGAGAGCATCCAAATCAGTTATTGAAAACAAATCCAGTCTAAGATAAATTGTACATACATTGCATTCATTACAAAGATCAGCTCTTGATTCCTAGGAAATGCATAGCAAATCTCCAGTTGACTTCGGTGGGCCCAGGATTCGCCTGTAGTCACCACGTACAAAATAAAACAAATGCATTTTGAGAGATAAGAACATGAAAGAGTAGTTGGAGAGGAATTTGAGTTTAGTGATCAACACTTGTATTGTTTGTCTGGCTTTTATGAATCAACAGTTTCTTCCCAATAAATATTTCTGGTTGTTTCTCATGTGTTTGCCCCTAAGTATTTGGTAGAAGAGATCAGAATGGTGAGGAAAGACTGATGTTTTCAGTGGTTGGAATGAATGTTACATGTGTTGTGGTGTGACTTAACTCAAAATCTCAGGCTGAGTTTTCAAGGTTTGGGGTTAGAAAAATACAGCTTGTAAACAGCACCCTTGACATGGGAATGGTTGATAGGCTGAGGGTCGAACCCTACAAATGCCATTTTTATATTCAGAGCTAAACTTACTACTGGGGGAATTCTGTGCCAAAAATTTTTGCACACAATATTTTAAAATTCTGCATAATTTATTTTGTCAAAGTAACAAAATATAATCACGCCTGTTTCAATTATTTTGGTAATTTATTTCAAAATACCTGTCAGCAAGTATGTCTATAATAATACAGACAAAAAAGATTCAGGATTTTTTATTTTTTTTTAACAAATAGATTCCTTACTATGCAAATAAATACAGAACGTTGAGTAATTCATTTAAATTATAGTACAGAAACTTACTTGCTGCACTCCTCAGAAGCAGTGCAAATACTTGGGGGAGTTGGGGTAACAGAGGAGCTGAGGAAGAGGGAAGAAGCCTGGGAGTGAACCTGGAAGGTTGCTGGGTGTGGGTGGGAAAAGTATGGAACAGGGTTTTTTGGAGGGGGAGGGATTGTTGGGGAGCTGTGGAGCCTCTCCCATGCAGACCCTGACTGACCCCTAGTCTATCCCATTCAGTCAGGCACATGCGGCCCCACAGCCTTCCTCCCATTCAATCACTGGCACAGTGCTGTCACCCGACTAGCTCCTGAGCCCCCGCCCCTATCTGTGTCTCTCTCCCCCCCCCCCCCCCCCAGCCCTTCTGAACCCAGTCTGTGACCCACTGTGTCTGCCCAAATACATTTGTTAGTCTCTAAGGTACCACAAGGACTCCTTGTTGTTTTTACTCTGTCTGTATCTCAGGTCCTCACCCACCTATCCTGTGCCTCCTAACCTGGTTCTGTGGGCAGGGTGCTGTGATGAACGCATCTGACTGCTGGCTATTACTGCCAGTCAGCCACTGGCATGGGGCTGCTGTCCTAGTGCCACAGCAGCCTCTGGTGAGCAAAAGGGGGAACTGCAACACTTCTCAGGCAGAATGTATTTTCTGTGCAGGAAAAAAAAATTCTGCACTGGACATGAATTATGCATGTGTTCAGTGGTGCAGAAGTCTCTGAGGAGTATAAACCGCACTTTAGGGAAATGTTATCTGAAGTTAATTTACTTTAGTAAAATTTTATTATTTGGTGGTATTAATAGATTACATGAAGCAAACACAAGCTACCTGTAATAACATTCCTTAATTGAAAATGTGCAAGAATACTGGTTAGACATCTATTGGACTTGAACATCTCTTATCCATTGAATGGAAACACCAGAACTCAAGAGTGAGTCCTGAATGAGACTTAAGTTGTTGAAATAACCAAATGGGGAAAAAACAAACTTTTAACACCAGTTGTATCTGTATCTGTTTAACTTTTATTTCAAGAAAGAAAAAAATAAATAAGCAATCTTTGGATCAAATCCTGAGATGTGCTGAGAACCTACAAGTTCTGTTGGCTACAGCTCCCACTGAAGTCATGTGTAACACTTAAGGATGTTGCTTTTTATTGGACTTGAATATCCTGGAATTTTGACACAAGATTTGCTGTGTTGAACTGTGGGTTTGTGAGAAACACTCAGCATTGTTACCACATTATTTAAGGCTGCTTTTTATATATCACAGTACTGGCAACCCCAAGTGTTCAAAAATCATGAGTCAGGCCTCCAGAAATAATCATATTTATTTAAAGAGAATGAGACTTTTTAAAAAAAAAAAAGAATACACATTGAGTTCTTATTTGCCATGTAGTTTTTGAGCCTTCAAGGGTCACACTCTCAAGCTATTCTCTGCAGTCATGAAGGCTAGAAATGTGTTTTGTTTTTCATTCAAAAAAAAAAGCTGAGTTTCATGAAATCATGTGACTCCAGGAGCTAGGGCCTAAAGAAAATAATCAAGTACTCATAATTTTATTGTGAGTCGTTCAGAGTTGGCATCACTGCCATTGACTGCACTTTTCAGCTCCTCCAGTCTGCAAAGAGCAGGCCTAAGAAAAGGATTGAGCATAGAATCCCAGGACTGGAAGGAACCTGGAGAGGTCATCTAGTCCAGTCCCCTGCACTCATGGCAGGGTTAAGTAGTAGACAAATACCTGTCAGGGGTGGTTTAACCTGCATGGATGTTCTAGTAGGACAATAGCGTCACACTTGGACCTCTGGGACTCGGGACATGATTGCCCTGGGATGTAGGAGGTGTTGGTTTGATAAGGTATAATCTTTTATCTTTTTCTGATAAACGTATCCCCATTTAACGCTTTGGACTAGGAGTTGTACTTGGCTTCTTGGAGCTCTGTATGTACTGTTTATTGAAATTGTGCTTGGAGACAGCTGTAGTGGCACAGGAGTCAGCAAACAGAGCTGTAAACAGGGGAGTTTCAGTGGGAGTTCTGTTGGAGGAGAAGGTGGGAAGGCTATGACAGACACAGAGGCAGCAGTGGGAGTGACCCATGTAGCGGAAGACACAATGAAGATGACTGGCTGTGGAAGCTGCTGTATGTACATGATCCTGGAGGGGGTACCTGGTAAGAGCTTTGTCTGCATGAAATGCCATCCGATAGAGCTGATGGAGGAAAAGATCCGAGGTTTGGAGATGCAGGTGGAAAGTCTGGTTGAGTTTAGAAGGGGGTTCGAGCAGCTTATGGAGCAAAGACATGAGGTGTCTGAAGGGAAAAACTCAGACTTGCAGATGGAAGCAGGAATGAGGTGAAGAAAGTGGTCAGTGGAAGCATGTGACTAGAAGAACCAGGCAGAGGAAAAGACGGGCTACTGAAGAAGAAATAGAGCTCAAGAATAGGTTTGTAGAGTTGGAAATAAGAAGGGGCTCAGCAGGTAGTTCCTGAAAGTGGAAGGGCAAGGAAGAAAAGAGCAGGTAGTTCTACAGGAAAAGGGGAAGAGTCAATGGAGACTACACCAAATATGAGCCCCAGGAGGATACAGGATGGGTTGAAGAGGATTACAAGGGAGAATAGGAATGGAAAGAACTTGCAGCCAGAGGGAACAGGGGATAGACTGGAGAATAGCACAGTCACCAGGAAAAGGCAGGTCTATGTGATTGGGGACTCCTTTCTGAGAAGAATAACCAGAGCTGATCCAGAGAATAGAAGGGTGTGCCGTCTTCCAGCTGCTAAGATACGGGATGTAGACCTGAGGTTGAAAAGGATCCTAAAGGGAGCAAGAAAGAATCCCCTAATTATCCTTCATATGGGAACAAATGATACAGCTAGATTCTCACTGGAAAGTATTAAGGGAGACTATGCTAGACTGGGGAAGATGGTTAAGGAAATTGAGGCTCAGGTGATCTTTAGTGGGATTCTGCCTGTTCCTAGAGAAGGGCAACAAAGGTATGACAAGATTATGACTATCAACAGATGGCTTTGGCAGTGGTGTGCTATAAGGAGGGCTTTGGGATATATGGCCACTGGGAGGCATTCATGGACGGAGGACAGTTCTCTCGGGATGGACTTCATCTGAGTAGGGAAGGAAATAGACTTCTAGGATGGAGGCTGGCACAACTGTTTGAGAGCTTTAAACTAGGAATTTGGGGGAGATGGCTGGGAGATGTCCAGGTAATCTCCATGCCAGATTTTAGCATTGAGAGGGAAGAAAACAAAGTAAGAAAGGATACAGCCGTAGGTAGGAGAATGGATATAAGGAGGAAGGGCAGTGTGGATACCAGTCTAATAGGTTATACTGGCTGTAGAATGGCCGTGCCTAATTGGGTACAGAATGCGAGCAAGGCCAAACAGCAAAAATTAAGATGTTTGTACACCAATGTGAGGAGCCTAGGTAACAAAATGGAGGAACTAGAGCTACTGGTGCAGGAAGTGAAACCAGATATTATAGGAATAACAGAAACATGGTATTGAAGGGTATGTGCTGTTTAGGAAAGACAGAAATAAAGGTAAAGGTGGTGGAGTAGCATTGTATATCAATGATGAGGTAGAATGTAAAGAAATAAGAAGCGATGGAATGGATAAGACAGAGTCCGTCTGGGCAAAAATCACATTGGGGAAGAAAACTATTAGAGCCTCCCATGGGATAGTGCTTGGGGTGTGTTATAGACCACCGGGATCTAATATGGATATGGATAGAGCCCTCTTTTTAATGTTTTGAATGAAGTAAATACTAATGGAAACTGTGTGATCATGGGAGACTTTAACTTCCCAGATATAGACTAGAGGACGAGTGCTAGTAATAATATGCATCTGATGAAGTGAGCTGTAGCTCACGAAAGCTCATGCTCAAATAAATTGGTTAGTCTCTAAGGTGCCACAAGTACTCCTTTTCTTTTTGCGAATACAGACTAACACGGCTGTTACTCTGAAACCAGTAATAATAATAGGGCTCAGATTTTTCTAGATGCGATAGCTGATGGATTCGTTCATCAAGTAGTTTCTGAACCGACTAGAGGGGATGCCATTTTAGATTTGGTTTTGGTGAGTAGTGAGGACCTCATAGAAGAAATGGTTGTAGGGGACAATCTTGGTTCAAGTGATCATGAGCTATTTCAGTTCAAACTGAATGGAAGGACAAACAAAAATAAATCTGCAACTAGAGTTTTTGATTTCAAAAGGGCTGACTTTCAAAAATTAAGGAAATTAGTTAGGGAAGTGGATTGGATTGACGAATGTATGGATCTAAAGGTAGAGGAGGCCTGCGATTACTTTAAATCAAAGCTGCAGACGCTATCGGAAGCCTGCATCCCAAGAAAGGGGAAAAAATTCATAGGCAGGAGTTGTAGACCAAGCTGGATGAGCAAGCATCTCAGAGAGGTGATTAAGAAAAAGCAGAAAGCATAGAGGGAGTGGAAGATGGGAGGGATCAGCAAGGAAAGCTACCTTATTGAGGTCAGAACATGTAGGGATAAAGTGAGACAGGCTAAAAGTGAAGTAGAGTTGGACCTTGCAAAGGGAATTAAAACCAATAGTAAAAGGTTCTATAGCCATATAAATAAGAAGAAAACAAAGAAAGAAGAAGTGGGACCGCTAAACACTGAGAATGGAGTGCAGGTTAAGGATAATCTAGGCATGGCCCAATATCTAAACAAATACTTTGCATCAGTCTTTAATAAGGCTAAAGAGGATCTTAGGGATAATGGTAGCATGACAAATGGGAATGAGGCTATGGAGGCAGATATTACCATATCTGAGGTAGAAGCGAAACTCGAACAGCTTAATGGGACTAAATCGGGGGGCCCAGATAATCTTCATCCAGGAATATTAAAGGAATTGACACATGAAATTGCAAGCCCATTAGCAAGAATTTTTAATGAATCTGTAAACTCAAGGGTTGTACTGTCTGATTGGAGAATTGCTAACATAGTTCCTATTTTTAAGAAAGGAAAAAAAAGTGATCCGGGTAACTACAGGCCTGTTAGTTTGACATCTGTAGTATGCAAGGTCTTGGACAAAATTTTGAAGGAGAAAGTAGTTAAGGACATTGAGGTCAATGGTAAATGGGACAAAATACGACATGGTTTTATAAAAGGTAGATCGTGCCAAACCAACCTGATCTCCTTTGAGAAAGGAACAGATTTTGTAGACTAGATTTCAGTAAGGCGTTTGATACAGTGCCACATGGGGAATTATTAGTTAAATTGGAAAAGATGAGGATCAATATGAACATTGAAAGGTGGTTAAGGAATTGGTTAAAGGGGAGACTACAACGGGTCCTACTGAAAGGTGAACTGTCAGGCTGGAGGGAGGTTACCAGTGGAGTTCCTCAGGAATCAGTTTTGGGACCAATCTTATTTAATCTTTTTATTACGGACCTCAGCACAAAAAGTGGGAGTGTGCTAATAAAGTTTGCGGATGATACAAAGCTGGGAGGTATTGCCAATTTGGAGAGAGACTGGGATATCATACACGAAGATTTGGATGACCTTGTAAACTGGAGTAATAGTAATACAATTAAATTTAATAGTGATAAGTGTAGGGTTATACATTTAGGGGTAAATAACAACAAGAATTTTAGTTATAAGCTGGGGACAGATCAATTAGAAGTAACGGAGGAGAAGGACCTTGGAGTATTGAATCATAGAATCATAGAATATAAGGGTTGGAAGGGACCCCAGAAGGTCATCTAGTCCAACCCCCTGCTCAAAGCAGGACCAATTCCCAGTTAAATCATCCCAGCCAGGGCTTTGTCAAGCCTGACCTTAAAAACCTCTAAGGAAGGAGATTCTACCACCTCCCTAGGTAACGCATTCCAGTGCTTCACCACCCTCATAGTGAAAAAGTTTTTCCTAATATCCAATCTAAACCTCCCCCACTGTAACTTGAAACCATTACTCCTCGTTCTGTCATCTGATACCATTGAGAACAGTCTAGAGCCATCCTCTTTGGAACCCCCTTTCAGGTAGTTGAAAACAGCTATCAAATCCCCCCTCATTCTTCTCTTCTGCAGGCTAAACAATCCCAGCTCCCTCAGCCTCTCCTCATAACTCATATGTTCCAGACCCCTAATCATTTTTGTTGCCCTTCGCTGGACTCTCTCCAATTTATCCACATCCTTCTTGAAGTGTGGGGCCCAAAACTGGACACAGTACTCCAGATGAGGCCTCACCAATGTCGAATAGAGGGGAACAATCACGTCCCTCGATCTGCTCGCTATGCCCCTACTTATACATCCCAAAATGCCATTGGCCTTCTTGGCAACAAGGGCACACTGCTGACTCATATCCAGCTTCTCGTCCACTGTCACCCCTAGGTCCTTTTCCGCAGAACTGCTGCCTAGCCATTCGGACCCTAGTCTGTAGCTGTGCATTGGGTTCTTCCGTCCTAAGTGCAGGACCCTGCACTTATCCTTATTGAACCTCATCAGATTTCTTTTGGCCCAATCCTCCAATTTGTCTAGGTCCTTCTGTATCCTATCCCTCCCCTCCAGCGTATCTACCACTCCTCCCAGTTTAGTATCATCCGCAAATTTGCTGAGAGTGCAATCCACACCATCCTCCAGATCATTTATGAAGATATTGAACAAAACCGGCCCCAGGACCGACCCTTGGGGCACACCACTTGATACCGGCTGCCAACTAGACATGGAGCCATTGATCACTACCCGTTGAGCCCGACAATCTAGCCAGCTTTCTACCCACCTTGTAGTGCATTCATCCAGCCCATACTTCCTTAACTTGCTGACAAGAATACTGTGGGAGACCGTGTCAAAAGCTTTGCTAAAGTCAAGAAACAATACATCCACTGCTTTCCCTTCATCCACAGAACCAGTAATCTCATCATAGAAGGCGATTAGATTAGTCAGGCATGACCTTCCCTTGGTGAATCCATGCTGGCTGTTCCTGATCACTTCCTCTCATGCAAGTGCTTCAGGATTGATTCTTTGAGGACCTGCTCCATGATTTTTCCAGGGACTGAAGTGAGGCTGACTGGCCTGTAGTTCCCAGGATCCTCCTTCTTCCCTTTTTTAAAGATTGGCACTACATTAGCCTTTTTCCAGTCATCCGGGACTTCCCCGGTTCGCCACGAGTTTTCAAAGATAATGGCCAATGGCTCTGCAATCACAGCCGCCAGTTCCTTCAGCACTCTCGGATGCAACTCGTCCGGCCCCATGGACTTGTGCACGTCCAGCTTTTCTAAAAAGTCCCTAACCACCTCTATCTCCACAGAGGGCTGGCCATCTCTTCCCCATTTTGTGATGCCCAGCGTAGCAGTCTGGGAGCTGACCTTGTTAGTGAAAACAGAGGCAAAAAAAGCATTGGTTGATCATAGGATGACTATGAACCGCCAATGTGATATGGCTGTGAAAAAAGCTAATGCGGTCTTGGGATGCATTAGGCGAGGTATTTCCAGTCGAGATAAGGAGGTTTTAGTAGCATTATACAAGGCACTGGTGAGACCTCACCTGGAATACTGTGTGCAGTTCTGGTCTTCCATGTTTAAGAAGGATGAATTCAAACTGGAACAGGTACAGAGAAGGGCTACTAGGATGATCCGAGGAATGAAAATCCTGTCTTATGAAAGGAGACTCAAGGAGCTTGGCTTGTTTAGCCTAACTAAAAGAAGGTTGAGGGGAGATATGATTGCTCTCTATAAATATATCAGAGGGATAAATACCGGAGAGGGAGAGGAATTATTTAAGCTCAGTACCAATGTGGACACAAGAACAAATGGATATAAACTGGTCATTGGGAAGTTTAGACTTGAAATTAGACAAAGGTTTCTAACCATCAGAGGAGTGAAGTTTTGGAATAGCCTTCCAAGGGAAGCAGTGGGGGCAAAAAACCTATCTGGCTTTAAGATTAAACTCGATAAGTTTATGGAGGAGATGGTATGATGGGATAACATGATTTTGGCAATTAATTGATCTTTAAATATTCATGGTAAATAGGCCCAATGGCCTGTGATGGGATGTTAGATGGGGTGGGATCTGAGTTACTACAGAAAATTCTTTCCTGGGTATCTGGCTGGTGAATCTTGCCCATATGCTCAGGGTTTAGCTGATCGCCATATTTGAGGTCGGGACGGAATTTTCCTCCAGGGCAGATTGGAAGAGACCCTGGAGGTTTTTCGCCTTCCTCTGTAGCATGGGGCACTGGTCACTTGCTGGAGGATTCTCTGCTCCTTGAAGTCTTGAAACCATGATTTGAGGGCTTCAATAGCTCAGACATAGGTGAGAGGTTTTTCGCAGGAGTGGATGGGGGAGATTCTGTGGCCTGCGTTGTGCAGGAGGTCAGACTAGATGATCATAATGGTCCCTTCTGATCTTAATATCTATGAATTTATGAAATCCAATGCATATACCTCCTCACGAGAGCTGGGGACATCACAAGTTGATTGATAACAACTGGATTGCAAGTAAATTGAGATTGCCACTGACAAGGTCAACACTGTGTGTGATGGAGGAACTGGAGGAAGAGGGTCAGATTTCAGGAGGGACCTAGTTTGGTGTGACACCAAAAGGCTCAAGGTGGGCCAAGCTACCACCAGACAAATATAACAGTGGCCTCAATACATGCTCAGTAAAGATCTCTTTCCTACAAATGCCTATCTGCCTGCCACATCACTTATTTCTAATAAAACATGGTGACAGTGATTTGTCTATAAGAAGCTGTGGAGCACAGCAGGTAGCAGCGTGAATCATGGCACACACCGCCCATAGGTGCCCTTGATTATTGCAGACAAGAACCTAGCCCAGGTGTGGACCTGAAGGAAGCAGGTATTTGAGCTATACACAGATCTAGCCATCCAAGATGAGGAGTAAAGGAAGAAATTAATCTTATGTTATCTCATGTGAGAGCATGGTAGAGAACTATAAGCCAGTCTCAAGCTCACCACTGCCTCAGCAGTAGCAACTGTGTTCGGAGCTGTAGAGACCATTTTTCTCCCAAATGCAATGAAACTGTGGGGGTGCATAAGTTCTTCACAAAGGACAAATATGAGGGGGAAGGAATAGATCCCTACGTGACAGCATTATGGACATCCGTGACTTGGGACTGAATGGGTTGTGGCACAAGGGACTAATGCCTGCCTGAGCTGTTGACCCAAGAGGAGATCTCATCTCCAATAGATCTCTGGACATGGCCTATGCAGCAGAAGCCTCAACACAGGATAGAAAACCGTAGGAGTCCAAGCACCCACAGTGGTGCATGCTATGAGATGGAAGAAAGGAAGAGCAGGGCAGTCAGGGGTCTGTACCCACAATGAGTTGCATTTACTGTGGTAGATAGCCCAAGGGGGAAAACGAAAGTGCCCTGTGCTCAGACAGCATCAGTGTGGGGAGACGGAACAATTTTTTAGCTGCATGTGCAAAAACAGAGTTGGGCACTGGAGGGATTACAGTAGAGTCAAACAGAAAATAGAAAACGGCAGAATGGAAATGATGACCTGTCCGAGGAAGCAAGTGACACAGTACAACTGCTCGGCCAAAGAATTTCCAGGTCTGGAAGAGGGCACTCCAGAATGGATCCAACCTTTGGAAAGAAACAGGAAAAGGTGAACTAATGGAGTTGTAAGTAGTTCAGTGGCTCCCAGATCACATGAGGTGAACACTCAGTAAGGACAAGTTTTATGATAAACTGCAAGCGTCTACAAACCAACAGAGTGGGGAAGCGCAGGAAATCACTGCATGTGAATCATTGAAATGCCAAAAGTACCAGAGAGCATAGACACTGAGAATAATTCTGTGGCCAATCCTTCAGAGTAGGAGGAGAATCGAGAGAACCAGGCTGTCAGATTTGGAAAAGGGTAAAAGAGGCAGAAGTAGTGTGGTCCAGGTCTGGTCACCTTCGAAGAAACTAAATTTATCTTTGGAAGTACAGGCCTAATTGAGTCCATGGTACAGATGTGACTCATCTAGGCTAAGTACAGTTACCTGTGGCCTAGAGGTGTTTTGTGGAAACAGAAGTTCATTAGTTAATGTGTTGGTTTATAAAATGGGGGGAAATGTTGTATGAGTAGAATTGGGAAAAGAGGCTCGTGTTGCTTAAGATCACACAGGAGTTTGGTGGGACACCAGGGACTAAAGAGTGCAAGATGGGGCAAGCTGATACTAAACAAACACAGGCCTCTATACATGCTTAATAAAGATCTCCTTCATTCAAATACCTGCTTGTTGGGTCACGTACTGCTAATGAAACAAGTTCCAACCTGTGCTAGGAATATAGTCACATTAGCTAGTACTGCTTAGTATATTTGGGGTTACATACTCTAGGATCACCCTGCAGAAGAATAAGAAATTAATTGCCAAGGTATGCCATTGTTCCTGGAGATGACATACTAGGAGTAATGTTTTTGAGAATGATAGTGTGACATGCCACTGTAATGTGTCATTGCCATAAATGCCTCTTTTCCTAAGACATTAATGAATTCAGAGTGGATCAGTTCAAGTATCCATAGATGTATAGGAGGAAAAGAAGAGTATGGGTAAATGGCTGCATTTTGGTGTTGTTTTCCAATGCAATTTGTTTAATCTGTATTTGCCTGGGGAAAAAAACAAACAAATGGTGTGCTAGCTGGCGTTGATTCTGCTGGGAAAAGGTGAAATGGACTCTAACACATTGAGGTGGGTGTCTCATGTCCTCACCCAGATTTAGAGAGAGAGGGGACCTGTAGCAGCAAAAACCAAAAAGGAAGGTCTGGGCTGAACTTTGTGTTTGTAATTTCTGGGTTAATAAAACCAAACCCTGAAAGGGGGTGAATGTTAGGAGAGCAAGTTAGGAATGTTAACTCTTTGCATCTTCACTTAGCTGTGTTTGAATGCCTGAGAAGGCATATCTAGAAGACCGTTGAAAATTGACTTTTAGGGTACGTCTACACGGCAATTAAACACCCACAGTTGGCCCGGGTCAGCTGTCTCAGGCTGCCTGGCTGTAAAATTGCTGTGTAGACGTTCAGGCTCGGGCTGATGCCTGAGCACTGGGACCCCAAAAGGTGGGAAGGTCCCAGAGCCCTGGCTCCAGCCCGAGCCCAAACATCTACACTGCAAGTTTCTAGCCTTGCACCCTGAGCCCCACGAGCCTGAGTCAATTGCCTAGGCCAGTCACAGCCATGCCACAGGTCTCTTATTCCAGGGTAGACATTCCCTCAGTATCCTTATTTATTTGATTTGCGTTCTCATGACTGAAGTTTCTTCTTTGCACTAGAAAGGTGTTTTTATAAGCTAAGTGATTAGTTCTTCATTGACACAAGGCCCACTGAAGCTGTTGCAGAGCATCTCACACACATTACTGATTTATTACTTCGCTGGTTGCATCTTCAGTTTCAAGTATCCCATTGAGCTTTTCTTTGTTCTCCCATGCTAGATTGACCACTCTTGTATTTATCACAAAAAGCAGGCTGGTTAGGGGAAGGGGGTGCTTTGAGCTTCCCATTTTGCTTTTCTTCTTTGCAACTATTTTGGTATAAAAATCAAATTATGGGGCACTGAATCAAGAAGGTCCTTAAAAGCATTATCGAGCTGCTATGCCTGGAGTTTATTTATATGCCTGTCAAGTCTGTCTAACTAGTTTTAACTCCTCTGCATTAACATTTTGCACTTACATAGAACCTTTTATCCCAGAGGATCCCAAAATTCTTTCCAAACATAAATTATGGAACGGTGGTGGTAGTTCTTAATAGCTTTCCACTAAAAGCTCAATTCTAGTCTTATCCTACCTGTTCTTTCTCAGAGTATGCCCTTTTCTCTCAAAATTCCACTTTTATGATCTGTCAGAAGCTCGTATTTTAATCAAAACTGAAGGTGAATGAGGGGGAAAAAAGGGTTTCTGAGATATGAGACTTTGAAAAATGAGGTGTAATTCACTTTTTGAAAATTATTCAGTAGTTCCTAAAAGCTCCAAGCACTACACACTCTATAAACACATAGAGAGAGATAGTGTCTGCCCCATCTAAATAAGGCTTCTAACACTCACTGGTTAATCCATATATAAAAAACTTTTGTCTCGATTATTTTAAATTTATTTTAGTCTGGATAAGATCATAGGACTACTTCAGAAAAGATTGGATACTTATTTTAGGAGTTACTTACTAGCACTATAATGGTTGGTGCAGTTTTTTTGTTTTGTTATGCTGTCAAATAAAAATGAATACTATTACCCTTATTTTATAGATGAGGAAACTGAGGCGCAGACAGATTAGGTGAGTTGCTTAAGGTCATACAGAAAGTCTGTGGCAGAGTTTGGTATAGAACCCATGTTCTGTGAGGCTAGTCCTGTGCTTCAACCTAGTTCTGTGCTTCATTCCCTTTGAGAATGAAGGCCAATTCAGAGCTGGTCAAAAACTTTATTGCTGGTTGCATCTTCAGTTTCAAGTATCCCATTGAGCTTCTCTCTCTCTCTATCTAAAAAGAGAGAGATTCATTAGCCTCTCCCCCACTATAAATATAATTACCAGCTTGAGTCCATTTGTGTCTTATTAGCTGTTCTAACCAGGCCTGCCCTTGGTACAAAGTAATCTACTCTCTAATTAGTCTTAATCTACCAGAAAAAGACATGTTGGCAAAAAGGTCTGATTAGAAGATAAAGCTAGACAAATTCAGACAAGAAATACATCTCAGATTTTTTTTAAATCAGAGTACTTTATCATTGGAACAATTTATCTGAGGATGTGGTAGGTTTTCTACCACTTGCACTCTTTAATTCGAGACTGGGATATCTTTCTAAAAGACATGCTATATCTTAAACAAAAATTATGGGTTTGATGCAGAAAGTACTGGGTGAGGTTCTTTAGACAGTGTAATGTAGGAGGCTGGACTAATAATTATTATAGCCCTTTCTGTCCTTAAAATGTATTCATCCAAATTACTCCAGGAAAACAAGTACAAAAAAAGAGCAGTTATTCCCATAAAATATTTGTAAAGATTTTCCTATATTAAGAACAGTTGAGATCCATGAAACAATACTGGTTTCCGCTAAATATAGGCATCTCTATTTACATGGCCTAACAGGAAGGTGGAGATTTAAAAATAACAAAGGATCAGTAACTTTATTAATAAAGCAGCTGTATACAGCATTGTTCTCTTGAAGAAAGTTTTAAATATTGTTTAAACAATGTTGATTGCATAAATAAAGCTCAGGTCTTCAGTCACAAACAACCATTGTTAGGAATTCTTTTAACAAGAACTGTGCTAATGTATATACAAACACTTAGTGGCAAAACTACGGCAAAGAGAGAGATACCCAAAATAACTATTTCTGGAGGACTATGGGGGGCGGGGGATTGGAGAGGGGAAGAAGTATTATTGCTGTAGTTATTTCTCAATTTATCATCAGAATAAGTGGAGTGGGGAGCCAGCTTTTGTTGTAGTAAATACAAAATCTTTAAAATCTAAACCAATTTCCACCACCTAATTAAAAATGCAGTTGTGATTTACATCCCGATGGGAATTCAGAATCCTGAATATGCATATGGGGTGGGGAAAGGAAAGTTTTTTATAGGATAAAGAAATGGAGTACTTGTGGCACCTTAGAGACTAACCAATTTATTTGAGCATAAGCTTTCGTGAGCTACAGCTCACTTCATTGGATGCATAAAGTGGAAAATGCAGTGAGGATGTTTTATACACACAGACCATGAAAAAATGGGTGTTTATCACTTCAAAAGGTTTTCTTGTTGAACCCTGGATTTGTGCTGGAAATGGCCCACCTTGATTATCATACACATTTGTAAGGAGAGTGATCACTTTAGATAAGCTATTACCAGCAGGAGTGTGGGGTGGGGGGAGAGAAAACCTTTTGAAGTGATAAACACCCATTTTTTCATGGTCTGTGTGTATAAAACATCCTCACTGCATTTTCCACTTCATGCATCCAATGAAGTGAGCTGTAGCTCACGAAAGCTTATGCTCAAATAAATTTGTTAGTCTCTAAGGTGCCACAAGTACTCCTTTTCTTTTTGTGAATACAGACTAACACGGCTGCTACTCTGAAACCTTTTATAGCATAGGCTCTTAACAAGGAAGAGGGGTGTGGGGACAACTGCCAACAGCCAGATGTAATCAGGAGGGACAAGATCAAGGAAAAAGAACACATCTAGGTAACCGTTTCACCTAAGTGTCAGGAAAATGTAGCTACGCTAAAAGCTGAACTCTAAATCAATAAGATTACTTAACAAGGAGAAGGAGCTTAAACTGCAAATGTGAGATTGGGGGGTGGGGGTTGTAATTCCCATAGCGACCCACCATGGAGGTGGAAGGAAAAGGGAGGAGGCACTGTTCCTTTTATTCACATCTGTCATGATCATTGTCTGGTCCATTCCCTAATCTCCTTGTAATAAGGTCAGGTTTAGAGATTAATGGGGATGGAGGTCACAGCATTCTAAATTTTCTACCACCAAGTGCCCTTCCAGAGGGTGCATGGGGAAGGATAATGCTTTTCCCTATGAAGTTGACAGTTACTCATCAGCAACATTCCACCCCATCCCTCTTGCTTTTTGCATTCAAACGTGTCATAGATGAGTGTGTTGATGGCAATAACAATTCACTTGTAATCAGTCAGCTGCGGTTTATCCTTATTCTTTATTTTGAAAAGGGGCATGAGTGTCCTATCTAAATATTTAATAATACCGCAGTGTTATCCAAGGTCCCCACAGTGTGATCTGCAGAGCTCACCAAAGTGGTGCACACTAACTGCCCTGTGTGAATGCTGCTGGAGGGAGCTAAAAGGTAGCTAGTTCACATTTAATGTAGCCCTATTTCAAACGGTCCAGGGTTCTGGGAAACAGGGAGTCTGGTCTGGGAGGTCCCCCTGGTGGGAGGGGAAAGGGGAAAAGAGTCCCACCCAGTCTCTCAGCCTGGGCCAGCCATTGGAGATGGGTAAAAAGCAGTAATTGAAGCTGTCCGGGACCAGCCAGATGAGAGGCAGCAGCTCCTCCTGGGGCTCCAGCCCCTGGGCCCCCTCCCTGCCATACTCAGCTCTCTATTTCCCAGAACCCTGGGCTGCCATCTCCTCCTTTTCTGAGGCTGCTCTGGAAGGAGAGACGGTGACTTTGCAAGGACAGTCAAGTGAATTTATATTGGTGTCTATGACTGGGGTGGGAGGCTGATGCACCCCCACCCCTTGATGCAGAGGTGCAACAAGACCTTTCTGAAGTAGCTGGGACATGTCATGCCCTGACGCAAAGCTTGAGCCTCATGAGGAAGACAAGGTCCCGGTCTCCCAAAAAGCTTATAATCTAAGGCAAGTGACTTTTTATGGCCCTTTGGGTGGATGCTTACAATACTATATATGATTGGGAGTGGCTTTCTGTGTTGTGTGTAGAATTATTAATTTTCTGAAAGGGGCTGTTCCACCAAGAGGATATCCAGCCAATCAAGAGACCCCCATTGCAGAAAGCTCTGAGGCTCCCCCGGCCCCTAGCAAAAATAGTTGCTTCAGGATTTTGATGCATGCTGAATGCTGATTGGCTGGTGAGGAGGGACTGACTTACAATAATTTTTGTACTGTGAAGTACTTGTGTTAAATTTCACATTTAACACTAGACGGATTTGTATGAGACTTAAGAGCAGAAGATGGATAGGCTGAGCAATTGCATCACTGTTGCTGATTAGGAAAATATCTCAATGTCCTATATTTGACTCTGGAACTCTCTGACACTGCTCCAAAAGAAGTGTAAATTAAATGTATCCTTCAAATTCCACAAGGAAAATGTATTAAATCTGTTTTATCACCTGGTTTTTACTGTACTTAGTTTAATTCCTGAAAACTCTTTTTTCTCCAAGATTATGACTTCATCAAGCTCTAGACCAGGGGTGGCCAACCTGTGGCTTCGGAGCCACATGCGGCTCTTCAGAAGTTAATATGCGGCTCCTTGTATAGGCACTGACTCTGGGGCTGAAGCTACAGGCGCCAACTTTCCAATGTGCCAGGGGGTGTTCGCTGCTCAACTCTTGGCTCTGCCACAGGCCCTGCCCCCACTCCACCCCTTTCCGCCCCCTCCCCTTGAGCCTGAAGTGCCCTCGCTCCTCTTCTCTTCCCCCCCGCCCACCACCCCATCCCCCGAGCCTCCTGCGTGCCACAAAACAGCTGATCAGGAGGCAGGGGGAGGCACTGATCGGTGGGGCTGCCAGTGGGCAGGAGACACTGGGAGCCGGGGCAGGGAGCTGATGGGTGGGGGGGAGAGAAGGCTGCTGACTTATTACTGTGGCTCTTTGGCAATGTACATTGGTAAATTCTGGCCCACGTTGGCCACCCCTTCTATAGACTGATCTCTGGTTCATTTATCCAGTATGGGCAGTCTTTCATCCACATTTTCTCATGGGAGTATGAGATTATATATAATCTCCCATGAGAAAATGTGGATGAAAGACTGCCCATACTAGAGATATCCAGTTCCACAAAGGGACTTAGGCATTTCAGTGCTTAGCGTCATAGCACCTAACTTTCCGGCACCTAGAAAATCACAGGAAGAAAACTGTGATGCACAAAGCCTGAGTTAGGCACGTAGGCTCCCTACACACTGAATGGGGCAAGATAGGGTGCCTTAAAATGCAATCCCCAAAAACCAGCACTGTAGTTTTTCGGAGATGCCGGCCAGAGGGGTGTATCCTAAGCCCTGTTCCTCTCATGAAATCACCTAAGGGCTGTGGGAGGTGCTTGTTCTTGCTTAGCGATCCACAGCCAGGAACCTGTCTCCTGGAGTCAGGTGGCTTAGGCGCTTAAGATTGTGGGAATGTGGCCTTACTCTGTTGTATCTAATTTGTTTTTTTTTATCTGCATACAGTAAGAGTCATATATACATGTAAACTGCCACTTGTATATTACACATATTCTAAGAATTGGCTCTGAATTTGTTATAAAAAGAATTCCAGCGTTTAAAGGAATGTTTTCTTTTAACAGAGGAAAGAAAAACTGTCACTATTTCACGGCTATACTAAAATGTTCTACAATCTTTTTTTAAGAGCAGTGATTGTGCTCCCTCTAGTGGCCAAACATGAAGTTGTTTCTATATTACATACAATACCAATAGAATAGTGAAAAGAAAAGGAGTACTTGTGGCACCTTAGAGACTAACCAATTTATTTGAGTATAAGCTTTTGTGAGCTACAGCTCACTTCATTGGATGCATTGGATTCAAAAACCCTTCTTGGAGAAGCTATTTAAATAGTGTTTCTGAGGAGAAAACACATCTGACTTATATCATGGCTTTGCAGGAAAAAAAACTGTTATACAATATCTGGCACACCTAACACACACCTGCCTCTCCCCACCATCCAAATGTCACAAGTACCCTTTTAATACAGGACAAAGATGTTTTGTTTTGGGGGGGATGGGGCTTAGAGGCAACATCCTACAAAATTGTATTTGGGGTAAAGGATGGTGTGTATCAATGTCTGACCCATTATGTTAACACTGATAGGAAATCTACTCTTAAATCAGATCAAAAGCTCCCTATTGGATACAGGTTGTGTGGGATATTTAGCACCAAATAAGGGAAGTCCCTGAAAATACAGAATTGGTGGTCACACTGGCCTACAGGGATTTTTCCTCACCACATAGTGGCCCAATGGACTTCAGACTCTCTAGTCCGCCCTCCCCAAAGGCCAGAAACATGGATTGAGGGTGCCACAGGGCAACCAAGATGACCTGTCACGCTCTCTCCCCAAGGGGAAGAGGAGGAGTTACCAGGACTTCCCTCTTCCCCAGGCTCCTTCCCCAGGGCTGCAGGAAGGGGAGTTGGAGAGGCAGATTAGTTTCAGCTGATGAGATGGTATCAGGCCACTGCTCTGTCTCAGTTGGCAGATTTCATCTCAGGAAAGAGATCTGGTACCTCATTTCCTCCCTGCTAGATTCAGGCCATGTCTAGGTTTCCTGCATGTGTGCAGCTGCAGGAAATCACTCCTCCACCAAATGATCAGACCGGCTGGTGCCACTTTCAGGTTATTTCCATTGTCCCCTCTGTCCATATTAGTGCCAACCCTGTATGTATCCCCCAATGCACCTGCACATGGGAGCCCTTAAAGGAGCCCGTGGATGCACTTCTGGGATGGAAAAATGTGATTAGTTTCAGGCAAATGTGCCATGCTTTTCATTTTATGAAACTGGGTGAAACCTGGACTTTCCCCCATTAGTTCTGCTATGATGAGTGTGGGGTTTTTTTGGGGTGGGGAGGGGTTGTTGGGGTTGTGTGTGTGTGTTTTTGTTTTTTAGGGGTGTTTGAACAGCAATTTTAATTTCTGTTGCTGAGCCAACAAGTGAATGCAAAAGGGAAATGACATCCGTTTTAGTGAGGCAGACAAGGTGGGTGAGATACCTTTTACTGGACCAACTTCTGTTGATGGAAAAGAGAAGCTTTTGAGCTTCACAGAGGTCTTCTTCAGGACTCTTCCACCAACAGAACTTTGGTCCAGTAAATGATATTACCTCTCCTACTTTGTCTGTCTTTCTCATATCTTGCGACCAACATGGCTACAACACTACAAACAATGGAAGATATATCAGTTTTAAAGAGGAGCATTATAGCTTTTGTAACGTGGGCCTCATAGGGCAGTTCAAGGGTGGTACATTCACGTAATCCACTTCTTGCTTTTTAGTAACAATTTGCTGTTGTGACTGAGGAATTGCATGCGCATGCGCGCGCGCTCACTCTCTCTCACAAATTCAGTCTCATGTTTCCTGTATAGCTGTAAACAGCCAGATTTAGTCATCCAAGTTCTAACTCATACATACTTTTGTCCTTGATGGCACCTATGACACATGACTAGCTGCTTGTTACACCAACAGTGCTACAAAACTTTCATTTAAAAAGTGGGTCAAAATCTTCATACTGAGGTGCCTAAAGTGGTCTGATTTATTGAGGTAGTGAGCACCTCAACTCTTGTTGACTTCCGCAGGCACTGCAGGTACAAAAAATCAGGGCACTTATTTAGGGATAGGTACATAGATGCCTAATTTTAGGGACCCAAGTTTGAAAATGTTGGCCTTGTTACGAAGTCATTTCCTCCTTATGGTGTCTGCCTGCTACTTAAACATACACTAGTAATATATTTTATGTGTTTAATGCATGCAAGTAATGGAGGTACCTAATCAGGGAACAGCCAAACTATCATAACATTGACATCCTAGGTCAAATCCTAGACCTGAATGCACACTGAGGAAAAATTACCTACCCATGTGATGTATTGCAGAGCAAAATCACTACACCTTATTAGAACTGGCAAAACAAGACCAAACTCAAAGGACTTACCCTTTACAGCCCATAGCCTCTCTCGCTAGCTCACACATGCATTGATTTCTTCTGTTCTTCTCTTGCCAACTTTTTTTCAGAATTCTTTTTGCTGCAGGCAAACTCCCAGAGTTATCGTATAATTATAAAAAAAAAAAAGCCTGTTATTCTGTATTCTTAACTTCTAAATTTAAAGCAAATATTTAGCCAATATTACACTCAAGAGTATCTGGTCATAATTTGCTGTGCTCTCAAGTAGAGAGCTTTCAGCCCCCTGTGTCACAGTGCATCTGAAGTAGTTCAGTCATATATTATTGCATACACACTGGATTAAGCAACATGAAAAGGCCCGATAGATGCCTTCGTTGCTATCGTCGTCTTTATGATATTATGCACCCATCAGTTGTTGGTGAAATTCTGTACCCTTGACATATGAGAGAGCATTTGAGGATAGTCCAGCTCTCCCCAGCTGAGATTTGTTATCTAGTCAGCAGGAGGAACTACAAAAGCAAAGCATTCTGTGCTTTAGCAGATGCATGAGTGCAGCTAGTTTCTAACCAATCGACTGAAAGAACAAGTGCCCCAATGTCAGGGACAAACAGAATATTCGATGAGACAGGCTTGCATCATTGCGGAAACTCTTAACTACTTAGCGTGCTGAGCTCAATATGAAGATGGGTAACAATGAAAGGGCTTGTTCCAGTCTCTATCCTAGATGTCTATGTTGTTTTGACTTCTTAGATGTTTTGCTAGATGCTGACTGCCACTATGAACTCAATCAGTCTACATCTGCAGTAAACCCATTTGCTGCATCACTTAACTAAATAGACAGGTTTCAGAGGAACAGCCGTGTTAGTCTGTATTCGCAAAAAGAAAAGGAGTACTTGTGGCACCTTAGAGACTAACCAATTTATTTGAGCATGAGCTTTCGTGAGCTACAGCTCACTTCATCAGATGCATACCGTGGAAACTGCAGCAGACTTTATATATACACAGAGAATATGAAACAATACCTCCTTCCACCCCACTGTCCTGCTGGTAATAGCTTATCTAAAGTGATCAACAGGTGGGCCATTTCCAGCACAAATCCAGGTTTTCTCACCCTCCACCCCCCCACACAAATTCACTCTCCTGCTGGTGCTAGCCCATCCAAAGTGACAACTCTTTACATAATCAAGTCGGGCTATTTCCTGCATAGATCCAGGTTTTCTCACATCCCCCCCACCCCCATACACACACAAACTCACTCTCCTGCTGGTAATAGCTCATCTAAACTGACCACTCTCCAAGTTTAAATCCAAGTTAAACCAGAACATCTGGGGGGGGGGGGGGCGCGGTAGGAAAAAACAAGAGGAAACAGGCTACCTTGCATAATGACTTAGCCACTCCCAGTCTCTATTTAAGCCTAAATTAATAGTATCCAATTTGCAAATGAATTCCAATTCAGCAGTTTCTCGCTGGAGTCTGGATTTGAAGTTTTTTTGTTTTAAGATAGCAACCTTCATGTCTGTGATTGCGTGACCAGAGAGATTGAAGTGTTCTCCGACTGGTTTATGAATGTTATAATAATTCTTGACATCTGATTTGTGTCCATTTATTCTTTTACGTAGAGACTGTCCAGTTTATCCTTGCAACAAAGCCCGTTGCCAATTGTGCCCACATATCTATTCAGGGGACACCATCACAGGGCCTAATAACATCAGCCACACTATCAGAGGCTCGTTCACCTGCACATCCACCAATGTGATATATGCCATCATGTGCCAGCAATGCCCCTCTGCCATGTACATTGGTCAAACTGGACAGTCTCTACGTAAAAGAGTATATGGACACAAATCAGATGTCAAGAATTATTATAACATTCATAAACCAGTCGGAGAACACTTCAATCTCTCTGGTCACGCAATCACAGACATGAAGGTTGCTATCTTAAAACAAAAAAACTTCAAATCCAGACTCCAGCGAGAAACTGCTGAATTGGAATTCATTTGCAAATTGGATACTATTAATTTAGGCTTAAATAGAGACTGGGAGTGGCTAAGTCATTATGCAAGGTAGCCTGTTTCCTCTTGTTTTTTCCTACCGCGCCCCCCCCCCCCCCCCCCCAGATGTTCTGGTTTAACTTGGATTTAAACTTGGAGAGTGGTCAGTTTAGATGAGCTATTACCAGCAGGAGAGTGAGTTTGTGTGTGTATGGGGGTGGGGGGGATGTGAGAAAACCTGGATCTATGCAGGAAATAGCCCGACTTGATTATGTAAAGAGTTGTCACTTTGGATGGGCTAGCACCAGCAGGAGAGTGAATTTGTGTGGGGGGGTGGAGGGTGAGAAAACCTGGATTTGTGCTGGAAATGGCCCACCTGTTGATCACTTTAGATAAGCTATTACCAGCAGGACAGTGGGGTGGAAGGAGGTATTGTTTCATATTCTCTGTGTATATGTAAAGTCTGCTGCAGTTTCCACGGTATGCATCTGATGAAGTGAGCTGTAGCTCACGAAAGCTCATGCTCAAATAAATTGGTTAGTCTCTAAGGTGCCACAAGTACTCCTTTTCTTTTAACTAAATAGAGTTATGGTTCCCAGTGTGAATCAGTGACCATGAAATGGTTTGACCTTTTCAGTTCTAATCTAGATATCTGAAATACTGTTTGTTTGTCAGCTCCTATAATAGACAGTAACCGTCTCCTGATCCAACTAAAGATATCAAATATACTCTAATACATTAATTATTGTCTTTCTGATTAATATGAACAAATAACCTTTTAGAGTGTATATCTTACAAGTTTCTAGGAATAATATCTGTTCTGCATCTTAATTTCTACTTTAAAAAATTGCTTTACTGCTGATGTGGACTAGCAAAAGAATAATAATAAAATAAAAATTCAAAATCCATCCTTTAAAATGCATGTCAAACAAATATTAAAATGCAGTTGTTCCTGAGAGAAGTGAGTAATATCTATTAAAAATACTGCTGGAAAAACAGTGATCAGCCAAAAAAGAATACAAACTCGCTAATATGATTTGCTAGGTGCATTTTGTGATTGTACAAGATTAACATCCTCCATAACCTGAAAAGTTCTTTTTAAATAATTTATTGTATGTTTGGTTTTTTTGTTTTGTTTTTAACAATAGCATAAATGATTTTATGTAGAAAATGGGGGTCCCATTATTGGTCATCCTGTGTATGTTGGATTAGGCCTTAGGAAAATTTTTCCTAAGAAACAAAAATATGCAAAAAGCAGTAGAACCCAGATCCATAAAGGGACGTAGACAATAAGATGCTGAGCATCATGGTGCCTAGAAAATCACAAGAACACGGTGATCCACAAAGCCAGAGTTAGATGCCTAGGCTGCTGTACAATGAATCAAGAGAGGTAAGCACCCGAGAACAAGATCTGTAAAACCAGCACGTTTGTCAGAGAGCTGCCTAAGCTAGCCAATAAAGATGCTGTTGAGAGTGGGATGTGCTAAGCTTCATCCCTCTCAGAGATAGAAGCTCGTTGGCCGGGGCCCCAGGCATAGAGATGGGTGCCGCTCCCTCCCTCGCCCTGTGGGGGCTGTCCCAGGCAGCAGTGCGCATGCCCACGGGCAAAAGCACAGACATCTACAGGGTTAGGCAGCTGCTGAGGTGGCATTTTGCAGATCACAGTGATGCCTAAAAGTGGGACATAAATGCTTTAAAATGAGACTTAAGCATACTAAGGTGTGATCCATGATTGTTCTTAAGTGCCTATTTTAAAAGCTGTCAAAAACTAACACACTTTTGGCAAGTAGATGATGCTGTACTCTTACCAGGTTTTTTTTGTCTCTTCCTCAATGTTTTTGTTCTTGGTATGTTGCCAGTAATTAGGCCCATGTTAAAATGGGGTTCAGACAATTACTTGTTAAACCTATATCCCAATTATTTATTGATATAACTTTTATAGGTAATAAATTTGGAATAAAGTGATGACTAGACAAAATAAAAATAAATTTTGTCTACCAAGAAAGAAGCTTATAATTCAATTTAATTAAAATTTTTTAAGTGGTTGCTGTATTAGCATTTGATTGTTGGTATTAATGTAATCAACCAGTAGTTTGTCCAACTTGAGGCATCAGATAAGTGAGTTGTTGCGGCTTGTAGAATAGTGTCAGAACTAAAAGTATAATGAACTACCTGAAACCTTGATATTCAGCTGGTAACGTTTATAAAAGGAAATAGATACAGATCTAGAACGATTCGTTAGTGTTGCTTGAAATGCTTGTTGGGCAATGCTGACCTCCAGTGGTAGGTGAGGCTAATCACAGGTTGTTATGTTTCAGAGGAACAGCTGTGTTAGTCTGTATTCGCAAAAAGAAAAGGAGGACTTGTGGCACCTTAGAGACTAACCAATTTATTTGAGCATGAGCTTTCGTGAGCTACAGCTCACTTCATCGGATGCATACTGTGGAAACTGCAGAAGACATTATATAGACAGACGCCATGAAACAATACCTCCTCCCACCCCACTCTCCTGCTGGTAATAGCTTATCTAAAGTGATCATCAAGTTGGGCCATTTCCAGCACAAATCCAGGTTTTCTCACCCCCCCACCCCCCTCCAAAAACCACACACCACAAACTCTCTCTCCTGCTGGTAATAGCTTATCCAAAGTGACTACTCTCCTCACAATGTGTATAAAAATCAAGGTGGGTCATTTCTACTGGTGACTTCTACTACAGGACAGGCCTAACAAAGAAAATAACAGAACGCCACTAGCCGTCACCTTCAGCCCCCAACTAAAACCCCTCCAACGCATTATTAAGGATCTACAACCTATCCTGAAGGATGACCCAACACTCTCACAAATCTTGGGAGACAGGCCAGTCCTTGCCTACAGACAGCTCCCCAACCTGAAGCAAATACTCACCAGCAACCACATACCACACAACAGAACCACTAACCCAGGAACCTATCCTTGCAACAAAGCCCGTTGCCAATTGTGCCCACATATCTATTCAGGGGACACCATCAAAGGGCCTAATAACATCAGCCACACTACCAGAGGCTCGTTCACCTGCACATCCACCAATGTGATATATGCCATCATGTGCCAGCAATGCCCCTCTGCCATGTACATTGGTCAAACTGGACAGTCTCTACGTAAAAGAGTATATGGACACAAATCAGATGTCAAGAATTATAACATTCATAAACCAGTCGGAGAACACTTCAATCTCTCTGGTCACGCAATCACAGACATGAAGGTCGCGATCTTACAACAAAAAAACTTCAAATCCAGACTCCAGCAAGAAACTGCTGAATTGGAATTCATTTGCAAATTGGATACTATTAATTTAGGCTTAAATAGAGACTGGGAGTGGCTATTTCCCCTTGTTTTTTTCTACCCCCACCCCCAACGTTCTGGTTAAACTTGGATTTATGCTGGAAATGGCCCACCTTGATTATCATGCACATTGTAAAGAGAGTGGTCAGTTTGGATGAGCTATTACCAGCAGGAGAGTGAGTTTGTGTGTGTATGGGGTGGGGAGTGAGAACCTGGATTTGTGCTGGAAATGGCCTAACTTGATGATCACTTTAGATAAGCTATTACCAGCAGGAGAGTGGGGTGGGAGGAGGTATTGTTTCATGGTCTCTGTGTATATAATGTCTTCTGCAGTTTCCACAGTATGCATCCGATGAAGTGAGCTGTAGCTCACGAAAGCTCATGCTCAAATAAATTGGTTAGTCTCTAAGGTGCCACAAGTACTCCTTTTCTTTTTACAGGTTATGTCTTTCTTAGAGAGATATTCCCAGGACTGAGTACAGTACTTATTTAAAAGTGACCATGAGAATTCAACTGTTATTAATCAAGCATGATTCTTTCTATCTTTTCAAATAGTAAGTACAAAAAATTTATATAAAACACAGTAAGAATACATGATGCATATAGATTAGACTACCGTACAAAGAAACAAGATGGCAGACGGCAGGGGTGAGTTTAGCTTGGATGATAATTTGGAGGATAAACTGAAGTCATCTAATGTTTTCAGAACTAGTAAAATTAGACCCCATGTTTTGAGGGTCAATAGGGCAATGTAAATTATAGTGGCCTTTTGTTCGATTTTATTCTTTTTTACCTTATGACCTACAGGATGTTGAGAAATTTAATACAAGTGATTTTTATGGACTCAATCCTGCACCACTGAAGTCAGTGGGAGTGTGGCCACTTAACTGCACTGGAGCAGGAACAAACCTGATGGAAGTGAAACTGTGGCAAAACTATCTGATTCTTCTGCATTTTTCCCAATTGTATAAACATGCAGTAGGCAGGAGAACCATCATCTTGTTCTGTTTCTCCCTATTAGGTGACTTGCACTGGTGTCTGAGTGGTGTGGAACAGGGAAGAAATCAAAATTCTTTTAAATATAAGAAATTTAGGTCCAGATTCTGGCCCTGCTGAAATCAATTATTTACCATTGTGAAGAACTTAAAATTATATTCTTCTCTATAATTGATGTTTTATAATTTCATGGACAACTTGCAAAAATGTTTAAATGGAAAATATCTCAATATGAGAAATTTCCCTGATAATGCTACTGTAACAAAACTTACATTGGTGCGCTATAGCTAATAAGCTAGTGTTCAAACACAGTTACTAACATTCACCATAATGCTGTCTCCCATTATTTCTGTGCAGGAATGTCTGTCTGTCTCTCTCCTTTTCCCTATTCTGGCAAATATCATACAAGAGCCTACTTAGGTTTTAGTCTCTTTACTTACATAAAATATCTGAGAATTTTATTCCTTTCCATTATTTTAATTATTGCCAGGAGTGACTTCAATTACGTTCCATTTCTCTGCCTCCTCCACTCTCTCCTCTCCCCATCCCCCAATTTTATTGAAAGGAGCAATTCAGAAAGAAATGAACCATCTCTTCAATAACTACAAAATCACATTAACTCATGCTTTCTTTAAAGGATGTTTGTGCCCATATTTCTATTACACAACATCCAGTTCAATACATCTCTTAATAAGAACTTTTTATTGTTGTGTAAAAGAGAAAGTCAATGCCTTTTTCACTGTACCATGTTGACTCAATGGCCCTTAGGGAAGTTTGCTTGAAAACTACATTTCTAAAAGTGGATGGGGCTTGTGTGTGTGTGTGTGTGTTCCTGTTCTAAATCTGTATGACATTTTTTTCCCTCTACAATCTTTACAGGTGCTAGGGCTGCTGGTATGGACACTGATTGCTGGAACAGAATATTTCCTGTATCCTGCCTTCGGCTGGGTGATGTTTGTGGCTGTATTTTACTGGGTTCTTACTGTCTTCTTTTTAATCATCTACATGACAATGACCTACACTAGGATTCCCCAGGTGCCATGGACCACGGTGGTAAGTATGCACAATCTTTGTTGTTGCTGCATTTTTGTTTTTGTTTGTTTTTTGTTGTTTCTTGTATACTGGAGGGAGGAAGACATTGGTATACTCCATAATTATAGTTAAGGAGCTATAATGTGCTTTAACACCTCCTATTTTATTTATAATTCACATCTATCCATGTTCCTGACACTGGCTGTTGTCACATAATTCAGCTAAAGCTTGGTCTACTGCAAAACCCCTTTTTCCCACGCCCAGACTAGGTAGGGTGTACCCTGGAGATTTTTCTGTCTTAATTTTCATTTCTTCTTTCATTTTCATTTTAATTTCCATTCCTAGAGTGCAACACCCACTTTCTCACTCAAAAGACCAGGGAGCAAATTCACTCTGAAGTTATTGCTACTCTTATTATGTGGACTAACCAGCAGGAATATCAATATTCTGTAGTACAGTGTCAGGCTTTATTTGCCTAACCATCATGGTTCCTTTATTAACTCATTTCCTTTGGACTTTCTTTTTGGTCATTGGTCTATCCAATGTCTTATTTTCCAATAATGTAAATGTGTACCTGTTACACATGCTAATACAATGTAGCTCTTTGTCGCCCTGTAGTGGTTAGACCGCATATGGAGTTTTGACTCTTATGGCTTCTGAGCTAATGGACCCGGTTCTGTAGGTAAGCAATGAAGGACCCTTGTTGAATCATCTATAGGGCTTGAACTAAAGACCAAGTGATGGACTCAGAGGTAGCAGCAGACTCATAAACGTGTATATGGACTAGCCACTAGAGGGGGACATAGTGCTGCAGTGTATTTGTGTGAGCTATTTTAAATTGCATGCCAGTTCAACCTTCTCTCACGAAATCCTTTCTATTAGTAGTTTATCCTGGTCACAGTAAATCTTGGGACGGTATCAATTAAAAATATGAACACTGCTGAAATTCCTGGGTAACTGAAATCCAGATCCTACTTTGTGCTATCCCTAGTAGAAATGGGAGTATATTTGTTACAGTCAAGACTTCTATGACAAAGACACTTACTTTAAGGAAAACAAAAAACCTAGAAGCCTTTGTTACCTCAACCAGCCTGCTACTCACTATGGCTCCTTCATGAAGTATTATAAATTTATTGTAGTATGTGTCTAATGTATCATTTTTATACTTAAAAATCATTAAATGGTTTAAAACCATTTTATTGTAATATAAAGGATATTTTACTTTCACATGACAAACAACTTGCTATTAATTAAAATATTGTGTGCCATGACTATGAAAATTTGAAGAGTCAGAGTATTACTTTTTGCCATGACTTTCCAATTTGTTGCCATGAGAAATAGCTTGCTGTAGCAATACTGGTCTGTACAACTAGGATTATGTACAAATATCTTTTATATTGTCAAGCTTCATGAGCAGCACTTGCCTTTACAATTATAACACCGTTACAGTACTGCTGTAAAATAATCCAACATTTTAGTATCTTGATGTGTTTAGAGGTTTTATTTTTATTTTTTAAATTACATTTGGCATGAATTTAGTCAAAGATAAGACAGCTGCCATCTACTTGGATCGTTTTGGTCACTGCCTCCATTAGTTTTATCTATTAGCAACAGAATCAGGCAAGGTAGCAGCTTGCAGATCAGCAGAACTGATCTCACATATGTCAAGTTGTCTACCACCTAGATGTCTTCACTTGTTTATAGAGCCAAGTGTTTCTTGAGAACCTGTGAGACATTTTCAGCCTGCTTTACAGATAAGATTGTTTAGATGCAGGCCAAAATGGCAGCCTACCTCCATGACAGAAGAGCTTTAGAGGGAAGAAGGAGGGGCGGGGGGCAAATGCTTGGATTCCAACTTATTTTGCACAGTGGTACTAGAAGAGCTTTGTGATATGACCTATGAATTAATTGGACCCATGCCACTTGTGGTTGGTCAGGAGGAATACAGTACTGGGTCTGCTTCCAGTCTAAATTGTTAATGCCTCCCTTTGGGAGCGCAAGATGCCAGCATATCTCAAATTAGGTGGGTTTTTGTTTTTCCCTATACTCCAGAAATGGTCTCCTGAGGGGATTGTTAGCCCAAAGACGCATTTATTGTATGCATTGTCCAAACTTCACTATTGATTCCTATTTCATAAATTAATTCATTGTAGGGTAAGTACATCACCTAACCATATAAGATGCAGTTACTTTACTGCAAATTAACCTAGACACCTGCTCCAAAATTGTCTGTTGTGCATGCATGCGTTCGTTCGTTCTTCACCAAGAATAATGAATAGAAGATTTTAAACTATGGTAAATTTAGAGTTAAGAAGCAGGTGGTAATTTTAAAATGGAACCCTTTGTTTTGGATAATACTTTGGCAATGGGGTACAGGGGGTACAGTAAACTAAACTTGCATTCAGCTCCATTCTTCCCCATAATGATATCTCCCAAAGCAACACTTTACAAAAATAATGTTCTTCCTTCCTTTATACATGACAAGATACTGCAGGAATTTGCAGCTTTCTAGGATAATAGTTTTTTTTGTTTTTCCTCCAAAGAGAGACAAACACACCAGCTTTGAAGACTTGGAAATAAAGGGCCACTTCATGAAATTCCACCTGAGCCCGATGGCTCATGGGATCCAGTCATTAAGTTGGTACCTTGATACCATCTGGTACCATAAAAGCATCTGGATAAGACAAGCACTAAAACAAAGAAGATTAAATGTTTTACACATTTTAATTATATCCTGACTAATTACATTCTTTTAATCCTAAATCCTGGGCTCTCTGCTTAAGCGTGTGGATAAGGGCTTCTTCCCCATCACCCCATGGAATGGCAGCAGACATTCTGCAGCTGTGACTTGTACTGCAATTCTGAGGCTGCAGTAGCTTTTGTGAATTCTGCCAGGGTCAATGACTGGTGAATTCAGTAGCCTCCGCCCTCTCCCCAGCCCCTACGACTACATACAGGAATCTGCAATGGAGTTGGGCTCCACAGTGTGCAGTGCATGCAGTGTTGTGCTCACACAAACAGTCAGCCATTGGAACCACACCAGATATATCTGGGGACATCCATGGCTGTGGTTGAGGGGACAGGATGTTCACAATAACATCTTAAAATGCAAATGTACGGCCTAAAAGTCATTGGGAGTTGGGTGCACTTTGATTGGAACTCCAGCTGCTGTGAATTTACATAGACTACACCGTAAGAATTCCAATCCAATGTATAATCAGTTAATTAGAAGGACAATATATATATTTTAAAGGGGCAGGTTCATTAGCCTTGTGTAAGGTAGTGTTTTCTTACAGGGCTTAACTTCCTGTAGTAGTGATCTTGAAATACTGAGTTCTTAAATGACAAATTTAAAGCCACCCCCTCTCTTCGTTTGTTTTTCCTCTCGATCTGGAGTAACTTCCCCTGCTTAGTTTTCAGAGTAGCAGCTGTGTTAGTCTGTATCCGCAAAAAGAAAAGGAGTACTTGTGGCACGTCTCTTGCTCTGTGAATCAGGAGTTTCTGTGAGTAGAGCAAAGTAGCACACTTTTTGTTTTTAGGACGAGGAAGTGCCTAGGCTGCTACCTTTCTAAAACCTAGCTAGCCAGTCTAGGAGCATGAGGAGGAGTATAGATCTCCCTTCTGTCGCAGGAAATGGGGCCAGAGTGCATGATAGGAAACTTCATCTTGGAAGAGTGAGTCCCTTCCCCTCTTGACCTCTCCAAAAATGGAAGAGCATAAAACTGCAAGCATTCTAACTGTGGTTAATTCATATGCAGAACTTTCTTCATGTTTAGAAACTTAATCAAGTGGCTTTTCTTTAATGTTTTTCATTTTTTTGTGTGTATTGGTATTTGTATTTCCGTTGCCTAAAATATTGATATAATAAGGCCTAATTCTGCCTTCATTTTCACTCTTGGAAGTCCACGGACTACACTATCTTTCATGGTGTTACTCTGGATGTATTATGAAAAGCAAAGCAGAATTTGGCTCAATAGGTGTATTAAAGTACATAAAACTTGGCTGTGTTCTTACTAATATCCAGTGTTACAAGGTGAAACAATTAAGATTACATTCATATGTCTTTTATATTAAGTTTCATGAGCAGCACTTGCCATTATAGTTATAACACTGTTGGATTATTTTAATTACAGCAGTAGTAAGGATAATTGGGAATGTGAATTGTATTTCAGTTACATGGTGTGGGGGTGCTCACAGAAGAGGCCAGCTTCTCCTCACAATTGCATCAGTGCATCCCCCCCTGAATTCAGTAGGGTTTTCAGATATAACTGAGAGGAGTTTTCCCTGTAGTTGTCAAGCATGGCAAGTAGAAGTATGTACTCGATATCAAATGGTTTTTAATCTTTTTTTTTTTTTTCCCTCCCATCCTGGCCTAGGGTCTATGCTTTAATGGAAGTGCCTTTATTTTGTACCTCATTGCTGCCATTGTAGATTCATCTTCAGTTACCAACGAGCAGAATAGCCACAATTACAACAGCTGGGCAGCTTCTTCAGTGAGTTACTTTAAAAAAATAATTGAACACTAATATATTCTATGTATGAAAATGGTACATCGAGAATGGAATTTTCAAAAGTGTGAGCTGAAATGGGAATATCCTATTTTAGGTTTTGTAAATCTACAGAATGGTGATGGTGCATTGTGCACAGTAATTCAGAGGAAGATCATATGAAAATTTAACCATTAGTTAACTTACATTAAATGACTAGTGATTTTGAGTGCCCCCGTTTTTTGGGTACCTAACTTAAAGATGTCTTCAAGTGGCCTGGTTTTTAGAGAGAGGGTGTTCAGCATGTTCTGAAAATCAGATCTCTTCAAAGTGATCTAAGGCAGGTGCCCAAAATCACTGGTCATTTCTGAAATTGTCGGCCATTGTCTTCCTATCTGTTTGCAAATCCAAAACAGTCAGTGGATTTGGAAGGTCTCCTTGGGCCTGATCCTGAGCCCACTGAAGTCCATGAGAAGACTACCAATGATTTGGTGAGACTTAGGTCAGGACCCTTTGGCTGCTATGGTGCCCCTAACCCAATTCTTTTATATGGAGCAGCTCCAAATTACAACTACTTTGTAGGTTATTTGTGCAGCTTCAGGTGCCTCTCTAATCTCCTCTGTTATCAGGCAGTCACAATTCCTGTCTTCTGTGTATGAAGTGTGTGTGTTTTTCTTTAAATGCAGTGATCAAAATAGAGACTTTGACACCAGCTCTACTATGCTCTTGCAACTGGAGGACCATGGGCAGTACATAATGGAGGCTGGGGGAGGCTAAGCTTCCCTAAACCTCGCACCACCGGAGAGGGAGGACTGTGACGGATTATCACATGCAGGGCTTGCCCAGGGGCCCCCTGACAATTTGGAGCCTCTGGAAAAATTCCATACATACACACCCCCACCAGTTGCCCTGGGGCACAGAGCTTTTCCAGTCTTGGTGCCAAAGTGGAGGGGGCAAGGGCTGGAAAGGAGTGAGCAGGGCCCCAGGGGAAAGAGGCGGAGTGGGGCAGATTAGGGGCAGGGTCCCAGGGAAAGGTTGAAATTGGGTGGGGCCTTGGGTGGAAGGGGCAGAATGAGGGAGGAGCTCAGGGCTCTGGCCAGTGCTGAGAGCTTGACCCAGCTGGGGCTGAGCTCTCAGCCCCCACCAGAGCCATGAGGGGGCTGAGAGCAGCAAGCGGTGACAGGGTTTCAGCCAAAAGAGGCAGGGCCACGGCCAGAAGAGAGTAGGCGGGGCTAGCCTCCACAAGGGGAAACTTTACCCGCCACCCATGTGGAGGACCTCTTCTCTCTCTCCCTGGTGTTTAGTTTTTTATTTTCCTCTTGGCACCTCGTAACTAAAGGCCTGTCACTCAATGGGTGTTGCTTTTGGCAGGAACTTGTTTGCTACTATACAAGTTTCTGTGCTGATTTGGGTTTTTAAGCAGAATGTATTAATACTCTGCAGATCATCTGAGATGTCCTAGGACCTCTTCAGATAGCTTTTAGTACTACTTGCATATAGTGCTGTTTAAATTAACTGTTAAACCTGGATTATTACTCTGAGAGCTTGTTAAACACCCCTCCTTTCCCTGCTTATTCCTAAAAAGAGATTTTAAAGAATTCAGTAATAACAAAATCATCTCCACCCAACATGCTCTCTTAAGTAAAAGAAAGCTTTCAGGTTTTTGTTCAGGAGAGACTCAAAACTTCCCAAAATTAAGAATGCAACAACATTCTCACAGTGTTATATATTAACCATATTTTACACCAATTCCTACAATTTGTTTGGTGCTTCTGATTAAACAAAGTCACCAACAGAAGTTATGGACCTTTTAGCATCATTATACAAGTGTCTAATCTGAGCCCTAATTCTTCTACCCTTATACATGTTCAGTGGTACTTTGCTCCAGTAATAAGGGTGACTGAATCAGGCCCATGACAACATATAGAACCAGATACATTGTTGGTGTTAACCCTGTTTGGTCCTAAATTTTCATCATTGCTTAACTTAAGCTGTCTAGTTTAAATAACTTGCAGTGATGACAGAAGCCTTACCATTGGCACTTGGTGGTTTTAAAATATTTAGAATAGCTGATGTGCAGCTAGTCGAGTAATACATAAAAAGTTTAAAGGAGGAGGGGGAAAGAAGTATACAATGTAAGAAATTGGGAAAAGAACAGTAAAAGCTTGCAAAAATTAGGTACTGTATTTACAGTAATGGTCTGACTCTGTCACCATATTCACTTTGAGTAGTGCCTTCCTCCATCAATGTGGTCCTATTGGAATAATAAAATAAGGTGCTTCTATTTGTGAGTTAAGTTGGCAAGATCAGATCCTAAATGAGCACCATTTTTATTAATATAACTATTTGTCTTCTATCAAATCCTTTTCATAAAATTAAAATGTTCTAAAAAGATGCTATTTTTTTCTAATATGTTTGTTTTTTCTCTTCCCTCTCTCTATAGTTCTTCGCCTTTGTGGTTACCTTCTGCTATGCAGGAAATGCCTATTTTAGTTTTATATCTTGGAGATCACGGACCTCACAGTAAATATTTTGTTTAAAAAAAAAAATTTGTGGATATAAAATCTCAGGAGAGTTGTATTATGTGACCGAAAGGTTGGGGTTTTGTATACTATTTTTCATTAGAATTGATAAGAAAATTATTTAAGCTGTAATTAAAATGGATACTTATTTATAATATACTATTGCCTTTAGTGATGACTAACAGATTTTCTCTGTATTGTATGATAAAGTAGTACAAGTAGCAAAATTTCATACTGTCTTTTATCTTTTAAAATTAATATGGTATTTTCCTAGAAATTATATAGCTATAGTAATTAAGCTGTTAATGAAACCTACTCAGATGATGTGCCAATTTTCCAAATTTAACTATTTTTAAATGTCACGGCTGTAATTTCTGATTAAATGCCACAAAATAAAAAATGAGATTTCGATATTGTCTAATTTTTTGTGTGCATGAAAAACTAAGCCCAAGAATGCTTTAAAATAAATGTCTTGATTTTGCATGTTTTCAACTTCTTTGTTGGGGAGGGGACACAATTTTTTTCGTTTAGATGCTATGCAAAACCCTGATCTTCCCAATTTGTGTATTCCATTCTGTCTACAATCACCTTTCCGCTCTCCAGCAAGGCGGGCTGCAATAGAGCCTATTAACTGAGCTCCAAAATTAGCCAGAGAGACTGTTACCTCCAGAAGCTGAGCACATTACCTTTGATAGTGTTCTTGGACCCAACAGGCCTAAGGATCACAAGATGTGAAGCCAAGAACTGAGCCCAGGTCTCTTGTTTTTCACTTGGCTAAAGGTTAAACATATTGAGTATATCATCGAACACCTATTGAAGATGTTGCCTCTTGTTTGCCAAGGGGCACTGAATAGAACATAAATCTATCCCATCTGCCACAGGGTCACCTAAATGCTAATAAATAATATTGTGTTTTCTTTAGGGTAATCACCAGAGTGGAGGTGGTAAGCATGAAGAATTCCCTCCAGCCTTCCTCTGGCTACCACCAACATCTCCAAGATGTTAATTTGTAAATTAACCTTTTTTACTTTGTGTGTATCATTTTTTTTTACATATCTTTTATATTGGTGAAGTAGAATTGCAAGCGAGTGACTCATAACTGACAAAGCTCTGCTACCATAGCCCCCCGGAGTGCTTTTTGTCAACGTAGCTACCGTTTGTTCAAGGAGGTGGTATTCCTACACTGACAGAAAAACCTCTGCCAGCGTAACTATGCGAATGCAGTCTTCATAATATAGACACACACTCTATCCTGATTCACGCCTTCTTAAAGAGCTAGGTTTCCCCAATCCTATACATCTAGTACTATTATAACGGGTAAATCCCTTCTCCTGCACTTCAGAAATTTTGGATCCTTCCAGACTTTGAAAATCTAGTTGGCTCAATATTAAGGTTTATTTTTGTCATTGATATTTTTACTAAAAATCACAGACAGGACATGGGCAATAAACAGAAATTCACGGAAGCCTGCAACCTGTCCATGACGTTTACTAAAAATATGAGAAGGAGGGGGACTAATAGGTGAAGCTCCAACCCTACCCCAGGCAGCAGCTCCAGACAACAGTCATGGAGGTCCATGAAAGTCATGGAATCTGTGACAAAATCATATCTTTACTCATTATAATTTGTATTAGGGAAATCTGAGGATTAAAGGAACAGAACCTGCTTGCATATTTCTCCCCTTTTAAATAAGATAACCTCTTACATGTTTTGAGACCCTGTACCCTGCAGTTGGGAAGAATTATCTGCACTCCAATAATTCTGTTCTTGATCACAGAGCTGATGTATCTGTTGAGTGGCATAATCCTTCAACGTAAGAGAAGCCAAGATATTTAAATACTTGCATTTAAGATCAAATGCTGGACTGCACCCTGTGGTGACAATGAAGACAAATGTATAGTTGCTGGCTTATCTACACAAGTCAAAGGTTTTTGGCATTAACATTTTATACAGTCTTCTGGTGGTCGAATAAGTATCAAACATGTAAAAAATGGTCCAAATGATAAAACCTGTAGATATGCCTTCAAGTGTAGCTAAAATCAAAACCTTGTAAGTGATTTTCCCATCAACAGCAATTGCTATAGAAATCTAATAGAAATGTGTGCTCTTCCCCCCCCTAATTAAATATGGATGAGAAAATTAGTTTGGACTCTGTCATACAAGTGCTAAAACAGACGTGTTGTGGCATTAGGTACATCTGTGCACTCCTAAAGATAGAAATTTAAAAAAAAAAAAAAAACAAAAAAAAAAACCTCCCTTCAACCATTATGTAATTAGCTTGTTAGTAAAATACTTGATGAAGTAGATAAAAATTAATATTTTTCTCCAATTACAGTTTTATATTGCAGATTTTAAAAACATTCTATTAACGTGTAACAAATTCTCACTGTAAAATATCTAGACTTCTGCTCGAGTTAGGTGCTTGTATATTGTGGGATACAGATGTCTATAGTCACTAGGACTCACTTTACAAAAAGCTGTTTCAATACTACTTGTTATCATATGTAAAGCATGTGACAAGATGCAAGTAAATCAAATAAAGAAAATTATAATCAGATGTTAAACCTAAAACTCAGGACAGTGAGGTTCCACTACCTATGTTCTAGAGTGGGGGATTTGTACTAATCTTCATTGTAAACTGTTGCCTCTATTCCTGTGCATGCAAAATATGACCACATGCATTACTCAACCAGCCTTACTGTGGTGGTGAATACTGTTCTCCATGGACTGAGCTCATGATGGTGGTGCACCAATCACATGTGTACTCCCCAGACACTTATGGAAAATAGGGGGAAACTATATGAAAAGTGAGCTAGTGGTATAGAAATCTCCAGATTCCCTAACAGGAAGAGGAGAAAAGACTCTACTAGAATCTTCTTCCAAAGGAGAGGAGAGAAACCCACACCCAAGAGAACTGAACTTGCACTCCGGGAGAGATGGAGAAGGAAGAAATCCTCTTACAAGTCAGCGAAGAGTGGAAGGGATATTTTCCTCCTGTGTAAACTCTTGACTTTAAGCCAGTGATCCATATTGAAGCCTTATTAATGTTGTGAGGTTCTTTCTTCCTACAGCCATTCAAATCTCTCCAACTAGCCAAGGAAATATCTTGAGTGATAGATGTCTTACAGAATGAGATACAGAGGGCCAATGCTATAGTTGTAGTAATTCTTTACATGAGTACTAACAGCATATGCCAGGAGTGGCCAACCTGAGGCTGAAAAGGAGCCAGAATTTACCAATGTACATTGCCAAAGAGCCACAGTAATACATCAGCAGCCTCCCAGCACCTTCCACCTACTGCCAGCCTTGCTGTTCAGCGCCTCCCCCTCCTTCCCCATCAGCTGTTTTATGGCATGCAGGAGGCTCTGGGGGGGAGGGGGAAGGAGCGAGGGCATAGCAGGCTCAGGGGAGGGGGCAGGAAGGGGTGGAGTGGGGGCAGGGCCTGTGGCAGAGCCAGGGGTGGACAAGTGAGCACCCCCCGGCATCTTGGAAAGTAGGCACCTGTAGCTCCAGCTCTGGAGTTGGTGCCTATATAAGAAGTCGCATGTTAACTTCTGAAGAGCTGCATGTGGCTCCGGAGCCACAGGTTGGCCACCCCTGGCATATGCCATGCAGAGAGACTGGCTGTTTCCTTTTCTGGGGTATGTCTGTCTTTCCAAACCAGATAACATATTGTGATGAATCACACAGAAAATGTATTCAAAAAAGAAAAACAAGCATATATTTTTAAACATGAGGAAATGTATAGTTTCCTCTTTTGAGCTTTGCTAGACTTTCTGCATGAATTCATTCCAGCTGTGTGGGTGTTACAATGATTTGAGCATTTTATTGGTTTCTGTGACCGTTTAACACTAATGCCTCCATTTTCCAAACTCATTTGTTCTGTGAATAACAATACATGAATCAGAAAGTGTGCTTTTTTGTTAGCATTAGTCTTCCATGAGAAGTTACAGTGTTACCGGAAACTAAGTTTCAAGTAAAATACTGAGAGCACCCTCACTGCAAGAATATAATTTCAACATATAACACAGTGTGCCATGTGCACTTGGTGATCCATCGGAAACTTGCCACTCTCCAGTGCACTGTCTTTTAGGAAGTTTTGGCTATGTATGCTGGGACAGAAGAGAGTCATGCAGGGGTGACTGGGAGTAAGGGGTCAACTTCCCAGCAGGCAACTTTCTCCATCCCATAATGTCATCCATATCCCATAATTGTTGCACCTTTTACAAAAACACAAAACCCTGTGCTGCCCTCCTTGCTGTCCACCATCTCTGACGCTATTGTCAGGAGTGTTGCAAGCACAGGACATGCTCTCCTCCAGTATTTTCAGAGCTGCAAGAAGAACCAAATTAGTGGGGAACATGCTGATTTCATGGAGGTCAGATGTCTGTGGGACATAGCAAAAACCAATTCAAGGTTAGTGGGGGTGTTCATGGAGCAGCTGTAGAGGGTGGAGCACCACTTCTGCACCTGAGAAACAATCAATGACTGGTGGGATCACATCATAGTGCAGGTTTGGGATGACAAGCAATGGCTGCAGAACTTCTGGATGTGCAAGGCCACATACTGAGCTTGCCACAGCTCTCCAGCACAGGGACATCAAACTGAGAGCTGCATTAACAGTGGAAAAGCAAGGGGGGATTGCACTGTGGAAATCATTTTGGAGTTGGAAAATCCACTGTGGTGGCTGTTGTCATGCATGTATACAAGGTCATTAATCATCTCCTGCTAGGCAGAACTGTGATTCTTGGCAATGTGCAGGACATAGTGGATGGATTTGCAGCAATGGGGTTCCTGAACTGTGGTGGGGCAATAGACCACCTTGCCCAAGAGTATATCAACAGAAAGGGCTACTATTCTGTGGTTATGCAAGCGTTGGTGGATCACTGGAGGTGCTTCACCAACATCAGTCTTGGCTGGCGAGGGAAAGTGCTTGACTTGTGCATCTTTAAGAATCCATGATGGTTCAGAAAGCTACAAGCAAGGACTTTCTTGACTGGCAGATTACCATCGTCTATGCTGAAATACCACTAGTGATCCTGGGGACCCAACCTACCCCTTGCTCTCCTGGCTCTGGAAGACATAAGCCGGAGACCTTGATAGCGCCAACGAAAGATTCAATGACCAGCTCAGCAGGTGCAGAATGACAGTTGAATGGTAAAGTGAAAGGAATGCTGGTGTTGTTTACTCTCAAGACTGGACCTCAGTGGAAAAAACATCCTAACGGTTACAGCTGTCTGCTGTGTCCTGCCTAATATCTGTGAAGCAAAGAGGGGAAATCTGCGACCTTGGTGGCTGTCTATTGAGTATGAGCAGCCAGACATAAGGCTGTTAGAAGAGCTCAGTGCAGTGTCATATGCCTCAAGGAGGCTTTGTAAGAGCACTTTAATAATGAGCCACAGTAATGGATTGTGGTGGACTGTGGCCCTGCAGTTTTGGGGCCTGTTAAGAAATGTGTGGTACTTGGTGTACATCTATGAATGTAACACTGTTAATGTGCCTACTAATTTTGTGGTGCTTGTTGTATGTTTATGATTATTATACTGTTTGTCACTGATCCTGTTAATTGTGTCACACTGTACAATAACAAGACAGTGGGTGATTTCAGTCCACTAAGTACTCTGCAGCATATAGTGGGAACTAATAAAGATTAATTATTTTCCAAATAGAATTTTATTGAGTGACAAAAATACTACAAAAAATAAGTCTGTGCAAGTTAAAAGCAAATACATTAGAAACTTAATAAATCAGTAGAACAGAACTTAACAAGGGGACAGAACCCTCGTACATTTTAGTGACACGTACAGCAACGTGGCTCTCACAGGTCAGTGTATGTGAAGCTGTGGTTGTCCTTACTGTCCCCCTGCTGTGGGGTGGCAGATGTAGGGATGTGGCCCCTAATGCCACATGGAATGTTGAGAGGGGGGTGTAGGGAAGTTCTGTAGGGGAGTTAGCCTTAGACTGCAAAGGGAGACGAGCCTGTGATAGTTGAACCTGTAGGTCCACAAGATCCTGCAGCCTCTGTGTTTGCTGCTGGAGAAGCCCCATTATGTCCTGTGCATCTCCCTCGCCTCTTCCTGCTGAGACTCCTGTGCCTTTCTCTTCTCTGCTCTTTCCTTCTCTATGTAGGCTGCAATATTCAGGCCCTCTGCTCCTAGTCTGATGCACCCCTGGCTTGCAGGATCTCCCTGAACATGTCATCCTGAATCTACTCTTCTTCTTTTGTAACTGACTCAGGCATTCTGCAGCCATGTAGGGGAAATCCCTCAAGGCCACAATGGCAGCAGCTACAGATAAAGCACGCAGAGGTACCATTGTTTGTATAGTCACAATGAAAAGTGAAAGTTAAGGTTCAGAACTCCCTTCCCTTGCTCCCCTACAGTTTTAAACAAGACATGCTTATTGACACTTCTGCTTCAGCGTGCTTGTGCACAGCACCGCTCACAGCACCAGCCATGGTGAGTATCAGCTGCCAGGAGTGAGGGAAATGAGGAGGGAATTGCCTTGTTGCCCTGTAGTCATAGTTTCATGCAATGGCACACAATACTGGCACCATTTTCCACAGGTGGTGGTGATTTTAGCTGATATCTCACTCCTGAGGATAACAAAGGCACAAGAGAGCACAGCTGCTGTCCCGAAGCTGCCCAGGAGGCCCGTATTATGACACTAGGCTGTTTATTGCAATGGTGTCTGATAAAGTTCTCACTAACTAGCATGGAAAAGTGTCCTTCCACTCAAGAAGAAACAAAGTTGCTATCCCTAGAAACCTTCCGGGAGAGGATTGCTGAGTACCTCCATGAAAGTTTCTTTGAGATCTCTCTCAGGGGGGTTCAAGAGACACCCCTGTGTACATAAACAAACTGCTCCACATGCCCCCCACCCCCACCTAACTGCTCCACATGCCCCCCACCCCCACCTAACTCCACATGCCCCCCACCCCCACCTAACTGTACTGCTCCACATGCCCCCCACCCCCACCTAATGAAAAGCAGATAACAACTCTACCTTTTTATGCTGTACCGCTACCTCTTCTAGTATGAGTAAATTAATGAAAAGTCAATAGCTGTGTCCTGTTAAGTTGGGGGTGCCATCAGTATATTCTTGTAGTAGAAAATACATTTACGCCCTTACTCAAGGCTCCTTCCCCTGCATCAGGTTCACCTGTGATTGACTGCCCCAATGGACTGTACTGTAGTGGAGACTCAAACAGGCAGACCTGGACCCCTCCCGAGTCACATGTTCCCCATCCTCCTCCTCTTTCTTCTCATTGTCCTCGCTGTTCACGGCAGGTGTCTGTGTGTCATGGTCCTGGGAGGTATCCATAGTGGTCTACAGGGTGTTGATGGGGTCTCCACCAAGTATGGCAGGCAGCTCTTTGTAAAATAGGCAGGTAATTGATTTGGTACCAGCTGGACTGTTCACCTCTCTGGCTTTCTGATATGCCTGATATGTTCCTTCACTTTCACGTGACACTGCTGCTTATCCCTGTCATGCCCCTTCTCCTGCATGCCCCCTACAATCTGTTTATAAACATGCACATTTCTACATCTGGTCCATAGTGGTGCCTGTGCAGCCTCTTCTTCCCACAAGTCCACATCCAATAGCTCCTGTCTACTCCAGGCCAGAGTGCATCTGGAGCACGTAGCTGGCATGGTTGGCATGGCAGTTGCAGTCAACCATGGAGTAGTGCTAGGTGTGCTCACCAAGCTGGACAACCAAGAATAGGCATTAAAAAAATTAGTGGGTGCTTGGGGGGGTGGGGGGGACTTCCAGTCTCTGTGACCTCTGGGCAGTGGAGTTCACAATTGTAACCAGACCAATCAGTGTCAAACTTTGTGGGACAGCTGCTGAAGCACTGTTAGGGTTGACACAGGTCCCACAATGTCTGCACTCTTGCTGTGTTGACCTTGGAACATCGCCCATGGCTCAACACTACTCCAGGACGTGGTGTTACTGTATTGCTGTAAAGGGGCCTGGGAGACAAATGTAAGTGTAGACACAGGCACAACTAGGTTGATGCCAGGCAGCTAAGGTTGAGCTAGCTTTCTGGTGGAGAGCAGGCCTTAGTTTCCCAATCTGGAAAATGGCAATGATAAAACCCCTCCCAGTGCTCATGCCAATTGCAAAGTGCTTTGAGTGGCTGGCAAGAAGTACTGGTAGGATGAGGATTATAAATAACAGAGAGACACAACAAGGGATCCTCTTTTATTGTATCTTATTGTCCATCCCCCACTCATGTATCTGGGGCTCAGCCCGCTGTATCTCAGCCCTGGCACACACCCATGGGCCTCTCCCAAGAGACTCAAGGCCTGGGTTTGGGGGGGCGGGGGTTCCTGCTGTGGTAATTGTCACATGAGGGGCCTGCCGGCAGGTGTGTGGGGGTGGGGACGCCGCAGGGTCTCCCCTTTCCTCCCCCCTTTCTGAAGGCTGGGGAGGGGAGTTCATTTTGAAAGCCAAGCCAGTGTCCCGTCCATGTGTCTGTCTCTGTCCCACTCCTGTTTAGGGCTGGAACCTTCGTGTCGCTGGAATATCCCAGCTCACAGCCAGTTCTCCCGCCTTCAGCCTTGCGCGCCCTGCCCCGCTCGGGCGCTGTCTGCGCGGCCGCGGCGCCCGCCCCCTTAACCCAAAGCCCCCGCACCCCCGGCTGAAAGGCGGGGCGGGAGGGCAGGAGGCAGAGCAGAGCGCCCCGCCCTCTCAGGGCTGACCAGCCCCGGAGCCAGCCGCCAGGAGGACCTAAGCCGCCGCCGCCGCTTGAGCGCGGAGCGGGGCGCGATGTCTCACGGGGCCCGGGTGATCCGCACCGGCGCCAGCAGCGGGGCCCCCGGCAGCTCCTCTTGCCCGCCGCCCCCGGCGCCGGAGCCCGGGCTGCTGGACGGCGGCTACGCCCGCTCCTGCTCGGCCATGCTGAAGGTCGCCCAGATGGTAAGAAGGGGCCCGGCCAGGGGAGCAGCAGCCCCCGGGAGGGACCCAGCCAGCAAGCTCGGTCCCCGCGGAGCATCCCGAGGGAGGCGCCATGTTCCCCCCTCTCGCCTCCTGCGGGCCGGGCGGCCCCTGCTGTCCCCGTGCCGAACCCCTGCGACTGCAGCTCCGCTCTGGCTGGGCTCAGCTGGGGCCCCTCGCCTCCCCTGCCTGCGTGGTTTCTAGTCCCCTGGCCTCCCCCTGGCCACAGCCTCCGAGGCGAGGGCAAGAAACCCGGAACGAGCAGCCGCTGGGGGAAGTTTCTTCCTGAGCCCGGGGACTGACTTTTACTGTGGGCTGGAGAGTATAAATGCAATAAGTCACATCCCTAGCTACCCTACAATTGCTAACGTGCAAAATGGGAACTGACTGCTTAGGCAGGAGTACTACGGAAGGGGATCTGGGGTTACAGGGGATCACAAGCTAAATATGAATCAACAGTGTAACACTGTTGCAAAAAAACAAAACAAAACAAAAAAGTCAACATAGTTCTGGAATGTATCGGCAGGAGTGTTGTCAGCGAGGTGCAAAGTAATTCTTCTGCTCCACTCCGGGCTGATAATGTCTCAGCTGACATATTGCATCCACTTTTGGGGGCCACCTTTCAGGAAAGATGTGAAAAAATTGGAGAAAGTGCAGAAGAGTAACAAAAATGTTTAAAGGTTTAGAAAACATGATCTATGAGGAAAAATTGAAATTCCTGTGTTTGTTTAGTCTGGAAAAGAGGAGAATGGGGGGGGGGGACGGGACATGATAACAGTTTTCAGGTACATAAAAGTTTGCTGCAAGGAGGAGGATGAAAAATTGTTCTTGTTAATCTCTGAAGGTAGGACAAAAAGAAATGTGCTTAAATTCCAGCAAGGGAGGTTTAGGTTGGACATTAGACATTTTCCTATTCCTGTCAAGGTGGTTAAGCACTGGAAAAATTGTCTGGGGAAGTTGTGCAATCTCCATCACTGGAGATCTTTAAGAACAGGTTAAACAAACACCCAGTAGTCCTGCGTTTACCTAGTCCTGCTTTACCTAGTGGAGTGCCTGGGACTGGACTAAATGACCTCTTGAGGTCTCTTCCAGTCCTACACTTCTATGATTCTGTGTAGCAGGAGAAGCATCTCTTGGCCACATAGCTGGCTGCTCCTTCTCTGACCCCCTAATTGCCTCCTTGGGATGGTCACTAGAAATGTTCTGTTGCATTTAAAAATCCGAAGCCTCTCAAATTACATACTGCTGTGTGGTTCACACACTCTGCAGGGTAGTCCTGTTTGGGTCTGGATTCTGAGCACCACAGGATGGGTTCTGGAATCCTGTGCCTCATTCCATAGATCCTCAACCTCCCTTGCACATGGAGAAAACCATTTGGGGTACTTACTGTTACTGATGTTAAGTTGCATTTTTGTGGCACCTAGAAACCCAGTCATGAACCAGGACCCCACTGTGGCCAACCCTTTTACAGAATTCTTGTTCCTAGGCATTCAGCTGTAAATTTAGCTCAGATGATGAGGGATTTTTTTTAGTTACTCTTTTACACATTTGGAAATAAATTTGTGTGTGTTATTGATTCGCCTGGGTTATTACTTAAACTACAGGATATTTTGTGAATTTTTATTCTTGATTTTATAAAGGACAGAAAGACATCTTGTTCTTGTGAAACTCAAATTTACTGTCAGTTAAAACAGTCTTTTCGATTTTTCTAAAGCATATGATACAAAGTCGTATTCAGATTATGTACCTAGAATAGCAACGTGTATGAACAGTGTTTTATGTTCCACCTAACAACTTGGCTAGAATAAGTTTTTAGGAGATGAAGTGACTTGCTGAAAAATACAGTGCTGAATTCAAAGTAAAAGCTAAGAACTGTAATGTCCCATGTCACGACAGAATGAAGTCAAACCAGTGAGTTTGATTTTCAGAAGTAATTTGAGAATTTAACATCACAACTCCCATTAATTTCAGTGGGAGTTAATCCATCAGTTGCCTTTGAAAATTGCAACCTGTAACTCGGGTTAAACAAACTCCTGTCAGGGATGTTTCAGTGCAGGGGGATGGACTAGATGACCTCTTGAAGCCCCTTCCAGTCCTAGTTTCTATTTTCTATTATTCTATTTTGAGACAGGTAACTGAACATTAGTGGGCATATATGAATTCAGTGAGTATCATACCTTGTTCACTAAACTCCAAAGTCCTCTCCCACAATGATTTGGGGTCACTGTTTAAGATGTATAAAATGCATCTGATGAAGTGGATTCTAACCCATGAAAGCTTATACCCAAATAAATTCGTTAATCTCTAAGGTGCCACAAGGACTCCTCCTCATTTTTGCTGATACAGACTAACACGGCTATCACTCTGAAACCTGGATAAGATCTGTTCTCTAGTGCACTCTTTTCTTTGGCTTGTTTTTCCCAAACACTGATAGTGGAGGTTATTCACAGGACATGACATTCTTTGAGTATTATCATAGTGTATAGTGGCTGAGACTATCGGAATTAAAGCAGTCAGTTTGCTGCAGTGACTTTACCAATAAGCAGCAAACCTTCTTGGACTGAAAGTGGTGTCATTTATTACTCTTGGACTCTTAAAGAAAGATCGGTTGGCTTCCGGGCAAATCGTGAGGATGAGCTGTTTCCATTTCCTTCAGACGTTTTGCTTGTCAGCTTCACTGTTAGTGTGAGCAATAGAGGTGACCTCAGGAATCCATTGAGCTTTGGACAATTCAGTCTCTTTCTGAAGTGGTGTCTTGGTGCTAAATAAACTTGAATAAGTTCCGTAAAAAGTTGAAAGATTACTTACTAGGGCTGGGGTCAGCAACGTTCGGCACATGGCCCATCAGGGTAATCCACTGGCGGGCTATGAGACAGTTTCTTTACGTTGACCATCTGCAGGCATGGCCCCCTGCAGCTCCCAGTGGCTGTGGTTTGCTGTTCCCGGTCAATGGAAGCTGCAAGAAGCGTCAGCCAGCACGTCCTCGCGCTGCTTCCTGCAGCTCCCATTGGCTAGGGATGGTGAACCGTGGCCAGTGGGAACTGCAGGGGGCTGTGCCTGCAGACAGTCAATGTAAACAAAATGTCTCGCAGCCCACCGGCAGATTACCATGATGGGCCACGTGCCGAAGGTTGCCAACCCCTGTACTAGGGTTAGAAATAACCAGAACAATCTGGTTCTGAATGAGCAACTGCAGCCGATGAAATATTCTCTCTGCTAAATTTTTTATAAGTCCTATTATCTCATCTCATAAAATAGTCCCATTGTGTCCATGAAATTATTCATCATGCCAATTAATTCATGCTATAGTAAATTTTTACAGGATTGGGACCTGAGTTTGTAAAGTACTGTAGACAGTGGAGAGCGATATACATTTCTTAATTAATTATACAGGTATAAATTACAATGCTGGTAGAGTAGCAGTCTGTCAGTGATAGAAGTGTTATGCCAGTGGAGGCCAAAGATGGGTGTAATGCCCTCTGGGAGCACCATGCTTACTAGCAGCACTTGCTGTATCCTTTTTGAAGGTATACTATGTGTACTCCCACTGACTGGCCCTCTGAATGCTCACATTTATGCAGTGAAAACACAGCCCTGGCCATGTCCCTGCTTGCCCAGTCGCTCTTCTCTCTCCTTTTCATTTTGTTTACTTTTTATCCACAGAAATGTTTACTTTCATTTTTGATATACAGTAACCTTAGATGCTCCTTGTAACACTAGCAAGGAAAAATTCAGAGAGAAGTAGTTTTTTTTAAGATGATAGTGTCTCTTTAATATATATACATAAAATAATTAGAAATAATTCTAGTACATCAACTGAATGTGCTGAAAGTCATCACACACAGGAAAGAGAAGAGGGACCTCTTTATAGCATCCCTCTGCCACGTATGCTTTTTTCAGCTGTTGCTTTCTGTCAAAGATTTTAAAACAAACCAAGATTAGGTTTAATAGAGGTTTGAAAGCCTGATTGGCAATCTGAATATTATTGCATTGTTGTGACTGATGGCTTGCAGTCAATTTGAAGATAAAGGATTATTCTGCTAGGGGTCTCAAAGCACTCATGGTCATCTGTGGTGGTTAACCTGGACTGAAATAGGAAGTAACAAAAGTGTGTTTCCCGTCTATAAGATTACTGGAAATTGTGATACTTTTCCACTGTATAATTTCTCTAACCTTGCAAAAGAATTACAACTCCAAAGAGGGAACAAACATTGTACAGTGGGGTCCTAGATTTTTGTTGTTTAAAGGGACATTCAACAGAAATATACTTCTTGAAAATGTTTTACCTTATGAGTATTACATGTAACATTTTAGGCCCTGATCCTGTAAGTTTATATTCATGGGTGGCCCTTGTGCCTGCATGGGGTCCCTGGGATCTGCCCATGTGTCTGATCTTTCAGGATCAGGGTCTAAAATTGATATAAATGACAGAGAGTAAGGGGGGAAATATTTCTCTATTTTTCAGTTTGTTTAGTTGGTGCACTTGACAGTGTTTTCTTTATAGTCAGTTTCGCAGTTTATAGTCAGTTTCATGGTTTCTCATATATGGTAAACTAGTCAGTTTCCTCTGTCATTTTTTGTGACGGGCCTTTTACATATCAACAGGAAAGAGAGAAACCCTTTTTTTTTTTAAATATGAGCATGTGATTGTAAAACCAGAAGTGTTGAGAAAGGAACTCTATTCTTTTAAAAGTGACCAAATTCCATACTGATGATGTCCCTTTCGTAGAAGTTTATATCCAAAAGTTAATCATGAAAAAAGCAGCTTATAACTTGATTGTGGGGAAATAGCTCACATTCTAAATCGCTGGATTTTATTTTTTTTTACAGCTCAAAATTGCCAAGACATCTTTTAAAAAAGTGACTATGTTCAATTCACACACACAACACTGTTGTGTTCCCCAGCTGGTTCTGTAGCAGCAGTATGCTCACAGTGTGTCTCTACACTAGAGAGATGAACCGTTTGTAACTGAATCAGCTTGGCAAAACCGTTCTGAGTGTAAACTCTTCAGTGCTCCATGCTAACCGTGATGGTTTTTATTGAAGAACCCTGAACGTTTGCCCCATGTCCGTGCTACTGCTGCTCTGTTTCATTTGCAATAACCTCAAGGCACCTATCCCGCATTTCCTGTCATTTGTCTAAAGGAGGCTACAGACACGGGGCCAGATTTTGGCCTCCGTGGCAGCCCATGTATGCCAGCTTGGTGGGCAGCAAAGCTAGTATAAAACCAGTGTAAGGGGATTCCTCAGTTGTGTAGGGCCAGTGGAATGGCTCTGATTGCACTACCATCACAAAGCTCCATGGTGCAGGGGTATGCTAGCGTGTGGTGCACCAAGGGAGGAAGAAAGGCCATAGTAACATAGCATAAATGAGCGTAGTCCTTGGGGCCACTCCGGTTTACGCCAGGGACAGCTCTGTTCCCAAGCTGCCTATAGAGCAGGGATCAGCAACCTTTCAGAAGTGGTGTGCCGAGTCTGCATTTATTCACTTTAAGGTTTCGCATGCCAGTAATACATTTTAACATTTTTAGAAGGTCTCTCTATATATAAGTCTGTATATTATATAACTAAGCTATTGTCGTATGTAAAGTAAACAAGGTTTTTGAAATGTTTAAGAAGCTTCATTTAAAATTAAATTAAAATGTTGATCTTACACCGCCGGCCCGCTCAGCCCGCTGCCAGCCTGGGGTTCTGTTCACCTACGCCGGCAGCAGGCTGAGCAGGGCCTGCGGCCGGGACCCCGGCTGGCAAGGGGCTGGCAGCCAGAACCCCAGACCGGCAGTGGGCTGAGCAGGGCTGGCAGCCGGGACCCCAGACTGGCAGTGGGCTGAGCGGCTCAGGCCACTGCCGGTCTGGGGTTCAGTCCTCTGGCTCCTGCCAGCCAGGGTTCCGGCTGCCGGCCCCGCTCAGCCCGCTGCCGGTCTGGGATCCCAGCCCTTCCCACATAGAGTGGGTACCTACCTTCTCCCTGGTTCTAGCCCATTCTCTTCCTCTCTCTGCACTGAGTTAAGGGTGGGAGTGCACTGAGCACAGGGCTGGGGGTGAAGGAGCAGGCTGGGGGGTTGGGGTGTAGGGTCTGGCCAGGAGCTAGAATGAGGGAGGGGGCTCAGGGTTGGGGTTTGAGTATGGAGTGCTTACCTGGGCAGCTCCCATTTGGTGCAAGGTTTGCAGGTGGGAAGGTGGGGGGGAGGGGTGCAGGAGCTCCCGTTTGGTGCTCAGGGTGAGGGTGGGAATGTGGGGGGTGCAAGAGTCAGGACATGGGGTGTGAGGGACCTGGGTATGTGTGGGGTGTGCAGGAGTCAGGGCATAGGGTGTGGGGGGACTGGGTATGTGTGGGGGGTACTGGAGTCAGGGCTGGGGTCGGGGGGGTGCAGGGGTCAGGGAAGGAGGCTGGGTGTGTGAGAGCGGGTTGCAGGGCTCAGGGCAGAGGGCTGGGGTGTGTGTGTGGGGGGTGTAAGGGTCAGGGCAGAGGGCTGGGTGTGTGTGGGGGGGTTGCAGGGCTCAGGGCAGAGGGCTGGGTGTGTGTGGGGGGGTTGCAGGGCTCAGGGCAGAGGGCTGGGTGTGTGTGGGGGGGGTGCAGGGCTCAGGGCAGAGGGCTGGGTGTGTGTGGGGGTGCAGGGCACAGGGCAGAGGGCTGGGTGTGTGTGTGGGGGGTGTAAGGGTCAGGGCAGAGGGCTGGGTGTGTGTGAGGGGGGTGTAAGGGTCAGGGCAGAGGGCTGTGTGTGTGTGTGGGGAGGTGCAGGGCTCAGGGCAGAGGGCTGGGTGTGTGTGTGGGGGGGGTGCAGGGCTCAGGGCAGAGTGCTGGGTGTGTGTGTGTGGGGGTGTAAGGGTCAGGGCAGAGGGCTGGGTGTGTGTGAGGGGGGTGTAAGGGTCAGGGCAGAGGGCTGGGTGTGTGTGTGGGGGGGTGTAAGGGTCAGGGCAGAGGGCTGGGTGTGTGTGAGGGGGGTGTAAGGGTCAGGGCAGAGGGCTGGGTGTGTGTGTGGGGAGGTGCAGGGCTCAGGGCAGAGGGCTGGGTGTGTGTGTGGGGGGGTGCAGGGCTCAGGGCAGAGGGCTGTGTGTGTGTGTGGGGGGGTGCAGGGATCAGGGCAGAGGGCTGGTTGTGTGTGTGGGGGGGTGCAGGGCTCAGGGCAGAGGGCTGGGTGTGTGTGTGGGGGGGTGCAGGGCTCAGGGCAGAGGGCTGGTTGTGTGTGTGGGGGGGGTGCAGGGCTCAGGGCAGAGGGCTGGGTGTGTGTGTGTGGGGGGTGCAGGGCTCAGGGCTGGGTGTTTGTGTGGGGGGGGTGCAGGGCTCAGGGCAGAGGGCTGGGTGTGTGTGTGGGGGGGGTGCAGGGCTCAGGGCAGAGGGCTGGGTGTGTGTGGGGGGGTGCAGGGCTCAGGGCAGAGGGCTGGGTGTGTGTGTGGGGGGGGTGCAGGGCTCAGGGAAGAGGGCTGGGTGTGTGTGTGGGGGGGTGCAGGGCTCAGGGCAGAGGGCTGGGTGTGAGTGTGTGGGGGGGGTGTGCAGGGCTCAGGGCAGGGGGCTGGGAGCATCCCCACAACCCCAACCCACACCCCCAGCCTCCTGCCCAGAGCAGCTCATGGCAGGGGGCTGGAGGGGATATGCCCTGATTCCACCCCCCTTCCCCAAGGCCCCTCCCCACTTCTTCTCCGCTTCTCCCCCTCCCTCGCAAGGGCCATCAGCTGATCGGCCAGGGAGGGAGAGGAGGAGGGGCAGGAACTTCAAGGGGAAGAGGCGGGGGAGGGGGGAGCTTGCCTGCTCTGCAGCGGGGGGGGGGGGGATGATTTTTAATGGCACACTGCTGCCTGCTGCGGTCCCGGCCTGGGTTTAGCAGCGGGCTGAGCGGGGCCGGTGGCTGGGACTCGGCTGCCAGCAGCATGCCATTAAAAATTGGATCGTGTGCCATCTTTGGCACGCGTGCCATAAGTTGCTGACCCCTGCTATAGAGTCTGAGATATAGTGTAAAGGTGGCAGACAGCACTCCCCTCTGAGCAAAGTCAGACTGAGCTTGGCACCAACCCAGAATCAAAGCTATTATTCCCATGACAGTGGTGATGTTCCTGAGCAGACAAAACCTGTTGTAGAATGATAAGAGACACTAAACTGAAGTTGTGCTTAAGCTAAAAACATTGGTGATGTTTTCAGCTCAGTCTGAACCAGGAAAAAAAAATCAGTGTGTTTACTAGATGGAAAAGAACAAAATGGACAGGGAACATAATTATCTTTTCAAGGTTCTGGAAGAGTTTTACAAACAATCCTGAGGTAAAAAATAATAAAACCAATAAAAATAGTGGCCTGACAGCTTCCTTTTTAACTACTTGGAAAAGCAGTAATGCAATAACAAAAGACTTAGCTTTCCTGTTGTGTAGACACGTAGTTTCCAAGTTTTGTCTTGACAAAAGCAATTATGTGCTTGATATTTGAACTGTGAACAAGGCACCCTCTAATTCTAATAAAAGTAATCTTAGTTTGGTTTATAACTTTACTATAACGTGTTCTGAAAATTGTAGGGGGTGTGTGTGTGTAATTTACACCCACACACAAAAGCTATGTTAAGAGAACATTAAGTTTGCAAAGTCAAGCACTCAAAAGTTAGGAAATGCCAGAGTTAAGAAAGTTTGTACAATGTTGATTCAGCCCCCTTCTGTGTGTCCACTGACAGTCTTTAATTATGTGATCACATTCTATTTTTCTCATAGGACTGCTGTCTCATTCAGTGCACAGGATGGATGATGCTTACTTAATAAGCAACTATTAAATATTTTATTTTCTCCTCATTCAGTGTATGGTCCTCTGGCCTTAATAACTGCACACTATTCAGGACTTCTGCAAATCAGACCCCACTGTCTTAAGCAGGGCCGGCCTTAGGGAAAATGGCACCCTGGGCGAACTTGTATTTTGGTGCCCCCCCATCGCTTCTGGCCCCCATAGACTCCCTGGGATTTTCCACCCCCATCACCTTTTGGCCCCACTGCCTCACCCAGTGTTTAATTTGTATTGAAAGAGATACCAGAGGCTAGAGTTCAGCCCTGGCACAAATTAAGCACTGGCAGGGCAGCCTGATGCTGGCGGGTGCTAGCCAGGCACCAAGCTCTGAAGGCAACACCACTGCAAAAGTAAGGGTGGCATGGTATATGGTGTATTGCCACCCTTCTGTGCTGCTGCTGTGGCTTGTGGTGCCTGGTGCTTGGCAATTGGCTTAAGGGGGGCTTTGCACTGTCACACCTGGGGCACCATTTCAGATTTTGGGGGGCTGGGAGGAAACTTTAGCTATGATTCTAGGGACTACTTAGGCACCTGAACACTCTAGAGTTTTTGCAGATAATAACTTAGGAATTAGCTGACAGAAGCACTGTATCTAATTGTTATATAAAGAAAGAAAAATATATACAAACTCCAGTTAAAGCCACGTTTAAAGTTTATATGTAAATTTAAAACAATCAGGAGATAATACAGCAAGATATTCCTAATCCCAAACCTTGAGGTATCAGTTCTGGAGCTTTAACGCAGATATCAGAAAGACACATCTGATACTTTGTATACTATCTTTAGTAGAGATAAATAAAAATTAATAAAATCTGCTTACTTTCTCTAACAGACGCACTGTATTACTGCCATTATCTGCTCTATATGTTATGTTTACCAATCACAATCATGTATGTGACTCATTAATATTTGACTCCATAATTGCTATTGGTATCATAGTTGGAACTGCATTTATTTTCATGCAAATTTGAAGTTATTTAACCGATGTAACTAAAAATACATTTGAAAATAAGCAACCTTCATCTGCCCAGTGTCTAAAGCTGTGCGTTTAGCTAATGTTTTTTTAAACTGGCACCACTAAGGTTAGTACAAGCTAAAGTTACATTCTAGGAGGATGCTATTATTTGATTGTACTACTTTAAATAATGAATGACAAAGCACAATATGCTAATAAAAGTAATAATGATAATTACTCCAGCCAGGACAGGTTAGGCGCTTTAGAACTCACTACTCAAAGAAGTAAATGTAAGCAGTCAAAAAACTAAAATAACAGCACTTGGAAAGAATAAAATTACATAGAATATATGTGCATTGCAGGAAGTAACAACAACAGTATAAGTATATGTTGGGATGTGTATGTGAAAGAGACAGTGTGTGTGGTTTGGGGGAGTGTGTGAGCTGTGCCCCTTTAAGAGAATGACACTCACCAGTCTGAATGAAAGCTCCTTCAGACACAGCAACAGCATCTGCCAGCAGCTCCGTCCGTCTCTTGATGAGCCCTGGCCCCGCATGCCCCCCTCGCTCTGCGGAGATGGGGTACATGAGGGCAGGGGACACCCTGACATCAGAGCCCCCACTCCCCCCTCCTTCCGTCTCTCCTTACAGCAGACAGGAAGCTCCCAGAAGCAGCTGGCCGGGGTGGCTCCAAGGCAGCAGGCAGGAGCTGCAGGGGGGAGGGGCATCCCTCCTCCAGAGGTGCCTGTTTATAATGATGCCCTGGGCTTTCGCCCAGTTTGCCCAGGCCTAAGGCTGGTCCTGGAGTCAGGCAATTAGAAAATGAGGGACTCACAATTAGTAACCATCTGTGAAAAGTTTGGCATAAGCAACATGTCTAGTATCACACAGGAACTTTATGGCAGAAGGAGGGATAGAATCCAGTTCCTCAGGCAGCGTCCAACATCATTAACCATGAGGCTATCCTTTCTCTTTCTGCAGTGCCCTGCCTCATTCATTATCAAGCACCACACAGGATCAGGCCTTTTGCTTCTGGGTGCTAGATATCATGAAAATCCTCATTTGAAATTTCCATCCTGGTTCAAGAGTTATTAATCATAAAAATAACTTCAGTGATTGAAAATTAAACAAGTTAGATTGTAAGTTCCTCTGGACAGAGACCTTGTGTCTATATTTTTGTCAATAAAGTGTGAAAGTTTTCTGTATCTGAACCCAATGACCATTTATTTGCAGGCTGTCTATTACACAGCTTTCTATGCAGAGCTACTTGCTTTTAAAGGGGGTAGGAGATGCTGAAGCTAGCAGGCTGATCTGCACAGAAGAGGGTGTGTGTGTGTGTGTGTGTGTGAGAGAGTGAGAGAGAGCGTGTGTTTACTCATGTAATAAAAGAGATGTCAGAACACTCTTCTTGTTTAGTTATCTGTACTGTGAGGAGCATGGTATCTGAGCACTTTATTTATTTATTTTTTAAAAGGCAAACAAGTTCAAAAGAGAGAGGACTGTAGAATTCCCTTTGGGGTTCTCCTATTAGGTTCATTTTTCTTCGTTCCATCAGTATGGTTTATGATTTTGTTGTTGTTTCTGGTTACACAGGGATGTCAAAAAGGGAAAGCTAGCAATAACAGATAGAAAAGCACCTAAATGAAGAGAGAGAAAGGGAGGGCCTTCTGGTTAAGGCACAGATTTGGGAGGTTAGGAGATCTGGATTCTACTCCTGCTTTTGCTGCTAACTGTAGCATTGTTCAAGTCCCTTACTGTTCCTGTTTCCAGTGTGATTTCTTTCTTTGTCTCTTCTGAAATAATTAGCTGTAGTATTGTATGTACTCACACAAGTGGAACTGCTAAAATGAGTAACTAATTACAAAATATTCTCATGAGCTTTGCATGCACTTCTGATGCTCCCTATATTATCTTGGTTAGGCCTCCTGAAATCTTAAGCTGTAATCAGGCATAGCTTCTTTTGAAGGGAAAGGTCAGCAGGAAATACTGCTTTTCCATCCATGTAGTAAAAGGAAATCCTAATCACTCAATCACACAGAACTAAACATTGCTGTGTTGAACGACTTGCTTAGAGCCACTCAATCTATAATTTAAATCTTGGCCTTGAGATGTACATGTTTTTTTTCTATTCTTGGAGGTGATTGAAATAAATCTTCTAATTCTTTCCAACAAAATATAAGTGACTTTGCCGCACAGCAGGTAGTTCTGCCCCCTGTACTCTACAGGGGGGGTAGAGGGATTTGAAGGTGTGCCAGAATGTTGAGACATTAAACCTGTCTTTTGATCCTTGGTACATAACGTGTTTCTAACTTTGCTTATGCTGCTGTCATGTCCATCTATAGTTCTTCTCCAAGGCAATAATAAGTTTACAGGTTTTGCCAGAAGGACACTACGTACCTACATGTATTATTATGCTTATACTTAAATTAACTTTTGAATAAAATAACTTTTTGATATAGCCAATATCAGAAAACATGGAAAATGTTACCTGTAGAACTAATGGTCATCAGAGGTTTGAAATTGTAAACTATATATAAAGAGTCTGAGCTGGGTGGTGGGGGCAGCAAAAGTCACAAGTTATAGAGTAAACATAAGAAAACTCCAAGTGCAGGTGACCTCACCCCATGACTGTGTGACAAACCATTAGCCTTGACAATAACCGAGAGAGAGAATGGGTTTGTCAACAATACAATTACATTTTCAGAACAAGACTAAATATACACTTTGAAGTAGCTAACTGATTTCAGTTCTGTTTGAGGTTGGGCTAGGCCACTCTCATACTCCACTGCACTGGACAGGGAGAGTCAAATCCTTCACCATGCTTGAAACTTTGGCCCTTTTAAAGCCGGCTAATGTTCTGTTCTCTGTGGTCCAGGATGGGCAACCAGAGCACAGACCTGCTGATTGGAACCTGGATGGCATCTGCTGAATGACAACAGCCAGGATTAATGTTGAGGCATTCCTGCACACCTTTATACTCATCATTGACCTCCAGGGATGGGGACCCAGAGAATGTAGGAGGACTTGAGGAAGGAATAACAAATTCAGTAACTAAAAACAAACAGTTTCCCGAAGTTGTGGGTTTTTTATCTCTGGCCTAGTCATCAGTGTTTTCATGTGTATGTGCTGTACAAGAATCCCCATATGGACCCTTGCATTTAAACTTCTTAGCCAAGTCGCACACCATCAATTGTTTGATGGCAGGACAAAGAAAAGTTTTGATCCACTCTGCTCCTTGTGTAGACTGGAAGTCTTGTACACTTACTGTTTCTAATTTTTTTCCTCAATTCTGATCTACTTTTTGTAAAAGGAGACTAGTAATTATGCTACTGCAGAGGTTGAGGTATTGACTCCAATACATTTTTTAGGCTGCTATTAAATTATTGGAATTACCTTTAGGGTTAAAATTTAAATAAATTAAAGTTGCATTTCGTAATCTCTGTTATAAATGTGTGTGGTGGGTAATCTCTACATACCCAAAGAGAGTAGTGTGAATTAAAGCCAGCTGGCATTGTGCAGCTGATCCACCCAATAACACCTGTACTATTGCTGCTAATTGGCAGCCTTATTGCATGCTAGTGTACAGGAAACCATATTAGAAATGATCAGACAAAGGCTAAAGAGTGCATTTAAAAAAAAAAGGAAAGGAAACCAAGCCTTGAAAGTCAATACATCACCTGGGCCATTTGTTTTGCATGATTGAAGAGGCAGTGGGATATATTGGTAGTGGTTTCCTTAACACCTTTAAATTACCGGAAGTTAGCTTTACAATCACCATTTTAAAATAGAAGTAAGCTGTGCAAAGTTGCTGTGAATACTGGATGTGGCAGAATGTGCATGGTTCTTGGTAGTGTTTAACTCTCGTGTAACCAGTCCCAAAGCAGTGCATTCTCTCTCCTCTTTTTGGTATCCCTTCATTTATCAGTCACTGCCATAGATTCATCACTTCAGATAAAGACTAGGAAATCAGATCTCAATAAATGTGCTCTTTATCAGTGTGTATCCTTTCTATAAAATAAAACCCATCCTATCAGACACATTCTTTATTGTGTTCCATGGCTGCTGCACTCTTGAAAATAGCCCTCAGGTCTAATCATGATCCAAAAGGAATTTAGTGTAAAGTAACAGTAGGTGTGAAAGAAAAATTTCTGAATACACTAAGCTACATGATGGGCAAATGAGAAAGTGACCACACTACACTTGAGATGAGACTGTGTTCACTAAGAGCTTATCTATGTTTAAAAAAAAATGATCAGAATATGACTAAGCATTCTAGCTAGATGTGATACTGACCATGGCTTTCGACAGCGTAGATCAAGACAAATCCTATTCACCATTATCTAGTTGTGATTAAACCTTGGTCCCAATCTTACCAGAACTAGATGATATAATACCCAACGTGACTTGCTGTAGTTGTTGCCATACTCCGCCACATCACCTCTACTCTAGTGCTTCCAGTCACATTCATACGTGTTAAGATTTTCTAATGTAGACAGCCCCTAAGAGTAGATCGTGATTTATGTGACATGGCTTACACATGTTACAGAGCCCCCTTGTAGTCATGGTGCACTCCGCTTCACTAATACCCTTAGATGGGGATGTTCTGCCAAACAAAATGGGTGCGGTTTTTAATTAAATCCCTGCAAGGGCTTTCAGAGTTGGTCAGGGAGGCACTCCTAGGCCTTGTGTACACTACACAGTTTTGTCGACAAAAATCAGCTTTCATCAACAAAACAATGGAGATATTCACGCTGCAATGTTCCTCCTGCCAATTTAACTCTCCTGCTACACCAACATCATAAAATCACCTGGATGAGAGGCATAGAGCTTTTTGCTACAAAGTTAGAGCAATACAGTGTTGGTGTAGACATTGCACTTGCTTATGTCACACTAAGTGGTCTCCAGGATGTGTCCCACAATGCCCATTGTGACCACTCTGGTCAGCAGTTTGAACTCCGCTGCCCTGCGGCCAGGTACATAGGCATGCTCCCTTTAACGGCCCAGGAATTTTTGAAATTCTACTTCCTGTTTGCTCGGCCTGAACAGCTCACATTGCATCTTCCCAGCCTACCATGCTGACTCCCAAACATGCTTCTGCCTGGGGTACACTGGAGTTGTTGGATCTCCTGGGTCTGGGGGGAGAGGAGGCTCTGCAGTTGCAGCTCTGCTCCAGCTGTAGGAACTTTGATACCTACGGGCAGATTGCTCATGGCACGTTGGAGAAGGGGTATAAAAGGGACATGCAGCAGTGCCATGCTAAGATCAAGGAGCTGAGGCAGTCATATCAGAATGCAAGGAGGGCCAACCGTCACTCTGGTGTAGCACCAAAAACATACCGTTTCGACAAGGAGCTGTACGCCATCCTCTGCAACAACCCCAACTCCACCACCATACTGTGGATACTTTGCCCTGTGGATACTTTGGTGGAGCTGGAGGCAGTGGCCAGCGAAGTCAACCCTCAGGATGAAGTGTTGGATGAGGAAGTAGAGTTGGAGGAGGATGTGTTCAGTAACGTGGCAAGTCAGGACTTCTTTTTGACTCTGGAGGGGTCTAGCCAGTCACAATAGTCCGTGCCTGATGCAGGAGAGGGGAGCTCTGGTAAGTATTCATTTTGATATAATATTGCATGGTGCCATGAGGTAGAGCTTTCCTTTATTTTGTTATATGTTAGAAGTGGGATAAGGGATAGAATTAATAAGCCAGGCACTGTTTGTGTTTGCTTCCCATTCCCTTATGCAGCTATGCAGTGGAGGCCCTGTGGAAAAGTTGGTTAATGCAGACTGGGATTTCACAGAAGTGCTCCGTAGAGATCTCTAGGAAACTTTCCTGGAGGTACTCTACAATCCTCTGCTGACCATTCCTTGGCAGAGTTGCTTTGTTTCTTCCCTCATTGTAGGCAATTTTACTCCTCTAATCAGCAATTACTGCTGCAGGAACTTCTGAAGCGGCATGCATACAGGAAATGCACCCTGGCATCCTCAGTTACCCTCAGGAGTGAGACATCGGCTTTGGTCACCCCCGCCTATGGAAAATGGTGCTTGAATTTATAATAGGGCCCCATGGCGCTTGTTGTGATTCCCTTTGTTAACCACCCAGACCCTTCGCCCCATCTTGCCCGTTTCTCCACCCTGGGGTGAACTCACCATGTTTAGGGCATTTGCCAAGCTATGTGCTTGCCAAGGGACAGCGAGAAAGAAGTGTATTTCGCTGTTATGATTCAAGGCTTTGAGTGCACTCAATACTGCTTCTGTTTGTTGTTTCTCGTGCTTCTGCAGATGTGCCTTTGAGGGACACCTCCTACACACTGGTGGAGTGTCTCCAGCAGATAAGGAAGTGAACCAGGAGGAGTAAGGAGGACATGTTTAAAGAGGTGCTGCAATCATCTGATGCTGCAGATCGCGATCACAGAGCATGCAGAGAGACAATAAATGAAAAATTAAAAATGGATAACCAGGAGAGGAAACGGGCAGAAGTTTATGATAGAGGGGCAGGAGCAGATGATAAAGCTGATGGAGGACCAAACGGATGTGCTAAGGTCCCTGATTGTGTTGTAGTCAGAACACGTTCGTGCTCAATTCCCCCTGCACACCAAACAGAACTGCATTCCATGCCTTCCTCAAACTCCTCACACACATTTGTTGTAAGTTCCCGGTCTGTCACAGTACCCCTTGTGCTCCACCCCTAGGGACAGGTTTCAGAATGAAAGCTGGACTTACACACAGCTTTGAGAACCTCCTCAGTGTCATGTCCCTTGTAAGAAATGGAAATCTATGTGTTGTTGTGTAATAAAAGTATACTCTTTCAAATAAAATGAATCTTTATTTGTGTCCTACACACGGTGGTTGTTGCTGGAATTCATACACAGTGGCAATCGGCTACAATTAATTTTCTGGCACCAAGCATTACAAGAGTCATTCAAAGAGGCAAGTAAACAATGCCTGGCTGGATGCATTACAGAAACACATATCACTGGGGGTCATTGTCAAAATGCTGCTTTAGAGCCTCCCTGATTCGCATAGCTCCCCATTGAGTCCCTCTAATAGCCCTGGTATCTGGCTGCTCAAAATCAGCCACCAGGTGATCTGCCTCGACGCTCCACCCCATGGATACTTTTCCCCCTTGGCTTCACAAATGTTATGCAGAGCACAGCAGGCTGCTATGACCATGGGAGTATTGTCCTCACTGAGGTCTAACCTGCCAAAAAGGCAGTGCCAGCGACTCTTTAATCTGCCAAATGCGAAACAACCCCGGTGATCCACCAGTGCCTACATTACCATGGAGAAGTAGTCGCAAGATGGTCTGGGGCCAAAATTGGGATATGCGTGCCATTTATTCCCCCGCCTCAGTTGTGGAATCCCTTTGCTGCAAAGCTATCCACTATTTCCCACACGTTGCCAAGAGTCACAGTCCTTCGTACCAGGATGAGATTAATGGCTCTGCATGCTTGTGTGACTGCACCCCCTCGTGGACTTTCCAACTTCAAACTGATTCGTGACTGACCGTTAGCAGTCTGGAGTTACCAGCTTCCACACAGCAATCTTTGCTCACTTTTCCACCAGGAGGGCAGCTCTCATTTTGGCGTCCTTGTGCCAGAGGGCAGGGGTGAGCTCTTCACACAGTTCCAGGAAGGTGGCTTTGGGCATCTGAAAGTTCTGAATCTACTGCTCTTCATTCCATACCTGCATAACGATGCGATTCCCCCACTTTGCTTGTTTCCCAAGCCCAATAGCAATGGTTCACCATCTGCAGCTGCTCCATGAATGCCAAAAGCAATCTGGAATTGTTTCTTTCCATGGCACACAGCAGGGCAGGCACTGCACATTCCTGTTCATATTTGCAGCTCATGAAATACTGCAGGATCAGCTGCGTTGTGTTCATAACGCTTATTGCAAGATTGGAGAGCACTGAGCAGGATCCATGCTTTCAGACAGAGATGGCAGGTACACAGTTTACAGGGTCTGTTGAAAAATGGTGTGAAACAGCATAGTCGGAAGCCCATGGAATGATGGGATGGAGAAGACTACATCATGAGCCCGCACCCATGATACACCGTGATCCGTTCCCAGAACTCCTAGCTGCAGGGGGTGGAGAGACGCTCAGTGGGATAGCTACCCACAGTGCACTGCTCTCTTTCAGTGCTAACACACCAACTGTGGGTGTGCTCCACCAACACACGGAGCATTGTGTGAACATGCACAAACGATGTAATTATAGCAGTTTCTGATCACTGGCATAACTTGTCGACTTAACTGTTTAGTGTAGACATGGCCCTCGTTAATTAGGTTCTGCTATACCTTTTTAGGCAGATAATCTGAGGGCCATTCTACACTTAAAATGCTGCAATGGCACAGCTGTAGCGCTTTAACAAAGACGCTCTAAGCCGATGGGAGAGAACTCTCTCGTCGGCTAAATCCACCTCCCTGACCCATGGTAGTTATGTCAGCAGAAGAAGCCCTCCCACCGACATAGCGCTGTCTGCACAGGGGTTAGGTTGGTATAACTGTGCTCAGGGATGTGGATTTTTCACACCCCTGAGCAATGTAGTTTTATCAATATAGGTCTGTACTGTAGAACAGACCTTAGGGACTAGACTACTTTTGGGGGAAAAAACAGGTTGCCGGTTGGAGCCAGAACAGAGAAGGAGCTATCTTGTTTATATTCTGTTTGTATTTCACCAGAATCCTGTAAAATGGCTAGAAATCTCCCAGAGGGTTCATTTCCACCCCTCAGCCCTGCCTGTTAACCTTGGCTTCCTGTGAAGTTTCTCTCCAGATGCACAGACTCTGCCATGCCATAGTTTACAGAAGTGATAGTAGATGTTTCTTTCTCTTTGACGTTTTATACAAAAGTTTTTTTAAAATTAAATGTAATTCAATTTAGTGTTTTGAAACTCATGGGGAAATATCAAAACTGTTTACTCCAGTTACAGGATGTTTTAATTGATGTATTACTGCTTTCTAGTATGTATGATTGTCATCTTATCTGAATTTTAAAAGATAGAAAAAAAACTGAATGGATGTTATTCATAACACCTTTATCTTCAATAATTACTTTCGGAAAGGAGGTGAGACACACACATCCCTTATCCACTGCCTAATCTCCTTTTTTTTTTTTAAATGCAGGCAGGAAACAAGGGAATCTGTCTAGATGAAATGGTTGAGAGATTAATATGCAAATAAAGATTTACCGCTTCATAGAATCATAAACTCTAAGGCAACTGATTCCATACTTCATTCCTGAAGTTGTAAATTGGTTGGGCTCTTTATCTTTCTTTCTAATGGAAGCTCAGCTGTTACATCTCAGGTTTCCAGTTTTACAGTGAAGTAAAAGGAAATACTGATCATACAGAAATCAGCTTTGTTGTTCAGAATAACATCCAAACAGATACTTTAATTCTTTCCAGCAGAGTGTAATTTAAAATGTACTAGTGTCACCTTTGCTGTGTTAGGTCTGTCTACACTGTAACTGGGAACTTGCCTCCCAACCCAGGCAGACAAACTCTCACCCACTAGCTTCACTTGACCTAACATGTTAAAAATAGCAGCATAGATACTATAGTACAGGTGGTGGCTCAGGCTAGTCTGAGGGCTTGGACTCGGGCAGCTAGCTCAAGCTGCCACCCATGTCACAATGTCCACACTGCTATTTTTAGAACACAAATCTGTCTACCTAGCCTGGGAGACCCGTTCACAGCTGCAATGTAGACATACCATTAGGGTATAATGTTTGGAAATGCACAGGTACTATTAGGTAGGTTTCATCTCAGCATGAGGCACCAAGCCTGTTGATGGTAACTTGTCCTGGTTGGTGGGAGGTTGGTTTCTCACCTGGAGATTGCCTGTCAGTAATGTCAGCTCCCCCCCACACCTTTTTAAATTATTCTTTGGCTAGTAGGATTAGTCCTCAGTTGCAAACTTTAGCAGCCAGCTATGCCTTGTGTTTAAACTGGTGGATTGGAGAGTGGGGAGATACATTTTTAAAAAGAGAAGTATGGGGTGTGTGTGCATATATATATATATATAATATATAAAAGATTTGGAGAGGGATGAAATGAGAGACAGCAGATGTAAGGGAAGGAGTACAGAACACCAGACAGGGAAAGAAAGAGCAAGGAATGTAATGGGTTGGAGGAAGAGGAAACGGACAACACAGGAAAAGATACACCATTATCTATTCTGAGAAAGAAAAGCAGGAAGAAGTGGAGTGAAGCCAGGAAGGGAAAGAAGGTCTAACAAAAGCAAGACAGAAGTAGTAAAGTAACATTTTTTTAAAAAAATAATTAAATAGAAAGTGGACTGATAATTTCACAACTAAATACAGCAACCCGCAGATGATATACAAGTGCTTTAAATTGCATGGGGGATGACAACAAATGTATTTTCACCCTAACTAATAGGCTAAATCTGCGAGATATTAGGGATCAAGTACATTTTTCTGGCATAAAGTGAGATGGTGACAGAAATGGAACTCTTAACCACAGATGTAATCCATTGTGGTTAATTCATGAAACCCAGTTTCTAAAGTTCAGAAAAACTAGATGTGGGACCTACCTTTAGAGCAGAACAGTCAGTATTAGTGACCCCAGGCCATGCAAGGTTTGTATTGCTGCAAGTGGCTATGTCAGCAGAAAGCTGAATTCCCTCCAGATGTTCTAATGGAGTAAAATGTCAGTGTTTTTTATTACTTGAGCCATAGCTTTATTTATTACATCAAATATGGCAGAACATTGAAGAAAGATCATTGTAAGCACTTACACAGATTTATTCTTGGATTATAAAATTGTTTCTCACTGTGGTCAAAAGAATTGTAGTCCTTCAGCAGGCGATAAGAGAATGCTTAATGGGGCTGCTAGCTGAATGAAAGCTAATTTATTTTTTTCCAAATGAGGAATCTTACAGCCCAATACTACAGGAGAAGTTACTGTTCTTTGGGATTTGTTCTATGGCAACCCAGATCTAATGAAGTTCAGGACTATCTACAGATGTCCAGTTTCTAGCATAAAAATCAAATACAAATTTTGTCCTGCGCATGTAACAGATTCATGCCAGAGTTAGGCAAACTGCTAATGTGAAATCTAACCTCGGACTCAGTGGTTCCTGTTAGGCACAGACGTTTCTTGCGGGTGGTGTGGAGCAGCATGGCCCGCAGGAAAGCATTGGAGGATGCCACTTTGCTCAAAATGGTGTCCGCTGCAGTGTGAACATGCACGCGCCATACATGCGAGGTCTTGATGTGTGGGGCAAAATGGCGTCCTCCGCACACTAGGGATTTCTGTGACCGCAGCTGCTGATGTGACCCCATTTGGGAGTCGTGACCCACTGTTTGGGAACCACTGACATACTGTGTCAAATACAGTTACAGCTTTATGTAGGGTAGCTGATCCCTTCCCTTATACTTCCTGTAGAGTAGGCAGGGAAATAGTGCACTTATGATTTACAGATCTCCCATTAGGAAATCTGTTAGAAATCCAGTTTAAATCTCTTCTGGCATTAAACTGATAGGCACAAAAAAAAAAAATCCATCCTTGAAATAGATCGAGCCCTGCAGCAACTGCCTCGCAGCTATCAGGGACGCTGCGGGGCACCTCCCAGAATGAAAGAATTTCCATGAATTGTTTCTTATATTCTGTTCTAATCTGGGAGGACACTGGGAAGAGAGAGTTGATTGTCTTCAAATCCCATGTCCACCCACTCTGAAGAACTGTAGTGGATGGTTCTGAGCCTGATTCTCTACTGCCTTACAGCTATGAGATAAGTGGGCCGTGTGGAGACACATCAGAGATGGATTTTGCTGTCCTGGTCTTTGAAGTGCTCACTCTTCTCCTTCTGCTTGTTCAACAGTTTTTTATGCCTCAGTTTTGGAGACAAAATTGTTGTAGTGGACCCTCTACTCCATGGGGGTAGAGCACTGCTAAATCAGTAGTTTCTTCCAGGGCCTCTCATTATTTGTATTGTGGTAGTGTCTAAAGACCTCGGCCCTCTTTTGCTAGGCGCTGTATATGCGCAAAAAAGACAGTCCCTGCCCAACGAGCTTACAGTCTAAGTAAAAGATGAGACAATATGGGGTTGATCCCGGTCAGCTCTTCTTTCTTGATTTGTACAATAAGACGGAGACTGAGGATGAAGTATTGTTTGACACTGGAATAAAGGATTTCTTTTGCAGCTTTGGCTGATAACAGGAATTTTGTCCTTATCATGGTTTAGCTGCAAGATTCAGATTCATAGCTTCCCCTGCCTTACTGCCTCCAGAATTTCTCATTAAGTCTCAGTCTTCTAAGTCTTACTATGTAACTAGATTCCTCCTGCAAATCTATGTTTAAGTGTAAGCCCCTTTTTTCTAACGGAACCTCAGTCAGCCTTGCACACGTGTTGCATTGGCTGCTTGGAAACCTTAGTAGAGAGCATCGTCATTGTTTTCAGAAGTTCTCTGCTAATATTTTCAGACTACAGGTAGTTCCATGTCTTTTCCCCTCTCTCTTCTGCCTCCAGTTTCTCAGTTTTATTCTCCAGTTCTTCCACATGTCTGTTCCACTTGGCTATCTCAAAGACCTTACACTCAATTTGATGGCATATATCTGTATGTATGTATTGCAATAACTTTTGAACGGCACATTTGATCAATTCCAAAATTTCATAGACTATTCTAGACATCAGTGGCCAGAATCTTATTGAGCTGGGGGGAGGAGGGGGGAGAGAGCAGGGAATCAGAGGACAAAACGGAGGTATATGCGGGGGATGACGACTCACGGAGCCCCAGACATCTGACTTGCGGACACCCTACCAGGTAAATAATGGTGGGGAAGATAAGGAGGAATGTGAGGGCATGGGGGAGGAGGGAGAAGGGGATGTACACATACCCCCTGGCATGGGGGAGGAGGGAATAGGGAGCAAACAGAACCCCTGGTATGGGGGCAGAATGGGGATCCTTGGTATAGGGCAAGGGAGAAATGGGGGTCATATAATCCCTGGTGTGTGTGTGGGGAAATTACGGTGTCTGGTTTGGGGAAAGGGGGGAAAGTAAGGGATGGGGTGCACACAGAGCCCCTGCCATGGGGGAGATTGGGGGGCCCTGAAATGGGGGCTGGGGATAATGGGGGTGCACGCAGAGTCCTTGGCTTTGGAGGGGGAGATTGAGGGACCCTGGAGTGGGGGCAGGGAAGAAGAGGGCACACAGAGCCCCTGGTAGTAAGGTGGGAATGCAGGGGTGAGAATGGCTGTACACAGAGCCCCTGGCATGGGCAGGAGAGGTGGAATGGAGGACATGGGGTGAAGTAGAAATGGTGGGGCTGCACAGAGCTGCTTGCAGGGACAGATTGAGGGGAGTTGCAGGGATGATGGGAGAATGGTACACAAGGAGCTTGTGGGGGAGAATGGATGGATGTGAGAAGCCCCTGGTGTGTGCAGCGAGCTCAGTTTATCCCGGTATGAAGTATGCAACCCCGTAAAGAAGCATAACTTGAATTAAGTCTGCCCACTTAGGCCAGCATTGAATTTGGCTCAAAGACTCTAACCCTCCATTGCAGAGACTGTTTTTTCTTTGCAGTTTGTCAATTTTATCTTGCAGGAAGTCTGGCAACTTGTAAAGCTTTGCTGGGCACAGGACTCTGCAGGCTTCTTACATCAAGTGAACGCAGTGCTGATGAAAGGTGCTCGCTTGTCAGCAGGGGCGGCTGGAAAACAATAGTTCCATTTCGCAAAATATTCTGAGGTTTTTTAATTTTGTTTTTGTTCCACACTGGAACAAAAACAAGAGTCGAGATCTTCCAAAATGTGGAGAGAGGGGGAGAGAGAGAGAGAGGGGGAGAGAGAGAGAGAGACTCTCTATCCCAGTGGTTAGGGCCGTCTGCCTGATGTGGAGCAGAGACTTAAACTGAGGCCTCCCACTGTGGTGTAGCAGAGGCAGAACATGCCAGAACAGAGTTCGGGTTCCACTACACCGTTCTGCCCCACCCCCTGCAGCCTGGGGAGGGGTGAGAGGGCCATGCTGGTGCGGGGACACTGCAGGTTGGGACCACGCTGCCCACAGTCCAGGTGACTGCCCTAACCACTGGGCTAGGGAGTGTCTCTCTTTCTCTCTCTCTTGGTTTTGACAGAAATTCTATTTTGGATGTGAGAAACCTTCCAGTCTAAAGGTTTGTTGAAACGGATACATTTCCGTGAAGTTTTGGTTTTGACAAATTGGTGTTTTTCAGTTGAAACATTTTGTCAAAAAATTCCTCATCTGCTCTAGTTTTTAGCCCTAGGCTGAAGTCCTTTTTATCCACAGGACAGGTACAGCACAGGCAGAAACAATGTAAGCTTTCCACAGGGTTCCACCAATATGCCACAGCCCTGCAGCAGAGGGCAGGAACATAGCCAACTTCATTTTTTTGGATGGGGGTTTGGAGAGAGACTTCGTCTCTTAGCAGCCCCCATGTTCCCCCGCAATTGTGTCTGTGTTCTGAATCTTTTACTGCAGATAGCTCCTCATGGGGTCTCATCTTGCAGGGAAGTAAGTAGTTATCTGCTCCTTCAACTGGAAATCTGTATGCACAATGTACTGGTTGTTTGTTCTTCAAAGTCCAACCCCCTCTGCTAGGCATCTGCCTGTAGAGGTGTAAGGCAGCTGTCATGCCATGGGTCCGTACAAGATATCCCAGTGAGAAAAGCAACTACCACTTTGGTTGCCACAAGAAGAAACTGGGCCACCCCATGTTTAGTGCACTAGTATAAGTTAGACCAGTGGTTCTCAACCTTCCCAGACTATTGTACCCCTTTCAGGAGTCTGATTTGTCTTGCGTACCCCAAGTTTCACCTCACTTAAAAACTCTCTGGCCACCCAGCTCTGAGGCAGCGCCAGACCATGTCACCCTTACTTCTGCACTGCTGCTGGCGGTGGCGCTGCCTTCGGAGCTGGGCAGCTGGAGAGCGGAGGCTGCTGGCTGGGGCATTCATGTTGTTTGCGGTGCAGGAGGACTATTCTTTAAATTTCACTCCTGTCCTGCCCCACCCTGCCTTACCCACTCCCACTCCTGCATTGTTTGTTTGAATTTTTATCCCACTGCTGCTGTTATGGCAGTGGGTTCTGCAGGATCCCAGTCCTACTGCAGGGCTCTAGAGCCTCTTGTAAAACTGAGCAAATAAGATGACTTGACATACCTCCTGGAAGACCTCTGAATACCCACACGGTATACATACCCCTGGTTGAGAACCACTGAGTTAGATGATAGGATGGACTGACATTCTGTTCAATAGAGGGCAGTAGTATTCATACATATTCACCTTTTATGTGAGTATGTCCTCAGTCTGTAGACATGTCTAAAGGGATAATTTAGTTTCACATTCAAACTCACATAGATTTTGGTTGCAGTTGGTGAGAAGTTGAGGTCTTAGCCCCCTCTTCCCTCCAAAATATAGATGTCTTCTTTGGATGAGAATATGAACCACAATTTTCTCTTGAGCATGTTTAAATTATTCTGATAAAGGGTCCGTTCAATAGAAATTTGAGGGATTACAGTGCAATAATGTAGAGTAATATCTACTGTTAAATAGAAAACTTTTGAACATTTTGCGGAATCAGTATTTTACTGCACTTAACTGACTTAAGAGGAACTGAAAAAGTGAAAAGGCCTTAAAAAAATGAACACTAACAAAGTTTATAATAAGAATATGCTGGTGTATGTCATGGTTAGAATTGTTTTGACAGATTGGTCTAAATTCTGCTCTCCCATGCAGCTCAATGGGATTCCGGGGGTACAGAGAGGGCAAAATTTTGTGCATTAAGTATAAATATTTAATAAATTCAGCCCGTTTTGAGCTTTGGGGATTTTTAAGTCTGTTTTATCTATCAAGATTGTGATTTGTCAGATGAACAAATGTTCTTAGAAAACAAAATGAAAAACTGCCATTTAAAAATAATCAATATTTGTAATACTGCCACCTCAAGGTGTATGTTGTTTTTTCATGAGAATTTTAATGATAAAACAAAAAATTCTTTAGGTGAGTGAACCTATATTAGATGTTCTTATTATGATACTTTTTATGTAAATGGTAGTGAAGTCTTACATATTAATTGTATTAAATTCACTTCTGATCTTTGGAAAACAACAATTTCTAGGTGGTTTTCAGCTAGGAGCAGGGTGGGTTGATCTAAATCAAAGTAACTGAAATCACTGATTTGAATCGTGATTTAAATCAGCAAGTAGAAAGTCTTGATTTAAATAATTGATTTTAATTGAGTTTTGCATTTGTACTTTAGTTTTTCCTGAAGAAAGGTTGATTGTCATTGGTTAAAAGCTATTAAAACATGTTGATTTGCAACTAAATATTGCCTTTACACTAAATTTGGTGCATCTTTTTGCTAACCAGCAATATATATAAGCGGTGATAGAACTTAATTTACGTTTATTCAGCTTCTTAATTTTTACTATGTTAGAAAATGGTGAATGATACATTTCTTATTTACTTGATGACTAATTTTTTACTTGCAATTTATATCAAATTCTGTTTGGATGGAAATTCAAATTCAATTGAAATGCACAAAAAAGCATTTACTTTTTTTTTTTTTTTGATTATTAAATAAATCAGCCTTAAATGTGCTGGATGCATAAGAAGAAAAAAGTTAATCAAAAATGTTATCAAAACATTTTTTGCATTTAAAAATAACTGATTTATTAAACAAAGGCAATATTATCTGTAGTTAGTGAATTGAACTGATTTTTTCTGATCACTATGTCCTTCAAGATTTTAGAACTAGTGGATCTCATCTTCACATTTAGTTTTTATTCATAGATTGAAAGAGGAAAACAGGCTCTCCTGCTTCTTCGACTCCCAGTTGGTTTCTTAATTTTGAATGGACTAATCATTGAATTGAACTAGCTGAATAAACTGAAATAAGAAAATATTCTGTCTGCATATGCAGAAGAGGCTGCTGCTGTCAAAAGCTGGTTTAGCACTTCAGCAAACTCTGGTTCCAGGTGCTTAGCCAGTGACTTCCACCAGTCCGCTGCCATGATTTTCTTTAAAACTTGGCAGCAAACATGTATTGCTTAATGTTATTTTATATTTAATTTAAATAATTTCATAGATGATAGTAAGTTTAGGCCTTGATATGTGTTGTCAATTTCAAATTTAATCATAAATAGGTGTATTTTGAAAAATAAATCTGTATTTAATTAAATTAAAAAATCAATATTTTAAAATTATTTTTAACTCATAGATTTTTATCTACTATAGCTAGAAGCAGCGATAGGCATAAGTAGGCAAATGACCGTAGCTGCTGCTTTTTTTTTTTTTTTTTTTTTTTTTTTAAAGTCAAGTCCTTTGTAAGTCTGCACATGAGAGCTGTAAACAGGAGAGTTTGAGTGGAAGTTCTGTTGGAGGAGAAGGTATGTGTATTTGGTTTTGTATTTGTAGTATTTGTATGTGTAGAGGCTTGTAGGGGCTTTGTGCTGGGAGAGAAGCTGAGCCCTGATTAGGGGGTGGGGCTTCTCTGAGGAGGGGTCCAAAAAGGTAGCAGCCAGTCAGGCAGCAGGACAGACAGCTGCAGTGGCATAGGAGCTAGCAAACAGAGCTGTAAACAGGGGAGTTTGGAAGGGGAGTTTGTGTTGTGGTACTTGTTTGGGATTTGGTTTTGCTGTGGGGGGTGGAGTTTTGGTGTGGTTTGTGTTTCCCAGATTAACAGGATTTAGGTGGGAAGGCTATGACAGATACAGAGGCAGCAGTGGGAGTGACCCATGTAGCAGAAGACACAATGAAGATGACTGGATGTGGAAGCTGTGGTATGTACATGATCCTGGAGGGGGTATCTGGTAAGAGTTTTGTCTGCATGAAATGCCATCTGATAGAGCTAATGGAGGAAAAGATCCGAGGTTTGGAGATGCAGGTGGAAAGTCTGGTTGAGTTTAGAAGGGGGTTCGAGCAGCTTATGGAGCAAAGACATGAGACAGGTAGGTTTGTAGAGTTGGAAATAAGAAGGGGCTCAGCAGGTAGTTCCTGAAAGTGGAAGGGAAGAAGAAAAGAGCAGCTAGTCCTACAGGAAAGGGGGAAGAGTCAGTGGAGACTACACCAAATATGAGCCCCAGGAGGATACAGGATGGGTTGAAGAGGATTACAAGGGAGAATAGGAATGGAAAGAACTTGCAGCCAGAGGGAACAGGGGATAGACTGGAGAATAGCACAGTCACCAGGAAAAGGCAGGTCTATGTGATCGGGGACTCCTTACTGAGAAGAATAGGCAGGCCTGTAACCAGAGCTGATCCAGAGAATAGAGGGTGTGCCGTCTTCCAGGTACTAAGATACGGGATGTAGACCTGAGGTTGAAAAGGATCCTAAAGGGAGCAGGTAAGAATCCCCTAATTATCCTTCATATGGGAACAAATGATATGGCTAGATTCTCGCTGGAAAGTATTACGGGAGACTATGCCAGGCTGGGGAAGACGCTTAAGGAAATCGAGGCTCAGGTAATCTTTAGTGGGATTCTGCCTGTTCCTAGAGAGGGGCAACAAAGGTATGACAAGATTATGACTATCAGCAGATGGCTTCGGCAGTGGTGCTATAAGGAGGGCTTTGGGATGTATGGCCACTGGGAGGCATTCATGGACGGAGGACAGTTCTCTCGGGATGGACTTCATCTGAGTAGGGAAGGAAATAGACTTCTAGGATGGAGGCTGGCACAACTGTTTGAGAGCTTTAAACTAGGAATTTGGGGGAGATAGCTGGGAGATGTCCAAGTAATTTCCACGCCGGATTTTAGCATTGAGTGGGAAGAAAACAAAGTAAGAAAGGATACAGCTGTGGGTAGGAGAATGGACATAAGGAGGAAGGGCAGTGTGGATACCAGTCTAATAGGTTATACTGGCTGTAGAATGGCCGTGCCTAATTGGGTACAGAATGTGAGCAAGGCCAAACAGCAAAAATTAAGATGTTTGTACACCAATGCGAGGAGCCTAGGTAACAAAATGGAGGAACTAGAGCTACTGGTGCAGGAAGTGAAACCAGATATTATAGGGATAACAGAAACATGGTGGAATAGTAGTCATGACTGGAGTATGGGTATTGAAGGGTATGTGCTGTTTAGGAAAGACAGAAATAAAGGTAAAGGTGGTGGAGTAGCATTGTATATCAATGATGAGGTAGAATGTAAAGAAATAAGAAGCGATGGAATGGATAAGACAGAGTCCGTCTGGGCAAAAATCACATTGGGGAAGAAGAAAAGGAGTACTTGTGGCACCTTAGAGACTAACCAATTTATTTGAGCATGAGCTTTCGTGAGCTACAGCTCAAATAAATTGGTTAGTCTCTAAGGTGCCACAAGTACTCCTTTTCTTTTTGCGAATACAGACTAACACGGCTGTTCCTCTGAAACCTGTCATTGGGGAAGAAAAGTATTAGAGCCTCCCCTGGGATAGTGCTTGGGGTGTGCTATAGACCGCCAGGATCTAATTTGGATATGGATAGAGCCCTTTTTAATGTTTTTAATAAAGTAAATACTAATGGAAACTGCGTGATCATGGGAGACTTTAACTTCCCAGATATAGACTGGAGGACGAGTGCTAGTAATAATAATAGGGCTCAGATTTTCCTAGATGCGATAGCTGATGGATTCCTTCATCAAGTAGTTGCTGAACTGACTAGAGGGGATGCCATTTTAGATTTGGTTTTGGTGAGTAGTGAGGACCTCATAGAAGAAATGGTTGTAGGGGACAATCTTGGTTCAAGTGATCATGAGCTATTTCAGTTCAAACTGAATGGAAGGACAAACAAAAATAAATCTCCAACTAGAGTTTTTGATTTCAAAAGGGCTGACTTTCAAAAATTAAGGAAATTAGTTAGGGAAGTGGATTGGATTGAAGAATGTATGGATCTAAAGGTAGAGGAGGCCTGCGATTACTTTAAATCAAAGCTGCAGACGCTATCGGAAGTCTGCATCCCAAGAAAGGGGAAAAAATTCATAGGTAGGAGTTGTGGACTAAGCTGGATGAGCAAGCATCTCAGAGAGGTGATTAAGAAAAAGCAGAAAGCATAGAGGGAGTGGAAGATGGGAGGGATCAGCAAGGAAAGCTACCTTATTGAGGTCAGAACATGTAGGGATAAAGTGAGACAGGCTAAAAGTGAAGTAGAGTTGGACCTTGCAAAGGGAATTAAAACCAATAGTAAAAGGTTCTATAGCCATATAAATAAGAAGAAAACAAAGAAAGAAGAAGTGGGACCGCTAAACACTGAGAATGGAGTGCAGGTTAAGGATAATCTAGGCATAGCCCAATATCTAAACAAATACTTTGCATCAGTCTTTAATAAGGCTAAAGAGGATCTTAGGGATAATGGTAGCATGACAAATGGGAATGAGGCTATGGAGGCAGATATTACCATATCTGAGGTAGAAGTGAAATTCGAACAGCTTAATGGGACTAAACTGGGGGGCCCAGATAATCTTCATCCAAGAATATTAAAGGAATTGGCACATGAAATTGCAAGCCCATTAGCAAGAATTTTTAATGAATCTGTAAACTTAGGAGTTGTACCATATGATTGGAGAATTGCTAACATAGTTCCTATTTTTAAGAAAGGGGGGAAAAGGTGATCCGGGTAACTACAGGCCTGTTAGTTTGACATCTGTAGTATGCAAGGTCTTGGACAAAATTTTGAAGGAGAAAGTAGTTAAGGACATTGAGGTCAATGGTAAATGGGACAAAATACAACATGGTTTTACAAAAGGTAGATCGTGCCAAACCAACCTGATCTCCTTCTTTGAGAAAGTAACAGATTTTTTAGAGAAAGGAAATGCAGTGGATCTAATTTACCTAGATTTCAGTAAGGCGTTTGATACCGTGCCACATGGGGAATTATTAGTTAAATTGGAAAAGATGAGGATCAATATGAACATCGAAAGGTGGATAAGGAATTGGTTAAAGGGCAGACTACAACGCGTCCTACTGAAAGGTGAACTGTCAGGCTGGAGGGAGGTTACCAGTGGAGTTCCTCAGGGATCATTTTTGGGACCAATCTTATTTAATCTTTTTATTACTGACCTCGGCACAAAAAGTGGGAGTGTGCTAATAAAGTTTGCGGATGATACAAAGCTGGGAGGTATTGCCAATTTAGAGAAGGACCGGGATATCATACAGGAGGATCTGGATGACCTTGTAAACTGGAGTAATAATAATAGGATGAAATTTAATTGTGAGAAGTGTAAGGTTATGCATTTAGGGATTAATAACAAGAATTTTAGTTATAAGCTGGGGACGCATCAATTAGAAGTAATGGAGGAGGAGAAGGACCTTGGAGTATTGGTTGGTCATAGGATGACTATGAGCTGCCAATGTGAAATGGCTGTACAAAAAGCTAATGCGGTCTTGGGATGCATCAGGAGAGGTATTTCCAGTAGGGATAAGGAGGTTTTAGTACCGTTATACAAGGCACTGGTGAGACCTCACCTGGAATACTGTGTGCAGTTCTGGTCTCCCATGTTTAAGAAGGATGAATTCAAACTGGAACAGGTACAGAGAAGGGCTACTAGGATGATCCGAGGAATGAAAATCCTGTCTTATGAAAGGAGACTCAAGGAGCTTGGCTTGTTTAGCCTAACTAAAAGAAGGTTGAGGGGAGATATGATTGTTCTCTATAAATATATCAGAGGGATAAATACCGGTGAGGGAGAGGAATTATTTAGGCTGAGTACCAATGTGGACACAAGAACAAATGGATATAAACTGGCCACCAGGAAGTTTAGACTTGAAATTAGATGAAGGTTTCTAACCATCAGAGGAGTGAAGTTTTGGAATAGCCTTCCAAGGGAAGCAGTGGGGGCAAAAAACCTATCTTGCTTTACGATTAAACTCGATAAGTTTATGGAGGATGATGGGATAACATGATTTTGGTAATTGATCTTTAAATATTCATGGTAAATAGGCCTAAAGGCCTGTGATGGGATGTTAGATGGGGTGGGATCTGAGTTACCCAGGAAAGAATTTTCTGTAGTATCTGGCTGGTGAATCTTGCCCATATGCTCAGGGTTTAGCTGATGGCCATATTTGGGATCAGGAAGGAATTTTCCTCCAGGGCAGATTGGAAGAGACCCTGGAGCTTTTTCACCTTCCTCTGTAGCATGGGGCACAGGTCACTTGCTGGAGGATTCTCTGTTCCTTGAAGTCTTTAAACCACGATTTGAGGACTTCAATAGCTCAGACATAGGTGAGGTTTTTCGCAGGAGTGGGTGGGTGAGATTCTGTGGCCTGCATTGTGCAGGAAGTCAGACTAGATGATCATAATGGTCCCTTCTGACCTTAGTACCTATGAAAAACCACAGTGAGTACAAGCTACTTGATGTTAATATTGTAATGTGACAATTATATATGTAGTTCATAGGTGATTTGTCAGGTGTGACAATCATAGGGACAAGCTATAAAATTCCTCTACTTTTTTATATATTTTTCATATTATGCGCATCCTACATTCTTTCCTTTGGCTAGTGGTAAAGAGGTAAATTGATTTTAGTTTGGCCCTATTGGAGGCAGATCCTCAGATTATGTATATGAGAAGTCCCAATGAATGCAATCACATGAATAAGAGTATGCATATGAGTACTTGCAAGCTCAGGGCCTCGGTTTTTACAGCCTTTAACAGTTTAGGCCCTGATTAACATTTCCAAAAGCACTTGTGTGCCTAAAACCCTGTGAAAGCTAATGGGATTTAGGCACCCCAGTCACTGAGAGCCTTTTGAAAACCTGTCTGTATTTGAGATCTCTTTCTGGTTATTCACTACACTCTGAGACCTCTCCACCTCTTAGGGATCCCACTGTTGCATTTCAGGTTGGCCGGTGGCAGTGCTCTTACTAGTGATGGGGTGTTGTGGTGTGGAACTTGCTCACTTCTGACATTTGTGTCTCTATGCTTTTAAAAATTATCTCAAGATATTTATTTCAAAGAGGTTTTTATTATCCTCATGTTGGTTCTGTGCTCATTACTTTCTCCTTCTGTCTGTACTGGGCTCATCTAAAGTGCTTTTTACCTTCTTGATTTTTAAATGATGTATGTATTTGAATTGTTCTTCATATTTTGTATGAAGCACTCTGAGCACCTGGGGGTTGCTCAATAAAATGTATTATTCTGTCTTTCAGATATCACTGCTGATTGGATTCATCTGTGTGAAGAATTCAGCGTGGACAAATTACAGTGCATCCGTCTACTTTGAAACTGTCACCATGTGTGACTTGATTATGATTCTTGTCTTTTATTTTGTCTACCTTTTCAGAGCATACAGAATGCTCACCTGTATTAGTTGGCCACTTGCGGTAAGTGACATTGGTGGGATTGCTACCCTGTACCTCTCATGCACTAACCTCTTTAGTTGCTCTATCTGATTATTTGTGGAGCCACTGCTTTTTTCTCTGTTTCCCTCTCTTCTTGTCCTTCATGAATCCTTTGACCAGTCACTTCATCTTTCATACTGCCTGCTGAACTGGAGCGTGCAGGCACTCTCCCACATTCTTTGAGCCTGATTCTACTCTGCCTTACACCAGTATAAACTGAGTTACTTTGATGCAGATAAAAGAAAATGAGAGATCTTCATGTCCAGTGCTCTTCTTAAGTTAGCATTGAGCAGATAGGCCCTGAGTCAAGAAACATTTTAAAGTTAAGGATGAGTGTAAGTTAACACATGCATAATTGCTGTCCTGTATACAGATGCTGTGGAGCCCATCTCATGGGATAAGGAAACTTTACTTCCTTGAGGGCAGAGTAATGGACAAGCTATAGATGGCCCATTTTAAGACATGCTGGAAAAAAAAAATCTCTGTGTGTGTGAGTGAGAGAGTTTGTGTGTGTGTGTTTGTTTTTTTACTGTGCATTTGTTTCCGATTTTAAAACTTCTTCTAAACTATGTTGTATTTTTGGAGCTGATCTCCAGTTCTTCCTTGTTCCTTGGCAAGATTTATTTCAGCAACTTTTATAGTTACTGTCCTGTTACTTGTGCTTCCAACTGCTGAGTTGCATTGCTTTTTCCGCTATTGATCTCAACCACTGGAGGGACTGATGACATTCACAGAAGACAGGGTGAGGGGACAAGTGCACCATAATCATCATCATAATAATACACTTCTATACCAGTCTTCATCCACAGACCTCTGCAAAGGTGGGTGAGCCTCCTTATCTCTATTATAGAGGAAGAAGAGCTGAGGTCCAGACTGGTTATGTGACTTGCCCCAGATCTCTCACACACTAGTATCAGAGCTGAACCCAGATCTGACCATTTTGCCACATGGATTGCATGCCAGTTACAAACTTTTCTGTTTGCGCACCTTACTCTGAAAAGTGGTAGCATCTCCTTCTCTGCAGAGCTGTCTGACAATTGTGGTGTAGTTTCAGGAAAATCTTTCAACTTTTTGCATCAAAACTTGAAATTTTGATGAAAAATTCCATCAGATTATGGGTTGTGACAGCGTCTGACCAGCTCTACTGATATGCCTGCAGCTATGGGAGAAGGAAAGCTTAACATCAGAAATACAGCTATTCCATGGGATTATTTCCTATGCCATCATTCCCTTTCACTAGTTTTCTTCTATTTTCCTCTTTGCTTTATTTCCCTCTAACCATTCTCTTTTTCCTTCAAAATCCTCCATACTACTGATGTGTTATGTTACACTCTTTTCCTCCCCCAAAGTAATGTACTCTTGGGTGTCGGTGAAGATTCATTATTATTTGTTGTTGTTTTATCAGGAATTGCTGTGTTTATGAAATGTAGCATAACAAATGAATGGGTCACCAGTCTGTAGCAATCATGAGCCACATCCAAAACCTCAGGTCTGCAGATCCTCATGTTTACAAGATGTTTGAAATCTGAATTTTCCAGATGGACACAACCTTAATAACTGATCAAATCTTGGATCCATATGCCTGCATATTATAAGATAGCCAAAATTCAGATTTGAATTTTGTAGCTGGGGCTCATGTTGAACTCTGATTATAACCTGATATTTTGTACTTGGTTAATGCAAACGGGAAAAAGCTGTAAGCTTGTATTACACATGGTGGCTGACACTGAATAGCTGATGAAATTGAAATCGGTGGCAATTTTTTCACTGACTTCAGTGGAGCCAGGATTTCACCCATTATCTAGTGGAGTCTACAGTCAATGTTATACGTCACTTTGGTTTTCAAACTCCACAAATTGCAGATAAATGCAAACAAAACACAAAGCTAAATACCACAGTTGTGATTATTTGGTGACTACGTATAATAACATAACACTTATGTGAAAAGAGTCCTATTAGGAATTCTTAGATCTATTGTTAAATATAGGCAAGGCTTCTGGGAGATTGTTGGGTATCCATTGAAATGCTAAGTTAAATGTATATCTGCTGTTACCCCACATGAGAATTTGGCCCTTTGAGTCTGTATAATAAGAATTACAAAGGGATCTTGCATTCTTATAATGTTAATTTCTGGAGAAAATCTAGACAAGTCTTCAAGTTTCTTTCAAAGTATTTAGCCTGTTTCTACTTTGATATAACTTTTATTAGGGTATGTCTTCACTACCTGCCGGATCAGCGGGCAGCGATCCCTGAGCACTCTCCCGTTTACTCCTGTACTTCAGCTCCGCGAGAGGTGCAGGCGGAGTTGATGGGGGAGCGGCAGCAGTCGACTTACCGCGGTGAAGGCACCACAGTGAGTCGATCTAAGTACGTCGGCTTCAGCTACGTTATTCACGTAGCTGAAGTTGCGTAACTTAGATCGATCCCCCCACTAGTGTAGACCAGGGCTAAGTCTTCGTAGATGTGGCAATTGCATCTTTCCTCTCATGTTCATTACATTGGACAGTTACAGGCCTGATTCTTCACTGCTGATCCGATTGTGAAAAATTGGTGCAAAATACCATCAGATCAGAATGGTAGCATTTTCCATCCACTTTGCACAGGTGTTAGCAATTGGAGAAGATACAGAGTAATGGGGATTTGGGGAAATTATGTTACAACTGCATGACTAGGAACTAGTTACACTACCTCATCGTTGAATTAGAATTCATGTACTCCACCATGTTCCAAAGAGTCTACCATGCTGTACCAAGTCAAATATAGCCCTCAACTTTCCATCCCACCACACCCCATCCCAGTGTCTGACCGTTCCTAGGATTTCCTGTAGGATGTTCCTGTCTCATCTCTTGGTTTCCCATGGCAGAGGGTCATGTCCTCCTCTTATATCCTTGTGGAATTAACACACTGTACAAACTGCAGTGAGTCAGCAGAACTTACTTAGCAGCTTTACACAGGGCTCTAACTCTCACTAGCAGGTCAATCAACAGATGAGTCCCGCATCCTTGTGTGAGATCCTAGATCTTGCCATTCTGTTACAACATGCTGTCATTATGCCTAATGACACATTAATCTGTCTCAGAATGAATTCAAAGGGGGAAGGTCCTGCCAGGAAATTAAAGAAGGCGTTAGACTGTTTTTAATGCAAACTGTATACATAATTCACTGGATTGATGTCAGATTAAGGAATGTGCACATACTCCTTTCTTACTGTAGATCAGCATTAATTTTACATCTTCCCCCCTTTTTATTAAAGAATATATTTACAATTGCAATCCCCCCCCCAAAAAAAAAAGTGCACCTCCCAACTATTCAGGCCTCTTCTGATTTTGCCTAAAGATAAATGTTAGAGGTGTGGCTTGTATGAGAGACCAGTTCAACCTAAATGCTCAAAAGTGACTAGTGACTTTGGATGACCCAATTTGAGACACCTTAAAGGAGCCTGATTCTTTTGAAAGTGCTGAGAACTCCTTTTCTGAAAACCAGCTGCGTCAGTCACCAGTTGAGTACCCAGAACTGACTGGTAAAAGTTTTGACTGGTAAAAAATAAAAAGAATTTTGAAAGTGTAGGCTGAAGTTCATGTTTAATTTCTCTGTCTCTCAGTATTGATTACAGAAAGACCTGAACCTAAATTCTGGATCTGTATAGCCCCCAAACTTCATGGGGATTTAAAATCCAGATCGACATCCAAATCTTGCAAGAGGCCCAACGTTTTTACAATGAACCAAACCAAACTCCTGGATTGAAACCCTTCATACATGGGAAGTGCTTAAAATCCTGATCCAAATATTGTCACTTTGGCTTATCTCTCATTATAACCAGTGTCCTCTCAAGATATCATGTTCTATTGCACATAGATCACCTGATTAAAAGACTGTATGAATTTTCATATCTTAGCCTTTTGTTTAAAAAATTGTGTGTGGGGGGGAAGCATATTAGATTTTGTTGGCTGCAGTTTCCCGAACATGATTTAGTTCCTTCAGCCAGGAAGGGAGAGACTCCTAAACAAGAAGAATTTCCCTCCAAAATACAGTTATACATGTTCCAATCACCAAAAAGAATCCACTTCTGCGCCACAGAACTCATAAATAGTCATCGGGAGTTCAGAGAAGCAAAGATATAATTGAAGAAGGAAGAAAAGGCACAAATAGCAGCATGACAGTTTGCAGTACTGATATAGAGAGCAGAGCTGGGAGGAGAGTGTGTTTCTGTGTTTGTGAAGTGAATGAGATTTCACATATGTTCAGGGCTTGAGAAGAGTGTAAAGAGAAACTGGAACTTCCGTTCTGTGGGAAATTCTAACATTTCTTAAATGTTGTTTTTGTTCTGAATTTGAATGAAAAGCTGAAATTTCCAGCAAAAAAATAATTCTGATAAATGTAGGTTCAAAATTATCACAACATTTTGTTTTGATCATGTCTAATCGTCTAGATAATGTCAAAATATTATAATATAAACCATAAGTATATATATGATAAAATATATTGTCTTTATATTATTATAAAATGAATATTTAATATAATATAAAAGCCTAAACGAAATTAATTGAAACAGTAGAGTTAAACCAAATCATTGTACCTTACCAAAATGAAATGTTTTGACGTTCTTCATAGTGAGAAAGGTGAAACAATTTGTTTTAACTTTTCTCCATCTAAAATGCCATAGAAATTTTCCTGCAAAATGCTTCAATTCTGACAAAACTGAGTTTTGGGGGGAGAAAGACGGTCATAAAAAATGTTTCAACTAGCTCTATCATTTAGCTGCTCTTCTGCCACATACAATGTACACTCTGCTTGAGAGGTTCTTTGGAGACTTGACATTAGATATGAGGAAACTTGTTTTTTTGTGGGGTGGGTGTCTGGTTTTGTGGGTCCTGTCCTATGTCCTGTTGTGTTTGTGGTAAGTTGCTAGTAGATCAAGCAAAATTTAGCTATGTTAAAGACCTTACTGTCATGGGGGGGGTGAAGCATGTTCTTCTGTTTACCCCTACACACCTGACCAACCACATCCTGAAATCTAATTCTGTTTCCTTCTCCCCACTGAGCTGCTCTGAAACATGCTACCACAACCAGCCAGCCTGCCTTTTGTCTACCTGCTTGTTGGTTTGTTTAAATGCTTTTCTGATATGTTTCCCTTCTAAACAGTGCTATGTTTGTATTTTCAGGAACTTCTCCATTATTTAATTGGTACACTCCTGCTTCTCATTGCCTCTATTGTGGCAACGTCAAAGAGCTATAGTTCAGCAGGACTCGTAGCTGGAGCGGTAAGGCTGTTCGTTAAATAAGTGTTTACTAATCCTGACACTTTGTTACTCTACATTAGGAATTTACTGCTTTCAGCTTTATTTTCTTTACAATCCTGTCTTGTTTGGTCTCCATGGGTGTACTATCTTTTTGGCTTGTTTCAATTAACATACCATAACTACACAAAAGAAAATTGATTACTGTGGGATTCCAGTTCCCTATATTGGGGGAGATTAGACATGTTAAAGAGGTAAAACACAAGGCTCTAGCTGCTGCAAAACACACAGAACCAATGGGTTTTGGTGAAGGATTAAGTAACTTAACTTTACTTCACTACAAAACAAGGCAGTTTGTCAGTTTAGCAACAAAACTTATCATGAGCACAGCATCCCAGTGCTCTGCTCTTTGCATTTGCTCCCTACTTAACAGAGTCCAGTTCAAGGTCTGTGTGATGAGAACTAAAGCCCACCATGGGATTGGCCCTAGCTACCTCTGAAGTCACCTCTGCCTCCCCAGTCATGAACTTCCATAGGGATTGATTGGGGGAGGTGCCTATATATGGGAAATTGAATTTTGATGGGAACGGGATTTAGACTGTGAAACTCACTCCACCAAAGCCCAGATCCTCAGAGGTATTTAGGTTCTTAAATATTTTTGAGGCTCTGGGTCTAACTGTACAACTCATCTCTTTGACTCAGCTTTCCCTTGAGTAAATTATTTACATTTACACACACATTTAAGAAATCTTAAAAATGAATCAAGCTACAAGCAGCAAAGAAAAAAGAGGGAGATTGTTGTTTGTTTTGGGAGGTATTAGCATTCAGCACACTTTTGGGTGCACAGGGTGAAAGTCGCCCATGTACAGAGATCCTGCATGAGATCTATGTACCATTTAAAGCCTTCGTAAACTCTAATTTGTGGGCATAAATGATTCAGATGCTTATGCAGGCACAGTGGGGGGAATTTCCCCATCAATGAATAAATAATTATGGAATTTGAATGCATGGGATGCTCTGCAGTGTAGATAAGTGAACATGCTTTCTTTTTACATATACCGTTTCTTTTAACAGACGTTTGGTTTCTTAGCTACATTCCTTTGCGCTTTGAGCATTTGGTTATCCTACAAGATCTCATGTATTACTCAGTCAACAGGTAAGAATCAAATGTTAAAACTAGGCAGAATACTTCACAAATGGAATATTTATATTTTCCATGGCAGAGTTTGTATGGAAGAATTTATTAATGTTCTGTATGATGTAGCTCAATATATTTACAACACAGTACTTTAGCAGTAACTTATTAACAGCTAACAATAACAACAACATAACCTACATGTAATAATCAGTGAATACTCCATGTCCTCATACCCCCCAAAAGAGTTCATAGTGGCTTCCTGCATATTTTTTAATCAAATAAATTAATTTGCTTGTGGCAAACCAAACTGACTCTGACTTCCTTTTTAAAGATGCAGCTGTATGACTGTTTGGCCACTGCAAGATGTTTGTGCCTTTCTAAAAGGGATATCAAAGAAGAGGGTCCACCATGTGCCAGGAGGAGAGAGTTGACATTTGTGTGATTGGATTACATACAGTAGATTTGAAGATTTACTTGAACATCTTATGCAAGGAGAGAAACAACCAATGTTGGAACCAAAGAATTTGGTGTCAGAACAGTTTGATGGCAAAATCTTTTTTTTCTGAACTTTAGAGAAGTGCTCTTTCTGTCTCGTAAGCTGGTCTTTGGCTCCCAGTTACATGCAATGAGAATATTCAAACCTCCTTTGGAGAGTTGTTTAATTAGGATCTGTATGATTTTAAAGATGGAAAGATTAATTCTGATTTCCTCCATGCATTTGCAGAAGGGAAATTCTGCAAATTCACCTCTGATTATTAATCTTCAAGGATAATTCCTTTAACAAAGCAACTCTTTCACACCAGTCTGTGCCTGGGAAACCTGCCTTAAGTTCTCTTTTACTTTCTCTTTTGTTGTCACTGATATTTTTTACATCTGTTTGGCCAGCATCAAAAAATCCTTTTTCAGGAACCATGTCTTGGACAACTCACTGTGAATGCTCCCTTCTAACCTCAAATGTAAACTGAGTTTTCTAGATGCCAAAATAATTAATTCTGTTCCTACATTTTTAATATACAGTCATTCATAACCCCCCAAAAACTTTTCTCTGTACTGTACAATAGGTATGCAAGAACATATGCTTAGTGGTGCACTAAGTCTGTTGCTTTCCTCCTCATATATATGTATTTGCATATTTCCATTCTCCCCTCCACAGAAATAACCCATGGAGAGGGTAATTGTGAGTTTCCCAGAAATTATTCTCTCCGGGGGGGAAAGAAGGGGGCGAGGAAGAGTGCGTGTGTGTGTGTGGGTGCATGCATGCATTTCTCCTAGAGTAGAACCATCTTGCTCCTCCTACATAACCTTCAATCTGTATGGATACCCCTTACCTCTGCTCTGTTAGAGCTGTTCTTTCAGGGACACTGTGTCTAGTGTGGCTGTTCCTGGATTCCTCCTAAAGTGGGGTTTCTGAGGAGGAAGAGGGAAACAGTGCCAGTTAATGCAACCTAATTCTGCACTTACCTTCCTCTGTCGTCCCCCTCATCCGTCTGTTCTCTCTCCCACCCCCACCCCACCCCCCGCAGTTCTGGAGATGAGCAAATCCTGAGCTCCCCCGCCCTACCCTTTCCCTAGTCCATCTCCACAGAGCCAGAAACTTCCAGAGCCCTTTTCAAGAAAAGGGGAAGTGTGGCAGAGCTCTCCTCTTCCTGAGTTTGTAAATGAAATTGTGATTGACCTAATTTTTACATTTGTATTAGAAAATTATTCCAGTGTAAATCTGGCTCATGAAACAGCCAGGGGTAAATGTGCCTTAAATGTTACAGATTTTTAACAACATCCTACTCTGGCCTCGTTTTGTGCCTTACAGCTGTGTCTGGTATTTGTTCTGTTCACTGCAGATAGGATGTCTAAATTCACACAATTTAAAAAAAAAAAAGTGCTTAGGAATAGTGTTGCTGCTCTGGAGAACATAGTCTCCTATTTATCTACAGCCCACATGCAGTAGGGTGCATGCTTCCTTGCTGTGCCCTGCCAGTACACCTCAGCCAGTACCAGGCAAGTCTGAGAAGAGTTAATTCTCTATGCCTCTCTTTGCCTGCTCTGCTGAAAATGCCAACATCAGGGCTGATGCTGTGTGTGATGATACTCGCTCACTGACTAAACCTCCCTGAGTAATTTTACCCAACTTTTGGTGACTGGTCACTGACCATGATTTAGACTTGGGCCCTAGAGGTTTAAGGACAGATTTCTTCCAGGGCCAGAAGGTGAGTATGTATTAGTGATATACTACTTCTCTTCCCCTCCTGTGAGGGGAATGCTCACAGTTACTATGACATTCCCCAGGCCCTCTTCCCCCACCCAGCCCCGTGGAAATGGACTTCTGACACAGCAAAGGCAACTACACACTGTCCTACATATGCAGCTTCCACATCCTCACTGACTATAATAGCCATGCAGAATAGCCTGTAGGCAAGCAGCGATGAGCCGAGAATTCTAACAAAAAGCTGAGATCTCTCAGAACAACGCTGGTTCCCACAGCTCGCAGTCCATTCATCTTTCCTAGGCTTTCTTCCATACTGCAGTGGTGTCTCTGACCCCTGTGCTGCACTGCCATTGATGCCCACCCCACCAGACACCCCTCCTCCCCCCCCAACCCCCATCCCAGGTTGGAAAAATCCCCAACTAGGAGTTCAATGCACCCTAAAGGTCATAGCATTTCTGGATATCATTCTGTGATGGCCTGAAATGTGTTTTCTGGAGAACTAATGGAAACTCCCCCTTTGGCTTGCATCTGTATGCAGAACAAAATGCTGTGAATTTGCTCTATAATATCAAATACAAGCGTTTAAAAATGAATGATACATTTGTCTTACAGAAGATATTGGCTTGAAAATGAGCCTTTGTGGTTAGAGGATGCCTATGCAGTTTGTGACAGCTTAATTCTCCTTTTAATTGCTTTTAAATTGCTCAGTTTTTCATTGCGCACCTTTCAAATAGCGGTTGCATATGTTCTGCAAAAGCAGTTGAGAAAGATTCTTCAGAAAAGGGCTGAGAGGAGGAGCAGCAGATTACTGTGTCATACGTGCATCCTCGAAGAGCAAATCACTATGCGAGTGTAGTTGGCATGCTGCCTGTGGCAAAGAAGGCTAGGAGAATTCCAGCGATTACCAAACAATGGTACCTGATACAAATACTGTGAGTGAAGGATTTTCAGTGGGCGCTGAAACACATTGCTCTCTACAGAATTCCAAAGTGAGCACAGGAGGGGCGTCTCATTTAACTGTCACCTGTCATAACTACCGTAATAAAGAAGCTAGCAAATATTAACAGCCTTCAAGTTGTTGCACACCTGAAGGAGCAACAAGATAGAGCTGGAGAAGTGCTTCCTTTTAGCCTCTCTCGTCCAATATTTTCATATTTCACATCCTCTTTCCTTCTGAGTATACATTCTGCGCCAGCCAAAGGAAAATGTTATAAATCGTAACCTGAGCCTGAGGAAGGTGGCATCAATTTGCAGGTGAATCACATAGCTTAAGATGAAGTATTTAATGCTTGGATCTGTAGTCTCCATAGCCCATACAGGAGGAAACCTGCAGCCTGGTCCATTTATACTTAAGGAGCTTCAGGCCTTGTGCTCTGTCAAGGTGATAATGCAACTCTCAGCTGGGTAAAGTAGGGGCATCCTGCTCTAAGATGTATATACCATCATTTGAGGTGACAATCACCCCCCCTCCCCCCAATATGCATGGCTTATACACACTGCTGTCAATGTTCTTCTGGTTAGAGCTTAGCACGCTCTTTTGGTGCCTGTCTCCTGTTGTCCCTCTTAGGCATATCAGGGTGCTGGGCTGTATTTCCACTTAGAACTATCAGGAACTCTCATCAAGTGGAGGTCTCCCCTCACCACACTTTGTTGTAGGTCCCACCTCAGAGCCTGTGTTGGCTCCGAGTACCCCCAAGTTCAATGGTGGCCCATGGAGTGCAGTAACTGAAGCCAGGGTCGGGAGGAGAAAGTGAAGGAAACTGCTCCACACAAGATCAAAGCAGACACCAACCGCAGGTAGGGCATGGAGTTCAAGCCAGTACCTCCCCTTCTTATGCAGTCGGGGTAATTGTGAACTGCCATCTACTTCCTGCCTGCAGCCCAACGGAGGAGCAGCAGAGCTGGAGCCTGATTCTACATCAACCTGCCAGCAGAAGGAGAGGTCAGAGAGGAGTGATTGCCCCCACGCTCTTTGCTGGTGGCTGTAAGTGGGTCCCTATAATTTTGTTTAGGGGTGGAAAAAGAGCATCTGCATCCCTGACTCTGGAAGACAGGGACACACAAGGTCTAAGTGCAAGAGGAACCGTGCAGGGGGCCAGGAATGAGCAAAGGGTCTGGTTTTGAGGAGGGACAGAGGGCCTCAAATCAGTTTTGCGATTTGAGTCTCAACGCTGAGAAAACACTTACCTATGAACAGGTTGTATAGCTAAAAGCCATTAGTGTGTCAATTGTGACAGGACACACAACAAAACATGTTGCACACTAGGTGACTGAGAGGCATAGGAAGCGGTCTAATGAATTGTAAAAAGCAGAATGTGATAAGAGCATTGCTCTGTTGTGGATATGGGTTTTCCCCCCATGTAAAGAAGCAGAGATCCTAAAGTCCATGGGTAATTCAGGGGATACTGTACTTCATTTCCTTAGTGTCTTAAAACAATGCAGTTACTTTAATTTCAATTCAGGAAGTGGCATAAATGCAGGAAGTAAACTACAGCAGCATCTTACAACCCATAGATATTAACAGTTACTACGGGCTGGTCTGCAGTGGCAACTTACATTGGCATAGCTATGTGTCTCAAGGGTGAAAAAAGAATCTACTCCCCTGAGGCCAGCCTAACCTCTGGTGTAGCCAGCGTTCTGTTGATGGAAGAATTTTTCAGCTTACCTAGTTCCTGCCTCTTGGGGAGGTGGATTACATATCTCCGCAACAGAACTTCACCTGTTGGCATGGGCAGTGTCTACCCTGACGCACTGCAGGTACCCCTGTAACAGTTTAAGTGGAGACAGACCCTTAGGGACTGACCATTGCCAAGAAGCATAAAGTGCATTTCCTTTATTTCCATGAGTGTCAGACTTTTGGTGTGGAAGATCAGTGCTTCACCTTTTCCCTGACATCACTTTATCTGCTAACGTGACCCTGGAGGCTTATTTTCAGCATCCCAGTGCAGCTTCTCATGGGACAAATACTAACTTGAGCCAAAGCCAAGATTGTTTGAGCATAGCACAGTAGTGATGAGTGCTCCTCACTTTCAAATGTCTTTTCCTTAGAGGAGAAATGGCTAGGGAGAATCAGTTCAGTTAAAATGCATTAGTGGGCTTCTGCTTTCAATCTCTTTAGGTGAGCTCAGATAAATAGTTGACTTTTGGACTTTAACAAAAAAAAAAAAAAAGGCCCCAAGTGCTCTGAGTGTACAGAACTGTTATGTGGTTAAGCTGGTCTATCAATAAGAACAGGAGGACTTGTGGCACTTTAGAGACTAACAAATTTATTAGAGCTTAACCTTTTGTGGGCCACAGCCCACTTCATCGGATGCATAGAAGGGAACACATAGTAAGAAGATATATCTATACGTACAGAGAAGGTGGAAGTAGCCATACAGACGGAAAGAGGCTAATTAATTAAGAAGAGCTATTATCAGCAGGAGAAAAAAAAACACTGTTGTAGTGATAATCAAGAAGGCCCATTTAGACAGTTGACAAGAAGGTATGAGGATACTTAACATAGGGAAATAGATTCAATATGTGTAATGATCCAAGTGGTGGGCCTTTCACCCCAGCAATGAAGTTCAAAAAGGGTCTGGTGGTTCTGTACACCTGCTCTTCTTTAGGATGTGCAATACATAACTTTTTTTTTTGGGGGGGGGGGGGGAGGGGGCATAAAACCTTTGCAGTGGACTGGTTCACTGCCTTTTTTCCTACTGTTATTGTGCCAGTAATTTTCTTTGGCTGCAACAGCCAAATCACTGAAGGCCCAAATTGCCTCTTTACTTTTCTGTGTTTTGTACAGCTTTATCTGCCTTCACACAGCACTTCACTCAGGTCTCATAGCCTGGCACCATTGAAGCTAACAAGCCTGTAGGCCTTTCATGGAGAGGGGCCTATTTGAGCCTTGAGTTCCCATAACCAACTGCTGTTAGCAGTATACCAATGATCCAGAACATCTTAGCATACTGGAACAGAAGCTGAATATTGTATGCCTAGCTAAAGGCTCTGGCTACCAGCAAGAGACATTCTAAGGCTATGTCTACACTTAAAATGCTACAGCATGGCAGCTGTGCACCTGTAGAGCAGGCACTTACTACAGCACCGCATGTTCATCCACCGCCCGAAGAGATGGTAGCTAGGTTGGCAGATGAATTCTTCTATCCACCTCGTGCTGTCTACAGCAGGGGTTAGGCTGACATAGCTACATGCTCTCAGGCATGTGGATTTTTCACAGTGAGATGTAGCTATGCCAATGTGAGTTTAGACCAGCACCGGTTGTCTACTCATGCATGGCTTTCTTCTTCATGAACCATGACCAACATAAGTGCACAGTGCTAAAGTTGTGGCAATTAAAGCTATAGGGGTGCCAAAGAACTCCATTCATACCTGCTGTTCAGTAGGTTGTCAGACATGAGAGCTTTACAGTTAGGTCCAAACCCTATTAAGCTAGGAGCATCCTTTTGTTGACTCAAACTTTACTGAATAAGAATCCTACTGCCTGGAATATAAATTGACCTAAATTAGCGAAGTTTGTTTTTTTTAATCGCAGTATTATGTCCTCTGCTCAGCTACATGAATCTTACAGGCCCTGAAGCCAAATCTCTGCATCCACTTTATCATAGTAGTCAAAGCTTTATTAAAATTTGGTATTGTCATAAAGTGTAATGACAATGAGGTTTAATATAGCAGGCAGGGAGGGTAAGAGGGGCTTACCTCAAACTGAGGATCACTCATTGTCTTCTGGCCTGTGTATATAATTCCACCTGCTTCTTTGCTGCTGTATTACTATAAATAAAAATGGACAAAATACACTTCTGACTTCTGTGTGGAGGGTATGACCTGAAACCCAGTTAAGCTGCCCAGGAAGTCAAACCCCTGCTCCCTCACTTCCTTGAGATCCCCAAAGGCTTGCTAAAATTTCCCATACTCCACTGCTTCAGGAACTGTGGGCCTGATAGCCAATGGAAGTGTTCACTTTGCTGCCCTCCAACCTCACAAAGCATACCTACATCCAAACAGACTGGGAAGTGCAGACACACAGCTGCGTTGCTTGTTACACCGGTGCAACGTCACTGGTTTGGTTGCCAGCCTGAAGCAAAGAAGAGAGCAGGTGCTTAACTGCAGCTCAGAAACAAACATGCAGGTGTCTGCATTGAGAATTTTGGGCCATCTTCCCACTGTTCTTCTACCACAAGTGAAGCGACAAAGGAGGCTGGAGTGCATAGGGTTACCATACGTCCGTATTTTCCCGGACAGGTCCGGCTTTTTGGTTCTTAAATCGCTGTCCGGGAGGAATTTTTAAATATCTAAAAAAGTCTGGGATTTTGCCATTATTCTTCCCCAAAGAAGAGTTGATCATTCAAGAAAGAGTGAATGTTGATCACTCAAGAGAGTGCCCGCTTTTTCCCCCTAGCTCCCAGTGCTTGCTCCACAAAACAACTGTTTCGCGCAGCTTGGGGGTGGGGGGGAACGCAGTATGGTCAGGGGAGGAGGTGGGGCTGGGGCAGGGCCGGGGGGGTAAATTCCCCCCTGTGGAGTGACCTCTTTTTTGAATGTTCGAATATGGTAACCCTAGGAGTGCAGACAGGAGGCAGGTGTTTTTAGCAACCAACCCCCTATTCTGAATGGGGCTAGAAAATACAGAGGTAAAGCACACCTGGGTCCTATCTGCTTTCACAATGGGCACTGAGTGAACTGCACACAATGGTGACTTTCAGGTCCTGCCTGTGCTTTTATAAACAGTTCAAGAAAGCATGAGTGCACATGCATAGATGCTAAAAAGACAAACAAACAATGGGAAGTAACTGGCCACAAATTCTGGCTGCTGACTAGCCAGTTATTAAATACTCGGTGAGAAACCTGAGTGCCAGACCCAGCTGTCTATACTGCTAAGCCATCTGCAGAACACATTATGAACCAGGTACTCTACTTAAGGTAAGTTTGAGAGAGGGGCTTCATGGCAGTTATTAAGCATACCCCAGCTGCAACAATGCACACATATTTGATACAAACACAGGAGTCATTGTTGAGTAATGCCCTCTCCCATCTTGTAATAAATACCCAAAAGAATTGGATCTGATTTGCTATTTACTATGCGTTACTCTAGCTGGGAGGGTGACGGGAACCAAGCTAAAGGAGTGCTATAGCACTAGGCCTTGCCTGCCAAAGAGGAAGTTCCTCTCCCTTCTCCAGCCCTCAAACTGGGACTTTGATTTTAATAATTAAAAAAAAAGTGTTTTCTGTTGCAGAACAAGTCCTGTTTCCCTCCTACAGTCAACTAATTTACTAGTTCATATGACCTCATCATCCCTGTGATTAGGGCTGCTGTATGGTCATGGCAATTTTTCTGAGTCACAAGGTGAAAAGGGCAAAAGCTATATCACTGTACCAAACAAAAGTCAGATAGTGCATTGTGACTCTGCCAACCTCTGTGTTTCTACTGAAGTGTGGGAAATGAAACCACTGAAAGTGCAGTAACAGTTACAGACATAGAATATCAGGGTTGGAAGGGACCTCAGAAGGTCATCTAGTCCAACATCAGAGGTCTTATCCCCAAGTTGATCCAATCCAATTCTGGCAGAAGATAAAAACCCTCCCTGGAAAATCATTGATCTGATCCTTTCTTTTTAAAAAGGCCTGGAGGCCATACTGGGAAATTAGTTGCAGGTTAGAAATCAGTTTGCACTAGTAAAATATCGAGTAAGCTCATTTAGCAACACTCACCAAGAGAAGGACTGTGAGGTTAAACCAAAACTAATGTAAAACTAGAAGGGGGCAGGGGAGGATTTTGAAAGTTAATACCAAGCAATTCTCATTGATGGAGTTCTTTTGCCCTCTTGTGGGCAAACTTTTCTGCTGCAGCTTTCTCTGCTGGCTGACAGTACACAGATATGACACAACATACATGCTGCCTCTAACATTTGGAGGGTGGGTAATCACACACAAAGCAGAAGGCTCCTTTGTGCCAACAGAAGAAGAGTCCAGGAATATAGGGCACTTAAAACTACCTCGCTTTCTCATCACCAAATGGTAATTGCTTTAATTGACAATCTTTACCAGCAAAATAGAGGCAGCTGCATAGACTACAAAAAAGGCCTAAAGCCAACATCCTTTTCAAATGGGAAAGCCCAAGCTATTCTGGTTGCTTGGAGCACACACACAACTGCCCAGCTCCTTTGAGGAGGAAGAAAGAAGATTCTTATTAGTATATTGACTGAATTAGAGTATACATGGGACTATTCTAAATAAGCTGGTCCGAGAAAGCCTGGCTTGCTCAGGGGACAGGCAGCTGAAGAGGGAAGAATTTCAAACATCCACATGATTTAGGAGCACAAGTCCTATCAAAAGTCAGTGGGATTTGTGCCCCTAATTCCCATAGGCTCCTTCAGAAATCTCACGTAAGGATTCTTCCAAAGCACATTTTTGAAAATTAATGGAAGACAAAACCTTAAAGGCCATAGACTTTACAAGAGATGGATTTAGTCAAAAGGGGGAGAAGTAATTTTATAGGTACGGGGAAGGAGTACTTGTGGCACCTTAGAGACTAACCAATTTATTTGAGCATGAGCTTTCGTGAGCTACAGCTCAAATAAATTGGTTAGTCTCTAAGGTGCCACAAGTACTCCTTTTCTTTTTATAGGTACGGTATATTGAGGGCTTTAGGCCTCTATGACCCAACAACCAACTTCTCTTTCACAGACACACACACACACTCCTTAGCCACCAAGGTTGGTCACCATCATCATTTCTTCATCTTTGGTATCATCTCACTGGAACACCCGTGGGCCTCAGCTGACAGGGAATCCCTAGCCACCATCACCAGAAGCTGCTCTTCATCTCCTGGCCTGACTTACTTTACATGTGTGTGGCCATGACAGTCTCATACCAAGAGTCTCAAGCTGGTGGGTGAGAAAGTAAGGATAGCCTAATTGCAGAAGTGGGGAAGATCTCATACAGACAAAAATAGTGAAAAGCGGGATGTGCTGTGTCTCAATGTGTCTAAAAGATTAAGAGAAATTGCTCCTTTGAATTCAACAGGAATAAAACCCATGTGATTGATCTGCTTGGTGTCCACTCTTCAGTGTTAAAGGAAGCACACGCTACATTGCATGAGAGTGTAGGTGGCATGTCATGCTCCTTGCTCTAAAGAGGAAGCTCTTCCTACCCTAAACTAAAGAAACTGACCTCTGCAATGAACTGCAGACGGATGACCCGTAGCATACAGGTGCTACCTGCATATTATCTAGTGAGCCCACAGATTAGATATTCTGCTTTGTTATACTGGTATAACTCCACTGACTGTATAGGAGTTACTCAGGGACAAAGCCCTGCTGTGTCTCACTATGTCAGTAGTAATATGGACTTTGTACTTGTGAACAAGCTGCACTGCCCTTCCCATTACTTGAGTTACGTTCATTTTCTATAAATCCACAGGTGTTACTCTTCCGTTACATTATTGTGCCTTGTTTCTTGTGTTTGTGGCTAATTGTTCCAGTCACACTTTTCTCAAGTTAAACCCTTTTCAAATTTACAAGACATTTTTTTGTCCCAGAAATCCCTAACAGAATTCTGATTGGTATGTTCATCTGGAAACCAAGGCCACATTGACTTGAGTGGAGACAGGTTTCACCCCTCCAGTCCTGATACAAAAACTGAGGTACACTTCACCCTTTATACCAATTTCAATGCATATGGTGAACAAAAAGGTGTGTCGTTATACCATGCTCACATGGTTTGCAAAAAAATAAGTAAAAAAAGCCTGAGAGAGAAAGATGATTCTCTGTCACCATTACATGGGAGCAATAATATAACACGCTTGGTGGCGTGGAAGGAACTTACAGAACAATGAAAACAGAAATAGGATAAAAATGTAAAAAGCTATTTCCCCCAAAACCTGCATGTTTGACTGAGAATTTTTTAGCACTTAGAGAAACATTTTCAAAACAGACATCTAATTTAAATTCTTACCCAGCTGAGTAGTTTGATCATTCTTCTCTAAGCTAGGATAAATGCACTATCCCTACAACTACCTTTTCGTTTGTAAGCCTTCTTAACACAAGCCTACCATTTGTTTTTTTTAAATGCCCCAAGAAATAATCCAGTCCATTGAAAAGCAGTACTTGAAACTGTACATCCCAAGTAACTTACAGCAAACTGTATGTGTAAAGTCTATAGTGGAAGGACCATTTTAGCACAGTATTTTTCAGTGTCACAATATTGAGCAGATTTCAGAAGATAATTTGTGGGAACTTTCACTGAAAATGTCCAACTTCATAAGACTGTAAGATGAATACTTCTCCCCAGTCTAAGCACAATGGAAGCCCGCTCCATCAAACAGGAGAAATGGCCCTAACGAGAAACAAAGGAGGAAGCAATTTCCTTCATTTTCCTCTAGCAGAAGTAGATATTAATGCCAGATTGTTAGTAGATGAGATGAGAAAGACTGGAAGCAAGTTACTAATATTTTATTTAAAATTAAAATATTTTAGAAATCCAGTAAAAAACCATAGCACATTTGAAAGGCCACAGGTTTAGAATGGAACATTCTTGAAGTATTTTGAAATACTTCAACTGGAATTTCAAGGCATTTGCAGTACAAGCCAAAGAACTGTACATAGTTATACAACCATTATATTTTCCTAACCCAGTAAACATAAAAAAAACCCTCCTTAAATCTCAAAGTAATGAAAATACAAATTAAATTCGCCAGTGAAAAGTTATCTAGATATACATTACACATGTACAGCAACAAATGAACATATTCAAAGGTGTTTTTATACATAAATTTTATATCTTAAATAGGGCACTATCAAGCTAATTTGCTGTGGCAATCAATTATACATACTCTATAAAGAACCTCACAAAATGTTTCCCTTTACTGGAAGTTTTGTATTTCTCTTGTAGGAGTTGGTTTCTGTGCTTTCAATGGAACTGAAATCAACATGATGGCAAGTGGTGTTATGTCAAAACATCTTTGGCAGAATTCTGGGAATAGTGCAAGATAGTTCACTGCTTTCCAGGTGTGGAGGGTGAAATTGGGAAAGGGGTGGAGGTTGGGGAGGGAACCAAATACAAACGTGGAAGCCTACAGTAACCCAATATCCTTAACAATAGAGTTGACACAGTAACATACAGTAACAACTTTTGATATCTAGTATCCAAGGGATACTGCTTGCTTTTCTCTTCTGTCGATATAGTAATTTTAAGGTACGTTAAATATGGAGTCTAAAAATAAGATTAACAATTTCCTGGAAAGCATAAATGGGATAAAAGCTTTGTCACCACGGAATCTGGTATAAAGACTCATCAGGTGCTTCTGGTGTCTGAGAAGGATCCATTGCAATAGGCTTAAGACTCTCAACAGGGATGGGAGCAGGCCCATAACCCCATAGGCAACTACTGATGACCCTCTCTTGGAGATAGGACACAATGCACAGGTAGGCTGCCAATAGCCATTACTCTCTTCCACAGGATTTATTACTGATGAAGCAACATTTAATCCTGCTTAAAACTGCCCCTCTCCACTTTTGAGACCAAGCCTAATTTAAAACAAAAAAAACAAAGAGCGGAGTCTGACAAAAAAAAAAAAAAAAAAATCATCAAATAGGATATTTTTTGACTGTGTGAAAAAAATTCCAAACCATTTTTACAGCAATAAAGTCTCTCACTCCAGCCAACGTACAAGTGTGTCCGGGCTCTGAAGGACTTACGTTCAGCTCTCTTTTATTTATATGGTTTCTATGGTTGTTTGTAAAAACTGCTTCCAAATATCTATGAAAAAGTTATATGCTCAGTCTTCATAGGTTCACTTAAAGAAACTCAAATAAGAGTTGTAATCCCAAAAAGTCTTTTTAAAACAAAAAATGAAGAGTTTTAGACCAACACCATGCTCATAAAACTTATGCCAACACCACTACACACACACATCATTTTAAGTCAGTAATTCCAGTTCTGTACGTCCACGACAACGTGCATCAACTCACTTGAACCCAAGTCCAGGCTGGTCTAGTGGCAGCACTCTATTGCCACACGAGAGAGACTGCACGTCTGACAAAAACTGGGTGTGCTTTTGAGGGTCGTGGGCCTGCCACCTCCTAGAGACCGCCCATAGCGGATTAGAAAGTAGAGCTAACTAGTTTTCAAACGTTATCCATTCCCCTTTCATAACATAGTTGATCACAAATGTTTTTCATCCCTTTCTATTGGAAAAAGGCATTTTTGGTCTCTTATTGCAGAAAGAAATAAGTTGATACTCAAATCTAGATGAGGGTCACCCATTTGTTGAGAGTGGTGGAAGCCCCATTGCTGGACAACACACTAGGAACACATGCTGCAGGGAACGGTCCCAACATAGCAAGGGGGTGGACTGAATGCTACTTTCTACTTATATCAAGGTCTCAAAGTGCTCTACAAAGGTGCATAAGTATCTCCATTTTTGCATGGTTTAGTGGTAAGATCATAGGACTGTAAGTCAGGAGACTTGAATTCTAGTCACTCTTCTGGCACTGACTCCATATAACAGAAAATCACTTGGCCTCTCTGTACTTCAGTCTCTTCATCTGTAAAAATGAACTTCGTAGTTATTCCCTCTTTGTAAAGCATTTTGAGATCATGGGATGTATCTAGGTTCTTCTATTGGTGCCTATAACTTTACTATGTGAGTACCAAATGCACTTTATTATTACAGAGATAAGAAACCATGGCAGAGAGATGACTTAACACACCTCTTCCAACACAAATTTATCTAATTCTATAAAGGACATTGGAGAGTTAATTGACTCTGCTCTGTCCAAGAGCTGAGTGCTGCAGAGGAAGCACAAATATTGTTTTTTTGACAACGGGGAGTCTCTTCACATACTTTCATGCTGGGGAAAGCATGGCCAACCCCCACACTGGGAAAATAAAATTTAACAAAACAACAAAGGGTTCTTGGTGGAAGTCATTCTAGATATCATTGCAACAAGCTTATTTTTACATTTATATTTAAAATCAAGACTTATAGCCACTTTTGATGCAAAAAGTAAAAAAAATTAGTAAAAACCATGCGCAGAGAAATTAACAAAACAGGATGGAGTCAAAGATTGATGATATTCAGCAAAATGTAGTGTTAGTGTCAGATTTCCTTCACAAACAGGTTCAAATGTTCAGGAGCTGACACATTTAACAAAGGGACACCATTACAACCATGTTATGTTTGATCATCAGAAAGTAGCAGCCTTAGAAAAAGCCTCTGATTTCACTTACAATACTTTAACTCCCTAACTACTACTCTGTCCTCAAAATAGGGCGAGAGTAGAAGACAACCCGTTCCTAGAGGGTTTAGTCTCAGTGCTGCCTCAATGATTTAAAGGGCTGTAGGTTTAACTTAATACATTTTGGGAAAGTGATGTTAATAGTCTCAAATCATGGAAGACATGGCAAGTGTCATGAAAAGTCAGACAATAAACTACTTTTACATAACAAGGCCTCTAAGATACCAGAGTTTTGGGGTTTTTTTTGGTTAAATATCTACTTTTGGGCACCTCATGCTCTCTTGGAAGTTTACTACAATTTATCCTGCTTACATAGCCCACCCTTGCAGGTGTAAGAATCTCATTTTCCCCTCCACAGAAAAAAACCCCAATCTGCAAAAAAACCCACTCTTCAACCATCTGAAGAATGCCTTTTCACCACTGCCTTGCATATGTGACTCAACCTGTCTGGTCTTTTGCATCCTTGCACTGCTTGTGCCTAACCCACTGCTCACTAATAGCTTCCCTTTTCATCCCATGGGCTGCTGTCTTAAGTCTAGAAGTTTATACAACTGCTTGCTTACTTATTTATCCATTCATCAACTGAGTTGCACGTAGGTGCAAGGACAAACAATAATCAACTTTCATGACCATTCATCTTCAATTTTACATGGACAAACTGTACATGTTATTAACAGTATGTGTGATGTGCACTGGAACAGTGCCAAAGTTTTATTATTTCATTTTTAAGTTAAAACTTTCCCTGGCAAAGCTTAAGCTAATTACTTTTTGTGCTGCCCTCGTGAACTGAAAGGATTAATTGGTCCCTGCCCCCTTTTTTTAAAATATATCCCTTTAGCTGTTTACAGGCAGTTAGTTTCCTCTCAGTTTTCTTTCCTCTAGGCTGAAAATATTGGCCTCTTAACCTTTCCTCTTAATTTTCAAATTTCTTCTTTCTTTAATGGGTTTAACGATATTTTTAAAGAATGCATCACTTACAGCTTTAAACTTCCACAAATATGGAGTGCAAAAGTCACTCTATGATACACCACTTGACTATCAAACACACACAAGCTAGCTGTATCTGTTTTACCGACTGCCTTTAAAAAAGAGCAGTGACTTTCAGAGACACAAAACAAAACAGAATCTAGAAGTACGGAGTAAGACACACAAGATAAAATCAAAGTAAAGAATGACTCGTTTGGGGACAGAAACCTCGATGAGATTGCAAAATTTAGTTTCCCTTTTACATTCACAGTTTAACCGATAAAACAAGGAAAGAGTTTTATTGTACTACTTCATTCTTAGTATCAGAGGCAAGAAGCTGGATATCACATACATAGGTAGGTGTGAATTAATGCAACAGATTTCTAATTCTGGCCTGCTGTATTTACATAAAATGTAAATATTTTTAAAACATAACTCAGAATTTAAGCCTGATGAGTTCCCCTGTACTACAGTCATTCTTCTCAGAAGTCTCAGTGCTTTCAGTTACTGATGTCTATTTTATGTTTAAATAAAAAAAAAAAAATCTATTTGGAGGCAATTTCTTCCTTTTAGAATGTCCCTCTGACAATTATTAGTCAGGACAAGTTAGATGGAGAATTGTACAAGCCCTGATGCTCCACATACTATTGTTAAAAAACGTAAGGAGTCTATAAAAGCTTATGATAGGGTCAGACTTGTACAAAGCTGGATAGATGCAAAAGAGAGAGAAGACAAAGTTACCCTCAATGCAGTGGAATAAGTAGGGAAATTAAAGTATTTCACCTTGATTAATTTAACTCATAGAAATTAAAGGACTTTTTTAAAGTTCAGCTTTAGTTATTCAGCGGCTGATTTTCTGGTGTGTTCTGTGTGTTGCCAGTGTTCTCCACTTTATTTTCCTTCACTTTACGATTCTCCATAAAAAAGTGAATACCATCAGCTAGAAATCCTATAGTTGCGAAAAAGCCAAACACCTGTGAATGTGAAAGAAACAGTTATTTAAAATGTATACATAAACATTAATATTATTCCAACTTTGATTGAGAACCTGAAGCAAGAAAATAAGCAATCTTCTTCCTGCAACCCCTCCCCACCCCAGCTTTACTGTAGTATTTCTATATACAGCCAGTCTCCAGTCTTTTGAAGTCAATGGTTCAGTTCTTAACAAAAAGAGATCAGAAATCATAAGTGTGACATATTTTTTTACTTATATAGTTTTTATTTCTTGGATCAGGTGTGCATGGTACAGGACCTTACTGTTTGACTGCAAGGAATTCAGAGTAAAAACTTTTTACATACTAGCTTAGAAGCAGACATTAATGCTATTTTTTTTTTTAAAGTGTTAGGTGAGGTAGTAGCACAGTAGAGATATAGTCAAGGCCAACTAAAAATGAGTCAAACTGGTGCCTGAGCATTAACGGGATTCTGTGAAGTTTGAGAAAGATAGTTTTATACAGTTGATTTGAGCCAACACAATAGAATATAAACAATTAGATCTAAGAGTGAAAGAATTCTTCCATCTCCAGAATTCTTCCATTTCTGGGGGGAGGGAGGGAGCGAGGAGCCATGAAAGTGTCTGAGTTAATGTTTGTGACACAAATGAATATTACAGAAGATAAACATATTCTTCCTGTAAATTCTAAGATCATTCTGATTATAGGATAAGAGTTCTTTACTTTTCTAATGAATCTTTATTCAAGAAGAATGTTCTTTCATTTTGATGCTTTATAATTTACCACAGCAATAATATGGAGACTCTTTAAAAAGTGTGCTGGAGAAGCGAAACACTATGACTTCTCCACATGAATCCCAGAACTGCCGAACATCCAGTGTTCCTTGTGAGGTACATGCCCTGCTGCTCGTCTATTTCTGGTACCATATTGCTTCCTAGATGCTCTGAATATTCTGCACACTTGAACTCTGCAAGTGCCCTCCCTGCTATAACTGACTCCCCAGCTGTATGTCTGTTACCACTACCCACTCATCCTTTATGAGAATGTTCTAGAGTCCCTAGGACAGTGGTCCCCAAACTGTGGTGTGCGGCGTGGAGGAACATTCGGGGGGCGGGAGGGAGGGAGCGCTGCCCAGCCCTGCTCAGCCCAGCTCTGATTTCCGCCGCAGCTCCGCTCCAAACCCTGCTCTGTCTCCAGCCCAGCCTCATTCCCTCTCCACCTCTAGCCTCAGCTCATCTGGTCCCAAAACCATGGGCTCCAGCCCGAGTCCAGACATCTAAACAGCAGTGAAACAGCATCGCAGCCCAAGCCCTGCGAGCCTGAGTCAGCTAGCATGGGCCAGTCACGGGTGTCTCTTTGTTGTGGAGAAAGCAAGAACAAAACTGGTGAGTCTGAGAGAAAAGGTGTAGAACCTTGAGGGCCAAGGTCAGAAGGAAGGGTGAAATGAGGACAGTGACCCAGGGAGGGGTCAGAAAATATAGGGCCAAGGTTGCAAAGCTAACAGAGGGGACTAAGAGCTTTTCCCAGCATCCACAATATTATGGAGCTCCTAGGGGGCACCGAGCTTCCAGCAAACCTTATGAAGACCACAGCTAGAGAATGTGCCCATCATGTGGATCTCCCACACTCTGTTGTAGCAGAGATTTATGTACCAGGTCTTAGGAGCCCTAAGGTAGCCACCTCTTCCTGCATCCTTATCTCAACAAATGCATTGCCTTCTGTTTTCTGCCCACAACCTGGCCAGAGCTTCCCTTCCTCTAAACCATGAGCTGAAGGTTTAACACAGTATGGAGTCTGGAGTGTTTTCACATACTTACAATTGCAACAGTTTCAACAGATGACTTGTCACTGGTTGCAGCAAACACAATGGAAGCTACAAAAAAGAGAACTCCCACTACTGTAGTGACCCAGAAATCCTGCAATCATTAAAAAAAAAGAGAAAATTACAAACTAGTGGAGGCACTGGTTGGTAAAGGAACCAGAAAGGGAGGTAGAACGAGTTTCAGATGGGTATGTGTATTCATGTGTGATGGAGACTACTCATTTATATTTTAATTGAAAAGGACATAGTCACTTTTAAAAAAAATCTCATTAAACACACATTACCCATGCCACTAGCACAAGAGATTAAAAAAATTCCCAGTTTTAATAATCTAATTTACTTTTCACTACAGGTTCTCAGTGTTGCCATGTTTGGGTTGCAGAAGAATGTTTGTTTTTTGGAAAAAAAAAAAAAGTTTCCACTGAAATTTAAAAACAAAAAACAAACAAACAAAACCACATGGAAATATTTCTCCTGGTCTCACATTTTGTGAGTTCTGACTTGTTCTTCCCTGTAACAGGTGGTCACCCACTCCTGCCTCAAAAAAGCCCAGGGAGAGGGCTGTGGCAGAGAAGGAAAAGTGGGGCTGATTGGGAGAAACAGCCTCAGCTGGGGGCCACGCCCAGCTTAATCAGGGCCCAGCTGGCCCTTATAAGAGGGCAGTGGGCCAAGAGCACACAGTCTCCTCTAGCTGTGGAGAGAGATGGGCCTGGCTGCTGGGGAGCGTACCAGGGTACCTGAGGTGAAGCAGAGCTGGGGAAGGCTAGAGGAGCTGGGAGGCTCCAGACTGGAAAAACTGCAGGCCTGGCAGACAGCCTAAGACAGGGTACTGGGGTTGCAACAGGGCACCCCAAGGTTAGGCAGAGGCAGCAGGTCCAAACCCCCCTTGCCCATGATGACTGGCTTATACGGACTGCAGTTGGCCCCAGTGAAAGGGGATTAGATGGTGACTGGCAGTAGCCCATAGGTTGAGGCAAGGTGGGGATAGAGGGTGGAGGGTTCCCCAGGGAGGGGAGACCCAGATCTCTGGGGTACTGCCTGGAGGGGCAACACTCCAGGTAAAAGGGCACTGGGGTCTGGGAGGGACACAGGCCAGCAACAGTGAGACACCAGCAGAGGGTGCTCCGGAACTGATAAAAAGAGCTAATTCCCAGATGGCCAGCAGGAGGCGCCACTGGGTGAGTCTGTAGCCTGTTACATTCCCCTTTACTCATTTTTACTTAATGCAATACCAGAGGAAAAACCTGCACTTATTGTTTTAGATATCAGAGATGAGAAAACACAGGAAAGCCCTTTTAGGAACAGAATTTGATTCTATCTATAGCCTTTCATACCAAAGGAATCCCAACTTGCTTTACAAAAATGATCTTGAAACAGACATGACAATCACCTGCAGAGTCAGAAATGCAAACATGGGAATTACAGGGTGAAATCATGTGGCCTGTGTTATGCAGGAGGTCAGATTAGTTGTTCATAATGGTTCCTTGCAGACTTAAAAGTGTATTAAACTTAGCTGTAACAAAAGAGATGCACACACATGCTCAAGAGAACTTGTGTTAAATAAAACATGCTTATTGATCCTTAACTAAACCTATTATCACACATAATGACAGGTTTCAGAGTAACAGCCGTGTTAGTCTGTATTCGCAAAAAGAAAAGGAGTACTTGTGGCACCTTAGAGACTAACCAATTTATTTGAGCATGAGCTTTCATGAGCTACAGCTCACTTCATCGGATGTGAGCTGTAGCTCATGAAAGCTCATGCTCAAATAAATTGGTTAGTCTCTAAGGTGCCACAACTACTCCTTTTCTTATCACACATAAGAATCTTCACTGTATGTCCGGATAGATAACATTGGAAAATACTGAAATGCACTGTGCCTTCCCTCACCCACAGTAATATGCAGGGAGGAGATTCACTGGCATAGGACTCATTTTGTCAAGTGATTTTTCAAGCAGTTTTAACCCCTTTCTTCACGCTCTTTTATGCCACTCAGCTAGTTAAGGGGCACACAGAGGAGAAACACCTGCTTTGGTCTGAACCCTGGGTCTTTTATCCCAGGTTTAGAACCAGCAGTCAGCTTTCCAGTTCCACAGCCCAGAGCTGAAACTCTGTATCTCACCGTAACCAATGTGAAAATGTGTAAATAGTTGCTAATATAAAGAAGGTAACTCAGTTAACATTGTGTAGTCTTGTTAACAAATAGTGTATCTTGTCTGGACAGAACAGTTATGTAATTTAAATTGCTTTAACAAAAAACACCTTAAAATTTAGAAGTGAAAATAATGATAAAGCAGTTCCTTACCAATTTGATTAATTTATCCTTCTCAACTTTTTCATACGCAGAGGTGCAATATACAGTCAGTATCAGGATACTCAGAAAGGTGGCACTGAAACTTATAAACTCGAAGAAGTAAAGCCCACCACACAGGATACAACTCTCCACAATTTCTTCAAGGATGAAGGCCAAAAGGGAAAGCAGCTGTGGAAAAAAAAGATTATTCAAATTATCTAATCCATTTGCCAATGTCTGTATCAGGCAGTCAGCTGATATTAAAGCAGTGAAAATAATTATTTCCTGATAAAAGAAAAGTTTAAATGTCAAAGCCAAAACAATTTTGTATTTGTGGTTTGTGACCTGACAGACCACTAGACAAGTACAAAAATGCCACAAATTAAACACTTGATATGTAGAGAAAAATGCAAGCTTGCTGTAAAAATTAACTAATACAGTACAGGCAGCTGAACAGCACACACTACACCAGACACACACTTGTTGACTATACAATATACATTACCAGTTCATGGTTTCATGCATGAGAGTGAAGGGAGCAGACTAGGAAGACAGGTTTTTGGTTGTCAGATGCTCACTCAGGACAAGCAAAATTGTATTTCTTTCTGCCTACTGGGAATGCTGCAAGACCTGAATGTAGTCTCAGGTGCATTGGCTGGTATGTACAGCCCAGAAAACTAGAAAATGAAAACTAGTGCCCCAGCTTCCTTATAATAAATGGCAGAAGCAGCTCATCCAACTCAGCTGCTACTTGAAATTCTACTTTTGATGCTGATGAACATTTGTGCCCCCGCCATATTTCAGAGAAAGTACACCTAATTATGCACACACTCCCCACCCCACTGAAGAATGCGGAAATGGCTCTTTTCCAAAGCAGACAGCAAGTTTTTTTGCTGAGACCAAGGTCAGATACACCAATTGATCAATCTACCAGAAGTTCTACACTCACCTCAGACCATCTTATTTTCGAGGGAAGGACACGAGTTATTTTTTTTAAAAGAGACCTCATTTGAGCTACTAAAAAAACAAACAAGCAAAAAGTTATGATAACTAGGCTGTCCACAGGACAAGTCACCTTAAATAAATGTTTCCCCAGCTTGAAGAAAGGAGAACATAGTTGTATTGTTATCCTCTCAAGTCTGTTTGCATAACATTTTGTTTGCAGTTCTCTCATTTTGGCCAGTTCCGTATGGCTAGGTTTCCCCATACTATATTACTGACCTAGGGGACAAACCCCAACAGTAAAGATTCAATGGAGTAGGACATTCCAGGAAGGGAGAACCTGACTGGGTCATAAAATTAAGGGTAACTCTATGAAGGCTTTGTTTCCATGCCAACCATTCACTTTTTTACAAATACAACTTGTATCATGCAAGCCTTCCTGGGTAGAGGGCTTAACTTCAGGACTCTATTAATGTTGATCTTAACCTTCAGGTATCACTCTTAACAAGACTTTGCTCATCTCCACACCCATCCCCCTCATAGCCTGTATCTACACTGGCAAATTCATGATTTGCAATTCATTACTGTTGCAGCAGCTGCAAAGGTTGCAGTGTACACAGGCCTTCAGCACTTTTACCAGCACATCATCTAACCAACATGCCAGTCTACTCTGAACAGGTTTAGGCAACATGGAGGTGAAAATAAGAGACCTGTCTCAACTACATCTAGTGGTGCTACCAAAGGCAGAATGCAACAGTAGGAAATTTTGACCCTGTAATTGAATTGCAGAAGAATGGTTGGGTTTTTTTGTTTGTTTGTTTTTGGGGGGAGGGAGGGTTTCCACTGAAATTTCAAACCAAAAACACAACACATGGAAATATTTCTCCTAGTCTTACATTTTGTATAGAACAGGCCACAGAGAGCTAATGCCATCACCTTTGCAGTACTACCTATCTCTACCAACTTTATGGTCAGAATCCATGATTTGACTATACGCAGACAGCATGCTCATCTCTAGACAAAATGTTATTAGTTTTAATACCTTTACATTTACAAAGCAAAATTAACTTATAAAAGTTTATGCGACTGAAAGCAGAGTCAGAATGAGCTCTACCCTGATATCTGGTGGTGAGCTGTGGAAAAGGATTTCAGGGGCTGATCTTGTTTTCATGGGCACTCTTGTTTGCATGGGCACACCCACCCTGCCTAGCATGATGGACTGCTTGCCCAAATGGTCACTTTGGCTGCTGTCGGATCAGTCTCTCTGTTATTGGGGCAGGAGTAATAAAGTGTTGTTATCCTATGTGAATCAAGGACAGTAGAACTGTACTTGGCATTTTATGATGGAGGGACTCGCCCTCAACTACGTAGCACTCGCTAGGCAAGGGACAAGGGGTTCCAAAACCCAGGGAATTGAAAGAGGCTGGGGACAGGTATGTGTACCTGGTAGTATGGGCCCCAAACACTACTTTGATGCCTCCTCTCTCCATGGTGTAATAACAGAGCTAATTTTGGCTCCATTAGGAGCCTTGTTACATCCTGCAGAGCTGAAATCACTGACACCTAGGTCTAAGCATTAGACCTACTTTGGGCTAGTGGTGCACCAGCCCTGAGGCTCCCCCTACTACCAGCTAAAAATCACTGAGAGCTGAAATTGGTGAAGTTGCTGAGAGCTGGGTTAAGTGGGAGGGACATGAAGACAAGTTGGTCAGCGGACAGCAGGACGGCTAGCGCAGAGAGTGGAGTGGATAGCTGGGCGGCTGGCGGAGAGGAGCGGACAGCCAGTGGAGAGGCACGGAGTGGAGTGGATAGCAGGGCAGCTGATGGACAGGCGCAGCTGGTGGTGAAGACTGCAGCAGAACCCCATGGAGAGGCGTGGCACTTGGCCATTGACCCGAGCAGCAGAGCATGTAAGATGCCCCCCATACCTCCCTCCACTTTCACCCAGGCTGGGAGGTAAACTCTGCAGATGAATTTCTGAACTCTGGGGGGGCTGCACTGACCAAGAACAGTGGGAGGGGGGTGACTAGTGGGTTGCTGGATTTAAGAGCCTGAGGGGAAAAGGTCACTGCCAAACTTACTTGGGGGTGGGTCTTTTGCTCATGGTTGGTGTTATGAATCCTGTTTGTGGTGTTTCCCCAACATAATGCTGCACTGTTTCCCTCCTTTATTAAAAGGTTTTTGTTACTCTCAGACTCTGTGCTTGCGAGAGGGGAAGTACTGCCGCTTAGTATTGCCTGGGGGGTGGTATGTAATTGTCCCAGGTCACTGGGTGGGGGCTCGAGCTGGTTTTGCATTGTGTTATTGAAACGGAACCCCTAGATACTGAACCTGGCCCTTGTTGCTGCCAACTCTGACGGGCAGAAGGGTTACACGACATTGCTATAGTTTTACAACTCTATGTCCTGCCACTTTAGATAGATTTGTTACATATCTTAGAAATCCTTATTAATTACATTGTTGCTACGCCTGTATAATAGAACTAGATGGGTCAATTTCACTTGTAAGCCCAAGTATCAGTCCTACTAGACACAGAAAACCTTGGGAAAACCAGTACTCTCCAAAGCCTTCTCTACACTTAAGTTTTGACACTACCTATGCTGGCATAGTTAAACAGACAAACCCCACCCCCAGTATACCAGCAGTTAAACCCATAGGAAAGTGCTTAGACTGATATAGTTTAGGCTATGTCTACACTAGGATTACTTTACCAATATACCGGTATTCCTATACTGGCAAAGCACACCTAGTGTGCATGCAGCTACATCAACAAAGTTATGCTTGTACTGGTATAGTACAAATATACTACATGATAAATAGGCAGAGGATTATATATGGTGATAGAGAGGCAGAAAGCAGGCAGGCATATATGAAAACAGAAAGATCGAAAAGGTGATGGATGGATAGATCATTTCTTCTCACTAAGACAAGTTCTAATGTCCCCGGCTGCTGTACAATCTGTACATCTGTACAATCTATATCAGGAAAATCTCATTTTTTTCCTAGTACAGGCGGTGTCTACACTACAGACTTCTGGGGGCAGAGCTATGTCAGTCAGGGATTACACCTTTTCACACACCTGACTGTAAAGCTATGCCAGCACAAGTCTGTAGGGCAGACATGGCCTTATTCCAGTTCAGCAAAGCAAAATAAGTTATACCGGTATAACTACAGCCACACCAACGCTTTTACTGGCATAACTATACTGGTAAAATATCACACACCAGCATAGTTACACCAGTAAAACTTTTTAAGGATAGACCAAGCCTAAGAATCAGGGTTGTCATCTTCCCTGTTTATCCAAAGATTTTCATAATATCTCCATCTCCCCCTTTACATCTTTAAATAATCACTCTAACTAGGTTCCACTGTCTGATTTTCATATAATAGCACAATAATATGTATTTGGACTCACTAAAAGGCAGAAAAATATTTTAATTAAAAACACTTATTTTGGACAATTAGTTGCCAGTGTCCATTTAAAGAGTTGGAATTCAAAACAGCTACTTTTGACTGATATTTTCTAGTTAATAACTTGCACCAAGCTGCTGCACATGCTACATAGTGGATCCTAGTCAAGGAAAATAATGTTCAGCCTGAGTTTTTCTTTTAATATGAATATTATTAGCAGGTCAGCACATGTGAACTGAATCTAAACTTTCCCAATCTAAACTGTGCCCAGAGGGCAACATTTCAGACTAATATTCTATATTGAATACTCAACAGTATTAAATAAGATACATCTTAAAGAGTGAAAAGAACTACAGCTAAGAAACAAAAACAATAAGGCCATTTCTCAGCGTACTTCCTTTTTCTCCTGTAGTTGCTATTAGACAGATTGCTTAGAAATCAACTTCTGCATAAAATAATGATTACTACAGATTTCTCCAAAATATTTCAAATCCATTTTTTGAGGATGTATGGGGGATGTCCTTTTTTGCACTTGCTTTTTAATTTAAAAAGCAAAGATAGCCATTACAGGTATTTTCCATTTCCTCATTACAGTGTTTATATCACAAGCACACTGAAAATGTGAGTCACATGTTTTCATTTTCATTCATAATTTGTGCTCTTTATCAGCAGTGAAGAGTTTCAGTATGAATCACCTTCGCTGCCCAGTGAAAAAGTAGAGCAGAAAAGAAGCAAAACATAATTGCTAGAAACCCACTTTGAACAGAGCTCAGAAACCCAAATAACCATGATGCTGGAGCAATGGTGCTCCTCCGCTTGATCCAAAACCAAATGGCTCATGAATATTTACTAACAGCCATCCTTTTGTCCCTGAAAGTCATTCAGCTGCTTGCATGTTAATGAACGTGCCACAGTTAAATTTAAAATCAGTGATGAAGAGGAAAGGTATCACCATTTAAACGACTTCCTTCAGGTAAAGAGGTTTTTCCTACATGCAGAATTTGACAGCATACGGTCAACCATGCTTTTCCTATTATGTAAATTGGCAGCTGTGGGTTTTTTTGTAACTACTCCTTCAAGCTCAATTTCTTATTATAAGCTTTAGAGGGAAATTATTTAAAAGGAAATGTACTGTCCTTTTCTCCCTACAACTGAGTTCTTTATCTGGAATTATGAAGACTTAATTGCTCTATTCTTAATTGGTATTTTCTTCCGCATTTCTGTTAACTGTAGTCATCTGTAGAAGGGGCAGTTAACTGCTTACTATGCTCTTTTGAGTGCTCTCCTTAAACTGTTGCAAGGGGAAAAACAAACACAAAAGAGTTGACTAGCAAGATGAGGAAGGGAAAACTGATTTTAAATAGTTCTTTTTTAATTGTATATCTAACTTCACTTTATACATTCATAGTATTCTGTTAAAGCTATTTAACACATCAAATAATTATTTCTCATATTAACAAAGGGCCATCATCCGTCCTATATTATTTGTAGTGTGGTAGAGCCTAAAAATCCCAGTCAGAGTCCAAGACCCCAGGGCACGAGATGCTGTACAAAGACATGGATTTTCCTCAATAGGGCACAGGAGAGTCCACGTTTCAGAGTTTCCTCAGAATCATTGTCAAGGGTCCCCTGCCTTTAAAACCTGCAGAGGTCCTGACAGCCACACAGCTCTTTAGAGGCTAACTGGAGCCGAAGTACCTGTGGAGGACAAATGCCTCTGCACTATACTTCCCTAATTATCCACTCTCCATGAGAGCACAGTTCTTTAGAAAAAAGTGCTACTATGAGGTCCCTCCCGGAAAAGCACAGAAAATCATCCTAAGGACTTTCAACCAGCAGTAATTTTTATTTGAATTAGCACTCTGAAAACTCTTAGACCCATGGGTAAACCACCTGTAGAGAATGGCTGCTCCCTCGCTTCTCTTCCCTTCCAGAATTGCAGAGCCTTTACTGTGCAGAGTCTTCTATACCAGAGATTCTCAAACACTGTGGGTTGGAGGGGCTTGAGAAGCTGCTGGCAGCGGCACTGCCTTCAGAGCTGGGTGCCCAGCCAGCAGCCACCATGCTCTGGCCACCCAGCTCTGAAGGCAATGCCACCGCCAGCAGCAGCGCATAAGTAAGGGTGTCATGATACGGTATTGCCTATATACTTAAATGGCTGTTTGAATCAATGCCTTACTGTTTTAGATACTTACTGAGAGCTGCATGTTGATTTAAAAATAAATAAATCGGTATATATATTTGTGTGGCAGTAGGAAGGGCATAAACTACTACAGGTGTAAAAAAAGGGGGGTGTGATCAAATAAGTTTGAGAACCTCTGTTCTACACTGTCTGAAGACCACTAGGGAGAATGTACGCAAGTTCTGTCTCTCCTCTACAATGTCAGTTTACCCTCTGCTATGCAGTGCACAGGGTAGCAACGTGGCCAAAAGGTATTACAGCTCACTTTTAATACATTAGCCCCATGTTGCGCATCCACACCCATCCGCCCGCTATTAATACCCTCCTTTAGAACTTGAATGATAGTCACTTATTGATACTAACATTATATACACTCTTAGTAGTTCTGTATAATTCTGTCAAGCCTTAATGTTAGATAGGTCTGAACATACAAACTAAAGTTGTGAAAACAAAGGAAAGTTAAAGAAAGTGAAATACTTGCCTGTGAAATTGTAACTGTTTAACCGCTGTTGTTTAGAGCCTCAATTGTAGCATTTCCCCAGTGAAATCTTCTGGTTTAAAATTACATACAAAGGTTGCTATTCAAAGGATTCTGCTGATTTCACAAGTCTTTAAAAGCAGCGTTTGTGCAGTGAATGAATAGTTCAGAAGCAAGAGCAGATCTTTAAGCTTAAATTATAACTTTCCTTTTCAGTCTAGCGTTATGCACTAAGGTTTCTGCATTCAATACTTTTTCTTTTTAAATCCGCCACTTAAATGACAAACATTATTGCTTTCGTTATCAATTCAGAATCCTAGGTCTTGGCACAATGTGCCTTCTCCGATCCAACTTTCTACAGAATTTGAACCAGTTTTGGACTGAAACTAAATTCCTTTTGTATTAACCAAAATTAAAAGAACTCCATGCAAAACTCAAAGTTCTGAATACCAAATGCCAAAGTTAATACTTAAGTTAATACTTAATACCAAAGTTCTTTGGCAGGTACATTTTTATGTGATACACAAAAGTGGTTTCAAAAAGAGGCTTCCGCAGTCAGCATCTCTTATCATTATTTATCTCTAACAACTATGAGTCATAAGTAGAGAGTTCTCTCCATTGAGAATATCATGCCATGATCTTAAAAAGTGGAAAGTAGTTCTCTGCAGTTGGCTTTACAGTATTTTAGGGAATATTGTACCATACATATAATGGAATCACAGATGATTTGCTGTATGTAACACCCTATTTAAAAAGCACCCTAGAAAAGTGGTAGTTTGCAATTTTAAGACTGCAGTACTCAGTTTTAATCACTGTTTTGCATATTATCTGTATGACACTAGTCTCTAGCACCCCAATGTGCTATTTACTGTAAAAAAAAATACAGTGAGAGACAGCTGCTACCCCAAAGAGCTGAATAGACAACATAGACAAAAGAGTGGGAGGGGAATAAGAGACAGAGAGGTAATATGACCTTCCCAATGCCACACAGTAGGTCAATGGTAAAGCCAAGATTGGAACTCACTTCTGCTAACTCCCATTGCGCTATCCATTAGACCACATTACTACACAACAGATTGCAGAGATTACACTAACATATTATCTGGATTTCTTACTTTCTCTTTCATATTACTTACCTGGATTTCCAAAACAAGTAAAACTATTTCACAAATAATTTTTAAGTAAACTGAAGCCTTTATACGCTTTCATTCGACAAGGGCATGTCACTCATAGAAAGCTACCTGAATTTCAACCACAGTAATGTACAAGATTTATTTTTGAATGTGTGTCTGGACCAAGAACCAGGGTAGAACCCCAAGACTCCCTCAATTTGCCCACCTCTGGTCTAGAAGATACAATCAGAAATTATTTAGTTTTGCAGTTCTCAAACTGTGGATTTGTGTCTCCAGAGATAACATACTTGTTAACAGCAAAAATGTTTTTAAGTAAAGAAATAAATATATAGAGGTGAGAAATAACAGACCTCAGCCCTATTGTCCCTCTGCAAATTTGTGTACACAGAGCCAATCCTTACCTCTCTCTAAAAGTGCAACATTTCAAAAAGTTCAAGAAGATTGTTGGGGGCGGAACAGATCTGGAAAAGTAGTAGTCTGGAGATAAATGTGAGAAGGGAGGGACAGGCAGTAGAAACAAAAGTGAAACTGTTTGAGCAGCATATTCCAGAAGTCTTGAGGTCTTTCTGGATGTAGCCTTCATTGATTTGAGATCTACCATACCATTCTCTTACTAGAAGGGAAAACCTATAATGGCAGCAGACCATAAGAGACCCAGTTGGGGTCTCATCTATCTGAGTTGTGAAGAATACTATTAAGGTTATAACAATCAACAAGAATGCACTTTTATGTAGAAATCCAGGATTAAATCGAGCCTGACTAGTGATTTAAATCAATTTGATTTAAATCAAATCCACCCTGCCAAGAACTCAAAGATTTGTGCATTTTGGGGGAGAAAGAAGCAAGGTAGAGCCCCGCGCAGATAAAAAATTTGTATCCACATTCAATCCACAAACATGGTCCGCAAATATCCGCATCCGTGGATATCCACACATTTGCAGGGCTCTAAAGATTAAAGAAGTATCTCTCTGATGAGCTAAAGAGAAATCTGGCTTTGGTTACCTACCCTTCTGGTGTCCCTACAGTGACGAGGTAAGGCCATAAACTGCCAAAGCTTTAAGAACTGTTGAGTTTGTGCTCACATGGGCCCAGCATTCTCTTGTGTTGTTTTGCTTATGAATGGTTCTAGCAATTTCCCTCTCCCCCCTAACCAGAAAGGCTGTTGCCAGAGGGATGCACCTGTAGTTGTCTATGAAGGCACACGAGTAGTCTATATAAATTACCAGGACTGTTTATATGAGCAAAGTGTTTGCATGGCAGTAATACCCACCAGGTTCATTTTATCTAACAGTAAATGTTTTATCATTAAAAAAAAAAACAAATCAAAGAACAAATTTACCCTCAAAAATATTTATATAAAGCACTTTAGGGCTTTGAGAATTGTTTAAATATAAATTTAAACCATAACTTTCTGAAGTTTTGTGTGTTACCTTACCATTACCTGGCATATTCTTTTTCTTTTTTAAATGACTGTCATATGTTTTCAAATGTTATGGTCCTCTTTTTGGCAGTGCCTGATTAATGACCAAGGGCAGAAATCACCTGACACTCTTGTGAGTATGACACTGCAGACCTAAAACCCACTCAGCTTTCAGGAAAACTGATACTGACATTTTATTGTTGAGTCCCGTTCCCATTTAGGTTTCACTATCTTCCCTAAAGCCAAATCATGCTGTTCTGTTTTCATTTTTGTATATATTAACCAGAAATTTGAGAGAGATCATTTATGACCTCCCACATTTATGAATAAGGAGCAAAAGATTACACAAAATACACATAAAAAGCCAGCAGAAGAGGATTCCTTCCTTTTGAAGACTTAGGATTCTTTTGACTTAAAGTGATCCACTATGTAACACTCCAACCCCACTACAGTAGCTCACCACAATATAATGAGGGTCAACCAAGATTTTCTACCACCTATATTAATGGAATGGAGCCTCTGGTACAGAACGTTAAGGCCTTCACATAAGTTCAGACCAGTTTAATTTTAAGTTCAAATGCTAAGACCACAAATAGAATGCCACAGTGGACTGCGTGCTCTGGATCCTGCTTATTATTTGAACCTACAAAACCAATTGAAATCACTTGCTAAATATAGCACAAACTTCTAAACAGTCAGTGTCTGTGACTGTACTGTCCAAATAGATGTGCCATACTGGTTCTGTGAAGATGCCTCCACAGTAATAATAGTTTGAGTCTGCAGAACCGATATTACAATCGCAATGCCAGTTCACCAATATACTGGCCTTTAAAAGTTGAAAGTGTTCTATTTAATATGACCAGGAGTTATAGATTTGCCATTTGATTTAGACTATTGTTTTAACTTTTTAAATTCAGTTAAGACTTTTTATATCAATCTAAATTCTCTGACTGAAGTAAATGGTGGCTCTGTGTCTACATTTAAAAGAAGTAGTATCTGTACTAACTTCTATTTTGGTTAGGAGTCTAGGATATTATTTTTAAGATTTGTTTTTGTTAGAGTAAGGTTTTGTCTTAACATGTTATTGGTCATTTTTATATGCCACCTGATATTTTGTGTAATGATAGATATAGCCTACAAAATGGAAATCAAAAGAGGCAGTAAAAGACTGCAGACAGAAAAAAACACAGAAAACTCACTAATGAAAAAGGAAAAACATGAAATTTACACAGTAACAACTACATTTACAACTTCATACTTATAGCAACAGTATTCATTGCCAAATAAAACACATGCAACACAACCAAGGGGCAGCTGGAAACATTCTTTTTTGTTGTACTCAATTTTGTCCTCTTTTTATGTAGACAGCTTAGTTTATAACAGAGAATTATAAACTTAACACAATAGCCAGGATTTCTATGGCTCTAACATGAAGCAGATTTATATCAACATCCAAATAAATAAAAGCACCATAAAGTTTTCTTTTTAGTGGACTTGAAACAAGTGATTTTTTGAAAATCTACTAATCTAGTTGAGCATTCACGTCCAAGTACAAAGGGAGAATGGTGTCAAGACAGGAACAACAAAGAGCAGGGGAGTGGTGTGGAAAGAAGGAAGACTGTAAATGGGGAGGGGGAAGTGACATTGTGCAAGACAACAGGTTAAGAAATATTAATTAATGTTGTATGCAGTGTTGGTGTAGCCTCTTGGTCTCAGGATATTAGAGAGAGATGGTGGGTGCAGGGATATATTTTATTAGACCCAATCTCCACTGGTGAGAGACCGACTTTTGAGCTTACACAGCTCCTCTTTTCACTTCAGAGACCTGAAGAAGAGCTCAGTGTAAGCTCGAAAGCTGCCCTCTCACCAGCAGAAGCTGGCCTAATAAAAGAGACTAATGAACCAAGATGGCTGAGGTAATTAATGTCTGTTAACCCCTTTTTTGCTTTGTGACCCTGCACTGTATGGTCAACAAACGCGTCAACCCTATTGCACACAGCACACCACCCTCTACTCCAAAGCCAGCCGTGCCAGAGCAGAGGGCAGGGTCCCAGGTAAATGCAGGGACAACAGCAAGGGGGCAGAGGACCCACAGAAATGCAGGGCTAAGAAGGACCAGTCCAGCCCCCTGCGCTAGGGCAGCGCCAAGCGTTTCTACAGGCCCCCAACACTTCCCCAGAGCACCCGGAGCTGCTGTCTGGTTTCACCAGAGCAACAGGCAACCCCGCTGCGCTGCGCTGCGCTCCGCCGCACCCCAGCCCTGCCTGGCGCGAGCGATAAACAGGGCCACGTCCGGGACCAGAGCGGGGCCACACCTCGCACCCCCACGGGCTGGGCGCGCTTGCAGCGGGGCGGGCAGGCGCGGGCGCGCGGCTCCGGGCCAGAAGAACCAGCGAGGGGCTCGAGCCGCCCGGGACCAGCCCGGCAGGGCCGCGACACACCGAGTTTCTCGCCGCCCGGAGCCCCAGCGCGTCCCGCGCCGCGCGTCCCCCCGCCCCGGGTAGGCCCGCGAGGCCGGGGCTCACTCACCGCTTGCGCCGCTTTGAGCAGCAGGCGCTGCGGGGTGAGCCGGTGGAGGGTGCAGGCGCAGGCGCAGGCGCAGGGCTTGCTCTGCGGCTCGCGCTGCAGCTCGGTGGTCTGGTTGTACACGGCGCCGTTGTCCATAGCAGGCGGGGCGGGCTCCGGCAGCCCGAGCTGCGGCCAAACGAAACCCAAAGGCCGGGCTGCGGCGCCCGCGGGCCACCAGGGCGCAGGAACGTCCCTCCGCCGCCGGGGGAAAAGCGCGAATCCGGCAGCGCCCCGGCCGCGCCGCCTCCTGGACTCCCCGCCCTGCGCTTCGGGGAAACCCCGCCCAGCGCTGAAGTCCCCGTCACGTCCCCTGTGCCCGCCCCGGGGTGCCTGCGCGCCGTGACCTGTGCTGAGGGGCCCTCTCCCCGGCGACATGCGTTTTAGATAAAAAGAAAAGGAGGGCTTGTGGCTCCTTAGAGACGAACCAGTTTATTTGAGCGTGAGCTGTAGCTCACGAAAGCTTATGCTCAAATAAACTGGTTCGTCTCTAAGGTGCCACAAGTCCTCCTTTTCTTTTTGCGAACACAGACTAACACGGCTGCTACTCTGAAACGAGTTTTAGATAGTGAGTCATCGGTAACTTTCCTTGCGGCTTGTACAGGAGCGCGGCTGCACTCCGGGGCTGCCCTCGGCTCGTCACTAGGCCCACGCCAAGCTGGAGGAGCTTCCCCAACCCCCCCGGGAATACCCAGGGTAATTCCAGTACCTTCCCTGGGCAGAGTCCGGCCCCATGTCCCCCTGTGACGACTCCCTCTTCTCCTCCCTCTCCTACCGCTCTACTCATTCCTTGAGGGGGACCCCCATTGTCCCCCTCCACTTGCAGGGAGGAGCTACAGGGCTCTGTCCTTGGTCGTCATGATCCTCCTCACCCTTACCTTACCTGTGGGTAATCTCATCCACAAATTCAACTACCATCTCTAGGTGGGTGAATGAGATCTCTACTCCAACCTGGCTCCGGTCCAAACAAATCTCAACCAGGCTGTTTGATACCTTCCTCCTGACATCTACCCCTCAGCTCAAGCTCTACAAAGCTAAAACAGCCAACCCAAGCTCTCCCTGCTATCTCCTTCCCTTGATCACTCTGAGCAACACTAGTATCTTGACTGTCACTTAAGTCAATAGCCTGGGTATCTTCTTGGCCTCAGACCTCGTTCTAGGTTTCCACAACTCGGCTATAGCAAAGTTCTGCAGCTTCTTTCTCTAGAACATCTCTGGAATATAGCCTTTCCTATCCACCCACACCAGAAACTCTCATCCAGGTTCTCATCATCTCAGTCCTCCATATTTTTCTCTGGCTTTGACAAATGCAGTCTTATCCCATTCACATCGATTTGCATGCTGCTGCAAAAATCATTTTCCTAGCCCCTCACTTTGACCATGTTTCCCCTCTTTGCACCCCTCCACTGGCTCCCTCATCGGTTGTATCAAATATGTAAGCTACATTTTCACTTTCAAAGCCCACCTCTTATTCAGTAAACAAAAGTCAACTCCCACCTTCACTTGGCCCATCATAGCAGCTTGTCCACTTATTAAATTTTCAGACAAGCACCTTCATACTTTCTCCGATGCTGCCTCTCACGTTTGGGAGGCACACCCTGCAAACATTTGCCAAGCCCCTTCATTGTTCTCCTTCAAATTTCACCTAAAAACCTCTCCTTTGCTGCGATGCCTACAAAAAACTGGACAATGGTTAGGCTGCTGGTGTGCTGCAACCACTGCCCATTGGAGGGATCAATGTTGTCTTAATGTTTCCTTGTACTTCTCTGTCTATATCCAGCTGTTGTCTCTTGCCTTATACTTAGATTGTAAGTTATTTGGGGCAGGGACCATCTTTTTGTTCTGTGTTTGTACGGCATGTAGCCAAGTGGGGTCCTGATCCATGACTGGGACTCCTAGGCACTACAATACAAATAAGTATTAGGTGTTACCCAAACAGAAAAGAAGGAATGACCCTTGCTCCAAGGAGCAAAACACACTAAAGCCATAAAAGTGGAGGGGAGGACAAATGAGGAAACACATCTAGAGGGAGAAAGCAAGCTGGAGACTGTCCCCATATTGGTTATATGAGGGCATATTAGGATAAACCACCCCACTTGGGCTAACTGTGGAATTTTAAAGCACATACTGCTACCCTGTGAACAAAGGGCCTGCTCCAGTAAACGCTTATGCACTTATGTTTACATGCAAACATAGTTCTACCTAGAAGTCAATGGGACTGGCAAACATTAAACAATAGTGCTCATCTCTTACATGGTGCTTTTGATCAGTAGATCTCAAAGCACGTTACAAAAGAGATAGGTATCATTACCCCCATTTTACAAATAGGGAAACAGACAGAAAGAGGTAAAGTGACTCACCCAAGGTCACCTAGCAGTCCAGCAGAGCCAGGACTAGAATCCAAGTCTCCTGAGTCCCAGTCCAATAAACTGTCTTCTAACTCATTTATATAGTTACTTCTGAACTGAAGTAGCTGCAGGATGAGTGCCTAACTCCTGCAGCTAGCAGCTGTGGCAGATTTGTTAAGCTAATTTGTTGACCAGGCACTAGAAAGAAACAAAGAATCATATTCTCCCCCTGCAAGCTATAATAAACATGATTCCCTGCCCCCCAGTAAATTGGGTATATAATTATTATATCAAGCACCTGCTCAGGAGATGGATTCACAGTGTGCTGGATCGTTTATTTGTTCCTTTGTATATTTCAAATTTGGTGGTAGGTTGCTATAGAGAATGACACACTGTTCTTTTTTTCCTTCCCCTCCCCAGGCAATGAGTGCTTTTTCTTCCTTGCTTTTTTATAGAAAATCTTTTCTGGTAATTAGAACAAGTCTGTCTCTCACTCTTCTGGGTATGTTGGACAGTGAAATAGAAAATATCTCTGTTTCAATCTCTTCTCTTATAGTTGGATGTGTAGTAGTAGGATTTTATGTTTGTATTTTGTATAATTTAGAACGAAGGATAAAGAATAATAAGATAAGGAGCATGTATTAAATGCATTAATGTATGATTTGACCATATCCTGCCAACCACCCTTTTTGAATAGCAGAAAGGAATGGTCTACTGTGCCATTGGTAGAGATGCATCTGCCAGAATCCGTGTAGGGGCGGATTTCAAGGCAGTAACAGACCTTTTAGGGTCACCACTTCGTTGTAAGTTTAGCATTTAAAATAAGTAAAAGAATGCAATGATTGTTTTTCTTTTGCATTGCAACTTGATGTTCCTGTTCAAATCAATTCTGTTTTGTGTATGAATGAGAAATGTGTGTGTTAAAAGATAAGTGTGAAGGCCATCACCGAATCATATGTTCCAGAGAGGAACCAAAAACAGATGCAAGGGCCTTGATGGCAGTGGCACCAATTTAGCGCCGTAGTGAAGACAAGCCCTTAGAAGGAGGGGCCGATTAAGTAGAAGTATGGGTGGTTGATCCCCTTTTTTCCTGTTTGGCTCCTCTCTTGAATAATTCATGGAGTTTAGAGAAGAAGTAATGATGGTACTGGAATGGCCTGGAACTTTGAGCAGTTTGGGTTCTACAAAACTGTCTGTCTTTTCGTTGCAGGCATGTAAATCCCTAGTGACCACAATGTTGCCCTGGAATCCTTGAGTGTGTGTAGAGAGGACTCCGTATACTCACTGAAGAGCTTGGATCCTTCAAGCACCTCTCTGGGAAGACCAGAGAACTTGAGCCAGGACACACTCATGATCACAGCTGTGGCAATGTACCTGGAGGCTGTGTTGATGGCATCTAGGGCAGCTTGGAGGGAGCTTTTTGAAATTAACTGCCCATACAAGATGGGCTAAAATTGCTTTCTTTGGACTTGTGGGAGGTGGTAAATAAAATGTATAAATTTTGAGTATGTGGTAAAGTTATATTTTGCCATCAAGGCCTTATAGTTGGCAATACGAAATTGAAGAACAGCTGACAAGTAGCTTGTTCCGCCCAGTAAGTCCAGCCACCTGGATTCCTTGTTCATTGGACGAGTAGAGAGAGCTTGATGGCTTCTTTTGTTGGCTACCTTCACCACTAAAGAATTAGGGCTGGGGTGGGAAAAGAAGTCTTACATTCTTTTTGGTGGGATGTAGTACTTCTTGCTTGACCTTTTACAGGTGAGTAGAACTGTAGCTGGTGTTTGCTACAGTGTATGTGCGGGAGCTAGCAATGCCTCATTAACAGAGCAATCTTCCCTTGTGGATCAATATTCAAAATATCCACCAAGGAGAGTTGTGACTCTTGGATTTCTTCTAGTGGAGAGAGCTTACCAACTGCTTCATGATGTCCTCGAAGGTCTTGAAATCATCAGCACTGGAGGGCATTGGTGGCATTACCCCCTTATCTGGGGATGAAGAGGACCTGGCTGAAGGATGTAAGATCTCCTTGAGCTGAAGTTCTTGTTTCTCTTGTGTATCATCTGGTACTGAAGAAGTGTGCACTAATGGAAGATGGTCAGTTGGTATCCATGAATGGTACAGTACCAGTTGGTGCTGGTAGTCCTTTCTTGGCATCCTGTAGAACTGATCACTGGAATGGCCCCAAGGGTCCCAGTAACCTCACTGAGGAGACTAGGGGAAAGGTCATACTATCTGGGCCTACAATGTTTGGTAAGTCCCCTTCATTAGAGGGACTCATGGGAGTTTCGTGGTACAGTACCAGGAGGGATTTGTGTACCAAGATTTTCAAGTCTGATAAATCATCTCCTGTGCTAAGATGGGGGGAGGAGGAAGAGGGGCGCTCAGGTATCATGGTCAGTACCAAAGGTTGAAGACTTATGTATAAGTTTCAACTTGTAACTGTCTGGATGGTACTGGTGAGTGAGCTCTGATAGATCTCTGTAACAGTGGAGACTCAGGCTAATCAGAAACAAGATCCTCTGAAGACAGAAATCTAGGAGGCAGCAGAGGGTTTTGATAACCTAAGATTGAGGCTTGGGTTGGTCCTGGAAGTGGAAATGTTGACTGGTGGGATGGAGACTGCTGCAGTATTGAGGAGCTGCAGGGTCTTGTCTCACTTCAGAGAGGAGGTAAGAGACCAGTACTGAGGCAGGAAAGGAGGAAACTGAATACAGCTAACAGCAGAAGATGCGGTCTCAAGCCATCCCGTGGTTGAGAAGGAATAAGCGGTGGCAAGCTTGTGCCTTCCTTTATCCCCTTATTCAGAGCATAAGGCATTGCTCTGTGCAGGCACAGGTCCACGGATATTACTTTTCAGTCTCTGCTTTAGCACGCATTGGCACATGCACATATTTTGGAAGAGCACTCACAGGGACATGTACTCAAAGAACAGTGGAGTAAGAATTAATACGGATACTTGCCTGTGGCTCAGAGGTCATCCACAAGCAATACTAGGGGCTGTCTCTGAACCATACCTAGGTCCCAAGCCCTCTTTGGGAAGATCTAGGATATCTGTTTGGGTAAGTGTTGCTTGGAAATAAAGTGACCCTTTAGCTATATCCCAGAATTTACAAGCAGCTTGTGAAACTTTCAGAAAAACATTGTGCCGATGAATCCTGCAAGAGACTTGAAAAAGGCTGATTGACTAGTTAATCCATTTGCCTGTTGCTGCAGTAATATTCCTAGGGAGGAATTTGACTGATAAGAGTTCATGGCATAAATTTGTAAATGCCTGTACTGTGCTTAGAGCAATGAAAAAGTACATTTTCTAAAAGTACTATTTAAAACTTTATAATTTTCTCCCTTCCACTAAAGATCCACTTTTTCCTATGAATCCTTCAGGGGGTCTAGTCCTCAACCTATACCCTCTCCACATCTTTCCTTACCTAGTACATATTCTTGTCTGGTGGACTGGAGACTTTTCAGGGTTGGGAATGTGTTGTAGCATTATATTAATAATTAATGGCTTTATTCATTCACTCACATGTTTAGTTGACTTTCTTCTGTATTAGATCAGTTTCCCCATTTATTATAGACAAATTGGAAATCATTTTTTTATTACAGGTTTACAACTTATTGCAGTTACTATATTTTTATGATTTCTAATAAATTATACAATAGTTCCCTCCCCCATAGTTTTCTCCATTCTCCTCCCCCAAACTGTTTTGATCCCTGCCTTACAGAGGTTGATGGGTTCGTTGTTTGTGTACCAGTATGTTTAACTGATAGTACATTTGTGGTGACAGGTTTATAAATTCATATTAAAACTATTCCAGAAAAAAGTGGTTTGGCTAAGATCTTTTTGACAGCTGAAATAGCAAAAGGAAATTAGACTCAAGGAGACATTCTACTCCCATTAGTAGAATGAAAAAATAGATTACTTTGAGTGGCAATTGAGAGTGTTTAATCCCAGTTAGAGGACAATAGCCTCCAGTCTCTTTTTTGTTATAGCTGCTTTATTTTGTTTTTAGTTACAGGAGTTTTGTCATGATTTTATTGTATGTTTAAACAGATGGGTACTGTACAACAGATACAGTTTAAGGGGATTTGGCAACAGCCACTTTAAAAAACCAAGTGTTTAAACTACTTATTTGCAATAGATTTTGATGCATTTTTCCACAGAACATGGTATTTATTTTCTCTAAAAGATGAGGCACAGCACACAGCATCCTTCTACTGCCTTTTCTTTTGTAGCGGATTTGTCCTTGATAAAAAGAGGCTAAGGAATCCTTCAATGCGTATTATTCAAAAGCTTCAAATATGCAGAAATGTGGTTTTAGGTTTTCATGCACTTTAGTACGGAGATTCCATTATAATTTCTTTTTTAAAATAAAGCCCAAAAAATAAACTGTGTAATGGATGTTTATTGAACTCTTTTGAGACATTTGTCCAACTTCACAAAAGGGCCTTTACTTTGATATCAGATATGCTCAAATGAACAGAACTGAAAAGTTTAGAAACCAAAAGTCTCTTCCTTGCAAAAACTAAAACAGTACAAAAATAGTTCTGCAATTTAAACATGCTAAAATCTTAAGTTTCTGCCTTTTAATGAGAGTATGGTGTACCACTAGAATTTAGATAGGAAACACTGGTGATCTCATCAGCAGTATAAGAGCTGTCATGCACATTTTAAATGACTATGTTAAAAAAATTACTGTACATGTGTAAGCACAGTAGTGAATTGTTCAAGGAACAGTGATGCATGCAATGCATCTGTGATTAGAAACCATTTCCTTCTTGATGTATATATTCTATACAGTTATTCCTCAGCAGTTCACATAGTTGGTCAGGAGAGTTGGACCATTATTATGCGTTGCATGGGCAAAATTTTACCATTATTGTACTTTAGATTTATTCCTGATCAGATTATTCAAATGAGATCCCATGTTAAAAATAATTCAATAGATTTGTTCAGAGAAGACAGCTGGTCTCAGATTTTTAGCATTGATAAGCAGCCAATATTTTTAAAAAGTTCCCTGAAGAGCAAGCAATAAAATCAAAGCTAACAAAGCAAAACATTCTAGTATGTTAGTCTCAAGAAAATGAATTTTTGGGGAAATCAGAAAAAAATCTGTATCAAAAGTAGGAACTTAAACAGCAATATCAAGTATAATACCATACCCAGAATAAAAATTATGGATATTAATGTTTTCTCCTAACACTTTTTAGCAGATTTCCAATTAGTAAATTAGGGAAATTGTGTGCATTATACCCACTGTTTTAGTAAAAAAATTGTACACCTATTTAAGAATTGTTAATAAAAATACTCAGGATAATCTTTGAAAGTTGTTCTAATCTCAGTATACCATGAGCTTCGTGGGAGACTTCTCACATTATGTTTATGATCTCAAGTGTTTCTCAAATACTGTGTATTGAAAGCTGAAATAACCAATAAAATGCTAACTTTTCACATGATTCCACAGAGTGCATTGAAAAATCATCAGTGGGATGCTTAGTATATCTGGTGGGCTTTTAAACTAAAGACTAAATCCCTGAAATCTGATGATCGAAGTTTTGCATGTAGGAAGATTAGTACAATGCTGTATTGTATGAGTAGCAGATTCATATTTGTTTCTTCCAGAACTATATCACGTTTTAGGGAAGCTTAAAGCTGGGCCATACTATTATTCACAGAAGGGTGAAAGATAAGAGGGAGGGACGTTTAAGTACCTAGTCTTCAAGAGTGAAACACTAAACATTTTGATTAGCTAATACACATTTTAATACAAGAAAATGCAATGAATTTATTTATATCTGAATGCAGATAATACTTTATTAACTGATCACAGTTTTAATGTCTGATTTAAAACCATAACTAATTTGGGAAACAAGAAGAGGGGATGTTAAAGCTGAGCCATATATACACAGAAAAAAAATCTGGATACTGATAATCTGTACATTTTTTATTCGTTACCTCCGCTTTTTTCTTTACACAAATAGTTTATTCAGTGTCTGAAGTTATCAAATTGGCTAATATTTTAAAGTCTTATGCTGGAATGAAAGTTTAGCACAAGTTTTTGATGCAGTGTAAATCTCAAATGAGATCAGATAGGTTTGCTGTCATATTCCACATGAAGTGTTGAATTTTATGCAGGTTAGTTTATTGTTGGCGCACAAAGTTATAACAACTGATTATCCTCTCTTCCAGCAAAACTAGTAGTTCTATCCCTCAAAGGTTAACCTGTATTAAATTCAACTATAATAAATTGGGAGATCAATATACATTAAGTGCCCATGCTACATGTCATTTTCCAACTCTTTAAGCAGCCTTTAACATTATATGATTAAGTGGACATATGTGCCATTTTACACAATTACACCAACTTTTCAACAAAATCCAGGAATTAGTTAATTCTTTAAATTCCACCGTGAACAGCAGTCCTATATGGTGTGGTATAGTTTTCCATCTGTATTAGCTCCCTTTTGTAAAGCTGGGCAACACATGAAATCAAGACATCAATTGTTTGTCCTTCTCTGAAAAAGTGTTTCAGCTGTCTAGTTCCAGTCACTGAAGGAAGAGGCAGAGGCAAGTTTAAATTATCCCAGAAAACTGAATAAATTGCTTTATTTGGTGTCTTCAAGATGCTTCACCTTCTGTGGGGGAAGTAGGTGTTGTGGGAGAGACCATTTCAGGTTTTCGTGAAATTCTATCCAATTCTGCCTGAACATCGGTCAAGACTGGCTTCTGGCCTGTACAAAAAAAAGCACACAACACTTGGTCATGCTTAAAAATGAAAGGACTTGTTTTCCCACAACTAGGTTATATCTTAAAAACATCCATCAAAAAAAGAGTTACGTTTTCCTGCTTTAATACAATACTAAATAAGTTGTTTCATGCTATCACATTTACAAACTGCAGATAGACTAGAGTAAAGATATAGTAAAACGAGAACATATTTAGTCTGTAGCAATTTTAGACATGTGGGTTACCCTACTGTTTGGCTAACAAGCCATTTTTACAATAGTTCTCTCAAAGTCTTACACTGTATGTGGAAAGCAAATCCTATGAAATCCTAACATAAATGATATACATCTCATCTCCTCAAATTTCTAGGAAGTGTTGACCAATAAATGTTGGGCTCACATTATAAGTATGTATTATTCACACCACATGTTAATGTGTTAAGCACACAATAATACACGGATTTATATTTCAAACAGTTACATGGCCAGAATTGGCCTATGTCTTTCTATAAACCTGTTCACTTATTCTAAGTACCCTTTAACACTTTGCAAAGCTGAAATCAACTTTAGCATTAGAAAATAATGAACTTGACTGATACTGATTTGATCTCGAGTATATTTCATAATGAACGAAAGTGCTCTCAAGTAACTAACTGTACAATTTACCAACGGAAAAAATAAACCCTCTTCACATTCCCAATCGCCTTACCTCCTTCCACACAGGCATGGGGGAAATAGAATTATTTTATCTAGGTTTACATGAAAATTCTTATTTAAAAAGGACCACAGATCCTTAATAGGTCTTAGCCGACTGAGCTTAAAAAGCAGACCAGACCTTTTCAGCTACTGAAGATCTGTGAAATTTCCTGCCCAGAGGAAGCCTATGACCAGTCTTTGCATATGAATCGGAATACACCCCCCACATGGATACTGCCCCCCTCTTCAAATAGGGGCTGGAGATCCTTTGTACCCCTATTCACCAGTTCTCCTTGACTGGGTTGAAGACTCTCTGAATTCCCATCCACGCTCCCGAAGTGGGTATCACAAAGTTGTACTGTAATGCATATGGATAAGATGGCACAAATGCATATGCATACAGTAGAATTAAGGTCAGTGTGACAATCCTCCTTGTATCTAGTGCTGAGTAATGGAGTTTGCAGTCCATATCATAGAATCATAGAATATCAGGGTTGGAAGGGACCTCAGGAGATCATCTAGTCCAACTCCCTGCTCAAAGCACGACCAATCCCCAATTTTTGCCCCAGATCTCTAAATGGCCCCCTCAAGGATTGAACTCACAACCCTGGGTTTAGCAGGCCAATGCTCAAACCACTGAGCTGTCCCTCCCCCCAAATTGATAGGTTTAGCTAGGCTCTCATTCTGTATTCAACAATAAAGGTTTCTGCTTCCGCTTGTCAAAAGTAGTCGTGAGGCAGCTGCAGTGATTAGATGGAGGGTGTTCTGGCATATCTGAAGGCCAGAGTATAAGACCAACAGCTGACAAATTATGCTGCAACCATCATGTACCTCCCACCCCTGAAGATTCTGTGTCTGTGTAGTTCTTTAAGATGTATACCAGTAGGAGCAACACTTTGGGGGCTGTACTATTACCAGACAAGCGTGATAGAGACAGGATCAGCATGTCTCTGTCGCTCTGTAGCTTAAGACTGAGGAAAAAATTCTGTAACTATGATGTGCTCCCCTTAATGAGGACAAAAGTATCACTCCATGGAAGAGAAAGCATCCCTAGGGTAGCTGGCTACTCCAGATAATTCCTGATCAATATGGCCCCAGACTGGAGTCAGAAGGACCAAGATGTCCTGTAGATATGCACTACAATACTTCGTAGCGAGGGTTGTGTGATCAAGACAGCCAATATTCAGAGATCACTGAGGGATTTAAACAACTAGGATTCCCAATCTATGCAGAAGCTACTGATGAAATAGCTGTGCTCATTCTGAATCTTTCCCCTACACACTCTGCAATCAGCCCAGGAAGAGTAGGACTATTACAGTGGTAACTAGAAGTTCCAAGCAGGCGGACCGCCATTTAGTGCTGTACAAACATAAAAAGAGCCCATGCTCCAAAAAGCTTAGAATCATAAAGGACAACAGGTGGATGAAAAGAATGGAAGTGCAGTAGTAAGAGCCTGTTTAACACCGCTAGGAGCACTTGTGTGTGCATGCTAAGTGGGGATGAATGTAGCTAGCATGCTTCCTTTATTTTCTAACACCACAGGCTCATGCAGCAATTACCCAGAAGGGCCTTTTTGCTCTCTTCACCTTCCCTAATAGAAGGGAGAAATCCAGGTGATGAGGAACAAAAGAGGGGACTCAATAGACGGGCATTCATATTACTTATCCTCATTATTCCCCTGCAGGAATGCAAGAGAGTCTCTTGGTCTGTGTTTGTTCTCCCCACAAAAGCTCTGATTCTAGCACACAAACATTGGAAAGCAGCAGATAGAAGATTAAAAACCTCAGAGCCTCACAGTACTAAGGGCTAGCAGATAGGGAACAGGATATTATTCATAAATTTCAATTAGATATAATACAATATGATTTTTCCCCCCAAAAAGCTCAGAGGCTCACAATACAGCCATGACACCCTCCCACATTAAAATCTACTATGATTTCATCTTGGTTTACCATTGTCAGCCTCTCAGATTTTACCATGTCGTTGAGCCATGGATAACGCTGTATATATTGAAGTTGTATTACTTATCTTGCCACATTTCTAACTGCATTTTAACAAATATTGCATGCTAGATTGAAGATATTCCTTGCACAAATGAAAATTCCCATGATGCTTTAGGATTAATCATACCTGACTTTTTTGCTGATGGTGGTAAATTGCTGCCACCACCTCCACTGCCCCCTCCTCCGGGGCTGCCACTGCCAACACCAGGACCGCCTGGGGAACCAGTTTTTTTACTCAGCAAACTATTGAAGAAGTTAGCTAGGACGCCTTCGCTTGTGGCTCCAGCTACATCAAAAAAGTAGAAAGGTATTTTATATATGAAGAACAACATTTTCCAAACAAATGCTGACTACACAGTTGTTTGCAGTGTTGTAGTACTGGGTTTATCCCAGGATATGAGAAAGACAAAGGTGGGTGAGGTAATATCTTTTATTGAATCAACTTCTGTTGGTGGAAGGTACAAGGTTTCAAGCTTCACCGAGCTCTTCTTCAGGTCTGGAGAAGGAAAACCAAGCATTCAAGCTAAACATGAGGTGAGATAGATTGTCTTACAGATATTTGAGACAGGCTGCAAGCAATGGACAAAGTCCAGATATCCATCCCAAACACATTGACAATCTCATTTTTATCCTCACCCATCATAACTTTATATTCAACAACACTTTGTCCAAACCATGTGAACAGCCATGGGTACTAAAATGCCTCCCCAATATGCCAACCTCCTCATGGACCACCTCGAGGAAAATTTCTGTAAAAATGCATCACAAAACCAACAATATACATAAGTGATATTTTCATCTTCTGGACAGATGACCTAAAAACTCCCTCAAAGATTTCCACCACTACTTCAGCAAACACCACCCATCCATCAAACTCTCTCTAGTACATCCCCACACCAGCATCAATTTCCTGGACACCACAATCAACAATGGATTCCTACAGACAACTATATACAATATACATTCAGATCACCCCTGCAAATCCAGCAATCAGCTTTGATACACCCAGAAATCTGGTATCTACAGCCAGGCACTTAGATACCAAAGAATATGCACCGAAGAGAAGCTCTAGGATTCAAAATTTTAACACACTTACCTTCACCAAATGAGGATGCGCCACTAGAGAAAAGTAGATTGCATCATGGAACAGGCCATACAAATATCCCAGAAGAACCTGCTTCAATGCAGGAAAAACAAGCCCACTGACTGCATACCCCTGGTTGTCACTTATCCCACGACAGAACACACACTCCTTGGGATATCATACAGCAATTAAAAGTTATACTTCATGGGGACCACAGTCTGAAATAAATCTTTTCCGAACCCACTTCTGGCATTCAGATAACTCCCCAACCTTGCTAAGCTCATCAGAAGCAAGACAAGGACACGCCAACTCAAAGGAGCATCAGAGACTGCCAAAACAACAGATGCAAAACCTGCATCTTGCCACTGCTACAATGATCAATATTCCCTTCAACACCATACCTTTCTGGATTCATGGCTCCTACACCTCTCTATTAACATACTGGAATATTTGATGCCCTTGATAAAGGTACACCACAACTACATGGGTGAAACCAGACAACCGCTACGCTCTCGAATGAATTCACACAGAAAAGTGATAAGACAAAAAACACTTTACTACCCACGAGCAAACACTTTTCACAAAAGGATCACCCATATCGGAGTTCTCATTTCTTGTCCTCAAAGGAAACCTGTACAACACCTTCAAAAGATGGGCCTGGGAACTTAAATTCATAACTCTGCTGGACACAAAAACCAAGGGTTTTATGGCCCACTACAACAATTGCAACACATCCTGCTGCCTACTAACCCTCCACTGTCCTACAACTTCAGAGGTGTTAATTGCCCACATCATTTTAAGCTGTCTCCCACAACTTTGGTGACCCCTTTATGTTTAATCTGTCCCACCTTATATTTACCTTGAACACTCTGCTTTCCTTCTCCAGACCTAAAGAAGAGCTCTCTGAGGCTCAAAAGCTTGTCCCTTCCAGCAACAGAAGTTGGCCCAACAAAAGATATTACCTCACCCACCTTGTCTCTTACTTCTGTATTTGTTTATACTGACCTAATATGTGTATTTCAAGTGAGCAGTCAAGAATAGCTCATTTATTCCCACTACATTTTCCCTGCACAAGAAATATACCTTTCATATTAGGATCAATTTTTTTTGAGCCGGTAGGGATGGGTGTGACACTGGCCACGTTGGATGTTACTGATCTGTTTGGTGTCCTAGGGGAGCCTCCAGGAACTCTTGGCGAGGCATCCTACACAAAAGAAGATTGATTATTCAAACTATTTTGTGTACTCAACTTCCAGAAATAAACTATAATCTATACAAGCAGAACTATTCAATTACATTTTGCTATTTTTTCCCACTTTTTTTTTTAAAAGGTACATTTCATACTGATCATGTAATTCAATGGAATATTTGTGCCAAAAAATTAATCTGTTTTAAATAAGAAATCATTCAATGCTGTGAGATACACATTTTTACAGAAAAGGAGTACTTGTGACACCTTACAGACTAACAAATTTATCTGAGCATAAGCTTTCATGAGCTACAGCTCACTTCATCGGAATCATACTGTGGAAAATACAGAAGATGTTTATATACATACAAAAATGTCAGGTTTCAGAGTAGCAGCCATGTTAGTCTGTATTCACAAAAAGAAAAGGAGTACTTGTGGCACCTTACAGACTAATCAATTTATTTGAGCATAAGCTTTCGTGAGCTACAACTCACTTTATCCGATGCATTCAGTGGAAAATACAGGGGGGAGATTTATATACATAGAGAACATGAAACAATGGGTGTTACCATACACACTGTAACAAGAATGGTAACACCCATTGTTTCATGTTCTCTATGTATATAAATCTCCCCGCTGTATTTTCCACTGAATGCATCGGATGTGAAGTGAGCTGTAGCTCACGAAAGCTTATGCTCAAATAAATTGGTTAGTCTCTAAGGTGCCACAAGTACTCCTTTTCTTTTTGTGAATACAGACTAACACGGCTGCTACTCAAACCTGACATTTTTACAGAAGTGAGTACGTATAATGCATTAGCAAAGCACTTGAAAGTTAACGAGGAAAAAAACAACAACAACAAAAAAAAACCCCAACCAGTATTGCAACTAAGAACCGCAGTCCAACAACTAGAGACAAGGCACAGGTGGGCACTCCACCCTGATGAGAGAGTAAAGCAGCTCCGGTTGTTTTGGAAACTGCGTTCACTGGTTCATGGAGAAGCTACACCCAGCTCTCCTTAGTATGAAGGCAAGTTGTGGCAAATACGGTGGAAAGAAGAATTTTTATTAAAAGCAAACAGCGTTGAAAATGTTTAGTACTTTCATTGCCTCACAAAAGCAACTTAATAGGTCATATTACTGAGTAGTTGCTTGTCACTTGGAAAAAAAGGTTACAGGAGCGGTCTTATAATTTTTTCCAAATTTGAACTTAAACAAGTAACGAGTTACATTGCTGAACATTTTATATACTAGTTCCAGAAATCCATCTAAAATGTAGGTATATCTGCAAGTGCGCACACTTTGGAGCTCAATTTCATTCTGAGCTTAAGTATTTTTACAGCAATAAGAAAACTGTAGAAAAGCATTAAGAAAAAGCTTGTACATCACAAGTGCTCTTAGCACTGAAGTCCGTGATCTTCTCATCCAAACATGCTATTATATTAATCAAAACTGAAGAATGCACAATTTTCAGTTTCAGTATTTAAAATCTTTGTTACTAACCACTGGCCTTCCAGCTGCAGTAGGTGGCTGTTTCGCTAATAGAGACTGGAAAAAAAACAAAATATTTTAGACATTACTGTTTGCATTTACTGTAACAAGCTCAAACATAAATGTAATTGAACACCACGTTTAAATGAAACTAATTATCTACCAATGCAAAGTAACTCTACCTGCTGCTTCATAAGAAACACTTGATCATCTTCTGCTACTATTTCTTTTTCATGCACAAACTGCAATATAAAAAAAACATTTCAATATGGTTGTGACTGATGTCATTTAAAAACTAGAGGTTGTCTTTTTCTATTTACAAATTAGTATGAGAAGGCACAAAAAATGCAGGAAATGGACTCAAGACAACATCGTCTTCAACCTAAAGCTGTGCTGGTGCTTTACACATTTTCTAATTGTTAACACGAATTATTGTGACTATAAGGTAACTATCTTCACATGCTGCTAGCTGAACATCTTTACCTCAGCATTTATTTTTAAAGCAAGAGACATTGTTAAAGTGTTTTATTTCGTTAACATTTTTATTACAATTAATAGTTTAGACATGCTCTGTGCAAGGCATTTGTCATAAATATAAAGGGAAGGGTAAACACCTTTAAAATCCCTTCTGGCCAGAGGAAAAACCCTTTCACCTGTAAAGGGTTAAGAAGCTAAAGATAACCTTGCTGGCACCTGACCAAAATGACCAATGAGGAGACAAGATACTTTCAAAGCTGGAGGGGGGAAAAAACAAAGGTTCTCTCTGTCTGTGTTGTTTTTATCGGGACCAGAGCAGGAATGCAGATCAGATCTCCTGTAAAGGGCTAATAAGCAATCTAGCTAGAGATGCATTAGATTCTGTTTTGTTTAAATGGCTGATAAAATAAGTTGTGCTGAATGGAATGTATATTTCTGTTTTTGTGTCTTTTTGTAACTTAAGGTTTAGCCTAGAGGGATTCTCTATGTTTTGAATCTGATTATCCTGTAAGGTATTTACCATCCTGATTTTACAGAGGTGTTTCTTTTACTTTTTCTTCAATTAAAATTCTTCTTTTAAGAACCTGATTGCTTTTTCATTGTTCTTAAGATCCAAGGGTTTGGATCTGTGTTCACCTATGGAAATTGGTGAGGATTTTTATCAAACCTTCCCCAGGAAAGGGGGTGTAAGGGTTGGGAGGATTTTAGGGGGAAAGACGTTTCCAAACGGACTCTTTCCCAATAATATACCGGTTAGACATTTGGTGGTGGCAGTGATAAAGTCCAAGGGCAAAAGGTAAAATAGTTTGTACCTTGGGGAAATTTTAACGTAAGCTGGTAAAAGTAAGCTTAGGAGGTTTGCATGCAGGTCCCCACATCTGTACCCTAGAGTTCAGAGTGGGGAAGGAACCTTGACAGCATTGTTACGTACTTAGTACAAAAGTGTTCAGTTTATAGGGTATGATCTTCTCAGACTGGTCAAAGATCTTGAAAATTTGATTTAGACTGAAGAACCTCACAGTATGTCTGGGGACTAGGTAGGTACTGAAATGCCACCATACTTTACCTTCCTCACCTTTCGAGAGCCTCATAAACAAATTTATCCTCACAACCATCTTGTGATCTAGGAAAATATCTGTTTTACAGAGGGAAAATGAAACAGATGTGACCTTCTCAAGGTCACATGAAATTGATAGTAGAGCTGGAAACTGAACCCAGAAATCCTGAGTCCCAGTTCTAAGCCTCAATCACAAGATCACCCTTCCTCACAACAAATCCTCCGGCAGGGCAAAAAGTGTCTTAAAGCAAGTAAAATTTTACTGAGAATCAGGCCTGAAGTCTATATGCATGTAGAAACAGGTGAATTATTTTCTTGAGCACCTGGTATATTATACTACTACTACATATCTTGTCTTTTCCAGGATTGTGCAGATTATAGTGTCACTTTCCCCATTAAGTATTTGTAAGTAGCTCATGCAGTGGGAAGTTGCAGAATAATCCTAAAATATCAGTTTCATTAGGTGAGAGGTAGAGGTACTGGTCTTCAGTTCCCCTCTCCCCTTATTTGTCCTTTGCTTATGGCATCTCCTTGAATAACTGAGACAGAATTATTTATAAAATGTACTAAGCATAGAAAGTTTGCTGTATATGTCGCACATCCAATATAGATTTATCTTCTTGTTTAATTCCTGGCTTTATTTGCCTACTTTTGGTGTTAAATAGGGTTTACAACCATGAGTTTCTACTACAGAATACAGGAAATAGGGAAGAGTTAAGACTTTTTTAATTCATAAGAAATTTATAAAGGCATTTTAAACACTCAGGTTTGCTGAGAGTTAGTACATTCTGAATCTAACTCATAAATCAATGCAATTTAACTTTCCAAAAGAGCAGAAGTTAGATGCAAGCATACGCATCTTTAGAATGCTGTAGCTGTAGTGCTAGAGGAAGACACTTTTAAATACAATGCTCCCATCTGAAGTTTGAATGGAAGCTCATAGTCAAAGATGCTTCAGAGACTACTGGATACCTTTCCAATTTTAATTTGATAAAATATGAAACTGAAACGGATTTAACATTCCTAACCGGATTTTCCTACTAGAAATGAGAAGATAAGTCTGAAAGAAGTCAAGCTGCCTCAGCTTTGCTGTTAAATGTAGTAGCTGGGCTTCTGGCTTCATTTATAGCTACAGCTCATAAAAACTGAACAAAAAAATTTAAAAAGGAGTGAGGGAAAAGTTTAATAAACTTCACAAATGTCATCATCCTCTTTTAAATAGTGGGTGCAGGCATACCACATACATATCTGAGATTATTTGAGGCTGTGATTTCTTAACAGTTTCATAAACACTGGCACAATGGCAAAAAGGCACAACAGGCCTACCTAAATTAGATGTTTTAATGTTGCATTTTATTACATTATATGAGGTCCATTCAATTTGCCTGCTTTTGAAAAAAAATCTGAGTTAGTAAACTGTTTTGGGGGCATATTATAATGAAAATGTTGACCTATAATGTTTGGTCCCATTTGGAAACTAAAGATGTATCTGTATATCTTGGAAAATACATTACAACTGCACCAGTAAACGAGCATAAGAGATTTATGTTTCTCTGAGTATGGCAGCAACTTTAATGGTTTAACTGCCATAGTTTGGCAAAGCAAAGCATCAAACTTCAGTGAATATCTACAAAGGAAATGTAATGGAGGAGTGTTAACAAGGCCACTTTACCTTGAATGCTCCCTTGAAATCTGATAATTACTCATGCTAAAAAACCCCCCAAAACAAACAGTTACTCACCTTCTTGTAACTCTTGTTCTTCGAGATGTTCATGTCCAGTCTAATCAGGTGTGTGCGCACACGCACAGCAGCCTGAAGATTCCCCCCCAGCAGTATCCGTCAGGTCGGTCTGGGCACCCTCTGGAGTGGTGCCATCATTGTGCTCAACATAGGGCCCTAGTAAGTTCCCACCCCCTCAGTTCCTTCTTGCTGGCTACTCCAACAGAGGGGTAGGCGGGTGGGTATTGGAATGGACATGAACAACACATCTTGAAGAACAACTTTTTTCTTCAAGTGCTTGTTCACGTCAATTCCAATCAGGGGACTCCCAAGCCTAAATTCAGGAGGCAGTGTCAGAGCTGTCCACTGACTGGAGCACTGCTCTACCAAAGGCCGCATCATCTCTGGCCTGCTGGGTAATCACATAATGTGCGGTGAAAGTACGTATGGAGGACCACGTCGCCACTCTGCATATTTCCTGGGTCAGGACTTGCACCAAGAACGCTGCTGAAGAAGCTTGCGCCCTAATGGAGTGCGCTGTGAGCGGAGGGGCAGGCAACTCTACCAGGTTATAGCATTCACGGTTGCATGGCATGATCCACGAGGAAATTCACTGGGAGGAGAACAGAAGACCCTTCATCCTGTCTGCCACAGCCACAAACAGTTGAATGGACTTCCTAAACGGTTTCGTTCTTTCCATGTAAAAGGCTAGCGCTCTCTGGACATCCAATGAGTGAAGCCTCTGCTCTCTGCCGCTTGAGTATGACTTATGATAGAACACTGGGAAGAAGACGTCCTGGTTGATGTGAAACTGGGAGACAACCTTCAGGAGGAAAGCTGGATGTGGCCTGAGCCGAACCTTGTCCTTATCGAACACTGTGTAAGGGAGCTCTGATGTTAGGGCCTCGAGCTCAGACACCCTCCTGGCTGAGGTTATCGCTACCAGAAACGCCACGACAGGTAGAACAGGGAACACGTCGCCAGTGGTTCAAAGGAGGACCACCCATCAATTCGGAAAGGACTAGATTGAGGTCTCAGGTCAGGGTCGGCTGCTGGACGTGCAGACATGGCCTGTCAAGACTTTTCAGGAAATGGCTGACCATAGGGTTAGCAAACACTGATCAGTCCTCTGAACCTGGATGGAAAGCAGAGGTGGCGGACACGTAAACTCTTATTGATGACACAGTCCCTGCAGCTTGAGATGGAGAAGGTAGTCCAGTATGAGTGGTATAGAGACAAGCATCTGGGACGAGTGATGCTGTGCCAACCAGAATGAGAATCTCTTCCACTTTGCAAAGTAGGTAGCCCTGGTGGAGGGTTTCCTACTGCCAAGGAGGACTTGTCTAACTGGGTCTAAGCAGGAGAGCTCTGTGGGGTTCAGTCATGGCACTTCCATGCCGTGGGGTGCAACGACTAGAGGTTCAGGGGCTGCAGATGGTGGTGATCCTGAGTTATTAAGTCCAAGAGGAGCAGCAAGGTAACTGGGGCTTCCATGGACATTTCTAGGAGAGATGTGTACCAGTGTTGGTGGGGCCAGGCTGGAGCTATCAATATCACTGAAGTCTCTTCCGTCCATATCTTGAGGAGCACCTTGTGAACGAGACAGATGGTCAGGAACGTGTAAACAAGTTGGCCTCCCCATGGGAGAACGCATGTGTTCGCGAGGCAGCCCACTCTGTGATTCAGGAAGGAGCAAAAAACTGTCGGCACTTCCTGTTGCATCGCCTGGCAAACAGATCCATCTGGGGAAAGTCGCAGCATTGGAAGATTGAGTTCGCAATGTCCGGGCATAGGACCACTCGTGGCCGTGAAAAGACCTGTGGAACTCGTTCTGTACTCCTGGGAGGTACGATGCTTGCAGGTGTATCAAATGAGCTACACAAAAATCCATAGTGTGAGGCGCATGCACCCCTGTTTGTTGATATAGAACATCACCATGGTGTTGTCTGTCATGACTGATACACATCTCCCTGCCAAGTGGGCTCGGAAAGTCTGGCATGCCAGACGCACTCCGACTGATGCGGAGAGCGAGTTCTGCCTGAGACCAGAGGCCTTGTGTCCTGAAGTCTCTCAGATGTGCTCCCCAGCCCAAGTCTGGAGCATCCATCACTAGCGAGAGGGATGGCTGAGCACCGGTGAAGGGGACCCCTGCACACACTACCTGTGGGTTGAGCCACCACTGGAAAGAGTTGAGGACAAGGCGAGGCAGAGTTACAACCCTGTCCAAACTGTCCCGAGCCGGCCAATACACCAAGGCTAGCCACGATGGGAGAGGCCGGCGTCTGAGCCTGGTAACATAGGTACAAGAAGGGGTTGCGATGGTGGCAGCGTCAGGGAGCCATGGAGCTACTCCCGATCCTGCTGATACCAACAGCACTGGAGGTGGTATGAAAGTGGCCAAAGCCACCGATGCTGCCCTGGAATGCAACCCTTGGTGAAAGGCCCAGGGAGTCCAAAAGGGCCACTGTGCTGGGGACTGCCACTGTATGGACCATGGTGCTGGTCTTGTGAGGACCTGAACCATCTACTTGTGATCCTACGAAATCGATACGAGTCCGACTCAGAGGTCTCAGAAAAGGATGACCACGGAGGAGCGGTATTTCGAGGCGTCCAGGGTCCGCACCGAGGGCTCGGGGACCGACTAAGCTGCTGACCCTGTTCTGGCGCCGGGGAGCAGTGCAGCGGGGATGGAGACTGCCAGGCCATCATTGCAGGCTTTCCCCTTGATGGTGCCGGGGGGAGCGACCAGTGCTGGCGACCTCTCCCGTCTAGGTGGGGAGAACGGTGCTGTGAGCTGGAGCTGGTCCTGGGCTGCCTCACACATCTCCGGGGTCAACGGGAGGTGAAGTTGTCGGCTTGGCCTCGGCCAGTGAGAAGTGTCCGGACTCGACCGCCCTTCCACGGGGCAGGAGTCGACGCGACCGTCTCTGGCAGCGAAGCTGATGTAGTGTGGCCCAGCGCGGGTCTCACAATGGCCAGCTCCTTGGGTCTAGCCTGGGGGGAAGTGGCCCTCTTCTGCGGCACTGATGATTGAGACCAATGCCTGCCTGCGGCATGTGAGCCACAAGTGGAGCCATGACAGTGCCAAGAGTCCTTGTCTTTACTCAGCACTGATCCCCGTGCCAACGGTGCTGGGGCACTGCATACTGAGGAGGTATTTGGTGCCGGGTCCGCCAATCCAGGGTCGGACTGGGGCTGGAGTGCCACTTCCATTAGTACGATCTTCAGGCACTGATCTCTAACCTTCAGTGTCCTGGGGCGAAACCCCCTGCAGATCCTACAGCGATCCTTTTGATCCTTCGAACACAAAGTTTGAGGATTGCTTCTGGGCATACACTTGCCGCAGACCTCACAGACTTTGAAGCAAGGAGACCACGGCATGCCCTAGCACCTGGATAGCACTGGAGAGGAAACCCCTCCAAAGGAAACCTAAGCAAAGTACCTACTAACTACTTAACACTAACTACAGAACTAATGAAAACTATATACAGACTGCCAAATGCGCTTGTCACAACAAGAGCAAGGGGAAGTTCCAGCTAACTGTCACGGGTGGTAAGAAGGGAATGAGGGGGTGGTGGGTCGGTACTGAGTGACATGATGGCACCACACTATGGGGCGCTCAGACAGATTTGATGGATATTGCTAGGAAAAATCTTCTGGCTGCCGCGTGCGCACGCACACACACCTGATTGGAATTGACATGAACAAGCACTCGAAGAAGAACAATCTGTTCCATCTTGTATTTAGCTGTGACACTCTTGGTATGTCTACACTGCAACTAGACACTTACAGCTGGCCCAGGCCAGCTGGCTCTGGCTTATGGGGCTCAGGCTGTGGGGCTGTAGTGGAGACTTTCCTGCTCAGGTTGCTGCCCAAGCTCTGGGATCCTCCCATCTTGCAGGATCCTGGAGCCCAGGGGTCTTCACTAAATTAAATAGCCCAACTGCCCAAGCCCTGAGAACCAGAGACAGCTAGCATGGGCCAGCCGAGGGTTTTTAATTGCAATGTAGACATTCCTCCAGAGTAAGTTTCCTAGACCTGAAGAGGTCTGAATAACCTCGAAACCTTGTCTCTCTCACCAAAAGGAGTTGGTCCAATAAAAGATATTATCTCACCCACTTTGTCTCGCTAACTAAGAAGCAACTAAATCAAGAAGTTTTCTATTTACATCTTCAGTGTTTCTATAATGTGGATCTTAAATCAATGAGCCAGGGATACGTTAGCATTTGGAGAAGACCGCTGTTATAGATTACACTTTTGGGGAGAAGGGAAGACACCAGCCACCCTGACTCACTACTGAGTTTATAGTTTGAGATTATGAGGTCAGTAACTGACACCTGGGGCACTGCAGCCTGATTTAGTTTGGTTCCATACACCCCAATGGCTAAATGATTTTACCCCCTGTATCTTTTTCTACTGGTGAAGAGAACAGAAGGGTTTTTAAATAGCTATTTTACCAGGTAATCCTAGACATTTTAAGAGGTGGGCTTTAAGGTTGTATTTCTGAATTTTCATCAACAGTTTTCCTTTATTCTGAAGAAAGTTCTACAGAGAATAATGGCAATAGGGAGAGAGCTAGAATTAAGATAAACTGAGACTTGTGTATGCAGATTTCTTAACTATGTCTGAACATAGGACATAGATCCTACCTGGAAGGCTGTTCCTTCATTTTCACCACATCCACCATCCAGAGGATTGTCTACAGATCCAGTTCAAGTCACCTCCATGAAGGTAGAGGCATAAGAATACAACCCATCATGAACAGTTTGAGTTAGATGTTTATGCCACTTCCAAAGCTGCTGTTGGAACCAGCACCTGCTCAGATTGAGCAAAATAAGCCAGATACTGAGGGGAGTGGTGTGCTATATGCAGCAACACCCATCTGTTTCTTCCTCTCCATGTTGCACAGCAACTAACTATAACAACGCAAACAGTAAGTAATGAAAGCTTGTTACTGGTGGCTTTCAAGAGGAAGCAGAAAGCAAACTGGGTAACTCACATAAGGAAGGTAACCAGAAAACGAACAATAAGTGGTTAATAAGCATGTGTCATTTGTGGTTAATAAGCATGGGGTAGCCAACCAAGGGAAGGGAGAAATGCTCTAAAATATGGCAACCAAGACGCAACGTCTGTTATATTCCTACACGTTAACAAAACAGGTTTCCTTTGAAAGATACTGAAATCAAATTACCTTTCTGACAGGTGGTTTTGTTATGATATCTTCAAAACTGTCATCTGCTTTTAGTGTCTGAAAGTTTTCATGTAGTATTCCTATCTTCTTGTCATTATCCCATCCTGCAGGGCTTAAGGTAAACAAATACAGACATTGATCTTCAAATTTAAATATTCACTTGGTTGTTCCCTAATACCCAATATCAACCTGTGGATAAAGATTACCATTGTTGAAAACCAAAACAAAAGTTTTAATAACTGCCTTCTTCTACATCAGCCAGTGATTAGCAGCATCAGCTATCTGAAGTATTTTTATTTTGCTCAGTGTAATACATTGGAGAAGTGATTTTCTCCTGGTGGAACATTCCACTTTAAAAATTGGCTTGACACTTCCTCCCTCCAAAACAGTGTCTGCTCACCAACAGTTTTAACCCATTAACTAACAATCCAGAAAAACCCAAACTTGTTCTTACTGTGAATTTGTAACACTTAACACACAAATTTAGTGAATGTTAATGTTGAAACAAAATCGAAATAGCTTTATAGAACTACTCTTATATACACTATACTGTGTAGATACAAATGTATACATGAATGAATATTTAATAATTAAGATAAACTTACATAAATACTGCATCTTTTTCCACAACAGCAGCAGATACATTAAAAGGAAATCCATATAATTTCTGGACAATATATCTATACACTAAATCAATATTTTTATTTTCCTTTACTGAAGTGTAAATAAGCGCTGCACCATCTGAACACATTTGTTAAAAGAAAATCAGGAGTTTTATTAGCTCAAGCTAACAGTTAACTAATCTTTTTAGAACACTGCTCACTGTTTCCAAAAGCAAATTTTATAACCGCTAGAACTATTCAAAGAAAATTTCTATTTGAAACTAACCTTAATTTTATAAACTCATTTAGAGACTGAAAAAGCCAGACAAAATAAATACCTCTACTCAGCAAGTCAATTGTACATTGTAGCTTTTATAGCAGCAACAGGCTCTTCTAACTCCCCAAAGAAAAGCCCACAATGCTACCACAACATTCATGGTAAACTATCAAAGTTGGTTATCTCAAAAGTACTAAACGAACCAGCAGATATTGCCAAAGTCCTCTTAATTCCTCCTAGAAATTCTTTTTAAAGGAGCAGAGTTGTACCGTATAAAATGAAGGTATACGTTTCCCTATACGGGGTGAGTATAATGCCAACACAGATGTGCAGTTAGCTGATGTGTCTGCCAACACCAATATGACACTAAGATGGTGTTGCTCTTTCAGAGTCTTTAAAGTTTTTAATTATGAAATTTCTCTAAATAGCGGTATATCAGTCTTTAAATTATGTAACAAATATTAAGAAAAATGTTTAACACTTAAAGTGCTTTGTCCTCTCTAAGTGCTCTACAGAATCATGAAATAATGTTGGAAGTATTTAGAGAGTCTGGCAAACTTAAAACAATTGAAACTTGGATATTAGAAGCTGAATATCTCCAAAAAAGGTAAAGGGCACATTTCAGTATGTGTAGTTCAACTCATAAAACTTTCCTTTTTCATAATGACCAGGAAAATATCCAGTGGGATTTCTAATACCTATTTGATAGATTTATATCCTATATTTAAAAAACCTCAAGTTATACACATAGGAGTATAGTTACATAAACTAGCTATCACTTAATATCCTCCCTTCCACCTTTTTGGTTATATCCATTTGTATTGTACTGGGTGTTAATTCTACAATTTGGTCTGCTGGCATAGATCCCAACTGGAGGATGGGGTCTTAAATTATAAACTGCTTGGGGCAGGCACTGTGCCAATCCTGACTGGGGTCTCAAGTTCTTGAACTATAATTTGTCCACAAATGCTAACTTCTCTACAATCTTGTCGACACTACCTTTCTTAACATTGCCCTTCACTGCAGCTCCAATGCTGGTATAATAGTGCGGACAAGCTGCTGGAATTTTAAATGTCCTCTAGACCTGCTCTTTGCAAGGTTAGATGACTAGGGGTAAAATTGTGTATAGTACAGTTGAATCTCAGAGTTACCACAGATGCGTCCGAGCATGGTGTGGGAGCAGTTTTAATGCAGAAAGGACCTGATCAAGAATTCCACCCTGTAGTGTTTCTCAGCAAAAAACTGTCTGAGAGGGAAAGCAACTGGTCAGTCACTGAAAAAGAATGTTACGCCATTGTCTACGCTCTGGAAAAGCTACGCCCATATGTTTGGGGACGGCGTTTCCACCTGCAAACCGACCATGCTGCACTGAAGTGGCTTCACACCGTCAAGGAAACTAACAAAAAACTTCTTCGGTGGAGTTTAGCTCTCCAAGATTTTGATTTCGACGTCCAACACATCTCAGGAGCTTCTAACAAAGTGGCTGATGCACTCTCCCGTGAAAGTTTCCCAGAATCAACTGGTTAAAATCGTCCTTGAGATGTGGAAAATATTGTTAGTCTTTATGTACTTGGTAGTATGTTTAGAGATGCATGTGTCTTATTAACTCTGTTTTTCCTAGAGCTCCAGGAAGAAATCCCAGCCAGTGTTTCACCCTAGCTGAGATTTGGGGGGCGTGTCATAAATATAAAGGGAAGGGTAAACCCCTTTGAAATCCCTCCTGGCCAGGGGAAAGCTCCTCTCACCTGTAAAGGGTTAAGAAGCTAAAGGTAACCTTGCTGGCACCTGACCAAAATGACCAATGAGGAGATAAGATACTTTCAAAAGCTGGGAGGAGGGAGAGGAACAAAGGGTCTGTGTGCTGCTTCTTGCCAGAGACAGAACAGGAATGGAGTCTTAGAACTTTTAGTAAGTAATCTAGCTAGGTATGTGTTAGATTATGATTTCTTTAAATGGCTGAGAAAAGAATTGTGCTGAATAGAATAACTATTTCTGTCTGTGTATCTTTTTTGTAACTTAAGCTTTTGCCTAGAGGGGTTCTCTATGTTTTTGAATCTAATTACCCTGTAAGATATCTACCATCCTGATTTTACAGGGGGGATTTCTTTATTTCTATTTACTTCTATTTTTTATTAAAAGTCTTCTTGTAAAAAACTGACTGCTTTTTCATTGTTCTTAGATCCAAGGGTTTGGGTCTGTGGTCACCTATGCAAATTGGTGAGGCTTTTTATCCAACATTTCCCAGGAAAGGGGGGGTGCAAGTGTTGGGAGGATTGTTCATTGTTCTTAAGATCCAAGGGTCTGGGTCTGTAGTCACCTAGGCAAATTGGTGAGGCTTTTTACCAAACCTTGTCCAGGAAGTGGGGTGCAAGGTTTTGGGAAGTATTTTGGGGGGACAGACGCGTCCAAACAGCTCTTCCCCAGTAACCAGTAATTGTTTGGTGGTGGTAGCGGCCATTCCAAGGATAACGGGTGTAATATTTTGTACCTTGGGGAAGTTTTGACCTAAGCTGGTAAAGATAAGCTTAGGAGGTTTTTCATGCAGGTCCCCACATCTGTACCCTAGAGTTCAGAGTGGGGGAGGAACCTTGACAGAAACTGAGGTTGTTCATAACTCTGAAATGTTTGTAACTCTGAAAAAACGTTATGGTTGTAAACTTCTAAAAGTTTACAACTGCACATTGACCTCATACAGCTTTGAAACTTTACTATGAAGAAAAATGCTGCTTTCCCTTTATTTTTTTAGTTTATGTTTAACATGGTACTGTATTTACCCTTTTTTTTTTTTTGGTCTCTGCTGCTGCCTGATAGCATACTTCTGGTTCCAAATGAGGTATGTGGTTGACTGGTCAGTTCGTAACTCAGATTCTACAGTAATGTTCCCATTTGTGTTAGAACAATGTTGGGAACTTAAGAAAAATGCTGACACTCAGCTTGAGCATGAGCTCTGTATCCACATGCCTCTAAGGTAAGCAAAGCCAGCTTATCCTTCCACGTAGAGTTATGCATTTTTCCTACATCTTTAATATTTGAAAAGTCTTGGAGAACTATTCAGTATTGCAAAAGACTGATCCAATAGTCAGGCCAAAATGATTACATGCCTTATAATCAAGTGTACTTGAAGTATATTCAAATGTAAACTGAAGTGAGAATTATCTTGCTGTTGGTAGGCTATTTCAGGGATCATCTTAAACTCAGTTTTAGGGCAACTATTCAGCATTTGATTATGAAAGGGTTAGTGAAAGGAAATCTAGGAAGCCATGGACAAGAAGGTATGCTGGACTTCTCTTCCCGATACCCCTGTTTAAAAAAAATAAATAAATAAAAAATCCACAACACTTGACAGTATAAAGAAGGTTAAACCTGACATGGCCCAGCATAACAGAATCTTCCCTAGGGACCTCGGTTCAGTTAAACCAGTCACTCAGTGATGGACTCAGGCTAGGTCCTAGAATAACTGTGTTCAAGCCACATAAGTTTGTCACAATTTGGATCTTATAAGGATTACAGATATGCCATTATTACGCATTTCAAACTTTAAAGGATACATTGTAAACAAAATCGTCGGATATGTGACTGAATGAAGTCAAAGTGTTCATCTCTGTAGTCATGTTCTTTTTCCAGGAGACTAATGGCATCACACTGTCAAGTTAAAAAACAACAAGCAAGCAATATTGCATGTTCAGCATCTTTTAAAAATAGCAATGTTGTTACTCCTCTAGTTAGCAGATAAAAAACAAAAGAAAACCTATAAAGACATTTAATCACCTAAACGGAACAAATTAAGGAACACATTTTTGAACCTACAGCTGATGCAGGCAACATTAAAACCAGCACTAAAGGCAGGGAGTTACAACTGGCTATGGAATGGCAAGAATTGCAAGTTTTTCAGCTGCAGTGAAAGACTCACTAGAGGCCTGTATGGATACAAAAACATGTATCCGCATCTGTGGATTTGCAGGGCTCTACACCGTCACCAGGCTGCGGCTCTAAGAGGCAACCCCTGTCCCTGGCCGGAGCTGGGTTGGGGACAGCCGTGCAGAGGCCGCGCAGAGTCACGGATCCTCCACCTGCCCTTGGCCGGGCAGGGACACAGCCATGGCCTGCTCTCAGGCTCTGCCCTCCCCCCACACACCTCAGGCAAGTGGAGGGTTCGCTGTGGCTCCCCAGCTGGGCTCCATGCTGGCCTGGCTTGGGGGGAGGGGGAGGTGACCTGTGGAGCTGCTTGGGCTCCCTGCCGAGGGCAGCTGGAGCATCCGCCGTGGCTCCCCACAGCTGCCCACCCAGCTCTTACAATGGCTGGGCTGGGCTGCGACTCCGAGAGCTGCCCATCCTGGCCAGAGCCGGGTCAGGAAAAGCTGTGCTGGCAGCTGTGGGGAGCCTGGGTCATGCCACCTGCCCTAGGCGGGGGGCCTGATCAGCCCCCAGCTCGTGTCCCTGCCCCCCCCAGCTCCCTGCCCAGGGCAGGTGGAGGGTCCGCACCATGGTTCCCCACAGCTGCCTGCCTGGCTTTTACTGTCGGAGCCATGCACAAATACAAAATTTGTATCCCCATCTGCGTTATCCACAGAAACGATCCACGGATATAAAGCAGATACCCACAGATTTGCAGGGCTCTAAGAATCACACAGTGGAGGACTGCACCTATGCTGAAATCAAAACATGGTACTCTCTGCAGTGGGTTTAGCTATTGTAGTATCAGGGCCAACGAAACACCTAGACATACAAAAATGCTATCTAGCTCTGCAATCAAAAAAAACCCAAAACACACACACACCCCACAACAAACAAACAAGGTTTTGACTAAAAAAATTAAAGCACTGGCCAAGTGGTGAACTGACAGTAATAGCTTATTCCCTCATTCCCTGAGATAGGACAAACTGAAAATACAGCTTGCTTATGCCCATGGCCATTGAAGGGCCAAAAGGAAATGGATCCCAAGAGAACCATACCCAAATCTACCTTGCTAAGAAGGTGGGTTACTCAACTACTTATGAAAGTTAGGGAGAAGAGATATATCAGAAGAATCCTAAAAACTGAGCAAATTAGTTGAAACAATAGTAAAGAATAAAACTGTCAGGCACACAGAAGAACAAATTGTTGGGCAAAAGTCAACATGGTTTCTGTAAAGGCAAATCAGGTCTTACTAATCTACCAGAGTTCTTTGAAGGGGTTAACAAACATGTGGACAAGGGGGATCCAGTGGACATAGTGTACTTAGATTTCCAGAAAGCCTTTGACAAGGTCCCTCAAAGGTTCTTACGTAAACTAAGTAGTCAGGGGATAAGAGGGAAGTTCCTTTCATGGATTGAGAACTGGTTAAAAGACAGGGAACAAAGGGTAGGAATAAATGGTAAATTTTCAGAATTGAGAGGGGTAACTAGTGGTGTTCCCCAAGGGTCAATCCTAGGACCAATCCTATTCAACTTATTCATAAATGATCTGGGGTAAACAGAGAGGTGGCAAAGTTTGCAGATGATACTAAACTGCTCAAGATAGTTAAGACCAAAGCAGACTGTGAAGAACTTCAAAAAGATCTCACAAAACTAGGTAACTGGGCAACAAAATGGCAAATGAAATTTAATGTGGATAAACGTAGAGTAATGCACTTTGGAAAAAACCACCCCAATTATACATACAATATGATGGGGGCTAATTTAGCTACAACTAATCAGGAGAAAGTTCTTGGAGTCATCGTGGATAGTTCTCTGAAGACGTCCACGCAGCGTGCAGTGGCAGTCAAAAAAGCAAACGGGATGTTAGGAATCATAAAAAAGGGATAGAGAATAAGACGGAGAATATCTTATTGCCCTTATATAAATCCATGGTACGCCCACACCTTGAATACTGCGTACAGATGTGGTCCCCTCATCTCAAAAAAGATATACTGGCATTAGAAAAGGTTCAGAAAAAGGCAACTAAAATTATTAGGGGTTTGGAACGGGTCCCATATGAGGACAGATTAAAGAGGCTAGGACTTTTCAGCCTGGAAAAGAGGAGACTAAGGGGGGATATGATAGCGGTATATAAAATCATGAGTGGTGTGGAGAAAGTGAATAAGGAAAAATTATTTACTTGTTCCCATAAGAACTAGGGGCCACCAAATGAAATTAATGGGCAGTATGTTTAAAACAAATAAAAGGAAGTTCTTCTTTACACAGCACACAGTCAACCTGTGGAACTCCTTGCCTGAGGAGGTTGTGAAGGCTAGGACTATAACAGGGTTTAAAAAGAGAACTGGATAAATTCATGGAGGTTAAGTCCATTAATGGCTATTAGTCAGGATGGGTAAGGAATGGTGTCCCTAGCCTCTGTTTGTCAGAGGGTGGAGATGGATGGCAGGAGAGAGGTCACTCGATCATTACCTGTTAGGTTCGCTCCCTCTTGGGCGCCTGGCATTGGCCACTGTCGGTAGACAGGATACTGGTCTGGATAGACCTTTGGTCTGACCCAGTATGGCCATTCTTATGTTCTTTCTTATGAAATATTAATGCAGAAACACCTAAACTACTAACCAAAGAACTCAACTCAGTTTTTTTGCAATCCTCTCCATTTACAGAGGGAGATCAGAGTACATGAAAATGTGCCAAGTCAATTTTAACAAGTTCAGCAAGATGTAAAAATCCTACCCAAAAGATGGAATTGTATTTGTGTAATTTGTTTTAAAGAAACCCTGTAGATGTGGATGTAGATGTGGTGATGGTGGCATTTTCTGTAGCCATGTCAGATTTATTTTGGAAAGCCGAGGCACATCACAGAACTGTTTCTGTTAGCAGAAGTGAACCAATCAGTCATTAAATGAGAATTCAACTTCCTGGTCTGCGCGCTCATGTGTGCGCGCACTCACACAAAAAGGTGAAAATCTGCTTGACTAACAGATGTACCACGAGTATGAATCAGTCTCAAGGGATAACTATTTTGATATAGCTCAGAATACGTTTGTTTTTTTTTATTTGCAAAATTTGGTTCTTCTGCTCTTGATACCAATGTCTTTGAATACTATGCTCATTTTGCTTGATTAAATCAATCTTCATAAGATTCACTAGAATTAGGATGATAGAGATGTTAACAAGGTATTTTTTTAATTTATAAATTGATGACCTGCCTATGATCAAGTACTGTCAGCTGCTTTTAGTTACATCTTACACATCTAACCTGAGGACATAAAAGTAAACCAATTACTAAGACTTCAGGAAAAATCTAAAATTTGGAAATTCCTGACTTTAGAATGCTTGATTTGCAACATATCTGAAGTAAAAGAATACAAAAACTAGCATCTCATGTCTAGATATCTTTGTTTACTAGCATCAACGTTCAGAAAAGTGTTAATTCATTTCAAGGGAGAAAAATGCCTAGGCTCCACAAAAAGTGGCTCTTAAAAAATTCTTATCAGGGAAAAAACAAAGTATTCAGAATGCAGAGTGCTTTTTTCAGTTTAGAAAAGCCAAATATTGTCAGCCACCCGTAACCAGAAGCACAGTTTTAAAGTAAAATATACAAAAACAATTCTAAAAACCTGAAACAAACCTTTGTACAAACTACTACTACTGGAATGCCTAAGTTACATGTTAGCGTATCTGCACCCAACGGCAAAATCACACTGTCATCTTTGTCTTCTTGTATTGACATATTTCTTCTTTGTGGAGAAGCTGGAAAATCCTCTCCTGGTTCTATATATTCTTGGAAATCTCTTACCACTGAAATGAAAGAAAAATATTTATCTATAATGGCAGCCACTTATTTCAACAATAATTATTCCCATTGCCAAAATCCACTTACTGTACACTATATAGTAAGTGTTTGTTCATGTTTAAAAAGCTCAACAAAAATGCATGAAATGCTGCCAATAACGATTGGCCTGAGCAGTGCAGAAGAATACTAGTAAGTCCAGTATCTGATACATCCATGACTGGAAAGAAGCATACAGCAAGAGATTAAGTTTACTAAAGCATTATAAGAACACAGTCAATACACAGGACACTATAAATCCAACTATTGTTTAGATTCTACTGTGGAAGTGCCGAGAGGTCTCAGTTTCCCACTGCAATAGGCACTACACACCCTATGAATATGTAAGTTCTGCTCTTTGAGGCAGGGACTAAAGTATATCATGAAACAGAGTGGATATAAGCAGATGAGGGTGGATGGCAATACTGAGAATTATGATTAGCAGAAGCAGCAGTATTCACAGTAGACAAGTTGCCTAGCTGTTGTGTTATGCCAGTGAAACTAAAATTAGGAATGGTCATCCAAATTTTTACATCTCTTTACAAATGCACAGTAAAAAGCAACAAAAATAAAAGGGAATATACCACAGTAAGACAGTTATACTTTGTATAACAACAAAGTATACTACTTTCACTACCGATAGAACAACTATCTATTGTGAGTTGGTAAAGTGAACAAACCCCTTCACCTGACAGACCACAAAGTAATTTCATTTTATTTTAGCCACTGTAGTGTTTAACACTATATCCTGAATATTTTAACACTATAGTAGGAAGGAGTGTCACTACAGAATTTTTCTATTATATCTGAAAGCCTAAACCAGACCATATTATTTGGGTGAATTACAAACTGTATGGATTAACAAAAAGTACAAAGAACTTCTACTAAACTCTACTATTGAAACTTCTTTTTGTAAAGTTCACTGTGGTACAGAGAAGAACGACTAGGGAACAGGTAGAATAGTGGTAGATAAAAAGATAAGAATTTCGTGTAGAGATTGAATTTTAGCAGTATAAATTTCACTTAAAACATTAAGAAAAGCTTAAGGCGGCATGACTAGGCATTCCAAAGTTAGTAAGTGATAACACCATAAGGTTGTACCCTCAACTCTACCCTCCTGCACGCATGCAATAGTCTAATAACATAACCACATTTTATTCCTCAAAAACACCATATTTTCTACAACCTTAGACATTCAAACTTTTTTCAGTTTTGTACATATGCATATTCTTTTCTTAAAGTTATGTATTTTACTAATTTTGTAAACACATTTTCACAACAGCCACAGCGCCTGCTTTAGCTGCATTTCAGACAGTGAGATGGTTAATTATGAGATTAATTTCATAAAAATTTGCTGGTACAGCAGGACATTATAATTCACAACTATTAGCTTATGTTATTCATACCCTTTGACCACTATTCTCTTATGTTATTCAATTACATTAAAATTCTCTGGGTGAAGACAAAAGGGAAAAACCTAGGGGCATCATCATGGTAGGGGTATAGACTACCAAATCAGGAGGAAGACACGGATGAGGCATTTCTAGAACAAAGAGCACATACCCAAAACACAAGACCTGGATAGTAATGGGGCATTTTATCTACCCAGGTACATGTTGGTACAGTAATATGGCAAAATAATCTCCTATGAGTTCTGGGAATACATTGGAGTCAACTTCCTATTTCAGAAGGTGGAGGAAGTAACGAGGGGGAACCCATTTTAGACTTGATTCTGACTAACAGGGAAGCATTGGCTGAATCTGAAGTTAGAAGGGAATTTAAATGAAAATGATCATGAAATGATGATTTCATGATTCTAAGAAAACCGGGTCAGAGCAACGGAATAAGGAAAAAGGACTTAAAAAAACTGAACTTTAACAAACTCAGAGAACTGGTAGGTAGGGTCCCATGGGAAGCATATCAAGGGGGAAAAAGGACTTCAGGAGAGCTGGCGGTTTCTCAATGAGATATTAAAAGCACAACAGCAAACTGTCCCAATGAGAAGGAAAAAATAGGAAGAATAGTAAAAGATCAATTTGATTCCACCAGGAGCTCTTTAACAACCTGAAAATCGAAAGGGAATCCTACAAAAAATAGGAACATGAACAAATTATAGAGGATGAATAAAATAGAATAGCGGAAGCACATAGGGACAAAATCAGAAAGGCAAAGGCACAAAATAAGTTACACCTATCAAGGGACATAAAAGGCAACAAGATAGATAATGTACTATAATACACCTCTGCCTCGATATAACGCGATCCAATATAACACAAATTCGGATACAACGCGGTGAAGCAAAAATGGTTTTCTGTCTTGTCTATAACATTGGTTCTCAAACTGAGGGTCGTGACCCGGTTATGTGGGGGGTCGCAAGCTCCGACCCCGGCAGGGGCGTGCGGCTGAGAGCCCCGACCCTGGGCTTGATGTGAAGGACATCATCAGATGCACCATTTCTAAAAAAACACCAAGAATAAAACTTCTTGTGTCAAATACTGTATTAATAACGGAAATGCTTGAGGCCAAAATAAGTTCAATGTAACGCGTTTTCACCTATAATGCGGAAAGATTTTTTGGCTTCTGAGGACCACGTTATATTGGGGTAGAGGTGCATATTAGGACCAAACAAAAGATGAAGGAAAGCGTGGGTCCACTATTTAGCAGAGAAGGAGAGCTAATTATGGATAGTATCAAGAAGGCTGAGGTGTTAAATCCCTATTTGGTTTCAGTCTTCACTAAAAAGGTTAACTGTGACCAGATGCTTAATACAATATTAACAAGTAGGCAGGAACACAAGCCAGAATACAGTAAGAAGATGTTAAAGAATATTTAGGTAAGTTAGATGTATCCAACTCAGTAGGCCCTGATGAAATTCATTCTTGGGTACTTAAGGAACTAACTAGCTAAAGCAATCTCAGAACCAATAGCTATTATCACTGAGAACTCATGGAGGACAGGTGAGGTCCCAGAAGACTGAAGAAGGGCAAACGTAGTACATTAAAAAGGAGAACAAAAAGAATCTACCAAATTATAGACCAATCAGCCTAGCTTCACAATACCTGGAAAGATACTGGAATAAATTATTAAACAATCAGTTTGTAATCACCTAGAGAATAATGTTATAAGGAACAGCCAGCATGGATTTGTCAAGAGCCAAACATGCCAAAGCACCCTAATCTCCTTCTTTGACGGGGTTACAGGTGTAGTGGATGGGGGTAAGCAGCAAATGCGATATATCTTGATTTTGGTATGGCTTTTGACATAATCCCAACATGACACTCTCATAGGCAAACTAGGGAAATGTTGTCTAGATGAAATTACTACAAGGTGGGAGTACTACCGATTGAAAGACCATACTCAAAGTAATTACCAATTGTTTGCTGTCAAACTGGGCGGAGGGGGTGGGGAATGTATCTTGTGGGGTCCCACATGGGTCTGTCTGGTACTATTCAATACTTTTGTTAATGGAGTAGAGAGTAGGTTTATAAAATTTGCAGATGACGACAAGCTGGGAGGGGTTGAAAGCACTTTGGAGGATAGAATTCAAAATGACTGACAAATTGGAGAAATGGTCCTGAATCAATAAGATGAAATTCAATAAAGACAAATGCAAAGTGCTTCACTTAGGAAAAAAAAATCAAATGCACAAATACAAAATGGGGAATAACTGGCTAGGCACTAGTACCACTTAAATGGATCTGGGGGTAACAATGGATCACAAATTGAATAAGAGTCAAAAAACAAAATGTGATTCAGTTACAGAATGATACTAAACTTTTTTTGCGATGTATTAACAAAAGTGTCTTAAGACAGACATAGGAGGCAACTGTTCCACTCTACTTGACACTGGTGAAGCCTCATTTAGAGTACCGTGTGCAACTTTGTGCACCGCTCTTTAGGAAAGAGATGGACAAAGTGGAGAGTCCAGAGGAGGGCAACAAAAATGATAAAGGATTTAGAAAATCTGATTTATGAGAAAAGGTTAAAAAACTAGTCTTAAGAAACCTGATAACAGTCTTCAGATATGTTCAGCGCTGTTATGAAGAGGACAGTGATCAACAGTGGACATGGAGAACAGAAGGTAGGACAAGTAGCAATTGGCTTAATCTGCAGCAAAGGAGATTTAGGTTCGATACTAGGAAAAAACTATAAGGAGGGTTAAATATTGGAATAGGCTCCCAAGGGATGTTGTGGAATCCCCGTCTTTAAAGGTTTTTAAGAAAAGGTTAGACAAACCTGTCAGGGATGACCTAGGTATACTTGGTTCTTTCTCAGTATGGGTGTGGGTTGGCTAGATAGTTTATTGAGGTCCTTTCCAGCTCTACATTTTTATGATTCATTTATTGTATATCATAAGTATTGATTATAGTGTGTTTTTCATGTAAATGAGTTTCATGGACTGTAAGGTATATAGTAGAGTACATGCACACAACAAATGACTCAGCTTGAGAAATTATGTATGATCAGGTAATTAAAAGCTACAATAATAAATATGCTCAAAGGGACATAATGAAGGCTGCATAGTAAAAGCTTACTCAATTCCTTACTTGCCATGCAAACTTTTTTTTTTTAAACTGATTTCCCTAGATTCTTCCCAATCCCCAATTCCATGATTTGGAGATATTTAGGTGGACACTACCAAAATGCCTTGTCCCACATACTTTTCATGTTCACAGGAGGGAGAACCTCTCCTGCAAACACAGGTGCTGTGGAGAACCTACTTTCACACTTCTTAAGACCACCAGAGTAAAGTCCCTCCTCCGGAAGAGCTTGAGAGCTCCATAAGGCTCCTGCTCCAGCTATAGACCTGCTAGATGGAGTCTTGCTCATCTGCAGTCCTACATTCCTTAGCAGGTCTGAACTATGGTGACTCTAGACAGGCCAGATCTTATGGAAGGGGTCATGGGTGTCACTGAAACAACCCAGGATTTGCATGGAAAAGCACTATGACCCAAGCAGAATATTATTTTTTTTAAACAGGAACTTGCTGGAGCTTTACATCATTGTACTTTGAGCCCAGCATGTAACATTTTTTCTATGTGAAACCATTTCAAGAACTCTTTGGCCTCCCAAGCCTCATCTCCAAGATGAGCTAGCTTTTCTCCTACACTCTCCTGTGGCCTTTGAGAGCCTGAAAGAAAGCTGCTCTGCTGTGAAGTTCTTAAGAGTATATCTTCATGCAAACTCAGACTCCTACTCAAGTCTTGCCCCAAACCATCCTCCTGTCTATATAAAATCCTCTTATTCAAGCATAGTGGTTCTTTCAGCCTAGGTTAGCTGGCTCATCTGGAAATATAGTCTAAAATACAAGTGAAGTTTTCACTTGGGCTGATAACCCACCCACCTTCCAATGAGGATGCAACTCAAGTGCTGACAGTCCTCAAATGCCTGCCCACAATTCCCTCTGTGGCCCCAAAAGTTACAGACAAGTTCTCCCAGGGAAAGAATGAGTGCAGTTCAACTTACTGCAGCACAATGGGATGGCCCCTAGAAGTCCGAGCGATACAGATACATGAATGCAGCACCAGTGAGGAGAGTAATTTGAATATGGCTTTGCAGTGTTGTTGCTCACACCTGAGTTAAGCTGACCCAGGTGCTAATCACTCAAGTTAGCTCTGCAGAGAAGAGACACACTTAAGCTACACCTGTACAGCAATTAAACACCTACAGCTGGCCTACGTCAGCTGACTGGGGCTTGCGGGCAGTTCCAGGACTGAAAAACTGATGTGTAGCTGTTCGGGCTCAGGCTGGAGCCCAACTGTGGGATCCCGTGGGGGAGTGGAAGGTCCCAGAGTCCAGGCACCAGCCCAAGCACAAATGTCTACATGGCAATTTTTAAGCCCCACAAGCCTGCGTCAGCCAACCTGGGCAAGCCGCGGGTCTTTTATCCCAGTGTAGATGTACCCTTAAAATGTTCAGCAATGGAACCAATGTCTGCAGAAGAAGAGCTCATTTCCTGTTCCTCTAGCAGAACCTTAGGAGGGCCACAAGAGCCCTCTCTCAACACTTTTGCATGGATGGAGGGTAGGACTTCTAATAAGCCCTGGCCATAGACTAACCTAAGCATATCCTATAGTTCACTTTTTGCTATGCAGCTAGAGTTCCTACTCCACATTTTTAATACAGTAGGAAAGCCTTCCCTATGTGCCCCCTTCCCCGCACTAAGAAATGGTTGAGCAGTTTCATTTATTTAAAAAAAAAACAAAAAACCAACACACATTCACCTTAAATAAAAAACATGAAATTTTAGGTCAGTAGATGCAAGTTCCAGGAAGTGACTGAAAATAGTTGGAGAATGGAAGCATTTAACTAAAGCAGTCACTATTACTCTTACTATAATAAAAGGATGGGATCCACTAACATAGGGATAACAATGTCTGCTGACAAGAATCCATTTTTAAATATACGTGTTCAAGTTTCCTCTACAACAGAGGTCCCCAAACTGTCGGGTGTGCCCCCTGGGGGGCACGGAGGAACATTCAGGACAGTGTGGCGGGCTCCCTATGGGGGCAGGCAGGGAGTGCCACCCAGCCTCGCCGTGGCCCCAGCTCCACACTTGACCCATCCCCAGCCTTGGTGGGGCTCTGCACCTGGCCAGGGGCCCTGCTGCCAACCCCCACCATGGCCCAGCTGCAGCTCAGTTCCCAGTGCCACCCCCAGCCTTGGCCCCTGGCCACAGCTCTCTTCCCAGCCTGGGGCCAGAGCAGCACAGCATCCAGCTGCTGGCCCCCACCACAGCCCAGCTGCGGCTCTGCTCCCACCCCCAGCCGCGGCTCTGCTCCCGCCCCCAGCCTTGGCCCCTGGCCGCAGCTCGTTCCTGTCCCTGTTCCTGTTCCCAGCCTCAGCCCCATCCCCATCCCCACCTCCAGCTGTGGCCCCCTTACTGCTGTCCTTCCCACCCCCCACGGAGCCATGGCCCCACTCCTGGCCTTGGCTCTGGGGGGGCACAGACAGGGGCAGAGGGGCTGCAATCCTCAAAAGTTGGGGGACCACTGCTCTACATTTTCAATTGCTCATAATTCTCAGACACTTCTGGAAATGAAATTATCCATGGTCTTATTCAATTTAAAGATTATTTATTTTTTTAAAAAAGAGAACATAAGTACAACTAGTTCATCCATCTGAACAGGAAAGTAGGGTAAATGCTTTCCTCATATGTTTTACCTTTGTAACTCACATTTCCAGCTTCAGTTGTCTACGTTTGAGGACTATAAAACAAAGACAATGAGGAAGAAAAAATAACCTAAGAAAATTAGTTCAATATTTTTAAGACTATGAGTGCTAAAATAACCACTGAGCACATGAACTTTAGGAATTATTTTTTAACTAGTATTTTATGGCATCCTTACCTTATAATGATTTAGAACATGTTGCCCTAGTTAAAGGCTGCTCCAACATTGTCCTTTTCTTAAAACATTAAAAAACAAAAACACAAAAACTAATGCCACTGAAATTGAGAAATCAAGTACACAAGTGAGGAAAATCTAAAGATCAAAGTTTTTAAATGCAATGTTGACAGGGTCTTTTCCCCCCGTTAAATTAAAATCTAATTATTTCCCTAACTTGTATACTTCATTTCTTTTTCTGAATGTAAAGTGATACATCACTTAATACAAAAACCCAGATGATGTGAGAAGAACTAGTTAGGCCATACCTGGACATCAATTATAATCTTTAAATGGTGGTTTTGATGTGTAAATACTATTTTCCCTAATTTATTGCAACTTCCTAGCTCAGTTAGAACAAGCAGCCCTATCCTGAAGATAGTGACTCAATGTAACTAACGAGCTAAATAAGTAGTAAATAGTAGTTTTGAAGGCAACCGAAAGGCTACATACTAAAAAGGCAATCAAGCAAACACAAGAACCAGATGTGCTCAATAAAGAGAGAAGCACTAAAGACATCAGGCAAAATTTATTTTTCAGATGGAACACTTTATAGCCTTTCAGTGACATTCACCCAGTAAGGGACACTATTAGGTAATCAGAGGCAAAGACTCCAGCATTATTTTACTTGAGGTAGAAAACATTGCCTCCATAATGCTTCCAATCCAAAGAATAACACCAGATCCCGGAGCTGGTTTTGGGCTTCCCTATAAAAATCAGAGCCACTAAGCCAGTTCTTTAAGAAAATCCTTGAAGGAATGATTGAATGCGACTCACAATGATAATCCATCCTTATACAAAGTCTCTATAGATATTTAACCAAATATATAAACGAGTAGTCCATCTTAACATTTAACTTAAGGTTTCAATTCCAGAACTGTGTCAACTATTGCAGTACTGTACACTTTAGCAAAGCACAGTTCTACCTAAAAAGGATGATCTAGCTGTTAGGGCCCTCGCCTAGGATTGGGAGATTTGGGTTCAAATCTCTGCTCTGCCACAGACTTCCTGTACCACTGTGAGTGTGTCACTTAGGCCCAGATTTTTAAATGTTTTTAGGCACTGCTCCACCTGGTGTTGCAACATCTAACTGACTTAGCAGCTGATGCTCACCAGCACTAGTGCTATCAATGGTGCAAAAGTTAATGTAGACAGGGCTCAGGCATTTTTACTACATCATGAAAGCCTGAACAGAGACATCATTAGTTCAAAATTCTCTAGTGCAGACAAGGTCTTTGAGCAAATACAATTAATATTACCTAAGCGATGAAGGCGGAAACAGTGCCTATGTGCTGCCTTTTAACCCCAATGCCTGATATCTACCTAGCTCTGCAGTCTGAACAGAACTACAAGAAAAAACTTTGAAGATCAAGGCTTTTAGAAGTTACAACTTTTATGCTAATTCAAAGTTTTTCTAAACAGAGAAATACTACTCGTGCATTGAAGGTACTTTAATAGAACAATTTAGATAACCTAACTCTGAAACCTAACTCAAGATAGTTACTTTGCTGAGTTTCCAAAGAATAAAAACAGTCTACATCATAAGTTAAATAGCTCAAAAAAGCATTAAGTAGATTTAATTTCAACAGTTTCTATTTTTTAAAATACTCACACTTTTGTTCCATTTCTTTCATTTCTTCAGGAGGAATTTTTAATTTGTCAATATGCTCTCTTACAACACTTGCCCACTTTTGTAAGGAATCCAGTGCAGTCCAAGGCCTAGACATGTCTACGACCAGCATAACCAGAGTGTCCTTTAGAGAGTTAGCCTCCATTGCAAACTTAAGGAGACCTTTATGATACAGGTCACCATCCAAAATCCACACATTACATCTTGTTTGATCTGTAATAAAAAGTAGAAAATACAAGACAAACTAAAATCTGTAAGTTATCCTTTTAAAATGTAGTCTATTGGATCAGAGTTAGTATATTAGAATTGTGTTGACAGTTTTTACTAATATCAGATTTCTTAGCTCCTTGTCTCCATGAGACAGTACGTAAAACCCAAGGAACATGCACCATCTTTGCATACTCTATGTCTGCAATTTATCAACCAACAAATTGGTTTCTTTAAAAAAGAGACCCTTAAAGTGACACTAACTTCCCCAGAGCAAGTTCCTGAAAGTGAAAGCACATTACCTCAACATAATACTTGGCAAATTCTGTAACATTTTACATCTGCAAGTACTTTAAAATGTTAGTCTTCAGAGTATTAGTGTAAAGCAAGTATTACAGTAAGAGAATATTTAGGCCGTCAGTGCTCAAAACTATCAGCTTTCCCTTAAGAGTTGAGCTAGATCAGGGCTGAAGGATCACTTTTACATCCCCGCTTTGAGCGGCCACAATCCAATATGGCTCCCTGTAATGTGTCTGCTTCTCTCTATTCAGCTATGTCTACGCTACCGTGGTAAGTCAACCTACGCTATGCAACTCCAGCTATGTGAATAGTGTAGCTGGAGTCGATGTACCTTAGGTTGAGTTTCCACTGAGGGGTCGACGGTTCTTACCTCACTCTTCCCGTCGGGGGTACAGTACCGGGGTCAACTGTAGAGCGATCTGCTGTTGATCTGGCGGGTCTTCACTAGACCCGCTAAAATCGACTACCAGCGGATTGATCTCAGAAAGTCAATTCCGGCTGTAGTGTTGACATAGCCTTCTCTATGATACCCGTAAGTACTAAGGAGAGTGTGTGCCATGGCATGATGTGCCCAAAAGAGCAGAAACAGTACCAGGCCTTGCAAAAGGTGGAATTACAGGAAACAGAAACCTGATTTTTTGCAGGGGGAAAAGAGAAATGGACAGAAATACTTTACAGCTAGTCCCCTACAAGAAATACAAAATATTCCCTCCCAAAAATACTTAATGTTCTTAAGTTTAATATAAACATTAATTTTTAATTACATTTTTCCTCCGGTGAGTCATTTAAAAGTGTTGGAACATTTACAGTTATCAGGTTCAGTAAATTGAGGGCAGTTTTCCTTAAAAATCTTGTTTTTATTGCTCATCAGGAGTGTTGGTTTGACAAAACTGGATACAGAGCATTGTTTATTCACATAACCGGTAAATACAGCATAGTCAGAAGTACAGACTTCACATCACTTATGCAGTGTGCCTCATCCATCTTCCTCCTCTCATCTCCACTGGCTCAATCCCACCTTTGTAGTTCCCCTTATCCCTTTACAGTTCCCCACCACTTCTGCCTACTTTTATCCTCTCTACCTTGAGCTTCCCACTCCTCCCACCAGCAAAAACCTAAGTCCCACATCTGCAACCTTGTCCCCTCTGGTGACATTTACGCAAATCCTGGCCCTCTCTTCACCCCCACCCACTCCACCTTACGTAACCATTCTCCACTACCCCTCTCATACCACCATTCTTAATCTCACACCCATCCTCCTACATCTTTTCTCTTGAGATATCTAGAAGGATCACAGTAATCTCTGACTGATGCTCTGTACCTCGGGGGAACACCCAGCACCCCCATGTTCATCCTTGTAAAATGATTGCGTGGCCCGCTCCCAAATAGAAGTCAAACTACACCTATGCCCAATGCCCTGTCCCGAGGCTCCCCTACCCCCACTGGGCCCTGGAGTTTTTATAGCATGTCAAGAGGGGCCTCAGAGGAAAAAAAAAAAAAGGTTGAACACCCCTGATCTACAGTCCACCCATCAGCCTCTCCCACTGATTTTGACTCTTGGATCTCTATCTCCTCTCCTCACCATCTTCCACACTCATCTTCCATGACTTCAGCTTCCATGTTGATGACCCAATCCAACCCTTTAACTGCACATTTCCTTGATCTCAACTCTTCATTCAAACTGCAGCCCTGGTTCAATGCTCCCACTCATCAAAATGAAAAGGAGTACTTGTGGCACCTTAGAGACTAACCGATTTATTTGAGCATAAGCTTTCGTGAGCTACAGCTCACTTCATCGGATGCATCGAAAGCTCATGCTCAAATAAATTGGTTAGTCTCTAAGGTGCCACAAGTACTCCTTTTCTTTTTGCGAATACAGACTAACACGGCTGTTACTCTGAAACTCATCAAAATGACATTTCACTGGACTGTCTACACCAAGGACTGCTTTCTATTATCTGTTACCAAATTCCTCCTCTCTGATCTAATCTCCTACCCTTTTTCAGCACTGTCCATCAGCCACCTCACTCCCTCAATCTGTCACTACCCATGACCTCCATTCCATCAGTGTTAATGACTTTTCCATTCCAGTGCCCCCTTCCCTTTTTTCCGTTAATATGGTTGTTTATTTTCTCCATGCTTCCCACCCTTAACTTTTGCGTCCCTCTCCTATTGCAAGGTCTGCCCTGCCAACCCCTCTGGATCACCCCCAACATTTGCTTCCTCTGCTCCTGTTCTTGCTATAAGAAAAGGAGTACTTGTGGCACCTTAGAGACTAACCAATTTATTTGAGCATGAGTTTTCGTGAGCTACAGCTCACTTCATCGGATGCATACCGTGGAAACTGCAGCAGACTTCATATATACACACAGAGAATATGAAACAATACCTCCTCCCACCCCACTGTCCTGCTGGTAATAGCTTATCTAAAGTGATCATCAGGTTGGGCCATTTCCAGCAAATGGCCCAACCTGATGATCACTTTAGATAAGCTATTACCAGCAGGACAGTGGGGTGGGAGGAGGTATTGTTTCATATTCTCTGTGTGTATATATGAAGTCTGCTGCAGTTTCCACGGTATGCATCCGATGAAGTGAGCTGTAGCTCACGAAAGCTCATGCTCAAATAAATTGGTTAGTCTCTAAGGTGCCACAAGTACTCCTTTTCTTTTTGTGAATACAGACTAACACGGCTGTTACTCTGAAACCTGTTCTTGCTATGCAGAGCATCTCTGGAGGAAGTCCCATGACCAGTCTGACTTTATCCATTATGAATTTCTCTTCCTTCATGCTATCTTTCTAGCTAAAACAGCTCTACTTTAACTTAGATGAATCCCATGCCCACAATCCCAGCTGCCCTTCTGCCACCTTTGACTTATTCCTCAAAACCTCTCTCTGCACAGGATCTCACCAATTTCTTTGAGGGGAAAGTTAACAAAATGTGTGACCTTTCCCTCCCCTTGGATTGTCCTCACTTCCCCTCCTACAATGCTCCTCTTCCATCACATACTCAGAAGTATTTTTTCTGCTCACCTCTAAACCATCCACTTTCCGCAGTAACCCCATCCCACCCGTTCACGACAACTCGCATCCCGACCTTAACCTCTTGCTCTTCTCTGGCTCTTTCCCCTCACAATACAAGCATGTGTAAGTCTCTTCCATCTAAAAAAGCCACCATTGACCCCATTTATCTCTCCAGTTAATGCCATATTTTCATTTCATCTCTAAATTCATTGAATACACTGTCTAAAATTGCTGTCAGTAGTTTCTCTCCTCCAATTCCATCCTAGACCCACACCAATCCTGCTTCTTGCATTGAAACAGTCCTCACAAAAATCTACAAAAACCTCTTCCTCAAAGCTCAGAACCCGGACTCCACTCTTATCCTCCTTGACCCCTAATCCACCCTTGATGCTACCAACTATGCCATTTCTGAAATCTTGTCCTCTTCTGGTTCTCTTCCCACCACTCTAATCAGTCCTTCAGTATGTCCTTTGAGGACCCTCTTCAACCCTCCTCCAAATTTCTAGGGAGATTCCACAAGGCTCTGACCTTGGGTCCCCATCTCTTCTTCCGCTACACCTTATCCCTGGGTAATCGCATCCACAATCACAAATTTAACTATTCTCTCTATGCTGATGACTCTCAGATCTACCTCTCTACTCCAAACCTGTCTCCTTCTGTCCAAACTAAAATCTCAGCCTTTCTTACAGCTCCTCAGGGATGTGTAGCTATGAGCTCAAACTCTATATGGCTAAAACAGACTATTATTCATTCTCCCCCTCCTCCCCCCCCTTTTCTCAATCACTGTAGACATCACTAGCCTGTCACTCAGGACTGTAACGTGGCTGTAATCTTTTACTCGGCCCTCACTCTAGCCTCATTTCCAGGCTACCCCTAAATTTTTCAATTTCTTTCTGCATGACATCTTGTGGATACGACCTTTTCTATCTATCCAGGCTCTCATCTCACACCTCAATTACTGCAATATCCTTCTCTCTGAAACGGACAAATGCAATCTTTTTCCACTCATCTATGCAGACTGCTGGTCCAAAAATAATTTTCCTAGCCCATCATTTTGAACACATCACTCCTTTCCATCCCTCCACTGGCTCCCCCTACTAATTCATTAAACATAAGCTACCTGTGTTCACTTTCTTGGCTCTTCACATCCTATCCCCACCCCACTCATTCACTACTGAAATGTCACTCCTGCCTCCTATCCCCATAATGCCAGCCTACATGGCCCACTTGTTTGAAAATTCCAAACAAGTACCTTCCTGTTTTGCTCCAGGCTGTCCCTCATGCTTGGGAAGGGCTCCCCATAAACATCCACAAATCTACCTCAGCTTCCCACATCAAATATCTCCTTAGAACTATCTTATGCTATGAGGTCTACAAAATATTTGACACCTAGGCTACTGATGTGCTGAGACTACTGTCTACCATGCTGACCAATACTATCTCATTGTTTCCTCACACTTTCCTGTTGGTCTGCTGTCTCATCATATATTGTAAGCTCTTTGGGGCCTCTTTTATTCTCTTTGTATAGCATCTAGCTTAATGGGGACCTGGTCTTTGATCAGGGCTCCTAGGGGCTATAGCAATGCAAATAATAAGTATTCTAAAGACACACCACCATTCTATCCCAGACAGTCTAAACAGAGGGTACCTATTATGATGGTTTCTCTTATGCAGATACCTGTTTATTGGAAATTAGACACACATTTTGCATAAACAAAACTGCCACTTGAAGGTAAGTGTTACTAAAGGCCTGGGCTAAATCTGAGCAAGTGACTTAGGAAATTAAAAACTCCATATCCCATCCAGTTTAGAATTAAAATCTTCTTACTCCTGAGGATACACAACTGATACTTACCATCTCTATCTTCATCATGCACATTTAAGTACAAGTATTCCATTCCTCTTCCTTTCTTGTACTCCTCTATTCCTTGAAGTCTGCCTATTAAGCTAGTTTTTCCTGCACCATCTTCTCCTAGAAAAAGACAAAAAGTTAATATAGATCAAATCTGAGTAAATAGTGTTACCTAATTACAGCTTCTTTTTTGGAAAAGTGAAATATCAGGTAACAATGGGAGTCACTCAGCTAGAAGCTCATGCAATCTGAAAACATGGGTGTTCAGTTTATTCTAAACGTATGCATCAGCCTCAACAAATACTAATGTCTATTTATATTATTAATATATTTACCACCATTGTTTTTCTACTGTAGTATTTTTAACTTTCCTCTTATTTCCTAGCTTAAACAACATTTTCAGAGCATTGCACAATCACTAACTATTTTTAAGTTATATTTTGACATTCAATAGGTTTAAGTCCACAAAAGCCTAGATTTCAATTCAATCCATGAGAATGCACAGCATGATGACAGGGTTCAGTTGGGACTTGCTAAAACTATTTGACTATCATTGTAGGACAAACTTCCTGAAGTCTGTCCCGGTGGCAAAAACCTAATTCTGTAATGTATGTCTGATTCAGTACTAGCAAATAATGGAGATAGTGTTCAGCGATTGAGGAAGCATATTCATTATCTTGTGTACTGAATGAATCAGTGGTCCCAGAAAACAACGTATGTGATCATGAAACTAGACTGCAGCATAATGCTTATGATTTTCTGGATCCCAGCCCAGAGAGCACCCTCCTGTAGGCTAAACGATGCTTTGATGGGAAAGAGCAAGCCAGCAGGCAGGCAGCTCACAAGGTCTGGTAGTATACACACAGTGCAGCTGAAATGGTCTGAAAATAAAGAAAGAGTAGAAAAATAAATCTGTTGCATGTGCACAAGAAGATTCTGAAAGGATTATAATCACATTATAAATCAATCCATTTTTTCATGGAGAGCACAAAAGGCATCTCTCTGACCTCAGGAGTGTTCCTATGCATGCCACTGAAATAGCAGAGACAGCTTTTGGAGCTATAGTTGGCTTTTCACATCCTGCTAGAACAGGGGTGAGCAAACTTTTTGGCCTGAAGGCCACATCTGGGTATGGAAATTGTATGGCGGGCCATGAATGCTCACAAAATTTTTGGGATCCAGGGCTGGGATCCAGGAGGGGGTGAGGGATTTGGGGCTGGGCCAGAAATGAGGAGTTCAGGGTGCAGGAAGGGGCTCTGGGCTGGAGCAGGGGGTTGGACCGCGGTGGGGGGGTGGTGAGGGCTCTGGCTGGAGGTGCAGGCTCTGGGGTGGGACTGGGGATGATGGATTTGGGGTGCAGGAGGTGCTCCAGGCTGTGACTGAGGGGTTTAGAGGGGGATCAGGGCTGGGGTATGGGAGGTGGTCAGGGGTGCAGGCTTTGGGCAGTGCTTACCTCAGGAAGCTACTGGAAGCGCGTTATGTCCCTCCTCCATGCTGCCGCATCCGCAGGTGCTGCATCTGCAGCTCTCATTGGCCGCAGTTCCCAGCCAATGGGAGCTGCAGGGGCAGCGCTTGAGGTAGGGGCAGTATACGGAGCCCCCGGCTATCCCTAAACATAGGAGCCGGACGGCAGATGCCCCGATACTTCCAGAAGCTGCACAGAGCTGTGGCACAAACACACACGGAGCAGCCACCGACCCCACTGCCCAGCTCAAGTGCGGGAGTGAGGCAAGTCCCAGTCTCTGCTGTGACGCTCTGTACCTCGAGGAACACCCAGCACCCCCATGTTCATCCTTGTAAAATAATTGTGTGGCATCCAATGCAAAGTTTGTCATGCTGGGTGTTTTCAGAAGACTCCTGATGCACTGAGCATGGTTATAGTGATGTTATAGTAACTGTTACAGTAATGTTATAGGTTATAATTTCATGTATGTAGTTATGAGGCTGAAAATGTATCCTCCTAGCTTAAAATAAGCCCAGGAAAAATCTCTCCAAGAGCAGAGAGGCAGTTCACACCTCATCAGGGCAGGTATGTGACAAACCCAGCCCAGCCTCACAGGAACAAAGGACACTGGTCCGGGCAGCAACAAAAGAATCTGTTAGACTCTCGAGGGAGTCACCCCCCTTCTTTTGGTCAGTTTGGACTGCGATGAGGTAATGCTCACCTGACTCTGAAAGGGGGTGGGGGGCAAAGCCAAGAGGGAAGAAAGGGCATAATAAAAGGGAGAGACATTTGCCATGCTCTCTCTCTCTCCCACCTACATCTACAGACACCACACCAAGCAACTGAAGCGCTGACCAAAGGGGAGAGCCTGGCTCAATGACAACTAGCCAGCCTATGGTGAGAAGCATATAAGTTTGTAAGGGCACTGAAAGTATTAAAATGAGCTTAGAATGCGTTTTGCTTTCATTTCATTTGACCAAATCTGACTTGTTATGCTTTGACTTATAATCACTTAAAATTTATCTTTGTAATTAATAAATCTGTTTATTCTACCTGAAGCTGAGAGTTTGGTTTGAAGCGTGTTGGAGATTCCCCTTGGGATAACAAACCTGATACATATCAATTTCTTTGTTAAATTGACGATCTCAAAGTTTGCAGTGTCCAGTGGGCATAACTGGACACTGCAAGACTGAGGTTCCTAGGGTTGTCTCTGGGACTGGAGATATTGGCTAGCGTCATTCGGTTGCACAATCCAAGGAGCAACTTACATGCCAGAGGCTGTGCGTGAACAGCCCAGGAGTGGGGGTTACCACAGCAGAGCAGGGTAAGGCTGGCTCCCAGAGTTAAGGGTTGGAGTGACCTAGTAGATCACCGGTCCAGATAACACCAGAGGGGAACATCACACCCACTCCCCAGTGGGAGCTCGAGAGCCAGATTAAGTTGGCTGGTGGGCCAGATGTGGCCCGCGGGCCGTAGTTCGCCCACCCCCGTGCTAGAATGAGGTTTATGTTTAATAGCCAACTTGTTGTCTACTCACAAGAACAAAAGAACCCTATTTCAAACAAACAAACCATTATGGACAGCAGTATGATAGCATGGAACACTACTCAGGTAAGAATCTAATGGTGTCACATTTGTTTCTTTTATCCATATTTTATAAAGCCGGGGGAAACTTGGTCCCCTGAAAGACCTAGAACACAGCTTTAAAACAGGTTACTGTTGTGACACCTTTCTTCCTACCCACTTCTAGCCAAAATATAAAATTATTTTAGTGTTTCCTATCACTATGCCCAAGATTTAAGTGTTTAGGCACATCTACAATGATAATCAATTAGAATAATGCCCAAAAAGGTGATGTTCTCTTCATTCCCTCATACTAGCTATGCATCCGAAAGAAGCCTGAAGGTCCAATGAGCCTTGCAGTATGATCCTACGAATACAATTGGTTCAAATGCTGCCAGTGATTATTCTCAATAAATTAGTTTCCCCATCTCGGGGATATAGTTATAAGAATCAGTATTATGGAAGTGCCACTTGAAGTTCCATAGTTAAAGTCATATTGACTTTTGCACATAAAGCAGGCATTAGTCACTTTTTTACACTGTCTTCTAGGTGTACATCCTCCCCAAAATTACAAGCTCTTACTTGAGAGTACAAAATGAATTCTGAGAATTTACAAATAAACGTTAACTGGTTTATAAGTTAAAATGAAAAATGGGTCCTTTAAAAAAATATAGCACTCTGGACCAGAATTTTTTTTGTCCTAAATTATCTTAATGTAGTAACAGACTCTTCAGGTTTCCCACATATAGTTAACACTCACAAACTCTTGTGCATTGACTGCATGTGAAGATTTTTTTTTTTTTTTTTTTTTTACGGCAGTCACTTTGCCATTATACTTCATAATGAAAAATTCTCATTCACCAGGGATTGACAAATGTTCTTTTACACAGGATTTCATGGCTACATTTGTAACACCACAGAATAGTGAGACAGTGTATTTTAGTCACTTATCTTAGGACCTGTCTACACTTACAGGGATCGACACTGCTGCAATCGATGCACAGGGAATTAATTTAGCTTGTCTAGTGAAGACCCGCTAAATCGACTGCAGATTGCACTCCTATTGACTCCAGTACTCCACCAGAATGAGAAACGTATGGTAAATTGACGGGAGAGCGTCTCCCAACGACGCAGTGCGGTGTGGACACTGCAGTAAGTTGACTAGCTGGACGACTCCAGTACGTCCAGCTAGTCGACTTACTGACTCTAGTACGTCGACTCCAGGTACGTTATTCAGTTGCGTAACTTAGGTCAACTTACCTCCGTAGTGTAGATAAGGCCTTAGTTACAAAGAGATTTCAAATTTACCCCAATTACATTCCCCAGTGAGTCAAGTCATGTGAAATTTATAATTTTGAACTTTGGTTTTGGGTTTAGTTTTGTGCCAAAAGAAGTTTAAGAATTTTTCCATTTTATAAAAGTCCTGCTTATCTAATTAACCTTTTGGGATGAAAAACTTTAAGACCAAAAGGAAAAACTGAGAAATTTTAGACAAGTAAGAATAGGGAATTACAACTAAAGTGAAGTTGCATCTTTCAGTTTTGCTAGTGCAAAAACCAAAATATAGCTGATATTCCACTGCTTCTTAATTTAGCAAAAAGCAGAGCCATTTATCCAAAAATGCAATTACGTCAGATTTTACAAAAAGTCTGTTTTCTTCCCTGTGAGGATTTCTATTTTGTTGTATAGCAGCTAGTTCTCCTAATTAAAATTTTTGTATGCCACAGAAAGAGTTCAAGCTTCCTTCACCATTTGTGAATGGAGTATCCATGGCTACATTCTTTGTTGCAAATTTTCAGCTGGGCTTCATAAATTTGTCACTCATGAACAAATGGCAAGACTTTCTATTACAAGCTGCTAAGCAAGCATATATGCTGCTGAAGTTGCTTTAATTTTGCCAAGATTTCTTTGAATGATTCATTCTGTCATATTGCCTTCTGTGAAAAGGTAGCTTCACTTGTCTGTCAGAAAAGGTGGTGGCACAGGAGGATTCATGATAATTATTTTGAAGAAATCATTTAGTTTTACTAATTTTAGAGCACTCTTTACTGAAGGACAGTCAGCTATTGTTCTTGTATGCTATTTTTGTTTGCTTTAATGCCATACTAGTAGTGAAGGCTATTAGATGTTGTCCACACTAGGAAAATTTAAACATTCTTCTTCACCATTGAGGCTCCAACTGTACTAGCAACAGAATAATCTGTAGTTTAGACATGTTGCAGATATTTACTGTGTCATGAAAACATTCTCTGAACACTTGAGCAGTCTACACTCCTAGCATTTATACACCTCTACTACCAGTAGAGTGATACTTTTGATGGAAGTTGCTACGCTTCAGCCATTTTTCTCTTGCACAGACAAGATTTCAGGATGTCCTTTCTACAGACATTTTATTTTATACCATAAAGGGGATAAGCAACCACTGTACAAAAGCTACACCTTATTCCTGAAACCCTAAAGTCACCTCTACAATGTTAAGCTTCAGCTGAACTCAAGGCATAGCATGAACTGATATTTTATTTTTACTCTTACTGGAGCTCTCGAATAATTTTGTCTTGAATTAGAGTAGATATAGAAAAGTCCATGGTAACTGGCACAGCACAAGAAAACAGTTTTGAGGGGAAGTGGGAGGAGCAATTTTCTTCATAAAAGACTTACAGAAACAACAACAAAAAATTCAATAATTGTGTCTTCCATCAGAGTTTTAAAATATTTTTCATTTTCCACTTGAAAATGCTTCCACCTTATCCATGGAGACTTTTAGTAAACATCCACCCATTTTTCATATTGAATTATTTGGAGGGTGAATCATTAGCAAGAAATAACTTGTGTAACAATTATATTTGCTACAGGGCCTCATATGAAGTCAACTCCCAGTTAACTCATCTTGTTTAGTTGTGTCTTGTTCGTCTTCTTAAAGAAAACGGAACACTATCTACAAACCAAAAAATGCATATTTATACTGTATTCTTTAAATGTGTGACCACTTAAATTTGAGTACTTGTATCCTTTTGTACTTTGATAGAGATTAAGTGGTAAATATAATATGCTTGGAAAGTCAAGTGAGTATCAAATGCTTAAAGGTAACTTGCACTAGTAAGTGACCAGAACACTGACAGTGCAACCAATACACCTCTACCCTGATACAATGCGACATTATATCCGCATTTGTGTTATATCAGGTGGTAAAGCAGCACTCCGGGTGCGGGCCTGCGCGCTCCGGCAGATCAGCGCATCAGCGTGTCTGGCTCTGACATACTGCTCTGAGCAGCGTGTTAAGGGTGCCCAACCGGGGCCGAGTGGCTGGATAAGGGGCAGAGGGTCTCGCGGTGTGGTCAAGGGACGGGGGGGTTGGATGGTTTGGAGGTTCTGGGAGTGGGGCGGTCTGGGGTGTTGACTAGGGCATGGGAGTCCCAGGGGGCCTGTCAGGGGGCGGGGGTGTGGATAGGGGTTGGGGCAGTCAGGGGACAGGAAGCAGGGGGTTAGATGGGTCGGGGGTTCTGAGGGGTCAGTCAGGGGCGGGAAGTGACTTAACGGAAATACTCTAGGCCAAAGCAAGTCTGATATAATGCGGTTTCACCTATAGCACAGTAGGATTTTTTGGCTCCCGAGGACCACGTTATATCGGGGCAGAGGTGTAATATAAATACCCAATCAACCCACCCTTATTAGATTGTGACCAGGTAGCTATTATAGCATTTTGAAGACACCCTCTGTCAATATATCATTTAAAATAACCTCTTTTCAGTGTTTGATTTAGAATGCTCAACAAAAAATTATATATCTCACTATGTCAGATGAACCTCAGACAGGAGAAAATTCAGAATAAAGAGAATCAATATGAAGTTCACAATTACAGCAAGGTAGGGTTGCAACATATGTAAGTATCTCTCCTAGCATGACAGAGCTCCTACAAAATTGCCTCCAAGCAACCTATACCACCCTGCTTTAAACAGGTATCAGAGCAAACCAAGGAAGTAGAAGTGGATCCTGTGTCAGCACTTTCACATCAAGAAAGCAAGGGGTTTTGTTTTGGGGAACGAGGGGGAGGCAGGAGAGACCAACTGCAATCTTAAACAAGATTAGATGATTGGGCATGATGACCTGTCTAATGATTATCCTTCTCTCAGAAAATCTCTAAACATGACAAGCTGTTTTCCCACATTCCATTAGGTAGCAGACCCTACATATGGTTATAAAGAATTCCGTGACATACTAATCAATCAGTTGGAGCACAAAAATGAATGTTGGTGCTCAGTAGGATCCAGGAGTGGTGAGTGTGGAACATAAGCTGCCTGTTCTTTGTGGAAGGGGAGAAAGGGTTAATTATCAGCTGCCCAAAACTTTCTAATTGCCCGCAGCAGCCTTTGACTATAATGTCAAAACTGATGCACAGCATGCAGCTATCTGTAGGAGTTATAAAAATAAACAGTGATGCATTTGATTCAAGTTCTGTATAAAAAAAACCAGCTCTCTCACTTGTGCTCTTTCCTAAAAAGATTCCAAAACAGTCCAAGAGGGCAGAGTTATGACGACACACCCATACAGAGGGCACTGTGCTGGTATTTTGGGCCCCAAGACAAAAAATGAAATAGAACACAACTTCAAATGGAAACTGCTTAAGAATTTCACAAATATATGACCATACTTTGATAATAAAAAGAAGCGGTATCTAACTTTAGCATAGGAAGGGGTCCTCTGGACTGTGATACTTTGAGATCCTGGGATTGAAGGCTCAATAGAAGTCGTGAGTGCTTTACACAGATGTACTAAGTATCAAAGATCCTGACAGGAACCCTCACTTTATAGATGGAGAAATAGGAACAGAGATGTCACACACATCTGTAAGTCAGAAACAGAACTCAAATCTCTTGTTCCCTATCTAAGTTCACAGGTAAGAAATGGTCTTATTCATACAGATAGCATCTCCGGCAGTTTAAAGTATCTCTCTGTAATTTAACAAGCAGTAAAAACCCTAGATGAGAGGGAAAGTGCAGTTGAACAGACTTAAAGATTAACAGCAGCCTGAAGAACCAAACCACAAAAGGCAGAAGCAGAAGCAAATATCCTCTTGTAGTTTTTATTTTTTGCTGAATTACTGTTCCTAATTAGACAGTCTGACCATATGAAAGCATCAGTAAAAATAGCTGATGGGACTAAAATGATAACTGGGAGGTTGGAGGAACAAGGCCTATTCATGAGACTGATTTTAGAACATCTTTGCTATCCTGGAAGTCTGTTAAAAGAAGGAGGGAAATCGTGCATTCCCCTTACATAGAGAGAGGACTTTGGATAGGTGGGTGACACTTGTCTGAAAGAAATATGAGCTTATATGAAAAGTAGCTAGCTCAACTTAATCCTGGTGATGCAAGTAAGGTGAAGCATTTTGATTAATTACTGGAAACTATGACTGCACCTCTATTAAGAGCATCTGCCTTCTGGACTGTGAAAGTGGTTTATACTTTTGGTCTTATTTCACTCATGCCTACACCTAGACACAAACAGAAGCAGCAGTCCAAAATGCATTTTTCTATCTTTGTTTAGGAAGTAGATTACGTTTCACTCCTTCAATTTACTGTAATCCATGTCTGTGTAACATCTAGACTAGACTACAGCAACATGTTCAATTATATTTGGTAGAGCGCGCCATGGGAAGCCCCACCTTATACAACGTACTATAGCCTGTCTCCTAACTGTGACAGGCTGGCCAGCTCACCTGTGCGCTCAGCACTGACTCCCACAGTCAATTCTGGTACTAAGTTAAAGGTTTCATCTTCAAAAGTCATAGTTAGCTAAGGCCAAGCACTGCCTCTTTAACAGTAAAAATACTTAGCTTTCATACACAGTTTCTCATCTGTAAATCTTAAAGACTGGTCAATCACTTGGAGAACAGAGAGTGAGGCGTTTCCTGCACTCAGTACAGTTCAAAATGGGTTGTGCCCCTCTCCCACAAAAGGAAATTTCCCTCATGCACACTGCCAGGTATGGTGCTGAAGCTTTTAGTTCAAAACAGCTTCCACCAACAAGAACTGCATCTATGGCTTGAAAGATTCATATCAAACTAAGTTGTAGAGCAGCTAAAAACACCTCTACTTCAAAAGAGTAAACAAACCCATCCAAAGCTACAAGCAGAATAAATGGCCCTGATCACTACTTAGTTTTTATTTCTATTCCATATAGGAAGGGCAGCATCCTAGTGCAAAGCTCAGAACAATACCCTTCTGACTTCTGGGAGTAGCCAAGCATGCCAAGTTTCCCACTGAAGTTTTGTCCTGAATCCTACTGCCCCAACCACATATTTTTGCAGCCTCTGGTTAAGACATGACCACTAGTTAGGAGTTGACCCTCATTCCTCCTCGTTAAGGCACAATCTCCCAGTTTTATCTAGTGTCTGCTATTCCCTGCCCTGCCTAGTGTGTACATCTTCACTTTTAATGATCCCTTACCTTGATTTTTTTCTGAAATCTCACTGACCTCAGTCCTTCTTATGGACTACCGCAGCAAGCAAAACTGGAGTCTTGTACATTTCATTATGCTGCCAGGCTTCTCCAGAAGAGAGACTATAGGTTGCTGATACTAGGAAAAAGGAAAAACTCTCCTCCCTTCCCCAAATCAAGCATCTCTCACATTTTGTTGTTGACAATGCTCTACATGGCACAAACAATCTTTCTTAAGTCTCATTTAAAAAAAAAAAAAAAAGACAGGTCTTTTTGCTCCTTTATGATGTAGAAGGCCTGAAAGATGTTTTGTTTATGTAATTTTCTGGTTTGTTTGGTTTTTTCCCCCACATAAAAAAATTCAGGTCTTGTTTAGCTTGTCTTTTTTAGACACCTGGGATGACTTGAGAACAGACAGGATTATGATGATTTTTCAAAATTTAAAATCATGACATGTCACAAGTGAAAATGAAAAAGGAAATTATTTTCGTTCAGACTGTTAAACTTGGGTTGTTCTCAGAGTGTCCACAATACATATTTCTAAAGCCAAAGTCCAGCAACAAAACTAGGAAAGACTACACTTAATATTCCTGACAAGAAACAAGCAGATTTTTTTAAAAAGCCTTTTAGGACTCTGTATGCTTCCAACAGCAGCAAAAATAGGCGCAGACTCTTTCTCCCTCCCGGCAGATTACCCTCAAGGGAGCTTTGGAACAGAAGAGGCTCAACTTCCCTTTACCAAGCTGGTAGAGCATATCAATCAAGCCTGAGCCTAAGAGGTCAAATATGTAAAATCCAGAAATTATATTTACTCCAAATGCTGTGGGCATGCCTGAAACTAAAGGGATACTGGAACAGCATAATAAGAATTATACTAATGGTAGCACAAGTCTCCATCTTCTTGAGCCTCAGGTTACGTGAACTACAACTAATTTCAAGGATCATTAAAATATAACACTCTACCCAGATAGCCCTGCACTGGTGAAACAATGAAGCCACTATTTAAATTTCTACAACCTATAGTCAGCAATACAATGGATTTCAGATAAACTACACATGCCACTGAAAAAGGCCTTTCACAAAGCACAAAGTTAATAAGCCAAACTTCGTGTTTATCAACTACTTGTAAGAAAGAATAAAATCCATAATTTTGATTAATCTTGGGCACGTCTATAAAAACCCATCACCTTATCATCTAAGTTCTGAATATATAAGTTACACTGAACCTAAATATAATTTAACAAATAAGTTAAACAACTTTACTGTCTTGTAAGGCAAAGTAAGCAACATTTTTTCAAATAATTTAAGTTCACTGTATTGAATGCATCTTTCCTTAATGTATTATTTGAGTTGTTTTTAGAAGTTTTTTAAAGTTATTAAAAATAATGCTCTGGAGAGAAGGGCTAAAAGATCTAACTGTTTCTATTTTTAAAGTACTATAAATGTGATACTAAATAAGCAGGTCATTTTGGGAAAAAACATTATTACTGCAATTAAGCTCTACCCACAACTCCAGAATACCTGGATGTTTCTGTGAAATCAATCAACAGCAGTAACGTTATTTACGGTTGAAGAGGGGGCATCCAATAACTGGAGGCCAATATGAAAAGATGGGGCGAAGGGGTCCATCAGAGGATGCTGGAATTTTTATTAGGAAACAATCCCTAGATCCTGCCCTTCAAGGTTGGTACATTCACATCATGAGGTGTTTACACTGCAGTCAACCACTTGAGACAATCTGGTCCACTGTCCTTACAGACTAAATAGCCAAAAGTTTCTCTGCCACTGAAACAAAGATGACCAATGAAACCTTGTGAAATGGCCATTCCAATACTCTGTATATTGCTTGCAAATGTAAAATTGGTAACTGAGTGTTCGAACAATGCACTAAGACAGTCAATGATGGACATAAACTGAATATTCAGCCAGACCACCTCAATCTGGTTTGTGTTCAATCTGCAAGTAGGATATGTTCCCCTTTGGGATCTGCCCTGATGAGGATCTCCCTAGACCCTGTTCTGGGGCTCTCTTTTGTATCAGCCTCTTATATCTGACACATTTGAATATCCAACTTCCACCTCAAATTCCCTACTGGAAGGAAAGGACTCTCCTGCCCTACTTAATGTGTGTGGGATATCCACCGCTGTCCCCACCTCCGACCCCATATCTTCATCATCCCTCACTTTTGAGTCTGCCTCCAGAAATAGCTCCAATACCCACTACCAGTCAAGCAGAAGAAAGGTGACAAATATTTATGTAATTTTATAACTGTTCACACAGTTCTGAACAACAACACTGAAATGGCTCCAAGAAAATGTAAATCTGTTGCTTGGAAAGTTATTAGCAGAAGAGGAACAGAAGCGTAGTACTCAATTCATATTCTGAAAATACACTTTGTAGCCACAAAGGTAAAAACAAAAACCTTATTTCTGTGGAAACTCACTGATTTGGAATTCTTGCACTAATCAGGGAAAGTTTTTATTTTGTCACTGGTGGGGAATTTTCAAACCTAGTACTGAATATAGGCTATGACTCTAGGTCTTGTAAGTCTTATTATATTTCTCCTCTACCATTAGGGTTCAGGGTTAATGCCTCACTGAGATGAATGAGACATCTCAGAATTACTATTTCAATCTGCAGACTTAAACATGGTTCACATTCAGAAGGTTCTCTTTCTATGTGGAAAGGGAAGGATTATGTATGTTTGGGGTTTGGTTTGGTTTTGTTGAGGGGGAGGGGTAAGTTTTTATTTATTTATTTTAAGAGTGAAGCTTGAAATTCTACAGAAACCAATTAAATCAAGATAGTACAAAGAGTGAGATCAATGATCAGTAGTGCCAGAACAGTGTGCTATCAAGTACCACCTCAAAACAACCTATGGATAAAGGTGATCAGAACACACCTGCAGAGTTTTATTCATCCGTTGGACTAGGAAAATTTTGATGGACAACACAGTTTTTCATTATCATAGTAAGGTCAGGCAAGTAGATTTTGTAGCTTGGACTGGTACAGTCTCATGACAGTTTTGCAAGTTTAAACTAGACTTCTGAAGCTCAATGATACTCACTAGGTCATCCAGAAATTATGCCATCAGAGGAAACACTATTTGCTGAAGAAGAAGGAAGAGAAGATACAGCAGTGGCCATACCCATTACAAAAACAGAAGAGTGTAAGTAGAGAAGTTAACTATAGTTACGTAAAATTCTTAGCTGGAGACTGTGGAAGCTAGGCTTGAGATCCCTCCCCTCCCCTCCCCTCCCGTCCCGTCCCCTCTCCAGACCTCCTGGCAGCCACTCCTCAGGAACAGGGTCTCACTCTCAAAGACTCAAATGGTTTAGCCATACGAAGTGGGATGCTTGGGGTTCAAAGAAAATGTGGAGGCAACAAGGCTTTAAAAAAAAAAAAAAAAAGATTCTTAAGACTGCTCACTCAAAACTCTGAACATCAAGCAGAGCTGAATACATGGAGAAGGTGAAACTAGATTCAGTTTAAACATGAACAAAGGTGTTTAGCCCTTGAAGTTAGGAATGTCTTTTAGCGTAGTATGGAAGGCACTAGAACTCATTGAATGGTTTTAAAGAATTTGACGTAGTTAAAGCAGGTGGTGAGAATTTTAGTGGCAATATGCTGGACAGACTTAATGAGAATGTAGAGAAATAGGTGGGCAGACAGGAAGCAGCTGGTTTGTTCCCTTACAAGTTAGGGAGCCTATCAGTTGCCTTGTGCATACTGGAACAATTTCGTATGCTACTGACTGAATCCACTTCATAATTTACTTAAGGATATTAGCTGGAATATCTGAACTCAGACATCCACATGATATTCAGGATGCTGCAGGTCAACTGTATGACAACTTGCTAAAAGTACTGGTTGCCCCTTCCTTCATTCCAGAAGTTAGTTCAATGTGTATATAAAAATTACACTAGAAGGGACAAAGACTTCCCTTTTATCATAAGGCTAATATACATTTTCCTACCACTATCAGCAAGAAACCCCAGAGGAGATACTGGCAAACCTCACCACACTTATTACCTTCAATACTAAAGAGAACAGATTTCAGAGTAACAGCCACTCCTCTAGATCACGGGTCTCAAACTCAGTTTACTTTAGGGACAGTGACAGTCCTCAAATCCTCCGAGCAGGCCAATAATGTCACTCATGCCACACAGAACCCGCCCCCCCAAAATTCTGCCCCTCCCCAAGCTCCACCCCCCACAGGACGCAGGCTCTGGGATGGAGTTGGGGTGCTGGGTGCAGGTTCTGGGCTGCGGCAGGGGATGGGGGTTCAGACACAGCCCTGCCCCACCCCACCCCAGGGCTGCAGGGTGGGGCCAGCAGACACGTGGAGCGAGCAAGCAGAAGCTGCTTAGCTCCGCTGCGCTGCCGGTGGTGGGACATGCGGGCCATTGTAAGTCGCCCGGGGGACATGCAGGGAGGGGAAGTGCCTGGGGCCAAGGAAGAGACCCAGCCCCAAAATTGCTGGAGCACCGTGGGCCACATTGGGGAGGGTCTCAGGCCACAGATGGCCCGTGGGCTGGGAGTTTGAGATCCCTGCTCTCGATGCTTTCAGGAAGCAGATACTGAGATATCAGTGTCAGGTATGCCCTAGTCTCTGATCTATTGCACCCATTTCCACATTCCCACTTTTGCTAGCTATATGCATTAGGCAGCATGCTGCTAACAGATAACATGATGAAGAACAAGAATAATAATTACCAGACCCTCAAAAAATATCTTCCTAGAGGATCTCCCAGTCGATCGCAATCTCTGGCAGCACAGCAGGACTGCCGCTAAGACAAGCTCCTTGCCTGCCCCAGCCCCACGCCACTCCCAGAAGTGGCCAACACGCCCCATGGCCCAAGTGGGCAGGGGTCTCCCTCCGCGCACTGCTCCTGCCTGCAAGCACTGCCCCCGCAGCTCCCGTTGGCAGGGAATGGGGAGCTGCGGCCAATGGGAGCTGCGGGGGCAGTGATTACATAGAGGGGCAGCACGCAGAGCCACATGCTGACCCCCAGGCCACAGGGGCTCATTGGCCCCTTCCAGGAGCGGCTGGGGTAGGCAGGGAGCCTGCCTTAGTGGCAGACATGCTGCACCGCCAATTGGGAGCTGCCAGAGGTAATGCTGCCCAGTGGGAGGCTGCATCCCAAGCCCCAGCCCTGACCCCCATCCCAAAGCCGGCACCCTGTACCCTTCTGCACCCCAACCCCCTGCCCCAGGCTCAGCCCAGAACCCTCTCCCAAACTGAACCTCTCGGCCCCAGCCCAGAGCCCACATACCCTTCCAAACCCCAAACCCCTACCCGATGAAAGTGAGCAAGGGTGGGTGAGTGAGTGAGAGACCAGGGGTGGGGGCGAATCCTGGGTTGCCCTTAAATTCAAAAAGTGATCTTGGGCGTAAAAAGTTTGGAGACCACTGCTTTAAAGGATGGCCAATATACTCTAAGGCAGAGGTTCTCAAACCGTGGACCACAAGTGGTCCGCAAGCTCCATTCAGGTGGTCAGCAGATAGTTCCAAGGTGTATGCCTGGGCGGCCTCACACAAGAGGCTGAAGGGCCACCCCCCTAATTAGTGGAGCCGCGCAGTTGTGGCTCCATTAATTAGGTGCCTGGACTCTGGAGAAGATGCACATGTAAGGTGGGGGAGGAATAGGAGGTAGGTGGGAGGGGGTAGTGAGGTGAGAAGCGAGGGTAAGGGGAATTTGGGATGTGCAGGGCTGCGGTGGCCAGAGAAAGAGGCAACTTTCCCCAGCTCCAGGGCTGTGGCTGCCAGAGAGAGACAACCCTCCTTCCCAGTCTCAGCTCTGTGGCGGGGGAGAGATCCCCCTCTTTTCCAGCCCTAGCTCGGGGGCTGACAGGGCACATCCACTGCATTAGAAAGGTAAGACTACTGATATTAAAATATGAGTTGTGTGCTTTTATTTGTAGAACAAAAAAAAAAGTAAAGTAATTTTTTATATTTAGTGCTTTTATCCAAAGCGCTTTATAATAGTTAGTTAACGGTACAAACAACATTTGGAAAGATCGTTAAGTGGTCTGCCGAGATCCTCAGCACTTTTCACGTGGTCCGCAAAAAAAAAAGTTTGAGAACCACTGCTCTAAGGCTAGAAGAGTAAGAGAATAAAGGAAAGGTGGTAGGGGGAGGAGCAATATTGGCAGCCAGGACCACACCTGGAAACACATTTCCCCAGTTCAGCATGAATAAGTCAATCCACTTAATTTTCAGAAGATGCTTACCATAAAAACAAATGCTGGTAACTACCCACTTCAGTCATCCCTTACATGAAAATGTGAGACAAAACACAATCTAGCTAGGAACAGGAGGCAGTTCAAAGGACTATCAATCTCGCTATCCCACTTCACAATATTAAAAAAACTTTAAAAATTAATGAGACCTATGCCAGTTCCACTAGAACATCACCTCACCCTTACATGGCATTTTCATCCACATTGGCCATCTTAAGTCCCCCACTTAAATTTATACAGGGAAGCAGAAAAAGGACACTGATTTATTTTTGAATAAACTAATCTCAATCACTCTCACAAGGGACATTAACCAATAGATAAACATGACAAACTCTCCACAGAGAGCTTCACCGGAGACCAGAAGAGCTGCCGCTTCCAGGATCTTGAGACATGGTTTCCTAATACAGCTCCGCAAACTGATTTGTATTAGTATGTTGTAAAGGAAGATAGTTAAGAAATTCATCAATGCACCCCCTAAGGCTTAAATTGTCAGTTCTTAGCTTTTCTGTCAAGAAGTGCAATTAAACGGAGCCATCTGTCCCTTCCCATCCACAATAAGTTTTCTGTATTTTGCATGATTGCATATTATTTACCTTTACAAGTATCAGGGGGTAGCTGTGTTATTCTATCCACAAAACAACAAGGAGTCTGGTGGCACCTTAAAGACTAACAGATTTATTTGGGCAAAAGCTTTTGTGGGTAAAAAAAGAGAGAGAACCCTTTGTTCCCCCCCCCGCCCCCCAGCTTTGAAAGTATCTTACATTGGTCATTTTGGTCAGGTGCCAGCGAGGTTGTCTTAGCTTCTTAACCCCTTACAGGTGAAAGGGTTTTTCCTCTGACCAGGAGGGATTTAAAGGTGTTTACCCTTCCCTTTATATTTATGACACACCCCAAACTGGTAAAAAAACCCACAAAAGCTTATGCCCAAATAAATCTGTCACTCTTTAAGGTACCACCAGACTCCTTGTTGTTTACCTTTACAGCTTCTAGTTCTCCTCCCCCGCCCCGAAATAACTCTGATCGTCCTCAGGCCACAGTAAGTGCCAAGCAGAGCCACAAGCAAGCCAGGGTTTGGATGCTTCCACCGGGTGGACATAGCAAAGCACAAAGAAAACCAGTACAAGAGATGCCATTGCTGCTGCACAACATCAAGACGATAATGCTGCTGACAAGCCCCCGTACATGGTGGCCAGGACCCAGCTGGGACCCCTTAACAGCCTCTACACCGCCCACCCGGCTAACAAGGAGCGGCGGCAGCCGCCGCCGACACTGCCGGGGCTCTGGACGCAGATTTTGTGCGTCCAGCCGTGCTGACGGCCTGAATGAGGGAGATGCTGAGGGAGCCTCTCACGGAGCCAGCGGAACCCGCCCTCCCCAGAGGGAAGACAGATGGCAAGCGCCACCCGCCTCCAAAGCCGCCACCTCGGGGGGTGGCAACCCCCGCTCCCAACGGGGGGGAGGCGCTACGAGGCAGGGGGTACGACCTGCCCCGCCCAACAAACAGCGGCGGCTCCGCGGGGCGCTAACCCAGCCCCGGGCAAACCGCACACTCGGCCCCACCTCCCCACCGCTGGGGCGCCGCCCGGCACCAGACCCTCCCCGGGAGCCGGGGTGACTTACCCAGCAGCAGGACGTTTTTCCCCGAAGGCAGCTTAGACCTGGAGCGCGTGGACACCTCGCTGAGGATACAGGACCTGAGGGGAGACAGAGCCCGGTCAGGCAGGGGCCACGCCCGTGTCTGCACAAGCAAGACCCCCCCAAACACACGAACGCGCGCGCACTAGGGGGATGGGGCCGGGGGCCGCTGCTGCCGCTGACAAGAGCGGCCCGCCCCGCCGCCGCCGCCCCGCATTACTTGGCCTCACAGGGGCCCCGCGAGGGGGGCTGTGTCGTCGTCCCCCTCCCCGGGCGGAGGCTCTCGCGGAGCGGGGGCGCTAGACGCTAACGGGCGGCGGCGGCCCGGCGAGGTGGGCGGTTACCAGAGGTTCTGCCCATCGTCCTCCTCGCCCCCCGCCCGCAGCTCCGCGTTATTGCTGGCGGTGAAGCCGGCGGCCGGGCCGCCCCCCGCGCCGAGCCCCGGCGAGGAGGAAGAGGAACCGAAGGAGCCGGCTCGCCCCGCCGCCATCTTCCCTGCGCTCCCTCCAGTCCGCCTGAATGAGAGAGAACAGAAAGCGGGCGGCGGCGCGGCCGGCTGACAGGTACCCGGATGTGGGGAGCTCAGAAGGGGCGGGGCCGGTACCCGCCTGTGGGGCACAGTGAGCGGCCCGGCGGCCAATCACGCCCGGCGTAGAGCCCCACAGGAACGCGCCCACGTGCCCCCGGGATTATCCAAGGGTTGGGGAGGATTTTTTGCGGGCCCCAGGCAGGTGGCTGGCTCGCCCAGCGTCCGCACACACCTGGGGTGACCAGATAGCAAGTGTGACAACCCGGGAATGAGACTGGAGGTAACAGGCGCATATGTATGACAAAGCCCCAAATATCAGGGCTATCCCTACAAAATGGGGACATCTGAGCACCCTAACCACACCTGGGGCTCTTACCCGCTCTCCCTGGGAGAGGGATGGGCGGCGGGAGAGGCAGTCCCTTTCCCTCCCCCCAAGACCCCCTGATTAAGAAGATAGCCATGGGAGAGGCCAACGAAGGAGGCGAGATCTAGAAACCCCCCCCCCCCTCTTTAAATCATAGTCCCTGATCCCATCCCATTGAAAGGGATTTTAGGTTATTCTTTTTGTGTGTGTTTTCCTCTCTGTATTTAGCTACGGGATTCAGAATGATTATTATTTACGATGTACAATGTGCTACACATTCTCTAAAGGTGATAACACAGTGTTTGTCCTGAAGAAAACACAATTCTCAGATGACAAAGTCTGGAAAAAACATAAAACATACAATTTTTAAAATGCGTTCTTCCCAGCTGGCCTACTGTTTATCCATTATGATAGTGCTCAAAACATCCACCTGTTATTCTTTCTCACCTCTTTGCCCCTAGTTTTATAGATATATGGAATGCCTGCAAAACAGAACAAAGTACAGAAGCATAGATAATTTCATGGAGGAGAGATCCATCAATGACTACTCGCCAAATTGGTCAGAGATGCAACTGCATCCTCTGGGTGTCCTTAAACCTCTGACTGCCAGAAGCTGGGACTAGGTGACAGGATGGATCACTCAACTGCTCTTTCCCTCTGAAGCATCAGGCACTGCCCACTGTTGGAAGACAGGGCACTGGGCTAGATAGACCATTGGTCTGACCTAGTATGGCCAGTCTTATGTTCTTGTAAATAAACCATCTTAAATTAATTAAGGGGTTTAACGAATACATGTTTTCTCAGTGTGATGAGCATCTTTGAGTTAGGGAAAATATAATTTATATGGGGGACATTTCCCAGTTTTCATCAGACCCCCATAAATAACGAGGATATTTCCTGAGTTTCCCTGCTTCCTCGGATATAAAAAGGTTGGGTTTTTTTGCATGGATAATGTGTTAATGTTCAATACACCTCACCCCCACACAAGTGTATATATTCATACATGCCAACCTATTTAAAAGTGACAATTCCCTTTTCAGAAATATATTTGTAATTTTTCCACTTTCTCTCCAAAAAAGCTTTTTCTGTCCTATGCTTTTTTATTGAGTTAAAATGTGTGCTTATTTTATATACCCAAATGTTCCTATCAATAGCTTTCCAATGCTCTGCTATCCCACCTCTAACTGACCATTCCCTTATACACTGTGATGAGGGAGTTTGGGTGAATCATCATTGAAGCTGGTGGGCATAATAGCCATCCTTCATTCAAGATAAATGCAAGTAGTTACGCTGATTTTTGGTGTAAAATGAAACAATAGGAGCCACCACCCAAAACACATACCCACAAGACCAGGCTAGTCAAAAGTAGAGCCATGTGGGAGGAAAGGTTTTGCTGGGGACTGAATATAAACATAGGGCATTTGGTATCGTTTAGTGGAGGTTTGTCTGCAGGCTGGTCTACACTTAAAACACTGTATCGGCCCAGCTGCACTGATGCAGCTGTGTTGCTGTAGCACTTTAATGAAGATGCTCTACACCAGGGGTGGGCTCCTGCCCGCTAGCCATTTTAAGCTGTCCCGCAAGCTGCACCGTGCAGCTCGGCCCCGCTCCGGCCAGGGCACTGGGTCTGGGGATGCACCACATGGCTCGGCCCCGCTCCATAGCTCCAGCCAGGGCGCAGGTCGGAGACCGCACCACGCGGCTCCTGGAAGCCACGGCATGGCCCCGCTCTGGCTCCTACGTGCTCCAATGAGAGCTGCAGGGGTGGTTCCTGTGCATGGGGCAGCATGCAGAGCAGCCTGGCTGTGCCTCCGCATAGCAGCCAGAGAAGGGACATGCCACTGCTTCCGGGAGCTGCTTGAGGTAAGTGCAACTCGGAACCTGCACCGCTAAACCTCTCTCCACGCCCCAATCCCCTGCCCCAGCTCTGATCCCCCTCCCGCTCTCCAAACCCCTCGATCCCAGGCCGGAGCACCCTCCTGCATCCCAAACCTCTCATCCCCAGCCTCACCCCAGAGCCCGCACCCCCTCCCGCATCCCAACCCCAATTTTGTGAGCATTCTTGGCCCGCCATAAGATTTCCATTCCCCGATGTGGCCCTCAGGCCAAAAATTTTGCCCACTCCTTCTCTACACTGATGGGAGAGTGCTCTCCCATCGGCATAGTTAATCCACCTCCATGAGAGGCGGTAGCTAAGTCAGTGGGAGAAGCCCTCCCACCGACATAGCATTGTCTACACCAGCACTTAGGTCGGTATAACTATGTCACTCAGGGGTGTAGATTTTTCAAAACTCTAGGCAACATAGTTATACCAAAGTAATTCTGTAGTGTAAGCTGCCCAGAGAGAAGCAGCAGAAAGAAGCAGCCAAGGAAACAGCAAGAAAAGCACTTGCAGTGCAACCTTAAGAAAAAGCCCTGAGAGAGAGCTTTTGGGGCAGGCCGCTGACTGGAAAGAGGTTTGGGACTGTAAGCTAAGAAGCTCTCCTGTTGTTTGATTCCTACTGTCTACCAGGAAAAAAGGACTTTTGTGTACATCCTTTGTAAATGAACAGGATTGCATCAAATAAATACCTTATTCTATCATCAGTTTCTCCTGATAACAGAAGTAACCTGCAAATTCTGAATATTGGTTAACTGTTTGGATTGCAAGGGGCAACAATATTTTAATATGATTTGCATTTCATTTAATAAATATATTACAACTGTAAGCAGTGTCAGGATGAGCTCCACCCTGACATCTGGTGGTGAGGTGTGGCAAGTTGTGGAAAAGAACTTCAGGGGCTGATCTCATTTGCATAGGCACACCCACCCCGCCTCGAATGAGGCCATAGCTGCCCAAATGGTCACTTTGGCTGCTGTGGGATCCCCGGTGTCTCTGTTATTGGGACAGGAAGAATAAATTGTTATTACTCTGATTATGGGAACTGTGCTTGGAACTGTACTTGGCCTTTTGTTATGATGGAGGGACTCACCATCAACTAAGTAGCACTCGCTAGGCAAGGGTCATGGGTTTTAAAAATTAAACTCTGTGAATTGAGAGAGGCTGGGGACAAGTATTAATACTTGGTGGTATGGGCCCCTTGGTGAGGGCCTTACATACTAATTGCACTTCCTTCTCTCTCCACTGTGGAATATCAGAGCTAATTTTGATTCTATTAGGAGTCTAGGTACAGGCTGCTGAGCTCACTTTGGGCTAATGGTGCACCAGCACTGAGGCTCCCCTCCTACAAGCTGAATTCACTTAAGAGCTGAAATCACTGAGCATTGTGTTAAGTAGTGGGGGAGCCTGAAGATATATTGTGGAGCAGTTTGCGGGATGGCTGGAGTGCCTTGTGGACAGGCTGGTAGAGCAGTTCGTAGGACGGCGGGAGCTGCTGGTGGGACGCGGAGCAGTTTGTGCACCAGCTGGTGGAGCAGTTCGTGGGACGGTGGGAGCTGCTTGTGGGCCGCAGAGCAGAACTGAGCGAAGGAGTTCGTGGGGCGGCTGGCGGAGCGAAGGCCTATGGAGCTGTGGGGTGGTCAGCTTCAGATCATGTAAGGTCCCTCTTACCCCCGTCCCATCTCCACCCAGGTTGGGAGGTAAAGCTCCGCAGATAAACTTTCGAACTCTGGGGCTGCCCTGACCAGGGACAGAGACTTTTGGGTCATTGGACTTTTGGGACTTTGGGTGATTTGGGGTTGCTGGACTCAAGAACCAAAGGGAATGGGGCATGCCCCAATTTGCTTGGGGTGGGTTTTTTTGTTCATGGGTTATGTTATGAATCCTGTTGGTGGTGTTTCCCCAACGTAATGCCACATTGTTTCTCTCTGTTATTAAAAGGCTTTTTGCTACACTCAGACTATGTGCTTGCAAGAGGGGAAGTATTGCCTCTTGGAGGCGCCCAGCGGGGGTGGTATATATTTGTCCCAGGTCACTGGGTGGGGGCTCGAGCCGGTTTGCATTGTGTTATTGGAATGGATCCCCTAGATATTGAACCCGGCCCTTGTTGCTGCCAACTCTGACGGGCAGAAGGGTTACACAACCTTATGTTTATCTCTATCTGCAGCTTTGAGGGCATTGTTCTATATAGGTTTTTATATCACGCTCATAACTGTAGTATCTGAGTGCCTTCCAGCAGTGAATTAGGCATCATGATTATAAATCTGACATGTGGTGTTTGTTCTCTCATTGTCTCCCCTGAGGGAAAGTTTGTGCAGTGAAGTGTCTTTTTTTGATAGTGGTGTCTTTATATGTGTGACACTAAGCACTCCTGTATTCACACCCTTCACATGATTGTACTGATCTTTGTACAAAATATGTCTTGTGAGGTATCATTTGAAAACTAATAACTCACTGATCATTAATACACTTGCAAGATGTATGTACGCAGTAGGCATTAAGACAAAGGTCCTCAAACTTTTTTTTCCGCAGACCACTTGAAAATTGCTGAGGGTCTCGGCGGACCACGTAATGATCTTTCCAAATGTTGTATGTACTGTTAGCTAACTATTGTAAAGCGCTTTGGATAAAAGTGCTATATAAAAAAAACCTTAATAATAATTAACTTTTTTTGTTCTACAAATAAAAGCATAATGACAGGTTTCAGAGGAACAGCCATGTTAGTCTGTATTTGCAAAAAGAAAAGGAGTACTTGTGGCACCTTAGAGACTAACCAATTTATTTGAGCATGAGCTTTCGTGAGCTACAGCTCACTTCATCAGATGGCTCATGCTCAAATAAATTGGTTAGTCTCTAAGGTGCCACAAGTACTCCTTTTCTTTTTGCAAATAAAAGCATACAACTCATATTTTAATATCACTAGTCTTACCTTTCTAATGTGATGGATATGCCCTCTCTCCCCTGCCGCATCAGCCCCTGAGCTGAGGCTGGGAAGGAGGGCCATCTCTCCCTGGCAGCCCCGGCCTGGAGCTGGGGAAAGTCGCCTCTTTCTCTGGCCGCCGCACCCAGGCACATCCCAAATTCCCCCCACCCCTCTTCTCACCCCACTGCCTCCTCCCACCTACCCCTTATTCTCCCCAAGGCCACCACCTCACCTTACATGTGCATCTTCTCCAGAGTCCAGGCACCTAATTAGTGGAGCCACACCTGCACAGCTCCACTAATTAGGTGGGTGGCCCTTCATTCTCTTGTGCGTGGCTGCCCAGGCATGCACCTTAGAGGGAACCATCCACGGACCACCTGAATGGAGCTCGCGGACCATTGGTGGTCCACGGACCATAGTTTGAGAACCTCTGCATGAAGAATTCTGAACATATATTGGAATTATGACTAAAGTGTATGTAAACCAGGTTTGTCAGAGGGAGCTGTTAAACAGAGTATCCTAAACAAAGGAATCACTGTTTACCTCAGGTTACATATAAGCAGTAAACAGGATCATCAGTACATCAACAGGCGGAGATGTCAGGAAACAGAACATTTTGCATTTCAGTGAGTAAACTCAAGTGTGGGAGGAAAGAGCATGGGGCTTCCTTTGCTACCAGACTCAATGTTACCTTTCTCACAGCTTGAATAAACTTTACTCTGAGGGGTAACCCTCAGAAGAATCCATTTCAAAGGTTTACTGGTCTATAAATACGGGGGGTTGAACCTCAAGCAATAAGCAATTGAATCAACTGGTGGTACACAATATTACTGTATTATAAAAGTACATAGAGTAAGGTCTTCTCTGAAAGCTAATGACACACAGTGATTATATCATTGTGAAATGTATGTATTAAGACTGTATGAGGATATATGGATACTTAATGATATTATGTTTTAAAGTCTGTGGCCAAACAGGTTCTCCCCCAGACAGGAGAGAAGGTCTCCTCTGTAAATTAAACATAAAAACAAATAATTCAGAATCAAAACAATGGAAGCACCGTTTACATATAAGGGGATGGGAAACCCACAGGAAGCATGCTGTCTCTTGAAACAAAGTCATTGAACTTTGGAAGATATAAGCAAAGACAGAAGCCATCTTTGGCATCCATCGCTAGACAGACACAAAAGGCCTGAGGTCTTGCAAGCCAAGAAAGATGGATCCTTTAACCAAGCGGGGAGGAAGGGGGTTGTTGTAATCTCTGGGAACTAAATATAGGTGTGAAAAACATCTTAAACAAAGCCTGTACCTTGCTAGAGTATGTTTTGGACTGTTAAAAGTGAAAATGCATCTATTTGCTTGAAACGATTTCTAAGTTTATTCTTTTTACTTTGCGTTACTTAACCTATTTCCTATTGTTAACAAATTTGTTTTATTTTTACTATAAACCAACTCAGAGTTTAAATGGAAGGGTTTATTTACCCCAGTTAATAATCTGTGATGTGCTTTTAGGTTTTTAAAAGAACAAATGTTATTATTTCTCTGAACTGTCCAGGACAGGATAGACATTACAGAGCACACGGTTTTGGGAAAGTCTGGGAGTGGGAGTATACTGGAGTCACCCTGCAAATAGTAACCAACGCTGGTAGAGACTAAAGAGCATGACAGGTGTGTTGCTGGCAGGCTGCTGGGGTCAATGTTTCTGGACTAGGGCGGCAGTTAAACAGAGACACTCTCTGGGTGTGAGCTGTCTGCTTGTTGCTGACTATGAGTGTCCCAGGTAGGGGGTTACAGTAGCAAGGCATTGTGAGGTAGAGCCCTGCAGCGGGACTGGGATCCTGCAGGACCCACTGCCATAATAGTGGGAGCTGGAAAAATGTACTTCGTTGCGGGCAGGATTGGGTGTGTAAAAAATACAGACTGCGGGAATTTGCGGAGAAACACTAAATCTCTCATCAGTTTATCAAGAGTCGCCTATTCAAGAAATTGCTAATTATTTTGTTTGAGCTTCTCTTTCCGATACGTGTTTATCTCCCTCATTCCGAAACTGGTATAGTACACCAGCTCAAGTCAGGTCAGAGAATCATACTCACAGGTTTTGTTGTTCTAAGACCTCACAGATTGTCACTGTAGTATCAGCTGGCTATCAGTGCTGTGAGCAGTTTTTCTGTTAAATGTTTTTCAAAAAGCAATAATAATCCTGACATATAAATATCTTGAATGGTATGTTTCAGAGTTCTAAAAACAATGCTTAATTGGTGTAAAAAATTACAGTTTTTTTAAACAACTTATTTTTTATAATTGTTAAAAAGTATCCTCATTATTTAAGGCATAATTGTGGTGCAATTTGTTTTGACATTCCGTGTGATATACACATGACAGCAGTTTGCCATAAATAGAATTTTAGCAGTATAAAGCAAGTTTTTCTTTTTTAAAAAATAAAGGCTTTAATACTTAAATTTAAGCAAGGGATAGAAAGAGATTTGAAGTCTATTATAACAGCAGTTAAAGTATTTTTTTACATAGTTTAAGCAAGATTTGTTTTATTCTTTTAGTGGTAAAAATTGTGTCTGAATGCCATTTATCTATATATAATATATTAACTGACCCTTAAAAAAATGTATTTAGTAGCATGGGGATATCTGTCTCTCTTGCGGGATTTGAGGGATCTAATGTTTTTTGCAGGTGGGAGCAGGATAAAAATACAAGAAACAATGCGGGAGTGGGTAGGAGTGGGTGTTGCGGGATTAAAAAATAGTCCCATGCAGGGCTCTATTGTGAAGCACCCAGAGTTACAGGGTAAGATGTGACACAACCCTTCACTAGTCTGTATCGCACCCCAAATGCTGTCACTATACACACACACTTATCCCCATTGCTTTGTGTTTAGAGAGGGAAAGATCAAAGAAATGTGCTGTCAAGGCTGATTCCCCACTCTGGGGGCCTGCAAGGATTTTAAAAATTAATACTGGCCACTCCAGGCTTGTATTAAACTCCCAAGGTTACAGCTTCTCTCTGACCTTGGATGGGTAGATGCTGCCACCAGCCAAGTGCAAAAACCCATATAAAACAAGAAAGGTGCACTTGGGAATTCCTTCTGTGGGGTACCCTCAAGCGCGCGCGCGCACACACACACACACACACACACACACACACACACACACACACACACACACACACACACACACACACACACACACACACACACACACACACAGAAAAACAAAGGAAATCAGCTGTTGCCACCAGCTAATTAAACAACATATGCACAAACCTCTTAGGATACAAAAAACCCAATCCTATTCTTAAAATAGGTAAATTTTATTAAAACAAAAAGAAAGAAAATACATCTGGAACTTAGGCTTTTTGCTAGATCTAAAAAAAAAACAGTTACCAAAATTAAGCATCAAGATAGCTCTTTTGAGGTTCAGCTTTAAAGGTTACAAGCAAAAGAAAAGCATCTGGCTGGCTGGGTGTCCATAAAAGGAAGCTACCCTCCCCCCATTTAGAACATGTGTCTTGCACTTGGAGTGGAAATTGGTGAGGTTTGCAAAGGTCCTTAGTTCCTTGGGGAGTTCATTCCCAGTCTTAGATCACCCCCAGAGACAGTTCTGTTCCCCACACAGATGAGATTTACTCTTATTATTGAGAGTTCCATTGTGCCACAGGAGCATTGTTGTCAACCCCAGTTTTCTTCTTAAACAGTTTTTTAGGTATCCTGGGCCCAGGTTATGTAGAACTTTAAAGATAAGGATTGAGAGTATGAACTTGATTCAAAATCCTATGGGAAGTCAGCGTAGAGAACAGAGGACAGGTTTGATATGTTCACGGTAGTCTGTTTTGCTGAGGAGATGCGTTGTAGAGCTCTGAATTAGTTGGTATTTCCTAAGCACTGAAATCTTCAAACCCAGGTATATTGCATTGCTCTAATCCAGCTAAGAGGTGACAAAGGTATGGATAATTGAGGCTAACTTCATCCAACAGAATGGGATGGAATTTCCTAGCCAAGTGGAGATGGTAAAAAGCATTACTCATGGATGCTGCTCTGTCAGAGCTCAGTGTCAGTGTGGAATCCAAGAGTACTCCTAGACTACAGACTGAATTTACCAATTCTGGGTATGTATATTCAACTAACAGACTGTACCAGAGCTGCAAGCTCTTCAAAATACATTCCTCTGCCCACCAGCATCACGTTGGTCTTGCTTCGGTTTAGCTTCAACCAGCTGTTCCTCATTCAGGAGCTTATCTCATCCCAGCACTGGGCCATATAAGTGGTAATCGTGTGCTTGTATGTGATGAAGGATAGGTAGAGTTGTGTGTCATCTGCACATTGCTGACACTTGAGTACATGTCACCTGACCAGTTCACCTAGTGGTTTTATGTAGATGGTGAAAAGGACTGGAGAGAGAATTGATCCTTGTGGAACGCCACAGGTGAGACTCCAGTGGTGGAGGTGCAATTTCCCATCACTACTTATTGGGGTCATCACTCCCGAAAGGACTCCAACCACTTTAGTGCATTACTCCTACCACCTCTGTCAGGCAAGACAGCAGAATCTCCTGGTCAACAGTGATGAATGGAGGACTAGACTGGATGTCTGTCCTTTATCCATTGACAGGAAGAGATCCTGAGTGGCGGGTATCAAAGGCTAAGCTTCCCCTGATCCAGGCCGTGGCACCACCCATGTTCCATGGGGAGGCCCCACCCTACTCCCCACCTCCTACCCTGAAGCCGGTGGGGTCTCAGCCCCAGCTGGTGGCCTGGAGCTCTGGTGCACCAGGGGCCTGAGGCAGTGCTCGGGCCAGCCCAGCAGGGGTTGGGCTGGCCTGGCTGGGGAGTCAGGCCAGCGGCTCAAGCCAGCGCTGGGGTGGCTGATGGCTCGGCTCGGTGCTGGGGTTGACCCAGCACTGTGGGGGACAGCTGGGGTGGAGTTCCTCCGGCCTCAGCGGGGGGCAGGGGGAGGCTCGGGGCTCCTCCGGCCACATGGGTGCAGCCATCTGGGCTCTGGTGGGTGGAGGTGGGGCCTCAGGCAGAAGGATAGGACCATCTGGGGTTCACCCACCACCCATTCAGGAGCTCCATCAGTGCCATGAGGTTTCGATTCTGCGTCCTGTCCTGAATACCAACTAAGCCCAGTCTAGAATGTTAGCTTCAGTTAGATGAGCTTGTATTTCGCCTTTTGCTAGCTTCTCTATCTCTTCTCTATCAGCTTGCTTAGGAATAAGACACTGGGTGGTAGTTGGCTAGGACTGAGTTGGGTTTCTCCAGTGGTGGTTTCTAAGGTGGGTTTCTCCAGTGGTGGTTGGACTATTGCGTGTTTGAAGGAGGAAGGGAAGATTCCTTCTCTGAATGAGGTGTTGGCTATTTCAGTTAGGAGTGTGGCTTCCTACCCCTCCTACAAAGTGGAGAATCTTTTACAATGCCAGAGATACCTTTTTTACAAGTAATTAATTTAGATGGTGGAAATAAAATTGTGGCTACTCAGTGTTACCTCCTATTTTATACTAGGTGTCCTGTACTACATTGATTGTGTGGTAGTGAAATATATTGGAATAAATCTATGTAAATACTGTCCCCTAGGACCTTCATGAAACCAGTATCTGTATCCAATGAGGCTACCACAGCAAGCATGATTTTAAATAAATAGATACTGCAGAAAATCACAGAACACACAGAAGACTGACTGAAATAGAAATACATCACTTTGTGCTGGGGAAGAACATGATGATAATAATGAAGAAAAAAAAAAACCCTACAGGAAAGAGCTGTAGAGAGATAGTGCTGTTTCTCTGCTCTCCTGTTTTCACATAGATCAGTGTTCCTTTCTGAAAAAAATATATCTAGTGACAGCTGAGCTGCCAAATGAAAGAGACAAGTCACCTCCTTCCTCTCCCCTGCCCCTTCCCCTTTCACTCATTCTGGATTATTTTTAAGGTAGTTTTTACTCTTTCACCCACTTGTAATGCAAGATCTTGTAGTGGAGGATGTCTCTTGAGAGAGACATTTACAACACCCCTCATAGGTTTCAGAGGAACAGCCGTGTTAGTCTGTATTCGCAAAAAGAAAAGGAGTACTTGGTTAGTCTCTAAGGTGCCACAAGTACTCCTTTTCTTTTTGCGAACACCCCTCATAATTTTCTGAAAGCTCACTTGGTCATATTGTCACAGCTTGACAGCCTTGATGACAGCTGTTTGGCATAGCTTCCACACAGACACACATCCTCCTATTTTCCTTCTTCCTCAGGAGCTGCAGAGGAGAAAGTGAAAAGGGATATGCTTGGTCATTGTACAATCTTAAGAAACGGTGAGATCTGGCCTGGAGCAAAATAGTGATAAAATCAAGCCCACATTTACTAATTTACTTTGATAGGGTATCTTTATTAAGAAGCAAGATTCTGTTATACATAGGTTGCTATTCACAATGTTGCCTATGCTCCCTACAGCTGTGTAGTGTGGAGGAGAAGCAAAACTGGAAAAAGCTGTGGCAGGGGTGGGACAGCTACACAAAGGGGAAAAGCAACTACATAGTATTTTCCCCCCCTACACATTTTCCCCTGTATAAAAAAAATCGTGTGTGTGGCAAAGGGGGCATAATTGGTGATTAAAGGAATGGTGCATGGGAACAGCCCTTCCATACAGCTTGTTCCCCTAAGAAAATTGCAAAAGGGGACTAAACGTAATGCTGCCCCAACCAGTTTAAAGGCAGTGGGCCTGATTCTGGGCTGCCTCACTCCTTGTGTAGTCATTTACCCTGTGCAAAGTGAGTGTGAGATCTTGTCTACATACAAAGCTGCTCCAGTTTCACTACTATTGCACTGGTCTAACAGATTTAGTTAAACCAATGCAACTTTTGTGTAGACAAGCCCTAACTCTCTACCATTCTGATCTGATAAAGTTTTATATCCACTCTGTGCAGATGTAGATTACTAAAGAGGGTGCAAGACAGTAGAGAATCAGGGCCTTTGTCTACAATAAGGAGCAGCACCCTTTCAGCCACTAGTGGTTAGCAATTGCTTTAGCTGAACCAGTGCTAACCAGGGTTTAGTTGTAAATGTCAACAACAACAAACCCTGGTCACCAGTTTTGCTAAGCTGCTTGCTGAAATGGTGCTATTTCCTACTGTAGACAAGGTCTACATTCCCCTCTGCAGTCTGCAAGCCTTGCTGGAGGTATCGCAAAGTGCAGAACCTGACGGGGAGCCAGTTGTATAGTTCTGAACAAGTTATGCTGCCATTGCAAAAAGAGGGGGTCGATAGGAACAGAGAAAGATTGATACTGTGCATAACTAGTTGGAGATCCACACAAATAGGATATTGAGTTTTCTTGTAGATACCAGACAATTTCTAATTTGTTATGTAGTGTGTAACCTATCATTTAAATCAGCTTCTGTACCAAATGACTAGAGGATAGCTAATGTGACGCCAATTTTTCAAAAGGGCTCCAGAGGTGATCCCGGTAATTACAGGCTGGTAAGCCTGACTTCAGTACCAGGCAAACTGGCTGAAACTATAGTAAAGAACAATCATTGAAAATTTTTACAGTAAAGGAAAAATTGTCAGACACATAGATGAACATAAATTGTTCGGGAAGAGTCAACATGGTTTTTGTAAAGGGAAATCATGCCTCACCAATCTACTAGAACTCTTTGAGGGGGTTAACAAGCTTGTGGACCAGGGGGCTCCAGTGGATATAGTATACTTAGATTTTCAGAAAGCCTTTGACAAGGTCCCTCACAAAAGGCTCTTAAGCAAAGTAAGCTGTCATGAGATAAGAGGGAAGGTCCTGTCATGGATTGGTAACTGGTTTAAAGATAGGAAACAAGGGGTAGGAATAAATGGTCAGTTTTCAGAATGGAGAGAGGTAAATAGTTGAGTCTCCCAGGGATCTGTATTGCGACCAGTCCTATTAAACATACTCATAAGTGCTCTGGAAAACGGAATAAACAGTGAAGTGGCAAAATTTGCAGATGATACAAAACTACTCAAGATAGTTAAGTCCCAAGCAGACTGTGAAGAACTTCAAAAGGATCTCACAAAATGGGGTGACTGGGCAACAAAATGGCAGATGAAATTTAATGTTGATTAATGCAAAATAATGCACATTGGAAAACATAATCCTAACTATACATATACAATGATGGGGTCTAAATTAGCTGTTACCACTCAAGAGAGAGATCTTGGAGTCATTGTGGATGGTTCTCGGAAATCATCCACTCAATGTGCAGCAGCAGTCAAAAAAGCAAACAGAATGTTGGGAATCATTAAGAAAGGGATAGATGATAAGACAGACATATCATATTGCCTCTATATAAATTCATGGTACGCCCACACCTTGAATACTGCGTGCAGATGTGATCGTCCCATCTCAAAAAAGATATATTGGAATTCGAAAAGGTTCAGAAAAGGGCAACAAAAATGGTTAGGGGTTTGGAACGGCTGCCATACGAGAAGAGATTAATAAGACTGGGACTTTTCAGCTTGGAAAAGAAACAATTAAAAGGGGATATGATAGAGGTCTATACAGTCATGACTGTTGTGGAGAAAGTAAATAACAAAGTGTTATTTATTCCTCGTAACACAAGAACTAGGGTCACCAATTGAAATTAATAGGCAGTAGGTTTAAAACAAACAAAAGGAAGTATTTTTTCACACAAGCATAGTCAACTCCTTGCCAGAGGATGTTGTGGAGGCCTAGACTATAACAAGGTTCAAAAAATGCATTGATAGCTTTGACTGGAGCTCATCAAATAATACAAAAGTAAACATTTTTGCAAATGAAAAGACAAGTTTGGTGTTATGAATATTCAGAGAGCTTTCCTGAAAACATTTGTAATTCTTGAAAGTGCCATAGATTTTAGCATGAATGATTAGTCATCTGAAAATTCATACTAGAAGTACATTACTGATTATTTTAAAAAGCTTCAGTCATCCAATCTGGAAGCAGAAAAAAGACAATGTTACCAAGGTGACCAATCACATGCCACAGTTAGCAAATACAAGCAACCTATAGGTTGAAATTGGTTAACATAAACTATTTGTGGAATACTTAAGAATAACAAACACATCCGGGGTGGTGAAATGGAATAAATTAATAACAAATATTATTCATTTATTCACAAAGAATTATTTGACCAGCTCTGTCTATGGCATCTCTATCTTCCATTCAGCCAAGTACAAATCTTTTTATTTCTCCAATAATATTGTGTGCTGATGGGTAATATAAGCTGTGGAGCATGTAGCTATGTAACTGCTCTGATTTTGTTTTGTATACACAGTACTGCCCTTTTAAATTTCCAAGAGGCTGCAGGGATAGCTATAGTTTTGTGTGGTAGAGTAATGAAGCATGTTACAAAGGAAACACAGGCTGTTCTCATGGAGATTTTACTTTTGTCCTTTATGTTTTGTTGGTTCCTTCAACCTAAAATAGTAGTCAGTCAGACCCTAATTCAGCACAGCACTTAAACATATGGTCAGCTTTAAGCACATGCTGAAGTACAGTTGAAGTCAATGGGATTTAAGCATGTGCTTAAAGTTAAACATGTGCTTAAGTGCTTTGCAGAATTGAGGCCTCAGACCAAAAGTATATAGTTGCTTTTTGTATAGGGAAAACATAATACCCCATATAGGGCCTGATCAAGCAAGGTTCTGAGCACTGTTCCCTCTAAGCTGTGCGCGTGTGCACGCACACACAGATCCTAAAGCCCACGCACACGGCAAAACACCGCATGCACAAAAATTTGCACAGAAGCACAATAATTTGCACAGAAGAAATTTTTTGCGCACACGGCCTGTCAAAAATTAGAGGGAACATTGCTTCTGAGTGTTCTTAACCCCCACTGATTTCAAGGGCGAGTCAAGGGTACTAATCACCTTATGGGAGGTTTCCCACATCTTGCAGGACCAGATGCATACAAGGTAAATACTGTTGCCCCTTTTGCCTGTGCAGTTAGCCAACATTCAGGGCCTTGCTTGCTAGATTGTTTGCATTAGGAAGAGAAATGGATGATACAAGTCAGATATGTTCTTTGGCATAATCCTGTTTAGTTACAAAGAATGTTCACAAAGTGGTGTCTCCCTGAACACAGAAGAAACAAACAACAGCAGTCAGTTTCCTTGCTATTTCCAAGTCTGCCCTTTCAGTCAGTTCTATGCCGCAATGAGCTCTGTCTCTCTGCTTCCTCTAAGGGCCATGCTCACAACTGCTTCTTTTGCTGTTTGCCCACTTTTTCCAGGCTTTCTGGCTCACTCACGCAGTTTGCCAAACAATCCTCTCACGCCTGCATTTGCAATCAGTCAGCTTACATGGCTTAGCTTCTGATCAGAATTTGCCATATGTCCCATTGCTTGGGGTAGTGGCTTCTACTGTTTCCAGCTATCACACTCCATAGAGGCATTTCATTGCTCCTTCTGTTGGGCCTGAAAGAAGGGTGCTTAGCACAACCTCACTGTAACCAGGTCTGAGGTCATCTGTAGCTTAAAACCTGGATGATGATGACGATGATGATTTATTTATATTACCATAGTTCTCCATTATTAGTACAGCCAGTGTGCTCATAGCTAATTCCTAATAAAAGAGGGGCCTAATCCTGCAAAATTCTGAGCACCTCTTGGGAGGTAATGAGCACCCTAACATCAGTGGGAGTAGAGCACTCAGCACTTCAGAGCACTGGGCTCCTGACTGCGATGTTCCGAATATGGGACTATTTTAAATAAGTATACTGGTGTTCTACTTTTCATCATTTCCTATAGCTAGTGAATCTGACACCTTTCACCCACTAAATCCAATTATACTTGTGCACCAGAAGTTATGTCTGGTCACTTTCCTGTAGGTAATTCTAATTCCATTTCACTATTCATAAAAAAATTAATATAAGTTTTGTTTATTGACATAAGTCAATATGCCTCTAGTGTAATTGATGTCCCCTCCCTTCTTTCCCCTCCCATTTTAGAGTCTGTCACTGAAATGCTGTGGAGCTAAGAAATATGAGTTTCCTTGAAATTCTTGGCTGCTAATTCCTATTTTAAGTCAGTGATGTGTTGAGTCTTATGGTAGAGGAAGACATTCTTTGCAATATTTCCCTTCCATTTTCTGCAACTAATGAATGGTGATTTCTCCATTAAGGACACAATCTGTTAGTTCTTAATAAGGCAAAACATCCTATTGAAGTTTTATCCTTGAAACTACATAAATGGGTGACTCTGTCTAATTCAATCAAGTTATGAATGGAGGTCCAAATTCTGTTACATTAATGTTAATGAGGGAAGAATTTGGTGCATAAAAATGAGAATAAAAGAAAACAGAAAATAATAAACGTTGGAGACGTGGAAGAGGAAACTGAAATGTTTTTCATTTGCTTTGGAATTGTCCCCTGGTAAATCTGCTTGGTGCAGAAACATTTAAGAGAATGACATTGATTTTGAAAAAAGAAAAGGAGTACTTGTGGCACCTTAGAGACTAACCAATTTATTTGAGCATGAGCTTTCGTGAGCTACAGCTCACTTCATCGTATGCAAGTTGCATCCGATGAAGTGAGCTGTAGCTCATGAAAGTTCATGCTCAAATAAATTGGTTAGTCTCTAAGGTGCCACAAGTACTCCTTTTCTTTTTGCGAATACAGACTAACACGGCTGTTACTCTGAAACCATTGGTTTTGAAGCAATATTCTGAAGGATTTGCATGTTTATTTTAGATTGATTTTTAAGGGTTAGTCCTGGAATGAAAAAATATAAAGATCAGGTTGTGCATAGGTGGGGGTAGGGGCATAAGGAGCCTAGCTCCTCCTTGTAGAAAGGCCAGGCATAATTATAGTCCCTGCATGCAGGGGAACCTAAGGGGGTTGCTCTCTTCTAGTGCTTTGGGAGGCACAAGCTAAGGAAGTGGGGGTGGGAAGAAGATGGGCCCAAGTCCCTGCCCCCTCTTTGTACTGTGCAGCAAAGCTCCTAGCTAGTCACTAAGAAAGAGAGAAGCATGCTGAACCACCTGAAGGGATGGTGCAGCGTAAGCACTCTCACTGCACAGTGGGGAGCTCCAGGAGGAAATGTGCCTCTTGAGGGACAGTCTCCTCAAAGCTCGCTCTCTCTGGGGAGGTGTGGCACACAATGACCCAGTTAAACCCTAACTGTATAAAAATGGCAGATAATAAATATGATGAATATTGCTTATTGCTATGCTCTGTTAAGAGAGTGATCGTCCTCATCTCCCCTTGAGCCATCCTCTTGCTATCCATGGTGCTCATTTCCAGTATTGCCATCCTCAAGCGCTTGAAAATCAGGAGTCAAGCCCCCATGAGATTGTTTTAAAAGTCATGAAACTTTTAACAAGTAATAAATGTGATGTCCCTTTTGTTTGTCCTTCTGGTTTCCGCACAGGTGCACTCAGTCAACGTTTTCAAAGTTTCCTCTGCAACCATGAGGCCTAGAAACTTACGTTTTCTTTTAAAAGTTATGTCACAATCAACTGAGTCCAAGAGCTCGGGCTTTAAGAAAAACTCCAAATGCCCCATGATTCTCAATAAAATTGTGACTGTTGGTTACATCACATTTTCCCTGGAGCACCTGTGGAGGGAATTCTGAGACATGGGGAGACAAGTACAAATCAGGAGGAACCCCACTGAGGCCAGTGAAGTTACACGAGTGTAAAACTAGCATGAGAGGACATTCAGCCCAGGGATCTGTCTATATAGCTGTTACCTGTCTATAAACTCTTTCATTTCTGGATGCCTATTCATTTCTTTATAAATATCAGGAGAACAAAGGCCAAGAACAGTTCTGGTCTGAATGCTATCCTGAGCTCAGGAACTGCTCAGAGGGGCTAAGGAGGGAATGAGGTGGGAACATGGCCCTGCTCCTGCCAGCAGAGCTCTGCTTGGGGGAGCAGAGGTCTGTGTCACTCCAGTGTGGGTCTCTGCCTTAATGGCCATTCCTCCCCTACCTCATAGTACATCACCTCCTACAGTGGATCATTTATCCACCCAGTGAGTCTTTCTGGGGGAAAGGATGTCCCGATGTTGCCCTTGGGCAGTACCTCTCAACCTAGGGCTGTTCCTATTTCCAGGGGGTTGGGAGTCCTGCTCCTTCCCCAAGACTTTCTTTAAAAGTTTAAATATTATTTGTGCTGCTGTCCCCTTCAAGGTTACAAACTGTCCCCTCTTCCCTTTTTTTTAGGACAGGTTCCACTGATCAATCAGTTACTCTTGTGCCCATTCCTGGACCCAACCTCCCCAACTCAATATGAGTTAGGATTATAAGAATGTCTACATATGAAGTTAACTGGGGATAGTTAATCAGGAATAACTCCATGTGTAGACAAGCCATTTCTAACCAAAGCCAATGTGAAAGTGAACTGTCGGCTCAGTTAAGTCAGTGGCAGGCAGCCTGAGGCCTTGTTCTCTGATGCTGTGCAGCATTATGTAGTAGCATGGCTGACAAGAGCAAGTCTGCTGCTTGCAACAGAGCCTTTGCAGCCAGGAAGAAGGGAGGGAGTGCATGGCCAGCTAATCAATGTGGACTAGATGGTGGGGTGAGTAGAACATGGGAGTACTAGAGAAAGGACACAAAAAAGCAGAGCCACTTGTGAGCACTACATCTTCCGCTCCTACTGCTCTGCCTACATTTCTCTCCTTCTCTGGCAGCTCTTAGAAACTTGAAGATGAGTACACTTATGTACCTCCATATGTTCCACTAATACGTTAGTGACCTGTTTTTACCAAAATGGTCAGCAGTGATATAAATATCACAAAATTGTCATCACTAGGTTTCCGAGTTTCTACCCCATTGAGATGATTGGGTGCGCTTCACCCATCTCAGGGAGCTGTTTCAGGCTCTGTGAAGACCTGTGCATTTAGCATAGCATTGATTTACATTCAGTTTACATTTGTGAGGTTATTATTGCAACCATAAGAGTTGGACATTTTTCTAAATGGAAGTTTCAAACCTGCTGCACAGTTCTGCTCAAGTGGTGGATTTGGTGACAAATTCAACTGCCCAAGTATCCAAGAATAGCAGAGCTCTGATTATAAGCATTTGGGACAGCAACATTGACTTCTGTTATCACTGTAATATTTTTCATTCTTGGTTCTATATAAATAATAGTGATAGAGCTAGGTAGCTGCTGAGCAAATTTACCTGTACAAATCTGCCAGTGAATATCGTTCATTACAGCAGCACCCCAGTCATTTTAGTCCTAAACCTCTCTTACCTTGGGAAGCTCTTTATGAAGGAGAGAATACAAGCAGATCTCAGCAATTAAAACTAGTCTGATCCTTTCTTTTTCCACAATCAAAAAGCAGTTTTTGTCAGTACAGGTCCATTATATGTTGCATTAGTGGGTGTGTTTGCTTGTTAATATGGCTTTCTCCTGTTTTCTCTGGGTGCAGTTCTGCTACTCAGAGGATATATCAGGCAACACTTGGAACAGGAGAGAAGACACAGAAATACACTGGTTTGATCATTAATTTAACAGACTCTGTTGATAATTTTGTATAATTATCATTTGAATTTCATATGAATACAAGACTCTCTGGCACATGCCACTGATTGAGACTGATTGCCAGAAGCTATTAAAAAGATTTATAATCAAATTATTTTTGTTGTTTGTTGTTGTTGGGGTTTTTTTGTTTTTGTTTTTGCATACTGGTGCACAAAAGTGGGAGGGAGGGGTTGTTGGTTTTTTTGGATGACTACAATCTTCTATTGGTTTAACTCCACTATCCTTATTTATTAAGCTATGAATACCTGCAAATCCTTTAAAAGATTAACTGTATCAACCTGCTAAGCTTTCAAAGTAGTTAAAAATAACTACAAGCTGATTCTAATGACACACTGAAAACTGTACCTACTCTACATTTTACAATCTGTTTGCTGCTGTTTTGACTGGTGAGAAGTTACTACCCATATCTACTTAAACCTTCATGAAGATTTAGCAGAAGCGAGTGCTATAGAAAGCAGTTCTTACAGCTACAAGCCATTTTCACTTCTCAGCCCACTGAGAAGCAGAGGGGCACAGCTTTTGTTTTACTTTACAAGAAATGCCAGGGAAGATGATGTAAGATGTATGTAAGATGAAAACAGAAATCCAGCTATTTGCCAGTGCGTTAATGAAAGTGCTGTTTTTCACAGAAGTGCCAGGCTTGCACAAAATGGTCTCACTGGTTCCTGCAATGAATCCGTGCATGCGGAATTTTTCTGTGCTATGCTCTGGCTAGCTGCTTTCATTGAATTACACCAAGGAAAATTTGGGCCATTATGTTTAGGAATGTTGATGTATTCTGATGAAATATGAATAGAGAGGGCTGGATTATGCCTAAAAGGCATTGGGATGGGGGTGACGCACAGGAGCTTCACTGCAATGGGAGCCTCAGAATCTTTAATATTAATATTCTAGAATTCCTCCTGAAGCTCCTGAGGAGTGTATGCAATGGTAGCTCTGCCAACCCTTCAGAGGTGCAGTGGGTGCTCCCTTTCCCTCCAAGCCTAACCAGTTCTGCTAGCCAGTGGGGAGGAAACGCTGGCTATGATCCCGCCCTTACCCTTCCCTGCCAGCTTTGGGAAAGCTAGAACATGTACTAGTACAGGGATCAGCAACCTTTGGCACACGGCCCGTCAGGGAAATCCGCTGGCAGGCCAGGACGGTTTGTTTACCTGCAGAGTCCGCAGGTTTGTCTGATCTCAGCTTCCACAGGCCGCGATTCGCTATTCCAGGCCAATAGGGGCTGCGGGAAGCGGCATGGGCCAAGGGATGTGTGGGCCGCCGCTGCTTCCCACAGCCCCCATTGGCCTGGAATGGCAAACTGCAGCCAGTGGGAGCTGTGATCAGCTGAACCTGTGGACGCTGCAGGTAAACAAACCGTTCCGGCCCACCAGTGGATTTCCCTGATGGGCTGTGTGCCAAAGGTTGCCGACCCCTGCACTAGTATGAAGCGGTGGCTCTGCTCCAAGAGTCACTGTGGCAGGTCCTTGCACAAAAGTGTTTGAACAGTGCGGAAAGAGGCTTCTTGTGCCTCTCCTGGCTCCCTGGGCCCCTATACAGTGCTCTTAATTTTTAATCTTGTGGCTCTTATGTTTCATCTTCTGGCTCCAGGAACCTCAGTTAATGCTTTCATATGACAGAGGTGGATTGGAGAATTTGCAGTTTTCTGTCTCTAACACTGTAACAATTTTGCAACCTCTCTGAATCAAAATATAGGGCTCCACAGAGGTGCAGAGGTCCACTCATAAAAATCAGTTTATAGGATCAGAACCCTTAGGCTAGATTATCAGGTCTTTCTAGTTCACTTAGTAACATTCACTTGCAAACGGAACAGATTTCAACTACAACCAGCCAATGGAGAATCCCCTTTGGGCAGGGGAACTCTCCACTGGTGTATGTTGGGTGCAGGAGGCAGGACCAGCTTCTGCACCAGCTTTCCTTCACCCATAGCGAGGAAGTGTGCTGGCAAAGTGGGGGCATGCTGGAGCAGAACTCTGCTATGTTTCTCCACGGGCATTAATGGGGTAAGTTAGAGGAGCTTCTCAACTGCTTCTAATACCAAGGTTGGGCAGTGCAGGATCAGGGAACTGCTTGCAGCACCCTGTCAGCCTCATCTCTCTCCTGTGTTGAACAGAGCTCTGGCATGAGGAGAACTGAACCATTAGACTGTAAATTCCTTAGGGACAGAGATTCCATTCTTGTTCAGACTTCTTCCACCTATGCACACTTATGGTGCTGTGTAATTAACCTGACTTTGTTTTTGGTGATTTAGGTTGCATCTTACATTGTAAGTATATTATCAGTTTTCTGTGTAGAAATTTTCTTTTTATTTGTATTCACTTTTGGATTGAATAAAAGGCATTGAGAGGGGATTAAAAGGTTGTGGAACATATATATATCAAGTAGCCTCCATGAGTATGTGGGTTTTATGCCAGCAGCAGGAAGAGTACATATTAATGTACCATTCTTTAAATCATGCAGAGAAAATGAATTCAGTGCACCCTTGAGCAAAAGGTTAGAGACCTCAGCTAGGAGTTCAGAAGTGTGATTATTAAATAAAATCACAATGACAGCATTCAAGGACAGTGTAGTGTAGTTTACTGATCCCAGGTAGCTTTGGAGATGCATGTTTACTATGTCTTTGGGTAGTCATTTATGACAGTTGCTATATTCTGCAGTGAATATATGTGCTTTAATAAAACTACTGTGATTTATAAAAGCAAAATGGAATGTCCTGTTATGACTTCAATACATAAGGCAATTCTGGAACCTGTATTCATAATGACAGGTTTCAGAGGAACAGCCGTGTTAGTCTGTATTCGCAAAAAGAAAAGGAGTACTTGTGGCACCTTAGAGACTAACCAATTTATTTGAGCATGAGCTTTCGTGAGCTACAGCTCACTTCATCAGATGTTTACCGTGGAAACTGCAGCAGACTTTATATACACACAGAGAATATGAAACAATACCTCCTCCCACCCCACTGTCCTGCTGGTAATAGCTTATCTAAAATGATCAACAGGTGGGCCATTTCCAGCACAAATCCAGGTTTTCTCACCCTCCACCCCCCCACACAAATTCACTCTCCTGCTGGTGCTAGCCCATCCAAAGTGACAACTCTTTACATAATCAAGTCGGGCTATTTCCTGCATAGATCCAGGTTTTCTCACATCCCCCCCACCCCCATACACACACAAACTCACTCTCCTGCTGGTAATAGCTCATCTAAACTGACCACTCTCCAAGTTTAAATCCAAGTTAAACCAGAACATCTGGGGGGGGGGTAGGAAAAAACAAGAGGAAACAGGCTACCTTGCATAATGACTTAGCCACTCCCAGTCTCTATTTAAGCCTAAATTAATAGTATCCAATTTGCAAATGAATTCCAATTCAGCAGTTTCTCGCTGGAGTCTGGATTTGAAGTTTTTTTGTTTTAAGATAGCGACCTTCATGTCTGTGATTGCGTGACCAGAGAGATTGAAGTGTTCTCCGACTGGTTTATGAATGTTATAATTCTTGACATCTGATTTGTGTCCATTTATTCTTTTACGTAGAGACTGTCCAGTTTGACCAATATACATGGCAGAGGGGCATTGCTGGCACATGATGGCATATATCACATTGGTGGATGTGCAGGTGAACGAGCCTCTGATAGTGTGGCTGATGTTATTAGGCCCTGTGATGGTGTCCCCTGAATAGATATGTGGGCACAATTGGCAACGGGCTTTGTTGTAAGGATAAGTTCCTGGGTTAGTGGTTCTGTTGTGTGGTATGTGGTTGTTGGTGAGTATTTGCTTCAGGTTGCGGGGCTGTCTGTAGGCAAGGACTGGCCTGTCTCCCAAGACTTGTGAGAGTGTTGGGTCATCCTTTAGGATAGGTTGTAGATCCTTAATAATGCGTTGGAGGGGTTTTAGTTGGGGGCTGAAGGTGACCGCTAGTGGTGTTCTGTTATTTTCTTTGTTAGGCCTGTCCTGTAGTAGGTAACTTCTGGGAACTCTTCTGGCTCTATCAATCTGTTTCTTTACTTCTGCAGGTGGGTATTGTAGTTGTAAGAAAGCTTGACAGAGATCTTGTAGGTGTTTGTCTCTGTCTGAGGGGTTGGAGCAAATGCGGTTGTATCGCAGAGCTTGGCTGTAGACGATGGATCGTGTGGTGTGGTCAGGGTGAAAGCTGGAGGCATGCAGGTAGGAATAGCGGTCAGTAGGTTTCCGGTATAGGGTGGTGTTTATGTGGCCATTGTTTATTAGCACTGTAGTGTCCAGGAAGTGGATCTCTTGTGTGGACTGGACCAGGCTGAGGTTGGTGGTGGGATGGAAATTGTTGAAATCATGGTGGAATTCCTCAAGGGCTTCTTTTCCATGGGTCCAGATGATGAAGATGTCATCAATATAGCGCAAGTAGAGTAGGGGCTTTAGGGGACGAGAGCTGAGGAAGCGTTGTTCTAAATCAGCCATAAAAATGTTGGCATACTGTGGGGCCATGCGGGTACCCATAGCAGTGCCGCTGATCTGAAGGTATACATTGTCCCCAAATGTGAAATAGTTATGGGTAAGGACAAAGTCACAAAGTTCAGCCACCAGGTTAGCCGTGACATTATCGGGGATAGTGTTCTTGACGGCTTGTAGTCCATCTTTGTGTGGAATGTTGGTGTAGAGGGCTTCTACATCCATAGTGGCCAGGATGGTGTTATCAGGAAGATCACCGATGGATTGAAGTTTCCTCAGGAAGTCAGTGGTGTCTCGAAGGTAGCTGGGAGTGCTGGTAGCGTAGGACCTGAGGAGGGAGTCTACATAGCCAGACAATGCCTGAGATGATGGGGCGCCCAGGATTTCCAGGTTTATGGATCTTGGGTAGTAGATAGAATATCCCAGGTCGGGGTTCCAGGGGTGTGTCTGTGCGGATTTGATCTTGTGCTTTTTCAGGAAGTTTCTTGAGCAAATGCTGTAGTTGCTTTTGGTAACTCTCAGTGGGATCATAGGGTAATGGCTTGTAGAAACTCGTGTTGGAGAGCTGCCGAGCAGCCTCTTGTTCATATTCCGACCTATTCATGATGACAACAGCACCTCCTTTGTCAGCCTTTTTGATTATGATGTCAGAGTTGTTTCTGAGGCTGTGGATGGCATTGCGTTCCGCATAGCTGAGGTTATGGGGCAAGTGATGCTGCTTTTCCACAATTTCAGCCCGTGCACGTCGGCGGAAGCACTCTATGTAGAAGTCCAGTCTGCTGTTTCGACCTTCAGGAGGAGTCCATCTAGAATCCCTCTTTCTGTAGTGTTGGTTCCCTCACCCCACCTAGCAATATTGTTAACCTATCCAACTATACTCTCAGCCCAGCAGAAGCAGCTGTTCTATCTCGGGGCCTCTCCTTCTGCCCCTCCACCCCCACGAACATGATACAGTTCTGTGGTGACCTAGAATCCTATTTTCGACGTCTCTGTCTCAAGGAATATTTCCAAAATACCTCTGAACAACATACTAATCCACAGAGGTCTCCCTGCCAACACTACAGGCTTAAATAGAGACTGGGAGTGGCTAAGTCATTATGCAAGGTAGCCTGTTTCCTCTTGTTTTTTCCTACCCCCCCCCCCAGATGTTCTGGTTTAACTTGGATTTAAACTTGGAGAGTGGTCAGTTTAGATGAGCTATTACCAGCAGGAGAGTGAGTTTGTGTGTGTATGGGGGTGGGGGGGATGTGAGAAAACCTGGATCTATGCAGGAAATAGCCCGACTTGATTATGTAAAGAGTTGTCACTTTGGATGGGCTAGCACCAGCAGGAGAGTGAATTTGTGTGGGGGGCTGGAGGGTGAGAAAACCTGGATTTGTGCTGGAAATGGCCCACCTGTTGATCATTTTAGATAAGCTATTACCAGCAGGACAGTGGGGTGGGAGGAGGTATTGTTTCATATTCTCTGTGCAGTTTCCACGGTAAACATCTGATGAAGTGAGCTGTAGCTCACGAAAGCTCATGCTCAAATAAATTGGTTAGTCTCTAAGGTGCCACAAGTACTCCTTTTCTTTTTGTATTCATAATGTATTTTCATGGGAGAGTTAACGCAGTCTGATATAGTGAAACTCCTTTCATATCATGTGTGTCCTCACACAATAAATGCAACCTCTTTATTTTGATATTACAGAAAGAAACATATTTTAAAAATGGACTACTAAAATCTGAGCTTTTTCAGGTGCACAGTACACACCAGCACATAATGTTAGGTTGATTAACTCCTGATCTTCTGAGGTGCCAATTGCTCTCTGAGAGTATAAAATTTTTATTAAAGCTAATGTGAAAATATATATATAATACATAGGTTGGGAAAAGAGTGTCTGTACGTCTGGGTATAGTGCTTGGATTATCCACAAATACAAAGTTAGTTTTTTAAAAGTCATATGATACACAGAGTACATAATCAGCAATAACCCAAATTTAGGTGAATAGATTTAACAATGCAGTTTAGATATCAGAATCCAAATACTCGGGTACATCACTCATGAAAAGTTGTACAGAGATTTGGTTGTGGAAAGCAAAATATATCAATGAGTGAAGATCATCCCTCAGTCACTGAGAATTAGGTAGGTTGTCCCTTTAGAAAATACAATCCATGAGGAAAGTATTTCAGTTACTTTCCTGACTGCGCTTCTCATCGGCACTCCAGCTCATCCCTCCTGGTATTGCCGATGTCCGGTGAGGTGTTCTATGTAGATGTCCCTCTGCCACCTGATGGCGTCCGACACCATGAGTTGCCGCATCAGTCAAGCGTAATGTTGACCGATTCTGCATTCTCTCAGCACTTGCTTGTTACTGGGGTCCCATGCGCCTAAGGCTCTGATGATCAGTGTGTGTGTAACCCTTAGCTGGTACCCTTAGCTCTCAAGGTTTTGGCCAGAGGGGCATATTTCTCTACCTTTCGAGCTCGGGCATTGTGGAAGGTCAGGGTTCTGTTCTCGAACGGCACTGTGACATCCGCCGTGATGATCTTCTTCCAGTCCTTGTTAGTGATGACGATGTCTGGTTGCAATTGGCTGTCAGTTCCGGGGATGGCGGAGTTTACGGCAACCTTCCCCACAGGTGGTGGGATGGCTCTGGCCTGGCGATCTTGAATGGTGTTGTGTCACAGCTGCCAGGCTCTCGAATGGGGCTTGCAGCTACACAGGACGTGGGGTAGCATCTCATTGGCACAGCCGCACTTCCTGCATCTCTTGTCCTGATTCCCATGAGGAACGGCTCTGTTCAGTGGGATGCAGTTGAGCTGGACCCTATGGATGAACCTCCAGTTGGCAAATCAGGTGAAGCTGCCCCCCAGGGAGGAAGTGATTGCTGGTGTCCCACTTGCATGTCACCTCGAATGCCTTGCGCTGGTCGGGCTTCCGTTTCAGGTTTTCCACGTATTGGCAGTGGATGGCATCCTTCAGGGTCCTCTCCAGCAAGGTTCTAGCTCTCAGAGTGATGACAGTGTGAATCTCCACTGCAGCTAGACTCGAGCTCATGGCACTTGGCTGTGGGACCGTTTAACTGCTGTGTAGACTTCCGGGCTTGGGCTGGAGCCTGGGCTCAGGACCCTGAGAGATGGGAGGGTCCAAGAGCTTGGGCTCCAGCTGGAGCCTAGAAGCCTACACAGCAATGAAACAGCCCGGCAGCCGGAGCCCCATGAGACAAGTATATGGGAGCAGGAATGGATTCTGCTACTAGGAGAGGAGACAATGTTGTATACAGCAAATAGAGCAGAGGAAGAAAGTCAAGAGATCTGGGGTAAAATCCTGGTCCTACTGAAGTTAAGACCAAAGCTCCTATTGATTTCAGTGCAGCCAGGATTTCACCCTTGATTCTGTGAATAACTTTGCCATGGACGCCCTGTGTCTTCCTGGGCAAACCATGCACTGTAACTTCTCGGTGCCACAGTTTCTCCATTTGTAAAATGGGGATAATAATACTTTCCAACTTAGTAAGGTGCTTTGACATCTAAGGCTTGATTTTTTTCACTTCTGGCACCTTCCACAGTCATTTGCACCTGTGCAAAGTTAATGCGAAGTGGATGTAAAATACTACCATTCTGATGTGGTAGCAGTTTATAACCACTTTCCACAGGTGTAAATGAATGTGCAAGCTGAAAGACAATGGAGAAGGAAACCCCCAGGCCAAGAACAGCTGAACATTATGAATCCATTATGAAAGGCCTGATTATCAACCTTGAAGTCTTTGTACCATTCCATACCAATGTATCTTAGAATTATTATAAAGGTCCAAATTCCCAGGTGTACTAGAGCTCCACTCAGCATACCTGAGGAAAGAGAGGCAAAGTTGTTCTGAAGACACCTTTGTGCTGTCCTGATCCCTGGCACAAGTTAAAGCAGTCTCAGGGATGATCTATCTTGTCCTGGCTTGTGGTGGGCTCCTTAGGAGATATTACAGGTAGAGGTCATACTCTGGTCACGCCACCTACCACCAGCAGCGCACACAAGGTGGCATAGTGAGGGAATCATCAGCTGCCAGTTTAGGGCAATTTTATGGCCATTTTGCACCACTCCAGTAGCACCAACTGGCTGTAGCACAGACCAGAATCTGGCCCAATAATATTTACTTTCCAAAAATGTTGTTGTATGTCTTAATTACTTAATGTTTGTAAAAGAACTTTGAGATCCTTGAATGAAGAGCTCTATATAAATGCAACGTAGCATCAGACCTCATCACAATATACAACATTTAAGTTTACCATTTTCACCCTTCATGGCATGTTACTCATTGAAACTAAAGACATTCACAAGCTGTCTGCCTGGCTGCAGCATACCACCCATTCTGTGACATGCCCCAGTGGCCAAGAGTGTGGCATGCCTTTCTTTTTGAGAGGCTTGTCAATTGTCACAAGATGCCAGTCTCTTCTCACACTTTTACATGTAATTTCCATTCAGTTATATCCTCTCCTATGTGGTAATCAAAAGGGTTTTTTTAAATGTTTCTCATGTATATAAGCAACTTGCACTGAATCATAGTTAAATAAAAGACACTGAATGATTAATAGCATCAATATTACATCTGCCACAGAGTGACAGAAATGGACGTGTGTAATTGAGTCACTGTTCTATGGACATACTATTGTAACCCCATTTTAGCCAGAGCAGTTAGCCAATATCTGGGGTCTTGCCAGTTGTTTCAATGTTAGGAGGATAAATTGATGATAGTTATTTCTTTGATGCAATCCTGTTTATTTACAAAGAACTGTTTCTCTAAATACAATAGGAATCAAATATCAGGATAATTCTTTACATACACTTCTAAGCCTCTTTCCAGCCAGCATTCTGCATCAAAAGCTCTTTCTCTCAGGTCCAGGTTACCAGTTTTCCTCTTGCTGACTCCTTGGCTTTGCTGCCTTCTCTGGCTGCTTTTCACTCACAGACACACACAGCACCACCAAACAATATCCAGCCCCACTCTTTGCATTCAGGCCCCAGGGAAAACCTCTCAGTCTACATGGCTCAATTCTTACTCCAGCCTTGCTATGCTGCTCTGTGATTTTGGTGGATAGCTTCTATTGTTTCAGCTATCACTAAACAAAGAGGTATGTAACTGCTCCCTCATTTAGCCTCAATGGAAGGCGGCTGTCAGGCCTGCTAGCTTCAAGAGGTTTGTGACTGGCCATATATCAAAGACACACTCCTTGGGAGTGTTGTTTAGATGTCTGAATTAGCTGAAAAATGTGTACAGTCAAAAACAGAGCTCCTTATTGACTATATATCAGGGGCTCTATATAATTAGGTGCTGAGCTCTTCCTGCGGGGAGCAGAGCAACCTTAACTCCCACTAAACTCACTGGAAATTGAGGACACATAGCACCTTACAGGATCAGGCTCCTAAGGGGGAATGTGTGTTTGGTTTATTCCAGGAAGTAACTGAAATAACTTGTAGCTGTGCCATATTTCACAAGCACATGGTTCAGATAAGACTACATACATAACAGATAGAGCTGAAACCACCCACTTTTGGGAAGTTTATAACTGTCCTCATTCACCTTTTAAAGAATACATTTCTGGCTGCAGCTCCCTCTTTTAGCAGAAATTGTGGCTAGCTCCTCAAATGCATCAGTTGTTCTATCTTTTGAGGCTATGCACATCTCTTAGTTTAGATTTAATTTTTCAGATACCCAATCAATTTCTTCCTGTGCTTATGTTTGAGGCTTTTAGTTATGCATTCTTCTTTAGACCATAAGGGCCATATCCTCAGCTGGTGTAAATTAGCATAGCTGATTTACCCCAGCTGAGGAACTGGTTAATTCTGATACTTTTCATTAACTTTCACATGTTCTCAGTTTGATACTCAGAGACATCGATCTAGCTTTTGCCCAATCTAGCTTTTGGGTGCTATCAGTTTCATGAAAATTCCCATCCACCAAACTGAGGTTAATTTATAGTAGATCACTCTGCTCTACTGTTCTCATCTTTTTTTCACATTGTCTCAATCTCCTAAAGTAGCTGGCAGAAGATGGCAGTGCCATGCCTGGAGGAAGACAACAAGATGCATTAGGGTCTCGGCCGTGATGAAATTTAGGCTTGAAAAATATCCAGGATTTCAGCTTTATTTTTCACCCTTTGACGTTTCAATTCCATATTGTTTGATGACCAAAGGAAAACCAAAAGTACTCCAAAATTGTTGATGTTTAGAGATCTTTTGTTTGCTTGGGTTAATTTGAAAGTTTAAGTAAAAAAACAAAAAATAAAAATCCCACATCCTACTGCTAATGGGACTAAATTCCTTTTTTGAAAAGTTTTCATCTCTCAGAACATTTGGGACAATTATCTTGGATGGATATGGATATTATAAGCCTGAACCTATCTCACCAGTTTTACATCAGTGTAATTCAACTGACTTCTGGGGACTCACTCCTGATTTTTAATGGCTTGAAGGCTTCTTTTAAGATATACTTTTGGATTTCTTTGAAGAGAACTACTTTTAACGTATGTCTCCTTGTGTAAACTATTACACAGTCTTAACTCCAATATAATGAAGAGTCTGGTGGCACCTTAAAGACTAACAGATTTAGTCGGGCATAAGCTTTCATGGGTAAAAACCCACTTCAGATGCATGGAGTGAAAATTACAGATACAGGCATAAATATATATTGGCATACACCATACCACAGAAACACTAACCAATCCCTGTAACAAACCCCATTGCCTTCTCTGTCCCCATATCTACTCTTGCGACACCATCATAAGACCTAGCCACACCATCAGGGGCTCATTCACCTGCACATCTACTAATGTGATATATGCCATCATGTGCCAGCAATGCCCTCTGCCATGTACATTGGCCAAACTGGACAGTCTCTCCGTAAAAGGATAAATGGACACAAATCATACATGAGGAATGGTAACATACAAAAGCCAGTAGGAGAACACTTCAATCTCCCTGGACATTCAATTTTAAAAGTAGCCATTCTTCAACAAAAAAAACTTCAAAAACAGACTTCAAAGAGAAACTGTGGCGCTACAATTCATTTGCAAACTTAACACCATCAATTTGGGCTTGAATAGAGACTGGGAGTGGCTGGCTCACTACAAAAGCAGTTTTCCCTCTCTTGGTATTGACACCTGCTCATCAATTATTGGGAGTGGACTACATTCACCCTAACTGAATTGGCCTTCAACATTGGTTCTCCACTTGTAAGGTAACTTCCTTCTCTTCATGTGCCAATATATATTTATGCCTATATCTGTAATTTTCACTCCACGTATTTGAAGAAGTGAGGTTTTTACCCACGAAAGCTTATGCCTGAATAAATCTGTTAGTCTTTAAGGTGCCACCGGACTTCTCGTTGTTTGTGGATACAGACTAACACGGCTACCCCCGGATACTTAACTCCAATATATATACAAAAAGGAGGTGTATTACAAGTTGCCTTTTTCCCTAAGAAATCCAAAAGGAAAATTGTAAGTTAAAAGAAAGATATGTGCTGTTAACATATATGTCCTTCTTGTATGTTTGTCAGTGTTAAGGCTGCATGGTAGTTTAAGAAGCTTTGGGTATTAACAATGTGCTGTGGAAGGAGTAGTAGTAAGGGGAGGCTTGGTAAGTTTTATATTGGGGTAGTTAGAGAAACAAAGATCTGGCTGTTGACTTCAACTCTTTATTTCCTAGCTTTTAGGCACTGAGGACAATGTGGTTTTGTAACAGGGTTCACATATTGGCCACTAGCGTGCCTCCGCCTGTCTTGATCTGGGAAAGTAGCTCTTGTGGCACTGGGTGCCCCCTTCTGTTCTGTGCTTGCTCTGCAATAGTCTCTCCTCTGGTAACTTGGCTCTGTGGCCAGGTCCCCATTTAGTTCACCCCTTCTGGATTTACAAAGTCCAGCAGGACCGCTGTCCAAATGCCTTCTCCAGATGGTGTTCAGCCCCAGCTCAGGATTCCCCTTACCAATGGCTGGCAGAGGAACCCGGGTCTGCCCACTACACTGGGTTCCAACTCAGGGACACTATAACCAACAATCTAAGTCTACTCAGTCCCCATCCCTGTTGCTGTTTTCCTAGGATCCTTTCTACACAGCCTCTTTCTCTTCCCTTGTCTGCTTCTTGGTTTTGCATAGAAACCTACTCAACCGCCCATGGCTACTTTACCCCCTCTAGCCTCTTTACTAGACTCCTTACTCCAGGACAGGATCTCAGGGGTTACTCTTCCCCTGGACTTCCTCATTCTCACTAATGGCCTCCCTCATCCCAGGGAATGACTGCAGCCTTCTTCTCCTTTTTCTTTTGTTTTATGGTGATGCAGTCTCACTTGCTGAGTCTATGACTGCCAAACACTGGACAACATAGATTAATTCTTGAATTAAAATCTTTCACTTTTCCCAGTACTCTTAAAGAAATGCAATATTGCTTTTTTATAGGATTCCATTTTTTTGATGCTCTTCTTAGGGGTTGCAGTGAACTTTTTGATACTTTAAGGACTCTATATTTTTCATTTAAATACCCTTTTTTGATGGTACTCTCTTTGCACTCCCACAGGAGATCAGCTGTTTCCTGGATCTTGCCTCCCCCACGTAATCCATCTTTATGTTTGTATATTAGAAACAAATTACTTTTTAAGGAACAATGGCCAGTTAATATTTTAAATAAAGCCACTTCACTGTTTGTCTCATGGCCTTGAATTACATCAGCATTTTCAACTTGGGCAGAATCTTTTCCCTTTTATTTCTTTTGCCCATATTTCCTGCCATTCTTCTCTTCACTCATTTTTAATTGGATTTTTAAACTCCACTTTACTTAAAGGGATCTCTAAATCAACTTGCTTATGGTTTGACAGCATTTTTTTTGCCACTTGCCAGCTCATTGCCCACAACCCCTCCATGTGCTGGGATCCATGCTATTACTATGATTACATCCAAATACATCAGTTCTGTTGTTAGCAGCAATATTTCACGAGGTATATCATTTCTGCTGCCTGAAATGTCATTTCTGATTGCTAGTAGTCCTGATAAGGAATCAGACAGAATGACTATGGTGGCTGGGTGCACATCTATGACCTAATTTAATCCGGTATTATCCCTGCCTGTTCAGCCATCAAAATGGCTACAAAATTTAATAGCCTTACAGTTTTTTTGAGTCCGAGCGAAGGAATGCAGAATGCTGTTTCCACTCTTTCTGTTCTTACATCTTTGGAGCTGTTAGTATACATTGGGCAATAGCATCCCTACTTATCACAAACATATTGCACATTTAACACTCCTGTTCCTCTTTTAATTTCATCATACAATTCCATATTTACCTCAGGAGACATAATTTTCCACTTTTAATGCATTTTCCCAAAGCTATAGATTTTCACCTCTTTTAGGTCTTTCTTTTCTCTAAGATCCTTTGTCCACACTTTAACCCTACTTACATGAGGCATTTTGAGTTTTCGTCCTCCATGTTGGTGACATAATTCCCAGCATTCATCATATATTAGCTTAGCGTTTTTATCCATTCTTTCCAGTGACTTAAGCCCAAAAGATTAAGTCTAAAAGCTTCATTTTTAAAGTAACAGGCATTTCATCCATAGCTATCTGCAGTTCACACAGTGGCATTGTGATGAAGGCACCACATGTAATTTGCAACACCTGAGCTTGAATTGAATCAAGCTTTCTCAAATTCATTTTCGACGCCAAACTGAAAGCCTGGCACCCATACTCATAACGAGTCTTATTCTGCGTAGCATTACCACTGGTTTTTTATCCATATTCGAGGCAGTTCCAGAAACACTTTTAAGCGAGTTGATTCTCCTTTACATTTATCTCTAATATTTTCAACATGAACCTTCCAAGAGGGCTTGCTACCAAATATCACACCTAAACACCTGGAGCTTTTAACTATATCTATTTGTTATCCATATAGATACAATTTATGATTTTTAAAACTTTCCTTTGTCTCATTCCCTTTGTATTGTCAAATGAGAATTTTAAAGCCCAAGATGACAGGTTTCAGAGTAGCAGCCATGTTAGTCTGTATTTGCAAAAAGAAAAGGAGTACTTGTGGCACCTTAGAGACTAACCAATTTATTTGCAAAAAGAAAAGGAGTACTTGTGGCACCTTAGAGACTAACCAATTTATTTGAGCATGAGCTTTCGTGAGCTACAGCTCACTTCATCGGATGCATACCGTGGAAACTGCAGCAGACTTTATATATACACAGAGAATATGAAACAATACCTCCTCCCACCCCACTGTCCTGCTGATAATAGCTTATCTAAAGTGATCATCAGGTGGGCCATTTCCAGCACAAATCCAGGTTTTCTCACCCTCCACCCCCCCACACAAATTCACTCTCCTGCTGGTGCTAGCCCATCCAAAGTGACAACTCTTTACATAATCAAGTCGGGCTATTTCCTGCACAAATCCAGGTTTTCTCACATCCCCCCCACCCCCATACACACACAAACTCACTCTCCTGCTGTTAATAGCTCATCTAAACTGACCACTCTCCAAGTTTAAATCCAAGTTAAACCAGAACATCTGGGGGGGGGGTTAGGAAAAAACAAGAGGAAACAGGCTACCTTGCATAATGACTTAGCCACTCCCAGTCTCTATTTAAGTCTAAATTAATAGTATCCAATTTGCAAATTAATTCCAATTCAGCAGTTTCTCGCTGGAGTCTGGATTTGAAGTTTTTTTGTTTTAAGATAGCGACCTTCATGTCTGTGATTGCGTGACCAGAGAGATTGAAGTGTTCTCCGACCGGTTTATGAATGTTATAATTCTTGACATCTGATTTGTGTCCATTTATTCTTTTACGTAGAGACTGTCCAGTTTGACCAATGTACATGGCAGAGGGGCATTGCTGGCACATGATGGCATATATCACATTGGTGGATGTGCAGGTGAACGAGCCTCTGATAGTGTGGCTGATGTTATTAGGCCCTGTGATGGTGTCCCCTGAATAGATATGTGGGCACAATTGGCAACGGGCTTTGTTGCAAGGATAAGTTCCTGGGTTAGTGGTTCTGTTGTGTGGTATGTGGTTGTTGGTGAGTATTTGCTTCAGGTTGCAGGCAAGGACTGGCCTGTCTCCCAAGACTTGTGAGAGTGTTGGGTCATCCTTTAGGATAGGTTGTAGATCCTTAATAATGCGTTGGAGGGGTTTTAGTTGGGGGCTGAAGGTGACCGCTAGTGGTGTTCTGTTATTTTCTTTGTTAGGCCTGTCCTGTAGTAGGTAACTTCTGGGAACTCTTCTGGCTCTATCAATCTGTTTCTTTACTTCTGCAGGTGGGTATTGTAGTTGTAAGAAAGCTTGACAGAGATCTTGTAGGTGTTTGTCTCTGTCTGAGGGGTTGGAGCAAATGCGGTTGTATCGCAGAGCTTGGCTGTAGACGATGGATCGTGTGGTGTGGTCAGGGTGAAAGCTGGAGGCATGCAGGTAGGAATAGCGGTCAGTAGGTTTCCGGTATAGGGTGGTGTTTATGTGGCCATTGTTTATTAGCACTGTAGTGTCCAGGAAGTGGATCTCTTGTGTGGACTGGACCAGGCTGAGGTTGGTGGTGGGATGGAAATTGTTGAAATCATGGTGGAATTCCTCAAGGGCTTCTTTTCCATGGGTCCAGATGATGAAGATGTCATCAATATAGCGCAAGTAGAGTAGGGGCTTTAGGGGACGAGAGCTGAGGAAGCGTTGTTCTAAATCAGCCATAAAAATGTTGGCATACTGTGGGGCCATGCGGGTACCCATAGCAGTGCCGCTGATCTGAAGGTATACATTGTCCCCAAATGTGAAATAGTTATGGGTAAGGACAAAGTCACAAAGTTCAGCCACCAGGTTAGCCGTGACATTATCGGGGATAGTGTTCTTGACGGCTTGTAGTCCATCTTTGTGTGGAATGTTGGTGTATTTGTGTGGGGGGGTGGAGGGTGAGAAAACCTGGATTTGTGCTGGAAATGGCCCACCTGATGATCACTTTAGATAAGCTATTACCAGCAGGACAGTGGGGTGGGTGGAGGTATTGTTTCATATTCTCTGTGTATATATAAAGTCTGCTGCAGTTTCCACGGTATGCATCCGATGAAGTGAGCTGTAGCTCACGAAAGCTCATGCTCAAATAAATTGGTTAATCTCTAAGGTGCCACAAGTACTCCTTTTCTTTTTGCGAATACAGACTAACACGGCTGTTACTCTGAAACCTGTCATTATGCAAGGCACTGCATTTAGCCGTATGGAGTGGAAATCTATCAACTGCATGAAAAAACTTGTACAGATACAGACAGACATCATCTTCCTTTCCAAATGCAAACAGATGGACATCGTACCAAAAGGACTGAAGGTAAAAAATCCATTACAATCTACATACCACACAGACTATGCTGACAGCTTGTGCCACACGCTCTCAAAGAAACTGCGGAATCACCTGATCAACATCCTCTACAGCAAACAGGGAAAGATTAAGAATGAGCTCTCAAAAATGGATACTCTCATAAAAAACCAACCTTCCACACAAACTTCCTCGTGGATGGATTTTACTAAAACTAGACAAGCCATTTACAACGCACACTTTGCTTCTCTACAAAAGAAAAAGGACACTAAACTTTCTAAACTACTACATGCTACAAGGGACCACAGCAGGATTTTTGCTTTTTATTTATAGCTTTGTGAAGTTCCCTCATACCAAAGTTTTCATTTAAAATAGTTTCCTCATCTTCCTGCCACCTTTTCAGTATCTCATAGTTTTCTTCAATTAATTTTCTTTTCCTGTCATGGATCTCTACACTCTGATTCTCATCCTTACTAATTCTGGAACACTTCTGCCAAAGTTTCCGCTTTTTTCCCATTGGAGCATCTTACTCCATGACCTTCCACAATGAGGCCTGGTACTATGTTGTTCTTACTTTGCACACCATTCATTTTCCTCTACATCTCTGCGTTACTGGTATCTTTATTAATTTTTCCACAGTATTTTCTCTAGCTTTCTGTTTTTGCCCTTTGTATAGTCTTTTTTGAAACTGCCTTACTTACTGTATCTAACGTCAAGTTGAGTTTTCATATCAACAATATTTTTTTTTAATTCCTGCCCATACGCTATGAGGCTGTGCACATTCCAGCTAGAAATTGTTACCACCATTCAATTTTAACCATCTGCACTTCCTTCACTTAGGAGGGCAGGTAATTGTTCTTCTGATAAGTTGCTAACATGTAAATACTTTTCAGCTGCTTTAACTATTATTCTTACTTTCTCTGTTTTCTTTCCTGAGATGTGCAATTTATTACTTCAGTCATAAACCCTATGAACCACCAGTTCCTGAACCAGTGAGAGGCAAAAAGGCATCCTTTAAAAGTGGAAGATAAATCCTAATGAGGAAAATAGGAAAGAGCATAAATTCTGGCAAATGAAGTCTAAAAATATAATTAGAAAGACCAAAAAAGAATTTGAAGAACAGCCAACCAAAGACTCCAAAAGTAATAGCAAAAAATTGTTTAAATACATCAGAAGCAGAAAGCCTGCTAAACAACTAGTGGGGCTACTGGACAATCAAGATGCTAAAGGAGCACTCAAAGACGATAAGGCCATTGTGGAGAAACTAAATGAATTCTTTGCATCGGTCTTCACTGTTGAGGATGTGAGGGAGATTCGCAAACCTGAGCCATTCTTTTTGGGTGACAGATCTGAGGAACTATCCCAAATTGAGGTGTCGTTAGAGGAGGTTTTGGAACAAATTCATAATTTAAACAGTAATAAGTCTCCAGGTCCTGATGGTATTCACTCAAGAGTTCTGAAGGAACTCAAACGTGAAATTTCAGGACTACTAACTGTCATCTGTAACCTATCATTTAAATCAGCTTCTGTACCAAATGACTAGAGGATAGCTAATGTGACTCCAACTTTTAAAAATGGCTCCAGAGGTGACCCTGGCAACTACAGGCCAGTAAGCCTCACTTCAGTACCAGGCAAATTGGTTGAAACTATCATAAAGAACAAAATTGTCAGACACATAGATGAACATCATTTGTTGGGAAATAGTTAACATGGTTTTTGTAAAGGGAAATCATGCCTCACCAATATACTAGAATTCTTTCAGGGGGTCAACAAGCATGCGGACAAAGGAGATCCAGTGGATATAGTATATTTAGATTTTCAGAAAGCCTTTGACAAGGTCCCTCACAAAAGGCTCTTAAGCAGTCATGGGATAAGAGGGAAGATTCTCTCATCGATTGGTAACTGGTTAAAAGATAGGAAACAAAGGGTAGGAATAAATGGTCAGTTTTCAGAATGGAGAGAGATAAATAGTGGTGTCCCCCAGGGATCTGTACAGGGCCCAGTCCTATTTAACATATTCATAAATAATCTGGAAAAAGGGGTAAACAGTGAGGTGGCAAAATTTGAAGATGATACAAAACTACTCAAGATAGTTAAGTCCCAGGCAGACTGCGAAGACCTACAAAAGGATCTCACAAAACTGGGTGACTGGACAACAAAATGGCAGATGAAATTTAATGTTGATTAATGCAAAGTAATGCACATTGGAAAACATAATCCTAACTATACATATACAATGATGGGGTCTAAATTAGCTGTTACCACTCAAGAGAGAGATCTTGAAGGAATTGGCAGCTGTGATTGCAGAGCCATTGGCCATTATCTTTGAAAACTCGTGGCGAACCGGGGAAGTCCCGGATGACTGGAAAAAGGCTAATGTAGTGCCAATCTTTAAAAAAGGGAAGAAGGAGGATGCTGGGAACTACAGGCCAGTCAGCCTCACTTCAGTCCCTGGAAAAATCATGGAGCAGGTCCTCAAAGAATCAATCCTGAAGCACTTGCATGAGAGGAAAGTGATCAGGAACAGCCAGCATGGATTCACCAAGGGAAGGTCATGCCTGACTAATCTAATCGCCTTTTATGATGAGATTACTGGTTCTGTGGATGAAGGGAAAGCAGTGGATGTATCGTTTCTTGACTTTAGCAAAGCTTTTGACACGGTCTCCCACAGTATTCTTGTCAGCAAGTTAAGGAAGTATGGGCTGGATGAATGCACTACAAGGTGGGTAGAAAGCTGGCTAGATTGTCGGGCTCAAAGGGTAGTGATCAATGGCTCCATATCTAGTTGGCAGCCGGTATCAAGTGGAGTACCCCAAGGGTCGGTCCTGGGGCCGGTTTTGTTCAATATCTTCATAAATGATCTGGAGGATGGTGTGGATTGCACTCTCAGCAAATTTGCGGATGATACTAAACTGGGAGGAGTGGTAGATACGCTGGAGGGGAGGGATAGGATACAGAAAGACCTAGACAAATTGGAGGATTGGGCCAAAAGAAATCTGATGAGGTTCAATAAGGATAAGTGCAGGGTCCTGCACTTAGGACGGAAGAACCCAATGCACAGCTACAGACTAGGGACCGAATGGCTAGGCAGCAGTTCTGCGGAAAAGGACCTAGGGGTGACAGTGGACGAGAAGCTGGACATGAGTCAGCAGTGTGCCCTTGTTGCCAAGAAGGCCAATGGCATTTTGGGATGTATAAGTAGGGGCATAGCGAACAGATCGAGGGACGTGATCGTTCCCCTCTATTCGACATTGGTGAGGCCTCATCTGGAGTACTGTGTCCAGTTTTGGGCCCCACACTTCAAGAAGGATGTGGATAAATTGGAGAGAGTCCAGCGAAGGGCAACAAAAATGATTAGGGGACTGGAACACATGACTTATGAGGAGAGGCTGAGGGAGCTGGGCTTGTTTAGCCTGCAGAAGAGAAGAATGAGGGGGGATTTGATAGCTGCTTTCAACTACCTGAAAGGGGGTTCCAAAGAGGATGGCTCTAGACTGTTCTCAATGGTAGCAGATGACAGAACGAGGAGTAATGGTCTCAAGTTGCAGTGGGGGAGGTTTAGATTGGATATTAGGAAAAACTTTTTCACTAAGAGGGTGGTGAAACACTGGAATGTGTTACCTAGGGAGGTGGTAGAATCTCCTTCCTTAGAGGTTTTTAAGGTCAGGCTTGACAAAGCCCTGGCTGGGATGATTTAACTGGGAATTGGTCCTGCTTTGAGCAGGGGGTTGGACTAGATGACCTTCTGGGGTCCCTTCCAACCCTGATATTCTATGATTCTATGATTCTATGATCTTGGAGTCATTGTGGATAGTTCTCTGAAATCATCCACTCAATGTGCAGCGGCAGTCCAAAAAGCAAACAGAATGTTGGGAATCATCAAGAAAGGGATAGATAATAAGACAGAAAATATCATATTGCCTCTGTATAAATCCATGGTACGCCCACACCTTGAATACTGCGTGCAGATGTGGTTGCCCCATCTCAAAAAAGATATACTGGAATTGGAAAAGGTTCTGAAAAGGGCAACAAAAATGATGAGGGGTATAGAACGGCTTCCATATGAGGAGAGATTAATAAGACTGGGACTTTTCAGCTTGGAAAAGAGGCGACTAAGGGGGGATATGATAGAGGTCTATAAAATCATGAGTTGTATCGAGAAAGTAAATAAGGAAGTGTTATTTACTCCTTCTCATGATACAAGAACAAGGGGCCACCAAATTAAATTAATAGGTAGCAGGTTTAAAACAAACACAAGAAAGTATTTTTTCACGCAATGCACTGTCAACCTCTGGAACTCCTTGCCGGAGGGTGTTGTGAAGGCCAATACTATAATGGGGCTCAAAAGGAAGCTAGCTAGATTCATGGAAGATAGGTCCATGGATCACTTGATGATAACCTGTCTGTTCATTCCCTTTGGGGCACCTGCCATTGGCCACTGTCAGAGGACAGGATACTGGGCTTGATGGACCTTTGGTCTGACCCAGTATGGCTTTTCTTATGTTCACTCCTTCTCTATCAACAGTATGTCATGTCTGTTATTCCCAGTATCACTCATAACATCTTTTCCATTATTTTGTTGCTTTGTTATATCTTTTTTGAGATGGGGCAACCACATCTGCACGCAGTATTCACGGTGTGGGCATACCATGGATTTATATAGAGGCAATATGATATTTTCTGTCTTATTATCTATCCCTTTCTTGATGATTCCTAACATTCTGTTTGCTTTTTGGACTGCCGCTGGACATTGAGTGGATGATTTCAGAGAACTATCCACAATGACTCCAAGATCTCTCTCTTGAGTGGTAACAGCTAATTTAGACCCCATCATTGTATATGTATAGTTAGGATTATGTTTTCCAATGTGCATTACTTTCCATTTCTCAACATTAAATTTCATCTACCATTTTGTTGCCCAGTCACCCAGTTTTGTGAGATCCTTTTGTAGCTCTTCACAGTCTGTCCTCCTACTTGCTGCTCCTTCTTCTGGATCAGGGAGATACACCCTTTTCTTTTTCCTAACCTGTAACCAGTCTTCCTCCCTGACATCCACCTCCAACCTTTTCTAAACTAGCTTCAGAATCATTAATTACATCTTCCATCTCTTTGTCCTCCCTCCTAGTCCTGTGGATCAGCAGCCTCCTTCAGCCTGTATCTCCCCAACTTCTCAGACATTCTGCCCTCCCTCACTCCAACTGGTTCTCCAGTCAAGTCCCTCACCCAACCACAGCCCCCAGCTGATAGCCCTCCAGCCCCTTCTTCTTTTTCTTCTTGGGTTTTATGATGCAGCAGACTCACTTCCTGAGTCTATAAAGGCCATTCACTGAATCTCATAGATAGGTTATAACAAAGTCTGTCACCTTTCCCAGTATTCTTAAAGAATTATAGAATAGCTTTTTAATTGGGCCCCTTGTTTTTTCCTTGTATTCTGGCTAGGTTTTTCAAAGATAATATTGTTACTTTAAGGCTTCTGAGTTTTCATCTAAAATATCTCCATTTACCTGTACATCTTTACAGTTCCATCAGAGATGATGTATTTTTTTTGGGGACCTTATGTTTTGCATAGTCTATCCTTTATGTTTGTTTATTAGAAACATATTACCATGACCTGTTAAAATTCTGAACACAGCCACTTTGCTCTTCCTCTCAGGGTCTTGGGTTATCTCAACATTTTCAACTATTGGGGATATTTCATGGAATTTTCCCCCTTCGTTTCATGTGCCCAGTCTTGCCTTTCCTTCCTTAGCTCCTTTTTGATTAAGGGGATCTCTAGGTCAACTTGTTCATGCTTAATAACATTTTTTGCGTGTTTATCTGCCAATGCTGGTCTCCCACGTTCCTGGGATGCTGCAAACAACCTTTGACTCATGGCTGCTTTGACACTGCAGGCCATGGGATCATGTCACCTAATACTGGCCTCCATCTTGGACTACTAGTATTTTTCCACTAATAGGGGGTGGGGATCAAACTGGGAAACAAAGGATTCCCGCCCTATGTAAATCCTATTTAAGGCAGGGAAATGAGTTAATCAGGGTGCATTCTTCACTGAATCCCTGCCCAGGATGACTGCTGGAAACATCTAAGAAACAAAGACAAAAGGGGGAGAGAAGAGCTGAGCCCAGACTGGAAAAGGTGTCTGGCCTGTGAAAGAATATTTAGAGTGAAAAATTACGACTTGTAACCAGTTTCTTTTGTGTCTTAAGCTTACATTACAGGTTTTTGTTTTATTTGCTGGGTAATCTGCTTTGATCTGTTTGCTATCCCTTATAATCACTTAAAATCAACCTTTTGCAGTTAACTCGTTTTTGTTTAGGGCTTGGCTACACTTGTGAGTTACAGCGCAATAAAGGAGCCCAGACGCACTAGCTCACTACCCGTCCACACTGGCAAGGCACATAGAGTAATCTGACTCTGCGGCTACAGCACTGCTGGTACTCCGCCTCAGCAAGTGGAGTAACGTTTGCTGCACCCTCGCTGGAGCGCCGCAGCGCCATTGTGAATGAGGTGTTGCTTTAGTGCACTCTGATCAGCCTCCGGAAACGTCCCATAATCCCCTTAAGTCAAGTGGCCACTCTGGTCATTGTTTGGAATCGGCTGTAGGAATGTGGATATGGCCTTTGAAAGCTCAGTTTCTGACAGCTGGCTGCTTATCTGCTCCAGGACAAAGCAACCATTAGTGTGGAATGCTGTGTGTGTGAGAGAGAGAGAGGTGGGGGGGGAGGAGGAGGTCTGCTGCAGTCTGAACTTACAAGACAGAATGCTAACATGCTCTCAGCCTTCCCAAACCCCACTCTCTCTCCCCCCACATACACACAACACACTCCCTGTCACACTCCACCCCACCCCCCATTTGAAAAGCATGTTGCAGCCACTTGCATGCTGGGATAGCTACCCATAATGCACCCCTCCCAATGCCGCTGCAAATGGCACAAATGTGGCCATGCCAGTGCGCTTGAAGATGTCAGTGTGGACAGACTGCAGCACTTTCCCTACTGCGCTCTACGAAGGCTGGTTTAACTCAAAGAGTTCTACATCTGCAAGTGTAGCCATGCCCTCATTCTAAAGCCAGTTTGTGGAATTCATAACGGGGGGAGGGGAAATATCTTTCTCCACATTGAGGGAGGAAGCAAAATTCAGTTAGCTTATGCTGTACACTTCTCTGTGCAGCACAACACAATACAATTTTGGGTTTACTCTCCAGAGTGGGAGTGCACTTGAGTGCTGGGCGTTTTCCTAACTGAGTCTTCCCATGCAGAGCTGATTTCAGTGTCTGTGTCTTTCTGCAGGTGGGTGTGTCCCTGTGTGTGTGCTGGAGGAGGCTTGAGGACCTGGCTCAGCAGGGCAGTATAAAGGAGCCCAGGCTGGCAGAACAGGCAGGCTCAGTGGTACCCCAGTACCACAGGTAGTACCCTGGGGGTAATACCATCACACTGACTTCAGTCTGAGGTAAGTACAAATGTAAAGTTATGTATTTGCTTAAATGCTTTTCTGAATTGGAGTCCCACTCTCTCTATGATATTTTAGTAACACTGGTACTACACTGCATTATGTAAACATTATATTTCATTATGTAAACCCAAACTTATGCAGGAATGGTAACACACATTTTTAGAAACACACAAATGGGTCTGTATAGCCCTTTGTGTATATTGATTAAATACATGAATGGATGGTGTGTTGGTAACAAGCATGACTCAGTATTGTTCTAACCCCAGACAATATAGAATCTGCACAGGGTCTTGCTACATCCATTATGACTGTCACATTGCTTGTGTCACTAAGCTCTCATGTATGTACCAGTTCTTATGGGATAGCCATGGGTTTCCAGTCTGTCTGAAACATTTTGTAACCAGATACACAGGTATTTATAACATTATACACTTCTGAAGGCCTGCTGTCTAGCACATCTGCTAGTGATTTCCTACGGTATGTAGATGTCAGTGCATTTCCCCTCCTTTGTGACTTTTTCCTTTAAAGGGCTTCATGTGGTCACTTGTACACAGTTACCAATCTCCTCGTTTTTCTGCTTATTTACAAATCTTGACATCAAAGTATCTTAGTAGTGAAAAGTAATACACAATTCACTTTGTAAAAATTTTAAGAGCTATTTTTCAGTGTGGAGTTCAAAGTCTAAATCAGGGCTTATAAACTGTAAATGAAAATCATTACATGGAACACATAATGAAGTGATGGATGTAGACAGTGGCCTTACCTAACATCACAGGTTTCTCTCAGAGATTCCATAAATTATAGATTTTTTTTTTTTAGCAAAAAGCCAGTTCAGATTTTCTGTGCTTTGTTTTCTTTTCCAAAATAGCACACACTTGCAATAATATCTCTCTAGACATTTATTATTATTATTTTATTATTCATTAATAGTAGCTGAAAACATGGGTGTAATTCATAAAGTCTTGTGGGTAAAAAAGCCAAAAAATGGTTGAAAATTAAAACTTGGATGGTAATAGACCATCAATCTCAGTAATGAATGAACCTGGTGATAGTCTAATAAAGAGATCCCTCAACCATGCTTATCTTGTTTCACTCACTTTACACTGACTGCAGAAATTCTAGGCTTCGGAATGACACAGAGTGATGATTATATACATTATTATTTGTATTACCATATTACTGTCATGGACCAGGACTCCATTGAGCTGGTGCTGCATAAACACTGAACAAAAAGACAGTCTCTGCCCCCCCCAGGATCCTACAATATAAGTGTCAGACATGAGACAACAAGTGACTTTTGATAGAAGAGGGAGCACAAGTAAACAATGAGACAACACTGGTCACTGTCATAGGCAGTAGTTTCCGCACACTATCAGCCGAGTTGTTTTTTATAGGCATCACAGCTAAGGAGAGTTTTGGTGAGGGATTTGAAGGTGGATAATGAGGTAGCTTTGCAGATGTTTATGGGGAGCGTGCAACAGTGTGGGAGAAAGCATGAAGGTGTTTGTTTTAATATTTAACAAGTGGGTGATCAGAGGCAGGTATCCACAGCTCAACAGCCAATGAGAGATGATAGGAAGGGAGGGGAGTGACCATGAAAGGCCTTGAAAGTGAATACAAACAGCTTATGTTTGATGCAATAGAGAAGGGGGAGCCAGTGGAGGAATGGAAAGGGAGGGGGTAACGGTCAAAGCAACAGGCTAGGAAAATTATTATTGCAGCAGTATTCTGAGTGGACGTGAGCAGGGAAAGATTGCATTTTTCAAGGCTAGAGAGGAGAAAGTTGCAGTAATTGAGATGCAAGATGATGAAAGCTTGAAGATTTTAACTTTGTGGATGGATAAGCAAGGCCATACCTCTGATGTAATGCAGAAAGAATCAGCAAGTCTTAGGGCTCATCTTCACTACCGGGGAGATCCACGCTGCTGCAGTCAACGCAGTGGGTGTCACTAAACAGATGGCAGAGCACTCTCCGGTTGATCCTGGTACTCCACTTCTCTGAGAAGAGTAAGGAGAGAGCATCTCCCATCTACACAACGCAATGAAGACACCAGGGTAAGTCAACCTAAGCTATGTCGACTCCAGCTACATTATTCATGTAGCTATGTTATTCAAGTAGCTGGAGTAGCGTAACTTAGGTCAACTTACCCCTTAGTGAAGACAAGCCCTTAGACATAGAGAGAGATCCGAGTTGAAGATGATGCCCAAGGTATAGGCCAGAATGACAGGCAGGATGGTGATGATGTCCAAAATGATCAAGAAAGTCAGTATTTGAGTGCCTGGATAACCCTGGATATAATTAAATAAAAGGACAGTGTCACAAAAAGGGGGAGGGATAGCTCAGTGGTTTGAGCATTGGCCTGCTAAACCCAGGGTTGTGAGTTCAATCCTTGAGGGGGGCCATTTAGGGATCTGGGGCAAAAATTGGAGATTGGTCCTGCTTTGAGCAGGGGGTTGGACTAGATGACCTCCTGAGGTCCCTTCCAACCCTAACCTTCTATGATTCTAAGGAAAGCATCACACATGTACAAATATTCACAAATAGAAGCTAAGTGAAAAATATATTTATATGTATCAGAATTAAATATTTTAAGTATGCAGCACCTTGTACATTTTAAAGTTTTCACTGCACATCCATACATGGCTGCATATTTTTAGATCCTGTGTTAAATCACATGTGACATTTTGTCCACTGTAGTTTCTATGTGCATGTGTGTTGTGAAGGGGAAAGGACAGAGGAGTCAAGAAATAAACATCTGAACACGTCACAAATCCAATTAACTGTGACAAGGCTCGTAAAGTTGAGTGAATAACAAAGCAATGCTGTCTAGAAGCAGCTTTGTGTTTTGAATTGCATTGGAGAGTGTAGGGCACCAGCTGGACAAGGCAAAACCACTTCACGCTGCTGGATTCTCTGCACCCAGTAAGACCATCTTACTTATATCCTAGCTGGGTCATAGGACTATTATTTTCAAGCGTCAGTTCTTATCTCTTCACTGGTTCTGAGCACCGAATAAGGGAAGGACAGTATCCCACACACAGAATGCAAAATATGTGCTACTGTCATTACAGGATAATACCAGAAATCACGATGAACATCCCACTCTCCAATCCTCAACAGCCAGCACCAAAAGACTGCCCAGTAAGATGACAGACTTGAACAGAGCCGAACTTAACCCCTTTCAGACACAAGTTCTCCTGGCTGTCGTCTGGACCTGGAATCTACGCAGGCCAGAGGCTTTCCTTTTCCTTCCCCCAGCTCTTGACAGATGCATATTTTATTGCTGGGACAGGTGAGAGGCAAATGAACCATAAAATTTCTTCCTTCGATGATCTATTACATGTTTGGTTGAGATTCAAACATTTGGGGCCAGATTCTGATTTCAGTTATATCAATGTCAATCTGGAGTGTATTTGCTCTGGATTTACACAGTGGATTTACCCAGGATCCAGCCCATAATATTTTGGTAGGAAATTTAATCTATTAACTGCAACATGGTTGCACATACTGCACTTATTTGGATTACTTAGATCAATTACTTAATACTTGTATTGCACTTTGAAGCTGTCGGGCCTGATTCGCTGTGCAATTAAACCAGTTGTATAACTCTGCAATGCCATTGACTTAAATGGAGTTATTTCTTATTTACATATGGAAGAGAAAAATCAAACCCATTAAGTGTTATATAATTAAGTATTTTATTGATATACATTATTATTGTATTAAATTATCCCAGTGCTAAGGAAAGATAGGAAGAATAGTATGAGGTCAATATGGCTCCATCAGAAGTTCTTTATTTATCTGAAAATCAAAGAAATTCTACATAAAGTAGAAACATGGAGAAATTACTAAGGAGGAGTACAAAAGAATAGCACAAGCACGTAGAAACAAAATCCAACAGGCTAAGGTACAAAATGAGTTTTATGCCCCTACAAGGGGCATAAAAGGCCATAAGAAGAGGTTCTTTAAATGCATTAGAAGCAAGAGAAAATGAAGGAAAGCATAGGTCCTCTTAACAGGGAAGGAGAGCTAATAATTGAGGCATCAAGAAAGCTGAGATGTTTAATGCTTACTTAGCTTCACTCTTCACTAAAAAGTTTAATGGTACTCAGATACTCAACACAATTGATATTAACAACAAGGGGGAAGAAATGCAAGCCAAAATAGGGAAAGAACAAATTAAATAATATTTAGATAAATTAGATGTATTCAAGTTGATAGGGCCTGTTGAATTTCATCTTAGAACAGAACTAGCTAAAGCAATCTTGGAACTGTTAGCAATTATCTTTGAGAACTTCTGGAGGACAGGTGAGATTATAAGGACTAACCAGCATGGATTTGTCAAATCATGCCAAACCCAAACTCTGTCCTTCTTTGACAGAGTTACTGGCCTAGTGGCTAGTGGGGAAGCAGTAGATGTAATATATCTTGATTTTGTAAGGGTTTTGAGAGAGTCCCAGATGACAGTCTCCTAAACTAACTAGGGAAATGTGGTCTAGACAAAATTACTATAAGGTGGATGCATAAATGATTGAAAGACAGTACTCAAAAAGTAGTTATCAGTGGTTCACTGTCCAACTGGGAGGGCATATCTAGTAGGGTCCTGCAAGGGTCAATTCTGGGTCTGATACTGTACAATATCTTCATTAATGACTTAGATAATGAAATGGAGAGTATGCTTATAGAATTTGCAGATTACACCAAACTGGGAGGGGTTGCATGCACTTTGAAGGACAGAATTAGAATTCAAAATGAGCTTGACAAATTGGAGAACTGGTCTGAATTCAGCAAGATGAAATGCAATAAAAGCCTACTGAAATGTACTTCACTTAGGAATGAAAAATGAAATGCACAACTACAAAATGGGGAATAACTGGCTAGGTAGTAGTACTGCTGAAAAGGATCTGGGCTATAGAGGATTACAAGTTGAATATGAGTCAACAATGGATGCCATTGTGAAAAAGGCTAATATCTTTGTGATGTGCATTAACAGGAGTGTCATAGTTAAGACACAGAAGGTAAGTGTCCCATTCTCTTTGGCACTGGTTAGGCCTCACCTGGAGTACCATGTTCAGTTCTGCATGGCACACTTTAGGAAAGATGTGGACAAAATGGAGAGAGTCCAGATGAGAGGAACAAAACTGATAAAAGATTTAGAAAATCTGATCTATGAGGAAAGGTTAAAAAACTAGGCTTGTTTAGTCTTGAGAAAAGAAGATTGAAGGGGGCCTGATAATAGTCTTCAAATATGTTAAGGGCTGTTATAAAGAGGACAGTGATCAATTGTTCTCCATGTTCACTGAAGGTAGGACAAAAAGTAATAGGCTTAATCTTCAGAAAGGGAGATTTAGATTAGATTTTAGGGAAAACTTTCTAACTATAAGGGTAGTTCAGCTCTGGAATAGGCTTCCAAGGCAGGTTGTGGAATCCCCATCATTGGAAGTTTTTAAAAATAGGTTGGACAAACACCTGGGGCCAGGGATGGTCTAGGTTTACTTGGTCCTATTACAGCACAGGGGGCTGGACTTGATAATTTCTTGAGCTTATGCACTCAGAGTCTAATAACAAGAATTTTTGATACAAGCTGAGGATGTATCAGTTGGAATCAAGAGAGGGGGAGAAAGATGTGGGTGGGTGAGTCCATCCCAGGATGTCTATAAACCACCAATATGTGGTAGCTGTGAAAAAGGCTAATGCAATCCTGGGATGTATCACCCAATGTATTTCCAGTAGAGATAGGGAAGTGTTCTTACCATTATACAAGGCACCAGTGAGACCTCATCTGGAATACTGTGTGCAGTTCTGGTCTCCCATGTTTGAGAAAGATGAATTCAAACTGGAACAGTGCAGAGAAGGGCTACTAGGATAATCGGAGGAATGGAAAACCTACCTTAGGAGAGGAAACTTAAGGAGCTTGTCCTGTTTAGCCTAACAAAACGAAGCCTGAGGGGAGATATGATTGCTTTCTATAAATACATCAGAGGGATAAGGGAATGAGAGGAGTTTTTTAAGTTAAGGTCCAGTGTTGGCACAAGAATGAATGGATATATACTGACCATCAACAAGTTTAGGTTTGAAATTACATGAAATTTTCTACCCATGCGAGGGTTGAGGTTCTGGAACAGCCTTCCAAGGGGAGTAGTGGGGACAAAAAAACCTAACTTGTTTCAGAACTGAGCTTGATAAGTTTATGGAGGGGATGGTACAATGAGATTGTTTACAGTGGCATATGGCCCATCTGTGACTGCTATTAGTAAATATCTCCAGTGGCAGAGATGGACACTACAGGGGGAGACGGAGTTACTACAGAGAATTCTTTCCCAGGAGTCTAGCTGATGACTCTTGCCCACATACTCAGGGTCTAACTGATCATCATATTTGGGGTTGGGAAGGAATTTTTCCCAAGGTCAGATTGGCAGAGACACTGTGGGTTTTTCACCTTCCTCTGCAGCATGGGGTACACATCTCTTGCTGGTCTGAACTAGAGTAAACGGTGGGTTCTCTATAACTTGACGTCTTTAAATCGAGATTTAAGAACTTCAGTAACTCAGACAGAGGTTATGGTGCCAACTACAGGAATGAATGGGTGAAGTTCTGTGGTCTACAGCGTGCAGGAGGTCAGACTAGATTATCATGATGCTCCCTTCTGACCTGAAAGTCTGAGTCTGTGAGTCACTTCCAGCTCATTCACCTGCACATCCACCAATGTGATATATGGCATCATGTGCCAGCAATGCCCCTCTGCCATTTACATTGGTCAAACTGGACAGTCTCTACGTAAAAGAATAAATGGACACAAATCAGATGTCAAGAATTATAACATGCATAAACCAGTCGGAGAACACTTCAATCTCTCTGGTCACGCAATCACAGACATGAAGGTCGCTATCTTAAAACAAAAAAACTTCAAATCCAGACTCCAGCGAGAAACTGCTGAATTGGAATTCATTTGCAAATTGGATACTATTAATTTAGGCTTAAATAGAGACTGGGAGTGGCTAAGTCATTATGCAAGGTAGCCTATTTCCCCTTGTTTTTTCCTACCCCCCCCCCCCGAGACGTTCTGGTTAAACTTGGATTTAAACTTGGAGAGTGGTCAGTTTGGATGAGCTATTGCCAGCAGGAGAGTGAGTTTGTGTATGTGTGTGTGTCCCCGGGAAAAAAAGGGGGGGGGGTGAGAGAGCCTGGATTTGTGCTGGAAATGGCCCACCTTGATTATCATGCACATTGTGAAGAGAGTTGTCACTTTGGATGGGCTATTACCAGCAGGAGAGTGAGTTTGTGGGTGGGGGGCTGGAGGGTGAGAAAACCTGGATTTGTGCTGGAAATGGCCCAACTTGATGATCACTTTAGATAAGCTATTACCAGCAGGACAGTGGGGTGGGAGGAGGTATTGTTTCATGATCTCTGTGTGTATATAATGTCTGCTGCAGTTTCCACAGTATGCATCCGATGAAGTGAGCTGTAGCTCACGAAAGCTCATGCTCAAATAAATTGATTAGTCTCTAAGGTGCCACAAGTACTCCTTTTCTTTTTGCGAATACAGACTAACACGGCTGTTACTCTGAAACTTCCAGCTCTGCATCTCTCATTTCTATGATTATTGGATCTGATGACAATGCACCTGGTCTGGATGCCAAGATGAGTCAGCAGAATCACCCTGCCCCTGTACATAGGGTCCTAAAACATTGCAACAGTCAGTGATCCTAAACCTTTGGCTCCAGAGCTATAATAGTCTTCAGGAAACTGCATGGGGATTTGATTTAGTCCACATTTAGTGAGTCTTATCTTACTTAGGGAATGTGAACAATGTGCTGAACACGGATGCTAATTCTCATTTTGGCTGATAAATATAAGTTAGCATGAGGAGAGCTGAGCAAATGTACTTGAACTGCCAGGATCCCCTTAGAAACTACAAAAAGGGAGTATGAAAAGGGAAGATATGCTGGCCAAATGCAGCCACAAAGAACTACAAGGCAAAATATCTTGATATTGCATTTTGATGACTGCATCAAAATCTGGGGACAACTCTCATTCCTCTGAAGCCACATATATTAACCACTGGCAAAGGTTAGGATGCTGGACTGTTTAGAATACACATATGATCTGGTACGTTCCTCTGTTCCTCTATCGAGAAGCTGATAGGATTTCCAGGGAAATACATTGAATTCTATTTGTATTAGCAACTTGGAAAATAAACTGAAGATACTATGTTTTTTTTTTTTTTAACTCTGCAGTGCTCTTGCCTGAGGAAAAAACACTTTATTACTAAAGCTTTCCACCCTGAATTGATCAGAGCTACAAACAACGGATTTAATTATATTATGAAATGGGGCATGTTAAAACCTAGGCCAAAAAGAACAACATATTAATCATAAAGTGCCACATGCAAAGATCCTGAAGCCATCTGGAGTAAGGACCTTATGATTTGGCCCCCAGAATAAGGGGAGTCAATAACTATGGATTCCCTGTTGGTTTTCCACATAAGTAACAAAAAATGTGGATGTCACTCGTGATCTGCAAATGTGTATTACAAAACACCAGGCGCTGAATTTTACAGAGGATCAATCTGTTAGTAAAATAGTAAATAAACAAAGCCTCTTCTATCTCAACAACAACAACAAAACCTAACTGGAATATTCAAATGCCTTCTAGCAAAGTGCATGACTGCTACAAAATATAGCCAGCCTTATGTTAGGTTTGGCATTGGGAAAAAATGCTTCAAAATTATTGAAACATCTTTAGAAAATTAAAAAATAAAATGCTTGGAATGAAAAAGTATGTTGAGATTTTTCTTTCCCATATGGAGGCACAAAGTCTGCTTTGAGAACTCTTATTGAGACTCATTTTTTGGCTGTGGGAAAATCTGGTAAAATCTAGATAGCAATACAAATACAGTATCCCCTTTTAGTTTACTGCCCTATCAATCAAATGCTTGCAAATGTTATAGTATAACAGAGTAAAGGGTGAACACTAAGTTGGTGGAAGGGGTAGGAGATGGACAAGTTTGTTTATATCTTTGGAGAAAACACTTCAACAGCTCCTCAGGGAGGACCCATTCCTCTTTGAATGTCTGGAAAAATGTGTAGATCATCATAAGCACTACCACAAACAAATAAATAATATTCTGTAAATTCTCTTTTTTCATTTATTTAACATTCATGTTAGGAGAGTTGTTAGTTTCACTTCTCACTGAACACCACCGGCTTCACTAGAGTTTCAAATGCACTAGGGTATCAAATGTTCAGTTTTTACTTCCCCCACAGAATGAAACAGGTAAGTTTATTGAAAAGCATAGAGAATGAAAATTCTCAAGGACCAATGTCTATTCAAGGCTACAGATTTAATATATGTACACGTTTTCAATTTTCTTCATCTCAGATCACTTTGTCAAGGAACAAGGTAGCAAGGTTGCAGGATGCAAAGTGCTGTTCAGATGCATATGATACAAATAAACTTCTCATGCAAGCACGTCAGTACTTTGCATCAACCAGTTACTCAGCGACATTTTGTTTGGTTACATAAATATTTCAAAGCAAGTAAAGGGCCAGATCTTTTAGCTCTTACTCACGTGGAAGTTGAACTTAATGGAAATTTTGCCTCATTGAGGATTGGACCATAATATACGTATGCTGAAATGCTCCCATGTGCAAAGTACCACTCAAGTCTTACTTAAATCCTATTTTGAACACTTAAATGGGACTTGAGTGGGACACAGACTTTGTGGTAGCCCTTTGCACAGAGGAGCATTTAACTTATTGAATATGAATATTCTAGTTTTTCTTCCCCAAATACCATGATGTTTGGAAGTACCGTCACTGGGGGCTAAACTGCTTCTGGACAACACCAAAACTGGGGAGCTGCAAAAGTGGCATAAAGCTATAAAGCCATTTTTGTTCCCCACCCCAAGCCAGTTCTGCACCAAGCACAATTCAGCTGCTCCCAAGAATGGGACCAATTACCGTGCAAATACCACTAGATCTTTCAGAAGAGAAAAATGGGAGGAACATAGTATTCCAAAATGAGAATAAAGATGTAGGTATGGGGACGGGAAGAGTCATACAGTGCATAGAAGGTGAGTACAAAGATTGGGGAGAAAGATAGGTTTCAGAGTAACAGCTGTGTTAGTCTGTATTCGCAAAAAGAAAAGGAGTACTTGTGGCACCTTAGAGACTAACCAATTTATTTGAGCATGAGCTTTCGTGAGCTACAGCTCACTTCATCGGATGATGAAAGATAAGATAGTTACCTCTTTTCAAGAACTACCACCATGAAAAGTTTATTCAGGATGTTGCTATTCCACAGACTTCCTGTTCCATTGTTATTTTATTTACACTGTGTAAACAAACAAAGGTGCTGAAGCACCATTCCTTATTCTGTAGGTCAATGTGCTGCCTATCATCTCAAAAGAACTAATTCCACCATTGTAACAGGTTTGTGATGTGTATATATAATGTGATTGCCAAATTAATTCCTAATGGCTACACATGACTTATTTTGCCTAATTAACTTACATTTTAAAGCATAACTCCATCTTAAAATGCTGCATTTATATGCATTAAAATATATACTAAAGGGAAAATATTAGTATATATTAATTTGTAATATAGTGCCACCTAGAGGTCAAAAGCTTTTTGGTAATGTGGAATAAGGAAACTGTGATGGGTGCCTATGCTACCAAAGCAGAGCAGGTTAAATTAGGTCGATTAACATACGGCACCTGCAGGAGAGCCAGGACTCCATAAAACCTAATGGAAGATGAGATTCAGTTGGGAAGGAGCAGGATGGGCCTGTATACAGAGAGAAAAGAAGGGGTCTGGGCTGGGAATTCAGAAGCAATTTGGGCTTGCTGGCTAAAGCTGGGAATACAGGCTGAGACAATGCTGACACAATACTCCACTTGAGGCCTAATCATCGTGGAGTAGAGTGGAAGAATTACTTCTGGTGTCTTGCTTACAACGTTCCTGCCAATACATCCCAGAATAATATTTGCTTTTTTTGCAACAGTGTTACACCGTTGACTCATATTTAACTTGTGGTCCACTATGACCCCCAGATCCCTTTCCGCAGTACTACTTCCTAGGCAGTCATTTCCCATTTTGTATGTGTGCAATGGATTGTTCCTTCCTAAGTGGAGTACTTTGCATTTGTCCTTATTGAATTTCATCCTATTTACTTCAGATCATTTCTCCAGTTTGTCCAGATCATTTTGAATTTTAATCCTATCCTCCAAAGCTCTCTATACCATTATCTAAATCATTGATGAAGATATTGAACAGAACCGGACCCAAAACTGATCCTGCGGGATCCTACTTGTTATGCCCTTCCAGAATGACTGTGAACCACTGATAACTATGCTCTGGGAATGGTTTTCCAATCAGTTATGCACCCACCTTATAGTAGCTCCATCTAGGCTGCATTTCCCTAGTTTGTTTATGAGAAGGACATGTGAGGCACTATCAAAAGCTTTACTAAAGTCAAGATATACCACATCTACTGCTTCCCACGTCCTCAAGGCTTTTTACCCTGTCAAAGAAAGCTATCAGGTTGGTTTGACACAATTTGTTCTTGACAAATCCATGCTGTTACTTATCACCTTATTATCATTGGCAAATGCTTTGAGCAGCCGGCTACCACTGCTGCTGGGTTTAAGAGCTAATCTGCTGATTCTTCCCAATACTCAGGTGGTGTAGCGTGACAACCTACTATAAGTCAGCGGTGCTCATTAGACTGACCAGAGACTGGTTTTGCTGCAAGCTCTGATTCCTGACAGATGTGACCACCAGGGGTTACAGACAAGGCTGCTTAACATTGAGGGCAGGTAGTGGTAAGATGCCACACAAGCATAGGTACCCCTGGGGAGTACCACAGTTATTTTTGGGAACACTTTTATAACTCCAAAGCCCTAGTATAGACACAGTTATACCAGTGTAAATGTGCTTTTGCTAGAGTAGCTTATTTCACTTACTGAACCAGTATGAGCTATACAGGCAAAATACTTTTCTGCTAGTTTGAGCTGTGTCTACACTAGGAATATTTGCTGACATAGTTAATATAGACTTGGCCTGCAACCTTCACACACACACACACACTGATTTCAAGGTGCAGAACTTAAGAAGTACTCATGAGTAAGGGTATGTCTACACTTGCTGAGTTTTTGCGCTGTAAGTTTCACCGGTGACAGGGAACCAGTGAAAGAAAAGCGCTGGTTTGTGTACTCACTTAATTCCTCAGGCATCAGAGAGTGTTTAAACTAGCAGCACTTCCATCGCCCCCGATGAGAGCAGCACTGTAGGGCAGCTATCCCACAGTGCAGCTCTCTTGATAGGTCTATTGGGAATGGTGGGGAGGCATTCTGGGTCCCTGCTCAGTGCCCCACGCTGCCCTGCTTCATGTCCCATTATTTCCTTGTTTCTTTTGTGGCTTTTTTTTAAAAAACCCCTGCTGTCTGGCTGCTTGACCTGCCATATCTACAAGCAAAGGGAAAGGGAGTTTCAAACTTCCTGGGGCTTACAGGGGGAGGGGCGGACATCCGTTTACCTGGCGTCAGAGCAGCGGAGATGCTGGCCAAAGTGGTCACTTTTGGAACTGTGGGATATCCTTCGGAGGCCAAAAGGTGTTTACACTGGTAGATCACAGTTCTCAACAGTGCAAAAAGAACAGCGGTAAGAGCTGTATGCCTCTTGTGAAGGTGGTTTTCTTTTTGTGGTGAAACTTCTGAGTTTCACCACAAAAAGTCATTAACAAGTGTAGACACTACTGTGGTTTTAGTGCAAAAAAGGGACTTTAAATGGTAAGTGTAGACATAGGCTAAGAATCTCAAGATAACTCCACCCCATACCTCTTCTTTTGACACATGTGCGGGGTGGTTAAGTGAAAAGAAAACATGAAATATCAGCAAACATTACTTTTACAAAATATATTAACTTACACTTAAAACTCTAATAACAAAATTACAAGAATTCCTGCCACCCTCAAAAATGTCTAATACTAAGTCCACAACTTCACAGAAATATTTTTTCCAAGATCTCTGACAGTGTGATTGGGAAAAGAATATCAAGAGGCCTAACAGAATGGGACTCCCAGGCCCCAATCAAGGCAATGAGTTTTGCCTCAGGGGATAGGATTTCACCCTCAAGTCTTAACCTTACTGGAAGAGGGGGCAACAGATACACGTTCTAAGACAATCTGGTCCCTCTTAACAACAAATATGACTAGCTGGTAACGAAGTCAGTAATACTGATGATATAACAAATGGAATTGATTAAGCTATGCTCACACTTACTGCAGCAAATATATAAAAAAGTCAATATTAAACAGGAATGAAATTTATCAAAATTTTGGAGAACCAAATTTGAAGAAATAGTACAGAATAATACAGATGAGTGTACTTAAGTTAGCAGATGAGTAAAGTATGGAAACAGTCTTAAAGCATTTGTCCCAAAAGCAATCCGGTGTTAAGAAAAACCCATTATTACATATATAAAGCTTATAGAATTAAACAAAGGAGGAAAACTGCCACACTAAAAATGGTAATTATCTAAAGGTTTGACCTCAGGGGCTCCATGGACTTCCACGGAGCTATGCCAATGTATATCAGCTGAGGATTTAGTCCTGAAGATGTTATTGGCACAGATGAATACTGAAAATAGCTTATTTGTTATACCCAGATCATTATTAAACGTGTGAATCTTTGTGATACTTATAGTACTTTGGATGCTGCAGTGCCTAAGCTCATGTCTTAAAAATAAATCATCACTACAAAGATATAAAAATAAGTGTTCAAAGAATCTGGATGGTGTCTCTAAATGCTCTTTTCTACAGCACAGAGAATCCCATGGACACTTAAATCAATCATGTGAAACAGGCCTCACAGGGATGAGGCCAGAAGTAGGAAGAATCCTGGCAGGATTAATATGGGATTCAAACACCAATTTTGAAAGGAATTTAGGACTCATACACAATGCCACCTTCTGCACGTTTAGTGCTATGGTGATGAGCTCCTTATCAATACATAGTCATATAATCCATATAAGATACAAAGCAGGCTAGGAAATGCTTTTAGAGAAACTCATCCAAGCACCAACAAGGATCTCAGATTGGATTCTTGCAAGTAAATACAATTCTTCACGGAACACTGAAGTTCAGGACTGTAAACAGACGAGTGGAACCAAGCAGAATCAAACCATCAAGGCAGGAAGGAAAACTCGTCCTGGATTCCGCTGGCCAATGGCGTTTCCATGGGCACAGGGCGGGTGGGGCCTCGCTTTCCATTTCACCACCCGCCTGGGGGGGGATGAGCGGCTCGGGCAACGGCACCAGACACTGTAGAGTGTAGATGAATGGCTGGCTTGGTCAGGGTGGGGAGGAATTAAGGGTCACTTGGGTTTTGCAGGGAGACGGGCGGGAAGACGAGGCTCGTCGAGCCTGCAGCTCGAGCCCAGGCTACCCTGGCCTCAGCCGCAAGCGGCTCCGGCAGGCGGGGAGGCGGGGCCTCGGGCGGAAGGGGCGGGGCCAGCGGGCTCGTCTCCCCGAAGGGGCGGTGTTCGCCCGCCGCCCAGGCCCTGGATTCTCGCGGGAGGGGAGCGACCATGGCGGCGGACAAGGCGGGCGGTGAGTACGAAAAGCGCCCCGCTGACCCCGGCCTCTGGCTCTGTGTGCGGGGACTCACGCCTCCCCGCGCAGGGATCCCCTCCCAGGCTCGCCGGAGGCCTGTACCCCGTCCTAGCGGAGGGATATAAGCAACAGCATCTTTCTTCTCGCGCCGACTAGTACCGTAGTGTTGTGCCCTTCCGCCGGTGGGAGGCGAAGTAGGGCGGGCAGCCCCTTCTCCTTGCTTGGCGGGTGGGGGCTGCCCCCTCATTCGCGGGGCGGGGCTTGGGTGCGTGACGCGCGTTCCCGGCGTCGGCGCTTCCCGCTGCGCCCGTGTGAGCGGCTGGGTGATGTCCCCTCGGTCTCTGCCCCGGCTTCCACGGGGCAGGTCCCGAGCCTCCTTCGGCGGTGGAGCGGCCGTTGGGGCCACGCTACATCTTGGCTCCTGCGCTGGGGCGGGGGCGCCTGGGGTCTGGCCGCTGGGGGGCTCCGCAGTTGCCTGGCTCCCGCAGGGGTCCCCTGGTGCCCAGTCTTGCGGAGGCCCCGCCGCCCCTGAGCGGTGGGTGCCTGGCACTGGGCTTGGGGCTATTGGGTGGGGCCCGGGGCCCGTCTAGGGGGATGTCCTGCCTCTGGCAGCACCCGGGATGAGATACTGCAAGGAGCCCACTGCCTCCCGCCCTGTGGACAGGTTCTCTCCTGCCAGGTGCTCGCTCTGAGCCCTGCACCGGGCACGTGTACCCCATGCTTGGAAGAAGGGGGTTTGATGGCCCTGCCATCTCCGTTTGCCTGACTATTAGTGTTGCTGCTCATACGCTATTGCAATGGCTCTCAAGCTTTCCAGACTACTGTACCGCTTTCAGGAGTCTGATTTGGCTTGTGTACCCCAAGTGTCACCTCACTTAAAAACTACTTGCTTTCAAAATCCGACATTAAAATACAAAAGTGTCACAGCACACTACTGAAAAATTGCTGACTTTCTCATTTTTACCATATCATTATGAAATACATTTATTAGTATATAAATATTGTACTTACATTTCAGTGTGTAGTATATAGAGCAGTATAAACAAGTCATTGTATGAAACTTTAGTTTGCACTGACTTTGCTAGTGCTTTTTACATAGCCTGTAGTAAACCTAGGCAAATATCTAGATGAGTTGATGTACCCCCTGGAAGACCTCTGTGTACCCCCCCCCAAGGTTATGTGTACCCCTGAATGAGAACCACTGCCTTAATATACTAGCTCTGTTTAAAAATCTTTCTTCGGTTTTTGATGCAGTGGTCTCCTACAGAAGTGAATTCCCCAGGCTGGTTGCATGGAATGCAGAGAACCGTTAACTCAGAGTTTTACGAAGCATTTCAATAAATGTTTACTAAAAAAAAACCCTGAAAAATTTTGAACGTCTGATTTTAATTCCTTAAATTAGGGAGTGTGGAGTTGGAAGACGCTAAAAATGTATTGCTTTGTGAAAGTTTAGTATGGCTTCTGATTGTGGATGTGTCCTCTGAAATTAAGCAGGCTCAGTCCTGGTCACCTGGTTTAGATGGGAGACCAAGGACCACCCTCATCCCCTACTTAAAAAAAGATGCCACATGAAGTAATACTAGTAAAATGAAATACTACTAATGTAATACTAGTAAAACAACCCTCACATGCCCAACCTCCTACCTCTGCCCCTCCCCACAAAAAAATTAAGGCCTGATTGACAGTTGCTGTTACACTGGGCAGGCCCCCTAAATAATACCCATGGTTCACAAAGTCCAACTAGCTTTGTGATCCCTTTGGCCCAGTAGGATGGGGCTCAGGCAGTGTGGAGGGGGAAATGGCCAAGATGTGCTTATGCCCTGGTGACTCTCTGCTGCAATGGTCCATTAAAACCTGAGCAACAAGAGCACAAGCTAAAACAGTTCTGAGCACTGCCTTGTCCTGCATTCAATGTTGAATTGGCCATCAGGAGCCTCTGAGGATGGGAGGGCAAGTTGCCTCTCTCACTGCACTGGTCCAGAGAGGAATTCATGTGTGCGTTCTAACATAAAACAAAACAAAAATCTTGTGTGTGTGATAGAAGATGTGTACCAAATTGTCTTGTGCATATGCACCTAGTTGTTTTGTGCATCTTTATAAGGATGTACACTCTTCTTAAATAACAGGAGAACTTAAGACTTACAAGAAAAACTTTTAAAGTGAGGGACTTATTTTTGCCTTAATTGAGTTTCCTAGAAAGGAAAATGCTGCTCTATCAAGTTGATCAAACACAGGTTAGTTTTCATACATATTATTGTAGCATACATACTATAGTGTACTGTGCTATATTTGTCCTCTACTGGGTGAGTTATGAACAAGGCTGTTGAAAACATTTCATTGATACAGTTTTTCAAAAGAAATGTGGGGTTTTGACTAAATTTTTAGTGAAAATTATTTGCTTTATTTTGAAAATGTTAATATTATTTTGAGAAACTGAATGATCAAAAACAGAAAAGTTTTTATTCAAGATAGCACCGTAGTGCCTCATGGGAGTTATAGTTCAGGTGGCTTATGTTCCCATTCTCCTCTAGAGACTGGCTTCACTGTCTGGACTATGTCTCCTATGATGCACCATGGCTAGAGACTCTTGTCTCTTGTAACATACCCTCTCCCCTCACCCAGAGTGGAGAAAGTGGTGCATCACAGGAAATCTAGTCCAGCTAGAGAGCCCAGCCCATAGATGAAAATGGGAACATAAGGTACACAAACTGCAGCTCCAAACTATGAGACATTGCAATATCAATTTGAACTGAATCTTTCAGGTTTTTGATATTTCATTAAAAAGTCAAAAATTTCCACAGAACACTTAAACAAACATGAAAAATGTTTTTTGTTGACATTTTCCACAGGAAGATAAACCTGTTTTCCAACCAGCCCTAATTATGAACAATAACTTCACTTAGCTTTGGTCTACACTACGGGGGGGATCAATCTAAGTTACGCAACTTCAGCTATGTAAATAACGTAGCTGAAGTTGACGTACTTAGATGGACTTACGGTGGTGTCTCCACTGTGGTGAGTCAATTGCTGCCGCTCCCCTGTCAACTCTGCCTGCGCCTCTCGTGGTGCTGGAGTACAGGAGTTGACAGGAGAGCGCTTGGGCGTCAATTTATCGCATCTAGACTAGATGCAATAAATCGATCCCCGCTGGATCGATTGCTGCCCGCTGTTCCGGCCGGTAGTGAAGACATACCCTTAGAATTAAAATAGTGTAGGAACTGGCATACAGTCTTTGACATTAAGTTTCCATTCTGCTAAAGTCCTAAGTTTTTTTGGTTTTTTTTTTTAATCAGGATGCCCACACACACAATTCATATACCAATTTTAATTAAGATATTCATTTTTTAAAAATACAACTGAGAAGTTATGCATAGTGAGTAGTACTTATGTGATTTTTTTTTTTTTTTTTAGAACACTGCGCTGAATAGATTAGATTGAACTTTAATTGCATGCTGCAAGTCCGACATTCTTGCTTTTCTACTTAGGTACTGGAATAATCTTCAATGTTATATATTATGCTTAGGCAGTGTGACTTTTTTTTTTTAAAGACAATTTAAAAAAAAAACCAGAAAATATGTTGGCATCTGTCATAGCAGAGATGGGTTTGGATAGTGTGGAATAAACTAAGAGTCTTCCTTATATTTTCTTTGAGAGGTGCTAGAGAGTAGTAATACACAATTGTTCCATCTACCTAAATGGCACACTAGTGGGCTTCCACAAGGGTCTGTTGTATCAACTCTTGTGTTCAATGTGCATATGAGGCATGGTGTGCTTTGGTAGAGTCAGTATGCAGATGACATTCAGCTCTGTCTCCATTGCATTGGATTTGAACTATGCAGTTGTCATAAATCCAGAGTCTGGCCACAGTTGGGGCTTGCAGAATTTACTGGCTGAGACTTAATTCAGATAACATAGAACAGCGGTCCCCACCGTTTCTGTGGGAATAGCACATTCCTATTCCCAACAGACTGTGGCGGGCGCCAAACACCCCACTGCCGAATGCCATTGAGAAGTGGTAGTGGAAAAAAACCTTGCTGCCGAGAAACGGCAACGCTTCTCGGTGGCATTTCGGCAGGTGGTTCTCAGGTGGCAGTGCTCAGCGGCGGCATTTTGGCGGCACGGTGTCCTTCGGGCGCACACAACTGCCCACTGTGCACCATTGCGTCCACAGGCACCGCGTTGGGGACCCCTGACATAAAAGAATAAGGGAAACAACATAAAAATTTCTTCAGTGTCTTTAGATCTCTGGATGTCCAAGTAGTAGTAGTGTATATTAGTGTTTCCTCCATCGTGTGTGGCAAGTACCTTAAATGTACCTACATTAGATTGCCTTTCTCTTTGTGTGATACCTAGACAGTTGAGAAAAGCTGAGGCAACAAACCCATGTTTACAAAGGCGTGGATGGTGGCAGGGTATGTCAGGGAGTATCCTGAACTTGTAACCTGATTTAGAATGTGGTTGATAGAGAAAGGTAAGAGGGGCAAAGGGGATAAGGAAGAGCCAGAATTCAAGAACATTTTAAGAAAATGTTACAGAGAATATAATATGTACAACGTTAAAAAAAAAAAAACCACAAGTAAATAAAATTCCGTGTTTTACATTAATTGGTTCAAACATAAAACTCTTCCCAGTAGGAATCTTGCTCAGGCTTCACTAAACTTCTTGTTTAGGGCTTGTCTACGTGTGCTGTCAAAGCCCACAAGAGTGGTGTGATTTGTAAAACATTCTAAAATATTGTGCTGTAACTGCCGTGTGTGGATCCTGCTTCAAACAGGACTACGTTAACACGAACTATATACCTGCTAGAACACTCCAGTTGGATCTACGTGGGCCAGTTAGATTGCAAGATGTTAGTGTGCTCTACAAATAACACTCCTCTGGCACATTTTGCCATGCTGTATATACAAGCCCTTAGTGTTTTGTACTATGCAGGCCATCAAGTTGCTCTTTTTCTGTAATGTTACTATTTTGTAATTACAGAGGCTTGTCCTTTAAAATACCCCACAATTTCAACTTTTATTTAAGTATCCTAACTGGCTTTAGTAGTGAAGACAAACTGTACAGAAATTTACTAGTAGATTATCTGTGATCCAGCCTTCCATAGGAAGTATTTAAAGCAACTGGGAAACGGCTGCTTTTCTGGGATAACTAGTTTAACAATTACTTGACCAGTTTTTCCTGTAATTGAAGAATAAACACTACTTTTGGACTCAGCTTCACATGTGCCCATCTCTACTGCAGATAAATTAAGAAAACAGGATTTTGTAATAGAAACTGGGACAGCCTTAACTTCTGTGTTGCTTGAGGTGATGCTATAATCAGTGTGTGGGAATGCTTATCCTGCTTAGCAACTGTTATTAACAGTCATTATCTGCAGCAGTCTTTTCAGTTCAGATATTAGAAAAATGAATGCATCGTATGTGTGAACCCTGGTTCCATGGAAATGCAGATAATACAACATTTTCATGCTGTGAAATGGTGTCCTGGTGCTATAAACCAAGGGTAGCCAACCTGAGCCTGAGAAGGAGCCAGAATTTACCAATGTATATTGCCAGAGAGCCACAGTAATATGTCAGCAGCCCCCCATCAAATCCCCCTCCCCCCCCCCTGCAGCCCCGCCGATCAGCATCTCCCCCTCCCTCCCCGCACCTCCTGATCAGCTGTGGCATGCAGGAGGCTCTGGGGGAGACTGGGAGGAGAGAGGGCACGGCAGGCTCAGGGGAGGGGGCAGGAAGGGGTGGAGTGGGGGCAGGGCCTGTGGCAGAGCCAGGGGTTGAGCAGTGAGCACCCCCCAGCACAATGGAAAGTTGGTGCCTGTAGCTCCGGCCCTGAAGAGCCGCATGTGGCTCCGGAGCCACAGGTTGGCCACACCACTATAAGCTGTTTTTTTTTTTTTTCCATGATGGTGCAATCGATCCCTTGTTCTAAGACATTAAGGAAGCTTCAATTACTGCAGACAATGTGCATTGCAGAGAACTCTTACATGATGGATCCACCAATCAGATTTGAGTCCTCAACATTCTGAGGTTCTATATTTTCAATTTAACACTTCTCAGTTTACCGTTAACAGATGCTTTCAGCAAATCAGGTGAACCTTTACACAGGGAATGCTGGCTTTCTGTACCTTGCTACAGGATTAAGGGTATCGTGCAGCATGAGACCAATTATGATGAGATTTATTAATCCTGTAAAGATTCTGGATCAGGACCTCTTCTACTTGCTTCATACACAGAAATAACTTTGGTTTTGTTGGAGATGGAGTCTGTTAACTTGAGTATGAAGGTTTTGGAGAGTTGGGCTCCATTGGCTTCAGAGGATGAGCCACAGCTGCTGGACCATGTCAGCAGAGTGGTCCAAGTTTGGGATAAGAGGTCTTCTACTATTTCCGTGGGAAATGGTGACTTCTTTTGGCAGAGCAAAGAAGAGATGTGGCAGTGGATGCAAACTCTTTCTGGTAAGAAACTATCGTCAGCTGTGGAGATTACAAATAGTTTGGACTTGGAAGCGACTGAGAAATTTAATAAAAACCAAGGTGAATGGTTAGTTGTATCATCAGTCCCATTAAAGAATATGGCTGGCATTTGAATTGTCAGCAATGGAAAGGAAGGGAGAAGCTGACACAAGGGCTGCAAAGTCCTCAGCTTGTTTGTCTAGGAAAGTCTTCAGGGAATCCAACATCTAATGTCATTCCAGAGGAAACTTGGTGTTGTTTAGAAATGCTAACACCTGCATTTAAGAACCCCTTGTATTCTGTACATGACAAATATCTAAGAGCTAAGTCTTTAGTAGTGCTTTTGTTACCACTTTGAAAAAGAAAAATATTACTTCCTCCAGAAAAGAGCTGAAACAATAAAACTAGGAGAAATGAATCCAGTTCCCAGAATACTTCTGCGGAAGATACATTGCAAAAAATGAAGCTTAAAGAGTTGTCTGCTTCAGTTCTGTACCAGCAAGTAAATTTTGGATGATACTGAAAGCCTTTTGAGAGAAAACTTAAATAGCTCTCTAGCTAGCGACAAAAAAAAAAAAAAAATGGCTATTGGTTTTTTACTTAACATATGTATCAGAAAATTCCTGTCACTTATCAGTGTTGGTGGTATAGCACACAGACTGCGAAGGCTACCCAGTTATGAGTGGAATGATTTATTGGAGAATTGGAAAAAGAGAGATGATGTGCTACATTCATACTTACCAGAATGTTCCACAAAAGAGCCCATCTCTGTGGTGCCTTTGTGCCTATCAAGTTGGCCTTCTTTCCAATGGAAGGTAGTTAAATGTGTCAATTTGTAATGACAACCACTTCATAGAGAATTACTCAGAGATTTAATTTCTGTAAGTGTGTTTTAATTGACATGGTATGACAAGATTTGTCTGCAACTTCCATTTTGTGAGAGTGGGTAAGAAACAGTACAGATGTTCTTTAAAGCCTCCCCCGCCCCCCAATTTATTAAATTGTAAGGCCAGCTAAAGGATTTGTTAGATACTTAGTTCTGGGTCTAAAATGAGAACTAACAATAAAAAGCTCCAGATTTGGGTGGTTTATATGTTGGAATTCTACTCAACCAATCTGTCACCTGTGTAATGGTTTTTCAACCAAGGTGGCTGTTCCAAAGAAATCAGAAGAAGACTATGCATAGTTCTCTCAGCTATGGACTCCCTTAAGGAAGTATGGAAAAAACATGACATCTCGAAATGTGCAAAGTTGCGACTCGTGAAAATCCTAATTTTTTCCATAGCGATTTATAGCTTTGAATCATTGGGTGCTGATGAAGGCTCTTGTGTATCTTCTGGATTGAAAAAAGGACAAATGCCTGTGTTAGAAATATTATTGGAGAGAAGTGGACCCTTGTGTTAGAAATTAATAAGACACGGATTTATGTGCTTTGGTCACATAAGAGATAGAGGTAGAAATAACCTTGAGAAAATTATTATAGAAGGAATGGTGGAGAGTCAGATGACCAGCGAGGGAATGGATAGATGGTGTATGGCAGATCACTGGATGGCCAGCTGCCGAGTGCTCAAAGTTAGCAATGGATTGTGAAGATTTCCAAAAATTGTGATGTAGTGTACTGATGGTCAGGCAAGAATGAATGAATTTACTTGTTTCAACTTTAAGGAGTTATGAGTTTAATAATTCTCTCGTGCGCTTTCTCCCCCCCCCAATCAGTTTCACTTAACCGAGGAATTTTCTGGCCTATCACTTCTGACAGTTGGTCTCAGCTCAGTGGTTAACTTTTTATTTTTGAATATTTGGCTAAATCTATTTCCGAGTTAAGCAGTGGGGGGTGTGAAAGGAACTTTGTATTTGACAATTTATTTTGTATGTACTCTACTCATTTAACTAAATATATTGGTTTCAAATTTTGCATTGAGTTTGGGGGCAGGGCAAATAGTTTCCTATTTTGAACTGTTAATGATGAAAGATACCTATTTGCAACTGTGCAAATATTCATCTCTTAATGTGTTCCAAACTAGTTAATGGTTATACTGCACATGTATAGCAGATAGTAATTTGTAACATAAATACTCTGGGGCAGCTTGGTTCTTTTATTCCCTAGTGTTGTGGAGGGCCACAGCATTGGCTAGTTCCCTGCCCCACCACAAGATCTAAAGGAGGAATCAGAGTCATTAAGGGTACATCTATGCTGCAATTAAAAACCCATGTCTGGCCCATGCCAGCTGACTCTGGCTCACAGGGCCTGGGCTGTGGGGCTGTTTAATTGCAGTGTAGACTTTTGGGCTCAGGTTGGAGGCTGGGCTCTGGGATCCTCCTAACTCATAGGTAGAACACGGTAGAGTTCTGTAGCAATCCTCATGTGTTCCAGTAACTGCTGAGCAGTGCTGCAAAGTGATCCCAACTCCAGTTGAAGTCAATGTGAATTGAGGTCACTCATTACCTTTCAGGAGCTGGGGTTCTTATGCTTTGAAAATCTTGATACTAGATTAGTGTAATTTTTTTTGTGTTAATTGTTAATGTAAATGTGGAATATTAAAAATTTGAAGGCACTTTTTTGGGCCTGAGTCGGCGTTCATTATAACTTATTTCCAGGTACGAAAGGAGATGTGTTGCTATCTTTCTGTCTTCAAGCTTAACCAATAAGTAGCCTACCAAGTGTCACTTCATTTTCTAATGTAAAATTTTCATTAACGAGACTTCTAAAGTGTAGATGTCCATAGCTGCTGTTGCGTATTTATTTTTCTCATAATATGGGAATGGGCAATGGCAGATGCTTAAGATATGGCAATGATGACATGATAGACCAGTGGTCTCCAACCTTTTCATGCACAAGATCACTTTTTGAATTTAAGATCAATTCAAGATCTACCCTGCCACTTCCCTGAGGCCCCGCCCCATTCACTCCACTCCCCCCCCCCCCCCATTGCTCTCTCTCCCCCACCCTCGCTCACTTTCACTGGGCTGGGGCAGGGGATTGGTGTATGGGAGGGGGGTGCAGGCTCTGGGCTGGGGCTGAGGGGTTTGCAGTGTGGGAGGGGGCTTTGGGCTGAGCCTGGGGGTTGGGGTGCAGGAGTGAGCAAGCTTGGGGTGCAAGCTTTGGGAGGGGGTTTGGGTGCAGGGGTCATTTGGTCATACTGCACCTAATCTCATAGCATCCACTGGACATTTCATGAGTTTTCCTTTTTATTCGTGTCATTTGTGGTTTATAGATCCAAAATCCTTCAGGGATTGTCACAAATCAGTGTAACATTCTCAACTATGGGGTGTGCATTGGCTGAGTCTGGGGCAGGGGGTTGGGGTGCAGGAGTGAGGGGTGTGGGCTCTGGGAGGGAGTTTGGGTGCAGGAGGGGGCTCCGGGCTGGGGCAGGATGTGGGAGGCGTGAGAGGTGCAGGCTCTGGGAGGGAGTTTGGTGCAGGAGGAGGTTGGGGTGCAGGAGGGGGTGCGAGCTATGGTTGGGAGGCACTTACCACAGGCGGCTCCTGGTTGGCAGTGCAGCGAGGCTCAGGCAGGCTGCCTGCCTGCCATGGCCCCATGCCGCTCCCAGAAGCGGCTGGCTGCTGGCACATCTCTGCGGCCCCTGGGTGGGAGGGGGGCAGCGGGTCTCCACGTGCTGCCTGTGCCTGCAATTGCGGCCCCCGCAGCTCCCATTGGCCGGTTCCCGGCCAGTGGGAGCTGCGGGGACTGTTCTGGGGGCAGGGGCAGTGTGCAGATCCCGCTCCCCGCAGGGGCCACAGAGATGTGCCAGCAGCCAGCCGCTTCTGGAAGCAGCGAGGGGCTGGGGCAGGCAGGCAGCCTGCCAGACCCCTGCTGCGCCACCAGACTTTTAGAGGCCCGGAGATCGTGATTGACTGGCAGAGGCTCCAGGATCGACCAGTCTATCGCGATGGATGAGTTGGTGACCACTGTGATAGACGGTACTGTGTAATTTACAGATAAAAGCATAAGGTTAGATAACTAAGGATCATATAGATTAATATTTTAGTGTCTAGTGGGAAGAAGAAAACAGTAGATTTATAGAGCTCCCCATGCACAATAAAATGACAACAAAAAATAAATTAGAGTAAAACTGAAACAGCAAAACATGAGAAATAGGAAACTCTTCTCTTCAAGGGTGAAAAAACATAGTGGTTCATATCATTTTGTGGGCTTCAGGACTATGTATGTGGTTTCTATGCAGTGTGCATCTTTTTAATATAATGCTGCTGGATAAACTTATTTTAGTAATATCCTAGTAATGGTTTTTGCCAGCTATTTTCTGTGAATATAAAAACCCCATACTTTTAAGAGTGAAATCTAAAATCATCCTTTTATGTACAAATTTACAGCTGTAAGTTACTCCGTTTAAGATACACTGTGAAAATGAATCAATGGTGATGTGATGTCTATACATGACAAGTGTCAGAGTAGCAGCCATGTTAGTCTGTATTTACAAAAAGAAAAGGAGGACTAGTGGTGCCACTAATACTCCTTTTTTTTCTTTATACGTTACAAGTAACTTAGTAAGGGAAGGTTGTTGTTCCAATTTTCAGCAGAGGAATTCTAGCTTTCAGGGGTGAAATTTTTCATTCCGAAGTTATAGTACTATCAGTTCAGAGTTGAATTTAGCTTTTTACAGTGTTGCTATCATTGCTTAAGGTGCTTTAGGTATGAATAAGAAGATCTTGAGGGAAAGGAAGGGAATGTGTAATGGAAGGAATGGAGTTATGTTTATTAACCTTAGTTGCAAATATAACTAATGTTTTCTGTACTCTTCTGTTTATTTTTTCAGATCAGGGAACTGAGAAACATGAAGGAACAGTTACTTCCTCTGGGATTACTGATCAGGAAAAGGAGCTGTCAAGTAGTGCATTACAAGCTTTTAATGTAAGAAAAGGCTTAAACTTCAAAACTTTCTGTTGAACTTACTTGATTATTTAAACTATCACCTGGCAACCAATTTGTTCCCTTTTTTTTTTTTTTCAAGAGTAATAGTAAATGTATCAACAACATAAATAAATTAAATCTAAATTAGTAGCAGACTTCATTATAATATAGTGACATGTCCATTTTGATTAATCTAAGATATCTGATATAATGTGAGAAGACATAGAGGGCTCTTGAATTTAGGGCAAACAGAAACATAACCAAATCTTTTTCTAGGTTCCCAGAGTTCAGTCACTATCAATGCTATGTGATTGGTGAGAATTGGGTAAAATAAGCAGACAGCTATTTTGTGACAGTTCTGTCAACTCTGTGTGCACTCACTGAAGAAAAGTTTCCCTAATTTTAGCTATCAATTTGTGGACTTCAAAATAGTTTAAAAAAGCGAAGTTCCTTTATCATTTTGGCTGTCCTGCTGAATATACTTTTGTAGTATACTTTTGAACACTACACAACATTTAAATGTCCACATAAAGGACTTACACACAATAATTTGGTAACTTGTGTTCAATACCTCTTCCTATACTTCCTGGAAGCTTTTGTTTGTATATTTAGTAATGTGAAGGCACAAGCTATAAGCTTTTTAATTTTATTTACTTCTTATTTCATATTTCATTCCTGTTTTGTATTCTGTAGCTTATGGCTGTTGGAGGTATGTTTCCGTTTCTTTGTTTTTCTTTGTACTTACTTTTTTCTACCTTGAATTTCATAAACCAGTTTTCTTATGATACATCTAGTTTATCCAAATCATTTGAATTGGTTGTGTTGCTCATTTTAGATGTCCATCCTCCTTTTCCATTTTGTTGATCATATGCCAATATTGCTTATACAATATTGTTATATAAAGTGAACAAAATTGTCCTAATATAGGCTCTAGTGGCATTATCACCCTCTCATTTCTCAAGTGATTCCACATCCTATTGTCCTGTCTTAGGTATCCTTAACTTTTTTCCTCTTTGGATAGTGGGAAAGGATTTTTTTTGAGCTAATTTCATATTATTCTAACTGGATTTGAATGACCTACTGCTACCTTTGTTATTGGTTCTAATATGGACCCAGCCCACTTTGCTTATCCACTCATGATATAATGTCTCTGTACCTAGAAGACTTTTAACATATCCGGTTCTAAGGAGGTGACAAAAGAAGACAGAACCACATCTACACTTCCAGTTGTCAGTATTGCTTAGTGTTAAGTTGCCCATAAGTAACCTTGTCAAATGTTTTTGTCATTTCCCTTTCTGGCAGAGCTCCCTGACAGGAGGATGCTGAGAGAGGAGCCCAGGGGTGCTCAGTGTAGTAGAATCAGCAGAAGGGGAAAGAGTAAGATCTTGTGTAATATCTTGCTAAGAAGAGCTCAGGGAGACCCAAGAGAACAGTGTTGGACTCTGAGTGCATCAAGTAGTGGCAGATAAGGGAAGGAATCTGCAAGCCTGACAAGTTAGATAGGAAGTAGTCTCTGGATGAAGAGAGGAGAGGAACTTGAGGCCAGAGAAGATTACCACTCCGGGATGGCACTTGATGCTGGAGCAGGAGGAGGGATTGGGTTCCCCATCACCTCAGCAGCACTACCTCTAGGTGGCGCTGCTGAAATCTGTGCTACCCAGGGGAGAGTGCAATTGACTATTGTGAAACCCTGCTGTCTAACAAAGGAATTGCTTGCAGGTGGAAGGCCAAAGATAGTTTTGCTCTGTCATAATAAACCAGACTCCAAGTGGAGACTTACGTGAAACACATGAGTATGTGCAAGTCAGAGGAGAAACTGAGGCCTAGATGACCAGTTGCTGGAATACACCAACCCTGTTGCACATGCCCTCAAATAAATTGTGAAGTAGTTTATTTAAAGCTGGATTATTAAAGTTGGTAGATCTCAAACTTCACCTGCATTTATTTTTTTATATGTTTGTTTGTATAGGCTAACACTTTAATATGTTCCCCACTCAGATGCCTCAGTGTTTTTTTTTTTTCCCCTCAGAGTTATAGCCTGATATTTATAAGCAACTCTACAATAACAAAAAAGTGTACTCATGACTGGAGAAGGGATTGTGAAAATTCTGAAAGGAAGACAGGTTTTAGTTTCAAGATTCCAGAGGGCTAATATAAACAAGGACGAATACATTAGAAACTTCCCTTTCAAATAATTTTAGGATTCTTCCATTTCAACTCTTCTTTCACAGATTTCTTTCAATTTCTTTGAATCTTGTGCTCAATTTTAGATTTGTTTCCCATATTAATTTTCATCAGTCTCCCATTACAGCACACCTTTAGTTATGTTTTGTGTTTCAGCTTGGCAGGAAACAATTGTCTTTATGGGTGTGAAGAGTGGAAATACAATTTTATTCTATAAACTGGAAGAGAGTACTTTTATATTGAGTTACTAACATGTTGATTAAACATTTTTTCCTAATGTATATTGTTGATGTGTGTGCTCCCACTTACAGGCTGGGAATTATGATGCTTGTCTGCAACATCTTAGCTGCTTGCAAGAAATAAACAAAGATGACTACAAAATAACTTTGAATACAGCTGTTGCAGAGTTCTGTAAAAATAACCAGACTACAACAGACAACTTGAAACAAACACTTAATCAACTGAAGAATCAGGTAATGCAAAAATAGTGAGGTGCTTTTTGAATTCAAGTAGTGTCTTCCGCTTACATCACGGTTGGGGCCCTCTATCAGTTGACAGAACAAGAAATAATTTGTAAAGTTTAGATAGAATAGTGTCTTGGTTATTCAAGTAGTTTTATTTTCTGCTTTTAATTTAATTATGTTCGTAAATGCTTTGTTTATATCAATACTTCCCATTAACACTATATAAGGGTTTATTAGCCTATGAGTAGAAGGTGAAATTTTCTTTATCTTCATACGTGGATCAGTCCATAGCTTTTAACTATTGTTTCCAAATATTGGACCTTTTCCCCCCACAGTGAATACAGGAATTCTGACTAAAACAAATTTACTTTTTTTTTTTTTTTTTTTTTTTGGTAGGTTCATTCAGCTGTTGAAGAAATGGATGGCTTAGACGATGTTGAAAACAGCATGCTTTACTACAATCAGGCGGTTATTCTGTATCATCTGCGTCAATACACTGAAGCAATATCGGTTGGAGAGAAGCTTTACCAGTTTATAGAACCTTTTGGTATGTAGATAGGAAGGCAAAGTTATTTCTTATATTTGTTCCCCTCTGGTTTAATGGCTGCAGACTATTAAACTGTTTCTTGACCGAAAGCTTCTTGTGATTGATTCTTCTGATTAAGAGGGTGTGTGTGTGTGTGTATTATATAAATATGAATGATCTGCATTAGCAATTGATACACACGCGCGCACACACAGTAGCTGAGATTTAGAAATAAAGAAGGTGCAGTATGTGTATATCAAGAGAAGCATGATTCAAACATGGGGGCTATGTCTTAAGATAGCAGTAGAACAATGTTTCCCAAACTTGGGACGCTGCTTGTTCAGGGAAAGCCCCTGGCGGGCCGGGCTGGTTTGTTTCCCTGCTGTGTCCGCAGGTTCGGCCGATCGCGGTTCCCACTGGCTGTGGTTCGCCGCTCCAGGCCAATGGGGGCTGCAGGAAGTGGTGGCTGGTATGTCCCTCAGCTTGTGCCGTTTCCTGCAGCCCCTATTGGCCCGCAGCTGCAAACTGCAGCCAGCGGGAGCCGTGATCATCCGAACCTGCGAACGTGGCAGGTAAACAAACCAGCCTGGCCTGCCAGGGGCTTTCCCTGAACAAGCGGCGTCCCAAGTTTGGGAAACACTGCAGGAGAACATATATTATTTTTATCTTGAATATGAAATGGATGTTAAGGGGTTGACTTCTTTCCGAAGATGCATGTGCAAATACCATGATTGTACATGCAGAATCTTATATGTGCATGAACAAATGGGCAGTTAAGCATACAATGCAATTCGTGTGTGTGTGCGCGCGTGCAAATAATCTATAGGGCTACACAAGCTGTAAGGAACTGTGATAACCAGACATGCCAAACCCACGAAAAAACGCAGAAATTGGGCTTGTTTTTGTCTTAATTAGCTTGTGAGTTGCTTGTTGGCTAGTTTATGGCTTGTAGCTTGTTGCTTCTTTTTTTTGATCAGCTCCCAGAAAGCAGGGGCAAGTGGGGTAAAGAGTCAAGGGTGCACAGCAGGCCCACCACAGTCCCAGACTGCACACCGGCGGGATCTAGTCACATAGAGTGTTGGGGTTCTTAGGAATTGGCTTGTTTTGAAATGGGATCACCTTGATTTTTGGCTTATTGTGAAGTCTGGGTGCTTATTTACTGCATGAAAGTTGGCAACTGTGGGATAACTTGTATGTAATTGTATGCACTCACCTTTGAAAATTAAGTCCCCCATAACTGTAAACAGTGGCTCTCTGTGTAGTGGAATGGTGCTGTGCTTGCCTGATAGGATTTAGAAACCTTGCTGAGCTACAGAAGTGTTAAGGTTGTTTGCTGATGCATGCTTGTGTGTGGGGGTGGGGTGGGGCGGGTCGTTGTCAGTAAATCCATTAAGTGAGAGCAACCGAAGGAACAACACATTGTCAATTTTTTATATGCCAACTATCATACTGGTGTATGATATCATACATGAACTTAGGGTTCAGTCTCAAAGGCATCTATGCAGAGACACTTAGCCTTGTGTAGAATTCTACTGACTTTGATGGGATTCCATGTAGCCATATAGGTCTGCCCACATTGATCCCTTTAGGGGATTGGTTCTCCAGTGCTTACCAGTTAGACCAACTTTCAAAATAAATTTTTTTTTTAAGAGGAAATGTTTAATTGTCTCAATATTATATATTGTATAGGCTTGTTCATAAGCCAAATAATTTTGGTAAAGTGACGCATCAAAGAGCAGGGGTCAGCTTATAAATGGGTCTACACTAAAATTTGATGATTTTAAACTCTATGAAATCATTGAATTGAATATCTATCTAATATATTGTCGTTTTGTTTACCTGGAGCGTTCACAGGCACGGAGCCCCTCAGTTCCCTGTGGCCGTGGTTCGCCATTTCCAGCCAATGGGAGCAGAAAACTGCGGCCACTGGGAGCTGAGGGGCTCCGTGCCTGTGAACGCTCCAGATAAACAACACATCCCGACCCGCCAGTGGCTTACCCTGACGGGCTGGGAGCCAAAGTGTGCCAACCCCTGAAATATAGGGTTGGCATATGAAAGAGTCACACGGTTTTTACTATTTTTACCTATCCATCTTGGGAGGGCGGGGGGGGAGGAGTCTGCTTACAAACGAACAGGCTAATGAATGAGTATATACGGTATTTTAATGTTGACAGGTCAACATTTTCAGTGTTTGTAGGTTTGTTCATCAGGATCACCATATATAGTGCATTCAAATTAATTTTAGAACACTTTATGACAGTGCTTTATGGCTATGGGTGTTTTCCCAGTTATGGATTAGTGTGGGCTACATATTAAAAATATAATATTTCTTTCTCCTTTCTTTGTCTGATGTAGAAGAGAAGTTTGCCCAGGCTGTGTGCTTCCTGCTTGTAGACTTGTATCTGCTAACTTACCAGGCTGAGAAAGCCTTGCATCTGCTTTCCGTTTTGGAAAAAATGATTTCTCAGGGCAATAATAACAAAAATGGAAAAAATAATGAGGTGAGTATGTTTCAGAGGACCTTATTTAAAAAACAACAACTATTGGGTGTATTCATGGCAATATGCTTTGGGCTAATCCAAAAATAACCAATAGCTTTTTCAAATAGTTTAAATTTTAAAAACTATGTTAGCATGGTTTTAATCTTAGACTGCCACTGGTCACTTTGTAACTCTGTTTAATTACATTTGGCATGTGTATATATATTCTCCTGCATCCCAAAAGATTGAGAGGTGTTTCCTATTGTCAGATTTTGCATTAGTGGGACGGGTACAGTCTTTAAGGTCAAATATTCCCACTTTGTCTCCCTGGCTGACAGCTTTAAGCTGTAACCAAGAAGCTCTTGCTTTGGACTGCAGTTCCTTTGACCCTGAGCCAGGGAAGTAACTAGTAGGTCAGAGAAGAATTGCCTCTGCTGGTTGAGAGATCGGAGGCGTCCTTGAGTATATGAGACGTGTTCATGTGTTGCTAGTTGGGGTGAAATATGCTTTAGTTGGCACTGAAATTCTGCTACTAAGAAGTACCCTTTTTGGAGTAAGAAGTAGATTGAGGCTAGACAGGGATCTAATTGAATATAGAACACTTCTTTGTTCTGTTAAAGGAATCTATTGTTGTCTATCTTAAGTGTACACTAACTTTACTGAAGAGTCTGAAGGACAATAGAAGGTGACTTGCATGAAAATGTCATTTGCAGAACCTAAGGATGTATAGATAAAATGTCCTTGGCTTCCTTATGTGTTAGTGAACTCTTAAAAACCACCTAAGTGCCAGAACAGGATGTGATGATATTAGCAGACGTTCTTGTGTGAACATGGACCTTCATTCTCTATAATCTGGTGCGTTTGTTCTTGGATGCAGATTTAAATATGACTGTGTTTTCTTCAGTGGACATCGATTTTCCCCTCTGATATTAAACCTAAGAAAAATAAACCTGTACACTGGATTAAAGACGAAATAATATTTTCTCCTTTTAATTTGTGTTCAGACAGGTAATAACGCAAATAAGGAGTCATCTAATCATAGGGCTGAAAGTGGAGCTTTAATAGAAGCTGCAAAATCTAAGATACATCAGGTAGGAAACTTTTTGGTGTCCAGAATTAGATATTTATATGCAATTTAAAATTGATGATCTCATTTATCTTTATTAAAAAGAGGTATTGAATACTGTGAATCTAGTTAGTCTTTAAAATTAGTTTAAAAGTAGTTTCGGATACTACACCTGCTCCTGAATTCCTTGACTATTTGTAAAACAACCCCTCCACCCCCAGTGTCTGTATTTTAATTTCTCCCGTGTTTCTGTAAAATCTACACAAGTAAGGAAAGCTGACTAAAGAACAAAGGGGCAGAACTTCAAATGGTGTTAATTGTTGTATCTCCATTGAAATCAGTAGAGCTATGACCGCTTATACCGTAATAGTGGAATTATGACAGTTTACACCAGCTGAGGAGCTGCCCCAGAGGACTATTAAATGAATAAAAAGAAAACTGAAAAATATTTTTCTCTGATCTTTGTTACAGAAGTTACTTATCACAATAGTAACAAAAAATTGTATCGCTGAGATTTTTTAACTAAGGGCTGATGTTGAAGTTTTGAAACTTGTTACTCAACCATCATACTGAATCTCTTTTACAATCCATTTTACAGGATTCTGTAGGAGTTATTTTGTTAGAAGCCTGTAATTAAATTTTCTCTTTATATTCTGAAGAGGAGTTTTATTTTTAGACAGTTTTTAAATAGCTTTTCTTAATGTATATAAGTACAATATTGTGTAGTAAACTTAGGCATGTTGCATCTTACAGATAACATCAAACTGCATAATTTACTAAACTGTTTTAAAACGTTAATTTTTAAAATTATACTAATGAATTTTTTTTTAATTTAACAGTATAAAGTGAGAGCCTATATCCAGATGAAGTCTCTAAAAGCATGCAAAAGGGAGATTAAGTCTGTTATGAATACAGCTGGAAATGTAAGCTTTTTTTAAAGCATAGTCTGTTTGCAGTCTAGGTCAATGCTCTGTCCTAAAACTAAACTCGTTTGACTTTATTTCTGTTCTAAAGTTTGAGACTATGGGGAAGTGTCTGAAATAAGAAGAGCTTTGGCATTAGTCTTGTTTATAATTTACTTTTGTATAATTGCAACTCATTATTATGGAATTATTATTTGGATTGGCTATTTATGTGCTCAGAAAATCACGCTCAGGGTTTTTGTTAATTTAAGATATAAAAGTTTAAAAAATGAAGCACTATATAAACAAACTCTAAAGCATGGATTATAATAACCTTAATCAAAGAGTAAGCGACTCCCAACAGAATGTAAATTTCTCTAGAAAAGTTATGGAAGTCTAATCTCCAGTTGATGCAAAGAACTTTATTCACTGACTAGAATAAGTTTTCCTGTTCATTGATAGGATTAAACTACTCCATAGTTGATCAATAATAAGAATTTGGGGGTACTAAAATCTGTTGCTTCAGTTGAAGTTTTTCAGATCCTTTCATTTTGTTAGAGGCAGTATGTCCAATATAATTCACTTTTGCAGAGCTGGAAGAAGATGCATTCTAGTGCATTCTTTCCATGTGAAGAAAATAAGAATGTTTACAGAACAGTTTGTATGTATGTGTGGTATTTTTCAATTTTTTTTTTTTAAAGCAGTTACAAAAACTTTTAGTTAGAAGTCAAGGTGAATTGTCATTGATAGCTATGAGAGTTCTAGAAAGAGAAAAATGTTAACTATATATCTGAGGAACAAGTTTTGCTGCATTAAAATAAACACTTCTGTTTTAAAATAGCAACAATTGTCAAACTGTGTTACTATTGCAGTTTAACAATAACAGTAGATCTCCTAAAGCAATTGATAAATAATTCTTGTTTTCTTCACAGTCTGCTCCTTCTCTCTTTCTTAAGAGCAATTTTGAGTATTTGAGGGGGAATTATCGGAAAGCAGTAAAACTGTTAAACAGCTCAAACATTGCTGAACATCCAGGATTCATGAAAACAGGTAAAATAAAGCATAAAACTCTGATTGTGCAACCACTTACACACATGCTTATCTTTACACACAAGTAGTCTCATTGAGTTCAGTTTTAAAAGACATTTTTTGGTGCATAAAACCCAGTTCTTTTTTATTTTGTATGAACTGGGTTTTCCAATGTTTTAATTCTCATTGAGTTCAGTAAGACTATTCACAAGCGTTCAAGTTAAGCGTGTGTGTAAGTGCTTACAACACTGGGGCCTTAAATACCATGTTTCTTTATCTTCCTTAGCTCATTTTCCATATCCTTTTCCTCCCAACCCCTAATTGTTTTTGTGTCTGTTTAAAACAAAACTCTAATCCAGCCTAGCAGATATTTAGGAGTATTGTCACATGAAGAGGTGAGGTGTTTTTTTTTTTATTTTATTTTGTTTTATTGGTGTTTTGTTTTTTTTTGGAATGCCTATGTTTGGACCAGTAGAAACTAGAAGCATAATGGAAGGTGAGTGTGAGGTTCTATGCTGCGCCCAGGGGAGACGTTATATGAGACACGGTGCTAGCTGCAGGGTGAATTCAAAGTTTGCATTGAGTGTTTGCGGTTGGCTCAAATCTTGTGGAGCTTAAACTACTTGTAAATATTTATATCTTCTTTCAAGTGAGATGGAAGGCATAAAAATGGTCTTTTAGCCAACATTGGTAACTTAAAACCTTGGAAAACCCAGTTCATACAAATGATAAAAATGGGTTTAATGCAAGAAAAGACATTTCTGTGTTTTAAATAATATAGCTATTAAATGCCCTTTCTTCCATAAAGTTTCATTCGCCGTGTTTTTTTGCAACACTTCTTAATATGCTCTGTGAAACCTCTTGCCACCACAAGGGTGTTTCTTCATCTAGCAGGTATTGTTGGAGAAATAGCAGCTACATGAATAATAGTCATGGAATCTGCCCTGGAAATATCACAGTTCTCTGATTACTTGAATAGATGCAATTAAATAAATATGAAGTTGCTTAATTTAGAAACTAAGTTATTTTTTATTAGTGGTAACCTTGTGAAACTGCCTTTATAAGTAAATAGGTCAAAAGTTAAATTGTCAATGTTTTCTGAACACCATGTATGTGCAGTTTCAATCTGAGAAGCCCTCATTTCTCTTCTGCTTGTATAGTTGGATTAGTGTATTTGCTTATTTTATTAAACATTGAGCAGATAATGTCATGTAAGAATTTCCTTCTTACAGGAGCCATATGTCAGAAAACTGCAAGTGTTTACACATGAAGTACTAAGAGAACTTTCAGATTAATGTGCTGTAAATTGAAATCTGCCACAGTGGTTTTATTCCCTGCTGTTCAAGAACATGATGCATGAGAAGCTCACCAAACCCCTTACCACTTATCAATTTAAATAATGTTGTGTGTTCAAAGGAAGTAAAATGGTACACAGAAGTAGTAGGTGATTAATTTATTGTCTCATTGGTCTTCATAATCGATCATATCATACTATGTTTAGTTTAGCTCTTCACAGGAGTATCTTGCTAAGAATGTACAATAATGTCCTGAGCTATAAAAATGTTTTGATTTCTGATTATATTTTGCTGTTTTCTCAGGTGAATGCTTAAGGTGCATGTTTTGGAACAATCTCGGCTGCATTCATTTTGCTATGGGAAAGCACAATTTAGGAATCTTCTACTTTAAAAAGGCCCTGCAGGAAAATGATAATGCATGTGCACAACTAGGAACAGGTAGCACAGACCCAGGTAAGACCTGTAACAGACACAAAGCGTGGTGGTGAAGTGAGTGTTTTGATTCAAATAAATTGTTACTGGAGAGCTTATATTAGTACTTCTTTTTTTAGTAATTACCATTCAGTGATCCACAAGGGATAGGGTAAGAAGGAAGGGAGTTTTGAGTGTACTTGATTTCAGAATATAGCTGCCTGCTGTCAGAAATAGATGATGAAAGGTGTGTCATTTTCTTGCTTGCTTCAGCATGTTGGAAGCTTTGGTAATTATTTCTACATTTGTTTACGCTATTTGATTGTCAGTCAAGAGGGTCTGAAATAAACACAGTTTTCCTGCCCTATTGTACATCATTAAAACCATTACTCATGATCTTGCTGACTTGGATTGAGTCATCAAGGTTTGAAAGTCTCTCTCATTTGCTGCCTTAAAAATCATTTTAACTGTGTTTTGTCTTAAATACAAACTTCTCAACCTTTTTTGTTAGTGAACTGTCCAGGTTTGTGTGAATTTTCACCTACAATTAGTCTGATTTCATTATGTTTATCTGACGCCGACTTTGATATAATCAAAGTTTTTTTGTTTTTTTGTTTTTTTTTTAAAAAGCCTGATTTTTAAATGATTCATGATACTGTATCTCTTAATTGTAACTCAGTCTGTTATTATGAGTTTGTTTGGTTTTTTTTTTTTTTTTCAACCAGAAATCTTGCATCAAGTCATATTTCATTTTATGTTAAATCCACACTTTACCAATTTGACAACTAGTTCTCAGTGTAGCTTGTTAATTCTTATAAGTGTGTATTATGGTGGTATAGACCGTAATGTCAATAAAAAGGGAGAGGCTGTTTATGATGATATTAAAATAGTAAAACAGGCACTTTTAAAAAGTGGAACTAATTTGTTACAAATTTTATAAAAATTGAGAATAATGGAGAAGCCAAGGGCATTTAGATGACTTTGGAGTTGTATGATATTTCATATCTAATATATTGAGTAATCAGCATAGTTAGTTAATAAGATTAAAACAGTCTATACTCTGACTAAGGTGCATTTTTTTGTTCTGAGGTCAACTCTAAGGTGGGAGGAATTTATTTACAGAGGGAAATTAGTGAATGTTTATATGATGCAATTATTTTTCCAGCAGTATTCTTTCATTTCTGCCCTCTTACACTGGATACCCAATATTATCTAACCTCTCTCACAGGCAAGAAATTTTCAGGGAGACCTATGTGTACGTTGTTGACTAATAAACGGTATGAATTGCTATACAACTGTGGAATTCAGCTTTTACATATTGGGAGACCCCTAGCTGCTTTTGAATGCTTGATAGAAGCTGTCCAAGTTTACCACTCAAACCCACGCCTCTGGTTGAGACTAGCAGAATGCTGCATTGCTGCCAACAAGGGGGTAAGTAAGTCTGCTTCAGAAGCCATCTGATCACACACCACTTCTAAAAACCAGTATCCTTTTGAAAAGAAGAAATATTCCTTGAGTTCTACTGTACATGTTACAGGCCTGCTTCTTCAATATTTAGTTACGCAAATAATATACTATTGTGAATTTATATCAAATTATTTTAATATGAAGATATCTACCTGCTTTACAAAGGTGGATAAGCACTATCTCCATTTTATAGAAGCGGAAATTAAGGTCTGGAGGTTAACTCACTTGTCGTATGGTCAAAAAATGTCGTGGTAGCTATTTTAGAATATTAGTAAGGGATAACAGGAAAATATGTAAGTGGATGTTAGGACAATTCCTCACTAAAGTTATAGGCTTTGTATATGAGACTAGTGAAGCATGCTTTCTCCTGGCAAATTTATATGACATTAATGCATTTAGACCATATTTAACTCATTACAATACTTGGTAGACATTTTTAACGTGCTCTGAAGCAGAGTTGTCTCCCAAGTCTCTGCATGGCTTAGATTTGATTTTGTACTGACTTTATTTTGGGGCTAAAAATAAAGATAAGGAATGAATCAGCGGTAGTTTGCAGTGTGGCTTCACCCGTTAATAAGATACAACATGCTACTTCTCCATGGTGAAAACTCAGACTTGCCTTATCATGCCGTCTCATTCACCCCACTGTTCTTAGGTACTTAATGGGACCTAACCTTCCCATTGTGCTTTCACACTGATAGCAAAATTTTACTCCCTCTTCAGGCCATATTGTTCCTTGACCCAGTAGAACTAGTTGTACTGTGGGGTAGTTGTACTGTGAAAAGGAGAATCACAGGATTTAAAAGTCTTGCATGGGCTGTACATCCTTCTCTGTCCTGTGGAGTTCTGCTCTGCTGGGGCTCTCAGTGCAAGGAGTTTCGGGGATGGGAAGTAGTAAGGTTAAGTGGAACTGCTGGCCAGTTCTCTTATGGGAGCATAAATATCCATGCAGACCGTTGCTAGCAGTTACAGTATAACTACTGCTGCTCTGTGGCAGTGGGGTGGGTTTCTTTCTCTTCTCTCCCACTCCCTTCTCCCAGTCTCAGTGGAAATTCCCACTCCACGCATCCCACATCCATATGCCAAGATGTATGATTTGAGTGCAAGTATATTGTTACATTTGCACACACAAATGTGTTAGCTGGCTTCTTGTGACCTGTATTTGTTTACTGCTGAATATGCTGGTATCTAAATCCTACAAATTGTCTTACTGTGTCAGTCCCTCTAGTCCAATGCCCTGTCTCTGATAGTAACCAGTACTAGGTGCTTTTAAAAGAAGGTGGGCAGAATTCTGACCAGTGTCATTTAGTGGTTGGCATTTGTCCTGGTTCTGGTTCATGAGGGTTGGTTTGTATCCCTTAGGATAAACAAAAAACAAGTCCTATCTAATATAAATATTTTCTCAAAGTAGGGGTATGGACTGCATGTGATAGGAATCTAAACAGGATATAAGCAACAAGCCATACAGTGGTGTATGTAGAATCCTGGTATATGACCTTTTTCCTTTCTTTTCACACATCCAAAACTAACTGCAGGCTTTCATAATTTCCTATCTTGATTATTGCACCCTTTTTCTCTCTGGCTTCTCTGAAATCTGGGCCACTCTATCCAGTCTGTACAAAAATGCATCATCTCTGCTCTTCGTTCTGATCCCATCCTCCTCTCTTTGAATCCCTCCACTGGAAACTCTTCTCTCACAGTATCAAGTTGAAATTTCTTGTTCTTTTTGACTTTCAGTGCCTTACACAACTCTTCCCATCCCTGTTTTTATGTAGTTTTGTTCTCTTTATTGCATGCACTTCTGCTCATGTATTTGCTCCTACAAACACTTTCATGTTTTCACCAATGCTATCCTTGAATTGTTCTGTAAGGTTCCTCTACTCCAGTGATTTTCAAACTTTTGTACTTGTGACCCATTTTATGCAGCAAGCCTCTGAATGTGACCCCCTTTATAAATTAAAAACACTACTTTTATGTTTAACATTTATTATAAATGCTGGAGGCGAAGCAGGGTTTGGGGGTGGAGTTTGACTGCTCAGGACCCCCCCATGCAATAACCTTACGACCCCCAGTTTGAGAACCCCTGCTCTACTCTCTTTCCTCCTTTAATTCCCTCTCAAGACCTGCTTGTCTCATGTTGCCTACAAGAAACCAGCCAGTACTTAATAGCTAGGCTTACAAATATAGAAAATGTTATGTATGGTGCCTCTCCCCCACATTTTATGTTTCTGCCTTTTGGATTGTAAGACTTTTGGGATTGGGACCATATTTACATCAGACTGTAAAGCTCCTAGCCCAGTGGGGCCCTAATCCTGATACAGGACTTGGACATTACCATGAAAGAAATATTTAATAACAGTGATGTCACAAGAAATTCTCAGGTCCATGGCCTGCCTTAATCTGGCCCTGATTCTATGCACACCACATCATGGGACATGGCTCTGCCCCTGTGCTGTGGCCTTGCATCCCACTTGAAATGGTAGCAGCAGGGCCTTCCGTTCTCAGAGAGGCAGGGGCAGCGGATCCTCTTCTCTTCTCCTGGAGTGCACCAGCAGCCCACGGGATGGTCTCCCACAGCTTTCTCCAAGAAAAGCAAGGGTGGCAGTAGGAGGGCCCCCAGTTCTTTCTCCAGAACCTGTAGTATTTATTTTAGTGGGTGGGCTAAGCCCACTGCATTATTCTCCTTCTGCTACACAGACCCATGTTGGGATGATGTCAAGTTTGGTGGGGGGATGTTTGCCGAGATTGGGAGTTAACACCCCATTGAGATACAGGGGCAGTTCATATCTGTTAAAGCTACTGCTTTATGCTCTCTGGAAGCTCATGCAGATGTCATTGCGTTGGATCACGTTTTCATGCTTTTCTTCACAATTGTTGAGGGCTAGAAACGTACTTTATTTTATCATAGATGGAGCTGGTAACTGCTGCTATAATTGGGGTTTCCTGGCTCTTCTCAGTAGAAGACTTTGTTTGGCTTATAACTTTGCCAGACTTAAACTGTGTAGGCTGAAATTGTCCATGCTGGGTGTCTACCTCACAATGAATCTTTTTGAAACTTTCAGCAAAAATGGTTCAGCTGTTTAAGGGAAAATGTCCTTTTGCCTATGTTAAAAATCTTACAACCATTTTGTTGAAAAGCTGTAATGCCTGCTTTGGAGCCAGGTCTTGAAATTTGGCCAGGGGAGTTGCATTCGTGTCAGGGATGTGGCTTTTGCTTTTCCCATGGAAGTCTTCCCAAATTTGGCCAAAGTATAAGACTGAAAAAAATCTGCTAGCAAATGCTCCATAAAAATATTGTTAGTTGTGGCAGCCAAATTTTCCAGATTCTGTCTGCACTGAGCATACTCCAGCCTGGGATTGCAGAGGCTGAACTCGACTTTCCCTGCAGTTGCTGCTTCTGGCTGCTGTGGCACTAGGCACTGGAATTAAGCAGGGAGACTCTCTTGTGCTCTCAATATTTCTCCTGCTGGTGACCAGGCAGTGTGAAGCAGGAGCGGCAGCTTGACTGAAATGCAGAGGGGACAAGAGCTGGAAGGGAGAAGATACTGGCACTGGCTGGGCAAGGAGACTAGGGAAAAGGAGCTTGGGAAGGAAGACTGGCACTGAGAGCCTTAGATTTTACAGGGGGCATGGGGAGAAAGATTGGGATTTGGACATGGAAAGGAGGAGACTAGGACTGGAACTGGGATTAGAAACTGGGTTTGGGGAAGAAACTTGTATGCGACTGACACAGGGACAGGTCAGAGGGGACACAGGTAGAAGGAGTCTGGCTTGAGGGGATCAGGAAGTGAAGGGTCTGTACCTAGAAGAGCACACTTCTCTCCCCTCCCCCCGAACCTGGAATTGAACCCAAGGTTGCTGAGTCTTGACGTTCCTCTGCTGTCAGCAAATACTTGTGAAACGCACTGCAAAAGTATGTCACATCTTCTTGGTGACCCCTGAAACATCAAGATGCTTTCACATGATAGACTTTCTGGGTTTTGGGTTTTTTGGTTTTTTTAATACCTGGGAAATTAAACATACAAAACTACATAAAGTTAAGGTTGCAAAGTCAAACACTCAAAAGTTACAAAATGGTGAGGATTAAGATTGCCTGTGGAATCTTAATTCAGATCCCTTGTGCATATATGTTATAATACAGTCTTTAATTACACGATGATATCCTAAATTTTGCCCAGGATCCCTGCCTCATTCAGGGCACAGGATAGACCTGATCTGGGGATACATTAGGGTTGTGTAGCGAAAGAGACATGTCTGTAAGACCCCACCTTTGTTTGTTGCAGAAGTTGGAAAGTTTGTACTATTTGAAGTACTTGGGATGGGTGGCTGTAGGCCCACCCAAAACTAAAGGCCTGAGTTCAGGGAGAAGAACCACTGGACCCATGCATCTATTGAATATGGGGGACAACAAATGAAAAAAATAGGGTGAGGGTGAGGTCAGAATATAAATATTGGTAGTTTAGATTATTTAGCTTCATATTATGTAAAAAATTTTAATGTCCTAGCAATTCTAAATTTGACTATTTTTGAAAATGACTTGGTTCATTGTCTTTCTTTTTTTTTTTATAACAGGAAAGACTAGGTCAATAGACTATTGAACAAATTATCAAAAATAATCCCTGAAGCTTCAAGTTAGTTGGGGTATAGTAAAACTGCATTGTGAGGACAAATTAAAAGTTCCTTATCCTTCATGATATTTGGATGACAGTAAAACTTTCTGGGGTGTTCTACCATCTCCAGGCGAATTCCAAATCAATGCAGGTTAGCTGGGTTCAGTAACGTATGTGTAATGTTCTGTTTTCTCAGCCCTGCAGCTTTTATGTCAAGAAGATCACCTGTTCAGCCTCATTGATATTTTCAATCCTTCTTCTTTTAGACATCAGAACAAGAAACTAAAGGTCTTCCAAGCAAAAAAGGAATTGTACAATCTATTGTAGGTCAAGGCTATCACCGTAAAATAGTCCTTGCCTCACAGTCAATACAGAATGTTGTTTATAAGTAAGTGTGCAAAATTTCTGTACTCTGTTACTTTCTACTCATCTCTGTAAAGGGTGTATGGCTGTTTAGAATATTTTTTTCTGGTAAACTTCCTTGTCTTTAAACGTGAATAACTTTATTCATGTGAATATTCCCATTGATTTATATGGGACTACACATATGGTTAAAGTTACTCATGTGTTGAAATGTTTACAGGCTTGGGGTCTTAGTGGGTGTCTAGTGTTGGATGGGCAACAGAAGGCTTATTTATGTGTTTAATGAAGCTCAAATTTTGGTTGGCCATTTCCTAATTTAATCTCTCTCTAGAATTCATGTTTTCCACCTAGTTGCATGTTAAATTGTTTATAGAAAGGGAAATTATCACAAAAACCCTATCCTAGAAAGTAGCCTAGAGTAGCTTAATAGATAAGATGTACAAAGTTTTATTATTTGTTAGCTAAAGTATCTCATCTTGTAAGAGCCATAACACTTGAAGTAAGATTATATGTGAATTCCCTGTACTTCTAAGTGGTAGAATGTATTGGCTTTGTCTTCAGGCTTCACAACATAATGTGTGCACGTATTCTGTTGTTCCTGCACATCTTGTTTTCTTGTATGTGCACTGATGCTGTGTTTAGTTCTCTACAAGCCGAAGTGTACAAACAAAAAAGAAAAAGTGCCCCAGGATTTTGTATCCAAAGGATCTGATTTTACCAGCACTCTATTTAGGGAGTTCCTGTTGCAATATATGGGACTTCCATGGATGGAGCTCTAAATTAGGATATAATCATTTTGTTGAGTGCATAAAGTAAATATTTAAATTTAACTTATTAAAGCATGAAATTAGTCTTCCACTGGTCCATAGGACAAAGTTGTTCTGTGTCGTCCTGAACTCACTTTTTCTAGAGCATTATATTTTGTGAATGAAGTAGCAATAATATTAGTATAGTTACTAGTTAACCTTCATCTTTCAAGTGATGGGCAGTCCTCAGCTATCCCTGTAGCCAGTATGGAGTTTGCAGCGATTTGTCTAAGAAATGCCTTGCTGTTGCTGCCGGAAGATCAGCAGGAGCCAAAGCAGGAAAATGGATCTAAAACTAATAACCAGTTGGGAGGAAACGCAGAGAACAATGAAAGCAGTGAAGCATGCAGGTAAATACAATAGTAGATATTTCAGTTATTTAAAAAACTTTTTTTTTTCATCCACAGCATCTGAGTGAGATTTCTGTGCCTATTGCCTGTCCTGTAGTTTGACAGGCAGAAAAATAGAAAACGTAAAAGGTGATCTCAAACACATGCAAAGTCATTCTGTTACACTGGTAGCAGTTTTAAGTACTGCTAAGCAAACCTGAGTTAAAATTAGTGATTGGACTTCCACCATCAAACACTTACTTATTTTCTTTCAAAACAAAACAAAAACTACCCTTCAGCAATTAAATTGATTTTTACGAATGTTTTCACTGTCTTTTTACTTACGTTTTACAACTACTAAATGTGTTGACGGTGGTTTTTGTTTTCCCAGTTACCTCGGGGGTGCACATACTTCTGTAATGCTCAGGACTGGTCTATGCTGAACACTCACATTAGAATAGCTTCGTCTCTCGGGGGTGTGAAAAATTCACACTGGTGACAGGTGTAGCTATGCTGACCTAACCCCCAGTGTAAAGAGCACTAGGTCAATGGGAGAGTTTGTCGACCTAGCTACCACCTCTCAGGGAGGTGGACTAACTACAGTGACAACTAACTACAAACTAACAGTGCTGCTGTGGCACTGAAGTGCTTCAGTGTAGACACTCACTAGAGCAACTAACTACAGAACCCCTTCCATCACTGCAGAGACTCTCCACTGGCACACCACAGCAGCACAGCTGCAGCAGAGGCAGCTATGCTGCTGTAGCATTTTAAGTGTAGACAAGCCCTTAGTGTCTTATACTTCAGTTCTAAACATCTGCCCTGGCCTCTGATTTGGTACATAGACAAATCACTCTTGGGTGCTGTATGCGATATTATGCTTATTTCTGAGGTGGGGGATGGAGGTTGGATTTCCATATAAAATCAGGGGTGTTGGAGAAAAGCATTAACAAAATTATGTAGAGAACTTTTCTTGGTTCCTGCCTGCACTGTGCCTGGTGTAATGCCGGTGAGTCCTTCGCTTTCATGGACACAGTCCTCTGAGAAAATGTTTAGAACACCAGCTTTGGGGGAAAAAAACAGGTAATACTGGAGGCCTTAGTTTGTTTAAGAAAAATAATAGAAAGTTGCATTTTGTTATACCCAAGTTCCAATATACAGTACTGAAAGTGCAGAAACCCCATTTATCCCTTTAACAGTTAAGGAATTCAGTCTATGTCGGGTATTTAAAGGAAACTTCTTTTCATTTTCTTTTTTCTTGCTATTGGGAGTATTTTTTCCCCACCATCTTTCCTTAGAAATCCTTCATGATCACAGTCCACAACTTGTGATTTTTCTTAGTGAATCATTCCTAGTGTGTCCCTTTTCCTTAACAGGAGTGAGGAAGAGAAAATGTGCATTGTAGAAGAGGATTTCTTACTGTCATATGATTTCAAAAGCATAGGCTTCTATAACTAACATTTTCACTATACCTCCCAAGGAACATTGTTGCCCCCCAAAAGTCCAATAACTAAGTATTCTCTTCCTGAATTCATGCTGCCAAGTTCTGAAAGGATTTTCATCCATTCCTCTCAGCTAGGAACCTTATCTGTTTGGAGGTAGGGGGTAGGGACAATAGAAGAACCAAGATGGTGACATTCTCCTGAAAATATTGTACACGCTGGACCTTGTAACAGACATTCCCCTGGTGAAAAGGGGGTGGTTTTGTGTGTGTGTTCTACAACTTTAGGTAAGGTTTCTTTTACTTCTATACTTCTCTTGATGTTTGGTCCGAAGTTTGGACTGGAATAACGTCATTCATCTATACATGTATGAGGTAGTGCTTGTGGTAAGCAGAGATGAAGCAGTACTAGACTTGGGTGAAAATTTCTCACTGTTTGTGAAGTGGGCGAAAATAAAAAAAAATCCAAACCAAAAACTTGGTCTGTCGTATCCAAATTGTGTTGTTTTTTCTGCCGAAATGCAAGTGTAGTCTTTCCCCACCTCAGAAGGAAGCTGTTTTTCAGCTTATTGTAAACTGCAGTTCCACGTTTGCCAGTTCAGAAATTAGTGTTTGCTGCCAAAGATGGAAGGAAAGCTTTCAAAATTTGTCTTCAAGAAAAAGAAATGGTGAAAATACAAGTTTTGAGAGAGAAGTACGTCTTGAATTGTCCAAATATATGTGTATATTTCAGGTTTCACATAAGAATATTACTAACTGAAAAATAAGTGGATTCTTGGTGTGGTTGGGGGGTGTGTGTGTGTGTGTGTGTGTGTGTGTATATATATATATATATGATAAAGAATTCCTCTAATTGGACCATACATTGCTAAAAATTTCAAATTGTACTGGGCCTCTTCCTGTCCTTCCCCTAAGTTAGAGATAGCTTCCTTCCTTTTAATACAAACCCAACATAATCTGCATCTACCAGATTTAGTCGTTTCTCCTATAGAATTCTAAAAATAGCTTAAAGCTGCATAAGGTAGTGTTGGTGTTTTTTTTTTCTTTTGTTGGTAAAAGGTTGTCACTGCCTCCCCCCAAAATTGGAATTGTTAATGATACCAGTGCTTGAAGTATTGCCAGCCCTCACTTTTGCTTCTTTGTCCAGCTTTTTCCATTTCAACATGTAGGATTCTTGCTGTTGTTTTTTAAAAAAAAAAAAAAAAAAAAAAAAAGGCGGGGGGGATGAGGGGGATTAGTGTCCGTCGTTATTGCATTTACATTCCTTTTTTTTGTTAAAGGCTTGAAGGTCACTGCTCGCAATTAACAGGCTGTCTTCATTTCAGCAGTAAAAGTCATGAAGGAGATAAATTCATTCCAGCTCCACCTTCTTCACCTCTGAGAAAACAGGAATTAGAAAATTTAAGGTAAATACTTCTATTGCTTGGGAACTTGAAACTGACAAAAACAAGCAGAATGTCAGACTGTAGTTTAAAAGTGTTTTTAAAAAAGTCACATTGAACCCAAAAACTACATCACAGCTGCTAGGCATGGAATGAACTATCAGCAGATTACAAGGAAATTAGATTAATATTTATCTAAGAGGAAGGCACTTTCCTTCCTTAAGGCTACATTTTTAATTAAAAGAGTAAAACTCAATAAAGAGCAGGGTACAGGTAAAAAAACTGTAGCTTTGAGGTTTGTACACAAATCTAATGTCCCTTTTACTACATGTAAAGTGAGCATGCTTTTTTTTCCAGTCAAGAATCTGTGATTCCTGCTGCCATTAATGGAAATGATTGAGATTTCATTATGTTGCCTTTTCCTTCTAGAGCACTCGTAAGGCTAGCTTTCATGCCAGCCTATAATATCCCATCTTTCTTGGACAGATCGAAAATCAAAGTAATGTTAGTGCATATCACGCTTCCACATCACGACTCTCCTAACAAAGGTGACAGGGTAGTGAACTGAGGTTTTGAACCACATGTGATAGCCACCATATCGGTTTTAAGAAACTAGCATATTCCACTGAAGGATGTTAAGACAACTAAAAGCTATTAAAGTAATCTTAATGCAAATTTAGAGCTTTTTTCGTATATAAGTATAATCAAAGCAAGTTTTCTAAAGACTTGTCTAGACTAGGATTTAAAGATGTGATTTGAGCATGTGTTATCTAAATCGGGCTAACTAGTACGTTTTAAAAGTCTGGCCAATACAAGGGAATGCCTTTAACATTGCTCAAGTGGTTGATTTTAAAGCTTACACCCTAGCATGTCTTCATGTTCCAGGGCTACAAGTAACTGACTAGTTTTCCATTAGCAAATTCTTCAGACCTATGGTGCTTGGACATCAAGGTGATAGGTGCTTATACGTTGAATGTTAAGCGAATAGTAGGTAGTGGCAGCTGCTGGTGGTTTTCTTTTTACATGGGTGAGTATAGAATGTGGCAAATTGGCAGACCAAACTAAGTATGATTGTTTGTCATGGATTCTATAATTTTATTTTTAAAAATCATGACTTCACATTTTGGGATGTATATGAGATAGTAAGCAAGTATGCATGTTAAAGCTTTATTAATTTAATCATACTTAGCCTTTGACTGTACATAATTTTTTCAAACTCAGTTTCATATTATCTTTGTCCCATGTTGTTTTTGACCTTTTAAAAAGTACAGTTTTTCACCTCAAATTCCTCCAATCACTTCACTTTAGTTCTGCACAAGTTACTGAAATCTCAGGCTGTACCACATATGACCTTATGCTAAGTGCAAAAAAAAAAATCTGAAGTGCACACATCTGCTATGTGTGGCAAAACCAAGCCATTGGTGGAAACCCCAGGTCAACTAATACCATGTTCTAGTGTATTAAAACATCAGGCTGGAAGGTTCCAGAAAAAAGCCACTTCTACCAATCTGGAACCATTACATCTCCATTCCTTGGTCATCCCTGCCCATTACCTCAGAACTGGATTGGAGCAGTACCAGCCAGTGGAATCTGGCTGCATTAAAAACTGAAATGCATGTGACCTTAAAATCCAATGCTTTGTTGAACTGAATTCCTCAAGTGGATGTAGTGCTGTAATTTTGCTTTCTGTCTATATGCTGCTACTTGTCCTTTAAGTGCTACCATTTGGTAAAGTGGAATGTGAAAATCATCAGAAGACGGTGATGGTGTGTTTTGGGTTTGTGTGTGGGATTTTTTTTTAATAGAAACTGGAAGCCCAGAATAAGAGCTTAATAGTTCTGCTTGTATTTGTTGTGCTCCCTTTTAATACAGAAGCCCTGATCTCTGGTCCATGCACAAGCAAACAGTGGTTTATACTTTATCAGTCCAGTAAAGATGTGCAAAGAAACGGTTTGACATTTCAGCCTTCCAAAACTAGAAATCACCACTCTGGCATAGAAGTAAATTGGACAAATTAAACAGATGGGCTCTGTGGGGAGAAGGGGTGCGGGTGTCTGGGCTTGGGGATGCTCATGGCTGGGCTCTGGGGGGAGAGGGGGTGTGGGTGTCTTGGCTCTGGGGATGCCTTGTGGCTGGACTCTGGGGGAAGAGGGGTGCGGGTGTCTGAGCTCTGGTGCATGGGGCAGGTGTCTGGGTTGGGGGGGTTCCCTCTGGCTGGGCTCTAGGGGGAAGGGGTTGCCCTATGGCTGGGCTGGGCAGTGCCCACGGCTTGGCCCTGAGGGGAGGCGGTGCAGGTGACTGGGCTCTGGCGGCACACACAGTGTGCTCTGGGGGAAGAGGGGTGTGGGTGTCTGCACTCTGGGCGGGAGGGAGCAGGTGTCCGGGCTCTGGGGGCCCCATGCAGCCACCTTCAGTACTCCCCAACTGGAACTGGGTTGTAAGGGCTTCTTTAACTCTCTCTTCCTGGGGAATCTTTTTTGCTGTTGTCTATATTGTTGACATACTTGTTGACAGATGTTTTGAGATAAATTACCAAAATAATTGAAACTAGAGTGATTATATTGTGATATTTTGATAATAAAATATGCAGAATTTTTCAGAATTTTAAAATATTGTGTGCAGAATTTTTAATTTTTTGGTGCACAATTCCCCCAGAATTATTAAATGCAGTTCCTTGTATAACTGGTTCTTTTGGGGACAGTGATGGCAAAAGGAACAGGTGTTATTTCTAGTCTGTTCTAAAACAGTCTGCGCATTATGTAGAGTCAGATTCAACCCCTTATTGGAGTTTGGTGTTCTTAACCAAAATCAAATCTCAGCTCTAGCCTTTTATGTTCACAAGGTGCTTCTTCAAGGAGTGTCCCTGTGCAAGCTCCACTTTAGGTGAATCTGTGCCCCAGCGCTTGTAATCAGAGGTTTCTAGTAGCAGAGCGTGGGTGGTTCGCATATGCGCTGTCCTTGTCTCATGCCACCTATGGCGGTTACATAGTGCTGTGCGACCGACCCCCCCTCAGTGCCTTTTCTACTGCCTTCGGCTTGAGATGGAGCACTTAGAAGTGCCTCTGTACTTTGTCTTTCTCTAGTTTTAACTTTAGAATGCTAGTTAGTTAATCAATAGTTTAATTACTCTTCCTTGTTTTTGTTTTTTGTTTTTTAAGAAAAAATAAAAAACCTTTGTTTTCACTTAGGCATTTAAGTTTCAGTTACCCCTTAGTGTAGTATAGCTACCTTCTTCACAGGAGAAACCCTACTGTGAGGGGCATGCCCGGCTCCCCGGGTTTTAAACATTACCTCACTTGCTGCTCCTCAGTCATGGTGTGTGATGGACACTCAGTGTGTCCGCTGCCTCAGTGAGACAGACATACCTCAAAAGTGCTCCCACTGCCACAGCTTGAAAGTCTGTGCCAGGAGGGCGGGAGACATACAGCTAAAACTTCTCATGGTGGAGAAGTCTTTGTGCCCCGCATCCGATCTGGGATCACAGGCCCCTCCTGTGCAACAGTTTCCCACAGTGGCATCTGACAGAGATTCCCCTTCACCCTCTCAGTGGAAGGATCACAGAAGCAGGCTCTTACCTCCCTTCCTTGGGAATCAGCCAAAATGTGGAATTCCCTGACTTGGCAGACCCCATTGCTAAGGCTAAGATGATGTCACAGAGGTCGCGGAAGCCACGGAATCCATGACTTCCAGTGACCTCAGTGACATTGGGGACCCCGCAGCAGCCCAGCCTCTGTGGGTGGTGGGGGATCCTCCCGCAGCTGCCCAGCAACTGACCCCGGAGCTGCTCAGAAGGTAGGGGGTCAGCTGCAGCTCTCCAGACTCTGCTGCTGGCAGAGGCCCCTCCCTGCTTCCCGGCCGCTGCAGGTGGCGGGGGATCCCCCTCCAGCTGCAGCCCCACAGGACGGTAGCGGGACACACACACCCAGCTCCAGCCATGCAGGTACCCCTCCCAACCACTGAGCAATGGGGTCCCTGCAGCTGCCAGTTGCTGCAGGGTGGGGCAGGGTGCTGGACCCTCCTCCCTCCCCATTTTGTGAGGGATGTTTTTAGTAAAAGTCAGGGACCGGTCACGGCTTCTGTGATTTTTTTTGTTTTGTTTTGTTTGTTTAGTGCCAGTGACCTGTCCCTGACTTTTACTACAAATATCCAAGACAAAAATCATAGCCTTACCCATTGGTACCGACCACACCAAGACCTTCCACCTCTGAGTTAGTGGGATCATTCGGTATCATGGGTACTATGCGAGCAAAAGACCCTAAATGGGCTGGCTTGGAAAAAGGCACGACAGGAAGACCTACAGTCCCTCCCTCAGTACTGCTGGAGCAGCTCAAACATGCAGCACTGTGGCGCTACCTGCTGCCTCTATAGCACATCGCGTATGACCCCTGGCACCATCAACTGCAGCAAAGGCACCGGTACTGCTGACAACACCCTCGGTACTGGTGCTCTCGATACCGCAGCAGTTTCTCTGCCACAAAGATCTTCTAGTCTCCTCAGCACCGGAATCTCCACTCCTCAGTACCGACTTCACTCCAGGACACTCGGTACTAAGCCAACTTACCACATCCCCAGATCAACTCCTTCTTTATCTAGCAATGAAGACGGTGAGGGTGAAGGGGAAATCTACTCTTCACCTATCCACGCAGCTACTAGAACCTACTCAAGACAGTAGCTCTCTTCACACATCTAGGCCTACAAATAAATGAACAAAAATCAACACACACCTGTGCAGAAACTGGAGTTCATTGGGGCCTACCTCGACTCTCTGGAGGCTACAGCCTCACTGCCCTGACAGAGGTTTAGCACTTGAGTAAATCTAATCACCACAACGCAAGCCAGTCCACAGACATCGGCCAGGACCTGCCTCCAACTGTTAGGCCACATGTCAGCAATGACATTTGTGTCAAATATGCCAGACTGCACATATGATGCCTGCAAGGCTGGCTCAGGACAGTATATATTCCACACAGACACAGCATTAACAAATGTTTTATAATGCCAACCAAAGTAAAAAAAAAAAACAACAAACTTTACATTAGTGGACGCAACCAAACAATGTTTGTGCAGGAATTCTCTTTGCACAGAGCCTTCCATTGATGATACTCCCAACTGATGCTTCTCTGCTAGGTTGGGAGGCACACCTGCACAACCACACAATGCACGGCCTCTGGTCCCCATTGGAATCCACATTAGACATGAATAGGCTGACCCGCAGCTCTAACAGGTTTATCTCCCATCATTCTTCCCAAAACCTCACAGGAATAAACGAGAAGCAACACTGCATGCTCTAGATGTCCAAAGAGCGCTAACATTTTATACTGAGAGGACAAAGACTTTCAGAAAATCACCAAAGTTATTTCTTCATCACTGAACAATCTAAGGGAAACACCATATCTAAACAGAGGCTATTTAAAAGGCTCTCAAACTGCATAGACCTTTGTTATCACCAACAGCTACAACCCCGCTGGGGACCTGCACATGCTCCACTTGAGCACTCTGTGCTTTGATAGCTTTCCTCAACAATATGCCCATTATGGACATCTGTAAAGCAGCAACCTGGGCATCAGCCCATACGTTCACACAGCACTATGCCACAGAGCAGCACTCATCATCAGACTCTCTATTCAGACGTATGGTTTTATCATCCGCTAAGACTGCAACTCCAAAGACCCTCCCTTCCACCAAAGGCCATTTCTCTACAGTCACCTAAAGTGGAGCACCCACAGGGACACTCCTCAAAGAAGAGGAAAAGGCTACTTCCCCCTGTGCAGCAACTGAGGTTCTTTGAGATTAGTTGTCCCTGTGTGTGCTCTCCTACCCTCTCTCCTCCCCACTACTTTGGAGTTGATTTTTTTTCACCCTAGAGACTGCGGTAGAGAGGGAACTGAGGGGAGGTTGGTCACAAAGCGCTATGTAACCCGCAGAGGCAGCAGGAGATGGGGACTGTGCATGTGCAACCCAACCAGGCACTGCTATTAAAAATCTCCAATTACAGACACAGGTGCGCAGATTCACCTAAAGTAGAGCACCCACAGAGACCAAAATCTCGAAGAAACTCACCCTGTGCAGTAACTGAGGAACTTTGTCTTTCTTAAGACTACTTGGCACACAGTCTAGGTGCTCTTTCTACAGACCCATTCTGTCTCCCAGATATCCAGATAGGGTAACAAGCCACATGGAACCCACATATTTTTTTCCCAGCAGGATCAACCAACACCTGCTAACGTTGTAAGTAGTTTCCAGCAGATGAAAGTTTTAGGGATTTTTTTTAAAATGGGGTAATGAATGCAGTACTTGAGTTTCTTCTCTCTGTTAGTACATGTTTATGAACAGGAATTTCTATAAAAACAAAAGGTATCTGCTCTAACTGTATTTTTATTTTCTGTTAAAGCATACAGTAATTTCTTACTTAAGTTATGAGGTATACACTGTCTTCTAGGCTAACTTCTGGCTTACCTGTTGTCATAATATCAAGCTTAACATTTGCTTTGCTCCAGTTATGTGCAGAAAATCTAGCTTTAGTCAATTAAAGAAAATTTTCGTTTGAATGAGTGAGGAGTCGTTACTGATATTTTGATTTGTTTTTAAACAGTAGAGGAATATAATACTTGAGATGGAAGGTATTGGGTTAAAAAATAAACAAATAGTATGGCTCTTTTGTCTGTTGTGTAAAATATGACTATTATATGTCAAAATTATTACATGGTGTCATGTTGTAAGAAAATGAATGTATGTAATCCTTTCTTTCACAATCAACCATTGTTATCTATTGATGTAACCTGACAGCATGTCAGGAAAAGCTTGTCAGTACAAGAATTATTTCACTGCTTCTGGTAAGGAACATCATATCAGAAAAGGAAAAGAGAAGAAAAACATTGATTTAGTTCTTGTCATATTTGCTTTAACTAATAGTTAAAACCGTGGGACTTGGTATCCTTAGGGCGTGAGTCAATATAAACAATTTCTGGGCTTTTGCATGTGGCTGTGTAAAACTCCATTCTGTACAGAATCAAATGTTAACTAACTGCCTTCAGTTTTGCTGGAAGAGGAGCTGTTAAAAGAAAAACTAAAAAGATTAAAACTCTTATCTTGTTGGTCAGTTAAAATTAATAGAAAATTCCAAGAGCCAGCAAAGATTTTCTCTAAGGGGGGAAAAAAGTTGTATATCTTTAGATTTACCATGATGTCAGCTAGTTGGACTCGAAAACTTCATCTTTCCCAATTCTTGAATGTGCTTTTAAATAGCTTTGAATGTGTTTTGTACATAATTGCTTATATCATCATAGTTTTAAAACAAAACAAAAAATCTTGTGTCATTTTAGAGGGATTTGTGCGGACAGTTAGAGTTAATATGTAATTTACCATACATACTGAACTTGGTAGTTGTCTGAGTCTTTTACATTCCAGTTATTTGGCAATTGCACAAAGTAACTAAGCAGAAGGTTTGGGTTTTTTTTTTTTTTGGGTAACATGTAAAAACCCTTACCCACACCCACATACCATGTAGGGAAGAAGAAACTGAGTTTCGACTTCTGGTTTTTCTATGAGTTCTTCTGTTGTAATAGTTTCTTCAGCCTCCTAGCTTCTGCATACTTAGCATACTTTGAATAGGAAGTCAATCCCTTTACCTTTCTACTGCCCAGTAGAATTCCTTACAATGTTTTAATATGCTAGAACAACCCGATTCTGTTAGGCTTCACTGAACCTGATGTATCCTCTCTGGGCCACAGATTACAAGTGAAAGTGCTGTAAAAACTATTGTAGGGATCAAGAGAATTGTTGGTGCCTCTTTTGATGGACAAACATACTTTATTTACCTAGTCTTCCTCTTTTTAGGCCTAGTACAGCTAAAAAATCTCTTATTTTACTAATCTTTTATATTGATAGATCACTAAATCATGGTCTCAAATAATAGTGAATTTTCTGCTTTAGGAAAGCCCTTCAGAAGTTTTATTGCTCCTCTGATGGCTGGCTGTGGACATGTGTGGTGCTAAAAGTGTTACAGATTGGGAGGGAAAACAATGTAGCTATAGGTGAATGAATAAAGGGGAGAAACTATGACAAGTAGAAACACAGTTACTGGACAAAGCACTAGAAGATATACTGTAGAGAATAATCCTGTGTTGTCTTTTCTCTCTCTAATTCTGACTTGTAGTGTTAAAATACTATTTCTACTGTCTCTATTCACTGCAGTATTGTAAAATGACAGGTTTCAGAGGAACAGCCGTGTTAGTCTGTATTCGCAAAAAGAAAAGGAGTACTTGTGGCACCTTAGAGACTAACCAATTTATTTGAGCATGAGCTTTCGTGAGCTACAGCTCACGAAAGCTCATGCTCAAATAAATTGGTTAGTCTCTAAGGTGCCACAAGTACTCCTTTTCTTTTTGCAGTATTGTAGAAATTTTCAGGCCTGTGTTTCAAAGGATTCCTAGATTAATCTGAGTTTAAGGCCAGAAGGGACCATTTTTATCGTATAGTCTGATCTCCTGCATAACACAAGTAATAGAAAAACATCAGACCTTGATTTTAAAATCTCCAGTGTTTGGATAATCTACCACAAGCCTAGGTAAATTGTGTCAGTGGTTAGTTACCTTCTCTGTTTAAAAACTTGCATCTAATTTCTTGCCTGAATTTGTCTGTTTTCAGCTTCCAGCCATTGAATCTTGTTATATTTTGTCTTCTAGATTGAAGGGAACAGAAATGTGATAAAGAGGGCTCTAGGTAGACTGTGATCAAGTCACCCTGTAACTTTCTCTTTTTGTTAAGCTAAATAGATTGAGCTGAAGTATCTGGCACTGACCACTGTTGGAAGACAGGATATTGGTTTAGATGGACTATTGGTCTGACCCAGTATGGCCATTCTTATGTTTTTATGAGCTCTTTAAGTCTGTTAAGGCTTATTCTCCAATCCTTAAATCTTTCTCATGGCTCTTCTCTGCCCCTCTCTAGTTTATCTGTCCTTCTTGAAGCGTGACCACCAGATCTGGACACAATATTGTAGTAGCAGTTGCACCAGGGCTAAATATAGAGGTATTATAATCTCTTTACTTCTGCTCAGTACTCCCCTTTCATACGATCAAGGGTTCCATTAGCCCTTCTGGCCACTGCATTGCACTAGGAGCTCAAGTTCAGCTGATTTATCCACTGTGACCCTCAAGTCTCTGTTAGGGTTAGTCTACGTTAGAAAATTAGGTTGATTTAACTGCCTTGGTTAAGAGTATGAAAAACTTACACGCCTGAGTGGTGGTGTTAAATCGACCTAAGTCCCTGTGTAGACGAAGCCTAAACTTGTTCCATCGACATAGCTACCGCCTGTTGAGGAGGTAGATTACGAGAGTACCGCACCTGTCAGCGTAGGTAGTGTCTACACTGAAGAGACACAGTAGCGCAGCTGTACCGCTGTAGCATTTAAATGTGGAAAACCTTAGAATCACTGCTTTCCAGAATAGAGTTCCCCCATCCTGCAAGTAGGCCTTGCATTCTGTGTTCCTAGATGTGACCTTGCATTTGGCCATATTGAAATGTGACTAGAGTATAGATAGGCAATGTTGTGTTTAATTTGGTATTTTATATTTATTTCAGTTTGCAGATTTTCTCCATATTATTCTGGAAATTCCATTGTTTGCTATTTGATTTGGGTATCAATTCATATCTTTAAAGAGTTGCACTGTATGTCATTGTAGTTCTCCCCTTTAATGAGTTTTGAATGACTGGATTTATCCTGGTTAGCCTTTTTACATGGATTAAACTAATTCTAGTAGCTGGTTGAGGCTCAATAACCTGAGTCTATGCGGGCTGACGTATCTTATTGTCAAGTCCTGCATAACAGGTTGTTTGACATAATCTGGCAGTTTAAAAAATCATCTTTTTTTCCAATGCAAACGAAACTTTAGGGAACAGAGAAGCAGACTAATGCTGGGACTCTCCAGTGCTTAAAGACAGCCTGTGGAGTTTTCTCAGAATCCTCATCCGGGGGGAAAAACTAGTTTGTCTTTTCCCTTGTGATGCAATTTTTCCACTCTGATTAACTGTCAGATCTCTTGACTGTTTGGTTTAACAGGTTTTGACAATGAATCCGAGTGTAAGAGGAACAATACTGCAAGCAAGAAAATTTGATATAAATGTCTTGCTCTTCTCTAGTTGCCTGTTGCTGTGCAGTGTCTTTCCTAAAATACTAATGAATATAGGGGGTTTCCAGATCGACAGCATTTTCACTGGAGGGTAACTTGTGATGGTGAATGAGTGTCCGTTTTTGTTTCTTTTTTTTTTTTTCTTTTGGGTTTTTTTCATTGAATGTATAGAAAGATGTGGAAGGGAGAGAGCAAATTTTTTGCTTGGGACAGATGTTGTAACAACCCTGTGTCAGTACAGGCTTGGCCTTTTTATACAGATTAGTTTTATCAGCTAAATACTTTTACCATTCTCCTTGTTAAAAGTAGTGCTCCCTTGAGACAGAAGAAACACGCCAGTTAGGACTGTCTCTCATACTGAATTCTATTTTTTTTATTTATTGGAAACCTTTCAAGAATATTTTAGGGAGCTGAGGTGGAAGCCTTCTCCCTTTCTTGAAAGCTTTTGTGAGGCTTCAGATTTCATGTGACAAATAAGCATGATAAAGAGGAATAGAGGGTGGTGGGGAAAACAGTGGAGAAGTTTCTTACAGTGTTTGTGTATAATTAAAGAGCAGGTCTCCTGGGAAACAGGAATAAAGATATAACTTACTGCTGGACCAAAAGTAGGCTTGACAGTTGCCAGAAAATTGATGCTATAATAGCCCACCTACTGGCAGGAGAATCAAATGCACTCTTCTCTCAACTCCCAACATGAGACCTGTCTGAGGATCCATTTTTCCTCCCTGCAGAAGGATAGAATCTGTTCTTGCAGCAAGGAGTTCCAAGGCAAGGAAGGTGAAGGCTCATGCCCTGAAGACAAAGCAAGCCTACATTGAACTGTGTCTTATGAAGTGGAAAATATTCCAAAGTGCTGTGTTTAAGGGGTAGAGAAGGAAAAAAATTACAAGCTATAAAAGCTTGACCTAATGCTGACATCCTAATGTGGGACTATTGTTTGAACATGTGGAATGTGTGATTCAGATTTTATTACAAGAATTTCAGGAAATCTTGTGCTTTAGAAATGCATGAAACTGTACAAGTAACATCTAAAAGACTGTGTAGTTAAATATCTCTGGCACTTTTATCTCATAGACTCTTCCGATACAGCACTGCAATTTGTGTTTAAAATCAGAGTTATCAGTTTTAAAATAGTGGAATCAGTGTAGAAAACTTCAAACTGTTACTCTTAATACTTTAAGGTTTTATGGTCACATTCATACAGTACAAATACTATAAAGTATCAATATGATAGACCCAAGTGGCTGTTAATTTTTGAATAAAAGGCTTATTACAATAAATCTGTGATGCAAGGAGATTACCTATCAAGTTACATGATGCAGTATCACTTTTTTGCTTCATAAAATGGGAACATATCAACTGAAGTTCAAGGCTAAAAGAATCCAGAACACAAGTAATAAAATCAAAGTATAATTTGTGTGGATTTTCTGAATATTATAAAGTGTTGATAAAGTGAGAATTTTGAACTTGATTTTACTGGACAAATTTTATTCCATCCAGTGAGTACTTCTAGACAAAATATTTTGAGCCTAAATGTGCAGAGCATTTTAACAGGTTTCCTGTTGCAGGTTCATGGACTATCGTACAGTTGCTTTTGAGAAAACAGTATAACTTAGCTCTTAAAAGCTCACATTTTCTGGAGATTAAAATAGGACTTTTCATAGACCGCTAAATGTTCATGTACTGTTGCTATATAGGAATCCTGAATTTACACACGGTTATTCCAGCCATTCAGCCTCTTCACAGATTTGAAGTTTGGCATGCAAATCACTGTTGACAGCCAACAGGCCCTCTTGGACTGTTTAAAACTATGAAAGCCAACCCCTTGCACGATGTTACAGATTACGTTTGTTGTAATATATGCCATATAGAAGTCAGGCCTGAAATGGTGTGATTGGAAAAAAGGATTCAGGCCTTCTTATATGTATATCAAATAATCAGCTATCCCAACATCTTAGCTCTTCTTTCTGCCCAAATCCGCTTAGAAGGACCCAGCATGTCTTTGAGAATTTTCTATATGTATTTATTAATACAAGAATTGGACAATTACATTTGGATTTGAAAGTACAGAATTTTTATTTTTCTTCTCCTCTTCCAGGTGTTCAATACTTGCCTGCAGTGCTTATGTTGCTCTGGCTTTGGGTGATAACCTTATGGCTTTGAATCATGCAGATAAACTTCTTCAGCAGCCAAAGCTGTCAGGATCTCTTAAGTAAGTCTGGATTGACCATTCTTTTGCCCCTGGTATCTGGAAGAATCTGAGTTGAAGTGTCAACATTTTTAACTTGTTGCCAGTGCTGCCTTTAAGTCTAAGAACGCAAATATTAGATCTGACTCTTTTCCCCTTGAAGTCTGTGGCAAAATAATCACTGACCAGCAGGAATGGGGCCTAACTTTTTATATATGAAATCTGTATAATTGGAATGGTCAGATTCTGTAACTACTTTTGGTGCTTCTTGTTAATCTTGAAAAGGCAGTTTGGTCCAGTGACTAAAGTAGCAGACTAGATATTTTAGGCCTGGGTTCTGTTCCTGGCTCTGCCATTGACTGACTTTGTGAGACATAGATTCTGTGCTTCAGTGTCTCCATCTGCAAAATGAGGATAACAATGCTTACTATTTCTGTAAAGTTTATTTAGCCCTACCGGTAAAAAGTGCTATGGAAGTGCTAGTTACTTCTTTGTATATGTATTTAATGTTAAACTGCTGTGAATGGGCAGTAACTGCTTTCCACAAAGACAAATTTCAGAGTAGCAGCCGTGTTAGTCTGTATTCGCAAAAAGAAAAGGAGTACTTGTGGCACCTTAGAGACGAACCAATTTATTTGAGCATAAGCTTTCGTGAGCTTCATCCAGTGAAGTGAGCTGTATCTCATGAAAGCTTATGCTCAAATAAATTGGTTCATCTCTAAGGTGCCACAAGTACTCCTTTTCTTTTTGCTCTCCACAAAGACTGCTACTTTGAGTATTCAGTGTGTAAATTAGCTTCAAAGGGGCTTTTAACTTCCAGAAGATAAGCAAGATACTTTTGAAAGAAATCCAGCTACGTTTACAGAAGAGATTGCACATGTGTAATATTCCTGTTGGACTCAGTCATGTTGATTGTCATACAATTCTGAAGGCTTTTTGTTTAAAAAAAAACAAACAAACAAGTGAGCTTGAACCCTTATCCTTCACTCCCTGGCTATAAGTGGTATTTCATGGTGGGGTTCACAAATCTGTTGCCATACATACATATGACGAAGTGAGTTAATCCATTCATGTTTGTAGTACTTTGCCGGCAATATACATGCTAAACCCACCCATGTCAAGAAATTAACTGATCTTAATTTTGTTTTTGTTACATGCCTAATGTTACTTCATTGTAGCTTTTGTGCAATCCTTTTATGACCCAAATATTCTTAAATTTGAAAGTCCGCCACAAACTGCTTTGTGATGGTATGCCCCAAATGGAGAAATAACTGATCAGAGTCATATTTGGGAGCAAAAGACAGCCATTTACATTCTTTGCCTTGCAGAATTAGCTGTTCTCTGTGTTAATTATGCGTGTTTTCTTCATGTTACTGAATGGGGTAAATTACATGGAGGGAGCTGACTGTCTGTTGCGGTGACTCTGTCTTTTTAGATTATATGCTTCAGATTAAAACACTTCAGTTTATGGATAGTTGTTTATATAATAATTGCTTTGCCTTTTAATACAAGTTGTCAATAAATTCCTTGTGCGTGCTAATCATTAACTCAAAACAAAGCAATTTTGCTGTAATTTGAGATGGATTCTATATTGTGATGTCTTATACATATGTATATCATTTTTTTTCAACTTTTGTTTTAAATTTAATATTTGCTTGTAAATTTGTATATTGTGGTAATATCTAATATGCAATCTTAATTAGAACATTTTAATTTAATTTTAAAAAATGCAGATTACCTGTGCTAAGCTAAAAATGGAGAACATCATAAACATCTCTGTGTTGTTAATTGTATCACAGTAGCTCCCAGGAGCTCCAGCTGGGAATGGTTTCAGAGTAGCAGCCGTGTTAGTCTGTATCCGCAAAAAGAAAAGGAGGACTTGTGGCATCTTAAAGACCAACAAATTTATTTGAGCATAAGCTTTCGTGTGAGCTGTAGCTCACGAAAGCTTATGCTCAAATAAATTTTGTTAGTCTCTAAGGTGCCACAAGTCCTCCTTTTCTAGTTGGGAATGGGTGTCCCATTATGGTAGGTGCTGTACAGGCACGTAGGACAGCGCAAGAATGTACAGCCTGTATTCCCTCATTGGGATATAAATTTATGCCTGCAATTTTGTTTGTTTTTAGTAACAGACTCTAGTAGCAGGTTGGTGTTTTTTCTTTTGGGTATGAAATCACTTAGCCTTAGTTTCTCCATCTGCCAAATGGGAATAGAGACAAATACCCAACCTCCCAAGGATGTTGTGAGAATTAAATGATGTTTTTTGTATAGCAATCTGAAAGTGTAAAGTGCTACATAAGTGCTATTTATTTATTATTATTAAATGACAACTGGATACTTTGGAGAGTAGCCGTGATCCCACAAACTTTTGTGCACGACTGATTTCACTGGGACTACTCACATGCACAAGTGTTTGTAGTATTGGAGTCTAAAATGGCAAAAAGTCAAATGACTCACTTATAAAAGTATCTCCATAATAATTTCAGTGCAGCAAACTGTCACTCAGGTAAAGAAATACATCCAGTTTCTCTTCTGAAACAGTAATATGGTAATGAAACTTGTCCAAGTGGAATTTGTATCTGAATGTTTGCTGTTGTAGGTTTCTTGGCCATTTGTATGCAGCAGAGGCTCTCATCTCTCTAGACAGAATATCTGATGCCATTACTCACTTGAACCCTGAGAACGTCACTGATGTTTCCCTGGGGATCTCTTCAAACGAACAGGATCAAGGTTAATGAGTCTACACTTGATTAGAACCGGTCGTGCTTTCAGCTGCCTTCCTTCTGTAATTTGCAACATATATATGTTTGCAGCAGTTTTTGTGAGGTGGATGGTCTGTTCTTTAGTCCTTAGTTTTTGGTTTACCTTGTGTATATTTGTAATTTAGTTCAAAATAACTAATGTATTGCTCATCAGTTTGTCTAAACATTATTTATTGGAAGTTTGTTATTAAATATGTAATTACAGTTAATGCTTGGGCTTCTTACCTGCTAACACTTCACCCTTTTTCACCCTCCATGCTTGTTTTCAGAGTTTAATACCATGTATATACACTGTGGGGATATGAGAGGGGAGATGGTTAAATCTATATCTTAAAACTTCCAACGCTTTTGGGGGGTGGGGTAGGGAATGTAACAAAACCAGCTACTTTTAGATCCCATCTATACAGTTCAGCCTTCAGAAGCAGTTCTGATTTGAATGGCACATTTGCAGTTTAAACTTTATTGCCCATCATTATACTGCAGATTTAAAAGATGTTTGTAGATAAGCAAAACCCTAACATGAAAATTGAAAGCTTTCTAAATGGTCCACGATTTCTAACAAGCTGATAGATTTTTCTGGTTTACCATAGTCAGTCCATGAAGAGAAAGTCTAGCTTGAATCTGCTGTCATAAAACGATAGGGTTTTCTTTTAAAGCCTTAAGAAGGCTCACAGGACATTTTGGCTTTTCTTGTCTCTACAGGGTCAGACAAAGGAGAAAATGAGGTGATGGAATCTTGTAAGTAATAGCTCCAGAATCCAGAAGTAATGCAGGCATTTGTCTTGCCACAGTGTGGAATGAAATCAAAAGTGTGAAATAATTTTGATTATTTTTTCTTTCAGCTGGCAAGCAGACACCCCAGTGTTATCCCAGTTCAGTCACTTCTGCACGAACAATGATGTTGTTTAACCTTGGCAGTGCTTACTGCTTGCGAAGTGAATATGATAAAGCTCGCAAGTGTCTCCACCAGGTGAAAAAACAAACCTCAAGACAGCTTTATGTACTGTTCCCTTATATAGGAGCCATCTTCGTCGTTATGCTGGAAATATTTATGTTCACACTTTAAAATGAAACTTCAAAATAACTTCAGGAAGGGAAATGTTTTTTAAAGAAAACATTATAACCTTTCCTCCCCCCTCATCTTTCTCCTTTATCCTTCAGAAACTTGCTCAGTTGAAACTTGCTATATGTTTTCAACCAGAAGATAAGCCTGAAAAATGTTTTCAGTAATAATATTTTAATTACATCTTTACATATTCACCTGATTTCAAAGACATTTGTCTGCTTAGGTGAATTTCTCTTGGGTGTTTTATCTAAATGAATATTGATACAATGGTCTAGAACTACTTTAAATGAGCTTTTCTGGAAATAAGAGCTGTTCTGGATTAGTTCTAATGAAGTTGTTCTCAAATTATGTCAACCATCACGCCAACATCCCTTTTAGCTTCTTTGTTTTAAAAAACATTGGGGTGGCTAAAGGGAAGCCAAAGGCGTCAAACTCTCTGAAGCAGTCAATTAAGCCTGTAATTTTAGCCTTTTTCTTCATATTTGCCTTAAACTGTTGGTAGGTGGGCTTAAAATTAATCTGACACTTAATTGTTCCTAAAACCGGTGATAGTTATTGCCCTTAAAAGCAGAACTTTTGTGGTGTTTTGGTATTCCAAACACTGGACTGCTAAAACTTGATTTTAGTTTACTTTTAAGACTGTAAAGCTGCTCAACTGCCTTGGTGGGAAGTTAGGATGCTTTATAGCTGTTATCCATCATATCACAATCGAAACACAAACATCCCATTTCTGTTGCCTGAATACAAGAATTTCACTTGTGGAGTACTTACAAAAAATGTGCAAATACTTGTGCTGAAAGGTTAGGGGTTTCCTGAGGCTGAGGGAGTTGATTGTCCTTGGCGTTCAGTTTCCTCTAGTTTTTCTAGCTTTTACTCCCTCTTCCTTTCTTCCCTTGGCATAGCAGCTCTCCGCTCTGTACAACTAAAAAGGGTTCTCTGCAGAATAACTTAGGCTGTCATAATTTAATCACTGTCCACAACAGGATACTACTCTGAAGTTGAAGCTATTCAAAGCTGTTCATTTCCTTCCTTTCAATAGAGCCGATCCATGTCACTGGGTACTACATGTAACTATCACCATGTGTGAAAGAGAGGGGACACAGAATGACTTCACTGTGCATATTTAAATGGATGGATAGGTGGTGTTCAACACTGAGTGAAACCAACTAGAAAAACAATGGGCAGGGACACCACTGGATTTTATATCTTGCAGAGAGAAATAAGGCAAATTAAATGGTGAAATAGCATTTTGGTACCAAGTTACGCAAATTACCGTTCAGTCTTTTAACTGTACTGGCTTGGACCAGGGCTTTTTATACAGAATCATCTTGTCCCATATTTTTAGTGTTCACAAATATGGTCCCAGTCCTTTTCAGGAATGTTTGTATATGTGTTTGGGGCGGGCGGGGTATTAAACCAAATACACTTGTACAGGTTCAGTTAATATAATTTCAGTGTGCTCACTTCTTAGTGAAGTAATAGCTGTATTTTGGGCTGAACAAACTGTAAGGCTAAGGGGTTTATAGCAAATAAACTTGGAGGCCCCTGAGTCTATTAATTAGTGATTAGCGAGTTAATGGGAAGCATCTTTGTTGTACTGGAAATATTTAATTGTTCACACTTTAAAATGAAATTCAAAGTAACTTCAGGAAGGGAAATGATTTTTTTAAAAAAAATCATAGCCTCTCCTCCCCCATCATCGTTCTTTCATCCTTCATGTCTTCCTTCTTGCTAAGCTATGAGGAAAGGAAATAAGGCTTTTGTATGAATAGTTGCAATATATTTGTTTACATGTTTCAAAATTGACTAGGAGAAGGGCTGTTTTCTTCCAGTGTAAACAAGACTAACACAGATACGACAATGATGCTTGCTCAGCTGTAGAGGGAAGGAAGTTGAGGTTGAAGGATGAAGAGGAGGGAAATGAGTCAAATATTTAATAACATTTGCCCTTTCAGAGGCTTGACAACCCTTGCTGTTTTTCTTTGCATGTTAATCTCGAGAATTTTTCTGTTTTGACTGAAAGGAATGACGCTGTGCGTGAGCTTTCTGAGTATAGGAGCCAGTCGGAGCACAGAGATTAGAGTGACTGATCGGAGACCTGCATATTTACCACACGGTTTTGAGAAATAATTGTACTGTGATCATGAAATCCTTTTATGCTGCCTGTCAGCTGATCAGAGTATGGGGAATCAAATACTATATGATTTATTAAGAAATAAACATCTGTACAAATCATTGGCAACCAATCTGAGCACAGGGAAGTAACTAACTATATAGTATTCCTGCACTCTGATTGGCTGAGACAATGACATTTCACTGCATTCTCAAACTGCCGCAGGTTGGGAAGAGAGAGAGAGAGAGATCCCTAGCTGGTGCACATCTGAATAGGTTCATTAGCTTTATAACGGAGGATCTGGTCATGTGACCGTAGGGAGATTTTTGAATGAATTGCTCATCTGGGAAATCACCCCTCCAAGAAAAGAGAGACAAAACCTTCAGATTGGCTCAGGAATGACTCCTTTATATTTGTCATGTATGTATGTAAAAAGCAGATGGTGCCTCTGAGTAGAGGTGCGAAATATTCTTACAAGGCAGATCATCTGTCATCCTCTCTGCATACATGGACCTGATGGCAGGTATTGATATTTCAAAAATAGTACCTTAGTTTGTTTATTGCCCTGTCTTATAACTATCCTGTTAACTGGTATTTTCCTTCTTGTTGAATTATCTGTTGAGTTATTAACCTTTTTTCTCTTATTTTGGGGTAAGGCTGCTTCACTGATCCATCCCAAAGAAATTCCCCCGGAGGCCATTCTACTGGCTGTGTATCTTGAACTACAGAATGGTAAATAATTTTAGCATCTTTTCTAAACAGTTTTAACCCCTTTTATGTTGATTGGAGCTTCCTGTGCTTCTCGTGCTGCTTGTGTTTAATTATGGTTCTTGGCCTTACTGCAAACTTTACCGAGGAATCCCCCAACCTTTGAAGCTGAAGCAGTAGAATAAAGCCTTTAGTAGCATCCGAAATATATGGTCTATTTAGACTTTGAGTTCAGATGTGTTACAGCTCAGCAAGTTGTGCAATTAATTGTTCCCCACATTTCATGTCCAAAGCTTTTTGTGTGTGTGTGTGTGTACGTACGTTGGCGCCATTGGTTGCCACCTCTTTGTTTTTATGTTTTCTTTGTAACTGATAAATACTTGTTTTTACACAAGGACTCTTAGCCTAAATTACACAGCTGGCTGGCAGAGCCTGCTGTAGTTCAGACTTAAAAACAATGTCTAGCATAAACCTGTTCTTACCCACTCGAAAGCATTCATCTTCTGGGCTGAAATTTTCCATGCATTGTCTCTGTACATAAGCAATTTGTCTTGGAAAGTTTGAGCAAAATCCTATCAGTTAGTGACAAAGAGTCCTGTGGCACCCTATAGACTAACAGACGTATTGGAGCATAAGCTTTCGTGGGTGAATACCCACTTCGTCGGATGCATGTATTCACCCATGAAAGCTCATGCTCCAATACGTCTGTTAGTCTAAATGGTGCCACAGGACTCTTAATCTGAATCTGTAAAAGCGGCAAACGTGGCTACCCCACTGATACTTATCAGTTAGTGAGTTATGGGAGATTGAATGATGAGAGAGTTTATGCACTTTCTTGCACCTTTGTATAAAGCAGGGGTCGGCAACCTATGGTATGTGTGCCAAAGACTGCATGCGAGCCGATTTTTAATGGCACGCTGCTGCCTGCGGGGTCCCAGCCGCCGGCCCCGCTCAGCCCACTGCCAAACCCAGGCCAGCAGCAGGCTGAGTGGGGCCGGTGCCCAGGACCCCAGCAGGCAGCAGCGTGCCATTAAAACTCCTGCCCACCCCAGCCTGCTGTTCTCTCTTTTCTCTTCCTCCCTCCCCCCGCCCGCCCGCCGCGTGGCGGCAGGGTGAAGAAGCTTGGTCCTGCTGGCTGCTGCTGCAGGGCAGGCAAGCTCCCCCACCTCTTTCCCCAGCGTGCTGGGTTCCTGCCCTTCCTCCTCTCCTGCCCTGCCTCCGATCAGCTGATGGCCCTTGCAAGGGATGGGGAGAAGTGGAGCCGCAGCGTGCTCGCGGCTCCGGGGAGGAGGCGGAGAAGAAGTGGGGACGGGGCCTTGGGGAAGGCCGTGAGCCACTCTGGGCAGGGAGCTGGGGGTGTGGGCTAGGGTTGTGGGGGTGCTCCCAGCCCTCTGCACCCCCCACATTCCCACTCCCACCCTGAGTACCAAACGGGAGCTCCTGCATGCCCCTCCCCCCCCCACATTACCGCCTGCACCCCTCGCACCAAATGGGAGCTGCCAAGGTAAGCATTCCACACCCAAACCTCCTGCCCCAACCTTGAGCCGCCCTCCCTCATTTTAGCTACTGGCCAGATCCAACCCCCAGCCTGCTCCTTCACCCCCCATCCCTGTGCTCAGTGCACTCCCACCCTCAGCTCAGTGCAGAGAGAGAGAGGAAGAGAATGGACTAGAACCAGGGAGAAGGTAGGTACCCACCCTATGTGGGCAGGGCCAGGATCCCAGACCAGCAGCTAGCTGAGTGGGGCTGGCAGCCGGGACCCTGGCTGGCAGGAGCCGGCGAACACTCAGCCCACTGCTGGTCTGGGGTCCCAGCCACTGGCCCTGCTCAGCCCACTGCCGGTCTGGGGTTCTGGCTGCCGGCCCCTTGCCAGCCACTGTCCCAGCCACAGGCCCCGCTCAGCCTGCTGCCGGCCTAGGTGAACGGAACCCCAGGCTGGCAGTGGGCTGAGCAGGCCGGTGGCGTAAGATCAGCATTTTAATTTAATTTTAAATGAAGCTTCTTAAACATTTTGAAAACCTTGTTTACTTTACGTATGACAATAGTTTCGTTATATGATATATAGACCTATAGAGAGAGACCTTCTAAAAAAACATTAAAATGTATTACCAGCATGCGAAACCTTAAATTAAAGTGAATAAATGAAGACTCGGCACACCACTTCTGAAAGGTTGCCGCCCCCTGGTATAAAGTATAAAGAAGGCCTAAAAGGTTTGTTGGGTTTTTAAGGGACACCAACCTGAAACCTATTAAGCTTCCAAAAATAAGTTAAATAGTGCCATGTACCACACCTACCCCTGAGACGTCCTCAGTTTAGTATTCTCCTTCACTTGCTTGTCCATATGCACATTTGCATCATGCACTTGAGTCCAGAGTATTTAGTCAGCAGTACCTAGACCTCACACGTATGCCCTGAGAGTCCTCATGCTCCACATCGAGGGCATGCAAGGGCAGAACGTACTGCACTCCTCCATTCCTCTTACTCACTTCTGGCTTGAGACTTTACACTATACCTATGCTGCAGCTTAGCCTCAAAAGTCACGCTGCCAAAATCCAGCCTGATTCCTGTCCAGAACATTGAATTCATAGGAGCAGTCTTAAGTTCCGCCAAGTCTGTGGTTTACATCCTGCAGAACAGATTCAACGACCAATTGGCCCTCATCTGTCAGTTGGAACAAAACCCAAATACCATAGCAAGGATCTGTCTGATGGCTACTAGGACATGTATCCTCTGTCACCTTTGTGACACCACATGCCAGACTTCACCTCTGCTGCTGGTAGAAGCTTATCCAACTTACCAACAATCATCATTAGTAATGTATCTTTGTGTGTCCTCTCTAGTTCTGTCCTCCCTGACACACTGGAAAAATCCAGCAAGCATCTGCAAAGGGATTGATTTCCATTCTCTCTCTCTTCCCCCCCTCCCCACCCCACCCCATCACATACCATAGTGACAGATGCTTCACTAAGGGGATGGGAGGTCATATGATATTGCTCAAAGTGTAAGTCCTCTGGATGGTATGGGAAGCAAGGATGCATATTAACCTCAGAGCTTATGCAAAACATCAAGACTTTTCTCAAATTTATCAGAAGACAATCGGTACAGATAAGGACCGACAATACAATTACCATGTTCTGCATCAAAAACCAATGCGGAGCCAAGATGCTGTCAGGTTGTGGACCTGATGCATCAAACATTAGATTGTCCTGTCAGCAGTATACTTAGCAGGCATTTAAAATACATTGGCAGGCAAACTGAGCAGGCACTTCTTCCAGAATCACTACTGGGAGATAAAGAACTCTGTTCTTGGGTCACCTCCAGATAGACTTGTTTGCCACATAAGGTCACAGGAAGTGTTGAATATTTTGTTCTAGGGGAGGCATCAGCCTCGGCTCCTTGGCAAATGCATTCCAGGGTCAGGGACCTTAATATACTCCTACCCTCTGATATTGAGAGTGCTCTGTAAGGGTCAACAGGAAGATTCATACAAGCTGATTGTGATAGCCCTGGCATGGCCATGCCAGTTTGGTTCACAGACCTGCTATACCTGTGAACCTTCCAACCCAAGACCTTACCTCTGCTCCCAGACCTCATATCAGAGAACAAGGGAGAGATCCTACATCCAGAACTGAAATCCTTCCATCTCATAGTGTGGTTCCTGGGTGCATGTTGTCAGTAGAATATGCCTGTTGTTCTCCAGTGAGGAATATCCTTATGAACACCAGGAAGGAGTCTACAAGAAAAACCTACCTGCCAAAACGGACAAGGTTTTCCCACGGGTGCTGTAGAAGGCTGATTGTTCCTCACAATTCTTTGATACCTCAGATCTTAGATTATTTGCTAGAACTAAAGAACAATAATTTGTCACTGAGTTCAGTCAGGGTTCACTTTCCGCTCATCACCCCCCGGCCTGGAAAAACCCTGTATTTTCTCACCTGATTATGATGAAATGTTTAAATGGGTTGATTGACGTATTCCCACCGATCGAGTACCTCATTCCACCATGGGACCCCAATTTTGTAGTTTCATCCTTCATGAGCAGACCATTTGAACCATTTGCTACCTGTTCCTTTTTACGCTTCTGCGAAGATGGCCATCACATCAGCAAGATGGGTAAGTGAGATCCAAGTACTTCCGAGAAGATATCTCAAGGACACATTCCAAGTTCCTGCCAAAAGTGGTTACTGACTTCCACTTGCCAGTATTCTTTTCAAAGCCTCTTGCCTCAAGAGCACAAGCAATGCTACATTCCTTAAATGGCAGGAGGGTATTAGCCTTCTACCTGCATAGGACAAAACCATTCAAATAGCCTTGGAGAATATATGTCTGTTTTGCAAAAAGAATAAAGGGGATCAGCCATATCAACACACAGACCATCAAACTGGATCTCCAACTACCTCAAGACCTGCTATGAAGTAGCCAGAGCAGAGCCACTTGGTTCCTTGGGCTCATTCAACTAGAGCTCAAGCATCATTAGTAGCTTCACTGAAGAGATGTTATTCACATGCACATTCCACATAGCCTCCATCCACTCAACTTTGGTGGTCCTTATCCTTCAGATTCTGCAGCTGAGAAAAAACAGAGGAGCACTGATGCACTCTGCCCTTATATGCCCTTTATGTGGAGCACAGGGACTCTTGGGGTACTGCTCATGTCCACTGCTCCATGTCCATAGTGCAATGTGTATATGGACAGCACATTTCAAAGGATTCCAGGTACTGTAAGATGAGTAAATTTCCCCTATTGCTGTGTGAAGGACCCACATGGAACAGGAATGACAGCCCTCATTCTGAGCTTCTCTGCATGGGCACAACCAAGCACCCACATGGAGCCCCGCTGAAGCCATCAGGACTCTGGTTGCAAGGGACCCCCAGAGCAGAACCACCTGCAGGAGTGTGGCATTAGTAACTGAATAGACAGTGCTGTCGGTGCTCAATTTTTCACCGCTCTAATCTCTGTTACAATCGTGTTACACGTAAAAATAGTACATAAAACATATTCAGATAGGAGTGTGACTTAAGCTGATAGTTTTAAGATTTTTCTCTTTATATTTTCAAAATAAGAAATATGAAGTCTCATATCCTCTGGTTTTTGTGGATAATTTATATGTTGAGTGAGAGATTTCTTATCTTTGACATTGAATTCCGAACAAAGACATCTTTTGAGGAAAAACTGGTGCCACCAAAAACTTTTAAATAGTCTGAATAAAAATCAGGTCCCTTCAGTTAACCAGATTTTGCTTGCCTGGTTTCTTTGACTGCACAGCTACTACGTTAATGACAGCTCTGGACAAGACCTGACGTCTTTTGTTTTTAAAGCAAACTTTGGGAAACTCTTCTGGATTTACTTCAATTTACAAAGCAGAAGAGCACAATCCCTTTTTCTTTTCCTTCTCAGGTCTCCTCCTCAAAGTGGTGTAGATGTTCAGTGTGACCTAGAGCTGTTTTTATACAAACATCACTTCAGTTCACAAATTCTCATTACTCTCTTTCCCCCTCTTTTCATGATGCATGACTTGAGAGAAAAATCAAAAACCAATCTTTTCAGAATTCATTAAATGGAAAACAATTCGGGGTCATGGTGGCTTTTTTAAAGGCCATTTTTCAATGAAAACTTTTGTTTGAAAAATGTGGACCAGCTCTAAGCATGACTGATTTAAGTCAGAATCTTAGCTTTCATATGTTCTGATTTGTATATGTATCCTTGATGTCTCACTTGTGTTTCCATTTATTATGTACTGTGTTGTCCGTGGGGATGACTGAGAGATCAGTGATGGCAAAGGTGTATAATTGTCTAAGAACCCTTATGTTTTCAGATCTAATAGGATTGTACAAAAGTCCAAGTTGGATGTAGGGGGCAAGGTGGCTCTGGGGATTCATAGTGTCAAGTACTCTGCCAACTTAAGATCTTAAAATCTTAAAATCAACTTACACCTTCAGGACAGAGACTTGATTTTAACTGTTAATAGCTAGGAACAGCAGCTGGAATTGAGCACTGTTGTTGCTTCAACTATCTTTTTTGTTTGATGTGCATTTATAGTAGGTGACATCCACTTATCAGTATGTTGATCATTATGAAATAGCATATGCCAGCTGCAGCATAAGATTTACCAGAGTTGCGGGGGTGGGACCTACCGCGGGCAGGGGATTGTCTAGGATGACTTTTCAAGATTTTTCTGTCCCTGACTCTCAAGAGTTTGTCATGGGTAGAAGTGAATTTTAACTAGAAACTATTTTGTAGGTAACACTCAACTGGCACTGCAGATCATCAAAAGAAACCAGCTTCTCCCTTCAGTGAAAACACACACTGATATGCGAAAGAAGCCAATATTTCAGCCAGTCCACCCTATCCAGCCCATTCAGATGCCAGCTTTCACCACTGTGCAAAGGAAGTGAAGTCTTGCTATAACCTGACAGGCCCTAAGGAAGAGGGCTTGTGAGTTTGTATATTTTTTAAACTGTCTCTTAGCCACCTGAATACCAGGCATATTGGAGTGTGCTGGCTTGTGTACATTTTTAATAAAAAAAAAAAACAAAAAACATTTCAATGAAAAAATCATGTCTGAAGATGTTTGTAAAAGGCATTTAGTGTGGAACATTTACATTTTAATTACTAACAGGCCTGATAGCCACCATCTATGCTGTTAATCGTTTTAACTCACACTCTTTGCAGTAGTCATTAGTTTTGATTCTGCTTTTTTCATACAGAGCAGTTTCTGTTTGCATCACTGCTCACTTCTATTAATTGTCAGTACAGACAATCAGACAGCGCAGCTGCCTCTTTTTGTTAACGGAGAGCCTCTGCCCAAGCTCTCTACTCTTCAGGCTTCTTAGGTACCAGGGACAAACCACCATCATCAGATCTGTACAAAAAGTAAGTCATCTGCCAACCTGAGACCATTGTGATCATCTAGTCTGGCCTGTGCTAACCAGGATGCCATAGAAACAATAGTATTGTAGCTACTATATCAGAGACCCCTTTTCTCTGCTGTTTTTGCTATGTCACCTTGAGACATTTACTGGATTCTCTACCTGCAGACAGCTACTGTCTGCAAGTTTCTGTTTTACAAGAAGAGATTTAACTGTTATAGGTGACTTTCCTCAGCTGTCTCCAATCTTAAAGACCTTGTATAGCTGGGCCTATGGTTTTATTTCCTTAAAGCTACTCCCTGTATAGATTCTGCCATGTACGATAACACTTCTTAAAAAAAGGTTTTAGTCCATAGATAAGCCTGATTTATTATCTTGAAAGGTATAGAGTGGATTGATGATGATGGTACCTATCGGAGCATCAGAATTGTGAACTGCGGGAGCCTTGGGTTTGTTCTGTGTCCTCCCAGTAAATACAGCCCATCACTGCTAAACTGCATGGTGGGATGAATGGAAGATAGGCAGAGACTAAACACCTCTTCACTTGTGCCTTAAACTAGGAGAGGAGCCCTGGGTGTTAGTGCATTGGGCTACCTAAGCTCCCGTGCACATGCTACTTTGCTACACGCAATGCTTCGTACTTCTAAAGCCTGCTTGTACGCAGTGGTGTGTCTCCCATGTCTTGCAGCCTGACCCCATTCTAGTCTGAGCTAACTTGCCAATTTTAGGGTTGCGTTAGCTTGGTGTTGAGTCAATTGATGTAAAGTTAGCTTGGAATGTTTTAAATAGTAAAGATATATCAATAGCTATTAATACATTTATGTAGACAAATGTCTGAAACACAACAAGCTGCTTTATACATATGAGGCAGAAACCTCAGACTGGCTAAGTCTCTTAGCTCCGGCCAGAAGAACTTTTACAGGAAGGTTGGACAAATGCTCACCATGAGAATAGACAAGTGTCAGACTAAGGGCTTGTCTACACTGGCACTTTAAAGCGCTGCAATTTTCTCGCTCAGGGGTGTGAAAAAACACCCCCCTGAGCACAAGACGTTTCAGTGGTGTAAAGTGCCAGTGTAGACAGTGCACCAGCGCTGGTGGCTACGTCTCTTGTTCAGGTGGGGTTGGGTTTATTTTTTTGGTTTTGTTTTTAAGAGCGCTGGGTCCTTGCTGCTTGTATTTAACTCCAGCAGTGGGGAAACATTGGCAAGCCACCGCTGCACAAGTCAGGTTAAAGCTCTGCCACGGCTATATGAATAATCCATATGAAAATGGCTAAACAGTGTGCGTCAGTGCCTTGAGAGCAATCCGTTCCTCTTCTACATAGTTATAGCCCTGCAGGCTTGGTAGGTTTGCAGTGCAAACTATATGCATCTCAGTTTCCTTCATAACACAAAAAGAACAGGAGGACTTGTGGCACCTTAGAGACTAACCAATTTATTTGAGCATAAGCTTTTGTGAGCTACAGCTCACTTCATCGGATGCATACTGTGGACTATCAACTTCATAACACAGCCTCCCCTGAGTCCTACTACTGCCCAGTGGGGGTTGTGTCTCCTTCTCCATGAATCTCTTTTTACTGCGTAGGAGCATGCATACACCCGTGTACAATGCAGGCATTCTAGTAACCAGTAAGTGTTCTTACAGGGCTTTGGTTCCTCTGAATTAGGCATAGGTGCCCTCCTCCCCTCTTTTATTTAAGAGCCAGTAAAACAGGCTCTAGTGTTGGAATTTAAACCTCATTTCTCCACTGTCCTTGTGAGTATAAGACCATCAGTGTACCACACAGAGCAGCTTCAGCACTTAAAGAGCTGATGAGGCTGCAGCACCCTGTGAGCATTTCAACTAACTTTTTTGGAGGGTCAGGGGGGTAGGGTGTGAACTCACGCTTGGATTAATTCAAAGGAGTAGCCTGCAAATTTCACTTTCCAGGTGGGTGGTTGTGTTACTGTTTATGGGATCTCGCAGGTACATCTGGTACAAATACGCTTAGGCAGAGCTAAACCTTGTGATTTTACTAGCACTAATGTTTGTAGAAAGTAAAATGCAAAACAATTGCTGCACATATGTGCAAAAGCATTGCTCTAAAATAAAAACACTTGTCCAATCTTTACAGCAATCACTCAGCTCTATCAACAAGCCCCAAGCAGTTACTTCAGAAGCTGCCTGAAGCCAGCATGACCCCTATCAAAACTTAGCAAGTGCTCATCTTGATGAGTACAGTCAATGCTAAAAGGCCATAATCTAGCTGGGTCATTAGTGTCCAAGTCCACCTGGAATTTACTAGCCTACATCCTTATAGTCACTAGAATGGGAGTGGGTAGTAGGTGATCAAGACATTAGCTTGCATAGTAGTCACTTGAGCCAAGAATGTACCATAATTCAAAAGGGACTGTGTGTGCGTGTTTGCCAACCAACTCTGAATATCTGCAATATGAACATTTTGGAAGGGTTAAGATAATCACCATTAGGGGGATAGATCACCCTCATTTGCTTACTGTGGGATCTTTCTCTTTCTCTTACTGGCTGTTGTCAGACTGAAGTAGTCAGACCTTTGGTCTCAGGCAGTTTGGCCATTCCTGTGCAGTAATGAGCTGTGGGTCGGTTCAGCTGCATTTCTTCTGTACCACATAGTTGTCCATACCTGTGCATTTTTTTCTAGCCACCGGAAAGTATGCTCATAGGAATGCTGCCTCTGAGTGGCTGCAGGCCAGTGCTGTCAACACAGTGATGCAAATGAGCTCTGAGCACAGGAAAGTATGTCAGTATGCCAAATCACCTAAGCAGTGGCCAGCATCCCCTGTAGGAGGAACAGTAGCAGGCTGGCTTGCTCTAGAGGGGCTATTAGGCCAGTCCCTTTCCGCACTCATGGAAATGGTTAGTCTTGCTTGTTGCAGAGGCTAATTTAAACATTGATGTGAACACAACAGTGAGAATTGTGCATGAATGGTCATTAGCATGGAATAGGTCCTTGCTGCTTGTATTTAACTCCAGCAGTGGGGAAACATTGGCAAGCCCGTTAACTTAGCACTTGGTGAAAATGGAAAGCTTATAGGCCATGATACCAAGCCCTGGAGAAGTATTTGATTAATAGGGAAGCCTTCAAATGAAATGATGGGCCAGGACTGTGAATGCCCAGGAGCTGGTGCCAAAGTCACAACTCTGTTTTTGCTTAGACAGCAAATTAGCTTCTCTACCATCTCACTCCCGGGCTTTTGAAGTCAAAGCTGCCCAGGTAATATTTCAATGTGACAACATGGAAAGATGCATTAATGTTGTTTCAGGATCAGTTGTCTGCAAAGTTTATGTCCCCCTCTCCTATATACTTTAACTTCAGCACTCAGCCTGAAGTATTCTGAAATATGTTTGAAAGGTGACCTCTGCTTATTTCTATAAAAGGGGTTAGTCATATCACAGCACATTGACTGATTCAATATAAAAAGGTTGAAAGATGCTTTCTGTGTGGTCTCCTCCTGAAGAAAGGGTTTTCCCTCCCCCTCCTAGGAATGTGGAGTATTCACATGCAGAAATGCTAATGTATCGTTTCAGCATTTCTCAGCTCCACGAGAAGACATGCAACATTACGCTCACCGGTTTGCAAAAGGATGCAGTTGTTGTTCCCCAGATACCACCTATCTAATCACACTTGAGCGGAACTATTCATTCTTAACTCTCCCTTGAATCAGAATGCTCTTCTGGCCCAAGAGAGGCTGAATGCTAATGTAGGCTTGTAGTTTGAACCAGAGACGCCTCAGTATTTTCCTGCAGCAGAAACGCTTTCAGAAATTGGCTGTATATTTAAAAAAAAAAAACCAAAACCAACTCCTAATGAACTAATGCCTGAGCTCAGCTCTGAAATATTTACTAGGGCTGTGGGTTAATTCCTGTTAACTCAAAAAAATAAATTGCGATTAAAAAACAAATCATGATTAATGGCCGTTTTAATCACACTGTTAAGTGAGAGAATACCACTGGAAATGTGTTCAGTATTGTGGATTTTTTGTTACATTTTCATATCTCTTGTATTCTGTGTTGTAATTGAAATCAAAGTGTAGATTTTGATGACAGTGCAAATATTGTAAAGAAAAAGTGAATGAGGTGAATTGAAAAATACAAGTACCATAGTGCAGCAGTCTTTGTCCTGAAAGTGCAACTTACAACTGTAGATTTTTTTTTTTTTTTTTTTGGCTACAGAATGGCACTCAAAACCAAAACAATGTAAAACTTCAGAGTCAACAAGTCCACTCAGCCGATCACTAAGACAAACAAGTTTGTTTACATCTACAGGAGATAATGCTGTCCTCTTGTTATTTACAATGTCCCCAGAAAGGGAGAACATGCATTTTGCATGGCACTTTTGTAGCCGGCATTGCAAACGTGCCAGATATGCTAAACATCCGTATGCCCCTTCATGCTTCAGCCACCATTCCAGAGGACATGCTTCCATACTGATGCTGCTCATTAAAAAAAATAATGCATTAATTAAATTTGTGAAAACTCCTTAGGGGAGAATTAAATGTCCTCTGCTCTGTTTTACCCGTCTTCTGCCATATATTTCATGTTAGGACAGTCTCAGCTGATGACCCAGCACATGTTTTTCATTTTAAGAAAACTTTCACTGCAGATTTGACAAAATGCAAAGCAGGTACCAATGTAAGATTTCTAAAGATAGCTACAGCACTTGATGCAAGATTTAAGAATCTGAAGTGCATTCCAAAATCTGAAGGGACGAGGTGTGGCGCATGCTTTCAGAAGTCTTAAAAGACCAACATTGTGATGTGGAAATGACAGACTCCAAACCACCAAAAAAGAAAATCAACCTTCTGCTGGTGGCATCTGACTCAGATAATGAAAATGAACATGTGTCGGTCTGCACTGCTTTGGATGGTTTTCGAGCAGAACCCGTCATCAGCATGGACGCATGTCCTCTGCAATGGTGGTTGAAGCTTGAAAGGACATATGAATCTTTAGTGCATCTGGCACAAATATTTTGCAATGCCAGCTACAACAGTGCCATGCGAACGCCTGTTCTCACTTTCAGGTGACAGTGTAAACAGGAAGTGGGCAGCATTATCTCCTGAAAATATAAACAAACTTCTTTGTCTGTGTGATTGGCTGAACAAGGAGGAGGACTGAGTGGACTTGTAGGCTCTAAAGTTTTACATTTTTATTTTTGAATGCAGGTTTTTTGTACATAATTCTATATGTGCAAGTTCAACTTTCATGATAGATTGCACTACAGTACTTAGTTTTTCAATTCATCTAATACATTTTTCTTTTTACAGTGCAAACACTTGTAATCAAAAATAAAGTGAGCACTTTACACTTTGTATTCTGTGTTGTAATTGAAATCAATATATTTGAAAACATAGAAAACATCTAATGGTATTAGTGATTAATCACGATTAATTTTTTTAATCACTTGACAGCTCTAATATTTACACACATCCATTTTATAATTTTTTCCTAGCTTTACCATAACACTGACTGGTTAGCCAGTTCCAGAAAGCTGAAGATGTCCTGTTCCTCCTTAATACTGAGATGATTATCTCATGAGCAGTATCCTTCCTCTCTAGTTTTACTTCCCAACACGTACTTTCCCCTCATTATTTAGTCTCTTTTCCAAAGTGTGTAAGTGCTTCAAGAGGCAGGCAGACAAGGAGGCTGCTGGGTGCCTTGGTCCAGCTAAAGCTCTGAAAGAATTTGGTAAGAGGATTTAATTTAACCAATTTAATAAATGGGTATTTGTAAGATTCAGTAGCAAATGCTCCAGGATTCAAGACCAAGAATGGGATGTGGGGATATCAATCACACAGATCCTATAACCAACAAAGTTGTCACGCAGTAAGGGCTTGATCCTGCTCCCATTCAAGTCAGTGGAGCAGGATTCAATCTTATCACTTCCCTAACAGCAGTGAATACATGCACTAAAGAAAGGAAGCAAGTCTTTTGCCTCATCCAGCAAGCTACTCTGAAATGATCACTCCATCCCATTGCAGACCCCTGCTGGTGAAGGCCTTCTGCTTGGGTTTTGCCCTCATGTGGGGGAACAGACAGTGATTTCAAATCAATGTACCTCAAGTGCTATGATGGCACAGAGGCCTTCCAGCATTTCAGCTCCAGCAATATCTGGTGTAGACAGAGCTACAGTTGGCCACCAGTGTTTTTACTGTCCCATCACCTACCAGATATCTCACAGAAGTCAAAGCCACAGGGTCTTTAAAACAGCAGTGGCCATTGGCATTCTGCTCTGAACTAGTCCTTCCATAGTTGCTAACAGTAGTGCAACTAAACTGGTGGTAGCAGCCGTGGGAAGTTTTTCACAGAAGTGCCTAGAATAGACAAGGCCTTAAAGCATTAACTAATATAGTGTCACTAACAAACTAGTCACTCAGAGCTTGAGGCTCAGTCGCTAGCTAGTGTATCTCAGACCGCTAGTATCCACTCAAGTGCTTGAGCCCCTCACCGTTTCTAGTTTACTGTGAAAGCAGTGGTCTGAGTCATTGTGGGTTGCAGTCCAAGGAAAGAATTGCTGCCCTGAGGGGTCCAAGTCAAGAAAAGTCAACTTCAGAATATTTGAGGGAAGGTGGGAATTTTCAGATGTGCTCTTGAATTACTTCAATACTAGTCCCCCTGAAAGTCAAAGGGGAAAAACAGAAAATATCACAATGCCCCTATATAAATCCATGGTACGCCCACTGTGATGTTCTGTACCTCGGGAGAACACCCTACACCCCCATAGTCATCCTTATGATTGTGTGGTATCCAATGCAAAGTTTGTCATGTCAGGTGTCTTCGGAAGGCTCATGATGCACTGAGCATTGTTATTCTAGTAATGTTATAGGTTGTAATTTCAAGTATATAGTTATGAGGCTGAAAACATGTCCTCATGGCTTAAAACAAGCCCAGGCAAAAACTCTCCAAGAGCAGAGAGGCAGTTCACACCTCATCAGGGCATGTATTGGACAAACCCAGCCCAGCCTCACCGGAACAAAAGACACTGGCCTAGGCAGCATAAAAGGATCTGTTGAACTCTTGAGTGAGTCATTGCCCTTCCTTTGGTCAGTTTGGGACTGCGATGAGGTAATGCTCACCTGACTCTGCAAGGGGGTGGGGGGCAAAGCCAAGAGGGAAGAAAGGGCATAATAAAAGGGTGAGACATTTGCCATGCTCTTCCTCTCTTCCAGCTCCATCTACAGACATCAACACGAAGTGACTGAAACGCTGATCAAAGGGGAGAACCTGGCTGAAGGGCAACCAGCCAGCCTGTGGTGAGAAGCATCTAAGTTTGTAAGGGCACTGAAAGTGTTAAGATCAGCTTAGAATGTGTATTGCTTTTATTTCATTTGACCAAATCTGACTTGTTATGCTTTGACTTATAATCACTTAAAATCTTTGTAGTTAATACATTTGTTTATTCTACCTGAAGCAGTGTGTTTGGTTTGAAGCATGTCAGAGACTCCCCTTGGGATAACAAGCCTGATACATATCAATTTCTTTGTTAAATTGACAAACTCATATAAGCTTGTAGCGTCCAGAGAGCACAACTGGACACTGTAAGATGGAGGTTCCTAGGGTTGTGTCTGGGACTGGAGATATTGGCTAGTGTCATTCGGTTGCACAATTCAAGGAGCAGTTTACATGCCAGAGGCTGTGGCGTGAACAGCTCAGGAGTGGGGTTCTCACAGTAGAGCAGGGTAAGGCTGGCTGCCAGAGTCAAGGATTGGAGTGACCTAGCAGATCTCCCATCCAGAAAACACCAGGGGAATGTCAAACCCACATTTTGAATACTGTGTGCGGATCTGGTCACCCTGTTTCTAAAAGGATGATAGAATTGGAAAAAGTAAAGAGAAGGCCAACAAAAATGATGAGGTGTATGGAACAGCTTCCATCTGAGGAGAGATTAAAAAGACTGGGATTGTACAGCTTGGAAAAGATACGACGAAGGGGGGATACAATAAGAGGGCTATACAATCATGAATGATTTGAAGAAAGTGAATAAAGAAGTGTTCTTTACTCCTTCACATAACACAAGAACCAGGTGTCACCCAATGAAATTAATTTGCAGCAGGTTTAAAAACAAATATAAGGAAGTACTTCTTCCCATAACGCAGTCAATCTGTGGAACTCATTACTAGGGGATTTTATGAAGGCAAGAGTATAACTCTTTACAAAGGGAGAGTATAACTGAGTTCAAAAGAGAATTAGGTAAGTTCAAGAAGGATAGGTCCATCAATGGCTATTTGCCCAGATGGTCAGGGACACAACCCCATGCTCTAGGTGTCCCTAATCCTCTGACTACCAGAAACTGGGACTGGCTGAAATGATCACTCCTGGATCATCCAATATTTGCCCTGTTCAGTTGATTCCCTCTGAAGCATTGGGTACCGACCACTGTCAGAAGACAGGATACCGGGCTAGATGGACCTTTGGTCTGACCCAGTATGGCTGTTCTTTTGTTCTTATGCAGTAACTTCCAATGTTCCCTCTTAATTTTTTACATCCGTGTGTGGAATGAATTTTGTTATGTGCGCCAATATGGAGGTGATGTGGGGTGGATCAAAGGGGTTTGGAGTGTGGGAGGGGGCTCAGAGCTGGGGCAAAGGGTTGCGGTGTGGCGAGTGAGGGCTCAGAGCTGGGGGTGAGGGCTCTGGGATGGGGCCGGGGATGAGAGGTTTGGGGTGAAGGCTGCCAGGGGGCTTTGGCGGGGAGAGAAGACTGCAGCAGCCCGGAGCCAGGGGAGAGGCATCTTTCCTGGGTCGCAGCAGTTCCTTGGCCAGGGGAGAGGCACCTCTCCCTGCCTGCGTGGCCCTTAATAGTCTGCTGTGTGGCTGCACAGCTTAGAGGGAACTTGGATAACTTCTGTTTACATCACCCTGGAAGCTCTAGAATTCACCCCCCATACACCATGCATTCTCTCACCCACTTAATTCTCTCATCTCCAAGTCTACTGAAGACCCCTCCCCCCATAGTTTCTTTCAACATTTGTCCAAAGCCGTGTGGGCTAAAGAGGACTGCTGCCTGCATGACCAATCATTATGCAATCTTGAAGCTAAACTGTGCTGCCTGGCACTTGTGCCCGCCAAAGGATCCCCAATGTACTTCACAAACAGCACATTTAGCACCCCGAGAGGTAAAGGAGTTATCACCCACATTTTACTGATGAAGAAATGAAGGCACCAAAATGAATCGACGTGCCGAAGGCTACACTGGAACTCTGGAAGAACTGAGAATATATTTTGACACAAGGTCTCATATTTCCTACTCTTTATTCCTCTGGTGTTTCAGAGCCCAACTTACACATCCTCAATTTTTGTTTTAGAAACTTTATCGTTTACAGAGAACCAGTTTTACTTTCTCCAAGATGTGCTTTGTCCTTTCTTCCAGGATGCAACAGAAAGATTTTTGCTTAAATGGATAACACACATAGACAAGAGACCCAAGTTTGCCATGAAAAACTCACATTTATTTGATTAAACAAAAATAAAATAAACTGCATAGGAACATTTTAAAGTCCAGAGAGACACTGCCTTTGTTTTAAGGCTGCCAGTAGCTGATATATCATCTCCTTGCTACATCCTTCAGCCTTCTCTATGGACCACAAAGATACATTCAGAAGCCTCCATTAACACAAGAGTTCTCTAACATTGTTAGTTTGTTCTACGTAACAGTTTGCCCATAACCTGTCATGCTTTCTTCTTTGCAGTACGTAACATTTTAAGTTACAAAGTCCAGCAATTTTTGTCTAAATAGACAAGTGAACCCTTTTTTGGATGGTGGGGGTTGTGCTAATGGAAGGGTTTTTTTGACCTGACCTGTTCCATTAACAGTTTTATATGCTCTGTTTTTAATGAGCTGCTCAGAGCAAAGTCTGTCCCACTGAGAATTTTTTATTATTCGGAAAACAGCATGATCAATCAGTAAAATAGAAAAGCAGAGTGAAGCAGAACAGGAAACTACCAGAGCAACTGGCTCAAGAAGCACAACTTCCAAGAACTGACAGAATCATTCTCGATGCTCATGGCATTACTGTGCTGAACTATATCAAGATGACAGTACTTCTAATTCAGTAATTACGTTTTATAAGATGGGTTTGTATCTACAGTAAATCAAGCGAGGACTTAAACTGTCTACAGATTTTTGTTAGACTGGTCTTAATTGGACAAAGCTTCCATTTGTTTTTGAGGTTTCCAATTTCTGTGAATCTATGCTTCAACAAAGGACCAAATTAAATGGTATGTAGGGGCCCTCACTCTTTTTACTTAAAATGTATCAACCACCAACCAAGATAGGCATGACAAGTAATGCACAATAGAAACAATAGTCACATACAGTAAGAACCCTCCCCTCCCCCCACCAATTCGGGTGACTAAACACACCTTACAAACTAGTTTAAAACTTGTTAGTCATTTTAGGAGGAAAAAAAAAGCAAAACTCAGAAACAGGACATCTCTTCCTCCGAAGGAAACTACTACATAGACTGAGAAATATTCCACAAACCTATAAAGGAGTTTACTGGTTTGGTAGTTTAAAGAAAGGTATCTACTCTACTTCGCTACATAGACACATAACATTCAGTCAGTAAGGCTCTGTAAAAAGAGCTTTAAAACAAAAATATCTACCTGAGTTGTAAGCTGATACAATCATTAAGAGAAGGTCTAAGACCATGCAGGTACACAAATCTTTTTTAGAACCATTATTGGTTAAACCATGATGGAAAAAGATGCCAAACTGGCTTGTTAACCCGTAAGATCACTTAAAAAGACATCAAGGTACATTTTCCACCATAACATTTACCAAACCCAACACAGCATATAACCATTAGTGGTTTTCTGTACCCACTCTGCCAACTTTTGTCACTCAACAATGACTAGGGGAGAAAAACAAGAGTTTTTAATACAGTAATCTGATAATGTGCTTCTCTAAACTTTACATGTAAAATAATGGGCCTGTTGAATGCCACTATTAAAGTCAAATAAAAACCCAACACAAGGGCTGCCTCTGGTAAGAACATTCAGTCTGAACTGCCCTCCAGGAACTTGGTTGCACTGTCATGGTGGAAAACATCCTGTTGCATCAAGAAAACTATATATACAATCACCAAGTCAAAAAATCAATCTCATTCCCTTCAAGCATTTGGTATAGCATTGCGTTTAAAGAAATTATACCCTTAGAGTCTTTTCTGACAGGATACATTTGTAGGCATGCAAAAATAGATAAAATATTTTTCTCTTGTAGAGAGAAGACCTAAAGGTCTTAAGGACATAAGAACTCTGCAAATAAAGACACAAAGCATGTCATGTCAACCAGTACGTGTCATAATACTGAAAAAAAATCAGTTTCCCTTTGCATAATTTCTAGTGAAGACGAGTCACACTTACAGGAGGATGATTAGAATTAGATTTGCCTGAGTGTACGAATATTTGGTTTTATTTACAGTTCTTTAGCAAGGGCAGCCTAATATTTCCACAAGGAGGCAAAAACAACAAAAAAACAGCCACTTGTACACATCTAATATTTCCACTTAAACAAAAATGCATCTCCTACAGGCAGGATGTACCCTTCCCCTGCACGCAGACTAACCCTTTCTTCTGAGACCTATCTGATACTAAATTGAGGTAGATGCTTTACTTCTCCATGGTGAAGTAGAACTTTAAGAAACAAAAACAGTTGGGTCTCTATTTGTGCATTCTGTACCACAGCAAACTGGGTTCCACTGATCTCCAAAGGACTCAAGGACCTGAGGTACAATATTTGTCTAACGCAAGTACCAGTGTTTAATTTTTTAGACAGCTCCAAACTGTTTGTCTAAACATCTCTATTTTTATTTATTTTCTTAAATACCCTATTACCTTTTGGCACCATTTGGATTCACTCCTTTAACAAATAAAAATAAAAACACTTTGGCACATGTTTTTAAAAACCAGAACTGAACATAGAAATTTTATGATCTTCAAAAGAAATAAAACGTATGGCTGGATCAAGCCTAAAGACTGCTCTGGAAATAAATTAATTTGGCTTAACTATAACTAAACAGACTGAGTCGATCGCCAGCAATTCCCAATGGAACGCCACAACGAAGTGCCTTCTTCTGTTTCCAACTTGATTATTTTTGGCCCTCATATACACTAAATTTTAGGTTTTTCCCTCTTTATGGTATGCACTTGTGGGCTTCCCCATATAAGTTATACTTAAAGGGTACAAATGAAAGGAGTGACTTACCGGAGGGTACTGCATCATCTAACATCATGGCTGCCTCATAAGCCCTCAACCAGGACATCACTGAAACTCTCACTAAAACAGTTCTGAAATAACAGGACTGCTTCATATGGCTGAATTAGGAGATTATGAGCGTTAACGGATAACATTTCACAAAGCAAAAATTTACTGACAGCCAACATTGGTTTAACCTGGCACAGTTAAATTCCTTTGGGAGCATTCAGAGCACAAGTCTGTAGATCCAAATCTGTTATTCTTCTCCAAAGCTAGAGCCCGGGGGGTGGGAAGGGGTGAAAAGATAAACCAACCTTCTCCTTCCCCTAATCCACTTCTACCAATTCAGGAGATTATACTGAACAGTTTAAGAAAATGCAGGGGTTTGTAACCCAGCGTCAAACCTTTGCTTACCTTTCCTACACTCCTCTCCTGTATGTCTATTCGCCTATTTTCTACATGTATCAGGACACTGGAGGCATTATCCAACAATTGTCCATGAACATACATAGAACAAACGCTGAGCCAGATTTGAAATCCTACCAATTATATACCAAATAAACAAGCCCCTATGGGACATATGATGTTGGCATTAAACTTTTCCCTATAATATTACACTACTTACTCTCATCGTATTATAAGCACTTCATTTTATAAGCTACACTAATATTTTTCAATGAGAACAAGTGTGCTTAGCACTATCTATTACAGTAACAGTATAGGAAATCGTTTGGGTAGCTATACAGCCGTTTTTTAAAAACAAAAGCCTCCCAACATGTGATGTGAAACACTTCAAAGTCAAATAGTCTTGTTTGTGCTGTAAGCAGATCCAGTGAATTAAGTAAACAGCAACTGTAAAGAAAGACATTGTGCCTCCCCCAAATAAAGACAGGCTTGTGGCCTTCTCCAGTCTTGTGCAGCAACATATGACATAGTGACGGTCAATGGAAATTCCACCAGCCTTCACATCTCTATGCAATATAGGGATGGAGACAGACAAGAAGAATTTTGTTGCAATTCAACTCAAAGCATGTCAGGAGCCCCAAAACACTTTATATTTAAAAAAATAAAATAATAAAAAAAAAAGCCTGGGGGCTGGGGTGGCCACACAGGGAGAACAGAAAATACAAAAGGTCACCATCAGTAAGCATTAAGCATAATAGCTTTTCTGGCATAATCCAGCAGTGACAACCACAAAGGTCAAGGTAAAAAGGCCAAGCATTTTTAGTAAAACAGAGGTGAAATGGAAGTATTCTGCAAATTGTCAAATTAAAGCTTTCAACCGGTTATCTTTGGTATCTAGGTCTTTGAGTCTAATTTGTTTTCACAGCCAAGTTAAAAATAATTCTCTCAGCAAAAAACACAGAACAAACAAACAAAAACAAAAACAGTATCAGCTTCCACAGGCTACCACAAAAGGAAGGAAAGTGGGTTGTGAAAGCTAAAAGGGGTAATTTGCTTTCCCTTACACACAAATTCTGAAGAGTCATATACAGGTTTAATGACAAATCTCTCTAAAAGATTATCTTGGATTTTTTTTTAACACTATCCCTAAAATTAAACCCAGTTTATGCCCATTGCTGAGCATTTGCTTCATGAGGTGTTAGCTGAAAATAGCACAGTTACGTTATCCTGTATAATTTAGGGTTGTTGGTTTTTTTTTTCGGTTTTAAAAGGGTTCTTGTGATCTCACTGACTCCCTCTTCATTGTCCACCTCTTAAAATCCTCACCTTCCTACGTGGCTGCTGTCATAAGTCTGGACAAATTATTAGGATTTCTAAAAACAGGAAATTAATTTCTTGGAGATGTTATGGTAATACAGAAAGCAGTGGAAGCAAGTGAAAGTGCACCTTGAAATTTCTTATTAATGTGGAAAGTCCTTCAATATTTCAGGTTGCTTGTGTATGTGGTGGCTGGTAGAAGAGATGAACCCTTTCTTCTTCAGGCTTTTAGTTAATAACCTTGCTTCTCTTTCAGGGCTCTTCTCTTGCTGGAATTGATAACACTAATCTTACACCACTACAGAGGAAAAAAAACCTAATTGATGCATGAACTCTTCAATTCTGCACAATGCAAAATCTCTCCATCCCCCATATTAGCCTTTATGGTTTGCCAATAACAGTCCCATCCAGAAGGCAAGACAATTTCTCAAGAGTCCATGTCAACATCAATATCTAACATATTAAGATGCAAGCTATTGAAATGTGGACTGTAATCCACTAGGGAATAAAATTCACGTGGCTTGGTAACCAAAGCCCCTCCTCAAGATCTCAGCTTCTCAGAAAAACAAGAAATTCCTATCCCCATTGGAGCTAAATTTTGCAGTTTATGGAGTTTAAAGAATCTGACTAATCTAGTTTTTAGACACTGTCCCCATTTTAAATGCAGTTTTTCGGTGATGCCAAGGAATGATGATGCAGAGCTTTATATGGCTCCATTTTTCCCTATGTTGGTTACCTTTCACCAGGTGCCATTAAGAATGCCTGTACATTAAAAAATGTTCTTCGATCCTTTCAATCCAACTTTTTTTTTTTTTTTTTTTTTTTTATATAAAGGGGAGGGATGAGGGAAAAAGAAAACAAAAAGTTCAGCTGATGTCACTGACTGGTTTTGTGATCTGATTTTTTAAAAAATGTGGACTTCTCTGAAATGCACCCTGAATTTCCAAAGTTGTGCTTTATGTTTATTTTTGGGAAAATTTACTTTGTCCTGACAAACCTATTAATCTTTACTCCTCTAACTAAAGCCTTTATGGGAACAACAAAACGAAACAAAAAAAACCCCACAGACATTTCACATGAAACAAATTTTAACTCCAAGGTTCAATCTTCCGTGTTTTGATGCAACAGGCATCGATACACATAACAGTGACATACATATGATGGAAGGAAGAATGGAACCTTGTTTTTAAAATGTGGCTAATAATCAGACAAAGGGCTATAAAGAAATTATAGTACAGAGAACACATTACAGAAAGTCCTGCTTTTTTCATTAAACTTTTTATGACAACTACATGAAGTCACCAAAAATGATTTTTTTCCCCAAGAAATTTGTGCATTTTCACAGGGGCTTCACTTTGTGCTGTAGGATTACTGCACTTTTCAAAAACACATATGCAAAAAAGCAAACTTGCTTTTCCTGACTAGCGAACCTCACCCACTTCCACAAAAAGATCAAAGTCTTCTGGGAACAAGACACTATGTTGAACAATAAATCAAACACACTGAGGTATAAAATGGAGAACAGGAAAAAGTTCTCTGCTGCAGCAGCATTTAAAAAAAAACAAAAACAAAACAAAAAACCCCCCACAACCCCCCCCCACAAAACCACAGTATGATCAAGAACACAAATCCTCTACAAATATCTAATGCTACTGATTTCCCCCCCCCCCATTAAAAAAAATTAGAGTGCGCCTTTTTGGCTTAGTCTACAGAATTCATCATGCACCCACCTCATGTGTTCAGCAACACATGTTGGTGCATGATGCCCCATGTGGGGAAGAGGTAAAACTTACTGCGGGGGGGTGGGGGTGGGGGAGAAGAGAGGAGAACAAAAGATAATGAGGTAGATAGAATTTATAACTTCACAGGATCACTCCCTGCAGAAAGGATAAGTACATTCATCTGTAAAAAATTAAAGATGAGGTAGGTTTGAATTAACGTTGTATTTTTTCGTTCTCTTAAAAAGAATTTCCCTGAGACAGTTTCTTCCTAATTCAGATAGCACAGATTAGAAGATAAGAATTCGATTGTTTCCGAAGTCAACCACAACAATCATGCCATCAGGGGTGACAGCTATACCTGAAGGTCGGTCCATCTGACCAAAGCCACTTCCCTGAGTGCCAAATTTGCATAAAAAACTACCATTTGACTCAAATATCTGCACTCGGTGGTTCCTGGAATCAGCCACAATGATGCGCCCCTCTTGATCCACAGCCACGCCTTGTGGGCGCAGGAACTGGCCGTTGCTGGTGCCTTCTGACCCAAGGAAGCGTGCCGACTGGCAATCTGGATGGATGACCAGGAGGCGATGGTTGTTGAAATCGGTCACTACCAGATGGCCTTCATGATTGAAAGTCACACCCCTTGGAGAATCAAAGTGCTTCCAGAGTGCCCCTTCGAAGCCATATTTATTCAGAAACACACCATCAGGTCCAAACAGTTGAATCCTATGGTTCCTCGTGTCAGAGACCAGGATTTTGCCCTCGGTGTTGACTGCCACGTCCCACGGGTAATTGAATTGCCCATTCTTGGTTCCCTTTTCCCCGAATTTCAGAATGAACTGCCCATCAAATGTAAAGATCTGGATGCGATGATTATCCTTGTCAGCCACAACAATCCTACGCGAGCTATCACAGGCAACACCAGCAGGGCGATCGAACTGACCAGGCCTGGAACCCAAGGTGCCAAATTTGTGGTGAAACGTGCCACAGGGCTTAAACACCTGAATGCGGTTATTACTGCGATCAGCAACCATGATGTACCCTTCTTTGTCTACACAAACTCCCCAGGGGCGACACAGCTTGCCATCGTTGTCTCCCTCGCTGCCAAATGAAAGCCCTGGTAGTCCAATGCCAATGTAACTGCGCCCAGATTTTACCATGACTTTGAACGGACTGTTCTCTATGTGCTGGTTGCACATCATGACAGAGACTAGATGCTCTCCCTCAAGCTGTGGTCTGTAACTGACCAGGTAGGTTCCATTCTGCTGATCATTGACATCTGCACCGAACAAGTTTCCATCAGGGCCCATCACCACTGCAGAGATCATATCGCCCCCTGAAAGGCGTGGTTCACCATCATGGTCGTAGCCTATCACTGTGAAGGAGGCCGCTTTGCCCTGTAGTGCACGTTTGAGACCTTCCCCAGTGGCTTTGGTCAGAGGAGCAAAAGCCCCACTGCTGACAAACCCCATTGATTTAATGGCCATATACAGAGCCTGGTCAGGAGGAGTGAACATGACTCTGTCATCCTCCTGTGGCTGTAGAAGGCCTCTCACATTCTTCAGCTCCTGCACTTGAGCCAACATGCGATCCCGAGCCAGGAGAATATCCATGCTACGACCCTCCTCTAGGACCTGCTGAACTGCACTAATAGTGTTGTCCAGTTTATTTAGATTCTGACGCAACTTTTCAACTTGCAGGTAAAGGGACTTGGCTTTGACTTGACGAATCTTTTCCACCTTAAAAACAAGCAAAACAAACCCATTACATTTATATTAAAAGACAGCTAATAGTTCAGAAATATTTTTCTAGTGTTGCTTTCCTACCAGTAGTGCAAGTAGGGTAGCCCTCTCCAGTACGCAGTATCGGCAAGAGATTTTTAGGGGGTACCCGAAAGACTTGGGGCTGTGGTCTGCTCCTTAAAGGAGCAGAACATGGCTAGGGAGGGCATTCATTCTTTATATGGTTTTAACAGCACAATGCATATGCTAACAAACTTAAACAAAGCCTATGCATATGCTAACAAACTTAAACAAAGGCTTTGTTTAAGTTTGTTAGCATATGCATTGTGCTGTTAAGTTGGTCGAGCCCTTAAGAAGGGAGCGGTGGGGGGAAGGAAGGTATTTAAACAGTGTTTTTGATTCTGTTTCTCCCCATTGGTCTGAATTATCCATGACATTCATACTCCATCACATCAAGTCCAAACCATTAGAAGAATGCCTCTGCTTGCACTGACCAGAGGATGTTTGGATTCTGATGTCAGCCCAGTTATGCAGCCTGACAGGTATCAGGTGTTGTCCCTAGTGTATATAGAATTCTTCTTTGCAGCCAAACTAGTCTGACAGACTCCTGAAACTCTTACTATTTGCATGTCCATAGACCACTTTTGTGGTAAGAGGTTCAGGAGTCTGTTCTATTCCTATAAAGGAAGTTGAATCTCCCACTAAAATGCAATGTTTGGGTACAATACCATGACACAGTTTAGTTTATCTGTCCAGAGACACTTTTCATGCATGTTCTGCCAGGCTGATTTTGATTGCCCCTCCTGTGTCATGCTGAAGAAAATAATACATGGCACACACAATTCTATGCCTCTTTTCCATCAAACCCAGATCGTGAAGCATCTTTGCTTTCCTAGTGCCTGGGGGAGAGCAATACTTAGATAAAGGCAAGCTGGCAGAAGCTTAGTTTGGACATAAGGGAAGAACTGATAGTGTGTTAAGGGAAAGTGGGGTGATTGTCTTTCCTATCCTTCTTTCATTTAAGAAGTTTTCAATTTGGGGTGCTGCTGGATCCTCAATGACACCTGGAAGTACAGGTGGCACCAGGGGCCCAAAGCATCGTTTTACAACTGCATCTGTTAAACAGATGCAGTTGTAAAATTTTAGACAGGTAAGGGGGGTATTGGAGGGGACAGGAAGAGCGTGGGGGCCCCGGGCTGGGAGGAGTCACGTGGAGGGTCACGTGGGGAGGTCACGTACCCTTCCTTGTGTCCCCTCCCATGAGTGCAAGAAATGATTTTTACTTGCACCACTGTTTCCTACATAAAATTGGAGCGTAGTTGCCACAGGGATGTTAAGAGATCATGAATGGAAGGGGAAGTGGTCTGCAGGACAAACGCTCTGTGAAGATGTGGTCCATGTGAGGAAAATAATTAGGGGAAATGTGGATGCACATTGCAAACTGAACCTGCTGAGAATCACTGGCCCCTCCTCTGACAAATATAGCCTTAATTAAAAGCAACACACACTTCTGCCATGACATTTTGCTGCATTAGTTTGCTACTTAAAAGAAAGGTCATTATTAACAACTAAAAATAGTCTTCTTTCTTTGCAATTGTCTCATCTTCCAGTCACAGGGAGCACTAAGTGTCTGGCATAATAGGATTTATAGGCAGAGTGACAATTTTTTTTCAGTTTATATACATGTTTTTCTTCAGTACTTTAGAAATCCATTCAAGATGTTAATGGCAAGAGACACATGCCTTGTAAAGTTAATGAAATGTGTAATCACTTCATTGTTGCAGAGTGTACTCCACCATCAGTAATGCAGCCAAGCAAACATTCAGAAATTTCAGCCAGTGTGTCCATACGGTCAATGTACATAGCGTTTGAAGACTGCAGTTATATGTTTAACAGATGAAGGAAGAAGTTCTGCAATGGTGAAGTGTGGACATGTGTTATTACACTTACAAGACATGCAGTTTCTACCAAGTGTGTTTTCAACATGGACATTTTAAAAAGATGCTCATCCCTTCCTTAGAACAGCTCCCTAAGGCCTAATATTCAAAAGTGACTAGAAAATCACTAATTGCTTCTGAAAAGTTAGGCCTAAAATGCTACTTACATTAATAATAATAAATAATTAAAGTCTTTAATTTTATCACCCTGGAGGCTTGAACTGAGAAGAAATGCAGGCAGGAGGCGCATATTTTAAAGCCTGGAGTTTCCATATAGTCCAGTACCTGCATTGGGGGCGGGAGAAACGACTCACACTGATCAAAACTCCCAAAAAAGAACCCCAATTCTACTCCTAAAACTATAAAAAGACTATAAAAACAATAAACCACTCTAAAACTAGCTGTGTACAATTGTACATTGTTAAGTGCGTCACACACAAGAGGACACTAATAGTTCCGGGCCAGACCATGCAGCGGCGAGAAAGAACTGGAAATGCGGTTGGTCTGCCCCACCCTTGGATGAAACCATGAGGCAAGACAAGGGATCAGCACGGACCAACAGACCCTACTAATTTCAAAATCTCCAGCTGCAGATGCACTGTGCACATGTGTTAATCCTCCATGGAATAGAATAGGGACCATCACTCGAAGAAGTAGTCAGAATTCGTCTGTTTAATAACTGAACAAGCCCTGTTCCCTGTGCTGCTGCAGGGCCATGCAGAAATCAGACAGAAACCAAATTTCACAATTTCTCTGCGAACCAGAAATCCTGTATTTTGGCCAGCTCTGTTTGCAGATCCAGCAAGAATCAGGGCTACTGCATTTCCTATCCATTCCTCTGTGACCGTACATTTTTGTTCTTAAAAGTACACATTTCGAATCCCATGGATATATATTTATTATGAGCCACATTCTACCGTTCTCATTCAGGTTGAAAATACCTTAATCCTCAAATTGATTTTAAAATGGGACTACCTGTATTGTAAATACCACTCAAAATACAACTCAACACAAGGGTATCATAATATGGCCCTATTCTAATTTAAAGACAGATCAGATTTCCATCTTAAAGGTTAATTGTTAGTAACTAGAACAGCTAACTATACCTATATAAAAAGCTTTTTACCTTCCACAGCAGCTCACACTCCCGTTCTTCCAGGGCCTTCTTATGTCGAGATGTCATAGCTTTGACTTCAGACTGCACCACCTTTGCTTTCATCTCAACCTGCTCCGCCACAGCTTGCGCCTGTTCAATACTCAGCTGGAGAATAAACAGGACACGCATATTGCTTAGTCAAACCAATTTAAGTTGCATTAGGTGATGGGTCTTACATTTAACCCAATGCCTCCAGCACTAGAACAGAAATAGGTCAACTGTGCTCTCATAATGCTATTGTAGGACAAAGTTCAAGGCAGCTGTTTTCATGTAGTTTTCCCGAGTGCATGTCAGTTTCACATATTAGATGCTGGAATTTATACAAAATTCACTACATAGGACCAAATTCTTCCCCAGCATAGCCTGTGAAACCCCACTGATACCACTGCAGTTGCACAGGATTCAAGTTAATGTACAATTTGGTCCAGCATGCACATGTTGATTAAGTCCAATATAAAACCTACATCCTTTAGACATGTGTGTTGAGAATCCAAAATGACCTTCTGATCCCCAAGTATTTTAGACTAACAATGCATTTGCTACAGGATACAAATCTAGTCTTCTAGTAAGACTTCTGTTTTCCACTAATGCAGAGGTCTCCAAAGTTGGAGCATGCCCCCACAGAAGGGCAATAAGGAACATCTGGGGGGGAGTGAATGCAGTGGGCCAGGCCCAGTCTCCACAAGCGTGGGGAGGGAATGCTACCCAGCCCCTCCCCACCCCCAGCTGTCCCTGGCTCCCGGCCCCACCCCCAGCCTCAGCTCCATTCCTGGCCCAGAGCAGAGGCTGGGAGCGGAGCCGCACTTTGCCGCAGGCCAGCCACTGGCCCCCACCGCAGCCCAGCTGTGGCTTTGCTCCCAACCCCAACCTCAGCCCCTGGCCCCAGACCCATCCATAGCTATGGCCCCAGCCTCAGCCCCCTTACACTTGTCTGTGTTTCTTCCCCCTGCCCCCCCACTCCCAAGCCACAACCCTGCTCCCAGTCCTGGGCTGGGTGGGGGCTTGGACAGGGATAAGGGGAGCTGTGACCCTCAGAAGTTGGGAACTACTGTACTAATGTATGCCATTTCTATGCAAGTCAATTGTATGTAGACAGCAATACTTTTTATATATGGCTTAGTAAAATAAATCAACTTGGAGAAAGGAGTGGCTGCACATGAAAATAAAATTAAGTCTATTGACACTTTAAAACTGGAGAGACATGAGCAAGTGTTTGATAGAGACTGAAACTTCAAGTCCTCTAGACACAAGTGTAGTCAACTTTCCTGTTTTATATTTAATAAAGTGAAACTATCAGCAATTTCAGAAGCATGGAAGTTGCAATACACTAGGGTTGTATGGCTAGGACCTCATGTTTTGACAGCTGAGGCTAATAATCCTCAGAAATGCAATCTTGAGAAACAGAATAGAGAAAAAGTGTTGTAAGTAGCTGTCTATCTAGTAGGGGCTTCAAACTAAGTAGAGTGTCTTGTGGTAATGGTCATTGGATGGGCTGGTAGGGAAGTTGTTAATAGAATCTTATGACATCTGGATCAAATCTGACTTGGGTTAGGAACTTTTAAGAACATCACTTTCGATAAAAGACTGTCATGCTAGAACTCTATAATCTGATTATAAATGTGGGTAAGGAACATCTACATTTAAGACAAGGGGAGCAATATTCCTGACTGGTAGAAGATCTCCTTGATAAGAGCAGAGAGGAAGTTACTTTTAAAAGGAAACTGCAAAAAAATGGGATATTAAAGTTCCAGGCACCTAAATTCGGCCTCTCAAAGCTGGATAACTTAGACCAGGGGTCGGCAACCTATGGCACACGTGCCAAAGACGGCACGCAAACTGATTTTTAATGGCATGCTGCTGCGTGCCAGGTCCCAGCTGCTGGCCCTGCTCAGCCCGCTGCCGAACCCAGGCCGGGACCCCGGCAGGCAGCAGTGTGCCATTAAAAATCCTGCCCGCCCCGCCCGCTCTTCTCCGCCCCCCACAGGGGCAGGGTGAAGAAGCTTGGTCCTTCCGGCTGCTGTTGCAGAGCAGGCAAGCTCCCCCCACCTCTTCCCCCAGCATGCTGGGTACCTGCCCCTCCTCCTCTCCCTCCCTGCTGCGGATCAGCTGATGGCCCTTGCGGGGGAGGGGGAAAAGCAGAGCCGCAATGTGCTCACTGCTCTGGGGAGGAGGCGGAGAAGAGGTGGGGACGGGGCGGGAATCAGGGCATATTTCTTCCGGCAGCTCGCAGAAGCTACTGGATCGCACGCCTTGGTCTCATAGGTGACTTTAATTTTCCTGATATCTGCTGGGAGAGCAATACAGCGGTGCATAGACAATCCAGGAAGTTTTTGGAAAGCGTAGGGGACAATTTCCTGGTGCAAGTGCTAGAGGAGCCAACTAGGGGGGGAGCTTTTCTTGACCTGCTGCTCACAAACCGGGAAGAATTAGTGGGGGAAGCAAAAGTGGATGGGAATCTGGGAGGCAGTGACCATGAGTTGGTTGAGTTCAGGATCCTGACACAGGGAAGAAAGGTAAGCAGCAGGATATGGACCCTGGACTTCAGGAAAGCAGACTTCGACTCCCTCAGGGAACGGATGGGTAGGATCCCCTGGGGGACTAACATGAAGGGGAAAGGAGTCCAGGAGAGCTGGCTGTATTTCAAGGAATCCCTGTTGAGATTACAGGGACAAACCATCCTGATGTGTCGAAAGAATAGTAAATATGGCAGGCGACCAGCTTGGCTTAACGGTGAAATCCTAGCGGATCTTAAACATAAAAAAGAAGCTTACAAGAAGTGGAAGGTTGGACATATGACCAGGGAAGAGTATAAAAATATTGCTCGGGCATGTAGGAATGAAATCAGGAGGGCCAAATCGCACCTGCAGCTGCAGCTAGCGAGAGATGTCAAGAGTAACAAGAAGGGTTTCTTCAGGTATGTTGGCAACAAGAAGAAAGCCAAGGAAAGTGTGGGCCCCTTAATGAATGAGGGAGGCAACCTAGTGACAGAGGATGTGGAAAAAGCTAATGTACTCAATGCTTTTTTTGCCTCTGTCTTCACGAACAAGGTCAGCTCCCAGACTGCTGCGCTGGGCATCACAACATGGGGAATAGATGGCCAGCCCTCTGTGGAGAAAGAGGTGATTAGGGACTATTTAGAAAAGCTGGACGTGCACAAGTCCATGGGGCCGGACGAGTTGCATCCGAGAGTGCTAAAGGAATTGGCGGCTGTGATTGCAGAGCCATTGGCCATTATCTTTGAAAACTCGTGGCGAACGGGGGAAGTCCCGGATGACTGGAAAAAGGCTAATGTAATGCCAATCTTTAAAAAAGGGAAGAAGGAGGATCCTGGGAACTACAGGCCAGTCAGCCTCACTTCAGTCCCCGGAAAAATCATGGAGCAGGTCCTCAAAGAATCAATCCTGAAGCACTTACATGAGAGGAAAGTGCTCAGGAACAGTCAGCATGGATTCACCAAGGGAAGGTCATGCCTGACTAATCTAATCGCCTTCTATGATGAGATTACTGGTTCTGTGGATGAAGGGAAAGCAGCGGATGTATTGCTTCTTGACTTTAGCAAAGCTTTTGACACAGTCTCCCACAGTATTCTTGTCAGCAAGTTAAAGAAGTATGGGCTCGATGAATGCACTATAAGGTGGGTAGAAAGTTGGCTAAATTGTCGGGCTCAACGGGTAGTGATCAATGGCTCCATGCCTAGTTGGCAGCCGGTGTCAAGTGGAGTGCCCCAGGGGTCGGTCCTGGGGCCGGTTTTGTTCAATATCTTCATAAATGATCTGGAGGATGGTGTGGATTGCACTCTCAGCAAATTTGTGGACGATACTAAACTGGGAGGAGTGGTAGATATGCTGGAGGGCAGGGATAGGATACAGAGGGACCTAGACAAATTGGAGGATTGGGCCAAAAGAAATCTGATGAGGTTCAATAAGGATAAGTGCAGCGTCCTGCACTTAGGACAGAAGAACCCAATGCACAGCTACAGACTAGGGACCAAATGGCTAGGCAGCAGTTCTGCGGAAAAGGACCTAGGGGTGACAGTGGACGAGAAGCTGGATATGAGTCAGCAGTGTGCCCTTGTTGCCAAGAAGGCCAATGGCATTTTGGGATGTTTAAGTAGGGGCATAGCGAGCAGATCGAGGGACGTGATCGTCCCCCTCTATTTGACATTGGTGAGACCTCATCTGGAGTACTGTGTCCAGTTTTGGGCCCCACACTACAAGAAGGATGTGGATAAACTGGAGAGAGTCCAGCGAAGGGCAACAAAAATGATTACGGGTCTGGAACACATGACTTATGAGGAGAGGCTGAGGGAACTGGGATTGTTTAGTCTGCAGAAGAGAAGAATGAGGGGGGATTTGATAGATGCTTTCAACTACCTGAGAGGTGGTTCCAGAGAGGATGGTTCTAGACTATTCTCAGTGGTAGAAGGGGACAGGACAAGGAGTAATGGTCTCAAGTTGCAATGGGGGAGGTTTAGGTTGGATATTAGGAAAAACTTTTTCACTAGGAGGGTGGTGAAACACTGGAATACGTTACCTAGGGAGGTGGTAGAATCTCCTTCCTTAGAAGTTTTTAAGGTCCTGGCTGGGATGATTTAATTGGGGATTGGTCCTGCTTTCAGCAGGGGGTTGGACTAGATGACCTCCTAAGGTCCCTTCCGACCCTGATATTCTATGATTCTATTCTATGATATCCCTTCCAGCCCCCTGCCGTGAGCCGCTCTGGGTAGGGGGCTGGGAGCACCCCCATGACCCTAGCCCACACACCACAGCCCTCTGCCCTGACCCCTACACCCCCCACACACCCCAGCTTCCTGCCCTGACCCTTACACCCCCCCCACACCCTCCCAGCCCTCTGCTCTGACCCCTGCACCCCCCCACTACCCCAGCCCTGACTCCAGCACCCCCCCACTCCATGCCCTGACTCCAGCACCCTCCTCACATACCCCCCAGCCCCCTGCCCTAACTCCTGCACCCCTCACATACCCAGCCCCCCCCACCCCATGCCCTGACTCTTGCACCCCCCACCCATACCCAGCCCCCCCCCATGCCCTGACTCTTGCACCCCCCACATTCCCACCCCTACCCTGAGCACCAAACGGGAGCTCCTGCACCCCTTGCACCAAATGGAAGCTGCCCAGGTAAGCACTCCACACCCAAACCTCCTGCCCCAACTCTGAGCCCCCTCCTTCATTCTAGCTCCTGGCCAGACCCTACACCCCAGCCTGCTCCTTCACCCCCAGCCCTGTGCTCAGTGCTCTCCCACCCTCAGCTCAGTGCAGAGAGGAAGAGAATGGGCTAGAACCAGGGAGAAGGTAGGTACCCACTCTATGTGGGCAGGGCTGGGATCCCAGACTGGCAGCGGGCTGAGCAGGGCCGACAGCCTGGCTGGCAGGAGATGGCGGACGGAACCCCAGACCGGCAGCGGGCTGAGTAGCAACAGGCTGAGCCCACTGCCTGTCTGGGGTCCCGACTGCTGGCCCCACTCAGCCTGCTGCCGGTCTGGGGTTCTGGCTGCCAGTCCTTTGCCAGCCGGGGTCCCGACCGCAGGCCCTGCTCAGCCCGCTGCCAGCCTAGGTGAACGGAACCCCAGGCTGGCAGCGGGCTGAGCGGGCCGGCGGTGTAAGATCAGCATTTTAATTTAATTTTAAATGAAGCTTCTTAAACATTTTGAAAGCCTTGTTTACTTTACATACGACAATAGTTTAGTTATATAATATATAGACCTACGGAGAGAGACCTTCTAAAAAATGTTAAAATGTATTACTGGCACGCAAAACCTTACATTAAAGTGAATAAATGAAGGCTTGGCACGCCACTTCTGAAAGGTTGCTGACACCTGACTTAGACCAAATTAACAAATAGCCTGTGTTGTAGGAAGAGTGGAGATTCTGTGGCTCAATAGATGAGGTCAAGGAACTGCAGCCTCAGCGAGAATGGAGTGATGAGAAGGATTCTGAGAAAGATGCATGGAGATGGCAGTAACCCATTTTCATTCCTGTAATCACAGTCTGCTGGTCTGTGAGGTCTCCCCCAGAAGCAAGACAGAGCTCCCCTTTAATGAAAGGGCTGGAATATGTGGGTTAGATGAGAAGCAAGTTCTATTTCCTCTTAGGAGTCTGCTTTAGACAGCCTTCCAAATGGCCTCTGAGAACTAAGAACCGGCTCAGTTGTAAGCTGCATTGGCCAACTGAATACAGTTTAGAAGATGATGATTCCAGTTTTACATTTAAACAAACAACAAAACTAAAGAGGATCTGAAAGCAGGTGCTCAGCAGAAGGCGTCCATAACTCTCATGTGAAGCTATGGAGGCAGACCCAGATTAATTCAGTCCTAGTCTGACGTGTTCAAAATGAATTGCTCATCTTCTACCTCACCTGCGATTGGCCAAGTAATCTAAATATTTATCAGCTTCCTCTGCTACAGTGAAAAGGTGAGTGTTTCTTAAATTGATCTGGAGCTCCACCAGCTACAGCAAGAGGTAATCTCATTTTAAAACCTGTCACTTTAATACTGCTAGGAGCCTTGTGGGTTTTTTTTTTTTTATGGTGTATCATTAAGATAAATTTGGCTTTTTGTATTTTCCTCTAATAGGTTACCTTTCCTCAAGATAGTCAAAGAACAAATCCAAGACAAAATGAATCCTCCACATAAACAAGGCTGATTTTGTGGTCTAATTATCCAGTTGAAGTAGAAATCTTTTTAACTCTATCTGAATCAAACTCTCCTAGCTCTCCATAGACAAAATTCTGCTACCCAGTGTGTTGACACTTCCATCTTCTCTAGAAATCACAGTTCAGGCAGCCTCAAAGATCCATTTTTAAATCTGTCTTCTTTTCAGGGTTCAGTTTCTTTCTCAGCTTGGTTTTCAGTAAGTACCTCAGGAATACTCTACTGTTGAGGCCAACACATCTCCTCCTACAGAGAGTCCCAAAATGAAGTTTTATTGAATTGTATTGATCATTTCTAGTTATTTTGGAGTGATCTACCTAGATGATGAAAATGTAGTGCTCAAAGACAAAGACTGCTCTTTCAGGATTTGACATGCCTCAGTTTCTGTTGTCTTTTTATTCCTGTTTTCATAGCCCAAACCTTAAAATACACCACATACAAATAAAACGTGTGCGTGTGTAAAAAGCAGTCACTACAAAACCCCAGCTGACTGTGGAAGGGAGAATAGTCTCAATGAAGGATGGCTGTAGCACTGAAACACTGCCAATCACTGAGCTATTCCTGCCAGCAACCTTTCAACCCTGCCAGCTCTCTGCCACAAACCTACTTGTACAGTAGCAACTATGCAAAGCGTACAGAACTCTAATATTAGAGGAAATGTCGGGCATACTGTATTGTTCATACTTTCAGATTTCAAAGCACGTATTATTACATATACTGCAATAGCTTCTGTTGGGATAGTCTTTATTCTCCACGTACCTGGGAGCTTTTAAGAGGATATATAATTTTTCAGTTTATTATTAATAGGAATAATTACTTAGTACTTACACAGACAACATTTTACATTTTCAAAGCACTTGAGCTATACAAACACCCCGGCATATACAAACATAGTGAGAGGCAAGGTCTGGGCTAAGGAGCCCACTGGGTAATACTGGAATCAAACATTCCATTCCAAGGTGAGACAACGCATCCAGACCTGCTCAACCAGTTCCTACACTCCGTAGCCAGAGTGGAGCTCAGTGGTACTGCCACAAAAAGGGGGAACAGCAAACTGGTATCAGAGGCATTCAAGGACACTTCAGGCTCTATCAGAGAAGTGCATCTTCTGCCTAGACTACATACACTGAGGAAGTGCATTCTGCAATTTAATATGAGACAGTCTACCACTGTGACACTCCAGAGGCCATAGGACTAGGACTTCAGAGATGTCTTGACATTAAAGGGGTGTTATCAGTTACATTCACTGTGATATAAAGGCAAGGGTGCACAGCTGGATGCCGGAAGAAACTAGAAACTGATTGACACTCAAAATAAAAGAGGTGCATTTATTTAAAGACAAAAGGAACGTTAGAGATCTGCTTATGAACTGTGTGTAGTGTACAATTAGGATCATTCAAACACATAGCTCAGAGCACATCTGTTTTCCACTCTTTAGGAGGCAAGATGAATATATGAAGAAAACCGTATCCAATCATTATAAAAAAGCTATAACAAATTATGTTGCATCAAGTTTTTACTGGTCTCCTATCAATATACTAGAAGCTAGAAACTGGGCCAAATGCTGGCATAAATTTTCAGAAACAGTTCCATCTTGATTATTTCCCATCAGACTGGTTTAATTTTTTATATCAGTAGCATAAAAATGACTGACTTTTTAGAACCATTCTTCCCCTATTGTTCCAAGATTTGACAGAAAGATTTGCCATTTAAAATCTACATAAAAGGACTACTTGATAATCCCACTGACAAACTACATGAAAACAATTTGCATCTTTCAAAGACACGGATTTTCTCCAGTCCCTTTTGAATCGTATGTAACACTCAAGAGCCAGATACTCAGCTGTTGTAAATCTGCATAGCTCCACCGAAATTAATGTAGCTATACCAATTTACATAAGCGAAGGATCTGGCTAATGTAAATGTTATCTGTGAATATAAAAAATACATTAAAATAGAGTTAAGGTTGAAAGTATGTATCAGTAACTCAAGAGTAAAATCCTTACAGGGATGTCATAATTAACATCACAAAAAGCATTACAAGACCAGGAAACTTAGAAAGAATCCAAACATGTTAAGGTATAGGTGTCTTAACTGTGCATTTCCAAGTAACTTCAATTCTAGCCTATAATGACACCATGCAAAACAAATGTACAATTATAATTAGTATATTATGGTATTTGCTGGTCTGGATTAAATTCAACTGGTTTCTAAAAAACATATTTGATTTTTCATTTTTGACTCATGAGGTCACAACAGGTGGAGTTAAGTGTTCTAAATGCCTTTACTACAGCGTTTCCAAATTTTAATATGTTTACATTTCTTTTAAATTTATGCCTTGACCCTAACTCTGAATCCTGAATTAGTAATGCTTGTTTTAGGGAGGATTACAACAGCCCCTGTGATGTGTTTATTCCGTGAACTACAGCTATATATCCTTCACCTTAAGTCCATTTAAGTAAGTTTTGTCTGGGAAGCTTCCTTTTGTAAAAGATTTAAAATGTCAGAAATGAACATCAAACAAGAATGCCAAAGAGAATGTTACACGTGGTATTTCTAATGGTTTGGAGATCAGCAGCAGCATCTTTAAGCCTTTTTACTTTAGCTTTAAGGGCTAATTTCACCAGTACACCACGTGGCTGCTTTCTCCCCCTCTGGCGCAGAGCAAAGCAGTCCGCTTCCATCTCCCCATTTCCTTCTGCACATGCCCACCTCACCACAGGCTTTCCTCCTACCCACTCCTCTGAATAGATTTGGTGCAACAAGTAGTTTGAGACGTTTTTAGGATTAATGGACATTTTTTTTTTTGCAATTCTTCATAATGGAAAGTGTCTTCTTCAGCTACTGGTTCCCACTGTTCCCCACACAAGTGAAGCCAACCTGGCTTCAACTAAGATGGTAGCTCCCCTGTGCTGTCAGGAAGCAGCATCTTAGGGCACGTCTTCACTAGCAACGTTAAAGCACTGCAGCGGCAGCAGTTTAACGTGGCTATGCAGAGAGCTCCCAGTGCTAAAAAAACCCACCTCCACAAGGGGAATAGCTACCAGCGTGGCTCCCACTGCTGGTGCACTGTCTACAGTGGCACGTCACAGTGCTGAAACTTGCAGCACTCAGGGGGTGTTTTTTCACACCCCTGAGCGAGAAAGTTGGAGCCCTATAAAGTGCCAGTGTAGAGAAGCCCCTTAGTGAGTGAACTTTGGCACCATCACTATTGGCAACAATGTGAAAGAGGGCACCTTTATGAGATTAAATCTAATTTGCAAGTGGGCTAAACAGATGGGTTAAAATAGCAAAGATGCTATATATAGCAACTAGTGACAAGTTGCGTTTCTGGATTTGTTTTGGCTTTTAATACTTTGTCAAATTAAGGTAAAACTGAAAGCTCCAATTGCTTTGCTGGTATTTGGGATGTTAGTGCTGCTTCCAATGTGTCCCTACTCCAATCCCTATCCAGTGATATTCCCCAAGTAAAAACTGACTACCCAGAGCTGTATCAGTTTGTCTCTGCTCAATATTTACTGGGTTTAACTAAAAACTATTCCTAAAATCCACCTAATTAAGCTGGTTTAAGTTTTCAACATAGACTAGGGCCAGAGACCAGCCAGATGGAAATTTTTATTTGTTTGGGGGAGGGAGGGGAGATTCTTTTGAGTTGAGAGGGGAGCTGAAGGAAGGGGGACTAAAACAAAAACGCAGAGTTTTGATGGAAATAAGGCTAAAAAAGCTAGAAAACTGGCAGACTAGAAATAGTAACAAAGCTCCATTTTTAGAGCAAAAAGCAGACAACTTTGGTTTGCATTTTTTACATATAAACTTTTCCCAGAAACTTTTAGGCATGAGCAATTTCCAGAAACGCCAGCATTAGCAACATTCATTTTTCCTGACACTCTTCCCACCCCAAGTTTTTAATTCAAGGAATTTAGCAAACACAGCGGGACAAAGAAGAATATTAAATACTTGAAGGGATTCAATCAACCTAAATATCATATGTGGTAAACAAACATTTCTACCACTTTTATAAATAAAATCTTAAATCTAAGAGTGATTTGAGTAAATCTGTTTGATCTGACACTATTTATGGTGTTTACAGTTTTACACTTCTTTTAGCTTGGGCAATAAAAAAACCAAACCAGTTTCACTGGCAAAATCAGTGTCAGTTTCAGGATCTCAGCGCATGGGGGATGGTAGTTAAAACAAGCTGTTCAAGTGGATTTATTTGTAAATTGTTGACATGTTTCTATTTGTCCTAGGCTTTATAGGGAGCTCCAGTTTGCCAAAAAGTTATATTTTGGACCAGATACAGGCTGACCTATAATAAAGTTTATCGCTATTGTTTGCAATGCCCTTTTACAGCGCACACACACACAAGTCCATGACATCTTAAAACTTAGAAATAAAGACCCTTTTCTTATACAGTAACTAGCTTAATACTAGTGCAGAACCTGCACAAGGCACGTCCTTGCAAACGAGACAGTTTAAGGAGAAGTGTAGAAACAGTGGTTAAAAAAAAAAAGATACACCCAGCAGGCCTTGAGAATATTGGACTTTTTTGGATATTTACTATGCAGCTTCACTGGTGAGAGCACTAGATCTGACAGGGCACCAGCATATTCACCCCTTTGTCATTTGACAAAGCTCAGAGTAGATCTAGGCAACAATGCTGGTGAACAATGTTGCCTTGCCTACATTAGTACTCAAATCAGTTCAGCAGCAGCAGCGGTGGTGCAGACAATTCTCTATCAAACTATAATTATGTTAAATACAGTTGCTAACTTTTTTCAAAAAAAGAAAAGGAGTACTTGTGGCACCTTAGAGACTAACCAATTTATTTGAGCATGAGCTTTCGTGAGCTACAGCTCACTTCATCGGATGCATACCGTGGAAACTGCAGCAGACTTTATATACACACAGAGAATATGAAACAATACCTCCTCCCCTCATGCTCAAATAAATTGGTTAGTCTCTAAGGTGCCACAAGTACTCCTTTTCTTTTTACGAATACAGACTAACACGGCTGTTACTCTGAAACCTAACTTTTTTCAGTTTGATATGACAATATTGTCCTGATAAATCAGTCTCATTTTATTCCATCAAGGGATTGGCAGCAGCATTTTAGAGTTTTCAGGTTTACAATTTATGTCCCCTGATCTAAGACATCAATTACAGCTAAATAATAAAAAAAAAATAAAAATCCCTTTCTCCCCCAAAACCCCACCAACTAGCGTATTGTTCCACATCTCTCTAACATTAAATTCCTATCAATGGAAGCTAAGCATGGAAAGATTTCGGGTGGCCTTCCAGACTCACTGGTGAGTGGGAGAAGGGGAAGATTGATATGTTTTGCTTTTGGTCTTTCTAGATTCCTTTTAATTTCTTAAGTGTTAGATGGTCAGACTCCACCCCATCTGCTTCCTAGCTGGGTGCTACTTATTACCTTGCCAACAGGCAATCCCCTCAGCAATCCTCTCAATTTATTTCAGTAAGACAAAAAGGCATTGCCCTAATGGCCCTGCCTACCACCAACTCTGAAGTCTTTGATGTTGGATGATAACAGAACCACTTCCTCTGTGTCCTGCTAACAACCCAGACCTGTTACAGTCTTCAGCTTTTAAACAACATACTGTCAAACACCACAGCAAAGGCAACTAAGGGATTGCCCAGGCTAAACAAGGTAGTGTATTCCTAAAATCTCGTTATCCAACTTATTTGAATCAACATGTTTTGAAACCATTGTAGATGGCGTAAATTGTATTTTAACATATTAGTCTGGAGGCCAATGCTATGGCAGGTTAATACCCACCTCAAACATCTATTAAAAATAAAATTTGCCCTGTTGAGATAGGGTTTTACAAACAAGTTCACTAACACATTTTTTTAAAACCCACACCTCTTTTATCCTAGTCTAGACATACCCTGAGATGCATGTCAGCAGGAGCGGCAGACTGAACTAACTCATTTACAACATCCTTTTCAGATTTTAACTGAGTTTCCTCCAGAACCTCAGAGAGAGTTCAAATAAATTTTCCTTTCTGCAAAACTTCCAGTTGGGGTTATCTGCATGCTTTCCAGACATCTCAACATAGGGGGCTCAATATCCTAACTCCTATCCCCACTTGAGCACAGTTTATCTTTTCTTCTCTAAGAAGTTGGAAAATTTTACATAAAGTTCATCAACATGGCAGAAACCTATCACTTCTATCTATCCTTAAGTTCCAATGTCATGGCAACATTCCTTTTAAAGCCTGTAAACACCAATCCTTCAACCAACCAGCGGGATTGCTAAAACAGGAACATGAACTGATCCTCCAAGGATTGAGCACGTCACCTCCACAGCCCTCCCTGTGCTATTTAAATACTAGACAACTTGACTAGTCTCAAAAACCAGTCATTTAAGCAGTTTGTATCAACATTTTAGAAAAGAGACTCAACCAAGCTAGTCTACAAGGTCTGGATGCAGCTTTTTCTGGACCTGTCAACATAGATTTGTTAGAGATGTGGGAAGCATTCCCTATTCCATGTGCGGAACCCATAGCTTCGATTCCCTTATGGGCTAGAAGAAAAAATCTCTCCTCCATAACTGGCTTTCCTGTGTGGCAGCATCACTAACCTTTCAGCTTGACCCTCACCCTCTGAATTTCACGTATACATTTTTTCCCCTCAGTTCTGAATTATTTGTAGGATTCACATTTACAAGATCTTGTAGATCCAACACTTTTAGTGCTTCCCCAGTCCTGAACAGTCATTAACAGCTTCACTCATCATGGAATTAGGTGTCTTCTGCCAGCTGTTTTAAGTGTGGGGAAAAAATTAGAAAGGAATGGTGAGAGAAAGTAAAAGAAGCAGAGAAAGGAATGAGGCAGATTTAGGAGGAGAAAGGTGAATGTGATATAATAATTTTATTAAGATAATGTTGAAATAAGAAACGGTACCGAGTTCAAGCACAGAAGTTTCTGGTTGTCAGGGGATAAGGTACAGATTATCAAGGGGTGCAAAATTCGATTTAGGAGCTGGTGGAGCAAGGATCACATAATAATCTGCAATCTCCCCGACTGGGGGAAAAGTTTAACCGGTCAGAGTACAGACATCGAGATATGGGGTAAGTTATCCACACAACGGCTATGTTCAGTATGCTGGGTATAGGGAGTGAATACGGGGGTGGGGATGAGTCTACCCTCATTTGGTGGGGTTTAATGTTCAGTGGGTTTACGGTTCCAGTTCATACGGTCTAATACACATAACTCTTTGCAGATTGGCACTGCATGTGGCTAATTTCTGCTTTAAAAAAATTAAGAGGCACAGTCTGCTACTCAATCATCCCAACTGGTGCAAATAAAGCATCAACATCAACAGAAGTAAAAAACAATAATCTACTTACTAACAGACAGACCCTTGTGCAGGCCAGCTTGAAGACATTCAACGTTACTGTACTACTGAGGTTCTTTTAGCTACCATACCCTCCCCTTCACTCAAACTTGGGGCACATTAAATATTTCTACATGGTTTCTATGGAACAGATCTGACATCTGTCAACTCTTGCCTCAGAAACAAAGCGGACATCTTAAGCAGGACTGGAAGGAGTTGTGACATACTAGACCCTACATGAGCACAAAGCTTTAGGTGAGCCACCTCTGAGCTCCAGAAATCCCAATGATTTTTTGTGTTCTGGCTCACGTGTCTTTTAGAGGACTACAGTGCACAACCCCCCCAAGAATGAGCCTCCAGAAACTGGGAGAGGAAGAAACAGCCTACAATTTAATATCTATGTTGTAGTAGTACTTCTTGTGCTACTCATAGTATGAGCATAAAAGTGACAGCTGCTGCCCAAGAGCTTAATTATCATATTTATGTTTTGTTCTTTATTTTTCTAGCTTAGGTACTTATATGGCCCACATTACTATACTGAGAGCCTCACAATCTAATGTGTTTATCTTCACTGCACCCCTAAAAGGTAGGGATGTATTAGCCCATTTCACAGTTGGGGAACTAAGGCACAGAGAAACTAAGTGACTTGCTTGAAGTCACACAAGAAGCCTATGGCACAGCAGGGAACTAGTCTCCCATCCAATTTCTCCCAACCCAACCCAACCCAACCCAACCCATAAATCCCTCCTCTCATGACCAGCAGCAGCAGCTAAGAGGCTCCAATTTGTAGCCCTTGGTAAGAGGACGTTCTACCAGATAGAATTAGTGATTTATCACTCAAACCTCAAAATTACTGATGATATGTACTCTCAAACGTAGCTCTATCTTAGTGGTTTTTTTTTTTTTAAATTACAAAGAGTTCCCAGACAAAAACCTCACACATTGCTACCAAACAAGGAACGGAAAGAAATACTACCATGTGGTTTCTGTAATGATTTGAATATTTTAAAAAAAATTCTAACATGTCAAGTTTCACTGGTTTGCTCTGGCTACTCCACCCTACTCTGGAGTAGCACAAAGTAGTGAGAACATACTGGTCTGCAGAAGTGGCTTTATTTCAACAATTTCCATCCCTTTCCTGCCCTCCACATCCCTCCCTCTCAGGCCAAACTCACCCTTTCCCCTACCCTTTGGGTGATTTTGAAAAGAAATAGTTAAGTGTCGTGATTTCTACATCATTTTTCATAACAAAGTTCATCTATCAGAGGCTGGAGCATAACATCTTCAGAAAAACTCAAATAATGTCTGCCCTCCTTCAAAATGGCTGCCTGTCATCTGTTTTTGTCAATGGGAGTGAAGCCGAATTCCCCTCAACTATGCGTAGGACACTGAGCATTTGGGGAATGATGTAGCAAGCATAAAAACATAAGAACAGTCATACTGGGTCAGACCAATGTTCCATCTGGCCCAGTATCCTGTCTTCCAACCAGGGCCAATGCCAGGTGCTTCAGTGAGAATAAACAAAACAGGTAATCCTCAAGTGAGCCATACCCTGTTGCTTATACCCAGCTTCTGGCAAGCACTTTTGTCAAGGGTACCTTGTGGCTTCAGTAGCATTGAGAACAATAGAAAATGGCTGCCATTTTTAAAGAGGGCAGTTTGTAGCCTTCCCTGAAGATTCTGTACCAGCCTCCATGGCAGGAAAAATTTTTTTTTTATGAACATGAACAGCCATAAAAAAAAAAATCATAAAAATAATTAATTGATTTTTAGCCTATACAAAGAATTCAGTGAGTTTTAATCATATGTAAAGTTTTAAAAGTCTGTTATTCAGTTAAGATCATTAAAGACTAAAGAAGTCTGATACCCAGGTGCTAAATTTCTTAAAGGCCTTAATTTAAAATTAATTTTAGCTCCTGAACAGATTTACTTATAAATCCTCAGAGAAAGAATATAGTGTTTTTCATTCAAAGTTTTGAATTCCTGTTTTAAAAGCAAAGCTCATCCTCAACTATGGAGCTGCAAACTAGTATCTCCATAACAGATGCAAGCTGCCAGGTATCTCTCATGCTCCAAATTGGTGATATTGTTTGTTCTGTAGCTCCATTTGGGTGTGTGTGTGTGTTTAATTACAAAGAGTTCCCAGACAAAAACCTCACACAATAGCTTTAAACAAGGAACAGAAAGAAATACTACCTTGAGGTCTCTATAGTGATTTGAATAAGCAATATCAACCTTTTTTAATTTTTTAAAAATTCTAACTTATGTCAAGATTCACTGGTATGCTCTGGCTGCTCCACCCTAGTCCGTTTGTTGTTGGGTGGGTTTGTTTGTTTGTTTTGGGGGGTAGGGGGGAGGATTAAAGATACTTCATGCTGCTACTCAGTTTACTTAGATTCAAGATGGTAAAACATAATAGTCTATTTTTAGGTTAAAAGAATTATAACAGATTTAGATCATATGGTTCTTTGGGATTGGGACAGTATTTTTGTTTTGCATTTGTACAGCATCCAGCACAATGGGCACAGGTCCATGACTAGGGCTCTTAGGTGCTACTGCGCTAAAAAAAATAATAAATCAAGAATTAATTCCACATAAACCAAACAATCTCTGATTTGTAACCTGTGTTCCTTATAACAGAAGGAATATATAAAATCGGAGTGAACATCTGAGAGTTGAACATGCAGAATATATTTATTCACAGTATTACTGCAACCAGTTCTCTTCTAACCCAGGTGCTGAACCAGACATGGCTTTTCCGCACACCCAGATTTCAAAGAACCTTCCAATACCCTCAGCCACCAGCTGCATTTAGGGTGGGGTTTCTGTCCTTACTTTTAACTTACCTTTAGTTAAACTATATTCATTAATATTTAAAATAAACTGAAGAGTTTTAATTAGTTTCTAATTAAGTAGCGGTTATCCTCCTTTTGTACGTTTATTGTGAAGGCATTAAGCATTTCTCCCCTTGATATCTTAGACAAGAGCTGTGCTCTCCAGAAGGAAACGCAGCAGCTTTACTCCACAGGCCAAGCGGCTCGGAAGTAGAATACAAAATGATAATCCCAGCTCTGCTACTAATTCATGGCATTCATAAAAGTTTGTGCTTTGAGGATTTCAGATGCCCAACGGCAAAAATCCAGGGACTGATTTTCAGAAGGTCCTGAGCGCCAACAGCTCCAAATGAAGTCTCACTTACACACTGTAGGTTTTCAGCACCTCTGATAATCATGTTCTAAATGTCTAAAGTTAAGCACTCAAATTGAGAGCATCTTTGAAAATTCAACTTATCCTCAGAGCCTCGGTATTACCATCTGTAAGATGGGGACAAACAAAATAAAACTACCAAGAATTACTGAATCTCTTGATTTTATTGAGAGTCTCACAATATTTGGTGTGGTACCTAAAGTCCTAGCTACAGAAGACAAATGATTATGTGTAAGTGTAAGCTTTCATTTAAAAGAAAAATCTTCTCTAGCCTTCAGAGTTCCAGAGGAAAACATGAAAACGTGAACTGAATATACTCTAAACAAAACAGAACAGAAAGCAAATCAAAAGCACTCAATTTTCAGGGAGGTAGGGAGGATGGTTTAAATTGCATTTTAAAGATCTGATTTAAAGTCTGATTTATGACTTTTTAAATGTTTGAGTTTGGCTATACTGCCTAGAAGGGTGTTATGAAGATTAATATTTGCAGAGCTTTGAAAGTGGGCAGTGCTGTATAAGTGAGGTGTTGTTTATTACAACTTTGGAGAAGATAGTAGTTTAGGGCCTGATTCTGTCCTGCTTCTCACGCTGACCAGTACTTTACTTGGCAAGAAGTTCTACTGACATCAGCAGAATTATCTGCAGAGTCAGGTACTACTCAGTGAGAGTAAGAATGGCTGAATTGGGTCCTTACCTGTATATCTGGTCAAATTCCTTTCTGCCTACCAAAATTCTTCCTGTCGTTTGAAGGGGTATGGCAATTTTCTTCCATCCTTGTCCCGTATTTAGATTTGTTGTGCACTGTTGAACAGCTGCTGCATTCCTCCATAGAAGTGGCACTATTTAATTCTATAACACCTTGCATACAAAATGCTTTATGATCCTTGAATGCAGAAATGCCTTCACCCACTCTCTGCTTAAATTCATCCGTGTTCCTATTCTGAGAAGGTTATATTTGTAATAGATCCCCACTCACCCACACAGAGTGGAATTCTAATCATTCTAATCCAAGTAGCTGATGCTTACTACTTGTCATGTTACACTGCCCAAAACTTCCAACCATGCTTGGGGACCCACTGTGCTAGGCACTGGTCAGAGCCATACTAAGAGACAGTCCGTGTTCTGAAAAGCTGGAGATAGTTGTTGGCAGTTATACAGCAGCAATGAGGCATGTGCCACCTCCAAACCAAGAGGGCTTTACAAGATCAGAACTTTGAGCCTAGAACAAGTTACATGTCAAACTGTGCACGGTCTCATGTGGAAACAGCATGATGTCCCTATTTATGAAAGGATGATGCAACAAAGATGCATGTGCATAGTGTGTTGGCATTTCCTTTGATTTTGCTGCTGACAAGGAAGTCCCTTCCTGAATAATTAAAAGACATCACCTAGCGCAACAAGGGAGAGGGTAGGGGACACTGAAAGGAGAGGCTTTTTGCCCTTCACACACAGGGGACATTAATTAGCAGCAGCACAGCTGGTGGTAGACAAAAAGGGAAGATTTTCTTATCCAGGTGAGCGACTTACCTGAATAGCCTGGCGTCCTTGTTGAGCATCTGCTAGCAGCTGAATGGTGAGGGTTCTGGAATCCTGGAGGGCATCTTGGAGGTAGATAAAGCTATGACCCACATGTCGTCCCATGGTGCATTCCCGGCAGATAGGGACAGAACAAGTGTCACAGTAGAAATGCAGCACCTGGAAAGGACACAGAAGAAAAAATTGTATGACACACTAAACCACCCACAGAAGAAAATAAGTATCTTAACCATAAGAGAGATATTATGGGTAGTAATGATAAGCAAAGTGTTCACAATAGCTTATATAGAGGAAAAGTGATCCCTCTTGAAAGCAGCCACTCATACGTGGACAAAAATAAAATAGAAGTGTGATTGTTTTCTTTGCAATACAATACCAGGATGTCCATCCCACCCTTCTCTCAAGAACGGAAACCATCTGCCAACACTTACCCATTTGGGTATGTCACCTATTGCATGTTTCAGATAACTTTTCTTGCATATACAAACACTGCATAAAGTTACTGAGCCATTTAAAATTTACTGTACTATTGTTGCACTAGGCACATCAAGCAAAAAAACAAGGACAATCCTCTCTCTAATCTTTCAGTCTATCTGCAAGACAGAACATTCAAGGCAAACTGGATGCAAAAGCTTGCCATCACCACCAAAGGTGGTGTCAAAGCCAAGAATTGTGGCAGGTCTCCTGTGCCACCCAGGACTTTCAGTGTCAGTGGAACTTTTGGGAAGAAGCTGGAAATAGGAGGAAGAAATTGTACACTGTAAGTCAGTTACAGAATTTAAAGATTAGCTTGTCCACATTTTTAAGACAAATGGAATCATGTTGGTTAATAAAACTAAACCAGATCCCAAACCCCCATTCACTCCAGAGTAAAACTCTGTATACGCCATATCATGTATTTATTCACTAGCAGTAACTGCTTGCATGTTTGCATTCCATCCAACAGAGGGAAGTGGTACACAGATGTAGCATCCTATACAGATTTGTGTTTTGTTAGAAGTTAAAGAAAATCAGTTGAAAACAGACCTGTGGAGGAGTGTAAAAACCACCAAACAACCTAAGAACAAGAAAGTTCAGAGTGAAATCTAAAACTCTTATACCTACACACATCATTCTTGATATAGGAGATCATAAAAAGTCCTAGAAAATCCAAAACGCTGTTGAAAAGCCAAATCCACTGTACATTGCAAGTAAGGTCTTATACCATAAGTACAGGTTTTCCACCATCCTTAACTAGTAGTTTTAACCTACTCCATAGGAATGACCAAGAGCAAAACAGAAACAAGAACCAAGTAATGTTCATCTGAGCGTGGAGTGGTGGTGGGGTGGAAGGCAAGGCAATCGAATCTAACGGCAACCAACATTCTCTGTACCAACTTGATTTATTTTTTTTTGGAGGTGGGTGCAAGGGAAAGGAGACTACCATCCTGATTTCCTTTTCCTAAAATTTACTCCATTTATTGATCATAATAAGCCAGGCAAGCAGGCTCACTCCTCCACCTGGCGTGGACACATTTTATATTATGCAGAAACATATCTGTAGCAGCATACAAAGTTGTGTGCGTGTAGTTCATCTTTAATTTCTGCATAAGTTTTTGAAGGAGGTTTTCAACAAAACCTTTTAAAAAAATGAGTTACATTTCTGGACACAGACTGTTTTCCTAGAAAAATTAAAGCATCCTTATTAGCATCTGAACAAGACTGATACCTCAAACATTCTAAATGTTTTGGAAAATATCAAGCTGCTTTAAATTCTAAATATTAAATTTGGAACGGGTGCCTCTTCCTGTACTAGAAAATTCCTTTTGTGCATAATGTGGTAAGTCAGTTTACTGTATTATAGTTTTCTCCTGCAGTGCTGTATTTTCAATGTAAGTTTACAAAGAACATACATTAAATATTGCTGGTCCATCCAACTTTTAAACTACAGGGCGGGGGGTGGGGTGGGATGAAAAGCCACGCAAGGTATCAAAGTCAAGTCGAACAAATCTGATATTATTTAAAAACATGCAACATGGATTATGCATCTCACTATCAAGGACGACAGCGGAAAAGAAAATGGCGATCATATGAGCAAGAGTCCAGCAGCAAGTTAAACCGGTCATTAGCTGTTTGAGAGAGTTAATGCCAGAAGCAAAGCTAGGGCAAAGGCCAGGGAACTGTCCTGTCACACAGATCCAGATGCTGCTGCTGCTCAGAATACAATGCCTAATGTAGGACTCACTCAGGCCACAGACAGAGAAACTAATCAAGCAGTTGCTCAATCAACCCACTCCTGCCCTCCCTCTCCTGATGGATGCAAATGAAGTAATCACATTTTTAATGAAACCAACTAACAAAGATGACAATTTTATTTTAGATATGCAGATTACATAGGGGACATGATAAAGTCTTAAGGCAGAACTGAAAAACCAACCTTCTCATTCAAGTGAGAAGGCTGTTGGCAAGTTTCTAAGGCAAAGGTCCCCAATCTGTGGGGCGCGCCCCACTAAGGGGGAAAAGAAGAAAAATTCTGGGGGGTGCGGCAGAGGCCTGAGCCAGCCCCCATGGAGGGCAGGCAGGGAGAGCCACCCAGCCCCCTTCTGGCCTGGGACCAGGCCCAGATGCCGGCCCCATACCCGGGGCCCCAGCCTCGGCTCTGCTCCTGCCCCCACCCACAGCCTCCAGCCCTTATCCTGTTCCCACCTCCCAGAGCCGTGACCCCAGACAAGGGTGGAGGGAGGTAAAAAGTTTGGGGACCACTGTTCTAAGGTGATGTATGTAGAGGCTTTGCAATCTAGATTTAATTACAAGAGAAATAGAATCAGTGGGCGTGGGGGACCATCATTTAATATGACCATGCTTACTCCAGCTCCACCACCCTTTATTAAAGTTAAGCTTTTTTTTAAAAAAAAAAAAAAGCTGTATCTATCCTTATACCCCCTCAGAGACCTCAACATATGTTCACTCTGCAATGAAGATGACTAGACATTGAAAGGCAGCTGGAGGAGGATAGAGAAGGGTAGTTAACTTCAAGGTGACCTGCTAGAATCTTCTAAGCCAGCAGTTCTCAAATTGTGGGTCAGGACCCCAAGGTGAATGGGGTCACCAGGGCTGGCTTAGACTTGGTTCAGCCCTAGGCGGCAGGACTCAGGTTGCAGGCCCCCTGGCCTGGGGCTGAAGCCATGAGCTTCAACTTGGTCCCCCACCTGGAGCGGTGGGGGTGGGGCTTTGACCTTGGCCCCTCCTCAGGGAAGTAGGGCTTGGGTGGGCTCAGACTTCCGTCCCCCCTCCTGGGGTCATGAAGTAATTTTTGTTGTCAGAAGGGGGTTGCATTGCAATGAAGTTTGAGAACCCCTGTTCTAAGCATAAGTTGAAAAAGGCAAAAAGCGCATTACTCTTTTGGAGCCAACTTCAGTTTTAATTCTTATACCTTCATACAACATAATGCAACATATTAGAGGCAGTTTAGCTGCACTGGTTTCTTTATTTATCTGAGTGTTAGAGTCTGTATACACCCCAATGTACCCACAAAGAATCAGAGGGCCAGACTGTCCCCTTCCGTACTATCTGGGTGACGGAAGGGAGTTGCGCCAGAAGGGCTCTGCGCGTAGAAGCATAGTGCCATGCCCACCCACAGCCAACTCCACAATGAATTAGTGAGTAAGAAAACTGACTGCCATCATTTATTATTCACAGTCTCCTTCTCTTAACCCAGCCCCAAAGTTCAGGGCCAGTAGCCAAGTTTCCTGTCCTTTTTTGTTTTTGGTGGTGTTCATTTTGCTTCCCCCCCACCCACTACTAAACAGGGCCACCTGAGCCCAATAAATCTAACAAACTGTGATATCTGTAGCTCAGAATAAAGTTTTGTATTGATTCTAATCGGGAAGGATTAAGATCCAAACAAACACAGACCTTGCAGTTTTTTCTTGCAGTAGAAAGATATATATATATATAAGGGTTGTTTCAAGCAGGCAAATATGTACTAAATTTGTAGAGAAATCTGCTCCTCCTCCCCCCACCCAATTCCCATTTCTGGAGTAGCAGAATCGGAAGGGTTTGGCTCATGATTATTGGACATCATATATCTTTTTAAAAAATTATCGCGAGTCTTAGATTAATAAAAACAGAATCTGTAGAAGGATAGAAAGTTAATCTTCCATTACTGAAGAGCATTCTATCATGGCAAAATGTATTCATTTTTAAGAACAGAATTTAGGTTCGCCTCAGACAAGTTTCAAAAGATTTCAAGTTCTTCCCCCACTCAACCACATCCCCTAAAACCAAACGTATGTAGCTACCTTTGAAAAAGTTCTCTTTCTGGATGTATATTTAACATTTGGGGGTGCCTTCCACTTAAATTGTTATTTTCTTGTTTTTAAAAACCATAAGGGCATAAGATTGTTTTTTTCCCTTGAGACTTCATTTTTTGTCCCACTTGAAGATACACAGATAATGAAAGGGCAGGGGCAGATTGCCACATTGTAATTTAACGGATAGGATTTTGGAACGACCTCTAAGCCATGATAGCGTTATTAACTGCTGCCCACTCATCTCCAATTCCCCAATTTAAGAACAAATATTTTGTGAATCTAGCCTCAGAAATAAACAGCCATCTTGTTTGGGGCAGGAAGTGTAGAGGAGGAAAATTGGAGCTAAAGATCCCCCTTTCCTCCTGAATTAAAAAAAAAAATTAATTAGGGATCACATGAATTATGTTTACTGCATTTACTGTTTGGTTTTGTAATTATTACTAGGCTGTTCTGCTGTAGAGATAGTTAAGGAATAAGATTTTATTTTTTCTTTTTAAATATACCATTCTCCACTTTGTTAAACTCTGGGCAATTTTAGTCAGTTAACTGGAAGACTACTGGAAAGACAGAAATGAAATATGTAAAAAGGAAGAGTAACAATGTTCTTATCAATTTGAGAATTCCAGTTTGTCACACTTAATATTTTAAGACGCTCCCTCAAAAAAATACATCATCCTGAGAAGGAGAAAGAGGCAGGAAGGTGGTGATGGGAATGATTTTAAAGATGGTTAACAGTGATTTATTCCAAAATAAGTTAACCATGGGTTGATTATTTCCAAATAGAAAATATTTCCGTGAATTGGTGGCATACAATTTTAAACACAAAACAATAAAGGCAGCCTACTTCAAATTAAACAGAGTCAGTGAACCCTATCAGAGGGCTATTCATCTTTTACAGCCGCAGGAGCCCAAGAAATACGACAGCAAGACAATAAACGTGATTGCTTCAGGAAAGGCTGTACAGTGCACTGTAAAAACATTTTACAACAGCAGAATTCCTGGGTGTCGTTCTCCCCATTTTTTGGTCCATCTGTTTTCAAAGGGTATGGGGGGGATGGGCGGAGATGTTGTTAAATGTCCCCTGGGATTCCACAGCAATCAATCAGCATCTGATGAATGGCCACTAAAGTTAAACTCTGACCCGACTCTACAATTCCCACACCAGCTCTCCCTTCCTTACTGTTGACCAGCTTCCAGAATGCCCCACCCACCTACCTCCCCTCACCAAAATTTCCAAAATACCAGGCACAGACAAAAGCATTGGAATGTAGTAGCCACAAGGAAAATTCAGTGAAAATAGTAGTTGAGGAGCCTTCTCTTAACTTGTGTTTAAAAAGTGTCCTCTTGGTGAAGCCAAAGTGTGCCCTTTTGCCTCACAGCTCTCATTAAAAACTGATTTGTCTCTCTGTAAAAACTGTATATTTTTAAATATGTGTTTGCATGTAGCTATATCTCTAAGAGGGAACAAATAGATTTCTTCAAGTTCTTATGCTATCCCACCATCATATGCACAAACAATATTGACACTGAATGTAACTGATTACAATAGTTTTTAAAACTACAACATTAAGAACCTACTGATGGAGGCAAAAATATTTAGAAGTTAAAGAAAGCCAGACATTAGGGCTCTAAAGTTTACTGTAATGTTTACACATTATTTCTCATTCTGCCCTGGGAACAGATACAAAATATATGGTGAAAAATAGCAGCATGGAAAAAAAAAAGAACCTCAGTTTTACACTTTTGAAACAAGCTCAACACTACTTTTACAGAGTCCAATATCAGTTTAAAAAGGCAAAAAGCATATCTATTCCATTCAGCGCAGAATTTTGGAAGTTCATATAGCAAAAAGCATTTCACTTCTTTTAGCTGTACTGACTACTGCATCTATTACTGCCGTCGCTTGCTTGGTAGCAAGTGCAGTAGTTAGGGTTGTCAGACTATGAAAGTTTTAAAATGCTACAAACATTTTAATCACCACATTTTCCAATGAAAAACGTGTTCTGTTTCTGTTCAAGAGCAATGTTGTAGAAGAGTTTGAGAAAAGTCCTTTTGGCCGTGTGACTTCAGAAGCATATTTTTCCATCCTCCCTTGCTGGGGCTGGGGAATATATGTAAAATAAAAATCAAGCTATGTGAGAAATGAAGATTTGGGTTCCGATACTCAAATTTGTATAAATAGTCATAGCTCAATTGCAGTCAAGAGAGCTATGACATTTAACTCAAAAAGCAGTTATCAATGGTTCACTGTCAAACTAGGAGGGCATATCAGTGGGTTCCCTCAGGGGGTCAGTCCTGGGTCCAGGAGCATTCAATATTTTCATTAATGACTTGGATAACGGACTGGGGAGTATGCTTCTAAAATTTGCAAATGACACCAAGCTGAGGAGAGTTGCAAGCACTTTGGAGGGCAGAATTAGAATTCAAAATGACCCTTGCAAATTAGAGAATTAGTGTGAAATGAACAAGATGACATTCAATAAATACAATTGCAAAGTACTACACTTAGGAAGGCGGGGGGGAGGGGAAATCAAATGTACAACTACAAAATGGGAAATAATTGGCTAGGCAGTAGTACCACTGAAAAGGAACTGGGGATACAATGGATCACAAATTGAATCTGAGTCAGCAACAACATGAAGTTGCGAAAAAGGCTAAATATAATTTTAAAGTGTACTAACAACAATATTGTATGTAAGACATGGGAGGTACACCTCTACCCCAATATAACACGGTCCTCGAGAGCCAAAAAAATCTTACTGTGTTATATTGAACCGTGTAGGGAGGGCCTGGTAGGGAAGGCCGTGCCTCCCCAAACAGCCTGGCCCCACCCCTATCCGACCCCCACCTACTTCCAGCCCCCTGACTGACCCCTCAGAATCCCCAACCCATCCAACCCCTCCCCCCCCCCGGCTCCCTGACCACCCCCCGAGACCCTCTACCCCTTATCAACCCCTCCCCCCCTCCAGCCCCCTTAAACTGCTCAGAGCAACATGTCGGAGTCAGACACGCTGCCGCAATAGGCTCAGACTCCATGGGTGCTCCGGGGCTGGAGCACCCACAGAGAAAGCGTAGTGGGTACAGAGCATCCAACGGCAGCTCCCCACCCCAGCTCACCTCTGCTCTGCCTCCTCCCCAAGCATGCCACCACTGCTGCACTTCTCCTCACTCCCTCTAAAGCTTGCCGCTAATCAGCTGTTCGGCGCAGCAAGCCTGCAAGGGAGGGAGGGAGAAGCAGAGCAGCAGCATGCTCGGGGGAGGAGGTGGAGGTGAGCTGGGGCGGGGAGCGGTTCCTCTGCACCCCCTTGCCCCCCAGTTACTTGCTGAAGCCCTCCCCGCGCCCCCACCCCACCCCAGCTCACCTCCGCCCCACCTCCTCCCCTGAGTGAGCCGCCGCTCCACTTTTCCCCACTCCCTCCCAGGCTTGCACAAGCCTGGGAGGGAGGAGGGGAAATGCTTTACCACGTTATATCCTATCACATTATACCGGGGTAGAGGTGTAATTGTAAATTCTACTCCGCAGAAGTGAGGCCTCAGTTGGAGTACTGCATCCAGTTCTGGGCGCCATGCTTTAGGAAAGATGTGGACAAATGGGAGAGCCCAGAGGAGAGCAACAAAAATTATGAAAAGTTTAGAAAACCTGGCCTATGAGGAAAGGTTAAAAAACTGGGCATGTTTAGTCTTGAGAAAAGAGGACAGAGGAAACCTAACATCAGTCTTTAAATATGTTAAGGGCTGTTACAAAGAGGATAATCAGTTGTTCTCCACGTCCACTGAAGGTAGGATGAGAAGTAATGGGCTTAATCTACAGCAAAGGAGATTTAGGTTAGATGTTTGGAAAAACTAACTACTCCATAAGGATATTTAAGTTCTGGAACAGGCTTACAAAGGGAAGCTGTGGAATCTCCATCATTGGAGGTTTTTAAAAACCAGTTGGACAAACATTTGTCAGGGATGGTCTAGGTTTACTTGGTCCTGTCTCTGAACAGGGGTCAGACTTGATGATCTGTTGAAGTTCATTCTGGCCCTAGATTTTATAATTCTATATACCCAAGGCGGGGGAGGAGAGAGAGAGAATAAGGCCCTGAAAAATTAAATTTGTGGTATATCTGGCAGTCAGTGCCACTGTTAAGTCATAAAAAAAGTGAGAAGGAGCTGAGTTTGTAGGTCTTTAACTTTTTCAGTGGAGCAACCTTCAAACTGTATTAATTTTTAAAATAAATTATATGCATGTAAAATATGAGAAGGTGCTGAGCTTGTTGGTGGAGATCATTTCTTTGGGTGATTTGTTTACCTTATTGGCACTACAGAAGAAAGTGTCCAGTTGTAAGCTATGTTCCAATCTGCTTTAAATACCAGTTTAGCAGAATTTATAGCTGTTAAAACACACATATCCAGAGCTCTGTGTTCAAGTACATAATTTTAATAGTCACCTATTAGCTTGTATGTATGAATGTTTTGAAATGTAAATATTTAGTTTGACAACAAAGCTCTAATGTTAAGCCAGTATTTTCCATACCGTCATTATAAGAACCATCCATCCAAAAACTAAGAACCTTGGAATTCCTTAGTGTGAGGACATAATGACTCCACAGGAAACTATATCATGAAATCCATGGCAGGACACCTGAAAATTTAAAAAACAAAACTGTCTCTGTCTTGCACCGAAGGCGAGCCGTTCCTCAATAACTGCTGAGCCCAAGTCTGTGTTTAAAATTGAATATCAGATCTAGAGGGCGTTCACTCCAAAATTAGGGTTAATCTTTGTCCAATAGGATTTTTACAAGAATACTGGCAGCATCTCAAGAAATATTAAAACTCTTAAATCAGACAAGCCAATATGCGGAGAAGTTAAGCATCAGGAGGGATACCAGCTCATGATTTAGTGCTGCTCAGCAACTTGAGAGCAAAATAATGCTCTTTTAGTCTCCATTTAAAGATTCATAGAGTTTAAGTATAGAAGGGACCATTAGATGCCCTAGTCTGAACTTCTGTCTATCACAAGCCATAGAATTTCATCTAATTACTTTTGTATGGAGTCCAACAGCTGCTGTTTGGCTAATGAAGATCTTCCAGAAAAACGTCTAGTCTTGATTTAAAGATCAAAAGATGGAGCATCCACCACTTCTTTTGGTAGTTTGTTCCAGTGGTTAGTCACCTATGTTGTTAAATATTTGTGTGTCTGGCTTTGGAGTCCAGCAGTTGGTTCTTGTCTTTCTTTGCTAGACTAAAAAGCATGTTAGTAACACAGTATTTTCTCCCCATGAAAATACTTATATGTGGTTATCAAGTCACCTCTCAACAAGCTAACAAATTGAGCTCTTTAGATCCCTCAGGCCAGGTTAGTACTCAACAGGCTTTGCTGCTATAGCTATACTAGTGTACACACACACACACAAAAATACCAGCAAAGTACTCTTAGCGTGGACACAGCTTATACCAGCAAAAAGGGAAGTAACTTCCCTTTTTGAACTGGAGTTTGAGGTGTCTGGTCCCAATTTGTCCCACTGTGCTCCACACACCTGAGACCACAGAATTCTTGCAAGTAGTGTCTGTTGGTCCCCAGCTGGGTTCTTGCAGTCCTCGTGCTCTGCGCAGATGGTATAAAGGGTGGTAAAGACTAACCATATCTCCAGTTTCTTCTCTAGCCGCACATCAGACGTGATCCAAAACACAGGGGAAGGAGGGCAGGCAGTGGAATATAGATAGGGACCACACGTCTTGACAAACTCCAGCTACAGAGGGTAACTTCCCTTTCATCTTTGAGTGACAAGCAGTATTCAGATTGGTGGAGGGTGCGAGGCTGCAGATGGTATAGCTGCCTGTAGAACTCCTGTCCCAAAGGAGGCTCAGACCAACCACAGATCAAAGAGGCTGGATCCAGGTGTAACATCTTGTGAATGCATGGCTGGAACTCCATGTTGCTGACTTGCAAATACAAAGCAGGGATACCTCTTGAAGAGATGCTATTGAGGCTGCTACACTCTCATAGAAAGCCTCTGCCCTATGTAGGAGAGGAAAATGTCCCAACTGATAAAGTAGGAAATAACCATAGATCCATTTAGAGATTGTCTCAGAGGAAACAGCTTGTCCTCTGACTCATTCAGCTATGGCAACAAACAGTCTAGGTGACTTTTTCATCTTTTGTTCTCTGGAGTTAAAATGCCAATACTTGTCTTACACTAAGGAAATGAAAGTCTCTTCTCTCCACTGGAAGCCTAGGGATTCAGGCATAATACAAGTAAGTGGATAACCTGATTTATGTGACACTCTGAAACTACCTTAAGGCTGAATTTCAGGTGTAGTCATAGTGAGACTTTGTCTTTATGGAATATTGTGTATGGTGGGTCTACCATTAGGGCTCCATGTCCACCTACCCATGTGGCTGAGGGGTTGGTAATGAGGACAGGTGAAACATTGAACATGTAACTACATGTTTGAGAAGGCTGTGTTGCCCCCACTTGGATAGAGTCAGGGAGGGATCCAACCTCTGGAGTGGATGTAGAGGAGGATCTGCTCTTGTGCCTATGAGATTGACCTTTGTTTTCCTGGTGAAACTGCAACAAAAAGTCCCTGAAGTTTGCTGTTTCCTCCTTCTGCAGCAGACCTTGTGCTAGGAGGAGTGCTCCTCGCTCAAGCTGGCCCATGTACAGGGCCTAGGTGCAACTGGAGCCTCATTGCTTTCTCCATGCGGTGCTTCTTTAGTCAAAGTTCTTGCTCCTTTCTGACTCCTGCATTCCTCATTCTAAGATATATAACTTTTCATATGGCTGTATTAAAAGGCACTTTGTTTGACTGGGCCAGCTTACCCAGAGATCCAGCTCACTTAATATAACTGCCCTATCTCATTTTTACCATTATGCCAATCGCCGTCACCTACAAATTTTATCAGCAGCAATTTTATATTTACTTTCACATCATTGATAAAAATGTTGAACAATATTGGGCCTAGCATCCCTAGGATCCCAGTGGAACCCCACTAGAAATATCCCCAGGTAGCGATTCCCCATTGGCAACTACTTTAAAAGTATGTTACATATACACAGTTACCTTTACCAATCAAAATATTTTTATAATCCCAAAGAATGAAATCCGTATTGTTTGGAAAGATGTATTTTCCATGAAACACATGTTGATTCATTAATTATTCTTATTCTCTAATTCTTTATCACTTTAATCCTATATCAGCTTTTCCATTATCTTGCAAGGGGTTGATATCAGGCTAACCGGCCTATAGCTACCTGGGTCATCTGACTTGCCTTGTTTGAACACTGGCAAATTTTAAAACTCTTCCAGTCTTCTGGAATTGCCCCAGTATTTCATTATTAAAAGTTATCAGCAGGCTACAGATCTCCTCAGCCAATTCTTCTAAGACTCTTGGGAACAAGTTATCTGGGCCTGCTGATTTAAATTTTTTTATCCCTAGTATATGTTGTCTAACATCCTCCTTCGTTTCTAGTGGACTGGAAGGTACTTCATCATCCTCCAGTTATGTGACTGCATCATCCTGATTCTTTTCAAATATAGTACAGAAATATTTAACACTTCTGCCTTTTCTGCAGCATTAACAATAATTTTACCATCTCCACGTAGTAATGGGCCTGTACCATTGGTAGGATCTCTTTTGTTCCTAGTGTACTTAAAAATACTCATTGCCCTTAACCCTGACATAGATTTTTCCCCAAGGTCTTCAGCTTCCCTTATCAGTTTTCTATCTTCATAATTTCTAATTTATATTGATAGCTATACATTTCCCCCTTTTCCTATTGGTTATATATAGCTTCCCCCCTACCCCCCAATTTCTGCCTTCAGTTTGCCACTGGACCAGGATGGGCTTAGCCAAAGTTGTCCTCTTTCTTGATAGTGGAATCATGGCTTTTTGGGCATCTAATCTCTTTCTAAAATTCCAAATTTTCATTTGCGTTTTTCTATCCAAGTTTTCCCCTCTGTTAATTTCATCCAATTTTCCTCAGCTTTGGGAAGTTAGACCTTTTGAAGCCCCAAGTATATATACACACTACTGGTTAGAACTGCCTTCCATTTGTCTGTACTGAATGAAATCAGGTCATGAGCACTGGTCCCTAGGCAACCAACATTTTAGTGGCACTATTACTATTTCTACCCATTTTATTTAAAGTATTTTAGTTCCGCATCACTGTCAGCTATTTTATTTCTGGTTATTCTTTTAGTACTATGCATTGTGGGACTTTGTTTTTTGAGATAGGAAACTTGCAAATCTCATGAATATCTTTTCTAGCTCCTTTCAGTAATTTCTCTCTATTCCTACACTGCTTAGGAATGAGCAAAGAGAAAAAAGTTAGCAGAAAACATATTCAAGGAAAAAAATGGGTTAAGTTCTACACTTGAAGTGAGTAGTGCTGGCAAAATTTACCCTGCTCTGTCCCGCCACCAGGGAAGGATATACCAAACCTCTGCAGTTATGCAAAAACTGGGGCCTAGGTTTTAAAAAGTGACAGCAATTTTGGGTGCCCAACTTGAGTCACTTGATTTTCAGAAAATCCTGAGCACCCTCTGAAAGTCAGGCACTTTAAGGTGTTTTAATTTGGGCACACAAAATCACTAGTCATTTTTTAAAGTTTCTGTTTCAGTAACTCTCGTTCCTCTTATCAGTTCATCATCAACAGGAAATCAAGAGGACACACTGCAGATTTCTGAATTCTGTCTAGTCACAGACCAGAGAGCAACAACACAAGCTTCTCTTCACATCACTACACGTCAACCCTGTTCTGTCCTTACATCATTACCAGTGAAACAGTCTATTCATGCTCATTTGTTTTTTGTACGGTAAAATGTTGCCAGAGGTGAAGATTAACAGAAAGCAGTGTCCTTGTTGGTAATTGTGACTAACCTTAAATAAATACACAAATTTGGAACTGTGCCTTTTTTACTTCTCTGATATACAGAAAGTGACTAAGGAATGCTCTCTTTTAAAAAACTTAGAAATATCAGAACGTGCATTCTGGTATTCCTGAACTTGTTTGAGTACCACTGGAGCACTCTGAGGATGTATAGTGCTAGTCCGTACACCTTAGCTGGAGATGTGTGTTTGGAGCGGGGGGCTTAATCTTTATCAAAGAGGCCCTCTTTCCAAAATGTTGCTTAGTTGATATTAAATAGGTATTTTTAAAATGACTAAAAGATTCTTGTCCCCTTTTGACTCTTCTGATGTAAGTTCACTAGATGTCTAGTCACTATAAAGTCTTCCTAGTAAAACAGATCCCGTGGTCCTAAATGTACAAAGAGTATCCTGGGGTAGGGATGGGGCAGAGGGTGGAGCGTACAAGTGAAAGAATCACAGGATTTTCCAGCCTTCATTGTACATCAAAGAAGCACAAAAGGGCACATACCCAATTTTGTTTTTCGTCACAAGTCTCCTTTGATTCGAGGTGTGTTTAGTGCTTATATATTCTGATACTATAGTTCCTATAGAGAGACTGGGACTTTGTTGAATGTTATGGAATTTAATATTTAATCTCTTTCTGTGACAGTTTTCCTCTGTATTTTTTTTCTTCAATTGAGGATACAGGTTTAACACATTCTGGAAATAAAATTTTTTCTCCTTTCACATTTTTAGTGCATAAATAAAATGCTTTCCCTCTATGAAAGATGATAAAATAATGAGCAAGTACAGATTATACATTTTCAGTTCAGGATGTAAAAAGTATTAGAAAATTGTACATATTATAGATAAACTATAGCAGTGGATGCTACAGAGTCTTGAATGCTTTTGTTTGTTAAAGTTTCTTTGCTGGATTATAGCAGTTCATATACAAAAATGATAACTGCACTCTAAATTTGTATAAGATCCGCATTCCCTCCCCCCTTTAAAAGTAACTGTTTGAATTTATCCAACAATTCAGACAAGTAATACTTAAATGGATTAGAGAATATTTTTTTCCAATTTCTTTACTTTAGAACCTCAGAACAAAACGTTATGGTGGTTCTTTCAAAAGTTTACAACTGAACATTGACTTAATACAGCTCTGAAACTTTACTATGCAGAAGAAAAATGCTGCTTTCCTTTTTTTTTTTTTTAAATTAAAGTAGTTTACATTTAACACAGTACTGTATGTATTTGCTTGGGGGGTAGAGGGAGGTCATCTCCGCTGCTGCCTGATTGTGTACTTCTGGTTCCAAATGAGGTGTGTGGTTGACTGGTCATTTAGTAACTCTGATGTTTGTAACATGGAGATTCTACTGTATTTTGTCAATTTGGCAGCTTTTTGGTATAGCTGTCTCCCTCTGTTTGTATAGTTCTTTCCCACTAACACAGAAGAGGAAAGAAACTAGGAAGGGAAATTGTAAAGAACAAAACAAAAGTGACTTTGGGGCAGCTGTAGTACCTAAAAGTACTTTCAATTCATTTTTAAAAAATTGATTAGATGTCAAGTTGACACTGTCTCTTTAAATCAGGATGCGAATCATAGAATATCAGGGTTGGAAGAGACCTGAGGAGGTCATCTAGTCCAACCCCCTGCTCAAAGCAGGGCCAATCCCCAATTTTTAGCCCAGATCCCTAAATGGTCCCCTCAAGGTTTGAACTCACCACCCTGGGTTTAGCAGGCCAATGCTCAAATCACTGAGCTATCCCTCCGCTCCCCCCCCCCCAAGAAAAAAATAATATAACTGCATCTAGCTGGTTTTCTAATATTTAAAGTTTTGTACACCAATTTCTGCCTTTAAGATGCACACACTATTGGCTTTCGAGAGAATACTGAACAAAGGCGGCCAAATTTGGCCCTATGTTAGTCTCTTAATTTGAGAAATGTTAATTTGTTTTTAAAAATTTTACAAAAATGTTTTTGCAAATATTACAGTCTTTATGGGAAAGCGAAGAAAATAGTGATGACTCTCTGACTTTAACAGAATTAACTCCAAAGCCCCTACAAGAGATGTAACAGTTTATTTTGCTAAGTGGACATTAATAGGTTGGGATTTAAACAAGTCTCATTTTTACACTGGTGTTTGAACAGTTACTATTTATTTTGACTTCCATTTGAGAAAAAAATGGTATGTTGGGCAAATGAGGCTGCATGTTTCTTTTTAAGCATTCCCACCTACTGGGAATGTCAATGTTACGAGTGGGAGCTGCATGATTTAGTGATGAACAGCAATCCCATGACATTGTTCAGAGCAGGGACTTTGTCTGGTGCCATGCACATTGAGGGCATTGTAGATCTAGAGGTCACTAAAGTAAATAGGGTCTCTATGCAGTGACTGTCTTGAGGCAAGGTTTACTTACATATGATATATATAGCATATGTGAGGTCAGACTGCTGCATGGTTTTTGGTTTATGCTTCAGATCCTATTGCAAGCAAAGAAAGTGCTATTTTGTTCAACTTTTTGGAGAAGGTCAGAAATATTACAGCTAAATTTAAAAAAGGTATAAATGATTCTATAGCTATTAACAGTTGCAGTCCAAGACAAAAAGAGAAGAGTAATATAATCTTATGCTTTAGGGTGTAAACTGATCACCTGGGATATTAGGAATTCCACCCTCCCATCACCCACTTTCTTGGTGCAATATTGCGCAACTGACCAGGTGTACTCAGGGAGGAAGAAGTCTGTTCCTTTAAGGCAGGAGTCTAAGGCCCGGCCTACACTATGGGTTTAGGTCAAATTTAGCCGCATTAGATCGATTTTAAAATGAATGCATCCACACAACCAACCCCTTTCTGGCGACTTAAAGGGCTTTTAAAATCTATTTCTGTACTCCTCCCTGGCGAGGGGAGTCGCGCTAAAATCAACCTTGCTGGGTTGAATTTGGGGTAGTGCAGACGCAAATCAATGGCATTGGCCTCCGGGAGCGGTCATAGAATCATAGAATATCAGGGTTGGAAGGGACCAAAGTGCTCCATTGTGACCGCTCTGGACAGCACTTTGAACTCCGATGCACTAGCCAGGTACACAGGAAAAGCCCCAGGAACTTTTGAATTTCATTTCCTGTTTGGTCAGCATGGCAAACTCAGCAGCATAGGTGACCATGCAGTCCCCCCCAGAATCGCAAACGAGCTGGAGGTATTCTGAAAGTATTCTGGAATCATTGCAGCACAAAGCATGGCAGCAAATGGTCCTGGGTTTTGGTTGCATTCAAGAAACATTCAGTCTATAGCTTTCTGTGTTAGCCTCAGAAGAATGATGTCATTCATGGTCACCTAGTTGAAATAGGGGAATTTTTGTAAGGGAACAGTAAAAGGACCCCATTCATGCTGGGCTGTTTGCGCTTGGCTAAAAGGGATCATCCTGGAGAATAGCCACGCGGTGGGGTGGGGAGAGGTGTGTGCTGGACATCCACCCGAAAACCGCAGTCCCTCCTTTTAAATGTGAAACCCAACCCATTGCTTGCTATGGGAAAGGATGGTGCTGCAGTTTGAAACCATTCCCACATGTTATGTGTAAGAAGCCAACCCCGCGTACCCTTTGCCTTACCATGGCTGCATGGAAACCGAAAAAAACCGCACTTGCGATGACATGTTTTCCGAGCTCATGCAGTCCTCCTGCACTGATAGGGCACAGCTGAATGCATGGAGGCATTCAGTGTTAGAGGTTAGGAAAGCATTAAGTGAGCACGAAGGGAAGAGGCAGGAGGCAATGCTGAGGCTAATGGGGGAGCAAACGGACATGATGAAGCATCTGGTGCAGCTGCAGTAAACCCAACAAGAGCACAGACCCCTGCTACATCCATTGTACAACCGGCTGACCTCCTCCCCAAGTTCCATATCCTCCTCACCGAGAAGCCCAAGAACGTGGGGGTGAGGAGAGAGAAGAGGCTCCAGGCACCCAGCCACTCCACTTCAGAGGATGGCCGAAGCAACAGAAGGCTGTCATTCAAACAGTCTGATTTGTAGTGTGGCTACAATAAGCAATGTGGTCTTGTCCTTCCGTCCTCCCACACCCCACCCCACCCCACCCCACCTATCTTGTCAGTTATCTCCCTTTTTAAACAAAAATTAAGAAAGAAAGAATACATGGCCTCAAAACAATAGTTACTTTATTTCGAAGGGGGGAGGGTGGTTGGCTTACAGGGAATTAAAAACAAAGGGGGCGGGTTTGTGTCAAGGAGATATACACACAACTGTCACATCGAAGCCTGGCCAGTCATGAAACTGGTTTTCAAAGCCTCTCTGATGCGCAGCGCACCTTGCTGCGCTCTTCTAATCGCCCTGGTGTCTGGCTACTCAAAATCGGATGCCAGGTGATTTGCCTCAACCTCCTACTCCACCATAACGTATAAACATCTCCCCCTTACTCTCACAGATATTATGGAGCACACAGCAAGCAGCAATAACAATGGGAACGTTGGTTGTGCTGAGGTCTGACTCAGTCAGCAAACAGCACCAGCGAGCTTTTAAACATCCAAAGGCACATTCTACCACCATTCTGCACTTGCTCAGCCTATAGTTGAACTGCTCCTTACTATTGTCCAGGCTGCCTGTGTACGGCTTCATGAGCCATGGGAGCAAGGGGTAGGTTGGGTCCCCAAGGATAACTATTGGCATTTCAACATCCACAATGGTAATTTTCTGGTCTGGGAAGGAAGTCCCTTTTTGCAGCTGCTCAAACAGCCCAGAGTTCCTAAATATGCGAGCATTATACACCTTTCCCAGCCATCCCACGTTGATGTCAGTGAAATGTCCCTTGTGATCCACCAGTGCTGGCAGCACCATTGAGAAGTACCCCTTGCGGTTTACATACTGGTTGGCAAGGTGGTCCGATGCCAAGATAGGGCTATGCGTTCTGTCTATCGCTCCACCACAGTTAGGGAAACCCATTGCAGCAAAGCCATCCACTATGACCTGCGCATTTCCCAGAGTCACTACCCTTGATAACAGAACGTCAATGATTGCATTGGCTACTTGGATCACAGCAGCCCCCACAGTAGATTTGCCCACTCCAAATTGATTCCTGACTGACCAGTAGCAGTCAGGCATTGCAAGCTTCCACAGGGCTATCGCCACTCACTTCTCAACTGTCAGGGCAGCTCTCATCTTGGTATTCCTGCACTTCAGGGTGGGGGAAAGCAACTCACAGTTCCAGGAAGGTGGCCTTACGCATGCAAAAGTTTTGCGGCCACTGGGAATCATCCCATACCTGCAACACTATGCGGTCCCACCAGTCTGTGCTTGTTTGCCAGGCCCAGAATCGGCATTCCACTGTATCAGCCAGCCCTACTGCCGCCATGATGTCCCAATTGCCACAGCCTGTGCTTTCAGGAACATCTGTGTCCATGTCCTCAGGAATATCGTCCTCGTGCTCTTAGCTCAGTTCTGCATATACTCCAGGATAATGTGCAAGGTGTTTACAATGCCCACAACAGCAGCGGTGAGCTGAGCGGGCTCCATGCTTGCCGTGGTATGGCGTCTGCAAGAGAGCAGAGTTGCAGCGAAAGCGGCGGATGACGATGGATGCCACGAGAATAGATATTTATACAGAACGACGAGAGGACCTGCGAGGTGGAATCATGGCACCAGGAGAGCAGAGTTGCAGCAGAAGCGGTGGATAATGACAGTTAGCAGTCGTACTGCACTGTCTCCTGACAGCAGCACCCAAGACACAACAGCAGTGGTGACGGTGAGCTGAGCGGGCTCCGTGGTATGGCGTCTGCATGGAAAAAAGGCGCAAAACCATTGTCTGCTGTTGCTTTCATGGAGGGAGGGGCAACTGACGACATGTACCCCAAACCACCCGTGACAATGTTTTTGCCCTATCAGGCATTAGGAGTTTAACCCAGAATTCCAATGGGCATCAGAGACTGCGGGAACTGTGGGATAGCTACCCACAGTCACCACTCTGTAAGTTGATGCTAGCCACAGTAGTGAGGACACACTCCGCCGACTTAATGTGCTTAGGGTGGACATACGCAATCGACTGTATAAAATCGATTTCTAAAAACTGACTTCTATAAGATCACTATGAAATTGGGTCGTTGCTATACCCTTAGTCTATTCCAATAGGCGGACCAGGGGCCAAATCCAGACCACCAGACACTTTTGAACGGACTGCAAAATCTTTTTATTTACTTGTAATTATCATTAGTTATTATTTTTGTATTATTTTCTGTGGAGTCTGGACAAGTCTTGACCAAGAAATTTGGACCTTGACAAAAAATAATTGATTACCCCTGCATTAAGGCATTAGCAATTGGTGACTATTACAAGCAGGATAGCTGGCTGGAATGCTGCTCTGATGAGGTATGGTACTAGTGTTACATTGCTTTCTCCCTTGCCCTCTTTTTAAAGAAATCATTTGCATTCCTGATAATTGAGAACTTGATGGGATTATGGTATCGTTATTGTACTGCATATTCAGCACTTGTAGATAAATGTCTAACGAATAAAAATGTATGGCCATGAACTCTGGGAATACAATTGGTTATTACAGCAAACCGACTTTTTATTGAGAATTGATGGTAAGTTCTTGTGTGTCTGAAAATTGATTTCTATTCACAGTATGCAAAAGCAGATTATGACTACTCCTGGGGGGAATTCTACACCACTGCACATGCACAGAATTGATGTCCCCCACAGATTTCTTTGCTTCAGCGCAGAAAAATGACTTTCTGACAGGGAAGCAAAGGGAAGCCACAAGAGCAGCCATGCAACCTTCCCCAGTAGTATGTTCAGGGTGCTCAGGACAGCTAGCAGAGAGGTAAATCGCTGTGGGACAAGAAGCAGGACTGGGGAAGACCTGGCTGGTGGCTCCTATCCTGTGCTGGGCTCAGCTGCTAGTCTCGGCTGGGCTCGGGAGGACAGGACTTCCTCCTCCCCTGCACGACATCTGGGGCCAGGTCAGACCCACCCCCAGATTTCTCTCCCATCTGCAAGCAGCTCTGAAACTCCTCCCACCCTGCACTTCCTGTACCCATCGCTCCTCAGCTGCAGGGGGAGGGATTCCTGTGCAGGGAGCTGCTCCCCCATCCGTCCAACCCCAGTGCATCCAGACCCCCTCAGACCCAGACCCTCCCCTCCTTCCAGCACTCAGATCCCCCCCACAATGAGCCCGACTTCCATTGCACCTGGACCACCCAGATGAGCCCCACGAACCCAGATCCCCTCCCCAGTGAGCACCAACCAACTAGACCTGGATCCCCACACCACTGAGCCCCACTCCCCCAGCACATGAACCCCCCCCACTGAACTCCCCAGACCCCCACTGCTGAGCTCTATCCCCCCCAAACCAGACACCTTACCCCCCCGCCACTGAGCCCCAACCTCCTTCACCTGGACCCCCCTGCAGACCCATTACCATTGCACCCAGAACCGCCCCCCCCCCCCCAAAAACTCCTGTGCATCCAGATTCCCACACTCTCACCTGGATCCCACACTGAGCCACCTGTGCCCAGATTGGTCCACACAGAACCCTCTCAACCCACACCTGGAACCCTCCACATTAAGCCCCTCCACACTTGGATTCTGCCTTGCTGAGCCTACCTGCACAGACCTCGTCACCAGGCATGGAGGGGCAGAGCCATAGGGTGTTTCTGGGGCAGGCTGGATCCTTGCACTGTGTCAGGATTGGGTGCAGGCTCACCGCTGAGTCTGTGTCCCAAGGGATGGGGGGAGCTGCACAGTGATCTCCCACCTCTGTGCAGTCCAGTGGCCTGTGGTCCCCAGTGCCATGCTGAAGCCTCCATATTTATTTGACAAATAAAATTTGCAGAATTTTAAAATATTGTATGCAGAATTTTAAATTTTTTGGCACAGAATGTCCTCAGGAGTATTATTATACAGTAAGGTTTTGGTTACTACTTATGTACAGTAGGTTTTGTTGAAAGCAACTTTAACAAGGTCTGCTTTTTAATGTTTTAAGCAGATTGCATCTCCTCTCGCAGATGTGTAGTTCTTCTATTCCTTGCACTTCCTTAACCATGCTTTGAGCCATCCCTTATTATACAAGTTAGTTATACAGCTCCCACTTACAGGCTCATGATGAACAAAATCTTTGCAGCAACTTTAAAAGTTTAACATTTACTTTGTAGAAATTCAAAGAGATTTTAACTGACTTTCAGAAGAATGGTGTCACAAAATTTAAAATTAGAGGCTTCTTGTCACTCAGTTCTGCAATGCCAGTATAAAGATCGAGCATGTTAAAAAAACAAATTCCGAAGGAGGCAAAGAAACTCTTGCATTTTCATCCTGTATTACTATTTGCATTTAGTGCAGCATTATGGAGGTTTTTCTTGCAATTCCATAGTTCAAGTTTGGGAGTCACTTAAACAAAGCAATTATATCCTCAAACAAAATATTTGTGATGACTTCACGTGCACCAGAGAAAAGCAGCAGTTTATACAAAAGTGTACAGTCATACAGGATAAAGGTATTACATCACAATTGCTTGCTTAGATCAATGCTGAATTATACCATCCATGTAAAATAATTATTATTGGGTTTTAATTTATCACAGAGCATCTTATTCCCAGAAGAGAAATTAAGATATTCTCCTTTGAGAACAAGAGGCTTTGGTGTTTGTAAAAAAGAGATCCAAGACCACACTTATTTATTCTGATTAATATGCTTGTTACTCTTCATTTTTAGGAGAATTATACTCGTGTGTTGTATGGAGGATGCCTCCTGAAAGCATTTTCTGGTGATGAGCAACTGTGCTCCACTCCCTCGAAGCGAGCTCTTATACTTAATGTTTGTTTTGGAAGACTTAGCTGTCTCAGCAGCCAGAAGGGCATTTCAATAACCATACAACAAGCATTACTGCAGGTTATTCTTTAATCCCCTGCGTATGACCAATGAGTGAATTCTTGTCCATCTATCATTTTATGGTACAACACACAGTTATTGCCAAGAAGGTACTGTAAATCAAAAGAAAAACAGATCTAAGAATAAAAAGATCTAATCACAGAAATCACCAATTGTTTATTCAAACATTTTCATCCCCATCACCATGTAGCAATTATACTGAATAAATATTGGCGTTGTTTGACTACAAATATTGGATCAAAAGGCCTTTTGGTGGAAAAACCACGAATAGCTTCTAAAAAAGACAAATATTAAAGATGAATAGGTACATGCTGAAGAGCTCAATTTCCTGAACTATCCAGCTTTTGATCATAAAAATCACAGGCTGGGAGTCTGGAGATGTCAGTTTCAGAAATGTCAAAACCAAACAAGTCACTTTATCCTTTCGTTGTGACTGCTTCCAAATTTGTGAAGTGAAATTCTATGGTTTGTATTCTGATCATCTAGGTAGACTTTTCTGGCCTGAATCTATGCAAATTAATACATCTACTCCACAGGGTGGAGCTGTAAATCTTAATTCATTAATCTTAAAAGTACTTTGGAGATATTCTGATAAAATGGACTGTAAAATATACACTAGCAGCAATAATCTACCCTCTCTTGGCCAAATAGTAGGCAGTTAGATTTAAACAAGGTGAGGTCAAAGTTTCTCAGAACAAAAATATTTCTTTGAGTGAGTATCAGTTTTGCTACTTTCCTCTAGTACAGTCATGTAATTTTACACATCTCCTCCCTCCCCAAACTTTTTAAGTCAGACATTTATTGCAAGCATTCCCTGTCAAGGAGAATAAGCTAGCAATACCGCAGTGCCTGGATATTGGCACTTTTGTTCATAATGCTATTGTGAAGGCAGTTTGGGGTTTGGGCTCGGGGGGAGGTACTATAGATTTTCCCCCACCCACCTCAATACACCACCATAAAAATTTAGTGCATGTTGAAACTAGTCATTCTACAGATAGCTCTGGTGCCTTCCCTCTGTCATTCATAGGCAGTAAATTGAAAAACCCATTCAATTATTTTTTTTAAAAAGTGTTCCTAAAATATATCCCACACATACACCAATCAAGAAGTTGGCTGCGTGGGGGAATGGAATTCCTACATGTATTTTGAATCAGTAAGGAAGAGAAAATCCCTGGTGAACAAATGTTTTTAGAAACAGTAATAATGCATGATTCAAGAATATCTTCTTTGGCTCCCTTGATTTTAAAAGCGTTTTTTCTTCCCCAAATGGCCTTTATATCACCCCAGATCTTACTACTATAGATTTTTTGTTGATTTTAAGCCTTGTCTAGTGTACAAAAAATACCTTTTGCTTACAACAGGATCAGCAACAAGTGCAGCTAAACTGGTGCTGAGCACTGCTCATCTACAACAGTAGCCAAGGGCAATTTAGTCATAGCTGTTAAAGGCTAGAAGGACCATTATATCTAGCCAGGCTAGAGAATTTCACTCGGTAATTCCTACATCAGATGTGTGTCCAACACAGTTCAAGCACACCCATTGTTGACACTCTTGTCATCAATAGGTATCTTCTTCAGTAGCACAGATAAGGTTGGAGAACAATTCCACCCTAGAAACAGTTGGAGACTAATCTGAGTGAGCCAGGAGTTAGTTTGTTTAGAAAAGGGAAAGAGGCAGTGCTCAACTTAACTGGAATCATTTGCATTTAGGAGTTTTATTGTGTCCTCAGATTAATACAAAGAAAATGCAAATGTGGTTTTAACTTCAATCTGTTACTGAAAGCAGTCTCAACAGTAAAGTGTTAACTTGTTTAAAGTGGTTCTATTGTTAGAATATTCAAGAATATTAACATTTTTAACAAGAAAACAGCATACACCTTTCAGCGCTGAGAGATTTAGAGGTCCAGCTATTTTGTCAAATGTCTATATTTGCATACGAGGTAAGGTGTGCCAGAAGCCCAATCCTAAACAATATTTTAATTAAAATAAATACTATTAGTGCAGTGTTGATGTTCTCTATTTAACTTCCACACCCCAAAAGGGAGAAGTTATCAGGAAATGCTAAATGCTTCCACAGCAACTTATTTCTGCCACATTGCACATATTTGTATTTACTAATTTAGATACTTTATGTGTATTTTACTGTGCATGGACACAGTTTGTGTAAATTAATGAGAACACTAACTGTAAGCTTTATGGGGTTAAATATGTAAATATAAAATGCTTTCTTAGCAGTTTACATTCAAAGGAAAAGGAAAAACAAATGGTTTTTGTGGTGTGGACAGGGGATAGCCACACATGTAACCAGGCTCCCCAGCATGGTAGAATTAAGCGACTGAGTCAAGTCCCCTCATTGAAGGCCCTTTAAGTATGCAACCTGCCTTGCCGCAAACCCTCTTCAAACCACTCTTGCATATGGCATAAAAAAGTCTCTGAACAGGATTTGCAAATAGCAGCTATCCTCTTACCCACATCTTGGCAGTTCCTATCCTGCAGTCCTTTCAGCCGCCTAGTTCTTAATTGAAAAGGTCTAAAAACTGAGTATCACAATCGTATGTATTTAAACACCTGCATCGTTTTGCCCCACTTTACAGTGCAACAACAGTACACACTTGAGGTAAGGAAAGTTATTAAATTCAAACTACATTAAGCCCCATTTAAATCCTGCCAGCAGTTTCCCAAGGCAGGCATTCTAGCCAAATCAAGACCTTTAAAGAAAAAAGTAAGGTGACGAAGGGGAGGAAGAGGATTTTGAGATTTAAAGAGGATTTTGAGCCATGTCTCACTTAAAAAACAACCAACACAAACCAAAAAAAAACCCCACCCCCACGCTCAGGCTCCTGTGGCTCGCTGCTCTCTAAAACCATAATAGGGCACTAGTTTGCTATTATTTCATCAGAAAGAACATCTACTGAATTAGCAACATCACTTTATGCAACTCCCCTTTCCCAGTAATAATCAGACCCAATCCTGATTCACTTAAGACTTAACAAGATCACAGCTTGAGGTGATATAGCCACAGGCCATAAAAAAGACTAATAAAAATTTTAGAAGCCCATCTGTTCTGCAAGATTAGCATCCTATGCTTATTTAAAGGATCAAGTTTGAACCCAGCTTTCAGAGTCACACTGTGGGTCTTCAAGGAGCCATGTAACCTGGGTCCCTTGACCAAGCACAATCTGTCAATTTATTTTGGCAAATTTACTTAGTTGTGTTACTAAAAACAAGAAAAAGATTTCACGTGCTCAGGGAGAAGGACTGTATCTAATCCCTCAGTGGGTCTCTTCATAGCAAGTATAAAGGCTGGTCATGTTAGGCTGCTTTCCCTCTTCCATTATCATCACCCCTTTAATAGCAGGCTCAAGTTATAGATTTTATGATCATTAGAGATCAACTTGATGTAACGTTCACCTCACATTTAGCACATGCAGTGTGTGTATGGTTCTAATGGTTCTAAGAGGAAAAACCATTACATGCAACTCTGGTCCTTTACTAACCTAGTAATAGAAAAAAGGTTACAACATGAACTGAAGTGAGCTGTAGCTCACGAAAGCTTATGCTCAAATAAACTGGTTAGTCTCTAAGGTGCCACAAGTACTCCTTTTCTTTTTGCGAATACAGACTAACACGGCTGTTACTCTGAAACCTGCCTGCTCACCCTGCAAGTTCCCACAGTGATCACTTTTCTGCCACCTCACCCTTCCTTTACCCTCTACAGAATCACACAAACTTGCACTCTCCACAATGAGAGATCACCTCTCTTTGGTTATGTCTACACTGCATTTTAAAAACCAAAGCAGTGAGTCTCAGCACCCATGGCTACAGAATCTGGCTCACAGGGCTCACTTTATGGGCTTGTCCACACCACACAGCTTTTAGCAACAAGGCTGTGTTGACACAGCCTTGTTGCTAAAAGTCAGCATGTGTAAACATTCTGCCGACAAAATACTTCCAGCCCTGCGAGCAGAGTTAGCTTTGTCGGCAGGAGCCACCCTTCCCAGGCTTCAGAGTCCATGTTCCAGCCATTGGGCGGGCCCCAGCCTGCAGCCATGGGCTGTGAGAATTGCTGCCCTGGGTTTTAAAACGTTGTGCAGACATACCCTTTACACCCATCAGTACAGACTTTCATCCACAAGTTTATACACAGAAGAGGAGTTTAAAAGCGACAACTATTTTTAACAGGTTTCAGAGGAACAGCCGTGTTAGTCTGTATTCGCAAAAAGAAAAGGAGTACTTGTGGCACCTTAGAGACTAACCAATTTATTTGAGCATGAGCTAGGAAAAACTAAGAGAATGGAAGGTAGGCTTTTACATTCAGTTATGTTTTGTTTTTAAACAGACCTAGAAGAAATGGTGCTTTAAAGAGATATTAGGATTACAACACAGACTTAACAATGCATCTTAATGCAAGGCAAGTGTTCAAATCCTACCATCATATACCAGGAATTAAAGTTAGGTGGTAGAATAATCTATAGTCTCACTGGAAACATGCAATCTGTGGCTCCAAAAAAAATGAGTCAACATTCTGTATTGCTCCTCCCCCTTTTTTTTTACTTAAGAGGATTTTGTTGTTTTGTCCTCAATTCAGAAACAGGCCTCAAAATGCAAGTTACATCTGGAAACAGACAAAAGCCAAATGCCCAGCAGTTTTGGAAAATTAAAACATTGGGTCAGATTCAAATGAACTAGAAAGCCAAAAGGTCAAAGCAGCTTTAAATCATTAGTTTCCCAGCTGCCACCAAGGCATAGAGATGACCTTTGATTTTGTAAGAAGTGGCCCAAGCAATTTTCTGATGGCAGTATGGACAATCTGGCAGAGTGGAAAAATATGTTTAAAAAAAAAAAAAAAGCCTTAAAGGCACAAATTAAACTATAACCTTTCCACTCAAGCACCAATCTTTTGTGTGACTCATATTAAGGTGTGTTACTATCTTTATATTCATGGGGTAAGTTACATGTAAAAATAAGTCACCACTCTTGTGGGACTGTGTTTTTCAGCATAGTTGAAACACGGGGCAGAATGTAAATTTAGTAATTATGCTTTTTAGATTTCATGTGCAGTTAATTTTTTTGTGGTGGGCATTTTTTTTTAATCTTTCAAAAAGAGTATAAAAAAATGAGTTAACAGTCTCTTCCATTTTTTTTAAAACCTACTATTGTTACAAGTATCACCTAATTCTAATATAAATGCAGGAAACTGAGGGGGAAACCCAACACATTGTATCTAGTCCCTCTGTACAGGCAGTTTTTCATATACTTGGGACACGGTGAAGTCAGAGAAAGGAAGGGTAGTTTATTATTCCACCCTTCTCCTGGCTTCCATTGTTTTGGATCCCCCCCTCCTGGGAATAGCTCCAACGCCTGTCTTTGCTGTTGTTCATAGTTCTGTCAACCATCAGCCGAGAGATACTGACTTAGTAGTTCAAGTGTCGTAGCTGTGTCGGTCCCAGGATATTAGAGACAGGGTGGATGAGGTAATATCTTTTATTGGACCAACTTCCATTGGTGAAAGAGAAATGCTTTTGAGCTACACAGAGCCTTCAGGTCTGGAAAAGGTATTCAAGCCTAGTCTACATTAAGATTTTATTTCAATGTAGCTAGGTCTCTTAGCGGTGTGAAAAATCCACACCCGAGAGACTTAGTTATACCAACCTAACCCCTGGTGTAGACTAGCACTAGGTGGCTGGAAGAATTCTTCCATCGATCTAGCTACTGCCTCTCAGTGAAGTAGATTACCTACACCAACGGCACTCCTGTCAGTCGGTGTATGTAGTATCTATGCTGATGCACTACAGCCTTCAGTACACTGCTGTCTACACTTAAAATGCTGCAAGTCCTCAGGGAGTGTCACAGCTAAATACAACCTATTCCAGGTTGTATTATTTAGCATAAGTAGTTAACATATTCTAAGAGACCATTCAATGTGAAGTGGCTTGTTAACATAGGACAAAAAAGGAGGGTTAGTGGGTTTCTGAGTGTTGTAATAAGCCACAAATCCAGTGCCTTTACTAAATCATGATTTTTAGTGTCTAGCAAAGTTATGACTAAGCTCCCAGGCTCTTTTGAAGGTGTTGTGCAGATATAATTCAGGATAAAGACTGAAGGCATGTCAACACTGCAATTAAAAACCCGTGGCTGGCCTGTGCCAGCTGACTCAGGCTCACAGGGCTCGGGCAATGTAGACATTCGGGCTCTGACTGCAGCCCAATTAAATAGGCACTTAACTCGAGTGCAAGTCTGCTGCAACCAGCTAGCCGTGGTTGTCTCATTGTAGTATAGACATATCTAGAGAGGTCAGATATGGAGTGATCGTTTTGTGAAAAGTGTTCACCCATAGGTTATATGGTGTTTTTGTCTTTTTTTAGGTGAATGTTCATTTGAGAGCCTAATGATTGTCTGGTTTCACACGCATAGTTGTTATTGGGGCATTTAGTGAACTGGATGAGGTACACCACATATTGTAATAGGTATGCATATATAGGACCCATGGACCTTGAAAGGTGCGTAGTGAGGAGCACTGATCATTGTAGCAGTGGAAATACGTCTGCAGGTTTTGCATCTGTTGTTTTGGCAAGGTCAGATAATGCTTTGAGTTGGCGGGTTCTGGTCTGCAAAGAGACTGCTTCTGATGATTAGCTGGGGGGGTTGTTTGAAGGCCGGAAGAGGAATCTGGGAAAAAGATTTTTCAAGACCCATCAAGGATGGGTTGTAATTGTTTAATGAGGCCCTGTATGGGTTATGTGTGGGCTGTGAGGAGGAGGAAGAGGAGTTGTTTTTTTTAACTCCTGTATTGAAGCAGGTTCTTTAAGGGTATTTGGGTGGCTTATTCCATGATGCAATCTGCTTCTCTGGTGGAGTGTCCTTGTGTACTAAAGGCTGTTTTAAGTGTGTTAAAATGTGTATCCTGGACTTTCCCCTCGGAGCACATTCTGTGATATCTGCGTATTCGGCTGTAGATAACAGATTTCTTGGGGCATCTGGCATGGTTACTGCACCCGTGGAGGTAATGGTGGTGATCTGTGCATTTCCTGTACATCACTGTCTGCAGGGTTCCCTTGTTGAGGCTGATTGCAGTGACCAGGAATTTGATGCTGGTGTGGAAGTGTACTAGAGAGAGAGTTTCCTGGATGGGTGGCGGTGGTTGAAGGTGTGGTAGAAATCCATGAGGGAGTTTAGACCACCTGTCCGAGAATGACAATATCATTGATGTATCTCAGGTATATCATTGGTTTCATAGTGCAGTTGTCCAGAAATTCTTCCTCAAAGTGGCCCATGAAGAGTTGGCATATTGGGGTCCTGTGCCCCCTTGGGGCTACCAACTGATGTGCCAAGACTACTTCTGCTCCTGCTTTTCTGCCCTGGCAGCTTGGGACTTCAGTGCTCTGTCTGGTTTGAGCCAGACCTGCTAGCCTGCTGCAAACCCAGACCCAGGTCTGAACCACGTCCCTTAACAGCTTTAGGCATAAACTGAAAGCAGCTTAAGAAGTGTTCCTGTCTTTAATACTCAGCTGCCCAACTCCCAATGGGGTCCAAACCTCAAATAAATCCGTTTTACCCTGTATAAAGCTTATACAGGGTAAACTCAAATTATTTGCCCTCTATAACACTGACAGAGAGATATGCACAGCTGTTTCCCCCCCCCCCCCAGGTATTAATACATAATCTGGGTTAATTAATAAATAAAAAGTGATTTTATTAAATACAGAAAGTAGGATTTAAGTGGTTGCAAGTAATAGCAGACAGACCAAAGTGAATTACCAATAAAATAAAACATGCAAGTCTAAGCCTAATACAGTAATAAAACTGCATACAGATAAAAATCTCACCCTCATAGATGTTTCAATAAGTTTCTTTCACAGACTGGATGCCTTCCTAGTCTGGGCACACTCCTTTCCCCTCGTACAGCCCTTGTTCCAGCTCAGGTGGTAGGTAGGGGATTTCTCATGATTGCAGCCCCCTTTGTTCTGTTCCACCCACTTTATATATATATATTTTATATAAAATCTTTTGCATAAGTCGGGAATTCTTTGTCCCTCTCTGGGTTCCCACCCCTCCTTCTAAATGGAAAAGCACCAGGTTAGAGATGGATTCCAGTTCAGGTGACATGATCAAGTCACCGTACGACTTCATTACCCATATGCCAGCACACAGATATACAGGAAGACTTACAAGGAAAACAGGGCCATCTACAGACATTTGTCCTGGTTAATGGGAGCCATCAAGATTCCAAACCACCATTAATGGCCCATACTTTACATAATTACAATAGGCCCTCAGAGTTATATTTCATATTTCTAGTTTCAGATACAAGAGTGATACATTTATACAAATAGGATGATGACCACACTCAGATTATAAGCTTTGTAATGATACCTTACAAGAGACCTTTTGCATGAAGCATATTTTAGTTACATTATATTCACACTCATCAGCATATTTTCAAAAAAATCATATAGAGCGCAACGTCACAGGTCCCATCCCAGGACCTATGGCTGTTCCCATGGTATTGACAAAGCATTTGTTGAGGAATGTAATATTGTTATCGCAAAGATGAAATGGATGAGTTTGGCAGCACGTTTGGGGTGGATATCTGAGGGTTGTCTCTTGTCTTGTAGATATTTCAGGCAGGCAGCGATGCCATCATCGTGAGGGATTTTGGCGTATAGGCAGGTGACAGCCAAGGTGAGAAGGATGGTGCTCAGATTGGGGTTATTAATGTTGAGGAGTTTCAGGAAGAAATCTGCTGTGTCCTGAAGGTAGCTGGCCCTTTGTGTGATGAGTGGTTTGGGGATGGTTTCTAGGAGTTCTGATATTCCTTCAGTAAGAGTGCCCTGGCCAGATTTGATGGGTCTGCCTAGGTTCCCTTGTTCATGTATCTTGGAAAGCGTGCAGAAGGTCCCTGAGGCGAGTTCATTGGGAATGAGGTGGTAGAGTTTCTCTGGGGAAAATAAGGATATCAGATCTTCCCCAGACAACTCAAATTCTTGGGTGAACTATGGTATGGGGTCTTCGAGTTCTTTATAGCAGGTTGAATCAGAGTTGTTTGTTGGCCTCATTGATGTAGTCATTGAGGTTGAGAACTACGATGGCACTCCTTTGTCTGCTAGTTTGATCACTATCTGGTTGTTGGGTTTCAGAGACTGTACAGTTGTCTTCTCAATGGAGGAGAAACTGTGATGGACGTGATGTTTGTTCAGGAGAAATATTAACTGTGAAATCCTTAAGCAACCAAAAGGAATGATAAAGCGTGTGGCTTTGTCCACTGTGGAACATCCAGTCAGAGGATTCTTTTTTCTTTTGACTGTCGCTAGGGACGTGGTAATTGTAGGTGATGTCCTCATTGCTGTGAAATAATTCTTTGAGGCAGAGATGGCGAAAAAATTATTTTAGTTCTTCAAATGTTAGTATGGCATCAGCTCCTGTGGTGGGGCAGAAATTCAGTCCCTTGGAGAGTATAGATAATTCACTTCTTGTTAGGGGTAGTCTAGATAAAGTGATGATGTTGGGCTGTCATGTAACATCCATGTGGTGGGTCCTGATGTCATGGTTTCTCCCAGATGTGGTGCTCTGTGGGTTGTGGAGTTGTTGTAGTTGGTTCCACTTTTTGTTTTTGTGCTGGATGGCTCTCAGTTCCACTACCACAGACCAGGTTCTAGGTAGTGGTCAGTTTCACTGCAGCTAAGTTTTAGAATACTGCTGCTTGACAGAGCTACGAGCTGCAGCAGAGGCACTGAAGCAATCTTTGAGAGCAAAGTGAATATGGCATTGTCAAAAAAAGCTTAAATGCTGCTTTAACAACCAGCTTCAAAAAGATTTTCCATATTTACAACCAGAAAAGAAACACCTGTATTATGTTCAATATGCCAGTTAGTATATTCCATTTTGAGTGGAGGGAGGACATCTACAAAAGAACCCGAAGGTACCACTAAACAAAGTTGCTTGTACAGCACATGGTAGTTCAAATTCTGTTACTGATTTTTTTCGCAAGGTTGAACCAACAGCGTGAGTACGACCTTGCTTTGCAAGAAGAAATACATACCTATCATACCATTAGACAAAAATCACAGTTCATAGGTCAATGGACTTTACTTCCAATTTAAATAAAATTCAGCAACCCAAAATTCTCATGTAGGCGGACAAAGTGTGAAGCAACTGCTGTAAATGTTTTTGCTCCATGGGCAAAAGATGAACAAATGGATGCCTGGAAAGATACTGCTGATGCATTGAATCACAGACATGTAAAGTTACTTCCTGTCTTGCTTTGCTATTTCAAGGCTTTTGAAGGCTGTGTATGCGTGCAAACTAAACTGCAGATTTTACCAAACTAGCTATATTATCAATAAGGAACTGAAAATAAGGTTGCAGCATTCTCAGCAGATAATACAAACACAACCTTTGGTGGCCTATGCAGACATGGAAGAGAAAATTTGCACATCAAATAAAGACAAGTTTAAAAAGCGAAGTGATTGGCCTTGAATTCCCTGCTCACATTGTGCACAACTGTGCCCGAACTGCAAAGGATACAATCCCGGTAAACATTGAGAGGATTCTAATTAAGAGTTGGAATATTTTCATATATTCACGGTTTGTTTGGAAAGACTGAAAAGTTTTTGAGAGTACATGGGACAAGAATATTGGAATACTCTGGCATACCGTAATGCCAGATTGCTGATGATGTTACCTGCTTTGGAGACAATCCTTCAACTTTGAGACACTGAAGTCATTTTTTTTTGTCAGAGGAAAAGTGCTCACAAAGTATTTGAAGAATCATGTACCAAACTCTGGCTTGCTTTTAACCACGCGAATGAGACACTTTTTCATTACACAATCAAATCACTTGAGGGAGACGATTGCTATGCTGCAGGGTTAGCCAATATCTTAATCTCAAAAAGAAGTTGGTTACAAGGTATGAATACTTTGTGCCTGTTTTAGTGAGCAAATTATTTAGAGACCTAGAAGGAGTGGGGGTTGTGACACATCAGTGCTATCTTAATGTGTCAAAATCTTTCTTTGATACAGCCATAAAATACATATGTGCATGGGGAAAGCATACTGACGATTTGAGAGATTTGAAATGTCTGCTTTTAAAGAAATGTTCTTTAAGATCTAAGATTGAAACAGTAGCCTAGTTACTGCAGAAGCAGCACCCGAATGTGACAATTAATGAGGATGCACTGTTTGATGAAAAAACTGTGTTAAATGAGTTTGTGACAGGGAAACCACGTGAATTAAATGACACAACTACAATGATCACAGTATGTGGCAGATGGGATGAAGTATTCTTTTTCTTGAACAATGTTTGTGTATTATTTGTAACTAATGTCTGAAAGCATATCTTTAGTGAATGTGTCACATCCGTGGGGGATTATATGCATATTTGTTTTATATTTATAGTGCATATGTGCAACTGTTAAAATAGTAGCTGCTAAAAACCATTTTGCCTCACTATGCTCCACAACTTACATGTTCAGTGTTGTCAACTTTGTTGTGCTCCCATCCTGTGTCTCCCCGGATTTGGTTTACAAAAATATGGTCACCTAACCTAAAGGGAAGCACATCCTAAGACGTGAAGTTAGGCCATCATCTGGCATAGCACTTAAATACGTGCATAAACTTCAGCACCTGAGTATCCACATTGAAACTAGTGCTTTGTCACACGGGGGCCTTAGTGAATGGCATGACTAAGTACTTAGTATGTCACGGTACAGTCACTGGACTAGAACTAAAATTGTTACAGACAAGCGATTAGAAAGGAAATTGGAGTGGAGGCTCTAGCAGAGCAATGGGGAGTGCAGGTCACCCGGCAGTCCCCTCTCCCCCACCCTCCCAGGACAGAGACTCAGCAGTCAGGCACAGCACAAAGACCCGGTCCGCCTCAGGAATGCTCCAGGGCCCCACCCCTCCAAGAGTCTTGCTTGCATGCCAGTCCTTCCCCCCCAATCCAGATGTGGGCAGGCAGACTCGGCCCAGCAGGATCCAAGTGTGGAGGTGCTTAGCGGGGAGGGGATCCAGGTGTGGGGTGAAAGGGTTCTGTGGGAGGCAATCTGGGTGTGGGTGACTCAGTAGGGGGTCCAGGGTCAGGGGGGATTTGGATGTACACAGGCTTATTGGGGGGTTCCAGGTGCAGGACAAATGGGCCTCTGTGGGGAGTCCAGGTGAAGGTGGTCAGTGCTCAGCAGAGGGTGGTTTGGGTGCAGATCCAGATGCAGGGGAATGGGGCGGGGATCTGGGTGTGTGGGGCTTGGTCGGGGGAGTCTGGGCTCAGTGGGTGGGAGTTCCAGATTCTCCCACCGAGTCCCCCATACTTGATGCACAAAGGTGGGTAGATGTGGGGTGAGCGGGGGAAGGAAAAAGATGCTCTTTGTACAGCTGGGGAGCAATGGAGACAGGAAGCAGTGTTGGGTAGGGTGTAGGGCCTTCCTGCAGCTGGGAGGAAGTCCCCGGGGGTGGCTCTGACCAGTTTCCATGAGCAGCCTGTGCAGGGAAAGAGGAAGTCCCATCTCTTCTCCCCCTCCTGGGACTAGCAGATGGAGCCCGGCATGGTAGGAGCCACCAGCCCTGTCCATCCCCAGGCACACCATGACAGTGGACAAGAGGGACAGAGTCTTGCATGCACACCCAGCCCTGCTCCCCGGGGCGACGATTTACAGCTCCCCCTGGCTGTTCCCGAAGCCCAGACCAGACACGCCTGCTCAAAACCGCTGCCCAGCAGGGGCATGTGAATCAATTATTCTGCAGGGAAAGGCATTAATTCTGTGCTTGCACAGGGGTGCAGAATTCCCCCAAGAGTACAATCTGCAGAATCTTGGTGAATTTATGTATTGGCCCAGGAGCCACCTAATCGATCTCAGTACAGGAGACATTATTTCTCTGCCCTGGAATTAATCATCAGTGCTCCCAAATACTGGACTTTTGATGCTTAACAGAAGGAAGGATATTTATTGAAGTTTCTTTGGGAATCAATGCGAGGACAGCGTAAGGGCTACTTCTCTGAATTAAAAGTAAAATGCTGTGTCTCATCTAAAAAATGCCCAGCTTCTAACTGGAGATAGTAAGGGAGGTCTACTTTAATGAATAAGTAACATAAGGGCACTTCCCGAAGTGGTTCCATGCGAGTAGAACTGCTAGCATCAGAATGAGGTGGTGTTCTATGGCATTGTGGAGATGGAATAAGGATTATTCCTTTAAGGAAATATTTATGTTGGTGTATACAAGCTTCATTTGCTTGGACATAAAACATTATACTACAGCGACTTGAGCTTTTCTCTTGGGCACTCAGGCCTTTCCTGAGGAGCTCAAGGCAATGGTTCACTTGTTTAACATGGTAGTTAAACTACAGCAGAATAAGTTCTGTTTGACTTCTCTCTAGGGATAATCACTTCATCCAATTTTCCTTTTCAAACCAGTCTAGTCCTGGATGGAGAATTGGTTTTGCAATAGCAGACCTCTGAGACAGAGAACATCAGAAGGTCCAATGCTAGGTTAATCAGACATGAAAGCCACAGCCTCTTCAGACCAGAAGTCATCTCTTTCCCGATCTTTTGTATGGTCCTGGGGTGCAAAGGAAAAGCTGGGAAGGCATACAGCAGAGACATTGCCCAGCTTTGTAGGACCATTTGCCACCTCATGTTCCATGTCCTGGCACATGAAGAGGCCACTGGACACTTCATTGCGGTTTCAAGATGCCTCTAAGTCAATCACCGGCCCACCAAATTGACTTACGATGGAAGATATTTCTGGGTGCAGGTTCTATTCTGCTTAATCCAACATCTACCATGTAAATCTTAGCATTTATCACCCCTTATATGGGCAGTGCAGCGAAATAGGAAACTTTGCTCCCCCAAGGGCAGGAGAAGTTGATTTTCACTCTGGGATCAGGCTGATCATGTTCTCTCATTTTATTTATTAAAAACCTCAAAGATGACAACTGTTACAGCCAAAACAAATCTACTATATCCATGATAGCACTGTTCCTATGAGACCTTAATGAATCACTGTGTTCCAGCTGGTGGAGCGGTGTTCTCTTTCTGGTACATATTCCCTAATTAGGACTGAGATTTGAATAACCCACCTCCATTATCCCTACATGGTATCGGACAGAAGAATCACTCTGCCTGGTTCACCAGCACGTAGATTTCTTCAAAGAGAGTATGACTTTGTGCACACACTTGAGAGAGCAAAGAATATACAATGGGACCTTTTTTCCCCACCACATTTAACTCTGTCAGCCCTATAGGTAGAGACAACATAAATTACTGGGTAGGTAGCTTATGAGCCATCTGGTTCATTGAAGTATGTCTGTGTATAAGATCAGCATTCCCAACAGGCTCCAGTAGGAACTGGATTTTTATTTCTGTGACACTACTTATTTTTCTTGAGGCCATTGTCCATGAACATTCTTCTGAGATGAAACCTTGTATCTTGATGACATTCATCCTCAGCCCAGGCCAACGACTGACTACCTTTGTGCCATTTGTCTGTTTATCATGAATCCAAGGTACTCAAGGAACAATACAACTGTGCATTTCCTTAAGGATTTTGAAAACCCTTATCAGAAAAATGGTCCAGCAAGAGAGAAATGAATTTCTTAGTGTCAATATTAATTCTACCAAGACCTTGGAAGAGACTCTGGGATAACCTGCCAGATCAAGTGGCAACAATTACAACTGGAAAAACAGAAAGCTGCCATCCATATTCAAAATGGAAGAACTGTTTGTAGAAGATGGATAGTATCATGACCCGGCATTTCCATGGGTTGGTTGAGCTGGGAATAGGACAAATCTGTATCTGAGATTCTTACACAGTTCCATATAGAGTACTCTACCAACCAGGTAATGTCCAGTTGCCTCATTTTGTCCAGTTCTCACAAACTGACAGTCTAGCACCAATCAGGATAGCTAGGATTATCTGGAGGACTCCCTATCAGCCCTGAGGCAGCCAATGACTTTACCTCAGCACATGGCCCTTGTTCTAGCTACCAGCTGCAGAGTGATATTTTCTCCTGTTGTACTTCATGGTCTGCTTCAATGTGCCATATAACCATTAGTCCTTTCTATCTGGTAGGAGCCAGGATTTCAAGTTGATTTTCCAGATGACTGAATAGCCTCCTCATTCCACAAAGTTTTTCACTGAATCACTAATATCTGGGAATTGATTTGCCTGAGCATTTATCTCAAAGGACCAAAGCCCCCCCCCCCCCCCCCCCCCATGCATGCGCATAAAAGATTCATATCCCACTGTCTGTTCCTAGGAGAAGCTCATAGACCATGTGCTATTTAGGTTGTGAGAGACCATACTTTCAATGCTGTCCACCCATGTTTGCATGCTTTCACAAGCAATGCTAAGACACTTAGGGTGTCAGATGACCGTTCATTTTGGGGGATGGCGAGGGGGGTTGCTCTAATGCCAATTAATAGCATGGGGAAACTTATGGCCTTCTAAAATGCAAGCTGAGGGGCTATAAATAAATGGTGCTTTACTGCCTACTTGTTCTTCCACAGCTGAGTATTGCTCCTTTCCTCCCTCACGTGCTAGCTGTTGAAGGGAGATGGGGTCAATGAATGGCAACCTGCAGCAGAAGCTGGAACAATAACCTAGACATTCAGGCACGGTGACCCACAGCAGCAGCTGGGAACAAAAGCCCAATACTTTCACAGCCTTACATGTGGCAGGAAATTCCCATCCTTCTACTACATTTTCCCAGAGGGTATCGGAAGTGATATAGAGCTACCTAGCTTGTGTAAGGCAAATGCAGATCTCCCAAGCAGTGTTTCGCAGGCAGAGTACTCAGTACTGTAAGAGTCTATCCTCTCATGGGGGTTGTTTTTTAAACTATGTATTTTATTATCTGATCCCCCTAATCAGTCAGGTCTTAATTGATTCAGACAGCTAGCTTTGCTCACCCAGGAAGGAAGGAAGGATGCAGCTATGCCCACGCCCAGAGCTTCAGCAAGTTCATGGCTTTGTCTTTTTTGAACTGATCTGCCTTGCTGCAATCTGCAGATGAAACAATGCTATTTTATTTATTTCCCCTTTGGGAGTTTGTCCCTATAATTCTGCTTCGGGGGGTGGGGGTGTGAAATGTGGCTCAGATTCCTCCATGTATATTTCAAGCAACTAACAAACAATTTCCCTATTAAGGCTGCACTTGTGCCCCCCTCACCCACGGGGGTCCTTTCTGGGCCTCAATGATGGGCTCCCCAGAAGCTCCACCTCTCTGTACTTCTTTGGATCTACCTGAGCCAGATGGTCTGCCCCCCCCCCACTCCGAGGCCCCACCCTGGGATCAGAAGGGGTCCGCAGGAGGCTTGTTATACAAGTGGCAGAAGCGGGAGTGAGCCGAGACTGAAGCCCCTTAACCACACACACACACACCCCAGCAGTGTCTAGTCCCCTCCCTGTTACTAGCGTGAGGGAGGTGGGGAGGAGGCAGCAAAGCTCCCTAGCCCAGAACATGGCTGCTGATGCTGGCTTTAGGGAGGTAGGCACATCTTCCATTTGGCATGATACCCTTTGTCCTACTTCCCCTTATGGAAATGGGGAAAGGGGAGCTGCTAGCCCCTGGAACCAGCCTATTCCCAATCTTGTCTGGCTCCTTATCGGCCTGAGACATGGGGCCCAAAGCAACCTCATCCAGCCTGGTCTGATAGAGGAAGGGGTTGGGGCTTCCTCTGCCCAAAGCCAGCTGAGCTCCCCAAAGAGAGGCTCAACAAGGAATGAAGCAGGAGACACCGACCCTTTTGCCTCACCTCCACCAAATTTTGCAGGGGGCAAGTGCCTCAGACAGGGAACAGAGCTGAGAAGACAAACCTGCCCAAAGGAGAATACAGCCCTAGAACACAGCCAGGAATTAGACAAATTATTGAGCCAAAAATGTTCTGAAATCTGAAGCAAGGCTTGGAATCTCCCTCAGAAGAGCTCTGTTGCAGGGAGGACTGGCTGAGCTGTCAGCCACTAGAGAGGCAGATAAAAATTAGAGGTGTGCCAGTGACAAATAGGTCTGGTTCTTCCCCCTTATGGCATGATAAAGAAATAGCAAGGAGGTTACTAGCGAGAATAACTTGCAAGTCTTTTGTAATTGAAGGCACTATCCATCCTTCTGTATAGGTGCAAAGAGCTACCAGGACTGAAGTAAAGAATTCCAGACAATGGTTTAATTTTTGGCATACACAGTTGCATGGGATGAAGTGGGTTTTAGCCCATGGAAGCTTATGCCCAAATAAATTTGTTAGTCTCTAAAGTGCCACAAGTACTCCTCCTTGTTTTTGCTGATACAGACTAACACAGCTACCCCTCTCAAACAGTTATTACTATTAAGTGTTGGCAGTGTGTGTAAAATGCAATATGAAGACAGTCCCTATGCAGCTACACAGATGGATTAAAAACCCCAGTGTACACCAAGCCTTAAAATGCTGCTATTCTGAGCATACAGATTCCTTCGAACTGAGCTTACTTAAAGGAGCCATCCAGTGAGACAACAGCTCCCAAATGCTTCTTGATCAAAAACTGATACAGACAGGGAAGGCGGAGAGAATGAGTGTCTAAAGGAACATTACTAAGAATGTTAATAGCAGGAAACTTTTATTAGATGATTTCTTGGCATTCTTTTTTAAAAAAGCAGCAAGCTTGAGAGTGAAGGATCCTGATCAATGCAGCTTGCTATTAAAAAAAAAGGGGAGGGGAGCAGAAGGTCAAGAGGAAATGATTAATCGTGTGCAGAAGCCTTGCGGGATGGGTCCTGGACTGACTTACCAAACAATGCCCTCACTAATAAGTAGGTCAAAAGACCCTTAGTGTGAACAGAAGCCTTCTCATCCCCAACAGTTACATTTATTCACTACTTCCAATACAACACACTTGTTTTATTTGAATCCAGCTATCATCAGAAGATAGGTATTTTGAAAGGCAAAATTATAACTTGCTGTCAAATGCAACCAGCAAGTTAGAAGAGTTAAGGTATGTTTGCAAGAATTTTGTCAGCATTGTATCATTATTGATCTTAAACTATAAAGCTTTGAAATCAGGCAGAAAACTCAGGAGAGAAGGAAATCCCTAAAATAATTGCATGGAACTGAGAAAGTACAGATGAATTGTTACCATGTTTCTATATATTGAAGAGTAGCAAGAGACTGCAAACTATGGAAATAGGAACTCTTCCCTATTTAGGTAAAATAATTTATATAGTCTTTATGCAAAAAGAAAAGGAGTACTTGTGGCACCTTAGAGACTAACCAATTTATTTGAGCATAAGCTTTCGTGAGCTACAGCTCACTTCACGAAAGCTTATGCTCAAATAAATTGGTTAGTCTCTAAGGTGCCACAAGTACTCCTTTTCTTTTTGCGAATACAGAGTAACACGGCTGTTACTCTGAAAATAGTCTTTATGGTGTCTAACAAACTCCTTTGCAAACAGTGTAAAGAACACTCAATGCAGACAATATTTAAAAGCAGACTAGCAAAAGAGTGTGCTTTTAAAAACTACACACTTTAAAACTTCAGAAATGTCAAGTCTGGTCTGTCTAGGTGTCACTGGAAACTTATAGGTCTCAACTTTGTAGGCTTAGTCCATTTAATGCTTCCACACAAGCGTGCATGCTGGTAGGGTTTAATAGTGCTAGAGCGAAGGCGAGATCATTTCAGAAAATTCTCAGTTTTCACAAGCACTAGGAATGCTTACATCTTTTTGTTTCACTCCTTCCCCAGCCTGAATATCATATCATATACTACCTACTACCCAAACAACAGGAGTCAACACTGTTTTTAACTACTTAAACATGAAGACGACGACTACCTTAGAAAGCTGGACCTAAATTTCACAGGAAAGCCCTGGTTTCTGTTTTTGTATTTGGGGTGGGGGGGTAGACAACATTATAGGGAAAATTGTGGCAGCTTCAAAGCACCCAAGTTTTTACCTTATTCTTCATTTTCCTGTTTAATTAACAGTAGAGTAATCCTCAAGTTAATTTATTGTGATATGCATTCATTTTATGGTGCCCCAACATTTTCAGCATTCCACATTTGTGCATTCCCAATACAAGCTCACTGGAGCAGTTGTCAGTGGGCAAGGCGAAGCTGGAGGCTTTGGCAGGTGGGTATGGGGCTGCTTCAGAATTAATAGCCTATTTTAGTTGGGGAAGTTCACATCTCTTTGGAACTGTCTGCAGATTTTCTGGTTCAAGACTACAACATTGCATCCTAATTACATTTGGAAGGGTCAACAGCTTTTATGGTTCTGAAGGGAAACTTATGGCTTGTATACATTTAGGTTAAAATGGCAAAACCCTTATGTCACCATTATTAAAGCAGTTAAAAACAAAAACAAACACCTAATGTGGGCACAGTTATACCAGTATAACATTCTAATTTGGGACTTCTGTGGGGGCTCAGCATACCTAAAAAAACAGTCAAGCCACGGATGTTTAATTCATTATGAATCAATTTAACTCAAGCCACCTGATAAAACATTTAAGTATTTATAATTCAGTAATTTTATAACAAAAATTATTCCCTCTAGTTTTCAATGGTTACCTTTAAAACTTAAGTTTGCTCACACAAGACAGGGAAGAGCATTGGTTTTACTAGTGACAACACAAAAACTACAACCTTCTTTTTAGCCTTAGGCCTGAACAGCTCTTTCACCGCTAACTGGGTCACATACACAGGTGAACAATTGAAGAGAGAGTCTGTGTAAAGGAATATAGGCAGTTTAAGGGTTTTTCTATATGTACAATGACACAGTTGTGCCGCAGTAGCGTGTCTGGTGAAGATGCTCTATGCCGACGGGAGCTCCCGTCAGCATTTAAAAAACCCAAAAAAACCCCACACCACAGACCCTCTGCAAGTGGCATAAGCTAAATTGGCAGGAGAAGCTCTCCCGCTGACATAGCACTGTGCACAGGAATTCTTATGTTGGTGCGACTTATGTCGCTTGGGAGTGGAATATTCATGCCCCTGAGCGACATATATTTTGCCAACACAGGCTGCAGTGTAGACAGCTTTCGTAAATGCAACACAGATCTCTTGCATACCAAATCCCAGAATCTATCGTATATTCAGACATTGAAACATTTGTTTTTTATTCTTGTGAAGCTTCTTGGAGCTAGTTCTCCATCTCTGCAGTGTCAAGAAGAAGAGTTTCCAGCAGCAGGGGGTTAATGAAAGCTAAAGCATCTGTAAACTGAACTAGAATTCCCTACCCCCTCCTGTGTCTCAATTTGCTGATGCACAGGACTGGCCTGGCATTGTGACCCGACATGCCAAATACAGGGACATTAGAAACCCAGAAACCCTTGACTCCAACACACATGCTCAAGTGCATAAAACTCATTTTGCTCCACATTGGTGAGGGAAGCAGATTTCAGCCAAGAATAAGCAGCACTACTATTGAGGAGAATCAAAATCTGACTTATAAATCCCCCCCCCCTTTTTTTTTTTAATAAAAAGAGGACCCAAGCTAGCAAGCCTTAGACTAGACACACAGCACTGAAATTTCCAGACAGCTGAGTCACCACAACTGAGGCTTAACCCGCAGGCCCCACATACTCAATAATTCCATGTTCATTCCATCAAGCTTTTTTTTTTTTTAAATTAACTTCCAACTGTGTCAGTATTTGTAATAGTTATGGAGGTCTTATCTTGCTTTGAATAGGTTACAGTGTTAACTTTGCAAGTTGACAGATGCATTCTGAAAGATCTAAGCTGTACTTTCCAAGTGACCACTTTAAAATGACAAAACTCTTTGGCCAGAAATGGAAAGAATGTGCTAACAACAACACAGAATGGTGGGGGCATCGACTTGCGTTCATGGAGAGATGGACAAGCCGGACAAAGGTGACTTTAAAATGAAGGTGGCAGGGCAACATGTGATTTTCTTGCACAAAATAAAGTGTTCCATCTTCTCTCATTACCTTTTGATATTCTCCAGTTTGTTCCTTGTAGTTCACTCTGAGCATTCGTTGGAGGAAAAGTACTCTGGTTTAACAAGCAAGTTCTAGTAGTTCTGCTGTCCTGTTCTGTGGCTGGGGTTCACAACAGGCCAAGGTCCACTGTTGGTCACATGCTTTATGAGATATGCAAAGTACTTTTGGGCTCACAACAGAGGCTGCTCATTAAAGGTAAGGAGAGAAGGGGCAAGCAGCAACAAGTGCCAGGTCACAGAAAACCATGCTTTGCACTTCTGCAGTGCCAAAAACTCTTTTAGAACAGCAAACTAGTCCTCACTCCTGTAACTGTACAGATGGTGCAAACTCAGGCAGGTTAATTGAGTAATTTAACTCTCCAAGGTCACACAGCAAGTCTGCGGCAGTCAGAAATGGAATCCCAATAACTTCTCATCCCCATACTTTAGTAAACAGGAAATCAATCCCCAGAAGTACCAGGGCCTGGGACCCATTCCCCAATATCCGGTCACACCCTTTCCCTCGCTGCAGTAGATGGCTGCCAGGCAAGCCTCTCCTCACCCCTAAGTCCTCACTGGATCAGAACAAACCAGATTTATGGAAAAACAAAATTTTAAATTTCAGCCCCCTAAATGATGGTGTTAAAAAGACCTAGCTTGCTTTCATAAATGCAAGTGTGACTAAATAAAACTCACCACCACCAATAGAGAAAAGCCATCCATAACAAAGACCTGAACAAATTTTGTTTGAAGCTTTTTTTTTTTTTTAATCAAAACAGAAGTTTCTGTGGAAAAGTTCAACTGCATTTTTGTCAAAAAGAAAAGCTTTTCAGTTTATAAAATTTTTGGCTTCCTGATAAAACCCTTTCATTGAGGTTTTTCTGAACAAAAGGTTTTGAATTTTTTGCAGTAACAAATGGGAAATGTTTCCCAACCAGCTCTATACATGACTACTACATTTAGGACTTCACACAATTTGAAACGGGGGAGGAGAGGGAGAAGAGTAGGAGAGGCAAGAGAACTTTGTTTTGGACTACATGAAACATTTGTTGTTATTCTTTCAGCCATATTCCGTACAGTTAAGTTTTCCTTAGGACCATTTAAGCATCAACGTAAGAGATACAACAACCATGCAACCAGGCAGCAACAACCAAAGGCTGAGCATTGCAAATACACTGAGCAGGGGCTGGGGGAGGGGAAGAGAGGAGGAAGCCATTTGGCTACTAAAAAGGATCTTTCTTTCAAAGTCGTAGGGAATGAATGTCAAAATGGCTTTGGGGTGGGAGGTCAGGCATGTTTGAAGTGTTAAACTCCTGTCCTTCTATTTGTCAAGAAGTTAGGTTTTTTTCCCCTCGCCCCATCAAAATAGTTTTAAAGCAACTGAAAGTAGTTTTGAACAGATTTAAGAAGATTTTGCATTTTTAAATCCATCACAGATAGATACTTAAGAGAATTTGAGACAATAATCCATTTATAAAGCTACTGAACAAATGTTCCATTATAGAAACATCTTTTGGGAGACTATGGATATTTTGAGTGATTTGTTTGAGAGATTTAACATTGGCCTTAAAATCCTTCATCACCAAAGCCCATTTTGAAAGTGAAGTTTATAATGCTTGCACTATGTGAAAGCCTCAGCAACATTCTTTTAATAATATTAATACAGACATTGAGAAGTAGTGATAAGGTTAGAGACAAATATCAGCAAGACCAATACAGCACTCCAATACACCACTCATTTTTTAAAAACAGATTCTTAAAAGAACACTACTATTTTCTCTTGGTTTTGTGGGAGAAAACATGCAATACTGGAGTACTTGTGCATTGTTGGTTGAAGAGAATTGTGGTTGTTAAGATCAGGAATATAGCTACTTGCTTACATCTCTGTTTTAAATACTTGCACTCTCACAGCACTTGGAGATTAAAAGTGCTTCAAATGGTGATAAGTGTTTGAGCTGGTCAAAAATCTGTCAAAATTGAGGGAAAAGTAGAGCAAAGTTGTTGGGATTTTTTGTTTTTTGGGGTTTGGTTTTGTTTTTTAAAGAATAGTATCATCTCCATTCCTCTATTCCCCCTCCCGCATCTCCATCTGTAACAAGAGAGCTGTAAGGATGTTAAGCAAAGATACAGTGGTGTTAAGCAACTTTCCCAAGTTCACACAACACCTTGTCTTCACTGCAATAAAAGGCATATTTTTGTTTTGTTTACGTCAATGTAACTGAGGCGCGTAAGCTATCCCAAGGTAAAAACCACAGTGAAGACAAAGCACTTTAGTTTTACTCATGAAGTAAAGTAGGCAAAAAGTCAGTGCTATACACCAGCCTGGGGTTGACCTCACTTAGTTTTACTCTAGTTTGCCTCATGAGTGCCTTTTTTGTGTTTACCACCTCAGGACAGCTCATGTGTATTAGTAAGCTTTTTTTTTTTTTTTTTTTTTTAAATTAAAACAGTGAATCAGTGAGAAAAAGATAATAACAGAACCTAGAATTCTATGGCTGGTATCCATGCTAATTATTTTTGATTCACAGGCATGGGGAATCTTACACCACTCTCCCCAAGATTTCTGCAGCTCCAAAGTTAATAACTGGTGGATTCTAACTGTGCGCTGTCCTTGCTAGAGGCCTATTGTAGCACACTGTTTAGTTCTTCTAAGTGGCTATATTCACAACTCCATTTGCTATGTGGACATCCTTAACCATCCCACTCTACCCTGTTCTCCTTCCTACTGTAAAATTAGGGCTGTCAAACAATTTAAAAATCAATCACAGTTTTAATATCACTGTTAAACAATAACAGAATACCATAGGTTTAAATGTTTTTTAATGTTTTCCACATTAAAATATACGGTTTTCAATTATAACAGTATACAAAGTATATACTACTCACTTCATAGTATTTTTAATTCCATATATTTTCACTGTAAAAAAGATAAAATAGTATTTTTCAATTCACCTCATACAAGTACTGTAATCTCTTTCACAATAAAGTGCAACTTACAAATGTAAAATTATTTTTCCTTAACTGCACTCGAAAGTAAAACTGTAAAACCTTGCAAAGCCAGCTACAAAAGGGACAGGTGAATGCCTGTTCTCACTTTCAGGTGACATTGTAAATCAGAAGCAGGCAGCTTTATCTCCTGTAAATGTAAACAAACTTGTTGAGCAAATTGCTAAGACAAACAAGAAGTAGGACTGAGTGGACTTGTAGGCACTAAAGTTTTATATGGTTTTGTTTTTGAATGCAGTTATGTAACAAAAAAATCCACATTTGTAGATTGCACTACAGTACTTGTATGAGGTGAACTGAAAAATACTATTTATTTTTTAAACAGTGAAAATATTTGTGATAAAAATATAAAATGAGCAGCAGACACTTTGTATTCTGTGTTACAACTGAAATCAATATATTTTAAAAAGCAGAAAAACATCCAAAATATTTACAATAAATGTAAATGATCTATTATTGTTTAACTGCAGTTTTAATTGCACTGTTAATCACAATAATAATTTTTTAAATCAAGTTAAGTGATTAACTCAAAACAAATTGAGTTAACTGTGATTAATTGACAGCCCAAGGTAAAATATATGGTTAGGCATCCCACAGCGCCCTTTCCCACATGCAGTGGATACCACTTTATAAGCCTGACCTCTGGGGATTATCCCCTGCGCCCAAAGTATTCCATGGAGCTTAAACAGCTACATCAACTAAAAGCCACAGGTAGATTTAAAAGAGAAACATCAGGTTGTTTTGCTGAACATATTGCTCACACCACTGTCTGGATACATGCTACTGTGCAACATTAGTGACCAGCTGATGAACCATCTCTCTGCTTGGAGAAGCAGAGAAAATATATCTGGCTCAAGGAGGAGATAGGTCCTTCTGGCTATATGGAGCAAGGAGAAAAAAACAGACAAATTTTAATTCAGTCAATGGACAAAACGATCAGTAAATCCCTAGAAGCACCTTGCTGGGAATGGGAACCTGTGAACAGATGTGCAAGATAAATTACAACAAAGTCCATGAAAGGTTCAATATGATCTGGGTAAAAGCTTCAAATAAAGGCCTCCAAGCAACTGTTTGTGGACAGTGGGAAACCTAAACCCAAGGTCTCAGGAGGAGATGGGAACAGTAGGCTGAGAAACCCATATAGCAACAGGGGGAAGGAAACCCCCAATTCAGATATTTAAGCTATATCTGTTGAAGTGTATAGTTTGAGGCATGGACGGTGCTAGGGATAGGAACGAGATGGAGCCAACCTACCCAGATGTTCCTGACGGGATTAGATCATCATGGTCAGTGTTAATATTTTTTCCAGCCCAACCACCAACCCTTACTGAATGATGGAGTGGTCATAGTTCCCCACGCATGTGATCGTGGAAGTAGCATTTCCTAACAGCATAAAGTTAAGACAGATTAAATCACGTGGCTCAATATTGACGCCTCAGTGCCCCAGGTTCCCCGTGATGGATTCAATCCCTTCAGTAAAGACATCCAATTTGATCCCAATTCCCCATATTGAATTATGTGAGAGGAATGTTCAGGAGTCACAGTGGGTAACAAACAAAGGCATCAGGGTTGCTAGCCTGTAAACAAGGAGCTAAATCCTTCACAAGCCCTGCCACAGTGTTACTGAATTCTACATGTTTTATAGCGGAACAAACAAGAATACATACCACTATCTAATCTAATGTAGCTGGATGTAAGGTGAGAGATGAGACAGTTTTCAACCCTTAGAGCGTCTAGTAAATATGAATATCACATGAATGATGTCATCTGAACTTCAGTCTGACAGACAAGGCAAATTCTCAATTAACCTTATTAAAACAAAAAAAAAAAAGCCACCATCTCTCTCAAGTAAAGCTTCCCTTAATTCTCTTCATTGTGGCTTAGGGTGGCGATGGCAAACAGAAGGAAAGGGCAGCAGTGTAAACAGATATTAACAACCCAACATTTAATAGCTAGCCTAGGGAAAGCCCAAGACTGCCCTACCACTAAATTTTTTTTATGTGGCTACCATATATTGGAAGATGCAGCTTCAATCCACATGTTCAGGCGGGGCCAGACATAGGTGTCAAGGTCACAAGCTCTGCCACACCATGATCAGAAACATTTCAGGGAAGAGTTAATTTATGGCAGCAGGGGTATTTAACAAAGAAGAGCCCCAGACCTCAAGGAATGGGGTCCTTCTGGAACACCACGTGGGAAAAAGAACATGACAGGCAGGACAGCTTACTCTGAAAAGCAGTTTCTTGGACTGGGAGGAGCTTTTAAAAAGTGTTTAAAATGGGTAAGCTCCCATACAATAAGTTCTACCTTACTTGCTCAGAAAAAGGAAAAAAAAGATCCACAAAGGCTTGCTATAGTAACTCAGAGCTACACTGCTCATGTTCAGCAAGAACTTAAAACAAACAACCCCCTTCTTCCTCCCCCTCCCCACACACACGTGAGTTCTCTCACTCATGTTCCCAACTGAAAACTATGCAACACTTTAGTAGGCAAAAAACAGCCTTCCTGTTGTCTAGCCAAGTGGCAGCAGGAAGCACTGTCAGGCAAGTGCTAAGAACATCAGATATGGATTATTCTCTTTTCTTAGTCCTCAATTCATTTAAGAAAGGTAGTATTCTTCTTTCCCTGCCCCCACCCTTAAGGGTCGTGCATCCATTTTTTGCCTAAAGGGCTTACATTTTTAATGTAATAATTTGAATAAACTTTTTAAAAACTGGTTTTTGGACCCATACCTTAGAAGTAACCATGACATTTCTTCTACCTCCTCCAGCGAGAACTAGTATAGGTGCTGCTATCAGACCACTAACACCCACAGCACAGCCAGCTACACAATTAACTGGAAAATTGCTAATCGGTTTCCAAAAAGAGAAGGTTACTTACTTACTTCATACTAACTGGAGTTCTTTGAGCTGTATGATTCCCCCGGGTGCTCACTGTGGGTGTGCACACACTTGAGACTGGAAACTCTTCAACAGCAGTGTCAGTTGTTGGTCCATGCCTGCACTCTTTTTGCATCCTTTTGCTCCCAACCAATGGCATAAGAGGCAGTGGGGAAGAATGACTTCCTTAAGTTCATTGAAGAAGAGGATGTAGTTAGAAATCCATTTTGAAAGTTTTTGGGAAGAGACTGCTTCCCCTTTCATTCTCTCAGCGACAGAGATAAATCGCCTCAGAGATCTTTGGAAGGGCTTTGTCCTGGTCAGATAGAAGGCTAGAGCTCTGCATACATCCAGGGAATGGAGGCTGCTGTCTTCACTACTACTATGAGGATTTTCTGTGAAAGAAAACGTAAGCCAGGTCTGTCACGAGGATCCCAAGCTCACCTGGTGATAGGGGTTAGGAAGGCGATCTTAAAAAACACGCTTATCGTTGTTTTGTTTGTTTAAAAGGGATCAGGAGGCCAAGGGCTCAAATGGAGGGGTCATAAGTGTCAACTGCACCAGGTTCAGGTCCCAGACAGGCGTAATGCCAACAAGAATGTTCTGATGATGCCTTTTAAGAACCTTACAGTTGTGGAATGGGTGAAAACTGACTAATTTTCCCACTGGCAGATAAAAGGGATTAATATTAATAGCTGATAAATGTACCTGCAGTGACCTGATGGATAGGCCCAGTGACTTCAAGGAGAGAAGACATTCTAGAATAGGAGGTTAGTGATGCTGCTGATGCCTATAGGGAGAACCTCTTCCACAAGGCATAGCACTTCCTTGTAGAGTATTTCCCCCAGTTGAGAAGATGGATTGAACCTCCTCTGAACAAGACAATTCCTTTGCCCATCCAAAAAAACTAGGCCTACCAGATGGAGGGACACCAGGTTGGGGTGGTTTGTTCTGCCTCCGTTCTGGGACAGTAGCCTCAGAAAGGGCTGTAAGTGTATGCATGGGTAAGAAGCCATCTAGAGGATAGTGAAGAACCAGAACTGCTTCTGCCACCATGGAAGCAGTAATCCTGATAGCACCATGACCTGCTTGACCTTCTGAAGGATACGAGGTAGCAGGGGAGTGGGAGGGAAGACGTACATGGACAAGTCCGGCCACTGCACTAGGAAGAAATCTCCTCTGGAATTGTGCCCAAGGTGTCCCAAGAGCAATAGGCCAGGCATTTCCTATTTCCCTGGGTTGCAAAGACGTCCCATAATTGTAATGCCCACTGCCCAAAAATTCTGCTGGACCACCACAAGAACAGAGCTCTCATTTGAGCGCCTCATGAAAGTGTCTGCAGAGGTGGTCTGTTACGGAGTTCACTGCAGAAAAGGGTTCTCTGATGCTGGACATGGAATTACAGAATTTCATTGCGTCTCTGCAGAGAGGGGTGGATCTTGCTGCCCCTTATTTGTTTATATAATCAGAACGGCCATACTGGGTCAGACCAAAAGGTCCATCTAGCCCAGTATCCTGTCTTCTGACAGTAGCCAATGTCAGGTGCTTCAGAGGGAATGAACAGAACAGGTAATCAAATGATCCCCTGTTACCCAGTCACAGTTTTCCACAAACAGAGGCTAGGGACACTTCAGAGCATGGTTTTGCATCCCTACCCATCCTGGTTATAACAAGCAAACAGTGGTCAAAATGTCTGACACTACCTGGACATGAGAGGACCTGATGAAGGGCAGAAATCTTGCTGTGCAAACTCTTGTGCAGCCAGGAACCCTGAGCTGTATGGTTGTCCAGGTGTACTCCCCAACCCATGTCATCCGTCATTATAGGTCATCCGTCATGTCTTTATAGGTGGAATAGGAACAAAAGGAACCCCTATGCAGACATTGTCCTTTATTTCCCCTCAGATGAATGATTGACAGATGTTACAAGACCTGTTTATCCAGAGGGGTCTCTGCTTGGAGCCCAGACCTTTCTCAGCCATGCCTAGAGGCACTGGAGACAGTGCCTTGCAAAGGGGGTCAGTGCATCAGGCCATGTGGCTCAATGAGACCAAACTCTCATTGAGGGCTGAGTTCAAGTTGAGTAGTGAGGTCACTCATGGGGAGGAATCTGTTGAGGCTGGTATGCCGTGGCTCAATTGAGAACAGATTCACACCAAATAAATTCTATAAAACTCTTGGGTTAAAGTGGACTTTTCTGGATTTATCTGGAGTCCCAAGGAGTGAAACAGGTCAAGAAAGGAGGAGACTTCTGATAGGACCACCCCCTGAAGAGCCAGTCATCTAAGGAAATATTGGTTTGCATTGTCAGAGCTGGTGCTTTGCTACCAGAGCAAGAACCTTTGGCAAGACGCTTGGGGCAGTTGATAGGCTGAAGGGCAACACTGTATTGGAAGGGCTCTAGGCCTACCATAAAACAGAAGAATCTCCTGTGTACTGGGCGAGTATCCTCCAAACCAAGGACTGCATACCAATTGCCTTCATTCAGGGAAGGGATTATAGCAGCCAGGGTAAGCATCCTGAATCTTGATGATGGATGAAGATATCCAGCTGCTAGGTCCAGGATAGGTCTCCAGACCCCCTTCCTTTTGGGGATTAGGATGTATTTGAATTAAGGGTCCTTCTACCTGTGTTGAGGCTATATGTGGTCTATTGCTCACAACTGTATCAGGGAGCCCACCTCCTGTTTGGGAATCCTCTCATGAGTGGGGTCCCTGAAGAGGGACAGGCAAGGGAGTTTTGGAGAAAGGGAAGACAGGAATTTGATTGTGTAGCCGATTGAAATAAATGTACAAGACCTCTCTATCTGAAGTTATATGCTGCCACACTGGAAGAAAACGGATCAAGCAGACACCAAAGGTGACGGGGGAAGACTGGTTGTGCAAGGACTGGTTGATGGCTCAAGTGCCCTGTCAAAATGCCTTCTTGAGAGGTGCCTGGGGTCTGAAGAGGGGATTGTGATGGTGTGAGATGTCTGTCATATCCTTGGGGGCTGGTCAGTACCTACGAGGTGGCAGCTTAGAATGTTTCCTGCAAGGTGCCAGGGTGCATGTTCCCAAGGAGCAGAGCATGGCATCGGAGTCCTTGAGGGAGTGAAGCTACGCAGTCTTTTCACTAAACAGGCTGTTACTCTCTAAGGGGAGATCTTCAACTGTCGCATGGACCAAGGGAGCGGACCTGGACTGGTACAGCCTGTGTCATTCCATTACAGCCTGGACCATGAGGTAGCTCAGGCTAGAGTGAGAGAACAAGAATTCAGTCCCTTTGGAGGGCACAGAGTACTTCTCAGCCCTCTTTAGTGACAGGGCACAGGTAGCTGATGTGTGCCAAACAGCTTTAGCAAGCTCCCATATGGGCTCATTGACTGTGAGCACCACTTTAGAAGAGCCAGAGTGTGGAGAATGTCTAGAAGCTTATCCGTGGGAGGATCCTGAACCTTTCCCAATGGGATCTGGAGGGTTTCTATAACCCTCCTCAGGAGTTCCTGGCCTATCATCTGTGGGAGAGGTGAGACGGATGCCACCGCCTCACCCGAAAATGAAGATGCTGTCAGTGAATTGGACAATACCAACTGTTCCTGTTAAGCAACAGGTGGCTGAGACTCCTCCCTTGGAGGTGATCTCTGGATGACAGTGCCCAGGGTCCTCATAGTCTGGGTTCCACATGTATGGATTCCATGGTCCCACAAATGGCCAGGGGGTAGGTATATAAGGGAACAGATACTGACCCCAGCAGGGTACCATTGATCCCTAACCCCATTGTATGGGTCATAGTAGGACTTCCAGACCCTCCTGGAGTTCTCTGTCTGGGCTGATGATGTCTTGTGTTTGGGCTGCAGGGGAAGCCACTGGCACTGTGTTAGTAGGGCACACTGGGGGTGAGGAGGGAAGAATTTACTGCCAGATAGCTGGGGTAAGTCCGAGAGGAAATATGTACGGTTTGTGTACATGCAGCCTAGTGCAATTAAAACCTGGTCCATGACTGAAGCTTTTAAGTACAGTAAATACAAACAAGGGGCAGGGGGGTTAATATACTCAGCAAATTTTTCCAGTCATTCGCTCATGCAAGGAGATGACACAGAAGTAACTTAAAGTAGTCAGTAAAGATCAAGTAGACTTTCTGCTGATTTCTGATCCCATAAAGAAATATGCTTCCCCAATAAATTAAAAAAAAAAATGCTGACACAAAAATGGAAGCTGTGGCTCCTTCGTCCAAAAATTTCAGTATAGTTGAGTCATTTAATCCCTTCTCCTGGCCTACGGGACTAGGTTTCAATGTGGGGGATGGGGAGAAGAGGTGAACGAGAGGAAGGAAACTATAGTTTGGTACCTTTAAGTTTTATTTTAGATAAGCAATCGCAGCAAGAAAAATGTTTTCTTGCTCAGAGACATTGGTCAGTTAATTTCAGTTTGCTGTCCGAATCCTGCACTTTATCTTTTTTCCCCACCCTGTCTTCCAACTTTGCATGTTTAGCAGAGATTCCCCCAGCCTTAGTTCTGCAGTTGCTCCCTTTGCTCCCCAATGAGTAAATGTAACAGGGGAGAACTGGCTAGGAAAATTAGGCCAGTCCAGAAGAAAGCAAACTAACAGTGGTTCTCAAACTTTTGTACTGGTGACCCCTTTCACACAGCAAGCCTTTGAGTGTGACCCCCCCCCAATAAATTAAAAACACTTTTTAATGTATTTAACACCATTATAAATGCTGGAGGCAAAGTGGGGTTTGGGGTGGAGGCTGACAGCTCACGATCCCCCAGGTAATAACCTTGCGACCCCCTGTTTGAGAACCCCAGGATTACACTATAGATTTAAGCATTGACACTAGTTTTTACAAAATGAAGCTTTTTGTGAGTCACTATATTTGACTTGGAGATGCCAGAGCTAAATGTAGGTTCTCAAGAAATGTATTGTTTACTAATGTCTTAGGTCTTGGTTCTAGCTGTGTTGCTCTGTATAAGTATGGGCTTGAAGCAACAGCTGGAATCACATTTGTAATGAAATAAAGCTAGAAAGCAGTTTTGACACCGTGAATGACCTCCAAATCAAACAGACTATAACAAACAGAAGGGTCCATTTAATACAATGCAGTATGCAATTACCCTGCCACATGCATGATTAATGAACAGAATTGTGATATGAAAACAAGGATATTCATTAGTCTAATTGTTTAAGCCTAGTTCAAAGTGTAATACATTTTTCATTTTGATGGCAACATTAAGCTTATTATATATACACACACACACACACACGTATATGGTTCCCCCTTTCTTACCCCAAAAAGGTATACAGCTCTTAAGTGGGGCTTCATCAAGGAACATAAAGTCAGAATACCAGTATATATTGTGAGCAATCTCACATCACTGGCCATCATGGACATGACACAATGATGAAAGAAGAGTCTTTGGAACCAGTCCAAACCCTTGTGTACAGCATGTCGCTGCAAACTAAGTATTATTTAGGTTGTACATGTTGAACTCACCAATATGCAGCCAATGCCACAAGGCCCATACCAAGATGAACAACGGGGTCTATGTTCCTTATACTTATCCTGCCACAGAATAGTGAGCAGAATCTGTCTCATCAGAAGCTCTCATTTACAAAATTAAACTTTCTAGCCCAAGAACATAACTTTCAGACTGTGACTGCTGCTATCCCATCTGCTCATGTCTATAAATTACCTCTTGGAATATTGTTTTAGTCTTAGCCTACTCCCATTCAGTTTAACTCTGAAGTCTAATGATGACAATATAAAATATCAGCACTGAATTATCTGACTGCTAAGCATTTTATCAGACATACAGCCATTGTTCTTAATCTTTTTCAGACTGACAGAGAATCCATGAGAGACCGTGATGGGTGGCTGATTGTTGCCAATGATTGCTAGAATAGGGAACTAGGAGTTCAACCTCCAAAAGATCTCAAGTCACCTCTGCCCACAAGGAAGGAAGGTAGATGAATTCCTTCTCCAGTGAGATTAATAGTTTTTCCTGGTTAAGCCTCATCTAAAGATTCTCAATTCAAGAATTTTTGACTCATCTTTGCTACAAACATGGCTATCTTCTTTTACATATTCTGCTGACTGAACTTTCTCTGAAGCAGTCTATTTTGTTTCAGACTACTTACAATTCAGGGAACAAATGACCAGATTTTCAAAGGCATTTTAGGTGTCTAAAGAGGCAGATGGGATTTTCAGAAGCACATACAAGTGTAACTCACATTGGCTTTAGGCACTTTTTAAAGTCCCACTTATCCATATCTTTAGGCACCTGTCATAAATATAAAGGGAAGGGTAAACACCTTTAAATCCCTCCTGGCCAGAGGAAAAATCCTTTCACCTGTAAAGGGTTAAGAAGCTAGGATAACCTCGCTGCCACCTGACCAAAATGACCAATGAGCAGACAAGATACTTTCAAAGCTGGAGGGAGGGGAGAAACAAAGGCTGTCTCTGTCGGTGTTGCTTTTGCCAGGACCAGAGCAGGAATGCAGGTCAGAACTTCTGTAAAGGGCTAATAAGCAATCTAGTTAGATATGCATTAGATTCTGTTTTGTTTAAATGGCTGATAAAATAAGTTGTGCTGAATGGAATATATATTCCTGTTTTTGTGTCTTTTCGTAACTTAAGGTTTTGCCTAGAGGGATTCTCTATGTTTTGAATCTGATTATCCTGTAAGGTATTTACCATCCTGATTTTTACAGAGGTGATTCTTTTACTTTTTCTTCAATTAAAATTCTTCTTTTAAGAATCTGATTGCTTTTTCATTGTTCTTAAGATCCAAGGATTTGGGTCTGTGTTCACCTATGCAAATTGGTGAGGATTTTCATCAAGCCTTCCCCAGGAAAGGGGGTGTAGGCTTTGGGGGGGAAAGATGTTTCCAAGTTGGCTCTTCCCCCATTATATATTTGTTAGACGCTTGGTGGTGGCAGCGATGAAGTCCAAGGTCAAAAGGTAAAATAGTTTGTACCTTGGGGAAGTTTTAACCTAAGCTGGTAAAAATAAGCTTTAAGCGGGTTTTCATGCAGGTCCCCACATCTGTACCCTAGAGTTCAGGGTGGGGGGAAGGAACCTTGACAGCACCTAAATACCTTTGAAAAATCTAACTCGGTCACTACATCCTGCTGTTTGGTATGGTTGGTCTCACTACTATAGTAAGCCCTGTAATGGATACAGTTTGAAGATGAAATATTGCTCATTTTCGTAGATAATGACAATTAGCACCTATGAGACCTGTGTGAAGCCTTCCCCAAGCAAATGAGCTTGCCTGCAGCCATTCATCAGCACCTCTCTACACTGAGGGTATTCTACACTGCAATAAAAAACAAAAAACAAAACAAAACAAACCACACATAACCCTGTGGCTGGCCCATACCAGCTGACTCAGGCTGCCTGTTTGCACTGTAGGCTTCGGGTCTCAGGCTGCAGCCCGAGCTCAGGGACCCTCCCAGTTTGCAAGGTTCTAGAACCTGGGCTCCAGCCTGAACCCAGAAGTCTACACTGCAATTAAAGAACCCAACTTCCACAAGCCTCAGTCAGCTGGCAAGGGCCAGCTGCAGGTGTCTAACTGCAGTGTAGAAATACCCTAAGAATCTCTGTATAGTCCCTGAAAAGGAAACCAGTAGCTAATGAGTCAGGAAAAAGAAAAGCCACCACAAACTAAATATGGCCAACTCACATAAATCCACATAGGGACATATAAGATGGAGATTAGAATAGATGATCTGAAGGTCTAACAAAGGAGATACATTGTGCTGCTTCTTAGTGAAGGTTTGTCAATAGCCACCACCTTTGAATTTCAATGGCTCTGTCACATAGGCAAACACTTACTACAAAGGAAAGCAAAAATAGTCAAGTATTAGGACACTTGTAATCATTCCTATTTAAAATTAGATTGGCGCCAACCTTGGACTAAGGCAGTTTCAAAGCTCTCATGGTTCAGTAGTTATTTTGCATTGTTTCTTGTAGTTACTGCTGTTTTCAGACTGATTCCTTACTATCAGGGGCAGCATCCATGCCTAGCTCCAACAGAACTTCTCTGCCTCTACTCAACGGTTTATGTTACATGGCCTCCCAAGGGTTTACAGTCTCAGAGATGTTGTTTTTAATTGCATTTGTGACGCCAAACCCCTTGCGCTTTTGTCATGTTGCAGTTTGTTTCCAATAAATGTGTCAACAAATCTGGTATCTGCTATTTGTTTGCCTTTGTATTCAGTCTTTGTGCTTTAGTATTTTTTAAGTTAGGTGCACTTCAGTTTTCATTGCTTGCCAACGCTCTAATTTGAGAGGCACAATTTTTATCAGCGCTACAATGCCCATCGCTCTCTTGAGTTGCATTGGGGTCGCATCCATTTGTGGTTTAAATTTTGGCCCGGTTATCCATTGGAACGAATAATTTAGCTTCCACTTTGTTCATCTACTCCCACAACTTAGCTCGATTACATAGATCTGTAGCATAAGGCTCAATGATCTAACTTGCCAGACAGTTTCTTGTAAAAAGCTGTGCCATTCCCGAGTGACATCCTTGATTCTGCTCTAATTTCTCTGCAGTAACATTTGCTCTTCAAAAACGCTTGGAAGCACTGGCCTCGGGGGAAAAGGAAGCAACCCCACCTATCCAACAAGACACTCCACTGCACATGCTTTCCCCTCTGGGGAGATGATGAGAGAACACATACACACGACAAATGTAGAGTCATGTTCCTTAATTCACTACTGGAAGCTCAGAGGCTACAGTGATGAGTAGGGCTCTACCATATTCATGGTCCACTTTGGTCAATTTAATGGTCATAGGATTTTAAAATTAGTAAATGTCATTATTTCAGGTTTCAGAGTAGCAGCCATGTTAGTCTGTATTTGCAAAAAGAAAAGGAGGACTTGTGGCACCTTAGAGACCAACCAATTTATTATGCTCAAATAAATTGGTTAGTCTCTAAGGTGCCACAAGAACTCCTTGTCATTATTTCAGATATTTAAATCTGAAATTTCATGGTGCTGTAGTTGTAGGGAGCCTGACCCAAAAAGTTGTTGTGGCAGGGTTTGCTAGGTTATTGTAAAGAGGGGTAGGGGTGTGTTGCGGTACTACTACGCTTACTTCTGCACTGCTGCTAGAAGTGGCGCTGCATTCAGAGCTAGGCAGCCGGAGAGAGGCAGCTGCTGGTCGGGGGCCCAGCTCTGAATGCAGTACCAGCAGCAGCACAGAAGTAAGGACGGTATTGTATGGTGTTGCCACCCTTACTTCTGCACTACTGCTGGCATGGCACTGCCTTCAAGGCTGGGGACCCGGCCAACAGCCGCCACTCTCCAGCCACCCAGCTCTGAAGGCAGTGCAGAAGCAAAGGTCACAATACCGTGATCCCCCTAAAGTAACTTTGCAACGCCCCTGCAACTCCCTTTTGGGTCAGGACCACCAATTTAAGAAACGCTGGTCTCCCCTATTAAATCTGTATAGTATAGTGTTAAAGCACACAAACGACCAGATTCACGATCCGGGACACGTTTTTCATGGCCGTGAATTTGGTAGGGCCCTATCAATGAGCATATTAAAAGTCAATATAGAATAGTTCTAACAAGTTCCCTTCCACAGTGAGGGATTCAGGTGGTTTCATTTGCTCGATTATTTGCAAGCATATAGTTTACTTCCAGTACCATGTAAAAGTTGCAACACAGAAGTGCTAGAAAATCTTTATCCTAACACCCTGCACCCAGTTACCCGACATGACATGGGTGAAGATCACAAAAATATTAAGCTTGTCCCATGACAGACCAATACTGACTAGTCCAGTGGCTACTCATAATCCATCCATACTACTAAACAGAATCATATTGTACGAAAACAATGTTAGTAGGTTCCTTGACATGATAGTAGGTTGTATTATGTAGTCATAATTTACTTTACAGCACCAAACAAATGGTTCTCTAGTGCAGCATATTCTAAAGATTCCTAGGGTGATGGAGTGTTCTGTCTTTTTTTTTTTTTAATAAATATTTATTTTCAGGAATTTTAAAGCTACTGGGGGGGGGGGGGGGGAATGTGAAGCTTTGTAGCTATAATTAACCTGCATAATAGTGTTAGATAGTAAAAAACTAAACATAAAGGGGTAAAAGTCTACTTGCATTAGCCAGTCATCCTAGTCAAAAATCCTAAAACTTTGCACATTCAAGAGCAGGGGGAAAAAACCCTGTAACAGTTCCTGCAGTTCATCAGCATGTGTGGGCATTGTATTTGAAAAGAGATAAGCAATGGATCTGGTAGAAAAGCAGTAACAGTAGGCTTGGAAGGATTACATATTTTTTAATTGGTACACATCAATCTCACTGTACACACAAACTGACAACAACCACCTTCCAACAATAATAAAACAGAAATTTAGGCAAAGTAAGAAAAACGCTGCTTCAGAACTTAGTCAAAATCCAGTGATGTAGACTTTTGAATTAGGCTGGTTAGAAATGGACTAGTGAATTAATCGTAAAATAGGTATGATTTGTTGAGTTTAGGATATTTACTTTGTATATTTTGTCATGTGGACAATTTGCATTATGATGTATGAAGTTTTAAGTTTTGGAATCTCAATGTCTATCATTAAATTGTCTGTCCCCTGCATAATTTCCTGCAACTGTGAATTTAAGAAAAATGTTTTAAAAATTGCTTAATAAGAAGCCTCTATTATCCATCAAATAATAAAAAAATATATATAATATTGCCAGGCCTACATAACAGCAACATAGAAAGCCATTTGAATATCATATACTCTTGACATTATGTAGGCTAGGAAAAAAGTGTTTTTTAAATTTATTTTAACTCAAGTAAAATTTGAAACAACTTAGCACCTAGTATAGGCATAGTTTAACATAAGCTAGCTGGTTGTAGTATGTCCTAGGGGGAGCCCAAGTTACACGACAACCAGCTAGCAAAAGTTTAAAAAGGCATTAAGCTGTTAATGTAGCAGATGCAGGTACATTTGAATTTTCTAGTTTGATATATATATAATATCAATCAGCCTTTAGAAAGGAAAACTGTAATGCAATACAAGATCTAACTGCTACAGCCAAAAAAAAAACAAAACACCCCTACCCCCCACAAAATCCACAGTTCTGACACCTCTTCATTTCTCTTTTGAAGAGAAGAAAAAGAATTGTAAAGGCATTTGAACTCACAGGTTCACAGACAATCACAGACATGAAGGTCGCTATCTTAAAACAAAAAAACTTCAAATCCAGACTCCAGCGAGAAACTGCTGAATTGGAATTCATTTGCAAATTGGATACTATTAATTTAGGCTTAAATAGAGACTGGGAGTGGCTAAGTCATTATGCAAGGTAGCCTATTTCCCCTTGTTTTTTCCTACCCACTCCCCCCCAGATGTTCTGGTTTAACTTGGATTTAAACTTGGAGAATGGTCAGTTTGGATGAGCTATTACCAGCAGGAGAGTGAGTTTGTGTGTGTATGGGGGGGAGGATGTGAGAAAACCTTGATCTATGCAGGAAATAGCCCGACTTGATTATGTAAAGAGTTGTCACTTTGGATGGGCTAGCACCAGCAGGAGAGTGAATTTGTGTGGGGGGGTGGAGGGTGAGAAAACCTGGATTTGTGCTGGAAATGGCCCACCTGTTGATCACTTTAGATAAGCTATTACCAGCAGGACAGTGGGGTGGGAGGAGGTATTGTTTCATGATTTCTGTGTGTATATAAAGTCTGCTGCAGTTTCCACGGTAAACATCTGATGAAGTGAGCTGTGGCTCACGAAAGCTCATGCTCAAATAAATTGGTTAGTCTCTAAGGTGCCACAAGTACTCCTTTTCTTTTTGCGAATACAGACTAACACGGCTGTTCCTCTGAAACAGGTTTTAATGTTAAATAGTACTGAAGCAGACAGGAGTTCTCAGTGTTGATATTACTGTTGCCAACTCCTTGCAAATTAACTGTGAGTCACACAGTTTTGGAGCCCATAGCAGCAGCTCTTGAGAAAATGCAAAAATCTCCTTTGTTCCAGTGATTTTCAGAGTTGGTTTGAAAACAGGGGTGCCCAGCTGTGGGCAAGAGACCCTCTGGAGGACCAGACCTGTCCTTGCCACTGCCCTGTTTTCATCCCTATGAAAGGAACAGAGGGTCATGGTAGCAGGAGAAAGGGAGGCGTGGAAGAGCCCAGGGAAACAAATTACACCTAGCTACTTGCAGTTATGATTGTTTAAATCAGAATACATTAATTTTATTTTATTGTCATTGTATAACTGATCAAAATATTTAAAAGACGTTTTACAAATACACTGAGATTTTTTAAAACAAAGATTCTAAATAATTATTGTGTTAAAAACAGTCATGGCACACTGAGGCCCAGACAGTAGATGACCCCTTAAATCTTATCCATGTACGCATCAGTTATGATGTCACCTGGCATTGTCCATCTAGCATAGGATATGTACTGCTAGCCATCACAAGCAACAGGATTTCTGAGAGTGCAGGAGTTGGTCTCCCCATGACAAGAGAAGTTCCAACCCCATGCGAAATTCAGCCCTGCTGGAAGCTGGCAGTCTCTCCCCTTTGCTTCCTCTTGGGAGAACAAACCAGCAGCTCAGCAGAGCTCCACTCCCTCTTCCCCTCCTTGGAGGGATGTGAACAGGACAGTGCCGCCTCCTCCTCCTCCCCTTCTGCACCCGAAGAACCCTAAGAGGAGCAGTGATCAGGCTGGGGACTGAACTGAGAAAGAATGGGGGACAGGATTAATTGCTGGGCAGGCAATGGGGGTGAGAGCTCCTTTAGCAGGGCCAAAAATCACCTTTCCCAATACACTTGTGAGAAGAGCAACACTAACTCTCTCGCATACACCCAACAGAATTTTTAAAAAATTCAAGAGACTAAAAAGCCCACAATATAATTTTAACAAAAGAAAATAAAAGCATGATTTTGGGGGTCTGACTCATGATTTTTGATCTCTTGAGATCTGCATAATTTCAGTATTGCCAGAGAAGCAAAATTTCAATATACACCAACGAGCAGCTTGTACATGCACACAATATGCATGTCTTCACTGTGTTTTTCGTGTAATCTATTACATACTCAGCAATTTATAGTTTAGTCTGCATATAATTTCTAGCCAGTGTTGCCAACTTCTAAAAAAGAGACAGACTAGGCTTTTTTTTTTTAATTAAAGAAAAACAAAAAACACACAACCACCAACACACAAAAAAGCACTTATCTAAACAGTTTCAGGGACTTTGAGTTTCTTCAAGTTTTGTTTCAGTGGAAACTGTCTGAAGTCATGCTTAATTAGGCAAATAAAGTAGTGATGTCAGAATTTACTGACACCAGAATAATAAGATTTCTAGTTTGTTTAGCCAAAAATGCTGTAGGAATGTTTGGGCAAAGATTGTATGGTGCTTGCTACCATAACAAGGAATGCAAACTGGTCACGTTAAACACCAAAAAACACTATTAGTAAAAAGTAAGAATCTCTGTGTGATGAAGCATAAAAGAGGAAAAACTACATGTTTAAAACAAAAACAATGAGGAGCATGCATCTGAAGAAGTGGGTTTTTTACCCATGAAACCTTATGCCCAAATAAATCGGTTAGTCTTTAAGGTGCCACCAGACTCCTCGTTGTTTTTGTGGATACAGACTAACACAGCTACCCCTCTGATGTTTAAAACACAAGATACATTTGAAGTCACTGTATGTTAGATATGAAAAGTTCGGGACCAGAGAAACTTCTGGAAGAATCAGCAAGCAATACACCAGTCCAATACATATCCATATAATCCTCAGAAACAGAGGATTCTTTCACTGTAATATCAGAGCACTATTTTGCATCAAACAAGTAAAATTTGTGCATTGTTACAAAAGCTAGATGGCTGAAGATATTTACTTCTACACTCCTAAAATGAAAAGGGTTTGCACTGCTCTAAACATGTGCACTGGGAGGACAGAGAATAGGCTACATAGTGTCCTGGTTTAATACTCTTCTAAATTAAAGTACGTATTGAGCAACAAAAACAATTCACCCCTAGTGGACTATAATCGTGTTATATAGACTATTTCTGTTCAGGACTAAGGGCATGTCTACACAGGAAGACAAGCCAAATTAACTCCAGGTGTGAATTTAAAAAACAACAAAACACTTGTGTGGATGCCCTCATTCAAAAGTAAGGTGGCCTTTGTGAATTATGCTGAAGTGAACTAAAATAACTTTCTTCTGAAAGAAAGTGTTCACACAGGAGTTTAAATGCGCTTAAAAGTCACATCTTTAGTAAATTTGGAGTAACTTCCTATGTAGAAAAGTCTGGGAAGAGAGTCTTAAAATAAAAAAAAAACATGATTGTTAGACTACAGAAAGTAAAGTGTTCAACTGCAAATTTAAAATAGGATCTTACTCAAAAAATCCATTTTTCTTTTATCAGAATCATATTGCTAAATTTGTTTTATTGCTTAAGGCACCTCTGATCATCGAAGAGTCAACATTGCAAAGACCTTGACTAAACTAGGCTTCCCCCTCTCTCCCCCTGCCCCCTGGTCCCATTTTCAAATGGAGCTGAGCCAGTGACAGCAACAAAGTCAGTAATAATGGGGACACTAATGTAGATGGCTCCTGGCAATTGATGATATTCTGTCTACACTAACGCGCCTATCATTACCAGCAACACAACTGAATTGGTGGTAGCAGGGATTGAAAATTTTGTGCATGAAAAAAAAACCCTGGTGTAGACACCCTTTAAGAGGGAGATGTGGTTACCATTTCATTCTGTGTTTCATGAGAATTGTTTAAGTGACAGTTAGTTAGCCCTCTGCAAATCCTAGGAGACAACGGAGAGCTCAAACATAACCAAGATCCTCATCTGAGGTGCAGAACTTTAACAACTGTCAATTATGTGAAAGAAAAATTAAAAGATCACTTAAATACCAGGCGAACTAAGGAATATCAGCTGGGCTCACTTGATACAGTTATCATTGGGACCCAAACTCTGAATCCCACAATGCCTTTTTAAAAGTTAGTTCTTGGAGTAGAGCCATGTTTAATAAAGATGCATCTGTGTGCAGCATTTACCATTACAGTAATGCTCAAAACTACTATTGCTAAGAAATTCTTCAAATTTCATATTGTAGATATTGTCAACAAACCCAGACACTAAATTTTGCTTAATATTAGGTTTTTACATAGCATCTTTCAGCCACAAATCTCAAGGCACTTTACAGAGCAAAGCACATTAAACCCCTACATGAACACTTTATTGTGAAAGAAAGTGGTTTTAGTTCACTTGTTTAGCTTAATTCACAAAGGCCACTTTACTTTTGAAAGAAGGCATCCACACAGGGATTTGATGCACTTTAAATTCACATCTGCAGTTAATTTGGCTTAACTTCCCATCTAGACAAGCCCTTAGTCCTGAACAGAAATAGTCTACATAAACAAGATTAAAGCCCAGTTTGCTTCATTTTTCTTAAGTGCAACATTATCATATTAAAACATTAAAGAAAATGGGGCTCTATGCAATTTTCAGTGTTGCCATAAAGTCTCACTGAATTGTCAATAACTAGAGCACTACCAAATTCAGGGTCCATTTTGGTCAATTTCACGATCATAGGATTTTTAAAATAATAAATTTCACGATTTCAGCTATTTAAACCTGAAATTTCACAGTGTTGTAACTCCTGACCCAAAAAGGAGTTGTGTGGGGGTCACAAGGATATTGTAGGGGGAGGCTGGTACTGCGACCCTTACTTCTGCACTGGAGCAGTGGTTGCTGGCCAGGAGTCCAGCTCTGAAGGCAGCACTACTGCCAGCAGCAGCACATAAGTAAGGGTACGGCTACGCTACTCGCCAGATTGGCGGGTAGTGATCGATCTATCGGGGATCAATTTATCGCATCTAGTGTAGACTCGATAAATCCCCGATCGCTCTGCCTTCGACTCCTGTACTCCACCGTGGCAAGAGGTGGAAGCAGAGTCAACGGGGGAGCGGTGGCAGTCGACCCTGCGCCATGAGGATGCGAGGTAAGTTGACCTAAGATACGCTGACTTCAGCTACGAGAATAGCATAGCTGAAGTCAACGTATCTTAGGCCGATTCCCCCCCGCCGCAAAAAAAGGGTAGACCAGGCCTAAGAATGGCATGATACAGTATTGCCACCCTTACTTTTATGCTACTGCCTGCAGTGCTGGGCCCTCAGTCAGCAGCTACTGCCCAACTGCCTTGCAATACCACGACACCCCTTCCTTTCCCACCCACCCCAAAGTAACCTTGCAATGCCCTTTTGGGGCAGGTCCCCCAGTTTGAGAAACACTGGACTCCACCTTGAAATCTGTATAGCATATGGTAAAAACACACAAGACCAGATTTCACAGTCCATGATGTGTTTTTCATGGCCATAAATTTGGTAGCGCCCTATCAATAACTTTGTATAGAAATAGTCATAGCATACAACACAGCTGTGTAGTCTGAGCATCAACAGTATACAGCAGAACAAAACCCAACTTATCTAAAGAGACCCTCCCAAACAGACTACAAGAAACTTCATGTATCTACAGTAAAAGGCTGAATGACTATGTTGATCCTGTTGTAACTTTAACTTCCAGTTCCAAGGAACCTGGGAACTTCAATTCTGAAGCTGTGAACAAGTAACTATCCATAACACTCACCTCTATCCTCTCCTAACATTAATGCACATGTACTTATGTTTTAAACTACTGTTAGAGCAAGAAGATTCCAAGCTGAAGCTGCCACTCCAGCCTTCCTTTGGAGTTTCTTGGCTTTTGTTAGTTACATTATTAGCTATTTGAATGAATATTTTCTTTTTAGTGGAGTGTTTAAATAGTGGCTCAGGGAAGGCTGTTTTTCCATTAGAGGCTCCTAAAAGTAAAAACCCCTCATTTAACAATGCATTTTGTTAACAAGATGACAATTCTCACCATTTCTCATCCACTCTTCCCCATGCAGTATAGTTTTGCTACCACAGATCTTTACTTCTTGGTCAGTTATGTTTCTGTAGAACAATTAGGAGGTTTCTGCCAGAGGATGGTCTTAGTATTTTCAAAGTACTTATTCATTTATCAGACACCAGATGTACATCAGTTAATATACCACCACCACTACGTGGCCATCAATTAGTACTTCAATAATGAAATGCTACAAATATATTACTAAATTTCACAGATCTATATTTGAAGCTGTAATGTAAATGAAACATTTGCCATTTTACAAAGAAGTCAGAGTGAAGTTTTATAGAAGAGGATGACCATCACAGGAGGAGCTCCATTGCTCATGTAATAAACTTTAAAAAGTACCCCAGAAAACGTTTTTATGTAGAAAACACATACATCTAAAATAAAAAGAAGAAGAATGCAAGATGGCTTACTCCTCCCTTGGAATTTAACCTGTATTAAGTGGGAGCTCCAGCTCCTGAACTGCCCTTAGCTGGTTGCTGGAGAGTACGGAGCACACACTTTGAAAACTGTAACACCACTCTTGTCATAGTCTTACTGCATGTGGTTGTGCTTTGGTAGGAAATTGTGACAAAGAACTTTAAGAACACTTAAAAGAGTGAATGAATTTCACTACAGTTATCACCAGACATCCAATAAGTCTGTTCTAAACTAAAGCACTATGGGCCAAATTTCCTTCCTTTAAAAATATCTGGCCCTTCATGCTGAACAAGTATTGTTTCAAAGGGTAATCGTCTACCCCATTCTGGATTTTACACTGATAGTTACATTTGTTATTTAGGACATCCACTAGTAGACAGAAGAATTTTGCAAGCACTACAGGAGGTCCAAGTGCTAATGAGGAGATTTTTGCATTTCCGCTCATTGTCCCTCCCCCTTCTCCAGAACATGCATGCCTTTCTAAAACACTCATTCTATTAAATTTAAATATTCTGTTCTTTGCTCCTCTAACAACCTTATCAAAAAGCTGAACTAGAAAACAAATCAATCAGAATTACATTGGCATAAAACTCTAGTAGCCTAGTTGTCGCTACAAAATAGAACTAACACTTCCTAATGCATCCAGTTTTTCAACCAACTGAAAAGATATTTATTCAGCAGCGTCCATGGAATTTTTTTGCACTCATTCAGTCTTCAGGCAGGGATCTTATCTCCAAAAGTAGTACAGAATCAACAAAAAAAATAACTAGAAGGGAGTAAATCATCCTGAACAATGAAGTTAATGGAAAATTCCACTGAGGCATCATGCTAAGCTCTAAAGAGGAAAGGGAAAGAGAGGAGTGCCATTTTCCAATTTTAAGTTAAGTCAGTCCAAACTGACACATTGTCACTATTTTAGGACAGACAGACATTTCAGCTATATGTTGAAAAATGTGTGTCTTCACAACTAACGTCTTTAAGAAACTATAGTCAAAAATAACTATATTATTTTAAAAAAATTAGTTTGGTAATATCAAAACTCCTTTGTAATACAAATATATAGCTATAATCTTAACCAGGAGTATGTAGACAAGTATGAACACATTTGCCAAAACTGATTACTTCCTTTGAAAGTTTATTTTTCCCGCTACATCATATTGTCTTCTTCCAACACCTTTTAATGGTTTTCTACTTCTACAATGGAGTATTCAGAGCATTGCTAATGCTACACCAATATCTTGTAGACAAGTCTGTCCTCTTTACTGTTAACACCATCAAAATGAATACTTAACTCCAGAAGTAAGATTCCTTACTGTCAGGACTTAAGTACAGTAAACTTGACTATCTAAATATTCTCTGGTTTCAGAATAGTCTGTATTCGCAAAAAGAAAAGGAGGACTTGTGGCACCTTAGAGACTAACAAATTTATTTGAGCATAAGCTTTCGTGAGCTACAGCTCACATTGCATCCGATGAAGTGAGCTGTAGCTCACGAAAGCTTATGCTCAAATAAATTTGTTAGTCTCTAAGGTGCCACAAGTCCTCCTTTTCTTTTTGTAATTGTTCTCTGCATTCCAACAAACCTCTTCAAATCTTTAAAAATACAGTTCTACATGTTATTTGGTTTTTAAACTTTTGAAAAAAGTATATAACGATTCCCCATCCCCTCAAGCCAGTTTACCATGTATTCCAAAATTTTGATCAGCTATAAACTTGAGATTCAGGGACTCTTTAAGACTGTTTCTAATTTCACTATATGTGCATTCAAGTTTTAGGGGAAATCCGTTACCCAAACTATTTAAGTCTATAAAAGTAGTTTGTGCTGTGGAAAGCATACATCCCTCCCCCCACAACCACCCCTCTTCTCCACAAAAAAGTAAATGAGACAAGGTGGGTGAGAGAGACCAACAGAAGTTGGCCCAATAAAACACTCTCACTCACCTTGTGTCTCTAATATCCTGGGACAGACAGGGCTACATATGCATATTTAACACACACACACACACAGAAAAGCTATACACATTCCCTATCTCACAGGTCTGACCAGAAGGCAGATTCACAATCATACTCTTTGTCTAGGTGTACTAATTTCTCCACCATAGAAAAACAAGAATTTAAAAAATGCACAACCATCTTTTGAAGTAAGCAATGAAACCCAATGACAATTTTTCACCTACAGTACTTTTTGGTTAGCAAAAATAGGTGTTAGATCTCTGAAGTCAATACTTCTTCCTCTGAAATATTTATATTTACAATACCAAGTGAACTGTTAAGAACACTGGTTGGTCTTCTAGCAGTGCAGAGCCAATGAAACAGTAAGTTTATAGATTAGTGCTCTTAGACAATCAAGAAAAAAAAAGAAACCACATTCATGGGGACAAGAAACAATCTCCAACTGAAACCAAATGGAAGTGGAAAAAGGTTTAGAACTCCTCTCTTCCTCCCTCCCTCCCCCCTTTGATTAAGGCAGGAGAGTGCAGTTGAGATGGGAAGCCTCCCAAACAGGACAGTCTGAAGCAAACCAGCACATTCTCCCTGCCAACCACTAAACCGGTTTCTGGGAAAGAACTTTTAAAAGCTTATCCGGCTTTCAGGCCCATTCGGAAGTGCTTGTTCTGAACGCAAATATCCTCTCCCAGGTTACCACAGCCAGCGTTACACAAAAGACACTCTGATGTTACACTTCTGTTTCTGACAGGAAAATTAAGACACGCTAACCAGCTCCCTCCCACCCCCTCGAATATTTCCGGCTCGATTTCCCAGGGCTATCAGCGATCGCTAGCCGAAGGGAGAGGACTCAAGAGGAGCCGCCGGCTGGGGCGAACAGAATCCAGGCACGGGCAGAGTAGCCGCCGCCAGCCCTCTCCGGGTGCAGGCGGCGGTAGCCTGGAGCCCCAGAAGGGCGAAGGGACTCCATGGCACCCGACGGGAAGAGCTGGGAGAAGGGGCCCGAGGCAGAAGGGCGAGCGGGCGTCAGCCCGGGGGGAGGCTTCTCAGGCGGGGGAGCGCGGACAGCTCCGGGAGCGGAGGGAGGTGGGGGACGGGGCGCGCGGGAAGGGGCAGCCCCGAGGGGAGTGAAATCCCGGCCGGCCGGCCGACGCCGGGGGGCGGAACTGGCGCGGGCGGGTTGCTCACCTCGTCGTCGTGGTGCTGGCAGTAGCTGGCCCGGTCCGGGAAGACGGAGGCGAGGATGCTGTAGGGCGTGGCGGGGTACGGCTGGCCCAGGGCGAGCGGGGCGGCCGGCCCGGGGGCGGCGGCGGCGGCGCCGGGCGCCCCGCCGAAGCGCTCGATGAAGTGGTCCTTGGTGAGGCGGACGCGCTGGTGCGCCCGCACGCAGTTGTCGCACAGGTGCTCCTGGCAGTCCAGGCAGCGGGAGCTGGCCGCGTTGCCCTCGTCGCAGGAGCTGCAGCGGGGCTCGCCCTGCCGGCTGTGCGGCCGCCGGAGCAGCAGCGAGGACGAGCCGCCCCCGCCGGAGGCTGACGGGGACTGGGCGGCCGCAGAGGCGGCGGCGGCGGCGGCGGCGGCGGCGGAGCCGCTGCCGGCCGGGCGGTGCTGCTGCTGCTGCTGCCGGGGGTGGTGGTGCCGGTTGTTGCCGCCGCCGCCGCCTCCCCCGCGGCCGTTGTTCTTCTGCTCCTCGGCGGCGGCGGCCGCCACCACCACCACGTCCAGCAGGTTGCTGAGGAGGAAGTTGGAGGAGGGCAGCGCGTCCATGCCCGAGGGCTCCGAGATCACCACCTTCTGGTCGCAGATGGGGCAGCGCAGCTTGAGCGCGTCCCCCGCGCCCGGGTGCTGGCGCTGCGCCTCCAGGCACTGGCGGCAGAAGGCGTGCAGGCAGGGCAGGACGTGCAGGCGGCGGGACGGGGCGCAGGACGAGCCGCCCGCCGAGGAGGAGTTGGAGGTCTGCGAGGAGGAGGAGGAGGTGGAGGAGTTGGAGGAGATGGGAGCCGGCGAGCCGCACATCTCCTTGCACAGCGGGCATAGCTGGAAGTCCGCCTCGGGAAACGAAGCCATTTGCAAGCGGCCTGGCTGCCGGGGGCGGGGGCACGAGCCGCGGGGTGCAAGCGCCTCAGCAGCAGGGACTCATGGAGGAGCCGGGTTGCAAATCGCCTGGCATCGATTATTAGTCGGTGTCTGCAGGAAGCCGGGTCCTCGGAGCGCCTCGCCCCCGGGGAAGGTGGGGGGCGCTGGGTGCGGTTGTCCCGTTCGCTGCTTGCCAGTGGAGTCCGCCTTCCCTACCCGTACTTAGCTTCCAATCCCGGTTCGCATTGGACAAATTGTATCGAGTCCCCAAAACTAGTCACTGGCTGACACAGAGTCTCTGCCTGTTTCCCCCGGGATGGGCAGTTCGACAACGTGGTTGGTGACTATGTTCTTCTTCAAGTGCATGGGCGCCACTCCTGTAATCTCCCTCCCCCCCAATCCAGTGTGAACTGGACCGAGCGCTGCGGGAGGTTCGGCTCCGATTTCCGCAGCAGCGGGAGAATAGCGTCGGGGGGTCTGCGGGGCAAGCCCCCCCCCGACCCTGAGGGGCTGCTGGGCGGCGAGGCAAAGGGCTTACAATTTAGCTCCTCTCGTTGGGGAGGGGGGGGGAAGAGGAAGGAGAGAAATATTTTGTTTCGGTTTTCCCCCTTTTGCGGCTCAGTCCAGCTCTAGGAGAGGCAGAGACACTGAAACACAGTGGACAAGCAGACTCCTCCGGCTCCAGTCCTCCCCCGCCGACGCCTGCTCCACCACCGCATGACTGGGGGATGGGGATGGAGGGCGGTGTTGGTGCCGGACCCCCCCCGCCCCGGGAGACACTCAGGCTGGCGGGATGCAATAAAGAGAGGCACCCAACACTGCAGCGAGATCGCTTCGATGCTCCGCGGCCCCGCTAAGCGCGTTCTCCCCAGCCCTGGATCGCTCCGAGCCGCTGCCCGCACGCTCCCCTGGGCTGGCTCTGCTCCCGCTCCGGGTCAGCCCCAGACCGGCTCGCTCCAGCACGCGGTCTCCCCTCTAGACTCGCAGCCCGGGCAGGCTCGGGGTGGCTTGCACACGCTGTAGCAGCAGCGGTAGCCGCCGGGTAGAGTAGCAGCGGCAGGTCCCCGCCGGCCGCCCTGAATTATTCATGGGGGGTGTATTATATTCGCTTGCACAAATTGGAGCCGCTGTGCAATGCTATCCGAGAGTCCCACGCTCACCCCCCTCCTCTCCGGTGCTCGCTCGCTCGCCTGCCTGAGCCTCTGCAACGACTGGGATCACATTTCCTTTGTCATCTCGCCTCTTCGTGTGGTGTTTTATTAGGAAACAAAAGTAAAAAAAAAAAAAAAAAAACAGCTTCCCCCGCAATTTGCACGACCAAATCCACGAGCAATTGGCACCGGGTTTGAATTAGCAACAGCGGCAGCAAAGGCAATTACTCACTCAGCAGCAGCAGAATCCCAAGTGATACAGATAATGTTGGATTCCAGCAGAGCCATCGCACGGGGGGGGGGAATGGGTGGCTTCTCCCCTTCCCCTCTTTGTCGCGGTGGGGGTTTGGAGTGGTTGCTTTCCCCTCAGGTTGAGTTTGAGAGCATGGCTTTTGCAGGGGCTCCGGGCAGCTCGTGCTTTGGGTACGCGCCCTCTCCTTTTCCCTCTCTCTGGACGCCTGTTATTGAAACTGATCAGAGTTCGGAATCCTTTTAATCTCCAAAGGAGCGAACTCACTTCCGCCTGAGCTCTGAGGGGGTGGCTAGGGGGAGGGGGGTCTAAAGGCAAACAGGAAACATTAACCCTCTTACTATTGCTGGCTTTTCTGTGCTGCCTCTTGCCCTAGCAGCCGTGGATTCCTGAATCTTCTAGTAATTCGGCTTTTTAAGACTGCGAGGGCTGCTTATAGTATTTTAAGCATTCCAATGCTTTGTCTGACCGTCTTTATATTAATTAGTCCTTTTATAACTGCGAGATACGTTTAACATGTACGAATTGTAATTATTTTACTTTTTGTCTTTTATACGTGTAATCATGTGATTCTCATTTGTAAAGAAGGAGCGACTTGATGTTAAAACCTATTGCGAGGACAATTATACAACTTTGATTAAATTTTGAAAACATCTAATTAAAAATATAGTTCTAAGCCTTAAATCACTCAGTTTAAATAACACCTCTTGTTATGTCCTGGACAACTATTTATTGACTAAACCCCCATATCTGTGATCCAGTTTAAAATTAAAACAACAAGAAATCCTGTATCAAAATGTAATGGGTGGGTGAAAGGATTCTAGGATTAGTATTTAAGAGCTCTTTAAGAAGATAAGTAAATACACAAAGCTAGCCTTAATGTAATATTAAGATTGCAGAATAATTTTTTTTAAATAAAGGTTTAGTGTTTTAACCAAGCTCTCAAAAGGCAGGAAATTCCAAGAGTTAAAGTTGCTGCCTCACTGTTAACTCAGCTAGGTTGCCTATCCTCTGTATATATGGTGTTCTTTAATGCACCATACATGAACAGATACATGATGTTTTAGAAATAATAAGGGAAACAGAAACTACTGAAGAGACTTAAAAAATGAAAATGAGGTAGGGTTAGAGTTAGAAATGAGCTACAAAGCCCGAAAGGGTAGAAAGATATAAATGAAAATATGAGGAAAGTGCTCAAACTGTCAAAACATGACATAAATAGGGTATGAAACAAACAGCTAAAAGGCAAAAGCTAATAAAATAAATGAGCAAAACAGGAAAAAGAAAAACAGGGTAAAAGGACTGTATATCATTCTTCCTCCTCTTTTAGCTCTGTCCTGCAAATATTTATTCACATGCTTTCCTTTTGTGCCAAGAAGTAAGCACATGTTTAAGTATTTGGAGAACAGGGGCCTTACTCTGTATGGTCCCGGATGCTGCAAAGAGATTTGCAAATGAGGACCTTTTCTCTTGCACAGTCTCATTGACAAGAGTAGGACTCCCTGAGAACATAAAAGTCCACACATACAGATCAGACTATGGGAGTGGGCTGTAAAGTTGATGGGACTGCTCACGTGCATTTATTTATGTATAGGTACAAATGTTTACACTACAGGATCATCGCCCTAGATTGTAATATCTTTAGGGCAGGGATTTGTCATATTTTTAAAGGACCTAGCACACTTTCTGATGATATATACATTTATACTACATACTACAAATGTCCAATGTGGTTGAGGTAATACTGTAGAAGACATCCATTTTGCATTTAATTTCCTCATTCTGTTTTTGTTGTTTTGTTTCACCCAAAGGAATAAAAGGAAAAATACCAAGCTATCCATTGTGTACAGGTTAAACGCACTACAGGCTTGACCAGGGGAGATTACAAAATCATTGTGCCACAGTCAGACTTCTATTATCTGAAGTCTGGTTAACCAGAATTCTGTTATCTGAAAGTCAGTTGTGTCTCCCAAAATGTGAACAAGCTTAGGTCTACTGGACCGGCAGAGGACTCTACTACTGGGGAGCTTTTTCTGTTTAATGTAGAGCTAGTTGGCTGATTCATACTGCAAGGTGCAGTGGCTCACCAAACAGCTAACACGTGCAAACATGGTCACTTGGTTGCTCAGATAAGAGCTTCCACCAGCTTCCTCAGCGGATCTTGTCAGCTTCTTCATTCAGAAATAATCATCTAATCAGACAGAATTTCCAAGGTGGACTATTTCCATGTACAGCATACACCCCTGCGGTGCATGGTGACACTATTTGGCTTTTTCAGCTAACAAACTCGAACAAAGGAATTTTGCCCCTCCATGCTCCAAGTGCCTCTGCTAGGGTCCCGGTGTTTCACACACATTCTGTAAGCTCCTCAGCACTTATAAGATCCACTGTATTTGTGCTAAACCTTCTAAGCCTTACAGCACACAGTTTCTTCCTGTTTCAGCAACAGAGCTTGTAAACTGCTGTAAACAATTAGCTATCTACAGCGTTTCATATGCCACAACCATCACCTTCAGAGCTGAACACCTACAGTGGTTTTTTTACATTGAAATTCTACCTCCCCCTCACCCTTTAAAGATCAGATCAAGTTACTTGTTTTGATTACGGGTGGGTTTTTATTTTGAGTCCAAAAAAACATATTGAAGTAAAGCTAAACTTAGTTTTGCATTTAGTTCTAAAAGTGGTCAGATCCACACACCAGTATTAGCTAACTGATCATTCATATACACCTCATCTATCTTTAACTGCACAGCTAATAGCTTAATGGATTCTTCTGCTGAACGTGCTTGCCCCCACATTTTTGAATCAGCAAAATTTTGTTACGTTAAAAAACATTTCCTCCCCCTAATGTGTTAAATCATCTACTGTTCACTAAAACCCTCATCTTGCAAAAGTGGATGTAATAGTCTAAAGGTGATGGGTGCAGCCTACGAACTTCCACTTTCATGGGTAGAAAACATGATTAGAAACACTTTTCTATTAATTTTTTCATGGGCAGGTAATTAAAATTTGCTTGTGAAAATTGTCCTAATTTTCAGGCCATAGTCTCATTCTCTTCTGTAAGCTAAAACGAAATATTGATGCTTCTGTGTTTGTCTAGTAATGTTTCTCTGCATTCTGCTAATTCTCTTTTGGACTATTGTGCAAGTGTTCCCCCCCCCCCTTTTTTTTTTCTTTTTCTTTTAATGTGTTTGACTCACACTTGGACTTAAATTTTATTTTGTCCTGACTTAAATATAAATTAAAACATCATTACCAATGCTAGTTTGAGACCATGAGTTAGAATTGAGACTACGAAATAATTTATTTTGAATTAAAGTACAAATTCTAATACCTAAACAATATTAGAGTTAATGTCCATTCAGTTGGAAATCTATATCTGACAATAGCACTTGTCTAGTCCTCCATTAGTGCTGTCTCCCTGTGCTCATCATAACTGTGTCTATGAATGTTTTGTTCCGGTCCCTCTTCAAACCAGTGGAGAATAGCATGATGGGGCTGGAAAGCAACTGCACTTGAGCTATTCACTAGAATCTGCATCACATCTTGGAGCATGCTTTTGCCAATATATATGTGGAGGCTTGTTTTGATTAATGTCATCATGGAAAGCCCATGTTCTAACACTGAAGTGTTACAGGACAATTATTATTGTATTCTAATACATCCTGAAAAGCAGATTACCTGCTGGTTAAAAGCTTTTGTAAACATGAATGTGCACTGTAATTTGTTGTGGATTTGGTAGCATTTAACTGTAATTTTAGAAGCAACCACTGATATAGGGAGCTCTCCTTTTCCTCCTCCTTCAACACCTATGTAAAGCAGTCCAGCTGATTGTTAATTTGTACACTGCCATACTGGACCAATTCTTATTTTATCAACAAGGCAGTATATAGAGTCAAAGCACTGAAACCATGTACATGGTAATTGCTGTAGCCTGGGGAATCTGATCTCTGTATGTGCATTGACAGCTACAAGCATACTGATCTGATGGTTGGTTTTGTTTTTGTTTTTTGCATCTCTACCTCCAAAGACCCAGAAATGTTTACCCTGTCAAATTATCTATCTCTGGAGATAAGATTGTAGACATAAAAGGCAGGGTTGCCTTTCACTGCTTTGAGTTCTAGCATATTAGTTTTTAGCTTTTGCACAGCCTCACGCAACACAAGATCCTCTCCTGGTGAATAAGTCCATCATAAAACACAATGTGCCCACAAACCTGCTTGTCTTGATCTCCTTAAGAATGCCCCTGACTCACTTTATTACAAATAAGTGATGGACAAACCATAGCTTTTTATCATTTCCTTCAGTGCTCTAACAACCAAGTATACTTGGTGGTTAAATCCAAAATATCTGTTTCCAAAGGCCTCAGCAAGCGCTCAAAGTTGGCATCATCTTTTGGGATTTAAATAATAAAATATGACACCATATTTCAAAATTAACTCTAGACAGGGATAATATTTTTGAGATCCAAAATAGCTAGCTTATGGTTGTGGCTGATACAATGCACAATACCATGAAAAGTATCTTGTCTCTGTTTGGCTTGCACACCATTTGAATAACCGATAGTCCCAGCTGCACCATCTAAATCCAGCCAAATCAATTCTGGTTTGATCTCTTTCGGGCTTGATCCTCACAACTGCTAAAGCGACCCCAGATTCCAAGTATACTGTGTCAGCTAAGAAAGTACAAGATTTCCCCACCTGTACATTGACTCTTGCTCAGCTACATATCCATCCATGAGCAAGTACAGTAATAAACCAAACTTTCTCCATATTTCTCTGCGATACTTCCCTAAGTGACTTTCCAATTACCTTTATAAGATCCAAGGGATCCTGACTTAGAGGGCAGAGAAAGGGCAAGTGCTGCCTACATAACATAATTCTCCTGAATCTGCAGGAACTGTCTACTCATCATGATTCATCCAAGTCCCCAAGACTCTATGGTGGATTTAGCTGGCTTTGGGATCTGTTTGTGGGAAAGCTAGGCTGCAAGCTGGGAAAGAGGGATGGCTGGGGAGGCAGAGCCTTCCCCCCACACCAAGTCTATGGAACTTTTGTGGAGGGTAAGTTAACTTATCCACCTTCCCGCTCTGCACCCTTCAGGGGCCAGCAGGGAGCCTATGTCAGAATGGCTCCTGTACAGTCATACTGGCTGGGCAGAGAGGGGCCAGTCCAGAGACAGGGCCTTCATCCAGGTGGCTGATGTCTCTGTCCCTTAAAATCAACTGGCTTTTCTGGTTAACCCTCCCTCCCCTCACTTCCATGGAGAGTCAAACTTTGCTCCCCTCAAGAACGCGTAGGGAACTGAATGAGAAGAATCTCAGTTTCCTGTCTCCTGCATGTGAACAGCCTGTATTTCTGGGTGTTCTAAAGAAGGGCTCATTGGGCTGTAATTTCTGAGTCACCTTTTTCAAACATGAAAACAACATTGGCCATCCTCCAGCTCTGCTACTACAGTGGGGGGGTACAATCTGGGAGAGAGAAAATACAGATTTTTTAATGCCTCAGAACTGTCAAATGAGTGCCATCCAGTGCTGATAATTTATTACAATTTAATTTCACAAGGACTTCTATCCCCTCTGTTCCCCAGTATCGCTAACGCTAAGTGCATGTCTGTTGTCACAATTTCCTCTTATACAACAACTCTAATACTTACCATGTACCTATGATCAAACTGAGCATCCATCAATTGAACACCTGCACTGGTTTTAATCCCAGGTGACTGCACTATAGTCATTACCTCTCCAAATTATGCTCAATGCTAGGAGCTGGGAACTCCTTAAATTCTAATCCTAGACCTACCAGTGATTTGCCTTGGTCAAGTCATTTAATCCACTACAGTTTTCAAACTTGGGTGCCTAAAGATAAGTATGGCTAAATTAAGATCTAGATTGCTAAATAAGTGGCCTGGTTTTCAGATACCAACTGCTCACAGTCCCACTGACTAGATGCCATAAACAGTTTATAAAATGCATGCAAAAAAGCCACTAGAGTAATATTTAAAAGCTCCCAAGCCCATCCCCAAATAAACTTTGCCCCCTTCATATCACTTCCCCCTGCTCAACAAACATCACATTCACCCCAAATGAGATCTCTCCCTCTATATCAATCAGCCCACATTTCAGTTCACTTCAAGGAAAGGCTAGGAGAATAGATAGCCTTGTAACATACCATGAAAGTCAAGAAATCCAGGCTCCTGGCAGGCAGTAGGTGAGACCAGGTTCCAGCACTGAGGGCTTATAATTGAAAATGCACTGCTGCCAGCCCCCTGCTGTTTAAAGTGCATGGGGTGGGGGGAAGGGAGCAGAGGTGGCTATCCACTGAAGCACTCCAGGAGGTTGCAACTGCCATGGTATCCCACTTAGGGATTGCTTTCAGTGCACAGTTAACCCAAGTTATAATTCAAATGTTGCCACTAATTCCCCTCCTATTCACACACACAAATCCTTAACTTTAGTGTGGTGGTGTTTTAAACTCAAGTTGGCTGGCCAGTCGGGCAATGGGCTAAAGCAGTGAGTGAATACAACTCATCAGCTGCCAACATATCCACACACTACTGTTTCAGAATTAAGTGGGTTTTAGCCCATGAAAGCTTATGGCCAAATAAATTTGTTAGTCTCTAAAGTGCCACAAGTAATCCTCGTTTTTGTTTTTGTTTTTGTTTTTTTTCACACTACTGTGTGAATCCAGACTAGCTCTCTAAGTGCTGCTCTCCTCCAATGCCTTCCCACTGTTCCCCCTGTGTGCCCAGACTAATTCTCCCACAATGCACCGTGAAAGAATTCAGTGCAGATCAACTTATTGCTGTGCTAACAATCATGGGATGTGCCTCCAGAAGTCTTAATGCCACATGGGGGTGAGTGTGGATACAGCAACCTGAGTGTTATTTCTAGGCTTGACAGAATTTGATGGTTTTTTTTTACAATTTTCACAGATATCTATATTTATTTTTAAGCATTTGTTTCAATTTTTATCAATTTAGATTTTCAGTTGCACAAAACCGGATTGTAAGTAATTTTTATTTTATCTATTTAAATTTTCACAGTTGCAGGAAATCATGAGGGGAGAGTTAGACAATAATAATTTAATGAAAGTAGATGTTGATTCAAAGAGGGAAAGCTTTATAACCATTTAAACACAAGTTGTCAGTATCACATATCAAAATATACAAAGTAAATATCCTTAAATTAAAAATTTAATAAGTTCTAAATTTCAGTGATCATCGATGGAAATATTTTTTTTTGGTTGGTTTGTGTGTAGGGTGAAATCAACATTTACCCACAAAAATCTAATCCTTCCACACCTAGTTATTTCACAGTGCGGCTGCTTACCTTTGAGGTAGGCCAACTTGAGAGGAATAACTTGAATGTAGAGTGAGATAAATTAACTCTGCAGTGAAGATATACTCTTAGAGGTATAGTCTCTGAGATAATCAGGTCCAAAAGCATTTAAGGATTTATAGGTCAAAAACAACACCTTCATCTTCAGCTGGAAACTAACTGGAAGCCAGTGCAGTCTAGTGCACACAAATGTAACATGCTCCTTAAGTGAACTACTGCTTAATAAAGAGAGAGCCACATACTGCATTAGCTGAAGTTTCTCAGAAGTCTTCCCGTGTAATCTTATAATATCAGGCTCCTGTAGGAAAAGCCAGGGAGGGGACTAGGAGAAGTTTTCGCAAGGTTGGTCTTGTAGAGTTTCCTCCAGATTCCTCTGTTTGGGGAGGGAATGGGATGAGGCATTTACACCCATGCAAGATGCAAGGGATTCCACCCCCCGAGTCCCAAGGATGTCCAGAGGTTTTCTGGAGCCGCAGGGTGATCTGTGTAGAGGCCCTGGCTGTTAGTCCTCCTTCTGGCCCCTGATTCAGTTCCCTGACAGTTTGGTTCCAAAGGAGCCATGTTGCAAGGCAATCCTGATCAGGTAGTGTCCCTTCAATACTACTTTTCTGAGTGAGCAGCATGGTGTCCCCTTTATGACAGAGGTAATTTCAAAAGGAATCATATTACTTGTGTACAGTACAAAACTCTTTTTGCATGCCTCAGAGGATGCCATGTATGATTTCCAAAACATACAAGGCCAGATCCTCAGTGAGTGTAAATTGGTGTAGCTCCATTGAAGTGAATGATTTGGCCCAGGTTTTAAGCATATATGTATACACTTGTTCTTAGGGAAGATATTCATAGAATCATAGAATCATAGAATATAAGGGTTGGAAGGGACCCCAGAAGGTCATCTAGTCCAACCCCCTGCTCGAAGCAGGACCAATTCCCAGTTAAATCATCCCAGCCAGGGCTTTGTCAAGCCTGACCTTAAAAACCTCTAAGGAAGGAGATTCTACCACCTCCCTAGGTAACGCATTCCAGTGTTTCACCACCCTCTTAGTGAAAAAGTTTTTCCTAATATCCAATCTAAACCTCCCCCACTGCAGCTTGAGACCATTACTCCTCGTTCTGTCATCTGCTACCATTGAGAACAGTCTAGAGCCATCCTCTTTGGAACCCCCTTTCAGGTAGTTGAAAGCAGCTATCAAATCCCCCCTCATTCTTCTCTTCTGCAGGCTAAACAATCCCAGCTCCCTCAGCCTCTCCTCATAACTCATGTGTTCCAGACCCCTAATCATTTTTGTTGCCCTTCGCTGGACTCTCTCCAATTTATCCACATCCTTCTTGAAGTGTGGGGCCCAAAACTGGACACAGTACTCCAGATGAGGCCTCACCAATGTCGAATAGAGGGGAATGATCACGTCCCTCGATCTGCTCGCTATGCCCCTACTTAAACATCCCAAAATGCCATTGGCCTTCTTGGCAACAAGGGCACACTGCTGACTCATATCCAGATTCTCGTCCACTGTCACCCCTAGGTCCTTTTCCGCAGAACTGCTGCCTAGCCATTCGGTCCCTAGTCTGTAGCTGTGCATTGGGTTCTTCCGTCCTAAGTGCAGGACCCTGCACTTATCCTTATTGAACCTCATCAGATTTCTTTTGGCCCAATCCTCCAATTTGTCTAGGTCCTTCTGTATCCTATCCCTCCCCTCCAGCGTATCTACCACTCCTCCCAGTTTAGTATCATCCGCAAATTTGCTGAGAGTGCAATCCACACCATCCTCCAGATCATTTATGAAGATATTGAACAAAACCGGCCCCAGGACTGACCCTTGGGGCACTCCACTTGATACCGGCTGCCAACTAGACATGGAGCCATTGATAACTACCCGTTGAGCCCGACAATCTAGCCAGCTTTCTACCCACCTTATAGTGCATTCTTCCAGCCCATACTTCCTTAACTTGCTGACAAGAATACTGTGGGAGACCGTGTCAAAAGCTTTGCTAAAGTCAAGAAACAATACATCCACTGCTTTCCCTTCATCCACAGAACCAGTAATCTCATCATAAAAGGCGATTAGATTAGTCAGGCATGACCTTCCCTTGGTGAATCCATGCTGGCTGTTCCTGATCACTTTCCTCTCATGCAAGTGCTTCAGGATTGATTCTTTGAGGACCTGCTCCATGATTTTTCCAGGGACTGAGGTGAGGCTGATATTAAACAGATATTAAACAGATATTAAATATCTGTTTCTTGTGTTTTTAATTTCTGTGTACAAAAATGCAAATAGGACTAGAGGTATAAAATCATTCCATATTCCTATTCTGAAACACCTTGATTGGGCCTGGCATGGGAGATATAACTAGGCTATTTGAAAAAAACAAAGGGTAACTTTCTGAAAATGTCGGGGGCTGTAGGTATAGATTTCAGGTGCAGGAACATTAAATCAAGACAGCGCTTCCCCATTCAGGCAAACTCCAGTACATCAGCTATCTGGTCACAGCTGCAGGTTTCAGTCTGGGGAAACTATAACTGATTGTCTACACCATTTACAAAGAAGAATATAGCCTTTCATTTTAAAGGAAAAACAAATTTATCTGCTGGTGTGCTATAGATCGTTTGTATCTATTTTATTTAAAAGAAAGAGAGAGCTGGGGTTATGTTAAATCCGACAGACCCTTTTGTTATCCAGTAACTTTAAGGATAACTGTGTGTGTGCGGGAGGGGGAGGTTGTTTCTGAAATAAAAACAGCTAAGTAGCTTGTGAGGGTTTTACAGGAGAGAGACGGTCTTCCTCTGTGTTTTAAAAGTGCTAGCACCTTTTGGGTGGTACTGCAAATCAGTAGTAATCATGAGAAAGGAGAGAGCTCTGACTCACAAAGCAAAATCAAATGGCAGAAGCTGCATCTCAGGAAGCTTTACAAAGACAGTGGGTATAGTGCAGGTGAAGGAGAGCAGAAAAGTAGGAAATCAGGGAAACAGATGTGACTATGCCAGGATCCGAGGATGGCGATCTCAAGATTCAGGAGAAGGATTCCCATGCTTTCCCATCTGGCAGCAAAGGAAGTTATGTGAAGTGAGGGGGCAAGGGGCCTCCTCTCTCTTTCTTCTCCATTTCTTTCTCTTCTCAATTCCCATGATGCCATGAAATATCAACTGCTGACATCAACTATATGTGCTGAATGCAGGTATTGTTTTTATTGTGCTATGCTACACTATATATAGATTAGATGCCAATCTCTGCCATTAACCAGAGAGAAGACACATGGGGAATTCACTGGGAAGTTGTGCCGTAGGCACCACATTCTTTTCCTGTATAGCAAAATAAGACCGAGTATATTGTAGAACTGGATATATTCAAGGTAAATTATTTTTTGCTCTATTTGCTGAGCTGAAAAATCATTAAAGATTAATTTGCAGTGATTATTTTTAGCATCAGGAAAGTAGCAGCCTTGGCCTTGTAGAGCCCTCTGCAAGAAGCTTGAAAAAAATGCAATATGAATATGTGAGCAGCTTCTTGCATTAAAATAAATGGCTATATATTAATTCCCACAAATTGGACCTTATGCTAGGTTATATTATATAGGCCCAGATTCTATTTGATGGAAAAGCCTCACTAGGGGTCTGAAGTTAGGTGGAAGAAAAATCTGTGGTCTTGACCCCGTTGTTTGAGGAGTGAGATTTATCAAAGACCCCATGAGATATATTGCAAAAGGCCTAAGAGCAGCAGTAGAAATTACTGAAGCCCAATAAATCCACTGCGTTTGGAGGTAGGGGGTCCCAAAGCTTGCAGCTGTGATGACAAAGCTGTATATCCAAATCCTATCTCAGCACCACTTGGAGGAATAGTAGCATTTTAAGGTATAAAGGATCGCAGAAGTATCTGTGCAGTGCTCTAGCCGTGTAAGTCCCAGGATACTAGGAAGACAAGGTGGGTGAGGTAATATTTTTTACTGGACCAACTTCTGTTGGTGAGAGCGATAGAAGTTGGTCCAATAAAAGATATTACCTCTCTGAAGTATCTAGCACTGCCTGACAGATAATCTGTTGCACATTAAACCCTGTTGAAGTAATTTCTGCCAACATTAATTTAGGCGGAGTCTTACATACATACTTCTCAGTGAGCCATTGGAATTAATCTCATATTCCATTCTTTCCCTCGGGCTCCTCTCTTTTTCACTAGACAGGCTGCTTTTTTAATAACTTAGTTGAAGCACAGAGTTTTTGTATTGCCTTTACAAACGGCCAAAGTCTGACCCTAATGGAATCAATGGGAGTTTTGCCATTAATTTCAATAGGACCAAATCTAGCCCACACCTCAGAATGTCAGATAATTGCTGACCATGCTGTTGTGTTGTTTTCCCTGCATTGCCATCCTAAATCCCTTCTAGACCATTTATGGCTTTTCCTTTCTTAAGGGATAATTTAGCCCTCAGTCAATAGATGGTGCAGTTTGTTACTATGGCTCCTGCCGGGCTTTAAGAAGAATTGAGTCAGGTGAAAGTGTTTAGATACAGTCACACAGCAGACTGAGGGAAAAGAGCAGTTCCTTTGAATTCCTGGTTCTCTAGGTTAATTTTGCAAATTGCACATCACAGTTTGGTGATGACAATGGCATCACCTCTCATGTGCAATCTGAGGAGTGTAAGTAATGCAAAAGGCGGCTTCCATCTGAGATTCTTCCTGGCCTAACTAGATCAAGGCTAGCTTTACACTACAAACTTTTGCCCCCACAACTTGTGTTGGCATAAAGCCACCGTAGTTCATATATCACTTGTGAATATGCTTTGGCTCCTTGCAACGGAACTGCGTATACTCACCAGGAGAGCTTGTGTTGATGTACAGTGAGTGTGTGGTGCACCATGAGTAGGTATCCCAGCGTGCAATTTGCCACTGTTCAGTGCACTGTCTTTTTATAAGTTGTAGCAATGGATGGGGGTGGGGGCAGAAACAAGGGATCAACTTCCCAGCATGCAACTTTCTCCATTCCATAATGTCCTGTGTATCCCATAATTTTCACACCTTTGCTAAAATTCCCATGAATCCCCATGGCCCTCCTTGCTGCCTTCCATCTCAGTCAGAAGTATGGAAGCTGCACAGCTCTGCACTATTGTCACGAGTGTTGTCAGCACAGGACACATGGGCCTCTGGTATTTGCAGAGCTGCAAGAACCACCAAATCAGTGGAGAAATTGACAGTTTCATGGAGGACAGATGGCTGTGGGATATAGCAAGACCCAAGTCAAGGTTCTTGGTAGTGTTCACAAAGCAGCAGCAGATAGTGGAGCGCCACTTCTGGGCCCGAGGAAAGGGCACTGACTGGTGGGATCCCATCATAACGCAAGCTTGGGGTGATGAGCAGTGGCTGCAGGACTTCTGAATGAGCAAGGCCACATTTCTGGATGTGTGTCCTGAGCTCTCCCCAGCCCTGCAGTGCAGGAACACCAGAATGAGAGCTGCACTTATTACCAGAGAAAATTCTCCAGTCTCTACTTTGTATTTTTGATCCCTATTCTGAATAAACAAAAAAAATCACTCGACCCTGAGATGGACACTGCTGACCCTGAGAACGCTCAGTGAAAACTTAAGATTTCTTTAAAAAAATAAAGTGCCCTGGCACAGAGCCAAGTGGGTATGGGTATGGGTGTGGCTTGGCAGAATCACAGCTCTGAGGTAAAGGCCAACAGTGAGCATGTGCAGTAGTGGCAACTTGTTGAATATGTGCAGTAAGGGGTAACAGGTCAGTGAGAGAAGCAGCTAGCTGGTCAGAACTCACTCATCCCAGTCACAACTTGTTGTAAAGGTCAGAGTGCCAATCAGAATTCTGAGATAATGGTCAAGACTGTGCATGTGTGAGTAAGGAACTGTTCCTAGGAATAGGAAGCTAGATAAAGAAAGAGCATAAAAGGCCCTTTGTCAGCAACAGTTTTGGAGTGCAGAGGCTGCATCTGAAAAGGAGATAGGCGTGCAGGAAGAGCCGGAGAGCCAGCAAGAGAAGCCAAAGAAAAGCTGCAGCAAAGAGAGAAAAGAAAGCTGGAGCAGAGCGGAGCTGAGCTGACTGACCAGGAGTTGAACAGCAGCAGCAGTGATGTGACTTTTAAAAGAAAGCAGCAACGGATTTATAGAGTAGCTTATGTGACCAGGGCTCCCGGGGAGCCCACTGAGGTCACTCAATGAGGGCGAACTGCAAAGAATGGGGCAGACAATCCCCAAAAAGTTGGTGGATATTCCAATACTTAGATTTACCAAGCCAGCACAAAACAGCCTCTATAATACTTCACTGGTTACCCAGAAGCCAACAATATAGTTACCTTAAAGTAACCCAGCCTCAGGCCTCCACCCAGACACCCAAGTCAAATATGATGAGGATTACTGAAAATCTTATTCATCATATAAAAAAGTTCTACTAATCCCAAAGGATCAGACACATTACCTCCCAGGTTAATGAATATTTCAGATCTTACCCAAATTCAAACTTACAGACAATTCTTATTAACTAAACTAAAATTTATTTAAAAAGTAGAGAGAGAGAGAGAGAGAGTATTGGTTAAAAGATCAGTGTACTTACAGACATGAGTACAGCACACAGCTGTAGCTCACGAAAGCTTATGCTCAAATAAATTTGTTAGTCACTTAAGGTGCCACAAGTACTCCTTTTTCTTTTTGCCAGTACAGACTAACACGGCTGCTACTCTGATTGCAACTTCAAAGCTCACCATCTCCGCAAAGAGTTCTTTCAGAAATAGTTCTTAGGTTATAGTCCAATGTTTATATTCAGGGTGGTCCAGCCAGGACTGGGATCTCAGTCCTTATGGCTTAGGCTTCCCCTGCACGAAGCCTCAAGCAGAGCTGAGATAAAAAGGATTGGGACCCAAACATCTTTATACAGTTTCAGGCCTTCTTGTGACAGCTCAGAGTCCTTTAGCAAACAATAGGCAATTATGGGGACTTTTGAAATAGATCCATTTCCTAAGCATCACTGGTAATTATCTACACAGATTAACATAAGGCAATTGTCCGTTTTCCATCATTCTCAGGTGATATGCTATACATTTCAAAGAGAGATGAATACAGTGATATCCTATGTTTATGGTTCATCTAAATGTTAATATGTCCTTTTGATCTCTGAATTAACAGAATACAGCGTAGACAGGCACTGTTTGATTACATTGTTAACCTTTAACACTATATATGTAAATACACAAAAACACAAACATTATCTACCAAAATGTCTTTAAGGGTTGAATTTGGATCATTTATCCTGCAGGATGCTTAACCCTTTCTGGTCATGCATCACAGCTTAATATTATTTTAATTATAGTTCAGTATAAGTATAGTCTAAGAGAATATATAGGATTGTGTGTGTGTTATAAGAATGCTACAATTCTGTTATTATTTGCATGTTATTATTTGCATTATATGTAAACTTAAAAGCAATTTAAGATCTGCTATCAGCAATTTGTTGCAAATTGACCCCTTGCAACAAATTTCTTCACTTAGAATCATTTAAACTGCATGCTGTTGTAGTTTACATGCTCTTTAACTTGCAAAAAGGGATTTGTCTCAGGGATTTTGTGCCTTATTTAGGATTTTTAGGATACACTGTATTAGGGATTATTCGTGACTTTAATAAAAAGAAAAGGAGGACTTGTGGCAGCTTAGAGACTAACAAATTTATCTGAGCATAAGCTTTCGTGAGCTACAGCTCACTTCATCGGATGCATTCAGTGGAATCAGCCACTGAATGCATCGATGAAGTGAGCTGTAGTTCATGAAAGCTTATGCTCAAATAAATTGGTTAGTCTCTAAGGTGCCACAAGTCCTCCTTTTCTTTTTGTGAATACAGACTAACACGGCTGCTACTCTGAAACCTTTAATAAAAAGGTACATTATTGTGGGAAGAATACTGCCTGTGTCAATTACTTTATCGAAAGGTTATATCTGTGTCCTTTAGTGTTTCCTTAGCAACCCCGGGAGCTTGTACCTGGGAAAGAACAGATTAAAGAGGCAATAGGTAGGTTACTGTATCAATGCCCTAAAACTCATTTTTTGGGATAACACACTGACAGTGGAGAAGTGAGTGGCGATGACACTGTGGAAACTTGCAATGCCAGATTGCTAGTGGTCAGTGAGAAATCATTTTGGAGTTGGAAAATGCACCGTGAGGGCCATTGTCATGCAAGTGTGCAGGGCTATTAATAGTCTCCTGCTATGCAGGGTTGTGACTCTTGCAGGATATAGTGGATGGATTTTACAGCAATGGGGTTCCCGAACTGCAGTGGGCCAATAGATGGTACCCTGTGACACGCTGTACCTCAGAATGGCACCCTGTAACCCTTGTAATCATCATTCATATATGGCTGTGATATTTCATACAAGGCATGCCATGTAAGATAGCATATGAACGGTCATGATCTGCTGAAACCCATTGTTCTGTCCAAATATACATATAATTAATGTGTATAAAGTTATGAGATTTTGTTGTATGGTTGTTACTGAAATATGCTGTAAATTTGCTAATGACATACGAAGGACCCCGCGTAAGTGGTGGTCAACGACCATTAATCAGCAGGGGAGTTGTCATCAAGGGATTTACAATTCAATGATAGCTGCCCAAGCACCACACAATGGGCACTGATCAACTCTATGATTCAGTTGCAAAAGACCCCACCAGAGGGATTGCTCCACCCAGTGACTCAGCAAAGCCCACCAGGACATGTCTGGGCAAGCAGCGGTGCTGGGCCAATTTTTATAGCGGGGATACTGAGAGCCATTGAACCAAACAGTAAACCCCTGTACATAATGGAATCCACTTCAAAACGGCACCCCCAGCACCAGCACCCAGGGTGGTGTTTTCTAGGCACATGGACAAAGGATATAAAACAGGGAACAGTTGCTGCATGCTTTTGCTTTCTCCTCCCCTACCTACACTGGAAGCAACAGGAATGCCGAGATGACAAAGGTCATCTGAGGAGAGTGGTTCAGGCTTAAGGAGAAGCCTGTGCATTAAGAACTGTAACATCCGGTGGGGTGAGAAAATTGCTGATCTAAAGACTGCCTAGTGTAAGAAGGTTTAAGATTTACATTGTACGTTTATCTTTTATTTTCTTTGGTAACTTTCTCTGATCTTTTATGCCTATCACTTATAACCACTTAAAAATCTATCCTTCTGTAGTTAATAAATCTGTTTAATGCTTTACCTAAAACAGTGTATCTTGCTTGAAGTGCTTGGGAAATCTCAGCTCAGTTTACAAGACTGGTGTCTGTCCTCTCCACATTGAGGGAGGGGCAGCCTTCTGACCAGAGCAAGATGGTATAGTGCATGGGTGCAAGGTTGAGGAGCTGGCAGGAATTGGCTGCAACCTCTCTATTGTTAGTTCATGAGTGGCTGGGAGAAGCATTCATGTAACTCAGTTGTGTGTATCCCTTCCCATGGATGTCTGTGTAAGTGCAGCCCTACCAGAGGTTTGCAGCTTGACATAGCATTGCAGTGTGAGAGGGATCCCAGGCTGGTGAGTCAGAGGGCTCTGCAATCTCACAGGTCAGGTTGCACCCCCGGGATCCTGTCATACACACACAGCCCTGTTTTGGCACCAGACTACCTTACCCCAGAGTTCATCAACAGAAAGGGCAAAGCACTGGTGGATCACTAAGGATGCTTCACTAACATCTCTGTTGGCTGGTGAGGGAAGGTGCATGACGCTCACATCTTTAACAACACAGGACTGTTCAGAAAGCTACAGGCAGGGGCTTTTTCTTTCGTGACTGGCAGATTACCACTAGCGATGTTGAAATGCCAACAGTGATCCTGGGACCCCAGCATACCCCTTTCCCCCGGGTCCAAGAAGCCATACACCGGCCATTTCAACGGGACCAAGGAGAGATTTGACAGCTGACTCAGCAGGTGCAGAATGACAGTTGAATGTGCTTTTGGTAGATTGAAGGGATGCCGGCGTTGTTTACTCAAAAGATTGGAATCAGTGAAAAAGCATCCCAATAGTTATAGCTGTCTGCTCTGTCCTGCATGATACCTGTGAAGTCAATGAGGAAAAATTGCTGCTGGGGTGGAGGATGGAGGTAGAGCAGCTGTCTGCTAAGTTTCAACAGCCAGACACAAGGGCTATTAGGGAGGCCTTGAAAGACAGTGAACCACAGTAATGTGTTGTGGTGGACTGTGATCTACCTGGCCCTGATATTTTGGGGCCTGTTGGGAATTGTGTGCTGCTTGGTATATATCTGTGAATATAACACTGTCAGTGCATTATTAACTTTGTGATGCTTGCTGTACATTTATGATTGTTACACTCACTGATCTGATGACTTGTGTCACACTGTACAATAACAAGTAAGTGGGTGCTTTCAGTACCACGAGATACGCTACAGCATATGGTAGGAACTAATAAAGATTATTTTCCAAACGATAGAATTTTACTGAGTGACAAAACCAGGGCAAAGAAGTCTGTGCAAGTTAAGAGCAAATACATTAAAAACATAATTAATGGAACAGAACTTAACAAGGGGAAAGAACGTTCATGTCCATTTTACCTCCACATACAGCAACCGTGGCTCTCATGGGTCAGTGTATGTGAAGCTGTGGTTATCCTTAGCGTCCCCCGCTGCGGTGTGGCAGGGGTAGGGATGTGGCCCCTAATACCACCTGGAATGTTGAGAGGGGGTGTAAGGAGGTGCTGTAGTGGAGTTCTCCTTGGACTGCAAAGGAAGACGAGCCTGTGATAGTTGAACCCTGTAGGTCCACAAGATCCTGCAGCCTGCACCCATTATGTCCTGGTGCATCTCCCTCTCCTCTTCCTGCTGAGACACCTGGACCTCTCATGTCTGCTCTTTACTTTTCCAGTCTGTCTGTAATGTTCACCCTCCAGGCCCTGGGCTCATGGTCTGATGCAGCCCCGGCTGGCAGGATCTCATTGAGCACATAATTCTGAGTAGTCTTCTTTTTCCTCCTGATACGGCGCAGGTGTGTAGGGGAAAACCCCTACAGGCCATGATGGCAGCAGCTATAGATAAAGCACACAGAGGTACAGTATAGTCACAGCAGAAGTCAAAAGTTAAGATTCATAACTCCCTTTTCTTGCTCCCCTAAAATTTTAAACAAGACATGCTTATTGACACTTCTGCTTCGGCGTGCTTGTGCAGGGCACTATGCACAGCACCAGCTATGGTGAGTATGGCCTGCCAGTGGGGAGAGAAATGAGAAGGGAATTGCTTAGTTGCGTGAAACTATGAGCACAGGGTTAATGGCGCTGAATACTGGTACCATCTTCCACAGGGGGTGGTGATTTGAGGGGATCTCTCACTCCTGAAGGCGACAAAGGCACATAAAGCACAGCTGCTGCTGGTGTCCTGAAGCCACCCATGCCCATATCCCTGGGGTGGGGTCTCTGCCAAGTATGGCATGCAACTCTTTGTAGAAGCATCAGGTCTGTGGCTCGGTACTGGATCGACTGCTGGCTTCCCTGGTCTTCTGATACACCTGGCTGCAGTTCCTTCACTTTCCCATGGCACTGATGCTGCTCCCTGTTGTACCCCTTCTTCTGCATTCCCCCGTGCAATCTGCTCATAGATGTCCACCCATCTAGGTCTGGTCTGTAGTTGGGCCTTCACAGCCTCTTCTCCCCACAGGCCCAGGAGAGCCAATATCTGGTCCAGGCCTGAGCATGCCTGGAGCATGTAACCAGCATGGCTAGTTGGGCAGTTGCACACAACAGTGGAGACGTGCTAGGTGGACTTGCCAAGCTGGATAATCGGGAAAAGGCATTTAAAAAAAAATTAGAGAGTTTTAAGGGAGGAGGGGGCGGCTTCTGGTCTCCGTGACCCCTGGGCAGTGGAGTTCACAATTGTGACCAGAGCAGGCAGTGTCGGGCTGTGTGGGACAGCAGCTGGAGAACTGTTAGGGACAAATGTCTACACTTATGCTACATTGACCCTGGCTAAATGCCACTCAGAGAGGAGGTGCTATTGCAGTACTGTTACAGGGAACTTACACCGGTGGGAGACAAATTTAAATGTAGATACATGCACAACTAGGTCGATGGCTTACGTCAACCTAACTTTGTAGTGTAGACCAGGCCCAAGTGTATGTCTCACTCAGATGGTGGTTGGACCTGCTGTCTTTGGACCACAAACATCTTGAATGTGCAGCATAGGTGCGTATATAGCAAATTCCATACAGTGTGGGGTCCTCCACTAATGGGTTCTTTTCTCTAGTAGCTGGCCACCACTTGGCAGATCCAATGCAAATATTTAATGTTGGACAAGTGAGGGATGAAATACCCCCTACCATCACTCCAAGCTATTCAGGACTTTTCTAGCTGAAGTAGTCTAGGTTGGGGAACATTGCGTCCTGGCAGGAGTTATGAAATGTTGCACATGTGCAAATATTTTCAGAAATCAAATTTTACATTAGTGCCAGATGAGCTTGTACATCAGGAAAAAGAAACAAATACCATGTTAGCTGTTTGACCAATCCAAACTAACCAGACTGTTATGCTGGAAGATCCTAATAGGTGCCATTAAGTGAATTTTTACTCCATGGATCAATCACAGACCTGGTTAAAGTCAGTGGGTATATTAAGCACCCTTCATTCAGGCTAAATGGAAAGAGCAATTAAATCCCCCTTTGAGTAGTGACAACTGAAACAGAAGCCGCCATCCAAGGCATTGCCCACATGGAAAGGCCTGAGCAGAAGTTGAGCCATGTGCACTGATTTGTTGCAGCTGTGTTAGAGAGGCCAGAAGCAACCAGAAAGTGAGAGAAAGCCAGCAGACGGCAAGAGAAGCAGTAGTGAATATGGCACTAGGAGGAAGCCAAAAGACAGAACATCTTTTGGAACAGTACTTACTGGAAAGGCACAGTTGGATTTCTAAACAAAAAAAATTACAACTCTTTTTTCTCCTGCCTACTGTATTCAGGGAAATATGACATGGTATACATTCTTTGTAATCAGATAGGATTGCACCAAAAAATACCTGACTTGTATTGCCAAGTTGTTTCTATTAGGAGCACAAATTGATAAGGCCCCAAACGTTGGCTAACCACACAGGCCAAAAAGGTGTACACAAACCAATGACAATTAACCAACACTGAGTTACTGCTGTCTCACATGAGAGAGGTAGCAGGGGTCCATGGTATTGAGCTAAAATGGTCTGAGACCTTCCTGGAGGGAGATACCAATGACCAGTGATGGGAAACTGGACTTCACCATTAGAATCCTCACTTGTAGAGTCCCACAAGGATCAATTCTCTCTCTGGTCCTTTTTAGCATCTACATATGACCACTAAGTGAACTGGTCAGACAACATGAACTCAAGTGCTAGTAAATGCAAATGACTCAACTCTACCTATCTGTCGCCATGTACAACCACACCACTACCAACAAGATGGCGCCGTGCTTGGATGAGATCAGCTCGTGGGTTCACAACAGGTGGCTGGTGGTCAGAGGAAAGCATTTTGAAGAGTTTGCAGCCAGGGTGCAGTCTCTGCTGGTGGAAGATACACATCCACAATTGGTCAATTCAGTCTGATCTAGGAGTATTCTTGGATTCCTCACTGCTCCCACATAGCAGCAGCTATGAGTAGTGCTCTCTATCATCTTCTGTTGGCTAGGAGACTCAGCGGACAATGCCCTTGCCTCAGTTATTCACACTTTTGTCAGTTCTTAGCGACTACAGCAATGCAATATACATCCAAGTGAAGCCATCAGCTTTTAGGAAACTCCAACTGGGGTGCAGAACTGCAGCATGTCTCCTCAGCAACACAGGCTACTGAGAGTGCACGAAGTCTGTCCTCCTCACTATACACTGACTTCCCATAGAATACTGAATCAAGTTTCCTGATCTTCAAAGCTTTCCACAACCTGGTCCCAGGATATCTTAAAAGAACACCCAAGGCTCCAGGATGAAGACCATGATTGATAGCTATGCTCCTCTGGCACAATGGAACTTTCTACAATAAGGATAAAGCTCGTCTGTGCGGGAGACAGAACTTTCTCAGGGGCCAGTCCAAGACTGTGGCATGAACTCCCACAGGCACCAAGGACCATTACAAATCTTACCACCTTCTGCCCCAAGTGCAAGGTATTTCTTTGCCTTTGATGAAAGACCAAACCACAAGTGACAAATGTGTAATAAGGAACTTGACTAACTACTAAAGGTACTCAGATGCCACAATGATAAGTATATTGTGAGAACCTATAAAGAACAGAACACAACACAACTCAAACCACAAAATTTGACAAGTACAGTCTATGATCAATGTAGAGAGTTAAATATATGTCTCAAAGAACTAAATGTGGGGAAATTGTCAACTGCTCACAGCTATTCCTCCAGCAGAAGCAAAGGACCTAATATCATACATGTTATTTGTTGTGGGTAGTGATCTGATGTATATGAACTTCCTCTTACCTTTTCCTGTTTGTGCACACATATTCCATACAGAGCAAGAAAGCCATAGCTTTGGATCTGGAAGGATATTAATTTTTTTTAATTGATGTGATCTAAAAAACCTCAAATGTGGGCATGCTTCAAACAGATGCAGTTGGGTGCCTTCCCCATTACAACAACATGGACAGTCAAAGTGGTTGAAGATTATGTTGTTGCTTCTGGAGGGATAGAGGTTCTATGCATCTGGTATGCAGGCAATATTTTCTAATAGTTGTGATGATAATCTGGAGCCAGTCTCCTTTCCATCTTCCTCCTTCCTGAGTGTTTTCCAGGATCCCCGTTAGACTGAATCTTAATTCTTGGAGTTTCGTTTGTATCTCACCTTGGTAATAGCTTAATATATAACTATGAAAGCATCTCTCTAACACAGAAATAACATTTGGCTTATGAAGTGGAAACATTCTATGCATTTTAGATGTTCACATTTTCCTTAAGGATATTGTGGATATTGATGGAAAGTATGCCTAGTGAGGTTGATAAAGTCTGGGACTTCTAAAACAAAAATCCCAGAATATTTTTCACCCATGGGAAAGTGGGTGTCTCAGAAAAACATCCAAAATTCTCTGCTTCTGACAACAACAGTTTAAGCAGTATGGGATTGCTGTCCAGATTTTTCCAGAATATACTATTTCAAACACACTTGGGCAACTTTCTTGTGGTGGACAGGCCAACACATTTCATAGTTCACATAGCTTTTCGGGGTGGGGGATGGGAAATGATGGTTTACGAAGGCACCAAAGCTTGGCAGTAGTAGATCAGTGGTTCTCAACCAAGGATACAAGTACACCTGGTGGTATGCAGAGGTCTTCCAGAAGGTACATCAACTCATCTAGATATTTACCTAGTTTTACAACAAGCTACATAAAAAGCACTAGCAAAGTCAGTACAAAATATAATTTCATGCAGAAAATGACTTGTTTAACTAACTGCTCTCTATACTGAAAAATATTGTACTTACATATATTCCAATTGATTTATTTTATAATTATTTGATAAAAATGAGAAATTAAGCAATTTTTCAGTAGTAGTGTGTTGTTACACACTTGTATTTTTATGTCTGATTTTGTAAGCAAGTAGATTTTAAGTGAAGTGAAACTTGGGGGTACTCAAGACAAATCAAACTCCTGAAAGGGGTATAGTAGTCTAGAAAGTTTAGAGCCACTGGTATAGATGATATATCGGAGCCCAGTCACATTGACTATGGTTCAATTTCTACTGTATGTGAGTCTGAGATTAGTGTCATTTTAGGTTACGTGGTATGTAAAACGTGGCTTGCATTTCAGGATAGGTTTTGAATTCTTAGCCTTAATGTTTGGCTAGCTTAGGGTTTTGAATGAACCAATTAGTTTTGTTAGATAAAAGATGTTTGTTCAACTTTTGTTCTGTGAATGTAATGGCTTTGCAGATCCAAACTGTATGAGACAAACTAGCCATAATGTTCCTCAGGAGGTGGTCTGAGAGCCTATACTTAGATAAGACTCAAGCACTGTTCTCCTGAAATAGCATCTGATCTCGTGAGAAATGAGCAGAGAGAAAGAGATCTGCAAAGCTATAAACTGAACTACATCTGCAGCCTATAGATTTCAGATAAAGGCAAGTTGAATGAGCCTTAAGGCTTTCAGGTACAGAAACCTTGGCCAGTTTATAAGGCTGAAATGCATAATCTGATCCACCTTTAGGCCAAAATAGCTTGACCTTTAGATTTTCCTCCAAAGCTCTTGAATAATGTTTTACATTTCCCAAAAAGCTGAGTTCTAGCTAGGCAATAACCGACAGCTCTCTTGACATCGACTAACTGTAAGCCGGCCTCTCCTGGAAGGTTATGAAGTTCTGGAGAAAAAACAAATAAAAAAAACAGGCAGTAAGAAAGACTAATGTAAATGGAAGCCAGAAATGATCTTGGTTGGGAATTAGGAAGCAAGTCTGAGACCTATCTTGTCTTTATACACAATGATAATAAAATGGGTTTGCAAACAACATTTGCAGTTCTGAGATTCTCCAGGCTAAATAGTTAGCAGGGAACAAACGTCAGGAATTGATAATAGCAAGAACTGTTGGCTCAAAGAGCCCTTCCACAAAAATAGTGTATACGATCCATAGATTAGGAGACTTGTGAATTTCTTCTTCTCATCCCAAAGCGTCTTTCAGACATGCATGGGGAGCAGTACAGTGTTACTATTCATTCCTGTCCATGGATTGTTCCTCTATTAAGGCCTGCCTGATCATGCCCCTGCATAAAAGGTCCCATTGTCTAGTTGGTGGCTGGCCTCTAGATGGGACTAACCCTTGGTTGTGTTTGCATTATTTTATTTGGCATCCTGTATTCTGTTTGTCTATTACAGTGTCCTCACCATCCTAATATTTTCAATTGCAGCCAATCCCATACCGTGATTTCACATCCTGCTCTCCTTTTAACTTCATTTGTCTTAAAATCATTCTACTTTACAGCTGCCTTCTTCCAAAGAACTCTCCTCTCTACTGCCTCCAGACAGCTGATATCTACTTCATTAAAGGTAGCTGTTTCCAGACCACAGAGTAATATTGTTAGTATGCTGGTTTGATAAATTTTCACTTTGTTACCAAAATATATTTGTTTTTATCAGTCCATTCTTTCATCAACTTCTGGGGAGACCTTGTAGCTAAAATACATCTCCTTTAAAATATCCTCAGTGGAATCACTGGCACTGATCAAGCTTCCTAGTACACACAAAAGTACTTTTTCTATGATTTCATCGCTGCTGCATTTCAACAGTTTATCTATTGTCCCTTTCCCAAGATGCAATCACTTTCTCTTCCTAGCATTTGTTGACCACACCAGTTTTAGCGAAAAGTAGCATCATTAATTCAAATGTATCTGCCAGTTGCACAATGTCATCTCCATAAGCTAATGAATTTAATTCTAGATTACCCAGTAACCTTCCAACTTGTCTACTATTCTCAATATCCAAGATAAGACTATGATGAAAAGCAATGGCAATTCCATGCCCCCTTGTCTTACACCAAACTTTGACTTGAACCAGTTGCTTAATTTTCCACCAATTCTAATGGCACTATAAGAGCATTCATATATAACTTTTTATAATTGCAGCTATTTGGAACACCATATGATTTTACTACTTTCTGTAATGCTTCCCTCCAAAATCGAATCAAATGCCGTTGTGAAGTCAATGAAACAATCAACATCTTTAATTCTCATTCTCACTCCTCCCCCCCAATCAACTGTCAGAGCAGGACCAGTGCAACTTCAGCCTGTTGTGAAGCCGCACTGTTCCTTGCCCACTACTTCATGGATTTTCCCAGGACTGGTAATTATTCGGATTGGGCAGGGTCTCCTTTCTTCAGGATTGGTGCAACTATTTCCTTTAGCCAGTCATCTGATACACAGAAGGTGTGAGAGCAAGAGAAGGTATTTTTCCTAATGCTTTGACAGAACTTGTCCCTCTCTAACTCTCAGCAGGTCAGCTGTTATATAAAACGGTTACTTACCTTCTCGTAACTGTTGTTCTTCGAGAGGTGTTGCTCAGATCCAGTCCAATTAGGTGTGGGTGCCGTGTGCACAGCTGTCGGAGAGTCTTTCCCCTAGTAGCACCTGTCAGGTTGGCTGTGGAGCCCCCTGGAGTGGCGCCTTCATGGCGCTCAATATATGACCCTGTTGACCTGGCACCTCTTCAGTTCCTTCTTGCCGGTTACTCTGACAGAGGGGAAGGCGGATGGGTTTGGAATGGATATAAGCAACACCTCTCGAAGAACAACAGTTATGAGAAGGTGAGTAACCATTTTTCTTCTTCACGTAATTGCTCATATCGATTCCAATTAGATGACTCCCAAGCCTTACCTACCCAGTGGGGTCGGAGTTATGGAATCGCAGATTGGAGCACTGCTCTGCCGAAAACTGCATCATCTCTGGCATGCTGGATGATGGCGTAATGAGAGGTAAGCATATGTACCGAGGACCAAGTTACTGCCCTGCAGATTTCTTGTATCAGGACCTGGGCGAGGAACGCCGCTGATGAGGCCTGGGCCCTCATGGAGTGTGCCATAAGAGCCAGGGCTGGTATTTTGGCCAGCCCGTAGCATGTGCGGATGCATGACATGATCCAGGAGGATATTCTTTAGGATGAGACTGGGAGTCATTTCATCCAAACAACTGGTTCGACTTCCTGAACGGTTTAGTGTGCTTGATGTAAAAGGCTAATGCTCGCTGAACATCTAGGGAGTGCAGCCTCTGCTCATGCCTACTGGCATGAGGCTTAGGATAAAAAACAGGCAGGAAAAATGTCCTGACTAGTGTGGAAGTGTGACACCACCTTGGGGAGAAAGGCCAGGTGAGATCTTAGTTGCACCTTACCCCTGTGGAAAACTGTACAAGGTGGGCTGAGATAAGGGCCTTTCACTCAGACACCCTCCTTGCTGATGTAATGGCGACCGGAAAGTCTACCTTCCACGACAGATAGAGAAGGAAGCAAGTCGTCAGTGGTTCAAATGTGGGCCCTATTAGCCTGGAGAGGACCAGGTTAAGGTCCCACGTGGGGATAGGCTGTCTGATCTGGGGATGTAGGCATTCCAGACCCTTGAGGAACTGACCAAACATAGGGTTGGCGAAGATGGAGCTTCCAGATGCTCCCGGATGAAAGGCTGAGATAGCAGTGAGGTATACCCTTATGGAGGACGCTGCCAGGCCTTGCTGTTTCAAGTGCAGAAGGTACTCTAGGATGAGATGTATAGGTGCCTGGAGAGGGGGTGTAAGACGCTGGTCACACCAACATGTAAATCTCTTCCACTTTGCCAGATAGGTGGCTCTAGTGGAGGGCTTCCTGCTGCCGAGTAGGACCTCTCTTATTTGTTCTAAGCACAGAAGCTCCTTGGGGTTCAGCCATGAAGCTTCCAAGCCGTGAGGTGGAGGGACTGCAGGTTGGGGTGATGAAGACGACCATGGTCCTGAGTGATCAGGTTGGGGAGGAAAGGCAATGTGGGCTTCCACCGACAGTTCCAGGAATGTGGTGTACCAATGTTGTCGAGGCCACGCTGGTGTCACCAGAATTATCTCTGCCTCATCCCTACGGACCTTGTGCACAAGAGGGAACAGGGGAAAGGTGTGGAGCAGGCGGCCTCCCCAGGGTAGCAGGAATGCGTCTGTGATTGAGCCTGGGCTGTGTCCCTGGAAGGAGCAGAACACTGGGCACTTTCTGTTGCTCGGGGTGGTAAACACACCAAACTGGAGACACCCTCACCTTTGGAAGATGAAGTGTACAACATCTGGCCGGATGGATCACTCATGCGTGCGGAAGGACCTGCTGAGGTGGTCTGCCAGTGTGTTCTGAACTCCTGGTAGATAGGAGGTTTCCAGGTGGATGGAGTGAGCTAAGCAGAACTCCCACAGCTTCCCGACATAGAGAACGGGCTTCACCCTGCTTGTTGATGTAAAACATGGCCGTGGTGTTGTCCTTCAGAAATGCTACACACTGACTTCTTAGTCAGGCCTGAAAGGTCTGGCATGCTAGTCGCACTGCCCTCAGCTCCTCGATATTGATATTCAGGGAGAGCTCGTCCTGCAACCAAAGGCCCTGTGTTTGGAGGTCTCCCAAATGCGCACCTCATCCCAGAGCTGACACATCCGTTACTAGGGACAAGCAGGGCTGAGGGCTGCTGAAGGGGGCTCCTTCGCACACTGTCCGAGGGTCAAGCCACCATTGAAGGGACCTAAGTACCTGCCCCGGCACTGTGACCGCTGAATTCAGGCTGTTGCATCCCGGGCGATAGGCTGAAGCGAGCCATGCCTGTAGAGGCCTGAGCCTCAGTCTGGTGTGCCAGGTCACATAGGTGCAGGCTGCCATGTGGCCGAGGAGACGCCCCAGCATCCCCTTGCTGTAATGGTGGGGTACTGCCTGAGGCCTTGAATGATGTCAGTGATAGCTTGGAATTGGGACTCTGGCAAAAATATTCTTGCCTGAACTGAGTCCAACACCATCCTGATGAATTCTATTCTTTGGGTCAGTGCCAAGGTTGACTTGAACAAGTTGTGGTGGAGACCCAGTCTCTCGAATATGGATCTGACCAATCAGACTTGAGACTCCACCTGCCCCCTGGTGCAGCCCCTGAACAGCCAGTCGTCAAGGTAGGGGTATACCTGCACTTGCCTCCGATGGAGGAAAGTGGCCACGACTGACATGCACTTGGTGAACACTTGGGGGGCTGTTGAGAGGCCAAATGGAAGGACAGTAAATTGATAATGTTTGTGTTGTTGACCATGAACCGTAGGAATTGCCTGTGTGCAGGCTGAATAACTATATGGAAGTACGTGTCTCATGTCAAGGGCGGTGTACCAGTCTCCCGAATCCAGAGAGGGAACAATCGTGCCCAGGGAGACCATGTGGAACTTCAACTTTACCATGAACTTGTTGAGTCCACGCAGATCTAGAATGCGTCTGAGACCCCCCCCCCCCCCCCCGCTTGGCTTTGGAGATTAGGAAGTATTGGGAGAAGAATCCCTTGTCCCTGAGCTCCTGAGGAACCTCCTCCACAGCTCCCATGGAGAGAAGCGCCCGCACCTCCTGGATAAGGAGTTGCTCATAAGAGGGGTCCCTGAAGAGGGATGGGGTGGGAGGAAGGGCAAGAGCAGAATTGGAGAGAATATCTCACTTCTACCATATGGAAAACCCAGTGGTCCGAAGTTATTTGGGACCAAGCACGGTAGAAGTGGGACAGACAATTCAAGAAAGACGGGGAAGGATCCGGAAGTGAGGCTGGTGCACCGTCCTTGGATGCCCCCTTCAAAAGGCCTGCTTTGAACCAGACAATGGTTTAGTTGGGCCCTGGCCCTGCCCGGGCGGGGGGGTGGGAAGGCTTTCATCTGCCATTCCTGTCCCTTCTCCTGTAAAAGTCCTGCCTTGCCTGAGGAGGATAGGAGTTCTGCTGCTGAGGCTTGAAATGTTGACGTTGGGTTGCCGCAGTGTGCATACCCAAGGATTTTGTGGTAGCCCTGGAGTCCTTTAGGCTATGCAGCCTAGAGTCAGTCTGCTCCACAAACAAACCTGCCCCATCAAAAGGCAGGTCCTGCATAGTTTGTTGAACCTCAGGTGGGAGTCCCGAGGCCTGCAGCCATGAGCTACGCTCATGGTAATACCGGAGGACACGGTGAGCACCGCCGAGTCTGCAGCATCCAGTGCTGTAAAAGGGTCCATGCCACCACCTTGCCCTCCTCCACTATCTCTCCAAACTCCCAGACTCTGTTGGCACCAGCTCCTTAAACCTTGAGCATCGAGTTCCAGGAGTTGAAGCTGTATCTACTCACAATTGCCTTGTGGTTGGCAATCCTGAGATGCAAACCCTCCCCTCCCCCCTGTGGAATATACTTTGTGCCCAAATAAATCTAGGCACTTGGTGTCCTTGGACTTAGGCACTGGGGCTTGTTGTCCCTGCCTCTTCTTTTCATTTATGGTAGCCACCACCAATGAGCAAGGCTGCAGGTATGTGAAGAGGTATTCAGACCCCTTAGATGGGATCAAATACTTCATCCCTCCCACCTCAAAGAGTGTGGAGAGGGAGGCCGGGCTCTGCCAAATGGTCTTAGTGTTGGTCTGTAGAGTCTTGATGAGGGGTAGAGCCACCCTTGACGGGCCTTCCGGGGCTAGGATGACGACCATCAGGTCCTCTGACTCCACCACCGCTTCAGCCTGCAAGCCCATAATTTCGTGCCACCCTGCGAAGGAGGTCCTGGTGGGCACGGCTGTCTATAGGGGGCGGTCCAGAGACAGAGGTGCCTACAACTGTTTCATCTGGGGAGGATGACAAGGAGGCTAATGGGGGAACAGGGTCCTTCTGACCTTCTTGTTCTGCCGGGGCTTCCTGTCCTGCCTCTCTGTCAGGGCCAACCACACCTGGATCAGGCTCAGGAACAGGGGTTGGCTCAAGGGGAGGTAGTGTGACCAGTACCTTCTCAGCACCCCTAGGGGTGGGGTACCTGGCTGATGCCTTTGGCACCCATGGTTCAGAGGTTGCTGAATAGGAACCTTTGTGTTAGGCGCCCTGGGTATGCCCATGGGGTCCAAAATGGCCACTGTGCAGGACATGGCCCTGCCCCCAACTCAAGTCTTGCACGGCCTGGCTGGTACCAGACCCACTTTGAGTATCTAGACCCTGTCTCTGAGTCCGAAGACTAGGACTGGGACTGCCAGGGCAGTGCTGCAAGGCTGGGGAAGCAGCGCCAGGATGACCGGTGCTGGAAGCGGGACTTGCTGTGCGACAGGAATCAGCATGAGGATCGGTGTCGCAATCGGGAGTGCTGGCATGACCTGGAGCGGTGCCGTGAGTGTGACCGGTGCTGGGACTCTGAGCAGTAGTGTTGAGGGACAGAGCATCACCGGTTTGCTTCAAGACGGTGCCACACATTGCGGTACGTGAGGCTTGGCTCAAAGGACTGGGGACCACAGTGCTGTCATGGCGATGAGGTCCCTTGCAGCCTCAAAGGTGTCTGGGATGGATGGCAACTCCACCTCCACAATGACCTGGCTCAGAGAGTCCAATGGCACTGGACTCAATGGTCCCCGTTATGGGGCCGAAGTTGACTGTGCTGGCTCCAAAGTCTTTGGCCCTGGGTGCTCCTCTCTGGGACACGCCCCATTGGCTGGTTCCAAAGGGGTGGGTCTGAGTCGGAGATCCACTCCTCCCCTGCTACCGGTGCCGCTTCTGTGTTGGGGAATGGGACCAGTGCTGGGTCAATCCCGCCAGTTTTGGCGCCAGGGAGCAGCGGTGCTGTGGGTCTCTTCCAGAGTCCTTCCTCTGTCCCGCTTCTACCACTGCTGGCAGGGTGCTGTGCACTGATGAGCTTGGTGTCGGGTCTTGCCATGCCGATATAGGTTGTGGTTTAAGTGCCGCCTCCATATGGAGCTGCTTGAGGTGAAAATCTCGCTCCTTTTTTGTTCTGGGGCAAAACCCTTTCCAAAACCTGCACTTGTCCGCTTGGTGTGCTTCCCCCCCAGACACTTTAAACAAGCATCTTGGGGGTTGCCTGTTGACATGGGCTTCTTGCAGGACTTGCAGGGTTTGAACCCTTGCGACTTAGGCATACCCCAAGTCCCAACGGGGAACATGGTCGGGGTGAAGGGGAAAACCCCCCACTCCCAACCGCTATCTGCTGTAACAACTGAAAACACTAAAACTAAACTTAAAAAGCCTAGGAATAACTGTGAACTAAACTAAACTGAAAAGCTAGGGAAAACTAGGAGAACTTGCTAAGCAAGTCACCAGAGTTCCAACGACTGTCATGGGCGGTAAGAAGGAACTGAGGAGGCGCTGGGGTGGCAGGGTCATTTATTGAGCACCATGAAGGCGCCACTCCAGAGGGCTCCACACCTCACCCAACAGGTGTTGCTAGGGGAAAAACTTTCCGATGACGGTGCACGCGCGCATAATTGGAATTGATATGAGCAATCACTAGAACAAGAAAGTCTATTCCTGCAGCTTTCCCATTTTTTAACTGCTTCATTACTCTTTATTTCTTCTTCTGATGGTGGTGTTAGTGTTGATATCCCTTCTTCCTGCAAGATGCCCTGTTCATCTCTATCCTATCTAAAATGCTTGCATCTGGATAAACTACAAGATTCAGTATCTTATCAAAATGCTCCTTCCATACTTCCAGCACCTCTTCAATATTGTCGTCAGTTCAGTGGTAGCCTGTGGGGGGGAGGGATAGCTCAGTGGTTTGAGCATTGGCCTGCTAAACCCAGGGTTGTGAGTTCAATCCTTGAGGGGGGCATTTGGGATCTGGGGCAAAAATTGGGGGTTGGTCCTGCTTTGAGCAGGGGGTTGGACTTGATGACCTCCTGAGGTCCCTTCCAACCCTGGTATTCTGTGGTTCTAAAGCCTCTCTTACAGCTTGCATTGCTGGCCTGATTTACAAAATGGTTAAGCTGTATGAAGACAAATGATTTTTCATATCTTGTTTTCCCGATGCCTTCTCTAGTTGTTGAACCTTTACTTTCCAGAACTTCTGCTTGTCCAATCTTGGTGCTTTCTTCACGGCTTTGTGAACACTTTTTTACTTTTTTCTCTTTCCCAATAGTCTTGGCTAGTTTATACTTTTCCTGTTTTGTTCTTGTTTCAGTGCTTGTCCAGCTTTTCCTTGTTTGCCTATGCCTTGAAATAACACCCTCCACTATATGTTGTACTGTGTCCCTCAGTATTTTCCATCCAGTCTAGAGTGACATTTCTTCATCACAACAAATTGCCTGAAGTGCCCTCCAAGCATTACCTTGTATGTCTCCCTCACAAAGCTATCCTTTAACTTCTCAAGATAAAATTTGGCTCCAGTTGCACCTATTCTTTTCTTGGAATGTAAATTAATCTTTCCCATTAGTAGTTAATGATCATTGCCACACTCAGCACTTCTATACTCTCCATCATCCAACAGTGATGGTCTATGCCTTTTACATATAATAATTTGACTAATCTGGTTTTTGGTTTGACCAGCTGATGAATTCCATATAAACCTTGTGCATATCTTTGTGAGGAAACCAAGTACCTCCAATAATCAAATTGCATCTCACTGCAAGTTCTTAACCTTTCCCCATTATTCTTTGCTGTCCCAATGTCATTGGGTCAAACAGTATTCATTTACTTATCATGTTTGCTACCAACTTTGCATTCATATGATTTTGGTAATGGGAACTATTGTGATCAGGAACCTCATCTACAATGCTATTCAGTTGTTGATAAAATCTGTCCTTGTCTTCCACTTCTGCTGGTGAGTAACAGCAGATCACAGTTAGCCATAGTGCATTGTAGGCAGTAGTAAACTTGGTTATAAACAATTTTCTCAGACACTGGTTTCCAGTGTTTATTTTTATCTTGTCCACTGCCATAGCAACACCTATGCTTTGCTTGTCCACTTGACAGTCTGGAATAAAGGAAAGTATAATTTCCAACAGTGAGCTTTCTTGTAGCCAGCCAATGTGTCTCCTTTATGGCAGCAAAAGAAACTGGTAACTTCTTTAACTCTTCCGCTAATAACTCAGTCTGGCCTGGAGCAAATAATCATTCTAACATTCCAGTTCACAACACATGTAATATGTTTAGCTGTTATCTGAAATCCATGATCATTTCCATTTGCTAGGCTTGACAGACCTGGGTTGAAACCACATTAGTCTGGCTTACTGTACTGTTTATAAAAAGAAAAGGAGTACTTGTGGCACCTTAGAGACTAACAAATTTATTTGAGCATAAGCTTTTGTTAGTCTCTAAGGTGCCACAAGTACTCCTTTTCTTTTTGCAAATACAGACTAACACGGCTGCTACTCTGAAACCTGTACTGTTTGTGTAACAAGTACATTTCAGATGTAATAGCTTGGTAGGTCAATCCTCCCTATGTAGCTCATGGGCTTGCCACACTGGCCTGGTAGGAAAAGGTATTAGTGGTTCCACCCTAATCTGCTTGCCTTCCAAGGGTAATGAATTTGGACTGCTCAGATTTGAAATCAGAGTTTCCTTTCTAGATTCAGTTGATTTACGGCACCTTATTCTGCAATATTGAATGCAGGTTTCCCCCATGATCGGCTACCCCATTCCTCACCCAGCGTACATGCCTCTACGCTGTTGTATCCTAGCACAAAGATTGGGGATTAGAAGGTATATATTCATAGGACCATTTAGAAACTACTTTAGAAGCTCCCTTTATGGGAAAATGATAGGCTGAGAAGGCAGCTAAATAAACTTTAGCTATTGATAAAGATAATTTTGAAAACTTCACCCATTTTTAAAAAAAAGTACAGTATGACAGGAACGAGAGAAAAAAATAAGGTCCATTCCTTTTGGCTTAAATAAATCTCTGGAACTACTTCCACTTAGAAGTATAAGATTTCCTAGTAAGAGTAGACATTTGCAACCAAAGATGATGTCAGGATGGATCGGACCTGCCAGGACTCAAGAGAATTCTTTCAAGAGAATTCCTAAGCCGATCCATGAATCAGTAGAGCCTCCTGTATTTGGAAAAACAGGAGGCTGTGCCTTTTCTCACCCCTGGCTTGGGATAAAAAAAACCCATCAAACACAGGGTAACATTTTCAAAAGTACCTAAATGACTGAGCCTAAATCCCACTTTCAAAAGTGATGTAGGTGCTTATGAGGCTACATGCTTTTTGACTTGCAGTGAGACTTCGGCTCTTAAGTGCCTACATCACTTTTGAAAGTGGGATTTAAGCCATGTCTACATGGCTCTGCAGTTCAGACTATGGGGGGGTGTGAATTGCGGCGCACACTAGCATGCTCCACTGTGCTGCAACCACCCTGTATCAACCCTCAAAGAGGTTAGTCACACTTAGTTCACACTGCGGTATTGTTTCAAACTATGTTAACATGAACTAGGTTCTGTGACTCTAAGCAACCCTGTATTCACACCTGACACACTACTGTAATAATCTTTGCACAAAATATGTCTTGTGTGGTATTTGAAAAACTAACAACTCGGGGGTAGTCGCTTTCCTACCATTACAAACTAACAACTAAACTGCTATATTAACGCTATGAGCAAATTATAAGCTACCTATATACAAATAGCATGAAGAGGAAGATCTCTATCCACCGGCCAGTGAAACTGCAGTAAAGAGGAACTGAATGATGGTTAAGGCGGTGAGGTACTTATACCTGCAGGTAGTGGAATGTGAAGCTTGATGGTGCATCCCCCAAAAAGGCTTTGTGGACAGACACTCAGTTCCCACAGTGTGGAGGCTAGATCATAAGAAAGAACTGTCATCACCTCTGGTCTGTGCCAGATACTCCTGGGGAAATTCTGCACCAAAAAATTAAAAATTCTGCACATTTGTCAAAATAATACTGTATAATCACACCAGTTTCAATTATTTTGGTCATTTATTTCAAAATAAATATCAGGAAATATGTCTAACAATACAGACAGACAGAGAAATTCTCCTAGGAGTAGAGAGTTAAAGAAACCCCTACAACAACCCTGTTCCTGCTTCTCTGCCCCCTCTCCCCCTGAGCCCAGCAAGGGGGCTAGACACTCACACGCCTACTACCCCCAGAGCCCAACCATAGGGCCCCTCCAGACCAGACAATCTCCCCCCCTCCTTGAGGCCAGCTGCATCCCCTATCATGCCCGGACACTCACCTCCCTACACCCCCAGAGCCCAGGCACATCCCCCCCACCAAGCCCAGACACTCCCATCCCCTAGCTCAAACCACCCCAAGCCCAGACACTCACGGACTTTACCCTCCTAGACCCCAGGGATCCAGAGGGAGGAACAGCCTGATGCTGGGTCCCAGGCTTGCAAGGAGTTTCCTGTGCGCCGCCACCTCCTTCCTTCAGGGCATGCTGGGAACTGCAGCTGCTGGGAAACCTTCAGCTACCTCCCCCTCTCTCTCCCCCCAGCAGTGTCTATTTACGAGCTGGGCTCTGCCGGGTCCAGCGGTCCCTAGTGGTGGCCAACATCTCTGCAGCCCATTTCTGTGAGGGGAAAAAAGGAAATTCTGCATACACATTAATTTCTGCAATATTCTGCATTGTGCAGTGGTGCAGAATTCCCCCAGGAGTAGCCAGAACATGAAATTCCATATGAAGCCTAGAAAGCCAACCTCCTGAAACTATGGAAGAATTAACTGAAGAAGCTTCTCTGCGCTGCAAGGTGGAAAATATGTAGTAGTACATAAAAATCAGACCATCCTCTTACCTGATGAGGGATTGAGATCTATGGATCAGACTGAGATCTGACTGAGCAGCATTAACAGTGGGGGGAGGGGGCGGGGGAAAGTTGTCAAAAGACAGAATGTGGAATTTTATATTACCATTATTTTATTCTGTGAGGTGGAACCAAACTCTGTCCTATCTCAGTTGCAGCTGGGGAAATGTCTCCTTTATTGAGGATACAAATTTAAGAGGATCTTCCCTTCAGGTAACATTAATGGGATTTGTCTGTCAAGTTTCCCTTCAGGAATGGTTTCTGGATATTCCCTCATTTAAACAGGGCATATATACTGGCACCCTTTCTCCATGTACTGTGAATGCTCTTTATACCTTCAAAGTACTCATGAACAGGACACTTTTCTTGAGCTAATTCAGTTCCCAACAATATGAAATTCAGAATTTCTTCTAATGTTTAAATGACAAAAACCTAATCTCAAACGCCTTTCTGAGAAAAAGCTAAATGTCTGCTGGCTGAAGTCAATGGAATTATATCATCAGGTAATTTGGACCATAAACTTCTTGTATCCTTAGAAAAGCTTTGTAGAAAGAACTTTACCCAGTCAGCTTTACAAGACAGTTTATGCAGTCAGGGGAAGTGAATGTTCTTTTTTAAAAATAATGTCTCATTAAAAACAAAACCCTGCATGTCAATGCCTTGAAATTAGGATAGTATCTCCCTCCTCATCGCTCATCTGATAGACTCCTATGTTCCTTAAGACCCTGATCCAGCACAGCACTTAAGCACTGGTGTAACTTTAAGCATATGCATGGCTCTACTGATTTCACTGAGACTAGTCACATGTCCAAAATTAAGCACGCGCTTAAGTGCCTTGTTGGACCAGGGCCCACACGAGTACAACTGCTGGGAAAATAGGTGTTAATGATCTGTTTTTGACTCAGGCATATGTGTCTCATTTCTTTTACAGTTTTATCTTCTGAATTTTTTCTCTAAAGTGAGCATTGCTCCAAAGATTTTTGCCTTCATTCTTGCAAGATACATCCATCTTGTTAGAACTTGCTCCTTAAATTGTGAATGGAGGAATGGCCATTTGACCATTGCTGGCTTACATTATCCCTGCTGTTATCTTTTACTGCACATAGTTGCCATACAAAAGATTGGATAATAAAACAATTACTGTGTCCTTCGAAAAGAAGGATCTACACTGTCCTGCTCTTTAGAAAGATTAACTGGGTAGACGGCATATGCAAAAGAATGTTAAGGTCTGGTGAGCTGAGAATATAGCATTGGTGCCAAAGCCCACTGAGGTCAATGAGAAACTTTTTACAGATTTCAGTGGACAATAAATCAGGCCCATAAAGATTGCTATTAATATATAAATCAGCTATTGGAGCAGATTCTTGAATGTGACTTTTCATATTCAGTCTAATCACTGGGCATGAACTTGCATATAGTGAAGTCTATGGCAAAACTTCCATTGACTTCAATAGGAGCATTATCAGGCTTGCTGACTTTAGGGTTGATAGGGGAGAAACATTCCTGCTACGGGGAAGAGTAAATTAAATATAATTTAGTCGGAATGCCAATTTAGCTAGAGTCCCCTATCACATGGAAAAATCAGCAATTATATGTTGTTTAGGTTATTTAGATATGCGTTATATTGGTATTTATTAGTTATCATTAGGATAGTAACTTAGCATAGAAAAAACACAAGCTTTTGAAGAAATCTGAGATTGGACATAGTGACTCAACAATGGAGTTTCCTGCTGTGATGCAATACATTATCTGGGATGAAAAAAAGTCATCTTTACTGTAGAGGTAAACTCGATAGAATGTATAGAGATATATAGTCTTGATATCCTGTGTTACACCAGGCTGTATCATTATCGCATCATCCTCATGACTTGCTGCTACACTGTTCAACCTTATTATGATTAATTATCTGTATTAAGGTAACATCTAGGGTCTGAACCTGATTGTGTTAGATGCTATTACAAACTAAGACAATTCCTGCCTCTGAGAGCTTACAACTTGAAATAATGATTTTCCAATTAGACTATTTTTAGCAATATGGTATATCGTGAAAATAGAAATACGCAGGAGAAAAATGCACATACTGTATTCGTTTCATTGCCCTCATGCAGATTTTTCAAAGTACTTATACTCTACTTTCTTTCCCCCTTAACAACTTTTCTCACTCCTGGAAACAATACCACGTGCTGATCATTATATCTTTTGTTCAACATATACTTATCCTTTGTGGTCACTGTTCAAGAAAAGGAGCTTAATGATCAAAGAACGAATGTATAACCTTATCTTTCAATGTTATTTTGAGAAAGACAAAGCAAGGAGATAAAAGTAACTCATTCTAACATGGAACTATGCTAGACAATATCTTCAAATCAGCATCAACCTGGCGTGGATCAAGTGTGTGGTTAAAACATAACCAGTTGAAACAAAAATTCTGTTCTGACTAAATAACAGAGCTGGCTAAGTTTCAGAGTAGCAGCTGTGTTAGTCTGTATTGTGGCATCTTAGAGACTAACAAATTTATTTGAGCATAAGCTTTCGTGAGCTACAGCTCACGTCATTGGATAGCTTCGCTATTACATTTGTGAATAAACCACTCAAATTCAATTTGCTGGTATACATGGGGTCATACTATATACTATTCACAAAATACTCAGAAGACCTTTGGATATCCATGAAAATGTTTACAAATCTGGTAAACTTAATAATTTGCACTTGAAATGCACTATTGCTTGTTTGGGATTCAGTGTTCATTCCTCTCCTGTTGGAAAAAATCTCATTCAAGCAGAAAGTATTAAAATATATGACCAATGAATGCAGTAACAAATAGTCAATGTGAACATTTGATGAAAATTTGTCCAAAGCATTCAGAGAATACATTCAGCATTCAGCAGTATTAGGAAAGATTCCAATTATCTAAAAATAAAAAAGGGCTAAATTTTTGGTTTGCTTATAACTGAAATCTTTCCCAGTATTTCCTGGATATTTGGTTACACAAATGCTATTCAGCCAGCTCTGCTAAGCATCAACTGGTCAGTATTAATGGACATATGCTATGTCACATTATTATTTCACATACAATTATAAACTCCTTGGGGGCCAAAACCTGTTTTATTCTGTGGGCTGAATCATATTCCCATGTAAATAATGGCAAAACTCTCACTGACTTCAATGAAAGCAGAATCAGGGCATTTGGTTTGTAAAGCACTGTGTTAATTTTCAGTGCTATATACAAGACTATTAATAATTGACAGAGAAATTCAGGTGGCCAGTGCAATTAGAGACAATTTTGCATATGCAAATAAACATCCACTAGTTTAATGAGTTTTCCAAGCAAGCGCTTCTGAAGCCTTTAAAACAGCTTTTGGGGATCCTTCTGGTAGAGCCATATCTTGCCATTGATTTCAGCAGGGAGTTCCGCACACAGACTGATGGCAGGATATAGACCTTTTAATTTGCACGAACCCCTAAACAGGTGATTCCAGCCTATGGATAACTCCTTTTACCACAATGCTTGAATGGAAAAGCAACTGAGCAAGCTAAACTTTTCTTTCCAGGAAGTGTAGATTCTGGCCCATGAGGGTATATCTGTCTGTATCCCAGATGGATGTATCATTTATTTTAATGTACAATTATTTGGAAAATAATTTGAAGAGAAAGGTGATGAGAGAGATTGAAGACAGAACATTTTCTTTAGAGAACATCCTCTGACATGAAGTTTAAGCAGAGGTTAATCTTACACCATATCAAATCCAATATACTCAACATTAGTTTGAACTGAAAGACACCATTTGTGTATCTTCACTTGTGTGCTGATTGTAAATTGGACAAAAATATTATCCTAAAAGCAGGCCTGAGATCTCGGTGAGAAGTCTTCAGAAGAATTTCCTTCAACAAGTCATCTATTAAAATACCAAGAGCCTGATCCAAAGCCCATCAAAATCAATGCAACGCAAGCCTCATATCTGAATAAGGTAAAAGCAATATGGGAGAAAGACATATGCTAAGCTGTGGGCATGATGGCAAAGGGAAGTTTCATTACAGTGTGAATTATATGGTAGAAGAAGAGACTCCTTAAGGTTCCCAGAAGATGTGGTTGATGGGGTTTTCACTCTTAGATTATGGGGCCTTGGTCACATAGATTGAAAACTTATTGAAAAAATTCACCTGAAGGCTACACACGTGGATTCACGACGACGCTTTTGGACCATTGAGAAAGGGACGCCATAAACAATACTGTTAAACTAAAAGGGCTTCAACACCTAAGACAGCTTTTTTGGTTGTTGTTGCTGTTTTAAAGCTCAATCTAAGCCTATGTACATACTAAAGCTAAAGATGGTATAAGTTGTCACTCAGGGGTGTGAATAAAGCACTCCCCTGAGCGACGCAAGTTTCACTGATCTAAGTGCCGCTGTGGACAGCGCTATGTTGGTGGGAGAGCTTCTCCTGCCGACATAGCTACTGCTTCTCGCAGGAGCTGAGGTATTTAAATTGATAAGAGAGCTCTCTTGTGGGCTTAGAGCAGGGGTCGGCAACCTTCGGCACGCGGCCCATCAGGGTAATCCACTGGCGGGCCGTGAGACAATTTGTTTACGTTGACCATCCGCAGGTACAGCCCCCTGAAGCTCCCAGGGGCCACGGTTTGCCATTCCCGGCCAATGGGAACTGCGGGAAGACTATTTACTGACAGACGTTGAGATTCAAGAAGCTAAAGCATTATAATGGTTCGAACACAAAATGTCAACATCACATGTCAAAATGTACACACTAATTATCCTTAAATCAGACTCTCATAAGTTCTCAAGCAGCATTTTTCTTACTTTGCCTCTAAATTTTAATTATTGATGAAAATACTTCTTCCTGTGTGTACAGTGAAATTGACATTTACTAATATTTACTGATAAAAATCTAATCTTTCCAAACCTACTAGTTGCTAAATGCGTCACAAACGTTCATTAATTTATCCTCATAATGTAAGGAAGTGTTTTAATCCTCATTTTAGAGATGGATAACTGAGGCACAGATTAATTAGTGGACTTGCCCATGGTCATGGAGGATGTCGGTGGGAGAGCTGAAATAGAACTCAGATCTTCTGCTGTCCAGTCCAGTGTCTTTACTACAGGATGGTTATTCTACTGTTTCAACAGTTCTTTCAAACGGCAATTTTATTATAGGGAACCTCCTCTTATAGAGAGTTATTCTGAGCTAAAACTTCACTATAACACAGTGTGGGAGATAGTGTTGTTCACTACATAGAGTAGTGGAGTCAGACTAAGACTCGGGCAGCTTGGATTCTGTTCCTGGTCCTGCCTTTGACTCATTATAGAACCTTGGGCAAATTCACCTCTTTGTGGCTCAGTCTCCCAGACTGTAAAATAGGGATTTCTTGCCTTTTGTACAGTACTTTCAGGTTGACAGATTTTTTTAAATCTAAGTGGTAAGTATTATTAATAGAGTTCCAATATATTTACCAACAATCATGACAGACTGGAGCTTTGAGAAGAAGTCTATCTTTCTACCATCAATTACACCAACTAGTTTCAATTACACAAAGCCATGCATCCGATGAAGTGAGCTATAGCTCACGAAAGCTTATACTCAAATAAATTGGTTAGTCTCTAAGGTGCAACAAGTACTCCTTTTCTTTTTACAAATCCAAACGCTTTTCACATTCTCCACCTCTAATATACATACCATAGAGAAACTAAACCAGCAGTGTTCGGCTTTGACAATATAGTATGTTGGGGGATGAGTTTGTAATAGAAAAAGGTAGTAGGCCTCCGTGAACTTTTCAGCAAGTCTGGTGATCATGTAGTAAAGGTGTGTGTGTTGCGGGGGGCGGGGGGGAGGGCAGGGGGAAGGTGGATATTCCTCTCTGTAATGACACCTGTCAGTTTTGGACAAACTTAGTTGTAACAGAATTTTCTAAAATCGCTTTAAACACTGTGGAAATGCTGAATGTGTCCAATGTGACAGTCTAAAAATCTTTAGTTTATTTTACTCTTTCAGCTTCATTTATGTAGCGCAATAGTGGCACCCAGTGGTTGATTAGTTAATCATGCGTTTTTTTCTTTAGCTATCCGAAGAATACATTTTCCAGTTCTAACTTTCAAGGTGACAGGCTGCGTGTGCACCAAATGAAAACTTACTAGAAAAAAAATGTTCTCTTCATCAACTTAACGGACCAGATTCATTCAGAGCAAAATTGCATTAGCATGTGCAAATGAAACAGTGGGTAGCTGTGATCAAGGTAGGCTGCAGATTTTACTCTTGATTAATAGACCAAAATCGCTCCCTAAGTTTTTCTAAGGCTAGCACAGAGTGGGCTCTAGGACATGGGTGAAGTAGCTGGCACCCTGGATTAGCCAAGTTTGGGAAGTTTTGGCAAAATCTACTAAGTCCTGCACCCTTATAGTCCGTGTTTCTGCCTCTTGCATTCATTCATTTGCAGAGCTTCTGTTCTGCCTCCAGGATACATCCAGGCTTCAAAGCTGTATCTAGAAGTCTTAACAGGCTGAAAGTTGATTCCTTTGATGCATGAAAGCTCAAAAAAAATGATGCAGTCAGCTGCAAGTGAAGGAAACCAGACAGAAGTCATATCAATAAGTGAATTGCAAGCCGCGGCAGGAATGGGAAGACAGGGTGTTTGACAGTCAAATGAAAAGGGATCATAAGGAAAAGGGCATTACATTTTGGTTTGCCCAGGGCACTGTCTGAGCTATAGCAAACCTAGTCCAGCCAACCATCATATTTATGCAGAAGATATTAGGAGCACAATGAAGCAATCCCATTTCCTTTTTCAGGCAGGAAGGAGGCTTCTCAGTGAGTGCTCATATGCCACTGATTTCAATGGAGCTACCTCAGTTTACATCACCTGAGAGCCTGGGTCCAAAATACCCCATTTATGGCAACGGACTTATGGCAGGAAATGATTTATCCCATTGCCTTATAACTAAGCCCGTACTAAGCAAGCAATAGCCTGAGTGTCCATGAAAACCAGCTCTAAAACCTACAGCAAGTGTTGGCAGAATCCAGAGAGCAAGATTCTAAGACAGGAAAAGCACATTAAGCAAACTAGCATCTGGTTCACCTAGGTCTGTGAATGCCTGATCTAGTGAGGATGGAGGAAATGCAGGACAGTAAAGGGCAGCTTATCATTCCATACACATTCTATGTGTCAGATGGTTTGGACAATTTAAAAAAAAAAAAGTACAGGGCCTGATTCTGCAGCCTTTATTCTGGCAAAACTCCCATGTCCTTGACATTTCACAACTGTCTCCAGGCTATTTCTAGTGTATTTTATAAATATATTCTGCAGCTTTTACTATTCAGCAACTGAAAAAATACACTAAGTGTATTTGAGAAATAAACTATTCATACGGATTATCTGCGTGTATTTTTGGAAACATTTGAAAAAGATTTACATTTCAATAGGAATGGTGTTTGGTAAAAACCAAGTCCATTTAAAAAAAAGTGTTATATTCTTAAAAAAAAAAAAAACCAGGACAGGCCCATAATCTACTTTTCTAATGTGATCTCATTGTTTCAGGAGAGTTATGTCAGAGAAACTTCCTAAATGAATAAAATATGGAATAATTTAGGACCCAGCAACTAAAAAGGCAGTCAGGTATCCTTCTTGACCCGTATCTCCATGTGAGAATTCATGGTAGAAATCCTATGAAGGAACAACCCCTGATGGGACAAAAATTAAAATTAGAAGAAACCCCCCCGCAAGTGACCTATGAAATCCAGCTCAGAAATAAGCAGAGCCATCAGAGGAAATGAAGTTAAGGATCAGTTTGGAGGGAGTTTGTTTTCTCAAAGCCTTCTATTTCACTGTTGTCAATTTAAAATGAGTACTGTATTTCTACACAACCAGAGTGTTCAGGAATACAGGGGGTGAATCAAGCTTGTTTTTTGATTGTGGACAGCAAGTTCTGCATTCAGTATGTAGTCATTTCCCAAGAAATATTTGAGAATAGAATCAGAATTGAACTTACTGCTGCAGTCTGTACCCTGGCCTGAATGAAATCTGTTCCTTCAGCTTTTTTGGGTAAAATCCCAAATTCTGTTGCTCTCATTTAGTCATTAGTTTCTTGGCCCCATCCCTCACCCCCAGTTCTTGCTTACATTTAGCAATGGTGGTGGCTAGTGCATATGAACCCCTCGGTGATTTAGTACATTGGTATTCATTGCAAAGTTGCTCAAGGGCCAATCAGCCTACTATCTATGCCTGATGGAGCCATTGCCAAGCCAATACCATCTCTTTTAAAATGATGAAAATTTGGAAGGATTGTCTTAATATTCCATCAGATCAGCTAGCTTTCCTCCCAGATCTTCTTCCTCAATATTGCCAGAAATAACTGCTTTAGCCTTCATCTCTTGCTTATTTTTATTTTTTACCCTCCTTTTAGCAAATCACTGGAGATCAGAACTGGAGGAAAACGCTCTGAAATGGCTTAGTTATTTCATTAAAACATCTCTGCAGGTCACCTGAGAAGCCTTTACAGAGCACATGTGACCCTGAGGCCATATGCTAAGCGAGTACTCCTGACCTAGTGTTAAAAATACCAAGTTACCAGAGAAAGAGAGAAAAGGGGGAAGGGGGAGAAGAGAACATGAATGCATTGAACAGAAAAAGAATTTGATCGAAAAAAAAAACATTCACCTCAGATAGGGCAAGGAGCCATGAATATTTGCTGCATAGTTCAGAACTAAGATTGTTTAATGGGGGTGTGTGTGAAGAGGGTCAGTGTATTTCTACAATATAGCAGAGATTTACATGCTAAAACTAAAGGTATTTTAATATTGTAATTCCAGAATTTGTTAAGCAAATAACAGGGCTGGGGAGTGTAATCCTGTAACATGAAAAATCCTGAGAAACAGCAGGGGATGGAAATTGACCAGCCTTAAAAACTGTTTTGGCAACTTTAGCCCAAATGTTTAGCATGTTTGCAAGTGTAAATGGACATGTACCCCATTCATTCCAACCCTGTTGATTTCCCTTAGGCAGGAAGCTTACTTACAAATCACTGGTTTCAGAGTAGCAGCCGTGTTAGTCTGTATCCGCAAAAAGAACAGGAGTACTTGTGGCACCTTAGAGACTAACAAGTTTATTAGAGCATAAGCTTTTGTGGGCTACAGCCCACTTCATCGGATGCATAGAATGGAACATATTGTAAGAAGATTATATATATATATATATATATACACACACACACAGAGAAGGTGGAAGTTGCCATTCAAGCTATAAGAGGCTAATTAATTAAGATGAGCTTTTATCAGCAGGAGAAAAAAAACTTTTGTAGTGATAATGAAGGTAGCCCATTTAGACAGTTGACAAGAAGGTGAGCGATACTTATCTCAGGGAAATAGATTCAATATATGTAATGACCCAGCCACTCCCAGTCTCTATTCAAACCCAAGTTAATGGTGTCTAGTTTGCATATTAATTCAAGCTCAGCAGTTTCTCCTTGGAGTCTGTTTTTGAAGCTTTTCTGTTGCAAAATTGCCACCCTTAAATCTTTTACTGAGTGGCCAGAGAGGCTGAAGTGTTCGCCTACCAGTTTTTGAATGCATTCAAATCACTAAGCAGCATTTAAACTTTTCATCTGCAAAGTACTTACCAACTGAGCAACTCTGTGAGCCAGCACATTGGTGGGGAGCAACTCAATGATATACCTGGCCCCAAATAGAAAGAGCTGTTTCCCCCAGAATATGTCTACTTCCCCACACAAGTTGCTGCCTGTGAAGTGCCCTGTCACCCTCACACACACACTCTCCCCCCCACCCACACACTTTGCCCCCTCGGGTTCACCCAGCCCACCGTAACAAGATACTTCCTTCCCTCTCCAGAGCATCAAGAAATTGGGCTGGAAACATGGCAAGAAGTCTCTCTCTCAGGAGATTTTGCAGGGCTTGCAGATCAGAGATACAGCAAGCAGCTATTTCTCATAGTATTTCAACTGACAGTCAGGCCTGAAGCCAGAATGCAGACGCACAGCAAACTTTTCACGTTTCCTGTGTTTTGAACACATCCACTCCAGTTCACCCATCCTCAATCCCACACAGCCAACAGTTAGCTAACTAGTTTCCTGATGATCATTCAGACTAGTTTCGCCACAATCTTTGAATCCTCCACTGGTTTCCTCTCATCTTCAACATGAAGTTCAAACATCTATTCTTCACCTACCATTACCTACCCCTCTGGCCTAATTTCTTATTACCATCCTCCTTTACTCCATCCATGATACCTGCCTCGTCTCTCCCTTCATCTCCTTCTCAAACTCTGTCCTTTTTCCATCTCGCTCCCTATGGCTAGACTTTCCTCTCTAGCCCAGTAAATTCTGCATTTATCTTATTACCTTCTCAAGGCAGAGCTCTTCTTTGTGACCTATACAGCGCCAAGCAGATGGTTTTAAGACACTGGAACCTACGCACTGTTGGCACTGTATAAATAATGAAATACGATTGTTATTTATACAGTTCCAAATGAGGACTAGGGCATTTTACAGAGACACGTGAGGACAAAGCTGTGTATTTAGTCTGCAGAAGAGAAGAGGGAGGGGGGATTTGATAGCAGCCTTCAACTACCTGAAGGGGGGTTCCAAAGAGGATAGAGCTCGGCTGTTCTCAGTGGTGGCAAATGACAAAACAAGGAGCAATGGTCTCAAGTTACAGTAGGGGAGGGGTAGGTTGGATATTAGGAAAAACTATTTCACTAGGAGGGTGGTGAAGCACTGGAATGAGTTACCGAGCGAGGTGGTGGAATCTCCATCCTCAGAGGTTTTTAAGGTCTGGCTTGACAAAGCCCTGACTGGGATGATTTAGTTGGGGGTTGGTCCTGCTTTGAGCAGGGCGTTGGACTAGATGACCTCCTGAGGTCTCTTCCAACCCTAATCCTCTATGAAAGGCCTTGCCCTGAAGCACTTCATCTCTAAATGGACAATGAGCAGTAAAAGGATGGGATGGAGAAATACAAGTAACCTTTGGCATATTATTGAGCCCACGATTTGTTTGATTTCCCCTCCCATCAAAATAAATGCTGTCAAAGTTCTTTAGGCTTCAGTTCAGCAAGGGAGCTGAAGCTCATGCTTAACTTTAAGCATTTGAGTAGTTCTATTGATGTCAACAGGGTTACTGACATGCTTAAAGTTAGGCATGAGTTTAGGCCCCTTGCTGAATGCGGGCCTTAGTGTGGAGAAACTAGGGTTTGTTGGCCTCATTAGAGAAAGATGGTTTTTGGGGGCAGCATTTAAATAATAATAATAGAGAGAGCTTTCTACTTAAGGAACTTTACACTTGAAATATTATTGATACTAACTATCTGAAAGTCACTTTGTTTATGGGGAAAATTAAATTACATCAAATACTTTAGTAAATGCTGCATTATGAAGGCTTCAGCTTTATCATCTCTTCCTAAAAGAACATTTATATTAAATAGCATAGATAAATTCATTACGTTGGGTGGGGACCATCCTGTAATCATGGTCCAGAGAATGCAGAACCTGGTCCTATACCCTTATATTTTGTGGATCAGATGCCTAAGTATTGTGAAGCAATGATGGAACATGAGATCTGCCTCAGGACCCACAGTATCTACCCTCATGTCATGTCTGAGAAGCCTTTATTGCATTCTGCCAACAACCAAGCACTGAGCTAGGAAATATGTGCTTCTCATGATATGGTCTCTCAGATGACATTTTAAATCAAGCTTCTGTCTGCAGGGAGGATTGAAAGATCCATGACACTATTTTTATTTGAAGAATAAAAGCATTCATTTTTGCAACTGACTAGATTCACTGCGCTATCCCAATAGGGCATCCTCACATAAAAATAGTTGTGTTAAATTGCTGTCTGGAACAGGAGTTGTGGTAAGAAGCAGACTCTATTTGCCGAACACTGATGGACTAATCTAATTCCTGAACTAAATCTCTCTGTATTTTATTACTCTGGAACCAACCTATGGATTAACTGGCAATTAAATAATTGCCAAATAATTGTTTTATTTTACCTAAGACTTGAGAGCAATTTTTATTTCCAGTGTTCATGTCTTCTGTTTATGTTTTTCAAATCATTCATGGTCAAGAGTGGCAGTGGGAAATTATACAGTCACTAACCTTGTATTTCAAGGGTCTTTGCCAAGCTGTCAAGACCACATTTTAATTTTAATTTTAAAAAGAGAAAGGCCTGAACCAAGTCAGTTACAAACAGAAGTGGATTAATATTTTTTAGATTCCAGTGAAAACAGTGTATTTTATTTAAACTCTCTCTCTCTCAGCTCTTATATGCCCCCTCATCATTGGAGCGCCTCATGATCATTAATGGATTTTATCCTCCCTGATGGAGGACTAAGGCACACTGTAGATTAAGTGACTTTCCTAGTGCCACAAAGGAGCTCTTGGTTAAGTTAGGAACTGAACCCAGATTTTCTGAATCAAAGTCCAACACCCTACTCACTAGACCATGCTTCTTATCCTTTATATTCTCCTTCTGTGCTGAAGCCTCAAAAACTATAGCCCTGATCGTGAAAGCACTTAAAACCCTATTGAAGTTTGGGTCTATTGTGTTGTACTGATGCAGAAGAACCAGGAAGTGTCTCTGACTTGTCTGGTTTCATTGTCTAAGCTGAGTGAAATGTGAAAGACATAAAGAGCAGGAATGGGGAACACCAAATTTAAAAACTGTATCAGTCCCAATCGATGCTGTTTTGAAGAACATAAGCAAGGAATAAAAAAATTCTGGTTTTAGCCTGTTAATTTACAATGAATGCTTATGCATATACAGCTAGAGGTGTTTATTACTAGTTATAGCTCATTTATGTATTTTTAAATCATTTGAATCTCAATGGCGTCAACAATCCAAAAAGGAAGAAAGGCACTTAATGATCAGTCTTTTCTAGGGCTGTGTCAGCTTTACTGGGGTTTTCATATCAATACAAGTTAATTATTTTACATCTTGATCTTTTTTGTACTGTGGTGCACCCTCATCCAGATATAAGGATTTAAAGCTGGAAAGTAAGAGCATGTAAATTATTTAAAACTATATATTTAAACATCTGAGTGTCTTTATTTCATCGTTTCATCATCTCAGCAATTTTCCTGGTCATTGACAAGAAAGTGGGGAGAGAATCTCTTGATGAGCTCCTTAAAATAAGATCAATTTTGTCCCTTGCAAAAGGACTAGACACACCTGCTTCATTGTGTCCCACCACCGTCTCATATGTTGTGTTGTTAAAATTTGCACACCAACAGTCTTTGGAAGCAATGACATGAAAGGTTAACCCACTCCCCATATTATACATGGATCCTTCTGGCTACCTCAAATTTCTAGCCAGAGGGCTGGGGAGGGTGGAAAGCTATTGGACACCAGAGGTTGTACCAAGCAGGGATAGGTGGTAGATAAGAAAAGGGTTTGTTTATTGGCTAAGGTTTCCGATGCACAAGGGCAACATGCTTTGCTAAAAAGTATATAACCTTTGTATAATCTGTATTCGGGGTCCCCTCCTGGCTAGCAGGGGGGCACCACGCTCGAGCATAATAAACTTGGTGTTTTTTGGGAACTCTGCAGTTGTGGACTTTGTTTATGTGCCTCAGCCTAGATTCGAACTGTGCGTGTCCTACCAGGTGTAATTCGCAGCAGTTGTGTGCGTGTCCTACGAAGTGTAATGCGTAATAATGTACATACCCACAAAAAACTGCAATAAACCTTCTGCCCCCTAATTGGTGGGACAATAGCTGTAAGTCTATAGCCATGTTCTGTGTATAGCTACTTCCCACTTCAAGGGAAAAGTGAAGGGGGAAAAGTTGGGCTTGAAGCAGAGAGAGAAAAAATGACTGTCTCCCACCTATTACTTGTAGGGCCCTGTTAAGAATTAGATATGTTTACATAAAATACTTTGTCATTTTGCCCCGAAATTGCATCCCTTACCTCAGTTAAAATTGAGTCTAAAGAAACAAAAATCCAGCTCAGAGCAGTTTATTACACACAGCAACTGCACCTTGCCAGAGATAAAGAAAATTTTTCACATAAGGTCTGCAGCTGTTTGAGCCAACTGAGAATTAACTGTCTTCCCCCATGCACTCAAAAGTTTAGATCTCCAGTATCCTCAGGAAGGAGAGAATTAGTTTTGGGCTCTAACCCTGGATTAGGATCTCACAGCTTTTCCCCTGTCTCTCCTACCATCAACTCAGCAAGTCACAGAAACTAGGCTCCCGCTGGTGTGGGTTCCAGCTCCAGACTCCCACCAGCAAGTCACAGGCAGCAGATATGGTCAGTGGCACAGAGCTCCAGGCTAGTCTTTAGAAGTAGTTTCCAGCCAGGTGCTGGGGAAAGTGCATCCCTGGGTTGCCTTGGAGACACTGCGTAGGTAACTCTTCAAGTTCCAATCCAGACCACGTTTACGTCAGAGTCTCAGCCTTCACCTGGAGGGTCCATGCCTTGGAGTGGAAGTATAACTCCCTTTCCATATTTATTCAAATCTTTGGTTTCTAAACTGGGACTACCAAGAAGCCTACAAATTGTGGTGGTTATTCTTGTGATGTGGATTTGCAATAAATATTTGGGAAATAAATATTCAGGGAAATTTGCCGTATACCTGCAGCTGTACAGCCCTGACCACAAGTACACTCCAAGGGTGTGTCCTAGGTGTTGCTGTTGATTTATTCCCTGCCTTTGTGCTGCCTGGCATATCCGCCCTCTGATGTAGGATCTGCAGGGCTGTGGCAAGATATCTTGGAAGGAGCAGGCTTGCTTCTCAAGTGGAAGTCATTACCCTTTCCTGGGCTGGGTAAACATGAAACTGGCATTCACGATACAGTCATTTCATAAAAACCCCTCCACTAAATAATCAGAAGGGGCTACTGCTCCTGAAGTTCCCTTCAGAAAAGTCGTAATCAGGTCACCCCTCTCCACTATGAGAAGGAGTGAATATGGCAATTATAGATCAAATTTTAGGTGGGGCAGTTGTGGCCTAAACATGCAACCGGATGGGTATCATCTAGGGTGGGATTTTCAAAAGTGTTTGCCATTGGTCTAACTCTGCTCCTGCTGAAATCAACAGTAAAACTCTTATGGATTTCAAGGAGAGCAGAGTTAGGCCAATGCTGAGCCCTTTAGAAAATCCCATTCTCAGCCCTCTGCTGTGGCTGCTGGGCTGGGCACCCTTCCAGAAGTCTTGGTGCGGCATAGGAGCCACCCATTGCAATGTGAGCAACCACGTTTGAAGCACTAGAGAAAATGGAAGGGCTACACTGGTAAATTAACAGCTGGGAATGGTGATAAAGTTTATTTCACCTGGTGGTGGCAGGAAAGCAGGGAGAACAGACATCCCAAAGATTGTGTGTGTGTACACACACACACAGATGTTTTGGGTAGGAATTTTCCTTCTCTACAACACTTAAGACCCTGAGCCATGTTGCAGAGAAATCTTCAGTAATCCAGACATGACTTCAATAGCTGTTAGCCACAGGGAATAAACAAAACATTGGAGTCCTAAATCAGTTTATACAAGAATGACAATCTTATGTTCATGCCACAGAGTAATATGCACCAATGTATCCTGCAAGTCAAGGATGTAACCACTGGGAAACTGGAGCAAATTTTTTTAGGGTTATTTCATAGGCATTACAGGTGCATTTCGATCTTATGACAGGCTGTTCCTTTAAACAGTCACATGGAAAGCTTTGCAGAAGTTCCAGGGATCCTGATCCAGACCTACAGCCATTTTTCTGAAACTGGTTTCAAAAAAGCTAAATAGTTCACTTGAATTCTAGACAAAAATCCTATTTTTATTATTCACAGAAGTCAGAGATGGAAAAGACCTACTAGATCTAGTTCTGCCACTGCGGGATTGTATCCTGCAGGGTATTTTCCCTTGGTTCCTGACCGACTTTAAACTTTTCAAGTAACTGGGCTTTGCCAAGCTTCTCACACCCACTACACTCCTTAGAAGACTACTCTGGTCTATTCGATCATAGCCAGGATGTTTTCCTGATAATTCAGGCAGCACTTCAATTCATAGATTCCAAGGCCAAAGGGATCACGGTGATCATCTCGTCCGACCTCCTGTACAAACACAGGCCATAGCACTTCCCCCAATAATTCCTGGAGCAGAATCTTTTAGAAAAATATCTAACCTTGATTTAAAAAAATCATCCGTGGTAAATTGTTCCAATGGTTAATTATCCTCATTGTTAAAAATGTATGCCTGATTTCCAGTCTGAATTTGTCTAGCTTCAACTTCCAGCCACTGGATTGTGTTATACCTTCCTCAGCTAAATTGAAGACTCCATTATTATTTGTTCCCCAGGTAGTTATTTATAAGCTATAAAAAAAGTCATTCCTTAACCTCTCTTGAGCTCCTTGAGTGTATCACTAAAAGACAGGTTTTCTAATCCTTTAATCATTCTTGTGGACCTTCTTAGAACCCTCTCCAATCTATTGACATCCTTCCTCACATTCAGCTGATTATCCACCATGACCCCCAAATCTTTACCCAAAAGGGTAATTAAAAGAGTGGTAATTCAATGGATAATGTTTTTAAATTACATGCTGGTATGACATATTAGGGTGCAATCTAGACCAGTGAAGGGCTGTGTCACTTCTGCCCTGCAACCTGGGGTGTCTCACAATGCTTAGCTGCTGTAGCTCCCAACCTGGGCCCCTCACAAACAGTGTGCAGGTCACACTCTGAGAGTCTGTGTATAGCTGCAGTCCTGGTCCAGCACACCTCAGTCACACTCTTGTTTCCACCAGCTTTGGTTACCACTTGCAGGGTGCAGTATGCTTTGTATTTCTGTTGGGACATGGCTGTGGTCCTACTGAAATGATTTTGAGTCACCAAGTGAGTCTTCCCCGTTTGCTAGACAACACCTCTGCTTTTTCAATTGGTGTTAACTCACTGCAAAAACTTGATGCTTTCTAGAGCTGAGTCAGTTTGGCATTCAGCCATCAAATCAATTGGGAGATGTGGAGAGGGGAAACTGAGGCACAACAGATCATGTTTGCTATGGCTTCACAGCTGTGATAAGCTTTCAGCCTGTTTACATGTACCAGCTGTGGGACAGCATTACCATGAGGTTTAACAGGCGTATCTTCATTCACCTCAAAAAGGTCCTTCCCAAAAATTTTGCATTTTGTACTTTTTCCCCCAGAGATCTTAACACCAACACCAAGTCCCCTATTTAAAAGGGGGCACTTACAAGTGTGTTAGTCGTACAACGCCTTTTGCTGGGACTGACTGTCCTTGAGATTTGTCTGAACATCCATCATGTCTTAACTTTGTTCTGAACTGTGTGTATATTCAGTTACTGTCTCTTTGCCTCAGTGTCCCCTTCCCAGGAGCATCTATTAAGATTTAGGGGTCCCCTCACGTTTCTTCTATATAGGAGATCAGACGGGGAGAACTCAGTTGATTTTCAGGGCACCTCTCTATAAGCAAATAGCCATTTCTGAAGAGTTTTTAGGTTTTCAATGGTCCAACTTTAGGGAGTGACTCTTTGCCAAATTGTCCTTTAATTTGTATAGTCAGGGCTTGTCTACGTGAGCAAGCTTTCCCAACTTAATTGACGAGATGTGATGATAAACTGGCACAGAAGGCTTTGAGACACTTATTTAAGGTTGAGTTCACCTTAAATACATTAGGAACAGGTTTAAACTAAACTGAAATAAGCCACTCTTACAATGAAATAGAAATGTTCACATAAGAATTTGTACTGGTTTTAACTAAGTTGGTTTAAAAACTGAGTTAAGTTAAACTGGTGCAACTCGTGTGTCTAGATAAGGCCTACCCAAAAAAATAGGTAGAAAACTGGCGCATTGTACTTCTAGAGCAGCAAATTAAAAACAAAAAGAAAAGGAGTACTTGTGGCACCTTAGAGACTAACCAATTTATAAATTTATAAATTGGTTAGTCTCTAAGGTGCCACAAGTACTCCTTTTCTTTTTGCGAATACAGACTAACACGGCTGTTCCTCTGAAACCTGAAATTAAAAACAGTTCATTAGGAAAACAGCATCCATGCTGACAGCTTCTAAATCGAGTTCCATCCTAATGGAGTTCAAAGTATCCGAGAGGATAAAATTCTGAAAGTCACAGCTTACAATGAACAGCTAAATTTAACTTTAGTTGCCATAGCAATGACCAGATCTCTCACAGGGCAATTCATCCAGTGAAATATAAAATTCCTCAAAGACAGAGCTGACAAGCTGTGAGGTTTGATAGAATTTAGGGTGTTTATGCCAATATTCCATGAGCTACAAAGGCTTTTTCACAGCTAAAGAAAATGTCCTGTTGTGATGGGACCTCCTTATCCTTGTTGAATCCACCCCTTTTCCCGTCTCTGTGCAATCACAGAATGTCACAGCATCTCTATCCTTGTCTGAACTAGGCTTCTTAAAGTCTACCATCTGTAGAGGAGTGGACTTGCCACTAGCGCACCCCCTTGTGGCTTGACTCTTCATCCAGCATCCATTGCCAATAGCCACCTCGGCCCAGGGGCAGTCTGCCTCCTCTCATAACTCAACCCTCCAGCCAAGTCACTATTAGTCCCCCCTGATTCCAGGGCAACAAAGTCCTTTTCCTGCTGCCCTTTCTTTATAGGAACCACCCAGTCTGGTTCTAATTCTTAATCATCTGTCTCCCCTCAAGGTGTCACAGAATGGGCTAATTGGGTTCGCCACTTCCCCTTAACCCTGTCACTGCCAGTGTGGAATATGCACCCTATCACAACCATGAGTGCATCTCTACAGGAGGCAGTGAAGGTGGGCTAGGATGGCCTTGCGGCTAGGGCACTGGACTGGGACTCAAGTAGAGTGGATAAAGATTGCTCATTTAAAAAATCAGATTTTTATTTAGATTAAATACTAGGGCTGTTGCACAATTAAAACTAATTGCATGATTAATTGCACTGTTAATAGAATACCATTTATGTAAATATTTGTGGATGTTTTCTACATTTTCAATTATACTGATTTCAATTACAACACAGAATAGAGAGTTTACAGTGCTCACTTCATATTTATTTTTGATTACAAGTAAAAAACAAAATAAATTGTATTAGGTGAATTGAAAAATACATGTACTGTAGGGCAATCTCTTTATCATGAAAGTTGAACTTACAAATGTAGAATTATGTACAAAAAAACTGCATTCTAGATAAAAATGTAAAATTTTAGAGCCTGCAAGTCCACTCAGTCTTACTTCTTGTTTAGCCTGGCTGTAACTATTTTTAATGTCCATATGCAGGAGAAAAAAAAAATCTTATAAATATGGCTGTGTTCAATCCATGTTAGAAGTGGTTATATTTTGTGGTTTAGAAGAGAACTTGGGCTCACTTCAGTCCTGTAATAATGCTGCTTAGTTGGCCAAAGGAGTCACTATTGAGCAACATGAGATTCAGACCCAGATCCAAACTTTTCAGCCGGGGCTCATTTCCGGGATTAAGTTACGATCATAGTGCTCTTTAAGATGCTCAGCTGATAGGCAAGTACCAAATATTACTACATTATAACATAAGACATCAGTGGAAGCTTTACTTGCATAAGGAGTATACAACTGGGAAAAGTAAATGGGAATTTTAGCTTGTACAGATTAACAGTGCCTTCTGACCGTAAAATCCATTATATAATCAGCTAGCCTGACTTCCTTCGTAGCACAGGCCATTGAATCTTGCCCCAAATCATTTATGGTTGGACTAGACCCTATTTTGTACACAGACGTCCAATATTGATTTAACAAAAACCTCAGATGGGAAAATTTACCATATCCTTTGACAAAAGCAGGCACTGAACTCAACACAGCCCGCCCTGTTCACCAACCTATAGGGCTCCATCTTCCGCTGCTATAGGACGTGCTAGACATATAACCAATATACTGGGAACATCAATTACATTCAAAGATTAAGTATTTACAAGAGTCAGATATTATAAATAGTTCTAGCCATTCAGTGAGACCAATAGGCCTTTCCAACCTATCTATTCTATGATTCAAGTTCAGTGACTTTACACTCAAAAACCATTCCATGCACAGGAAAATGAAGTGCTAAATTGAAGGGAGCGATAGCTCATTTCAGCTCATATTTCTGATGGTTTCTCACAGCTGACACTGGTTTTCTAATTCCTTCTGACTTCACTCAGGAATTTCTGCTCCAAAACACTTAATATCTGAAAGCCCATCGTGCCTCACAAAAGAAAAGCAAATCTTTCAGGCTTGTCAAAATTAGCTACTGATGCCAGTGACTAAAGAAATCACAGCTGAAGTCTGCCTGTTTCACGGCCATGTGAATAACACAATGTTTCCTATTTAGTATTTAGAAATAGGAAATTCCCCTCAGTAGAGCTAGTAGTTGGGCTAGTGAGAAGCCTAGCATTCAGTTTTCACAATTCTAATGATCATCATCCTTTGTCAGTGCCTTGTTTTATATTTCTAAGCAAGAGGGGATACAGATCGAAACCTCATTACAGTCAGGAGACAGACCCACAGAGGTAGGGTGGTACCTGGTCCTCTGACCTTTACAGTATTGAATTCCCTGTTGTTACCAAGAAAGAAATGTAACCCTGTAACCTTAGAACATTCCAGAATGACAATGGAGAGTTGCTGAGGGAACCAGAGATGCAGTTCTGGCATCTAGTTTAATGTTATTTAGCAACTGCCAAAAATGTTAGTTTTGCTACAGCTCAGAATAGGGTGGTATCTGGCAGACTTTGTCCCCCAGGATAGCTCCTTAGAAAGGAGGATTGAAGTGCCCAATTGAACAAATCCCACTGCAGGTCACAGAGAAGGGGCAGGACCAAATTAAGATAATCCAGGGCCCTGGGACACCACAACATGGGAGTCTCCTTGGATCCACCCCATAGCCCTGCCTCACACTATGGCCCTGCTCTTCCACCCGTAGAAAGACAAGGCAGAATCACTGGGCCCTTCCGCCCCTCTAGGAACAGCAGAGGGCCTTCAGCCCTTATACATCCTGGCTGCTGAGGTGTGTTGAGCATGCTGCACTCTAATCCACCTGTCACACAGAGTCCTAAGTTGACAGGGCCTCCCAGATCTGTGGGTCTTTCTCCAAGTCATATGAGGCAAATTATACTTCAGGACAATTTTTTCAGGCTTTCTGCAGACTCAGGCACATGTCACTACATCAACCAACACTTGGTTCATGTTAAAATTTTCTTCACAATCATGAGGGTTAGTATTTAAGGAAAGATGAGATTGTGATGTAATCACAAGGCTTCAGAAGTTGTGGCCCTAGGTACAGGCTTCTAGTGTCTATGCCTTCATCTGGCCCTGAAATAAAACATTCTTCCAGATAAAATTTCTGGAAGTTCCATGGAAGAGTGCAATTATTGGATTTCCAGCACATCCTTTAGACACACCTAACAGAAGATGCGGAAAAAGCTAATGTACTCAATGCTTTTTTTGCCTCTGTCTTCACGAACAAGGTCAGCTCCCAGACTACTGCACTGGGCAGCACAGCATGGGGAGGAGGTGACTAGCCCTCTGTGGAGAAAGAAGTGGTTCGGGACTATTTAGAAAAGCTGGACGAGCACAAGTCCATGGGGCCGGATGCGCTGCATCCGAGAATGCTAAAGGAGTTGGCAGCTGTGATTGCAGAGCCATTGGCCATTATCTTTGAAAACTCATGGCGATCGGGGAAGTCCCGGACGACTGGAAAAAGGCTAATGTAGTGCCCATCTTTAAAAAAGGGAAGGAGGAGGATCCTGAGAACTACAGGCCAGTCAGCCTCACCTCAGTCCCTAGAAAAATCATGGAGCAGGTCCTCAAGGAATCAATTCTGAAGCACTTAGAGGAGAGGAAAGTGATCAGGAACAGTCAGCATGGATTCACCGAGGGCAAGTCATGCCTGACTAATCTAATTGCCTTCTATGACCAGATAACTGGCTCTGTGGATGAGGGGAAAGCGGTGGACGTGTTGTTCCTTGACTTTAGCAAAGCTTTTGACACAGTCTCCCACAGTATTCTTGCCAGCAAGTTAAAGAAGTATGGGTTGGATGAATGGACTATAAGGTGGATAGAAAGTTGGCCAGATTGTCGGGCTCAACGGGTAGCGATCAATGGATCCATGTCTAGTTGGCAGCCGGTATCAAGTGGAGTGCCCCAAGGGTCGGTCCTGGGGCCGTTTTGTTCAATGTCTTCATAAATGATCTGGAGGATGGTGTGGATTGCACCCTCAGCAAGTTTGCAGATGACACTAAACTGGGAGGAGAGGTAGATACGCTGGAGGGTAGGGATAGGATACAGAGGGACCTAGACAAATTAGAGGATTGGGCCAAAAGAAATCTGATGAGGTTCAACAAGGACAAGTCCTGCACTTAGGACAGAAGAATCCCATGCACCGCTACAGACTAGGGACCGAATGGCTTGGCAGCAGTTCTGCAGAAAAGGACCTAGGGGTTACAGCAGACGAGAAGCTGGATATGAGTCAACAGTGTGCCCTTGTTGCCAAGAAGGCCAATGACATTTTGGAATGTATATGTAGGGGCATTGCCAGCAGATCGAGGGATGTGATCATTCCCCTCTATTCGACATTGGTGAGGCCTCATTTGGAGTACTGTGTCCAGTTTTGGGCCCCACACTACAAGAAGGATGTTGAAAAATTGGAAAGAGTCCAGCAGAGGGCAACAAAAATGATTAGGGGACTGGAACACATGACTTATGAGGAGAGGCTGAGGGAACTGGGATCGTTTAGTCTGCGGAAGAGAAGAACGAGGGGGGATTTGATAGCTGCTTTCAGCTACCTGAAAGGGGGTTCCAAAGAGGATGGATCTAGACTATTCTCAGTGGTAGTTGATGACAGAACAAGGAGTAATTGTCTCAAGTTGCAGTGGGGGAGGTTTAGGTTGGATATTAGGAAAAACTTTTTCACTAGGAGGGTGGTGAAATACTGGAATGCATTATCTAGGGAGGTGGTGGAATCTCCTTCCTTAGAAGTTTTTAGACTTGACAAAGCCCTGGCTGGGATGATTTAGTTTGTGATTGGTCCTGCTTTGAGCAGGGGGTTGGACTAGATGACCTCCTGAGGTCCCTTCCAACTCTGATATTCTATGATTCTATGAAGTCCAAATGAAGCCGGTCAGCGAAGAGGTATTTTTAATCCATCAAAAACTGAGCTGAGACAAGTATTTGTTGAGATTTATAATTTTAAGAGTAATCCATAATCAACATGGCCTCCAGCACAGAGCTGTTAGCTCACAATGACAACGGAATCAGTGGATTGCAGACTTAGTGAAAAGTAGAGTGGGTACCACCACATTAACCTTTCCCCTTTTTATGTAAGCCACATAGTTAGGCATCATCTTGCATTTCTTCTGTTATGTGAAGTACCATGTTTTGGAGGAGGGAGTCCAGAGAAATTTGGCTTCCCTCAGCCATTTTCCAGTTATTGCTTCAGAGATTAAAGACAGCAAGGCTTTCGACAAGGGAAGAACAAAGATATATAATTCTGCAGTCTAATGCAGTCATGGGCTGAATATTTTTAACCTTTGTAAGCCTGTAAAACGTGAAGAATGCTTTCAAAAGTAATTATGAAAACACACACTGTTGCTATAACAATGAACTACAGAAAAAGTAAAAACTGTCCTATCAGAAATAAATACTTCTTCTGTTAATTATTTATAGGACTCTACCAATTTCCCGGTCCATTTTGGTCAATTTCACAGTCAGAGGATTTAAAAGTTATAAATTTCATGATTTCAGATATTTAAATCTGAAGTTTCACGGTGTTGTAACTGTACACGGAGTTGTAACTGACCCAAAAGGAGGTAGTGGGGAGGTGGGAGAGATCACAAGGTTACTGTAGGGGGGTCATGGTGTTGCCACCCTTACTTCTGCACTGCTGCTGGTGGAGGCCCTGCCTTCAGAGCTTGGCAGCTGGAGAGGGGCAGCTGCTGGCCGGGAGCCCAGCTCCAAAGGCAGCCCCACAGCCAGCAGCTCACAGCAGTAAGGAGGGATGGGATGGTATAGGCACCCTTACTTCTGTGCTGCTGTCTGCAGAGCTGGGCCCTCAGACAGCAGCCGCCACTCTCCGGCTGCCCATTGCCACCCTGACTTCTGCAGTGCTGCCTTCAGAGCTGGGCGCCTGGCCAGCAGCTGCCGTTTTCCGGCCAGCTCTGAAGGCAGCACAGAAGCATGCTGGGGATGGGGTAGGATAGGAAGTAGTTCACTGAGTCTGCCTGGGACTTAAGCACATACTTAAGTGCTTTGCTGAATCAGGTCCTTAATGATTTTTATTCTGTGGTTTCACAAAAGCGTCAGCTCAGCTCTCATACTATTTTGATGAGCACTATAAAAAAAGTCAATAAAAAACAAACGTGGAAGACTGAGTGCACGCATTAGCTATGGTGGATGACCTAGTGTTGGAGCAACGTCTGTTCAGACAGATGCCCGTGGATTCATTTGTTCTTTAAACAGAATATTGGTGCGCTTGGAATCACAAGCATAAAAAAGGAACAGGTCCCTGCCCCACGGAGCTTACGTTGTGTCTGAATCAAAACAGAAATTTTCCATTATGTAAAAACTTGCTACAGATTTTAGCATCCACAAGGCCAAAAATTCTATTCAGATGAATCAGCTTGTTCCAATAACTCAAGACAGAGTTTGTATTCTCTAGATAATAGGTCAAGTGTATGGTGGTCCCACCGGGAAACTATTTCCAGCTTTGCATGTCAAATCCCATCTGAAAGGAAGGACTCTCTGCATCCATTATAAAGGCTTGTTTCTAGTTTTAAAAATACCTCTTTGACTCAGTTTCAGAACTAAAGCAGTTTTTAAAACTTTCAGGGCACCACCTCCTCACACAGGGGATCCAAGTTCTGCAGATACAGCAAATATGTAGCTAACTGATGTGCAAAAAGAGTTCCTACAAAAAGTTTACAGAGCAAGGCACTCGCCCAGATTAAAGTTAAAATGTGCGGAAACAGAAAAAGGCGGAACCAGATAAACCAGCAGGGATTTAAAACAATCAACTTGTTATGCACTGAACACTCCAGTTTCATATATAGTGCCTAACCCCCCAGACTAGAGAAAATATTTCAAAATACCTTTTCATAAGCCTGTGCATTGCATAGTGTTGGTGCTTATTAACATTCCACATCTTTGTATGAACATTAACATGTATTTAATATTCTTAAAAATCCAAAGTTTTTAAAACATGGGTGCCAATGCACAGAAAACTAATTTTACTCTCTCCATACTAACATGATTTTAGCCTGCATCTGCCTACAGTCGCTCCTTCCCAACTTGATAACTCCCAACAAGTTCCTTTTCTGTTTCTAGACTCACTTTGTCCTCCAACTCTTAAGATCAAAACCATTTTTATTATAAATATAGCGATTAATTCAGCCCCAGCAAAAACGAGTTATATCAACAGGAATTGCACCTGTCCATGTGAGGGCTGAATTTGGGCCATATTTCCTACAACTCGGTAAAAAAACAAAACTGCCCATCCTGCATATCTTTAATAATCCTAGAGATTACTAAAAGCCAAGAGCAAGTAACGGGGATATGCTCCACAGATCATTAGATAACTCCAAACAAGATAAGTGAAATAAAAACATCCCCTTGGCTAAACGCCTATATTTACTTACATTATGCTAAATTAAGCCTTTTAATTGTTTTGTTTTCACATCTTCCTCTTCTGCCCTCAGTGAGCCTTGGAAAGGTTTTTTTGGGGGTAAAACCAGAGGGGCTTTGAGACTAAAAGCTTCACTATGTGTTTGTACATTGCCTAGCAGGTGGGTTCTAAATCTGAAGGTCATGATCCCCTTGGGGGTCATGAACAGCTATCAAGAGGTCATGGCCACCCTCCCCTTCCCGACGGCTAAACAGGAGGCAGTTCCTGGCTAGATGGAAAGGGGGATGCTGCTATTGAAAAGCAGAGAACTACAAGTCTACCACAATGGGGCTCCAGTCTTGAGTGGGGCCTTTGAATGATAACTGTATAAATCATCATCATTCTAACAGTATTGTAAAACCCAGAAGCTGTGCCATGTAGCTGATATTAGACTGTCATTCAGCTTTCATTGCACTGCACCTTTAAATGTAGAGGTGCCTCCCTCCTTGTTGAAGGGGTGCTGTGACTATGTTTCATTTCAGATGTAGAGCACTGCAGTGCTTCACTGTGTTCATGTGACCATTCTTATGCTACCTTCCTGTCATGGAGACTTTACTTTTGTTCTTACTTTGTAGTTTCCCCTAATCTGAAATCAAACCATGTTTTGATTTTTTTTATTCTGTGCGTATGGGAGGGAAAAAACCACCACCCACAGAAGTGTCACAAGATGCTCTGAGCAAAGACAAGAAAGCTACCCGGTCCAAGGAAAGTACAGAAAAACGGGAGAGAAGGATTTGCATTCATCCAGCACACTCAGGCAAGTCAGGCCAGCTAACACGTACTAATGTGTTTGCAGGACCAGTCCCTAAGTCACCAGTCCCTATTCTGTGCTTATGAAAGAAGGCCTTGCTGCATTACACAATGCTTACCCTCATACCACCATTTTTTTTTTTAAAGCTGGAATGGATGAACCCGATATAAAGAAGTCTCTCTACTGAATACTCGACTGCATTTTATGAGAAGCCATGTTATGTCAAGGAGGTTAGAGAGAAAAGCAAGGATCAGAAGGGTCATCAAAAGGAAAGCAAAGCTATCTACAAGAAGAAGCTGGGGGTGGGAATTTGAACAAAAGAGATGAGCCACATACTGAAGATGGAAAATTAAAGTACCGTCAACGGCAAGCATTCCAAAAATCAAGAGTCAAGCCTCAAAAATCATGGGGTTTATTTAGCTCATGATTTTTAAAACAAGAATTGGGGTTTATTCCCCACCCCCTTTCCTTTTTGTTTGAGCCCTTTGGGCGAGGTCACATTTTCAAGCTTTTCTCCATAAGCTTTAAGACAACTTACTTAAGCCAAAAATAGTGATGAGATTCTCACTTGGCTTCAGGGCTGGCGCTCTTAAGGAAAACACCAAACGTTGCACAAGTGATAGGATGGAAGACGAGAAGCCAGACAGAAAACAGAAGGCAGCAAGATGGAGAGCAAGCAGTGGAAGAAGAGATGGATATGCAATTTATTTTTAAACATAGCTACAGACTATACTGCTCCTGCTATCCCCATAATCTTTTGGGGAGCTTCATTGTCAGAGCTGAATAGGCAAATCCGTTAGACAGCTTCTCTCATAAGCCACATTTGCCACATGGGTAGGTATTTTGCCAAAATGGACTATTTCCCGTTTCTCTTGGTGGTTCCATGGATCCCTGTACTTCTAGAGTTGGGTTATTGGACGCTTATGCCAGTGGATGCGTCCAAACCTTTGCTGGGCACTCATCTTAAGCCTCTTGCCACAAGGCCCCTCCTTAGTTAGTCAGAAAGGTTTTGAAACTTTGATTCACTGATGAGAGGGTGTCATGGGTACTCACTGCTAGCAGCCCCTCCTGTTGGCCATTCTGGGAATTATCTCCGCCAGGCATGTGCTCTCCCTCTGGTGGTGTCTTCCTCTGTCCTGTCTCACTCGGCAGGATCTGCAGTCACTTCTTTGTGGCTTGGCCCTCTGGGCAGGTCACTCAGGTCCTCTCCTTGCAGGGAACGCAGTCCTTTCAGACCCACTATCTGGCAGGCATCTTCAGTGCCCTTGCCACTCCCCAGTGGCTGGTAAGGGAACCCAGGCCTGCTCTCTACACTGGGTTCCAGCTCAGGGACCCTACAACAAGCAGCCAAGGTCTCTGCATGGTCTAACCCTTTGCTGCTGTTTCCCTGGGCTTCCCCCCCGGCTTGCCAGACTCCCAACCAGAGGTGAAAGTAAGCCAGTACGCCCCGGTACGGCGTACCAGTAAGAGCCGATGCGCCATACCAGGACCGGCTTTCCGAGAAGGCAATTTAAAGCCCTGGGGTAGCGGTGGCGGGGCTGTGGCGGGGATTTAAAGGGCCCCGGAGCTCCAGCTGCTGCTACCCGCCCCCCCCCAGGGCCCTTTAAATCCTGGCCTGAGCCCTGCTGCCCAAGCCCCGGGGTAGCGGTGATGGGGTTCTGGCAGGGATTTAAAGGGCCCCAGAGCTCCAGCCGCCGCTACTGCCCTGGGGCCCTTTAAATCCCCACCAGAGCCCCGCCACCACTACCCCAGGGCTCGGGCAGCAGGGCTCAGGCGGGGATTTAAAGGGCCCCGGGGAGTAGCAGCTGCTACCACAGCAGAGCCCCAGGCCCTTTAAAGCTCTGCCAGAGCCCAGAGCCCCGGGGTAGCGGTGGCAGCCGGGAGCCCCCAGGGCTTCTCAGTGATTTAAAGGGCCCGGGGCTCCACTGCGGTAGCTGGAGCCCTGGGCCCTTTAAATCGCCCCCAAGCCGCGGGGCTCCCAGCCGCCTCTGCGGCCACTACCACAGCTGGAGCCCTGGCCCTTTAAATCAAGATTTAAAGGGCCGGGGACTTAAGGCCACGCCTCTTCCGGTTGAGGCCACACCCCCTGCTCAGGACTCCGGCGTACCGGTAAGTCCTCTGGTGTACCGGTAAGTCCTCTAACTTACTTTCACCCCTGCTCCCAACTCTCTCCACTCAGGGACTAACTGCAGCCTACTTCCCTGCCTTCCTGCAGCCACCTTGCTGCTCAGGCATCCTAGGCTTTATACTTGCCCCAGCTTGTTCCTGCCCAGCTGAGCCTCCTTCTAATTAGTGGCATATTTTCTGGCTCCTCTTCCAGGTGGCCACCTTTACTCCTCAACACTGGATGGGGCAGACACCCTCTCACAAACCCCTTAGGGTTAGGCTTGAGGGGAAGGGTATGGATTCCTCCTGCCCTGCATTTGCCATAAATGGGGCCTCAGGTCATTCCTCTCCTGTTTTGCTTTCTCCATCTGGAGACGCAAATTATGATAGTCCTCCATAGTATCCCAAAGCTTGTCCTTTTGGGACTCCAGTTCTTCTTCAGCTATTCACAGGGCTTGCTCGGCTGCTACTAGCTTCCTCTGGAGCTCCTTCGGTTGCCCCACAGGATCCACCCCCCCCGACTCCCTTTCCCTCAGGGAGTGAGTTTCCACCGCTGTCCGATTTGCTTTGGTGTTCATACTTCTGTCGGACGACATTCTCTGTCCCAGTCGTTTTATCTGCTAGTTCCTTCCTAGCCACTACTGGGTGCGTGTATTGATGGTCATCACCGCCATGTTTACCCTGGTGGCCTCTGGCATATCCCAGTCCCTAGACACCCTCTCTTCCCCAAACTCTCTGGGGCTGGTGCCTTCCCCTTTGCTACCAGCCCTTTCTTAAAAGGGCAGTGACTTTTTATATGGGCAACCTCATGGCACTGAAACATACCCTTTGCTTAGTCATTTCAGCAGGCCACGTTTTGGCCTCCCCTACTCTAGTCACACCTCCTCCTGGGTTAGCCTTCACCCTGCAGCTTATAGATGGGCATTGCCTTCTTAGGTGCCCCTGCTCACTGCAGGCAAGACATGCCCCTGCCTCTCCTGTTCTCCCTACAGGATGGGCTCTTTTGGGCTTCCTTCTTTGTGAGGCTTCTTGTCCCTGTACAGGTAGGGGCACTCTCATTTTAGGCGTCCCTATCGCCCGCAAGCATAGTGCTCCCCTTGTTGGGCCTCTGGCCTAGGCACCTCTCTTCACCTCTCATACTCCACAGCCCCTGCCAATTTCCTCCTGCAGGAGCTTAAATAAGCATTGCCGCTGTTCGACCAGCTGCATCAAATAATTGTACAGGTACACCTGGGCCTCACCATGTCTCTGCTGGTTCTCCAGCACATGCCTCAGCAGGACTTGGCTCCATACCCGCTGTTTGTCACCCCCTCCCCCCTTCTGCAGGGGTTCTGACTCCGGAGCCCAGCCTGGAAGGGTATAAGGGCCCTCCACAAAGCTTTCTTGTGCCACGGCTCCACTGTCTCTTTTCCTGTTTTGATTTCCTGCTGTGGCCTTTTATACTCCCCTTGTATCAAGGTGACCACCATATGCAGTCTTTTACAGTTCACTCCAGTCTCTTAAACTCCCCTTCTATTGGGATGGCTGCACGTCCCTGTTCTCCACCAATTGTCACAGGGATCACTGACCACCAGCAGCCCCTCCTGCTGGCTGTCCTGGGAATCCACGTGCTCCCTCCAGTGGTGTCTTCCCCCATTCTGTCTCACTTTGCAGCCCCTTTCACTCCTGGATCTGCAGTCTCCTCTTTGTGGCTTAGCTCTCTGGCCAAGTCAGCAAGGTCCTCCCCTTCTGGGGAACTCACAGTCCTTCCAGACCCACTATCTAGCTGGCATCTCCAGTGCCTTTGCCATTCCCCAGTGGCCAGTAAGAGAACCTAGGCATGCCTGCTAGACTGGGTTCTAGCCCAGGGACCCTATAACAAGCAGCCAAGGTCTCTGCATGGTCTGACCCCTTGCTGCTATTTCCCTAGTCTTCTTCCTGCTCATCTGACTTCCCCTCTCTGGGCTTGCCAGCCTTCCACTCAGAGAGTGACTACAGCCTACTTCCCTGCCTTCCTACAGCCACCTTGTTGCTTACCCCTCCTGGGCTTTATACTGTTCCCACCTGTTCCTGCCCAGCTGAGCCTCCTTCTAATTAGTGGCATGTTCCCTGGCTCCTCCTCCAGGTGCACCCCATAGAGTTAATTGGCTTGCCTGGCCACCTTTACTCCTTTCACCCCTAGATGGGGAAGATGCCCCACCGGGGGTGTGTGTGTGTGTGTGTGACCATATTCGTTGTTTATTATCTGAATTATGGTAGCACCTAGGAGACCAGTCACGGACCCGAACCCCATTGTACTAGGTACTGTGCAAACACAGAACAAAGACAGTGCCTGGCCCAAAGAGGAACACATAGACCCAGATCCTCAGATGGTGCAGCTCGGCACAGCTTCATTGAACTCAGTGGAGTTACCCCAATTTACACCAGCCAATGATCTGACCCATTGCCTTCAAACAATATATTGTGTGTTGATCACAGTAGCACTGCTTTCCTTCTTGTCAGTGTGTTGTTTTTATCTGACTGGCATGCCCCTTCTCTGGTGCACTTAATTTAAAGTTTGTTTGTGCAACATGCTGATCACATACTGAATTTTTTATCTCACTTTTGCACCCCCACCCTGTCCTTCCAATGACTGTTTTCTTCTTATGTTGAGCAAAGTGATTAAAAAAGTTAAGCGCAAGGGTCTCTAAATGGAAAATGCTGAATGTGTATCTGCAGTCATGCCAGAACACATAGTGATCAGTGTTGATATATTCTGTATTTAAATACGTTTTTTGAAAAAGAAAAACTAGTCGAGGCACTGACTCCTGCTTCAGGACTACTCAAAGTACATGTAAAAGGATGAACTTTTCAGCAAATTTTTTTTAAAGTCATGAGTGGGGGAAAAACAGTGAAAATATGTCTTAACAGCTTGGAAAAAAGAAATTGTTTACCTGTAATTCTAATTCTCAGAAGACACTGTGTGTCCCAAGGAAGCCCTACTTCTGAGTCTTATACTTCCAGTGTGAAATTATCCAGTTAGTACATTGTGATTTGAACAGACTAGGATGAAGAAGCACAACTGTACTGGCCAGATACTGGAGGATCAAGATCCAGAAGTGGGAATCTAATATTTGTGGTGTCTTTAAAGAAAAACACTATCACCTAATTCTCACCCAGCACAAAATGGAATTTTATCGAGCTTTAAAAATTTTTAAAAAATGCTTCTGGGTTGACATCAAGTAGCAGAAGTGCCATCCCCCAAATTGTGTGAAAATTACAGCTGGCTGTACATAAAGGTTTTGCATGGAAGTGCCACTCAGTCTTAGCGACAGCATTTTTGTCACAAAAGTTCTAGGGCACATTTGACTTTACTTGCTCGGGCTGCAAAAGTTACAGTAGCACTGATTCATACAGCTGTTTGGGCCATTAATAAAGAACATTGTAGAATTCAGGTTTCAGAGTAGCAGCCGTGTTAGTCTGTATTCGCAAAAAGAAAAGGAGGACGTGTGGCACCTTAGAGACGAACAAATGTATTTGAGCATAAGCTTTCGTGAGCTACAGCTCACTTCCTCGGATTCACTTCCACTGAATGCATCCGATGAAGTGAGCTGTAGCTCACGAAAGCTTATGCTCAAATACATTTGTTCGTCTCTAAGGTGCCACACGTCCTCCTTTTCTTATTGTAGAATTCAGTTTTTCTGGGGTTTTTTAATTTTATTTTTAAGTAAGGAAGGAGCCAGGAGCAGCAGGCAGGAAGCCAGGTCAGATTAAAAAACAAAACAAAAACCAAACAGTAAGAAATAATCAGTGACCATGATCAGTACCCAAGAGCACTCTGTAGATCCACTTTTAAAACGGAAACCGCTGCTTGAGGCCCAGCTAAGGAAAGCCAAGCTGGAGAGAAAAGCAGCTTCAAAAATATGTCTAAGGTCATGACACTTGACCTTTTCATTTCTTTTTCTCTTTGAAACCTGATTATCTCTATTTTTAGGCACATGGCTGGGGGAGGAGTGGTAAGAGAGGGTAACTGAACCTGGCACACTAGTGCTGCTCTCTGATTTTCTGTGCCACTGTACCCCATGTTTATGTGCAAATCTGAGCAATATTCCACGTATCTCTTTAGCGATACCAATTTGCTTTACCAAAAGTAAAATTTGGTATTGAAGCAACAGCCATTTTGTTGTTGCAATTATTTTTTAGGAGTAGATGTATTATTGAGTGAGGTGGGGGTGACAGTTTTGGGACTCCGCAAAAATAAATGTCAGAACACTGATGGATTGATATAACCACTTGTTCTCTGTGATTATATGACGTGTTGGTGAGTGAAGTGTTGGTCAACTTTCTGATGAGGTACATGTGTAAGACCATTTTGGGCTCAAAGTGGGGTGTTTCTTCAAGCCCAGGACTTTTATAGAAATATCTGAAAACATTAACTTGGTGAGTAATATCCATAGCAGCTGCAGCATCCACCACGCACAGACGTAAAAAATATTTTGGGTACCAGAATTGTAGTAATCAAGCAATGTGTTCATATATGCTGATTCAGACTAGACAGAATGACAGATTGTGTCTGTGCTTCTGTGTGAGTAGGGGTTTGTAGTGGGATAGTTTCCCTAGTTCTTCCCAAATTCCGCCTATATTACAATCCTTCCCTCTCTCTCTCTTCTTTGTGAATGAGGAGTCAGTGTATCGTAGCTGGTTCTTGCTTGGGATTGCTTATCAGTTACATTCATACAGGACTAGCTTCTAAATTGAAGAAGCTTACAGAGCAATTTGGACTAAGGGAGGAATAATGGGTGTGTTTGGAAACTACTCTAGCTTATGGAAAATGATTCTGTACTTAGATCATTCAGTATAAATATAATAAGTGATGATAAAAATAAGCTGCCAAAAGGAAGTGTGTGGATTCTAGACCAAGATGTCCATGGTGGAATACAGAGACTGACCAATTTAACAGTTTGATTGTTTCAAAACATTGATGTCCAAGTCCCTTATTTCCATGTAAGATGGCAAACATATGAACTAAAACAACAAAAAGAGGTTTAGCACCCAGACAACATTCTCCATTAGATAATTCCATGATAAACAATCTACATCCAAAATGTGACCTGATAAGGACCTTTGAAATACACACAAGCCATTCTATTTTACAATTTTAGTTTAACCTCACAATAACCTCTCCTCTCCCTGCCCAGAGATTTTGGCTGAATGCAAAGTGATTATTTAGAAAACAAACAAATATCAAATCCACCAGTTGTTTTTATACTGTAACTATCCGACTGGGGGGTGGGGAGGTAGGGGTAATACGGGGCGGCGTTAACCACATCGATTCCTTAGTCATTTTGGCTATTTACCAGTTTACTACAAATCAAAACTATACTGCAGTAATACTCCGAATGTAAGCACCTGAACCTGCCAACTCCTATTAGAATAATCCCATTGACTTCAGTTATTCTGTCAGCCTAGGTACTTGCCACGACCCCCATTACTAATAACGAGCACCTCACATCATTAACAGATTTATCTTCAGTCACCCCTGTGAGGCACTCAGCATGATAATGTAATGTGTACACATTATCGCATACCCTCCGAACACACACCACGGTATTTTTTTATTTAAAATGAGACTAGACTATGGACAACCAATTTCGCTGGCTGCTTAGCAACAGGCAATTGAGAATGCCTATCAATTCTCAGTTTATAATAACCCGAGGCAGACCTAGATTTTTGTTTTCCCTGGAGCTTATGTCTTCCCCTGCCTCGATAATAAATACCAGAAATCTATGGGCAGTGTGTGTCAGAAATCCCCTAGTGGAATATCTTTCATCACACTTGCTGGGTCTGCCTGCCCACTAGGATGAAACTCCTGCTCTAAAATGTGTTTTTATTTGTTAAAAGGATTTTGAGATTAATTCGGAACTGGCCCCCACAGCTAAGATAGGAGATATTTGAAATAAAAAACATTGGCATTTTGTATTTTTAAAAATGTAAAGAGAGCAGCTGGACAGCTAGACTAAATACAACATTGTTATCATCAATATCCAAAAGTAACAAAAATAACCCACACTTCCAATGTCCCATAAAAATTACAGAATGTGGATCATTTTACAGGCGAATGGAGCCATTGGTGTCTCCATAGCACTAATACCATAATCCCTAGGCTACAGTCTTACACATTGAAGACCATGGCATGATCCTACGTGGTACTGAGTGCCCTCAAGTCCTATTAAGATCAATGGGAGTTGAGGGCACTCAGCACCTGGCAGGATCAGGCCTTAAAGCGGTAGGACAAACATCTTCAAGGATCAGAAAATGAGCCCTTCACTTCCCTGTTTCGTTCAGGTCATCTTTACTACCAAGTGTCAGATTTTGTTAGAGCTGAAACATAGAAATTTGCCACAAAGGGAGAGGCCAATGATCCATCTGGTTTAAGAGAGAGAATTGGTATAGTCCAGCAAATAAGGTACTGCAATAGGAATCAGGAGACCAGGAGCCTATTCTTGAGCCTACCACTGACCTGCTGTGTCACTTCATCTCCCTGTGTTTGTTTCCCACCCATACTTGGTCCTGTCTGTTTAGATTGTGAGTTCTTCAAGGCAGGTGTCTTCAAGGTCGCTTATATTTTTATACAGCACCTAGCACAATGGGGCCCCAATGTTACTTGGGGTATCTAGGTGCCATTGTAATAAAAATAATAACAGTCTACCTCTACTAGTGCCCACTGCTAGATGCTAATATCTTATTTGCTGTTCTCACTGTCACTAGATACCAGGCAGATGTCCTTGGTAATTTATATATGATGTACGTGAAGTCACAGTCAGTCAGTCACAGAGGTGAGCATAGAATGCAGTTCTCCTGACTCCCAGTCAGGTGCTTTATCCATTAGACACACAGCTTCCCCAGCAAGCATTCAGTTTTCCTATTCCTAGCTTGCTGCCAGCAGCCTGCTGGTCTACAAACAAAGCCCTGCAAGTAGTTCTTTTCTTAGTCTAACCACCACTTCAGTGGCTGCAGTAGATTGACACAGGAGGGGGAGCTGTGGGAGGGAATGCTGTCTAACATGCCTAGGAGAGAGGGGGAGCTGCTAGCCTTGCTTAGTTTGTTTGCTGGCCTGTGTCTCACTGCAATCCTGTGGTTCTGCAGCGGTGTAAAGAACAGACATCAAAATATATATTTCTCCTCCCTCTGTGGCACCAATAGAAGCACGCTGTAACCAAGCCCCCTATCTCAAGTTGTCACTGCAAGTGCTGTGGTAGCCCTCCGTCCCCTGCAGCATCTGGCAGCGTGCACAACGTACCATGAGCTCAGAGGCAAGCGCCGTAGGCTCTAGGCTGTCCCTTTCAGTAGGCTCCCCTTAACACTCACACATTGTGAATAAGTAACCAAGGATTACCCTCCACTTGGGCTGCCAGAAAATAAAGGTGCAAAGACTTCAGCACAAATTGCTTTGAACACTCACTTTAAAAAAATCAACTCTGCAATTCCCAGCCCAGCCTCTAGGAGTCATCCAGAGCAGGATTATAAAGGTAACTGTCTCACTTTACCCCTTCACAACATCCTCCTGCCAGCAGCAGGCTGCATTTCTGCCCAACTCGCAGGCTGCCTATTGCCTGGCCTTCTCTGCACACTGGGGTCTGCCTCTGGTCTCATGCAGCTTTTAGCTCTTTTGAGCCTCATCCCCTCTGACCTCAGAACATTGCTGCCTTGTCCTGTATGAGGAGGATTATGGAGCCCTCTACTGGCTGGCTGGATGTTAAACTGGGAAACACAGCGCCCTCCACTGGCTAGACGTTCACCTGAGCGGAGGAGCTGGTAGCCACCAGGTTCATTCTAATCATAGAATATCAGGGTTGGAAGGGACCCCAGGAGGTCATCTAGTCCAACCCCCTGCTCAAAGCAGGACCAATCCCCAATTTTTTGGCCCACATCCCTAAATGGCCCCCTCAAGGGTTGAACTCACAACCCTGGGTTTAGCAGGCCAATGCTCAAACCACTGTCATTACAGATTCACCAGAGTCTGGGGTCTCACACTCCCTGTGCAGGTTGTTCAATGCCTTGATGATCCTCAGGAGCAATAAAGTGCAACACATGCTTTATGACTGCACACATCCTGCTGTTAAGCCTAATAGTAGAATCTAAGGTACAGGACTATTCAGCACGTTGGCCACAAGCAGAAACTCTTCTGAAACATCAAAGGGCTTTGTTATGAATTCATTTCCTTGGGCAAGCTTAGCCAAACGATGTTGAAAGATGGAATCAGAGCCCATGGTTAAAGGAGCCCCCAACAGAGAGAATTTCCCTTCTGTCAGAACAGGCTTCAACTGAAAAGTTTTTTAGTAAGTGGGAATCTGCTGCTCCCCCTTTGGCATGATGATAGTGGGCCAAATTCAGTACTGTTGTACAGAACAGCTCCAGGGACTTCAGTGGGGCTGCAGCCGCTTCTGTCAGAGCTGAATTTGGTCCAGAATCCTTATTAAGAATATATTCAAGTCTATATAAGGGCTCAAATAAATAAACTAGAATAGACATACAGCTCAAACCTTGAGGAAGAGGCGCTGCTGATGGAGAAGGGTCGGAATGAAACCCATTCATCTTAACACTTCCAAACTTCCTTAGGGGATATTGCAGAATTAAAATGTTCATTGGCATCTGAATATTGCATTTGGTCCCTGAACCAAAAACCCCAGATCTCTTTATCCCCAGACTTCTGGGTGTTCAAAATGGATCCATAACCACATTGCTGCTGTGACAACTGGAACTTTATCCTCCTTTCCGTCTGGTATCTCCAGAGGCTGCTGGTCCCCAATAACATACGGTTGCTACTGAGCATTGAGGGACCAGCCAGCTGTGGAGCTCACTGTACTCACTGCCTAAATCCTGGCTCAGAAACAGCTGGCAAAGCCCCTTCTTTTCTTGATCATCCTGTGTGGGCCAGTGGCCGCTTTGATACAGAGGAAGGCAGAGATCCATGAATGAGACCCTGAGAGATAAGTGTGGGGACTTCCACATCACCTGAGCATGGAAAGAACTTGAAGGAACCGAACACCAGCAACACAAGGCCCAGTCCCCTGTAATGGAACAGAGGAAACCTAAACCACATAAGGAAACAAATTATACAGAGGAGGCATGCAGTGTGCAAATGGCATATAACATGCAAGCAACAGACTAGAGAAAGTTCCCGTCAAATTGATGCACGTATGTGACAACTGTTCCTTCTCTCAAACACACATGTGCTCATGGTTGCTGTGCCAGAACAACTGCCATAGTGGAAGTCACAGGAGGAAACGCTGCCTAGGGATTAGCGCAGGGGATTAGGAATCAAGAGATTTGGGTTCTAGTCTTGTTTCCATTGCTGACTGACTGTGTCACTTTAAACAAGTCACTTAGCTTTTCGGTGCCTCAGCTTCCTCATCTATGCAATGGGAATATTAAGTTTTGCAAACCATGTTGAGCTTCTTGGATCAAAGGTGCTCAGCAAATATAATTATTTACTGTGTACATGATCCTCAGAGTTTTCCCTGTGTTTTAATGCCCCTTCCATGCAGTTTTGCATGTCCACGGACACATAACAGTCAGTTTGATATGCCATAGACACATAACATCATAGCTTTGTTTCACTTTGCGAGGAACCTACTCACTTTGGGATGAGGGTCAATATGCCAAGCTCTGAAGGTCAGGAACCCAGTTATCTGAGAAATCATCAGTAGTCCTTCAGGAGGGTTACAATTTGGTGGGTTGTTCTTAGCTCTCAGGATTTAAAAGTTCTCAGGACAGCTGCAGGGCATATGCCTCAGGGATCTGCTACCTCCAGCACTCTTCCAGAGCCTGGGTTTGGTGAGCTTTGGGCCAAAGATACAATTTACTTGTTTGATGCTGCTGTTGATGGACCTTTAAGATTAGTGTAATAAGAAGAGGGATTTTTTTGTGCGTTACTGAGCAAGAGGTTCTGATTTTGTTCCCTTAGGTTGAAAGGCTCATATTTTGTTACCTCATTAATGTTTATTCATCCTAGGTGCTTAGGCAATGGACACTGATCAAAATCTCTATATAGATAAATAAAATGTTAAACATGTCCCCTCCATACTACCCTCTAGTGGCTTGATAGGTCCCAGATGCTTGAGGCTCTAGAGTAAATTGTGTACATTCCTATTGATTCTTTGGATCTGTTTTCTGTCTAATGAAGACAGCAGTTGATCTACTCCCCTCAGGCCTGTGATAAAATGTCACTAGTCAATCACCTTTCAAGTCGTGCATATGCTACTGGGAATGAAGCAGGCATTGACAAGCATCAGTAGGGCTTTAGTTAATCTGGTTTTGTACATATTATCTATCCACTAATCAGCAAACAAATGTCCAGGATGGACATAAAAGGCAGATTGCTACATTTCTAATGCACTAAATAGAACATGCTGAGTTTCTTTCACAAGTGCATAATCTTACCGGTAATATGAATGGAAAGTGCTTTCTTGTTTTATTTCTAATGGTAATACTGCAGGGGAAACCATATTTTTGTGGAATTTCTAGTGACAAAAGGGCAGGGTTAAGTGACAGCAAACGTTTCCAGAGACGAGAGCACTTTTAGTGGGAATGCACACAATTAACGTGAAGCTTTTAGTAGGAGACTCTCTATCAAAACTTGTTGCATTAAAAACAATGTTCACATTCAGTGCAGTAAGAAAATCACTAATAATTTGAAAGGCTCCAATTAAAATAGCCCAGACCCATCTGGCTGTGAGAAGCAGAGCTAGAGATGAGGATCTGAGAAGCAGATTTCTGCTATGGAGAAGCAATTTACATCCAAATGGTAGATCCTAGATTTGGGGTTTTTTAAAATCTGTTTAGAAGCTCAAGAAAATTTTTGAACCGCCACCAAAATAAATAATTCTGTTGCCCTGACTGCCTATAATATCCTCTTACACTTCAGCCCAAAGGATCACAGAGCATCACCAAAATGGGGCCATTTCTAGGGAGAAGGGCAGCCATGAATATATAGTGTCCAAGGCTCACTAGCTCACTACCCATCCACACTGGGAAGGCACGTAGAGCGCTCTGACTCTGCGGCTACAGCACTGCTGGTACTCCACCTTGGCAAGTGGAATAACGTTTGCTGCGCCCCCTGCTGGAGCGCTGCAGCACCAGTGTGGACGAGGTATTGCATTACTGCGCTCTGATCAGCCTCTGGAAATGTCCCATAATCCCTTTAAGTCAAGTGGCCACTCTTGTCATTGTTTTTGAATCACTGTAGGAATACGGATATACCCTTTGAAAGCTCCGTTTCTGACAGCTGGCTGCTTATCTGCTCTGAGACAAAGCAACCACTAGTGTGGAATGCTGTGTGAGAGAGAGAGAGAGAGGCGGGTCTGTTGCTATCTGAACTTACAAGACAGCATGCTGACATGCTGTCAGTCCCCCACAAACCCACTGTCTCTCCCACCACATACACACAACACCCTCCCTGTCACACCCCATTCCCCACATTTGAAAAGCATGTTGCAGCCACTTGCATGCTGGGATAGCTGCCCATAATGCACCTCTCCCAATGCCGCTGCAAGGCCACGCCAGGGCACTTGAAGCTGTCAGTGTGGACAGACTGCAGCACTTTCCCTACTGCGCTCTACGAAGGCTGGTTTAACTCAAAGCGCTCTACATCTGCAAGTGTAGCCATGCCCTCATTCTGTAAGTGCAACTTTTTTCAGATTAGTTTGGGAAGAGATTTAAGCTAAAAAAAAAAAAAGTCAATCTTATTCCAGAATAAGAATATCCAGATGGGTAGTTATACTGGTATAACTGGTGACACGTTTTCATGCAGACAAGCCCTGAGTTATACTAGTGTAAATATGGTACAAGTGAGAGCAGCATGAGACATTTTTTCTAAAATAAAATCCATGAAGGAGCAGTAGTGAGCCCGTAGTTAAACTTAAACAGATTCTTTGAGAGAGTGGCTCTGATTTTTAAACAAAACATATCAGTGGATACCAGTAGCTTGTTTGAGTTTGCAGAGAGCCAGAGACATAAGTCTGACAGGAGCAAAATTATTCACAGCATTTACTTGCAAGCAATTTGTGTGTAAAACCATTTTGATTACATCACACACACACAGTGCACAAGATAATGCATATGAATTCCTGCTGACAAGAAGGCCATTTACAATTAACTCCCCTCTCCCTCCACCTCACTTCCCTCCCAAGTAACATTTGTAGGAAACATTTATATGTTTATTACCATGTGTTTAGTTAGGAAGTACTAACAGGTTCACAAATCCTTGCCATGTGAATATCAGAAATGAAACAATCATTACAACAGTGAGCTTTTGTTTAAGGGCACATTGTACAGGAATAGATTAATCAGCTCTATCGAATGTTAATCTTAAAAATATTGTGCAGGTCTGGGTTTTTTCCCCCCATGGTGAATGCACTTTTTGTGAGGATTGAATAAAAGCGAGATATTTAGGTATTTGTCCTCTGTCTATTTTGCAGAGTATGTAATTGCTGTGTGTATTTTTCCAGAAATACAACCTCTTTTTCTTTTTTGGAACCATTCCTCTATGGTTGGACTATTTTTCTTCTTCCAACCAGGGGTTCTCTGTAGCTGAGCAGCTACTAACAGATGAGAGACAAATCCTTCATTTCCTTGTGTGTGTCTAGGAAGCCCCAGGAGGATTACCAAAGAATCATTCTGTAATAAATATCCAACAATTTGTGATATTTGGTTATGGATTGCATTGCAACACTCTCTAATGACTGGCCATGTCCACAATATATACATACAATTGCAGCAAACTTTATTAAATGCAATAAAATATTACAAACAGAAAACTTGAAGAGGGCAATCATGTCCTTTTCTGTTAAACTAAATAGCATAGCCCTGTTGCTAGCATGAGTATAATGGCTTTGAGCTTAGCTAGAAATACATTTCACAAATCCCCATAGTCCAGAATGAATAATTGAAGACAATATATACCAAGATGCTTGTTTGCTACCTGCAGAGTCCGCTCCTAGAGGACCACTAAATTCATTTTTAATAATGCAGGCTATGGTTAAAGCGATAGGACACAAAATTTGACTCTAAATAAGATCATAACTAAAGAGCCAATCCTAGGGTTATGACCTGGGCACTAGGTTTACAATAACAAATACATCAAAAAGGAAACAAGATGATCTTGCATTTATTCCAGTTTGCCTTTCACATTTCAAGTGTTCAGGCTTCCAGATTTAAAGCCACATACCAGATCCCTATACAGTGCTATTGAAGTTAATACTCAAAGTTCGCAGAAAATGCCCAAGTGATTTTTGGTTTGTACTCTCATTTGTATTTTTGAATCTGCCATAGGAAAGTGGCAATTTTTTTTGACTGAACAGTGTATATGCAACTTTTCTTCAGTATTAGTTACTTGTGACTGTCACTGGGGGTACAACCTATATAAATGTCCAATAAATTGACATAAAGCAAAAGTGGGAGTCCTAGCCCATTTATGATTATTGATAAGCAAACCTAACATTCCATTAGTTGGGCTGAATGCAAGTATTTGACCTAGGCAGCGTTAGCATAATACTCTATCATCAAGAGACTGCAGAGAGTAATCTTTCCAGTATACCTCCATCTGCTCCTCAGTTAAACTCTTTAATCTTCTTTGCAGTAAAGGGGCTCAACCTTCATCCCATAACTCAGAACGCTCTTCGACTTGTTCTGCCAGGTATTGAGGCAGAGAGGTTAAGTGACTTGCCCATGGCCATAAAGAGCACCAGTTCTCAGAGCTAAGGTTAGAACTCAGGGATTCCTAGCTCCCTCATGAATACACGCGTGCACGCGGAGGTTAAAAGGACAGCATGGCCAGGATTTGTAAGGAGTCCTAACCTGTCCTCCTCCTGCAGAAAAGGTGTTGGCTGCAGCTTGAAACTCTGCGTGAATCCTTTGGCTCTCCTCGGGCACATGGAGCTCCTCCATGATGTGTCTCTGCAAGAAGGGCATCGTGTAGCCTTGGACACAGGATTGGGAGCTAGGAACTCCTGAGTTCTAGTGAACTCTAGTTCACTCTAGTTCTCCTTCACTGTGACCTTAGACAAGTCACTGGTCTTCTCTGCTCAGGCTCCTCTTTCGTAAGTCAGGAACACGGCCTCACCGAAGTGAGGTAAAAATTAGGGTTTGTAAAACTCTTTGAAAATCAAGTGTTAAATAGTTTTATTCAAGGAGGACTTGGGGCACCTTAGAGACGAACCAATTTATCGGAGCATGAGCTTTCGTGAGCTACAGCTCACTTCATCGGATGCATGCATCCGATGAAGTGAGCTGTAGCTCACGAAAGCTCATGCTCCGATAAATTGGGTCGTCTCTAAGGCGCCCCAAGTCCTCCTGTTCTTTTTGCGAACACAGACTAACACGGCTGCTCCTCTGAAACCTAGTTTTATTCAGAAACCCTGTCTTGCTGAGTAGTTCCAGTAGCTGTGGAAATATACACAGCAGACCATTACAAGCCACTCTTTACTAGACCTGGGAACGTATTACAGAAGGCCCTGTGATAGTGTACAATATTGATTTGTTTTATTACAATATACTGCCTTTCTAGCAAGCATGCCCAGATGATCTTTTGCTTTATGGAGTTTGCTACATCTAGATTTTTAAAAAAAAAAAATCATGAAAAAAAATTCAGAGATTACTCTAGGATATTTGCTACTGAGCAATTCAGTATCTAGAATGGAGTTTCACTTCTCCATAAAATGGTAAAAGGCAGTAAAGGAAGTCTCATAAAAAGGTGCAGTTATTAATTTAAAAGTCTTCTCATCACCTTGATCCTCTATAGCGGAGGATGGAAGGAGTGATTTAACAATACTCTGAACTAGGAGTAGGTATACTGTGATGCCAGGTTGCTAACTGATTACATGAGGATCCTTCTCCTGCAGGAGGCTTATATGTTTGGAGTGAAGGTGCTTGGATTAACATTTTGTAATGGTCCTTTTAGAATTAGGCAACTATAATGAAGACACAAGATCAATTCCTCGTAGTGAAACCTCTCATTAACAGATCTTATTGCTCGGATTTTTGAAAGGTGATCTTCAGTGGTTCCTTAATAAGGCTTGCTAATACTGAAAAATACGATTACTAACCTTTCCGTTTCTGTTGCTCTTTGAGATCCATTGCTCTTGTCCATTCCATGATATGAGCGTGCTGCGTGCACAGTTGCCAGAGAATTTTTTTCCTCGGGGAAGGGAAGAGGAGACGCTCGTGAGGGGGGGATGGGGCAAAGAGGTGCAAGCAGCAGGAGTTCTTCGGAAGGGGGTCAAGCTGGGGGTGGAGCATGGGCAGGGCCTTCTTGGGGGGGGTTGAGCAGAGGCAGGAATGGACATGAGCAAGCATTCAAAGAAGAACATACATTCCAATGATAACCTCTCTTTTATAAACTTTAACATTTAAATTAAAGGACATTTGAGGCTCACAAAAACCAGAAAGGTTCATCTTTGCATCAGGAAAGAGCAGAGAGGTGGATCTATTTAGTAAAGATGCCTCCTCTAACCTTAGCTCACCCAGCTTGATTATGAAAGTATCAGAATTTTCATAAAGCACAGGTAGGTTGAAAAACTGCTAGGCCACATTTAAATGCACATCTACTGTGCATTAGGTCCAAGGGCAAGCGAGGTGTAAAGATTTTGTAATGAAACAGATGGAGTTTTATTATACTAGGAGGATGGAATTTTAAAAAATGCTCAATATTGGCCTAACTCAGCTCCCACAGAAGTTTTGACTTCAGTGGGAGCAGAGTAAACGGGATTCTCAGCACTTCTGAAAATCCACTCTCAGAGTTGCTGAGTGCACACCATCTTTGTTACTGTCATATTTATCAGTTTGGGAGAGCGGGGATCTTTCCATGGCCATTTCAGATCAAGGAGCCTGTGATGACCCCAGGTGGCGCCCCCTCCTTGCCGTTCTAGGAATTAGCTCTCCATGGCCAACACGCCTTCCTGCGGTTGCACTCTGTCTCTTTCTGCCTCTGCGGCCCCTCCCTCCTCCCATGAACTACAGTCTTCTCTTCGTGATTTAGCCCTCTGGCCAGGTCACTCTGGTTTCCCCTTCTGGGGATTTGTATCAAAGTCTCTGCTCACCAGCTGTCTCAGGCAGCCCTCCCATTCACTGCCTCAGGGGAACCCAGGCCAATCCTCTATTCCAGGTTTCAGCTCAAGGACCCTCTAAACAGTAGCCAAGGTCTGTTCCCTCCTACACCTTGCTGCCTTTTCTTGAGCCTCTTCCTTACCTTTTGGCCCTCCCTACTCCTTTGGATTTGCCAGCCTCTCAGCTCCCTCCTCCTAGGGAATAACAATGGGCTACTTGTCTTTATAGCACCCTTTCTTCCCAGAGAGTAACTGCAGTAATCTGCTTCTAATTTCCTTTCTTTCTATAAGCCCCGCCTGTTCCCACAGGTGAGCCTCCCCTAATTAGGGCTTTCCTCAGAGGTTTCATTCTCTCAGATTGCAGCCTATTTGGCTCAATTCAGCTCTTGCAGGGCTAGTGTGGGGAGTACACCCCATCACAGAGCCAAAGAGAACTAGCACCTGAGACAGCAAAGGGATGAGAGAAAAGGAGGATGATGAGCGGAGAGACTTGCTTAGCGTATGATCTTTCCCTTTTCTTCTCAAGGGACTCCTCCTCTTTTCTCTTCCTTTGCCCTACACATATAAACATTTAGACTAAGTTATGTCAGTAGCAAGTTCCAAACCATGCTCTACTTTAGAAGCGTAGGCTAACGTACCATTTTGGAACTTGCTCATAAAATTCATCCCCATCCATACTAGCCATGCCAAATGGCACAGAATACAGTTGGGTAAAAAACCAAAACACAGCACCCCCAAATTCTGTTTTTATTTTTTTAGACGAGAGCAAAGCCCATAGTTTAAAGATGGTTCTTGCCAGAAGAATGCTAACATGGTTTCCATGGCCACTGTAGATGGCATGCACCATAAAATAAAACAGTTTTAAAACCTGCTATCCAGAAAAGTGGAGAGACAGCGGCTGTAACATGGTACTGCTGAGACCCAGGCTAAATAAATACAAGAACAGGAAAAACTTCACACGTGGGTTAACATTGTTTACATTTTTTCTTTTTATTTATGCAAAACTGATACAATTTTAGAAGCAAAGCTCACTAGTGGACAGAACAGGAAAACTATTACAATACTGACAGGTATAAAATTAGATGGGAAAAAAATGCATAAGAATGCAAACATTAATGTGAAAGAGGACTGCACCATTTTAATTGTAAGCACAGAAATCTATGATTTATTAGCTCTTTTTGATAATAAAAAGGCAGAGCACCTGTTAGCTGACAACTTAAATGGCAATATTTGCTCCTAGACATGCAATAGATTTATGGTATCCTAAATATAAATGAAAGCACCTGGATAACACATTGATTGGATTATGACTACACAAAGGTGCACCACGGGGCACATTCATCTTCACCAATTTATGACCCTGTTGATGTTCTGCATTACTGCTCCAGATCTCATTTATTTTCACTGGAGGTCCCTCAATTTTTCTATGTGGTTGCATCTTTAACTCAGAGGGCAGAGTACCGCTTAGTATTAAATCTTACAACACCTAGGTTTTCCTTGAATGTTCCTTCCGTATATTTATTACGCCTAAACTTGCTTAGTTTATGAGATGAAGAGAACGCAGGCCAAGTTGGTATAGTTTGCAGGGTATTGATCAGATATCATTCAGGGAGAAAATACAGAAATAAGTGATTCAGATCTCAGGCCTCAAAGAGAACACATCTTACTCTGTACATAAGTAACCTTTATCCTAGGGGTGGGCAAACTTTTTCACCACATTTGGCCACATTTGGGTGGTGAAATTGTATGCAGGGCCATGAATGTAGGGCTGGGGTTGCGGTGCAGGACGGGGTGCGGTGTGCAGGAAGGGACTCAGGGCAAGGGGTTGGGGTGCAGGAGGAGTGAGGCAGGGGGCTCAAGGCAGGGGGTTATGGGGCTCAGGGCAGGGGGTTGGGGTGCGGGGGGGTGCAGGCTCTGGCCTGGCGCCGCTTACCTTGAGGTGGTAGCAGCACTTACCTCCGGGATGGCAGTGGCACGCCACGGGGCTAAGGCAGGCTCCTTGCCTGCCCTGACCCCACACCGCTCCCAGAAGTGGCCAGCATATCCAGCAGTGGCTCCTGGGGGAGGGGAGGGGCGGGGAGGGGCAGGGCAGGCGGCTCTGCTGTATGCTGCTCTTGCCTATGGGTACCACCCCCAAAGCTCCCATTGGCCACGGTTCCCCATTCCCGGCCAATGGGAACTGCAGGGGTGGTGCCTGCAGGTGAGGGCCATGCAATGAGCCCTCTGCCCCCTCTCCCCCAAGGGGTGCAGGGACGTGGTGCCGGCCGCTTCCAGGAGTGGTGTGGGGCCAGGGCAGGCAGGGAGCTGTAGTTTGTCCTCCCCAGCTTTATCCTAATCTTAGATTACTGCAGCTATTACCCCGGATTTCTGAAATAATGCCCCCCCAACCCTCTTGAAGATATAGAATTTTTGTTGTAGAAGAATCCCAGAGAAGGGAAAGTGTTGACAGAGAAGCACCATAAAAGAAAACTGGAGAGAGTACCAACAACTTCAGTTTTTATTCCTGAAGATTAATAGGTGCCAAAGCCATGGTAACTGAGAGGAGCTGAAGTTTTTGATAGTGAATGTGTCCGTGGCAATAGCGTATTAACCAGCACACGAAGTGAGAGTCAGGGAAAAAGAACTACAACCAAGCTAAACAGCTGCTTGAGAGGCAAAGTGGGATCACAAGGCATCTTTTAAGTTGTGTGACAGACACTGTTGACTCATCTTCAGGTCTTTTAAGGACATTGAGTGCCTACACTGAATGCAGTTTAAACCCATTTTGTTTGGGTTGTTCCAAGTTTGACTAATTAAATTAATTATCAATACACTGAATAGTTAAATTACAGTTCTTCATGACATTGCCACCACAGAGCCACACATATAGGAGTTACATGCCTATTCATACTGTCACAGAAACTTTTTGAACTATAGTTTGCATGGCTGGGCACATGGATAGGTCTCTTGAGCCCATCATTCCATACACCAACAGTGTAAATATCTTGTACCCCAACTGAGCCTCAGTTTCCCGGTCCACCAGCTGGAGGGTCCATGAAACTATCCTCATCCCTCTTTCTGTCACATACAAAGATACAGCTATGTTCAAACTGACAGATTTATAGTTAGCTTCCATTTCCTCTCTCCCCACCCCTCCAAATACTGAGGAAGATTCAACAGGATTGACCCAGTAAACCAAATTCTCAGAATTTCTGTCCTATAGTCATACTGGGGAGGCAAGGTTACACACTCTGAATGGCAAAGGGCCACTAACTACTACTTAGGCTTTCTAATTATTTATTATTTGAAATACCATAGAGCCTAGGAGCACTAGCCTCGACCAGGATTCCATTATGATAGGCAGTCCCTGCCCCAAAGAGCTTTTTAAACTACTTAGTCATGCTTGGTCTAAGACTTTTTGACCTTTGGAGAAAGTTCTAGAGTTCAAAGACTAAGTGGGTAGTACTATGCATTCAGTCATATTATGAACCGATGTCCCTGTGCATGAACATCTAAGGGCCTGCTCAATTAGGAAGATGGCAATTTTAATGACATGTATCCACAATGCACCCTTATTTGAAATCTGTAGGGCTGCAATGCAGAGTTGGTGCATAACTTCATGAATCATTATGGTCTCAATTCTTCTGGTTTCAGGAAGGGAATTCTTCAGTTAGTGCTTAATTAGCAAGGTTCCTCAGCCCACCTCTTCAGGAAGGTCACTGGTATCTCATCTCAGTGGGGCTCTATAATCAGTCATCATGAAGAAAGAACATTAACTTACCAGTAGTAAGTCTGGTTCACTGTACGTATATTGCTTTCACAGTTACAAATTGACCGAAATGGGCCCTGAATACACAGCGTGTCCTGAAGGATTTACAGTCCAACACAAGAACAGACTTAAAAGTCATTGTTTTAGAAGAGATGTGGTGTTTATACCTTCAGTCTACAGAATGCTGGGACTTAGGGGGTATGCATATGTACACCCCTTAATGGCCAACTACTGCTCAAAGAATCTGTGACTGTGGCTAGAAACGTAACTCCTACAGTTGAGCTCTTGAATGTCAATATATTTAGAGAAAAAAGTAACCCGTATTCTTGGTACATATCATTAATTGGGCTCAATATGCACCTGTTTATAAAAACACACTGAATTAGAAAAATGTATCCCTGGACCATGGCAATTTGATGGGGAGAATAATGTGTAGCAGGTTGATGCGGTATCAAGGAAGTGTCTTGATAATGAACTATATTTATGTTTAGCTAGTAAATGGGTGCCATATACAGAACGTGGGTCTACAATAGCAGACTTGAAGGAGGATACCAGGTAACCATTACTGGTTCTAGTAATGAATCCCGGAATGTTTCATTATGTGCTGAAGATACACATGCCTCTGATGTTCACTAGCCTGCTGTTGCATGCTGCAAGAAAAACGAATATGTATAAAAATGAGTCGGACAGAACAGATGTTTAAAAACAAAACATTACCCAGAAATAATTAAAAAGAAATCAAATGTGGCCAAGTTAAATCTAACTGCCTTTTGATCTCCAAATCTGCTGTAAATACAGGAGAGGGTGAAGACAAGGTGGTACTAAATCTAAAAAAGAGGGATTGTTTTCTTATCAAACCTTGTGTCAACTTAAATTTGAGGTTGTGGTTGAAACCACTCACTTTTGCTCAAGCTATAAAAGGAAATACCTACCACTACTGTTGATCAATGCCATTCACTCCACCTGTTTAAACCCAAGCTCCGTGTCCTTGGTAGTAGTCTGATAGAAACAGGGTTGTGGCAACCCAAGCCACTTGTAACCTACAGTGTATTAGAGGCCTGGAGTCAGCCAGGTGGTCAGTACAGTTCACAGCATGGGCTGAGCTATCCCAGGAGGAGGCAGGGCCAGATGTATATAATTTAAAACGGCTTTCTCATGGCAAAACATTCTGGGAAGGGCTAGGGTAGTACAATCATGCTTTGGGAATGAATCTCCCTTACAACACAGCTGTTTCAGCCTACTTAAAAAGTTAGAACAAGATTCTTGTTCTAATAGGTCACTGGAGTTTAGCTTAATGAAATCTAGGCCTTCTTCTACCCTATAAACTCTGCTGAAGTTTTATAAATATAGAAAAAATAAACCTACCATTAATGATTTGCTATCCTTTTTAAGACACAATAAGAACTCAAACTCTTATACAAACTCTTGATTAACTCAGAGAACTATTATATAGATTTTTAAATGTCTGATATTGTGAATTTTTAAAACTATGTATGAGTCCAAAGCATCAGATAGGCACTTATTTCTAATCTTACAAATCAAAATACATGGATAAACTCTTTAACTCTACCTTAAAAATGCACATGCTTGAGATCTGAATATAGTGTAGATTATATAGTTCTAAATTTCATAAAAAGGTGGAAAGAATCCAGAGAATAGTCAAATGAACTCAGGGAAATGAAAGAACATTACAAGAAAATTTGTGGAACGTGAAAGATGAAAAAAACCCAGAAATCAACCAAAACATTTTAGTTTCACTAAATAAAACAATTTAAAAAGATTATTTTATTGAAGTAAGGAGCTGGTAATGCAACCAACCTGTCTATTCAGCAATTTAGTACCCCATTAGAGTCTTTGCTAAAATTGAGCACTAAATTATTTGTTATTTAAACAATCACATCAGGAATAAACATCTGTAAAAACAAACTGCATGACAAGAGCATTTCTCTGTTACTCCAGGAAAGGATATGTTCTTTACAACTGTCTTTTTAGTGAAAAAAAAAACACAAAAAAAGCTTTCTGTAGAAAACTTTTGGGTGCCACAGGGATCAGTTCTTGGCCCTATGCTAGTTAACATTTTTATTAAGAAGAAAACAAAATAATCACTGACAAAGCTTGCGGAGGACACAAAAATTGGGGGGAAATGGTAAATAATGAAGACGACAGGTCACTGATACAGAGCGCAGTAAGGTAGGCACAAGGAAACAGAATGCATATAATATGGCTAAATGCAAATGTATACATTTAGGAACAAAGAATATAGGCCATACTTCTAGGATGGGGACTCCGTCCTGGGAAACAATGACTCAAAAAGATTTTGGGGTTGTCATAAAGGGAAGGGTAACCACCTTTTGTATACAGTGCTATAAAATCCCTCCTGGCCTGTAAAGGGTTAAGAAGCTAAGGTAACCTCGCTGGCACCTGACCCAAAATGACCAATGAGGGGACAAGATACTTTCAAATCTGGAGGGAGGGAAAGGCTTTTGTCTGTCTGTGTGATACCTTTGCCAGGAACAGATCAAGGATACAAGCCCTCCAACTCCTATAAAGTTAGTAAGTAATCTAGCTAGAAAATGCATTAGGGTTTCTTTAAAAAGAAAAGGAGTACTTGTGGCACCTTAGAGACTAACAAATTTATTTGAGCATAAGCTGAGCTGTAGCTCATGAAAGCTTATGCTTAAATAAATTTGTTAGTCTCCAAGCGGTCCTTTCCCTGTTCTTTGTCTAAATCACTTGGTGGTGGCAGCATACTGTTCAAGGACAAGGCAAAGTTTGTGCCTTGGGAAATTTTTTTAACCTAAGCTGGTAAAAATAAGCTTAGGGGGTCTTTCATGCGGGTCCCCACATCTGTACCCCAGGAGTTCAGAGTGGAGAAGGAACCCTGATAGGGGTTTTGGTGGATTCAGCTGAATAGGACTTCTCAGTGTGATGGTATGGCGAAAAGGGCTAATGCAATAGTTGGATGCATAAACATGGGAATCTTGAGTAGCAGTAGAGAGGTTATTTTACCTTTGTATTTGGCATTTGTGCAACTGCTGCTGGAATACGGTGACCAGTTCTGGTGTCCATTAATAAACTGGAGGGAGTTCAGAGAAGAGCCACGAGAATGATTAGTACTGTCATGGATGGATATAAACTGTTCAGGAAGGACAGGCAGGGCAGAAAAGGTGGGGGAGTTGCATTGTATGTAAGGGAGCAGTAAGACTGCTCAGAGCTCAAGTATGAAACTGCAGAAAAACCTGAGAGTCTCTAGATTAAGTTTAGAAGTGTGAGCAACAAGGGTGATGTCGTGGTGGGAGTCTGCTATAGCCCACCGGACCAGGGGGATGAGGTGGACAAGGCTTTCTTCCGGCAACTCATGAAAGTTACTAGATCGCAGGCCCTGGTTCTCATGGGAGACTTCAATCACCCTGATATCTGCTGGGAGAGCAATACGGTGGTGCACAGACAATCCAGGAAGTTTTTGGAAAGTGTAGGGGACAATTTCCTGGTGCAAGTGCTGGAAGAACCAACTAGGGGCAGAGCTCTTCTTGACCTGCTGCTCACAAACTGGGAAGAATTAGTAGGGGAAGCAAAAGTGGATGGGAACCTGGGAGACAGTGACCATGAGATGGTCGAGTTCAGGATCCTGACACAGGGAAGAAAGGAGAGCAGCAGAATACGGACCCTGGACTTTAGAAAAGCAGACTATAACTCCCTCAGGGAACTGATGAGCAGGATCCCCTGGGAGAATAACATGAGGGGGAAAAGGAGTCCAGGAGAACGGGCTGTATTTTAAAGAATCCTTATTGAGGTTACAGGGACAAACCATCCCGATGTGTAGAAAGAATAGTAAATATGGCAGGCGACCAGCTTGGCCTAACAGTGAAATCCTTGCTGATCTTAAACACAAAAAAGAGGCTTACAAGAAGTGGAAGATTGGACAAATGACCAGCGAAGAGTATAAAAATATTGCTCGGGCATGCAGGAGTGAAATCAGAAAGGCCAAATCACACCTGGAGTTGCAGCTAGCAAGAGACATGAAGAGTAACAAGAAGGGTTTCTTCAGGTATGTTAGCAACAAGAAGAAAGTCAAGGAAAGTGTGGGCCCCTTACTGAATGAGGGAGGCAACCTAATGACAGAGGATGTGGAAAAAGCTAATGTACTCAATGCTTTTTTGCCTCTGTCTTCACAAACAAGGTCAGCTCCCGGACTGCTGCGCTAGGCATCACAACATGGGGAATAGATGGCCAGCCCTCTGTGGAGAAAGAGGTGGTTAGGGACTATTTAGAAAAGCTGGACGAGCACAAGTCCATTGGCCCGGATGCACTGCATCTGAGAGTGCTAAAGGAGTTGGTGGCTGTGATTGCAGACCCATTGGCCAGTATCTTTGAAAACTCATGGCGATCGGAGGAAGTCCCGGACGACTGGAAAAAGGCTAATGTAGTGCCCATCTTTAAAAAAGGGAAGGAGGAGGATCCTGGGAACTACAGGCCAGTCAGCCTCACCCCAGTCCCTGGAAAAATCATGGAGCAGGTCCTCAAGGAATCAATTCTGAAGCACTTAGAGGAGAGGAAAGTGATCAGGAACAATCAGCATGGATTCACCGAGGGCAAGTCATGCCTGACTAATCTAATTGCCTTCTATGACCAGATAACTGGTTCTGTGGATGAGGGGAAAGCAGTGGACATGTTGTTCCTTGACTTTAGCAAAGCTTTTGACACGGTCTCCCACAGTATTCTTGCCAGCAAGTTGAAGAAGTATGGGCTGGATGAATGGACTATAAGGTGGATAGAAAGTTTGCTAGATTGTCGGGCTCAACGGGTAGTGATCAATGGCTCCATGTCTAGTTGGCAGCCGGTATCAAGTGGAGTGTCCCAATGGTCAGTCCTTGGGCCGGTTTTGTTCAATATCTTCATAAATGATCTGGAGGATGGTGTGGATTGCACCCTCAGCAAGTTTGCAGATGACACTAAACTGGGAGGAGAGGTAGATACGTGGGAGGGTAGGGATAGGATACAGAGGGACCTAGACAAATTAGAGGATTGGGCCAAAAGAAATCTGATAAGGTTCAACAAGGACAAGTGCAGAGTCCTGCACTTAAGACGGAAGAATCCCATGCACCACTACAGACTAGGGACTGAATGGCTCGGCAGCAGTTCTGCAAAAAAGGACCTAGAGGTTACAGTGGACGAGCAGCTGGATATGAGTCAACAGTGTGCCGTTGCTGCCAAGAAGGCCAATGGCATTTTGGGATGTATATGTAGGGGCATTGCCAGCAGATTGAAGGACTTGATCATTCCCCTCTATTCAACATTGGCGAGGCCTCATCTGGAGTACTGTGTCCAGTTTTGGGCCCCACACTACAAGAAAGATGTGGAAAAATTGGAAAACGTCCAGCGGAGGGCAACAAAAATGATTAGGGGACTGGAACACATGACTTATGAGGAGAGGCTGAGGGAACTGGGATTGTTTAGTCTGCGGAAGAGAAGAATGAGGGGGGATTTGATAGGTGCTTTCACTACCTGAAAGGGGGTTCCAAAGAGGATGGATCTAGACTATTCTCAGTGGTAGCAGATGACAGAACAAGGAGTAATGGTCTCAAGTTGCAGTGGGGGAGGTTTAGGTTGGATATTAGGAAAAACTTTTTCACTAGGAGGGTGGTGAAATACTGGAATGCATTACCTAGGGAGGTGGTGGAATCTCCTTCCTTAGAAGTTTTTAAGGTCAGGCTTGATTTAGTTGGGGATTGGTCCTGCTTTGAGCAGGGGGTTGGACTAGATGACCTCCTGAGGTCCCTTCCAACCCTGATATTCTATGATTCTATGATTAAAGGATTAGAAAGCATGCCTTATAGAGTGATAGACTAAAGAAGCTCAAGCTATTTAGTTTACCCAAGAGAAGGTTAAAGGATGACATGATTACAGTCTGTCTGCACCCAAATGGGGAACAGATATTTGATAATAGGCTCTTCAATCTAGTAGACAAAAGGTATAACATGATCCAATGGCTGGGAGCTGAAGATAGACAAATTCAGATGGGAAATCAGGGGCGCCGGAATGGGAGGGCCAAGGGGCCATGGTCCTCAAACTTTTGAAAGTGGATGGGCCTGTCCTGTCCACTTTTCACCATGCGCCTGGCCCCCTGCTCCTTCAAAGACTTAAAACTTGGCCAAATTCAAGTGGATTTTCATGGGGAAGACAAGAGTCACATCCTTGACACAAAAATCAACCCTCTTGCTCCAAAGCACAGGGGTGCTAAGGCAGTTCAAAGAAGAGCAAGAAATATTTAACCTGGGCTAAATAATATTTTTTCCTTTGCTTCATTCTCAGAAATGGTGAACCATTTCAGCTGAAGTTTTCCAAAAAATCCAGCTGAAGGCAGAAAATTAGTATTAAAAATCTGGGCCCAAACTGTTAAAGTACAGCAAAGTTATAAGCAAGTGAAAACATGATCTTATAATGGGAGGTGGTGGGCAATTTTAACAACACAAACAATAATATACATAATTTATACACATTTATTTTACAGTATTTTTGCCAGTTCTGAAAGATGAATCCAAGTCCAAAAAATGTTAACTGGCTAGTTCCTTTCAGACGATTTCGCAAGATGTAGAACTCAAACATGGTGTGTATTTTAGTGTGAAATACAGTGAAACAGCAGCTTTTTAACGAGTCTAACATTTACTCAGAAAATAAGCTCTCAATCAGCTATTGGAGTTATCAAGTATAAATAAAATTCATTATGCCTGATCCTCAGGGTCGATTGTGAGCCTCATACTTACATTAGTGAGCACTTACGGTTATGAGTAGTCGCACTGACTTCTACCATCCCTAGATTTCATTGGGACTAGTCATGCAAATCAGCACTCACCAGTGTGAGTAAGAGTTTCATAGTCATGCCCATAGCTACAGTGTACTTAAAAACAATTGATGCATTTTATACTCCAGTAACAAATGATAGTAACAATAATGTAGATTGGAGATATATTTACAAAGAAGATGTCAAATATTTAAGTGTGAACACCTACTCCAATGGGCAGATATTGGATTGATATTTAAAATAAACTCCTCTTAAACAAATGTTCAAAGTACTGTTCCTGTCTGCATATAAAAACACTGAAGGATTTTTCATTCTTCTATATTTCTTATATAGTAAGATATACAGCAATATGTAACTACAATATTGGCACCAGATAATTAATGATATATAAAGGACTCTAGAATTACTTCTACAGCTTTTGCCGCCCCTAGAACTACTTTGACAAGATATTTCTTAATTTTTGAATCGAGTTAGTCACCTACTTTAGTTAGTACATAGTGCTTGGCTTTAAAGGTACAATTTCTATGAACTTTACAAAATCCATCCTGGAATATTCATGTATATGACAAACAAACCAAAACCCTTTTTGTAATCTTCAAATCCAATTCAAAAGTTTTGTTTAACTATCAGAAATGCCCTTTCATTACCCCTTCCCTATGATGGGACTTCAAGAGGAGTATGGAAACCATACAGAATTTTATGCATGAACTAGCTATACTGTACATTATTCAGTAAGCTGTCAAGAACTGAAGTTCTACTTTCTGAGCAGCAATTAAAAGGAAAATTCTTGGCTTAGTCAGAATACTGATATCAAAATACAAATTTAAATAATTTACTCTAAAAGAAAATAATTCATGTTTATAGCTTCTTAGTGAAAATAGACAGTTCTTCTGCCTATTAGACAGGCCTCAGCTTTTCCAGTTCCAAGGGATACAGAGGTCTCCATCTTGCAACACTGAATAAAAGTGTGAAATGCAGAGGTGCATGCCTTGCAGGTATGGGAGCGATTCTTCCAGCAGTCGCTTACAACAATCTATCATCTGTGCATGTGAAATACTTGGCTCCTTATACAGTTGTTTCAGAGAAAATTTTTCAGTGGAAGCACTGATTAGCTCTTTTTCCATCACTGTCAACCTAGTATATTTTAAAAAGTTAGAAATTAGTGCTAAATATGAGGACCAAATACAATGATAAAATTAGTGCTTGGGCCTCCCCCCCCCAAATGTCCTTGAAAGACAAATATTTATATACAGTGTGCATTTAGTTTCAATTTTTTCAAGTGTAGGTATAGTGTGACAGTTTTGAACGTGTAAAAATCTAACGTTTTTGTGTACAAATATGCAAACTGTGTGCGCGCAAGTGATTATGCCAAGTTGAGTACCTACGAAAGGAGGCCACATTTTAAAAACATTGCTGACTCACTTATTTGAAGAGCACTTTGTCGTTAAAAAAAGTCATGAGACTTCATTTTCAAGGCATCTTAAAGATAAAAACGTTTGTTCCTTTTTGAGATATTTAGTCAGCATTAAGAAACTAGGCTTGAAAGTATAAAAATAATTTCCTCATGTACCCACCTATCAAACCCTATATTCAGTATTCTGCAGGTGACTGAAAACACTGGATGACATCAAACAAAGGGGAGTGTAGCCACCTGCTCTATTTTAGGTGTTTGTAATATAGTTTACTGTTGCAAGAGAAATTCAGAATTCTTAACTCAGGACTTCGCAAATTAAATTATTTTTCAGTTCACCGTAGACAAAAAGGAATAAGAATAAACCAACTGACAAATCCAGCTTCTCTAAAGAAAAAGCTAGTATGTATGTACATTTGAGAACTGCAGTTTTAAAAAGCTGTCATGTAATACAAATCTGACAGTGTTGGTACAGATAAATGATAGACAAACTGAGCCATTCTAAATCCTGTATTGCTAAAACACTTTTACATATCCTATATGGGAGGATATACAGTTCCTTTATTTAATACAATCCTAAGGAGGATGCAAACAAACAGCCGAAAGTTTCACATGTACTGTGCTTAAGATTCAGATAATAAACAGGATACATGTGCAGACTTAGGATGTGTCTACATTATGGAGACTATACCAACATAACTTTGTTACTGTAGCTATGCCAGCATGATCTCATATATTGCAAGTGCAGCCTACACCAAGAGAGGGTGTTTTCCCAAAAACACCACCTCCCCAAATGATAATAGCTGTATTGACAGAAGTACTATTCCACTGACATAGATGCGTCTACACTTCGGGGTAGGTCGGCAGAGCTATGTTGGTAAGGGGTGTACATACTGACTCTTGAGCAGCGTAGCTATGTCTGTCTATTTTGAAGTGTAAGGCAGGCCTTAAAAATTACACCTTTACACCATGATCCTGAAACTGGATTGGTGCAGGCATCCCCTTGCACCTGCCTGGAACTCTGCATGAGCATCAGGGGCAGCCTCTTGCATTGTTCCAGCTGCAAGTTTGGGTCCTCAAAGATCAGTTTTAATTGGTTAGATTGGTATTCAAAAATTCTGGGTTCTTATTTTCTCCTGAAGTACCGATTATATGGTAAGCTCTCGAACAGTGAAGGGAGCTGCATCATCATGCTGCATTACGTGTTTGTGATTTCACTGACACTAACTCTGAATTCAGGTCTTGCCAAATAAGTAAAAAAAGAGGAAAATTTTCAGCTGTTTTAAAACATATTTATTTCTAATTTGAGTCCATATTAAGGATTCAGGACCTTAAAGGAAGATTTTAAAAACCTTTACTTGTATGTATCATAAAATATTTCCATATTCAATAAAGAATGCTCAATTGTGGAAATTATTGAGTTTCTGCATACTTTAGAAAGATTATTGAAAAATCATCAAGAGAAAGTTTCATTATATCTTATAAACAAAAAAAATTAATTTTGTAATGAAATACAGCTGCTATGTAAACTGATAAGGAAGCAGTCAGCTGAACAGCAGTTCATAACAAATGACAGTTGGATGAGGTAATATATTTTATTGGACCAACTACTGGTGAGAGACAAGCTTTCAAGTTGGGTAAAACAGCAGATAGAACAGTGGCGGGAAAGGTGAGAACCTTTTTTGTAGGAAAAAGTTAACTCCCTTTTATATATCCTCAAATTTCTCTTATTGTTATAGATGTAAAACAAATAATTCAGTAATACAAGAAGTAGAAGAGAAACACAAGAGCTAGTGTACAAACTTGTTGAGAATACTTACTCTTCCTTTCTTTTCAGATTCTCTCTTGCTTGCTGTGCTTTGGTAATAATAAACCACTGAAGGGTTGCTGGATCACACATTGTTGGGATGTTAAAATGACCAAGTTCATGCAAGCTTGGAGCATACTTATCACTGTAATGAAACGTGATGCAAGTCAAAATAGGTGTATCTTATCACTTTTTGTACGAAAATATTGGTCATGGACAACAGAATGAGGAATTAAGGATAAGAAAATCCCACCTGATCAATAAATTCTAAATAATTCTTTGGTAAAGGTTTGAGGCATGAGTACAGAATGTTATTTTAGGTGTTCTGATTTTTTTTTTTTTTTTTTTTTAATTTCAGGAGTGTGGATCAGCAGAAGCAACTCAAAAGATACATATTAGTTTCCTGCTGCAGACAAACTATTGACTCACAAAACTTACTTTTTTTCCAGATAATTTCTCAGAGATTTAAACAAAGATTTAGATTTCAAAGGACTTTCTCCATTAGTTTAGCAATTTTAAGATACATTAAAATTTTACATTTAGCAGTCTTGTCAGAACCCTAACAAAACAACTGCAACTGAATTTCTTGAATCCTGCGTTCAACCAGTCCAATGATCTTATTAGCACCATACGTGGATGAAAAGCTTGCTCTGAAATGAATTCAAGCCAAGTACTCTCTTAGCAATAGCACATTATCTTAGTCACATAAACAAAGCCTAAATACATATGCCCTGGGCAGGGACTTCTACCCCCATTGAACTACAGTGGCTTATTAGATGCACATACTTGTGTGTCAGTGTAACAGCTGTTCATATGCTTGACAGATTGTTTAATCTATTCAATGCTATATTCCGTGCAGATGAGTTTAGAACGACAAAAATGCTATCCTCGCTGGATGTGCATGATTTCCTTCTAGCTAACCTATCTCCAACTCAAGAAAAACAGTTTGACACAGTTACATCATTTAGAAACAGATCATACTGATTCCATAACTACAAACAGGATTGACAGTGCCTAGTAAGTTGTAATGTGTGCATATTGTTTACAGGTTGTGCAGTCTTAATTAACTTGATGCAGGCAGTTAATATTTCCTGACGCTACTTTAAAAATGTAAAATGTATTACAAACAGGGGATGTGAAAATGCCAAAGGAACAATATTTCAGCAAATGAGACTTTATGTATTGCTCTTAGTAATACTACAATCAGCATAGAGTGTAAAATGACCAAAAAGCTTTATAGAAGCAGCTATCCTGCAGACACATACCTTTCTAGAATCATTTGCAAGCCACGCAGACTACGAGGGTGAAATGATAGCCTACTGTTTAGCAATCTATTATAAAAAGCATCAAGAGTGGTGTAATACTCTTCAAGAGTTAGCAGTGGTTGCAGTTCTTCAATGTATGTTATTTGTATGCCTCCTAGAAGATGACTTATACGGTCCTCCAAAAGCAGCATCTTCTTTTGAAGTTTATAATAGCTAGGCAATCTCTCAAAAATCTGCACACACAAAAATACATTTCCTATAATTACACACAACACATGATAAAACTCTCTCCAAGAAATTAAGCGCTTATTAATTCACAACGGAATGAACCCTGAAGAAAATTAAGTATCTAACGATTCAAACAGAGAATTTAAATGTTACAACTGAAATTTTTATGCACTGTGAACACAAACTTGATTGGTAGGGCTGGGTGAACAGACAATGTTGTTTTGGGGGGCCAGTTGAGGAAAGAGAGAGGGTTACACAGAATCTCTATGAGAAGTTATGCTTTTTTGCTGGATTTTGTCCTACAAAGAAGCATTCATGTGTAGCCACTGACATGAGGGCTCATACACAACTACTGACAGATTAAAAAGTGTTCTCTCACTGCACTTCTAGCCCCATGTGTATGGTCCATAGTGTACAATAGAAGTGGTAACAGTAAGCTGTGTGCTTGTGAATGAAGAATGAGAGGGCGTGACTGTTAGGCAGCTGTGTGTGTGTGTCACATTGTATATGTAGCAACCCTGTTTCAGAATGACTTTTGTGTATTTATATATAAAAATATATGACCGCTTGTGTCCCATTATTATACACATTACCTTGATATACTAAATAAGATGACTAGTATGACATGGCCTATGAATTATAGGTTGTATATGTGCTAGTTTATCTAAAGTACATTAATTATACACATTGAATTTTTAAATGTGCATATGGACATAAATGAGAAAGAAAACGTTTTAGCTGTAGATGTACCGATGCCAACATATACTAGAATTGCACACAGGCATCAGCGTACCATGCTGCAGTGTGAACTGAAGGATCTTTCTCTTCCTTCTGTGCAAAAAGTCTGAGCTATCAGCTTGACTGAATAGAGAATAGTTTCAAAAGAAAAGACCGTGACAAACACTCAGTGGTACTAAAGTGGAAATACAACCTTGTCTACATACAGATTTGCTCTGGTTTAATTAAAGGTGTGTTTTTAAACCAATTTAGTTAAATCAGTGCAAGACTGTGTGTACTTTTATTTTGGTTTAGGATTGGTTTAAGCCTATAAAAATGAGAGATTCAGTTCAACTGGTGAAGTTTGGCTGTAGACAAGACCTTCCAAACAGCAAACGCTGATCAGATAAGAATGAAAGCAGATCTTGCCAACAGTGATTATACCCCAGAATGGACAGCTAATTTAGCAATATTCATTAATGTTGCATTATTTCCATCATGAAGAAGTCAAAGGGAAAGCTGCAATTTCCCATGATAATTTGCAGCAGGAGGTCCAATCTGGTTATACAGGTAATGCAGTTGTTACCTTTTGCATACGATGACAAAGCAGGTGACTTTCAAAGTTATTTTAAGTTGTTTTAATTATGCTGGTCAATTTCTCATTAGTTTTAACTACAATATTTCAAAAAGGAAGTGAATTTACCTTTCAAGAACTTAAAGACTTTAAATCACACATTATCCTATACTAGTCTCAAAACATCAGCTTCCGACTCAATGTTTAAAAATACATTTAAGACACTAAATCATTAGAAGTTGTAATTTCTCTTTTTAATTAGACAAGGTGGTAGTTTGGAATCTGAACATGCAACTTCTATTAAAAAGTGTGAACATTCAAAGCACCTTCTCTCAAACTTTTTCTATTCAATATGCTTTTGAATGAATTTTGCATTTAATTCCAATTTCTCAATTTACCAAAGATATAAATCATTCATCTTAACAAAACAGGAAAGAGAGTTAATAGAAACCTCTCACTCTACTGAGCTTACATAGACAAGGAACTAATCATCTGCTATAGAATTTTGTGTTGAGGAGCTGACTGCAATGTTAACTGCAGGATGTAAGATAGTAATTTTATGGTCCTGCACTGCAACATTGTACATTTCCAAACAAGATAACTCACTCACCCACCTCCCGTTCTTTCTTTTTGAATTTTATCCACATTTGTCTCCTTTTATGCAAGTCCTTTAAAAGCAGTAACTTCTCAGGTGACCAAATGCTACTCACTTATGTGGGCCAAGACCTGACAATACTGAACTAAACTCATTGGTGCGAAGAGTGATAATTCTGCATATGCCCTATGTAAATCTCCTCTTCAATGCCTACAATTCATATAATTGAACTGCACATTGCTAAATTTAAATTCACTGGAACTATGAAATATATGAAAATCATGTTTGAATGAAGTGACAAATATTTTCAGACATTTTGTTAAGTGATATCCTGGTGGTATCTGTATTATGTTAAAAGATTACTCCCTATAGTTCTTTGGAAACTATATATTATTATTAAAAAATGCCACAGAGTTTGCCACAGCCTGTTTGCAACAACAAACATTGAAATACCTATAGAAGTGTGTAAATAAAGGAGACACAAACGGATTCTTTCAGTATAAGATGGCTAGTTAATGAACAAGATGGAGTGCTGGGTACAGAAAGAGTAGTTTAGTAGATGTTGCAAAAAGAATTTGTGATCAACACAGCTCCCACTGAAATAAAGAGCAAAAAATTCCCACTGAGTTCCCAGTGGTAGTGGGTTTTTTTTGGTTCATTGAGACATTTTAGGGATGAAGAAATATTTCACCCGTGTGTGATCATGTTGCATTCTAGTTGTGAAAAAAGCCAATTTTGTTCACCCTTAGCATTAGACCAGAAGTTGATTTACTAGCAGAAACTGCAGTAAAAACTCAACCAGAAAGATTATGGTTATTATTAACATCTACTGCAAAGGATTCGGTTTATAATGCAAGTATCAAGTTACGGTGAACATAGTAACTGCATGCATTACGTTAAGTTACTTACCAGTTACCTGTAGCAATTCATATCTTGGTTATAAACCTTTTAAAAATAAGTCATTTATACAAGGTGCCATTAACTAAATTAAGAAAAATATTAACTATCCTTTATCTGAAATTCTCTTACTTCGATCCAGTGGTGGTGAACATCCATTGTGCCTAGCATGACGTGGCCTGTTGCACTCATACCTGAACAGTCCGTGAATACTACTGTATGTCCTAATAATGAAACACAGTTTTTAGTCACTTTCCACAACTATGTAAGCCTTAACAATACTATTGCGTTTCACCAACAGTAAATCTTCACAACACAGACAAAAGTAAGTAGAAGCTTTTGCTACTCCCATCAATTGGAAACTCTCGTTCTGAAAGCTTAAATTCAAGGATTTTTCTACACGAAACTTGACCTAGTATTTTCCTTCCCTCCCACTGCGTAGTTTCACTACTTAGAATCTTATCTTATAGAGAGACTATTTTTGGACAACTATCAATATTGGGACAATACCATATTTAAACAACCCACAGAACACTGTATGCACTCAAGAAACAAACCATTAGATCACTATTATTTGTATTAAATAAAGTAACTTTAAGCTGAATATGGTAAATATTGCCCAGATCACCACTATAACATTTCCTGGGGGGCACCCAGGGTTGTGAGGCACCTCTCTACCACTTGCCCTTAGAGTGAAGAAGCCTTGTCTGTGCCTGCCATGGATCAGCTCCCCAACCTCATCAGCCTCTGGCAATATAAGCACTCCCCTCTAGGCCTCTGTCACTCTGTAGGTTAGTGATAGGCATGCTCCAGCCCTCCAAGTATCTCCTTGGAGTGTCCAGCCCCCATCTACTGGCCACTTGCAGTATTCACTGATTTGCTGCTTCCAAAGAAACAGTACATCCCAGCTTACCAGTTGCACCTCAAATCACCACTCCACTTAACTCACAGTGTTTAGGTTCGTTTACAGTGACATCAAATGCAAGTTTAACAAAGCACAGAGATTCAAATAGTAACAAGGAGAAATATTGTAAACCAAAGGTTACATATTAAATAAAATCATAACACACAATCTAGAGCCAGACTTAATTAACAAGATACTCTCATGTCTAGTACAGTATTGCTCACCCAAAATCCTTGCAGTGCTTTACAGCTAGGTTGGCTGTGACCCTTTTTTCATGAGACATGCATGCTGCCAGTTTGCGTCCTAGATGAAGGATTTTGCACTCCAAAATAAAGCAGAGCAATCCTTTGTCTTTATTCATAGAGGACACCCCCCCCCCCACTATTAGTTTCTTCCTGCAGATTTCCTCTCTTGCAGATTTTCCAATCTCTCAGTTTGCACCCAGCTCAGTATGCAAATAAGCATACAATACACAAATGGCCAGACAAAGAGACAGGTATCTGTTAGTTACCTCCTTCTTGAAAGGAACATCTCCATGGTACATCACCTCCTGGTGACCTGCATTAAGTTCAAGACCTTAAGAGCATAATTTTCAGTACAGATACATAACTTCTTAAATATTATATGTACATGGATTTCACAATGGATTATGACAAGCAGTGGATAACTGGCTTTCAGTAGAGACCTCACACGCCACCCTTTGGTGAACTTTTATGCAGATATCTGACCCCAGGTATCCCTATATTATGTGTATATTATTGTGTATGATAATCCTTGATTATCATACACATTGTAAGGAGAGTGGTCACTTTGGATAAGCTATTACCAGCAGGAGAGTGAGTTTGTGTTGGGGGGGGGGGGTGAGAAAACCTGGATTTGTGCTGGAAATGGCCCACCTTGATTATCATACACATTGTAAGGAGAGTGGTCACTTTAGATAAGCTATTACCCAGCAGGAGAGTGAGTTTGTGTTTGGGGTGTGTGTGTGAGAAAACCTGGATTTGTGCTGGAAATGGCCCAACTTGATTATCATACAGATTGTAAGGAGAGTGATCACTTTAGATAAGCTATTACCAGCAGGAGAGTGGGGTGGGAGGAGGTATTTTTTTCATGCTTTTTGTGTGTATATAATAAGATCTTCTACACTTTCCACAGTATGCATCTGATGAAGTGAGTTGTAGTTCACGAAAGCTTATGCTCAAATAAATTGGTTAGTCTCTAAGGTGCCACAAGTACTCCTTTTCTTTTTGCGAATACAGACTAACACAGCTGTTACTCTGAAACCTATATACAATCCTACACACCCTCTGTGCTGTTTGATAGCCTTCTCTCTCGCCGACATAATGCTGTGCACACGAGTGCTTACACCGGCAAAACTTATGTCGCTTGGGGTGTGTGCTTTTTTCACACCCGAGTGACAAATGTTTTGCCCTCAGAAGTGTTTGTGCAGACATGGCATTAGTTTTCCATGAGAAAGACAGAGTTGAAAGGAACACTCCCAAGGAGTCATCTCAAAAACAGGGATAAAAGGAAATAAAAGTATTCTCATAATGACCTCTACCTACCTGTAAGACAGTAATTATTCCTGGGGGTGGGAAAGAAGGCTGAGACTGCGGACACAGTTAATCATCCGAGTATTCATCTAGGGCAGAGGCCAAATTTGCGGGGTCCAAGGAATAATTATATATACAATCGTATATTAGCATATTGATACTTCTCATCGATAAACATTACCTTTCCAAGGTTCTTTATAGGGTTGAACAATGTGGGACAATCTTACCTGTCTTTTAATTTAATAAGTGAGTTCTCAAGTGAACGAATGATTATTCAAAACTGAGAATTTTGAGAAAGACTAAGTGTGATGCCATGTGTGCTGGCCAACAGTTATTGCCACAGATCAAGCTGCTGTATCAGAGGAGTCACATGGTAACCTGAAAGTGTTCAGAGATGCTCAATCCTTCTTGGACAAGAGATTTGATTTCAGAATGTAGGTCTTCCGGAATATGATCTACAAGAGAAGATTACTTGACCCAAGTAAAAAAAGTTCTTAGAAGCCCTACTGGCCAGGTAATTGGGTATTCTGAGAGTTAGTGATCCATCTTTTTGTCTCCTTGTCCCCAAGGAAAGATTATAATTACTACAACAACTTACTCATTTCCAGGGTAGCAGAGACCATAAGTGAACCCAGTATCTGGTTCTGGTTCTAATGGCCTGTGATGGGATGTTAGATGGGGTGGGATCTGAGTTACCCAGGGGAAAGAATGTTCTGTAGTATCTGGCTGGTGAATCTTGCCCATATGCTCAGGGTTTAGCTGATCGCCATATTTGGGGTCGGGAAGGAATTTTCCTCCAGGGCAGATTGGAAGAGGCCCTGGAGGTTTTTCGCCTTCCTCTGTAGCATGGGTCACGGGTCACTTGCTGGAGGATTCTCTGCTCCTTGAAGTCTTTAAACCACCATTTGAGGTCTTCAATAGCTCAGACATAGGTGAGGTTTTTCGCAGGAGTGGGTGGGTGAGATTCTGTGGCCTGCGTTATGCAGGAGGTCAGACTAGATGATCATAATGGTCCCTTCTGACCTTAGTATCTATGAATCTATGAACTTTTGTCCTGCCTGGGGCACCTGTTAGTTTATCATTCTTCTTGGACACTGGTGGCATGGATGAAGCAGAGAGCCACAGATCTCAGGTAGTTTCAGAAGTCCCTCTGACAGAAAAAGCTATCTTAGAGTCATTTGTCTGGACTGTGTAACTATTTGTGGGATTTCTCCTCCATAGTGCAAACAGGCAAATGTAGTTCTTTCACCTGTCTATCCAATGAACCTTAAATAACTTGTATTCATCAAGAGGTAAGACAGAAGCTGAGTCTAGTGTCATCTAGGTCAGGAGAGCTAAAGATGGAGGAAGGAGCTTCTAATCCTTTACTGCAGGGGTAGCCAACCTGTGGCTCTGGAGCCACATGCAGCTCTTCAGAAGTTAATATGTGATTCCTTGTATAGGCACCGACTCCGGGGCTAGAGCTACAGGCTCCAACTTTCCCATGTGCTGGGGGCTGCTCACACTCAACCCCTGGCTCTGCCACAGGCCCTGCCCCCACTCCACCCCTTTCCACACCCTCCCCTGAGCCTGCCATGCCCTTGCTCCTCCGCCCCAGAGCCTCCTGCACGCCACGAAACAGCTGATCAGGAGGTGCAGGGAGGTAGGGGGAGGTGCTGATCGGTGGGGCTTCTAGTGGGTGGGAGGTGCTGGGAGGAGCTGATGGGGGGCTACTGGTGTATTACTGTGGCTCTTTGGCAATGTACGTTGGTAAATTCTGGCTCCTTCTCAGGCTCAGGTTGGCCACCCCTGTTTTACTGAAAATAACTTCCCAATGATTCACCCTTTCTAATCCGAAGGATCCTCTTGAAGAGCAGTCATCGCTACCCCTGTGAGTTGATCTGGGACACTCTGATGACAATACATCTTGATTCCTACATGTATACTTCTCTGAAGGAATGCAAAGAGACGGGGCATTAAGCCCAGGTTCACATGGGCCATAAGAATAAGGGGGTTGTGTATAGGAATCTCAGGTTCTAAAGCAGGGGTGGACAAACTATGGCCTGCGGGCTGGATCTGGCCTGTCAGCAATTTTAATTTGGCCCTTGAACTTCTGCAGGGAGCAGGGTCTGTGGCTTGCCCCACTCCAGCACTCTAGCCGGGGAGCAGGGTTAGCGGCCACTCTGCACGGCTCCCAGAAGCAGCAGCATGTCCCCCCTCCGACTCCTACGTGTTGGGACAGCCAGGGGGCTCTACTCCGCACACTGACCCCGCAGCTCCCATTGGCCAATGGGAGCTGCAGGGGCGGCGCCTGTGGATGGGGCAGCACACAGCAGAGCTGCCTCGCCGCACCAGTGCGTAGGAGGCAGAGGGGGGACATGCAGTTGCTTCCAGGAGCTGCTTGAGGTAAGTGCCACCTGGAGCCTGCACCCCTGAGCCACCCTCCCATGCCCCAACCTCTTGCCCCAGCCCTGATCCCCCTCTGTCCTAGCTCAGAGCACTCTCCTACACCCCAACCCCACCCCAGAGCCTGCAGCCCCACCCCATGTCCCAACCCCCTGCCCCAGCCCTGATCCCCCTCCCACACTCCAAACCCCTCTGTCCCAGCCTGGAGCCCCCTCCTACACCCTCACCTCCAGCCCCACCCCAGAGCCCTCACCCCCGCCCCACCTGCCCCAGCCTAGAGCCCCCTCCCACACCCTGAACTCCTCATTTCTGGCCCCACCCCAGAGCCCACGCCCCCATCCACAGCCCTCACCCCCTCCCGCACCCCAACCCCAATTTTGTGAGCATTCATGGCCCGCCATACAATTTCTATACCCAGATGTGGCTCTCGGGCCAAAAAGTTTGCCCAGTCCTGTTCTAAAGTGTCTGTGCCTTCATACCTAAATGTTTCTCTGGCAAATAAAATACAACTCAGTATTTGGAAGCATGGAGTTGACTCGCGTGAAGACTAAAAATACTGGATCCTAAAGCAAGGGTTAACACTTAGTGTACAAATCAGCATGCCAATAAAATAAATAAATAAATCAAATATACTGCATCTATGGCTGCTTTATTTACAAGGAGTGTACTTTCAGATATTCAAATACTCAAACCTCTTTTGAGGTATTCATTAAGCATTTGTGTTTAATATGGCTAATATGAATGAATGTCAACTCTATAATTTGACAGTAACAAGAAATGCTAAGAATCATATTTATAGTTATATTTTGTGATCACTTTGATATGTTGTGACTATTTTTCACCTGTCATTATTAAACATGTATAAACATATGTATATTTACTGTAAGATTGATAGTATGAATACCTTAAATTGTGAGTTTCTGAATATCTGAAAGTACAGTCTTTAGATGAGTCAAGATGAAGATTTCAAGCTGAAATAAGCAAGTACCTTTAAATCCTGATATTGTAGACAGTTACTAGACAATCGTCAGTATTGAAATAAAATAACTTGAATTTTAAACTATGTATCACTGCTAATTTCTTAAGTAACTCAGACAGGTTGTTCTATGCTTTCATGAAGAACACCATAAGATTCATGCTTATCTTTACATGATTACTATATCATGACACACAAAAGAGAAAAGTAATAGGAAATATACCTTTAACGTTCCTTAGTACTTCTGGACTCTGCTGAGCTAAACGACCTAGACTGTGTAGCTGGCTACAACGATGGGCAATACCCCAGCTTCTTTGCCATCTAAAGAAAAATTACTTGAGAATATATCACTCAGTCTTTTAAAAGGATTTTTTTTAAAAAATGTAAGACAGTGCCCAAAGTGTGCTAAGATCTTTACAATAAAACAGTAATTCATAGCAACAAAAATCACAGTCACTGGAGAGGAATAAATAGCAAATAACCCAACTGGGAATGTGTATAAAGTGATCTGAGTCATACACTACTCAAATTTTATATATAAACAAATAATTAAGGTAATTAAAATGGAAAATGTAGAATTTCTTTTGCAGTGAGTGCCATATTGAAGATGGTGCAGGTGAAATGGGGAAAAACAAACTGAAAAAAGCTAAAAACTATAACCTGGATATGCAAAAAGCAGCTATTTGTTTCTCTGGATACTTTCTTTGTATTTTTTCTATGCACAGAAGGGAGTTCAGTACAAAAGTTTTATTCATAAAACCTTACTGATTTCTTAGAAGAGGACAAAAGGTTAGGACTGTAAAGTCTATTGCAGCCTCAGCCCTGTTCCTAAAAAGACTTACACATGTACTTTATGCAGTGAGTATATAGGCGCCAACTTCATGCGTGCTCCAGGGCTAGAGTACCCCTGGAAAAAAGTTAGTGGGTGCTTAGCACTCTCCGGCAGCCAGTGCCCGCCTTCCTCCCCAGCGCCTCCAGTCCACTGGTGGCTCTGCCAATAAGTGCCTCTCGCCCGATGCGATCAGCTGTTTCATGGCATGCAGGAGGCGCTTGAGGGGAGAGGGGAGGAGCAGGGACGAGGTGCACTCAGAGGAGGGGGCGGAACTGGGTGGGATGAGGCAGGGTCGGAGCAGGGGATTGAGCGCCCCTGGAGGAAGCCAGCGCCTATGAGTATGTCCATTGATTTCAATTGGGTTACTCACACAGCATAAAGTTAAGTAGGTGTACTTACAAGTAACTAGCCCTTAATTACTAAGTTATACAGGTGCTTTACAGCCAAGCAAGGGGGAAAGATTCCTTTTCCCCTTGAATCCTGGAGAGTTTAGCCAAGTATTTAGATCATATATTGAATGGGTTGATTTGGCTTGCTATTAGGGGAACTATTGTACTGGAATTGAAAGTTTTATGTGCATGTACTATAAGTAAGGAGGAAAAACGTCTCTAAAAAATTTCCTGCATCATATCGTGCAGAAAGTAGTGTCTTTGCTTTTTTTGAATGTCCAGTCAGAGTAAGTTATCCATTCATAAGAACGGCCATACTGGGTCAGACCATAGGTCCATCTAGCCCAGTATCCTGTCTTCCGACAGTGACCAATGCCAGGTGTCCCAGAGAGAATGAACAGAACAGGTAATCATCAAAGGATCCATCCCCAGTCGCCCATTCCCAGCTTCTGGCAAACAGAGGCTAGGGACACCAACCCTGACCATCCTGGCTAATAGCCATTGATGGACTTATCTGCCATTAATTTTTCTAATTCTTTTTTGAAATCTGTTATAGTCTTGGCCTTCACAACATCCTCTGGCAAGGAGTTCCACAGGTTGACTGTGCATTGTGTGAAAAAAATACTTCCTTTTGTTTGTTTAAAGCCTGCTGCCTATTAATTTCATTTAGTGGCCCCTAGTTTGTGTGTTATAAGAAGGAGTAAATAACACTTCCTTATTCACTTTCTCCACACCAGTCATGATTTTTATAGACCTCTATCATATTCCCCCTTAGTTGTCTCTTTTCCAAGCTGAAAAGTCCCATTCTTATTACTCTCTCCTCATACGGCAGCCGTTCCATACCCCTAATCATTTTTGTTGCCCTTTTCATAGCTGGATTCATACAGATGTTTATGATTTACAATATTTAATTGAGACATTAGGATAACTTTTGCTGCTATCAAAATGTGCCTATATTAAAACCACAAAAATACATGAACTTTAATTCACCTTCTGTTCAGGTATTACAGCATGTGTATATTAAAAAAAAAAAATCATTCACCATTTTGAGATCCCCTCAACACTGACACAGAACAGGCAAGTTAAGGATAATGTTTCAGATAGTGATTAAACTCTGAGGTTTCTTGGTCACTATACCCTCAACATTATGTTAACAGAGTTTACAATTATGGGCCAGATCTTCAGCTTGCCTAGGTCCCTTTTCAGTGTATGTAAAACTGCCTCAAACATAAAACTGACTGTTACCACAAAATAGGAGAATCCTCAGTTAGCATAAAGCCAGCGTAGCAATTCAGCATCAGGGGCGCAGAGGGATGGTACCAGGCAAGGGCCCTTATGGGACAACTACAGCAAGGCATAACTCAGATCAGCCTAAGAGCTACTCCATGTTACACTTTCAGGCTTCTTTGACCCTCAATAGCTCCAGGATTGGGGACTCAAAAAAGGTGGCTTAGAGTCTGCACCCTCTGCTAAAATGTCCCAAGCATAAGCTTGAAATGGCTGAGGATCAAGCCCTTTATTTACTTTTAAAACCTCCAACCATGTTAGTATTGACCTGTAAGAGGTAGAAGTAGCAGTTTCCCATTAAGATATAATTACTTCTCAGTTCAAAAAAATTTCTGAACAGGAAGCTGCATTTTTTTGTAAATTTTTTCATTATAATGTGAACTTTCCATAAAATCTAACAATATAGCATTACAGTATTTTGATAACTGACTATGAAAGAAAAAATTAAAAACCACAAACAAGCAAATTTCATTCTATGTTCAGAAAGATTCTATCAACTTGTTTTGATTTGGTTTTACTATGCAGTGAGGACTTCATAGAAGAGCTAGTCTTAGGAAATAACCTTGGATCGAGCGATCATGAGCTAATTAAGTTTAAATTAAATGGAAGGATAATCAAAATCAGCTCGTCAACTATGACCTTTTATTTCAAAAGTGCAGACTTTGGCAAATTAAGGGAATTAGTTAAAGAAGTCAACTGAAAAGCTCAAGGACTTAAATGTGGAGGAGGCTTGGAATTTCTTCAAAATCAACTTCTAGCAGGGCATTTTGAGTCATGAGTTGACTCAGCACCCCGTCACTCAAATCCTCACCAGTATACATTAATTGGGACTGGACTGAAAGACAGGTAGTTGGCACAGTGTGCCAATTAACTGAGTAAATATATAGCTCAAGGCTAATTGGGTAGAAGAAACCCCTGCAGCTGGGACTATATAAGTAGACAGGAAGGAAGTGCTAGGGAGGAGAGTAGGAAGGAAGGCAGTAATAGACAGGACGGGCTGCTGCTAATACTCCACCCTTTCCCCAGAAGCAAGTGAGGAAGCTGGCTACTGAGTGTAAGCAGTATGTAAATAACGCTCCAGGCTGTGGCCTTCTGAAGGAATATAAAGCACAGTGGTGTTTAAGACAACTTGGAGTTGTTGTGGTTAGTCACTGAGGCTGGAAATGACTCTCAGGGGACCACCCTATGACACAACTATACAAAAGTTATCTGAAATTTGCATCCCAAGCAAAGGAAAAAAGCTTGTAGGGAAAGGCTCCACACCAGCTGGATGAATAGCCACCTCAAAAAGATTATTAAAAGTAAGCTGAGAGTTTGTAAGGAATGGAAAAAAGGGTTGATCAATAAAGAAAGCTACATCTGGAGGTTATAAAAATGTAAGAATAGTTAGAACTATAAAAAATCAAGATGCATTAACTCTTGCAAAGGAAATTAAAATTTTTTTAGTTTACATAAAAATAGAATAAGGAAGGGTGGAATTGGGCTGCTATGCAGTGAGGATGGGAAGGAAATTAAAGATAATCTAGATATGACTCAGAAACTAAATGAATTCATTGCCGGGTTTCAATAAGGATGATCATATGGAACATGTGCATGAAGGCAGTATAGTTGATGAAAGAGCCTGTGTAGAAATGGAAATTACTACATCTGAGATGGAAGAAAAACAGATCTTAACGTGCTTGGATCAGGGGTCTGGATAATTTCAATTCCAAAATATGAAAGAACTGGAACATGAGACTGTTAGTCCAGTAGCAAGGATTTTTAATTAAGTCAGGGTAATCCCATATGACTGGAGAATAGCTAATGTCAGACCTATATTTAAGAAAGGTAAAAGAAGTTATCCAGGCAGTCAGAACAACAGGTCAGTAACTAGTATGCAAGGCTTTAGAACAAATTGTGAAGGAAAGAGCAAGTTCATGGGAGATAAAATGCTAAAAGGACATAATGCAACATGGATTTACCAAAAGTAGATCACATCAGACTAACGTGATCTTCTTTCAGAAAAATCTCTTATTTTAGATGAGAGAAATGGAGTAGATCTTATATACCTGGACTTCAGTAAAGCATTTAATATGGTACCAAATGAGAAATTATTAGTTAAATTAGGGAAGATGGGGATCAGTACAAGATCTGTAAGATGGATAAGGAACTGGCTAAATGGGGAGAAGGCCACGGGTTGTGCTGAAAGGTGAACTATTGGACTGGAGGGAGGTTACTAGTGGAGTTCCTCAAGGATTGGTCTTGGAAACAATCTTTTTCAATATTTTTATTAATGACGGTGGCACAAAAAGTATGTGTGAGCTAATGAAATCTGCTGAGGATACTAAGTTGGGAGGCATCGTCAATACAGAGGAAGACTGGAACATTTTACAGGAAGATCTGGATTACCTTGAGGACTGGAGTGACAGAAATGGGATGAAATTCAGTAAGACAAAGCTAATAAGAATTTTTGCTACAAGCTAGCAGCTCGTCAGTTGGAAGCAACAGAGGAGAAGAGAGACCTGGATCTGTGGGTTGGATCACAGGATGACTGTGAGCCACCAGTACGATGCGGCTGTGAAAAAGGTAAATGAGATCCAAGAATGCATCAGGCAAGGCATTTCCAGTAGAGACAGACATATTAATGTCATGTACAAGGCACTGATAAGACCTCATATGGAATATTGCGTACAATTCTGGTCACCCACGCTCAAGAAAGATGAATTCAAACCAGAAAAGGTGCAGAGAAGAGTTAATAGGGTGATCAGGGGAATAGAGGGCCTAATCTTATGAGAGGAGACTGGAAGAGCTTGACTTGTTAACTTTAGCAAAAAGAAGGCTGCTCTCTAAAAATGTATTAGGGCAGTAAATTACCAGGGAGGGTGAAGAGCTATTTAAGATAAAGAGCAGTGTTGGCACAAGAACAAATGGATATAAACTGACCACAAACAAATTCAGGCTGGAAATTAGAAGGAAGTTCCTAACCATGAGATGGGCGAGGTTGTGGAAAAGCCTCCTATTGGGAGTTGTGGAGGCAAACAACTTAGTTAGTTTCAAGAGGGAGCTGTACAAATGTATGAGTGAGATTGTATGATGGGGTTGCTTGTGACAGTAAGGGGCAGCTCAGTCCAGTTTGTCTGATGTTCCTAAAAGCTCATGCTTCAGGTTTTTAGCCAGCCACCTGCAGGGGTCAGGAAGGGATATTTCCCCAACCCCCTACTTCCCCCCAGTGGATTCTGGGTTTTCTTAATATCACTCCTGTGAAGCATCAAGGACAGCCATGGCTGGAGAGGGCCATTTGACATGGAGGATCAGGACTCTGAGGTGGCACCAAGCATTCTCTCTCTCAAATGCCTGGCTGGCCTGGCTGCCTCAAATGCTCCTATGCTTAGCGTCTAACTGATCGCCATATGTGGGGTTGGGAAGGACCTTGGGGGTTTTTCACCTTCCCCTGCAATGTGTGGGTGTGAGTCACTTGCAAGGATTATCTGTATTCATTTCATAAGTATTTCTCATTCATTTCACTGTCATAGGTGCACCTTGGTCCCTCCTATTTTCTGCCTGTGGCACATAATAGTCTAGTCTTCTGTGGGCTGAAATACTTGAGTTTAATTTCAGTTGTTGGGTTACTGTGTGGCTGTTGGCGGCTTGTGATAGATGGTCAGACTAGATGATCTGGTGGGCCCTTCTAGCTTTAAACTCTGTTACTGCACTAAACAAACCTAAAAGCTATTTAACTCAAAACTTTCACAATATACCCTGAAGAGATGCATTTTTGTTCTCAAATATTAACGACTTGTATTTTCTAAGAAATATTTTGGAGTAAAGAAACCCAAGTACAGAACCCCGCCTGGTTTTTAAAGCTATTACAATATTCCCTCCGTGGACTCTTGTTTCTGATATTTTTGACAACAATACCTTTACTAAGTATTCACAAGTTGTCAATAAGTACCATATGTAGCATCAGAAGAAAAGCCAAGTTGTTTAAGCTAAGTTAGTTATATAAGAAAGCTCAAGCCCCGATTCAGGAAACCAATTTTATCCAGCAAAGTACATAAACACATGATTAGGTCCTATTGACTACAACAGAACCGAACCACATGCTTAAGTGTTTTCCTGAATTGGTGACCATTCTACTAGGTAGTACAATCTCCTGACTTTTAAATGCAAATTTTTAGTCCCATACAAGTCTGATGAAAATATTATCTTATTCAGTGGAGTTCTGCCTTTATGATTACATATAAAATAGACATTTTGCTGGAATACACTTTTTTAAAGCTTAACTGCATTACTTTGTTTTTAGACTGTGGCCTTACAAAATTGTAAATGATGCTAGTTTTGACACTTTTAAGTAAGATCTTCTGTACTTCATTACCTGATATCAGAGAGCTGTAGCTGATGAGTGAGTTCATCTTTTAAACGGTTTAATTCTTCCCTAAGTGGTAAGCTGTTTCTCAGCTTCTTTACTGCACTTTTTTCACTATTATCTAACCAGGAGCTGTAAAAAAAAAAAAAAAAAAGGCTATTCAAAACCATATTTCTCAGGCACATTGTACTGCTATGTAAAAACATTAATGTCTACTTTAAGAATTATGTCAAGTTACCAGATCAGGTAATGTTTTAAAAGAATGGTTTTTTGAAAAAAGAGTAAATCTATTTTTAGGGTAACATTTCTATTATAGTATAACCAACAGATAACTGTAGATCAGTCACTGAATCATGTTCCCACGGGTCTAGAACACTTCAAAAGCAGCATCTTAAGAGATTTAATGGATAAAACATTTTGAAATGATCTAGATTATCATCATCAACATGTTCCCATTATGCCTCTGGTGTTTAGGGCAGTGACGAAGCTCCTCCACTCCTGTCTGTTTTCTGGCAAGTCTTTCAATGGCTCCCTAGCTGTGTCCCAGTTTTTTTCAACTCAGCTTCCACAGCTCTTCTCCATGTTTTTGCGTGGCCTCATTTTCACTTGCCTTCAGGTGTCCATTTTAATGCTATTTTGGTAATTGAATCAGTTTCCATTTGAAGCACATGGCCAATCCACCTCCAGTCCTCCTCCTAATGATGGTGCTCATATCTTCTTGGCTGCACTGTGTGAATAGGTCTTGGTTTGAGATTGTACGGAAGCGACTCATAGGAGGGTCATGAAAGGTCAAGTGCCCTCCCAGCAGCAAGTCTGGGCGGGGCGAAGGGGCGGGGCCAGAGCCGGAAGTGAAGGGGCAGGGCCAGAGTCTCTTTTAGCCACATTTCCTGGGATGCTACCAGCGCAGTGTCTCGGCTGACGGGGAAAGCACCTGGCTGTGGCAGCAGTAGGCTGCCCCCCACCATAGCTCAGCTTCTGGCATGCTCAGAGTCGGCTCCTGTCCCAGAAGGACAGTGGCTGCTGCCACTCCCTCCCGTGGCTCCACTTCTGGGGACAGGAGCTGACTGAGCATGCTGGGTAGGGAGGGGGCACCGATTTGCTCAGCTGCTATCCTGGAAGCTAAGCCTGGGCAGGAGGCAGCCTGCTGCTGCCACAGCCAGGCATTCTCCCAGGCAGCAGCCAAGAGTGGCTCTGCCCTGCTCCCTGCCTGGCTCTACCTGCCAGGAAGAGCAGCCAAATGTGCCGGAGGAGGAGCCAGCACAGCGAGAACACAGAAATCCCCTCACAGGTAATGTGGGATAGGGAGAGCATGGGGGCCCTGGGCTAGGGTGGAGACACATGGGGAGGTCACGTATCCTCCCCTTTAGCTGGTGCTCCCGCTCCCCCAATAGTGGGGGGGCACCAGTCGTCATAAGGATTTTTCTGAGGCAGGTTGTATGGAATGAAGACAGTTTGGACATGTCATGCTTTCTTATTCCCCAGCATTCTGCACTATAAAGTAGTGTTGAAAGTACACAGCTCAGATAAATCTTGAGTTTGGTTTTGGTGTTGTATATTGATGATTTCCAGAGACTGTATTTGAACTCCTAAAGGTGTTCCTGGCTTTACTGATTCTGTTCTGGATGTCCTGGCTTGTTCCACTGTTCTGGCTGATGGTACTGCCCAAGCATGTAAATGTCCCTACATTGATGAGAGCATGATCCTCTATCCGTACTGGTGATGGTGAGCCAATATTAAAGGTCATGATACGTCTTACTGCGGTTGATTTTCAATTTGCTGAATGAATGTGTTGAGTCGAGTTGTTTTTTCTTGTATACAGTGTTGGGTATGTGATAGGAGAGAGATCATCTGCGAAGTCCAGGCCTTCAAGGGATGTGAAGGGTGTTAATGCCTTGATAGGTCTTCTCTTGTACGCCGCATTACCCAGTCGATGGCAATATTGATGAGGACTGCAGACATGATGCACCCCTGATGTACTCCTATTCTGACTTCAAAACTGAGCTCATGCAACTGAGCACATGTAAACATGATTTACATGTGATCAACACTACATGTAAAGTTGGAAAATTAGCTTTTGATGATGTTGATTATACAGAGAGGGATTCCATATGCCCGCAGAATGCGCCATAGGCTGGTCCTGTGAATTCTATCAAAAGCCTTCTCAAAGTCTATGAAGTTTATCTAGAGTTGCCATAGCCATTCTAAGCATTGTTCTATTATGTTTCGTAGAGTGAAGATCTGGTCTGCGCATCCAGGTCCTTTTCGAAAACAGGCTTGCTCTTTTCTAAGAACGCTATCAACTGCCTCTAATATACACTGGACTATGATCTTACACAATACCTTTGCTTGGCACAGATAAGTGTGATACCACACCAGTTATTACAATCACTGAGTTCCTTTCTTTGGTATCTTCACTATAACCCCATTGGTCCACTCATTTGGCACTTTTTCCCTTTCCCAGACAAATGTAAATAGAGGGGCCAGTATAGATGCTGATAACTCAGGTTTTACCTTGAACAATTCTGTAAGTTATCCTTGCCAGGAGCTTTCCCATTTTTTAAGGATTTGATGACTTAAATGATCTCTTTCGGAGCTGGGGTGTCTGTGTTGATATCAAGATCTTCTTCTCCCTCCTGAATGTTTGCTTCCTCTATAGGTGGCTCCCTGTTCAGCAATTCTTTGAAATGCTCTGTCCAGACCATTTCTTGTTCTTTTTCTGATGTCAGTAAGTGGCCTTGTTTGTCCCTGATGAGAATGTTTGTTGGTGTCTCCTGTTTGCCACTGATAAGCCATGTCATTTGATAGACTATTCCTTGTTCAACATGAGCAGTTGCATCCTCTGCTTGTGTTGCCAGATTATCAATATAATGTCGTTTGTCCGCTCTCACAAGGCGTTTAACCTCCTGGTGTGCCTTGCTCTACTACTTGTGGTATTTGTCCTTTAGCTTCTGGGATTGTGTGTCTAAAACTTTTTTCTTCAGGGCTTGTCTGGTTTATATGGCGTTCCACGTGCTGGGTGTAATCCACTCCTTTCTTCTTTTCTGCCGGTAGCCTAGACAGGCTTCACTGCTTTGTTTATAGATTGTCCCACTTTTTGTTGATCTCCTCATTTGCATTCCCCCCCCTTCATCAAGGGCTGCAAGTTCCTGAAACCTGTTCTTTAACTGCAGAACGAAAGCTTTCTGTATTTCAGGGGATTTTAGCTTGTCAATATCATAACGTCTATGTCCCTTGTTTGGTGGAGGCTGTCAAAAGGTGGTGGTCTGCTCCCCTTCTCACTTTCACATCTGTCAGCAAGTGTCGTCATTTGCCATTGATCATCGTATGGTCAATCTGGTTCTTATTTCTGCCATTTGGAGAACCTCATGTCAGCTTGTGAATTTCACAATGTTGAAATAGGGTTCCGCTGATGCCTAGATCGTTCAATATTGCAGAAATCAACAAGCCTCTCCATTTTCATTCATGGTGCCACACTCATGTCTTCCCATTGCTCTGTCGTTGTTTGTGTTGTCCTTACTCACCGTGGCATTGAGGTCTCCCGTGATAATAGTTAGGTTGTAGTGTGGTACTCTCTCTAACTACGCCTATAGTGCAAGGTAGAATTTGTCCTTTGCTTCTTCATCACTGTCATTTGTTGGAGCATAGCACTGGATCGGGGTGATTACTGTGTTTCCCTTTCAGTCTGGCTCTCATAAGACTGCTGCTGATTGACTTCCACTCAAGCAGGGACCGCTCCACTCCCTTCTCCAAAAAGATGGAAACAACCTCAGAATGTTGTCCATCAATACAGCAAAGTTTCTCCCAAGGCTGCTGTTAATCTTTTGTCTGGCCCCTCCCCTACAGACCAGTCCGGCATGGTTGAACCTGCCAGGAGCAAAAGTCCTTGCTGAGCCAGACTCTGGGGATTGTTACAGCATGCGAGCTGTCTCGCCATGACAGGGCACGGACACCAGAGGGCAGTTAGCCGATACAGAAATACTAAATTTGACCACTCTTGTGGCAATGAAATGTGTTCGAGCTCTTTCCCAAGTCTTTGTACCAACTATGGCATGACAAAACAATAGTCTGACACTTTAGTGCCACAGAAGCTCCCTCTGTGTATGTTATCACAGCTCTCAATGCACCCAGAGAATGCATAAATTTATTGAGTTACTTTAAAACCACAGCTATACCTCACTGGCAAAGTCAGCTACAAGTCTTTTGAGCCCTATTGGTACCGAATGAGTTTAAGCACTATGGGAGTATTATCATGCCTCATTTAACCACAGAAGTCAGCTTCAGGAACCACATACTGAGAACATGCTCATAGCACTACAGCAATATTGATACTGTATATCTAGCTGACTGCTCTGAAAGGATGGAAGTAGAATGATGAGATCTATCCCATCAGACCTACACCACCATAGAAAATGCCAATTCAGTCTTGCTGTGAAGTAGGACCAGCCTTAGGGAAAATAGCGCCCTGGGTGAACTTGTATTTTGGTGTCCCTGGCCCCCACTGCCTCCCTGGGCTCTCTACAACGGGTCAGCAGCCTAAGGGGAGGTACAGCGACAGGAAGGCACCAGAGAGCTATGGTGGCAGGGAAGCATGGTGACCAGAGAGCCCCGGAAAGGAGAGAGGGAACCAGAGGAGTACAGATAGTTTGCTTGTGTGGGAAGGCAGGGGAGGGGTAGTGACACGTAGTGAGGGGTAGGGGGCTCCAAAAGGGCAGATCTCTCCCCACACCCCAATACTAAGCATCCCCAATATTAAACTGCCCCTTCCCAGTCCCACAGAAGGGGGGCTATTGGGGGGCAGGGAAGATTAAAATGCACTCCAGTGCACTGGAGTAGCTAGGATGGGTGGTGATGGAGGAAGGGTCGCTCCCGAAATATCTCCAACCCCCTGCAGTGACAACTTCCTTTGGGATGAGCAAGAGAAAGGTAGAGCCCCTGAGAGCTGGGGAACTGGGTGGTCAGTGTGTGGAATGGGGGAGGGGAGAACCTCAAAGACCTGGGGGATACCCTGAGAACTGGGGAGAATGGGAGGGCCCTGAGAACTGGGAGGCTGGCACCTGGGGGGCAGAGACAGGGGCTTCCTGGGAGCTGGGGGTATAGGGAGGGTCCCCCTGGAACCTGGGGGGTGCGGGGGGGGGGGAAGAGCTGGAAGCCCTGGGAGGCCCTCTGAGAGCTGGGACATGGGGTCAGGAAACCCCCTCCCCCTACTCTCTCTTGCAGTTTCAGAGAGAGAGAGAGAGAGAGAGAGAGAGAAAAATTTCAGAGAAGAGGCCAGAAATTTCTAGTTCCCACTGGTTGGCTGAGATGCCACACTCATTTTCTATTGGGAAGCACTGCTTTCATTCAGGCCACCCATGGAAGGAGGAATGGCCCAGGCTGGGACAGTCCCAGAGGGTGAGGGGAAGAGCTCATTGGCTTGCAGAGTGCAGAGGTGGGACTGGGAGGTGGGCTGGGAAACCAGGTGTGGTGGCAAGCAGGGGGCATCTGCTCCGGAGCAAGGAGGTGGGCTCTCCTGTCATGCCAGGCTGCAGCCTGCAGGCAGCAAGGGGGAGCCTGACACCCTTGCTTCTTCACCAATGGTACCCTCCTGACTACAGCACCTTGGGTGGTTGCCCAGGTTGCCAACCCCTAACGCCTGCCCTGATGTGAAGGATGAGGTATCAATTCTGACTCATTTGAGGCCAAATTCTCTCCAGACTTATCAGAAGCACTGGAATTTATAAGGAGGAACTCCCACTGGGACCTAATGGCTCACACTGACATCTCTGATCATCTCACAGCCTAGTCAATCGTGATCCTCACTGAAGCAGGACACAGCAATCATGCCTACTTGTGAGGGATACAGTATGACCACATCCACCTTTTTTTAAAGCTGCAGGGGGCCCTTCTCAATGTGAAAGAGAAAGGGAAGCAGACAGAAAACACACCTGATCCAGAAAATGTGCTGAGAAGTATGTCACTGGTGCTTCAAAGATAAAGCGCAGCAGTGATACACACTCTTTTCACACTCGGAGGAGCAAGACCTTAAGGGCACTGAAGATGCCCTTGCATTAAGGTCAGTCTATCAAGCTCAGTGATGTTCCAATGGGAATGAGACATAAGTGACTGAAGCTGCTGAATGCCTCTGATGTACCTATAAGTGAGAACTTGAGCTCCACAAAAGCTGTGCACCAACTGCCACACAAGTTGCTCTGAAACCTCTGGTATTATTAGAGATGCACTCTATTACCTCTAGCTGTTCTGAGGGGAGTGAAAGGTAGAGACCTGAGGATTGGCGTGGTTTACACGAGCAGTTCTAAAACAACTCTGTCAGATGTCAGTGCCTCTGAAGACTAACACAAAAAGTTGTGGTGTGTTTTGTGTTTAAATTTAAGGAAACTGACAGCAGAGCCAAAGGATATAATAGAGCACGGGGAGAGATATGAGGGATGAAATACTTTGATACCTCACATGAGATAGGATGAACACTGATGAGTAGAAGTCACAGTTCTAGGGTTCCTTCGTCACTGATAACCCATCAGAAATGAATTGACTTCTGGAGCATACAGGTATGGCTGTAGGGCAGGGGAGGGAAACAGGGCAATCTAAATATCTAAGCAAGGACAATGTGAAGTACGTACAACAGCACTTAATTTTAAAACCATGGGTGCTTTTACCAGGCCCACTGAACCAAAAGAGAGGGATTTATTGAGTGCAAAATCTCAGGTCTTAGCAGTTGTGTGCAGTGCACTAAATACAATTAAGGCCACATCTACAAAATTAAAAATAGCCCATTACTTTTGTGCTGCACAAATGTGAACAGCAAAATGCAATTACACTAGTAATACTAGAGCATTATTTTACAATCCTAAAGTAACAAGAGAAAAATTATTCCACTATCACATTCCATATTTTAGTGACATTTCAGATATGAACGTTTTCAGATACCACACCTTTTATGAACTTGTTTTCTGAGCTGAATCCATACCATTAGCCAATATTTTGCCCTGATTGTGATGTGTGTGTCAAAATCATAGCATTAGTGTTCATGGTAATTGTGAATTTGAATAAAGTCCACATTGAGGCCACCCTGCAGTCGCAGCTCCTGTCCCCACTATGAGCATCGTGACCGGACACATTGTCACAGCACCACTCAGGTTTGGCCCATCCATCCCTCCACAGACGGAGACAGAAGAGCAGCCATGCCAAACCTGAGGGGCACTATGACCACTCAGAGCCCCTGCAGGCTACCTGTCTTTGCATGCCATTCAGCCCTCTGGCTGAGAAGCTGCTAGTCCAAATCCCTTTCAGTTTAACAAAACGTTCAAGCGTAATCCAAACTACCAAAAAAATCAATCTATCCTCTGGGCCCCTGCGCTTAACCCTTTCCTTGGGTTTCACTGCTTTTCCTCAGTTCTGATATCAAGCACTGTCTCATTGAGTCTAAATCTTCCTGAGGCCTCTAGCCTCCACTATTATCTGGCACTTTGGTTCTTGGCAGGAACAGCCACAGGAAGCAGGTGGGTCTTCTCCCCAACGCTGAACTCTCTCAGCCTATTTATAGGGCCCAGGTGTCTGCTGAGTTATCCCCAGATTTTTTTTGTCCCCTCTCTCTGGCTGATAATGATCTAATTTCCACCCATGTGGAGTGAATATGCCCAACTGGCCTTTAACCCTTTCTTGTCAGTGATGGGGATTTCAGTTGATTACAGGAAGGTATTTTGACTGATCTGTAATTTCGATGTAACTTCAAGCAGCAGATGGACTTCTCAGGGCTTGCCCACATGTGTGTGTGACTCTACAGTACACTAGCTTGCCATGCAGTAACTGGCCATGTGGACCCTGCTAATGCACAACAAAAGATCTGTAGTTCTGTGCAGTTCATCAAAGCACACACTGGAATTATTCATGCACAGTAGCAGTCCGCATAGTCAGTCAGTGAGTGGCCAGCTAACGTGCTGTAGATTCCTACATGGCAAGCCAGAGTGTGAAGTCTCAGTGTAGACATGACCTAAGTCAACAGTGTATATTGTTTTCTAGTCAGAATATAGATCGATAGGAAATGTTATCTTTACTACACACACACAAAAACCCCCTCAAAACAAAACAGTAAATGATGCTTGTAATATTGGTCAGAAACCTGGTAGGTAGAGCTTTTGCTATAACTGGAAAAATATTTGAGACACTCAGAGAAAGATTAAAATCAATTATTTCTATGAGATACTTAATGATCTCCTTTACTCTATTTACCCTTTTCAACCATTTCAGCTATCCAAATGCCCACTATACACAACTGATTGATTGCAGTTTCTTGTTTTTACAAGAGCAATATTATACTCCACCGCTAAGAGAAAGTACTAAACTCAAGCATGAATATAAAACAGATACAAGAAAAAAGTCCATCTTCAAATGACAATTTATACAAATCATGAAGTAATCATAACAGGCTCATGATATAGAAGAAAAGGATGTACAATTACACACAGACAGAAAACAAAACTCATGTACAACTTAGATCTGTTATGTGTTTTACAGTAGTACAATGACCTTATGTGCTAGGTATCATGCTCTCTGCCTTGAAGAACTTACACTCCAATTAGTCTGGCACTTCACATAAACACCACACATTTTGCACTATATTATATTCAAGGGAATAAAAATTAAATTGTATAATGCTGTTTATTTTAATTCAGTCATTTTTAAAAAGTGTCTCATGATCAGCATTTATTTCTTCAGAAATCTGTAGTAAGCTTATTCAAGAGTTATAAACAATTAAGAGTACTAAGCAATTTTCAGCAGTTGATTTCTAAATCACACTATAATGCATTTTGTGTAAGTTAACTGCATATATTACATTGCCAAAACTTTGGATATTTAAGATGGTGCCCGAAGGCTGAAACAGATGTTAGGCACAGCAAAAACCACACAATACAGATATAAGCATTTTTATAGGGCTCTATAACATGGTACCCAATTGATGTCTTGACTTGCATAGATTTAAATGTATTATTTTGTGTTCTGAAAGCTCTAAGTATATTACAAGTGATGTAAAATACTGAGTTTTAACACCTGAAATCTGTTGACTCCCCTGATGAATCTACAGTGGTATTCCACAGCAAACCAATGAAAAACTAGGATTAAACATCCACATTTGAAACAATCATTGACTATGAGCCATGACATTCTTTGCCCATCTTTCACCAGAGTCGATGATTAACTGCAGTTGCTCATCTGAGCACCCTTCAATTACATCACTATAGGGTAAGGAACAATATTTGGGGTGATAAACATTTTGCAGTTTGTCAAAAATTCTTATCCTATTTTACCACTATTAAAAGCAGACTAATGTATATTACAAAACAGTAGTTTAGTTAAATAAAAACCTTTACCTACATTAGAGTAATTTCCACCCTCTGGGCTTGTTCTAGTTCTTCCTCAGGATCCTTGAATCCAGTAAATGAATAATAAGTCTTGTCCCATTTGATAGGCCTATAAAACGTCCCTTTTACTTCTTTGTGAGGTTGAGAGTTCACGCTTTGGACATGCTCAGTAGATAAGCTGCAGGAGTTGAGAATGTCTAATACTGTGCTTAGTAAGTCCCTGGTGTGCAAAGTAAAACTGACGGCTCGAAAACCTATAAAAAACGCAACCCTCAAAACAATTAATATTACATTCAGCTGAATACCTGAACTTTTAGATGCATTCACATTGTTTCATTCTTGTCTTAAAGTTGAAACACACCATACATGTATTATATGATAAGTTTCACAGTGAAATTATAACATTTATTTAACAAGTACTATAGACTTCAAACTATTAGCATGGCAGAAGGCATCAGAATCTAGTTTAATATTTACAATTGTACAAGTCCAGAGCTATAACTATTAGGATATTTCAACTATTTGGCTCAGTGGGTAAGTCTGAAGCTTATCTGCAATTGTGACAAATAGAAAATAAATATGAAGGAGGCGCAAACATTTCTATTGCTTTAACTCCAACAGTTTTGTTCGAGAGCCCTTTATGTAAGATTTATTAACAAAAAAATACTACTTTGGATTAAATATACTGTAGACAGGCAAGGATCTAAGACTACTTCACAAACAATAAGCCTCAACACCTATGAAATTCAAGAGACAAGCATTACACTTGTTATACACAGAGGTGTAAACTAAGGCACAGAGATGTTAACTGGCTCGCACAGTGCCACAGCAAGTCACTGGCAAAAGCAGGAACAGAACCACATAGATCCAGTCCCTCCTGTTCTAACTACTAAACAACCCCCCCTTTATTCTTATATCTAAGTGGCTCAAATATACCACTATTTTTCTCTGCAGGCTAGTATGATTTTCTTCTTCTAGCAGAATGATCACTCAAAATTCATTTATGTGAGAATTTTCTGACCACTAGAAAAACAGAACATGAATTAAAATACAGCCTAACATGTCATTAGACAGAATTGTAAAAAAAATCTGAGGAAAATTCAGAGACAAGCATACCAAACTTGCCAGTGAATCATCCTACGTTCTCTTAAGCGAATATTAACTGAAATTTACAAACTGCACTTTAAAATGTACCTCTGCTGCTCTTGGTCATTCAGCACTTCTATAACATACTGAGAGTCTACATGCTACAGCTAGACCAAATAATGAGAAAATAAAAGTAACACCCTAAACTATAACTATCTTCAAGTTATACACAGACAGTTGAATTAAAAGCATTGATAGCTGGCAAGTATGTCAGGGTATTATTTCAATTTCATTGTAAGATTATTGACTGGACTCCTACTTACATTTAAACCCATTATAACCACTCGCTCTTAAAAAAGATTTTCCATTAGAAGAATGTGTAATTACCTGGGATGGCCTTTAAGGGCCTGATACAATGCCAATTGACATCAGTGGGTAGTAGATAAGGCACTATAAAAAAGGGGTGAATAGTACAAAACTATGGAATGGATTTTCAGTATTTAATTTTGCAAGAGAAATTATCAGATTAAGAAAAAGCACCTGCAGCACTGAAGGATTCTTGGACATCAGAAGAGTTTTGCTCTCTCTCTCTCACGTAAAAAGTGAGTTGAGTTGGCTTAAAAGACTTAAATCCTGGTTTCTGGAGATTCTCCAAATAGCCATTTAACCTCTTAAGAGAGTTTTCATTGATTTCCTGTAGAAAACAAAATAAGAGCCACTGTAAATACTTAATTTTGTCTGCTTTCTCAACATGGCATATTTATTTAAAAGTAGGCTAACAGTGTTAGTTTAATAAGATACAACTAAATGTCAACGTATTAAACGTAGTTCACAATTCCATGAAAACACATCAATGTATTCCACATAGAAAGGTGACTGAGTAATTTCATTAAAAATTTATCTTCATTGCATGAATAGTTGACTGGATGGTAGATAAGAGTAAAGCAGAAGTTAAAGCATATATAATGTTCAAGATAGCTTCCAAAAACAGGTAAAAAATTAGGTTTGATTAAAAGTAAAAGGTCATTCTTTGTAAGGGCTGTCACAGGTTTAAAAAAAATAAAATGGAGTGTTGCATTAGTTCTATGTTTTGTATGGTTCAAGACTCCAGAGTGTCAGGGAAAGCAATGTATAGTGAAAGGCTGATTAGTGAGTTTGGGGATATACTTTGTCCAAATTATAAGAATTTGCTGGACATTATCTTGTTAAAGTTGTATTTTCCTGATCACCATGTTAGTTCTACAAATGGTAGATCAAACTTTGACAGTGTAAAATCTAAACTAATAAAATATTTCCTTTCTTCATATACCATATACATGAAAACACCTTTAGAAACAAAAATATATTTTTACCCTCTCTCTGGGATGCTGGCCAAAGAAATCTGGATGCACAGCAAAATAGAAAGGTCTGAGAGCATTGAAGACTTCAGCCCCTGACAAAGGTCTTGCCTGAAGAACCCACTGTAGCAATATTTTCTCCAGATACAACCTAACAAGAAATAAAAGCTTTATGTATTAAAGTAACCTCCAAATGGTGAAGTAATATAAACTACATAAAAGAAATGTTACCAGAATGGTGTGAACACTCATATGAAATACAATCACTTAAAAATAAGCCGTACTAGAAGGCTGGATTTTGTCTCATGGGATCAACAAAATTCTATTTAACCATAACAGGCCTATTGTGTTACAAAGATGGTTGATGCTAACAGTTCTGATTAGTGGCATTCAAAAAGTGGTATTTGGAGAAGGTAAGGGATGAATCTTACAAGTTCATATATGAAATTCTCCACAGAAATACCTCTTTTAAATACTGGTGATTGGAATAGTCAGAGGTACTGAGGGCTGCCATCTTGGAATTGGTGTTTCTCAAGTCAATGCCCATAACTTGAAAGTTCGAAAGTAGCTAAGAAGTTTAATATTTGTAAAGCACTTTGCTATAAAAACAAAGCATTAGTTCTGGGCTAAAAAAAATCCGAGTTACTTACCTCTTGTAACTGTTGTTCTTTGAGATGTGTTGTTCATGTCAGTTCCAATTAGGTGTGTGCGCACTGCGGGCATGGCAGCTGGAAGGTTTTTCTCCTAGTGGCCTCTGTTGGGTTGGCCAGGGCGGCCCCTGGGGTCACACCTTCGTGGCAATCAATATAGGGTCCTGCCGACCCGCGACTCCCTCAGTTCCTTCTTGCCGGCTGCTCTCACAGATGGATACGAGGATGGGAATTGGAATGGACATGAACACCACATCTCGAACAACAGTAATGAGAAGGTGAGTAACTGTTTTTTCTTCTTTGAGTGCTTGTTCATGTCAGTTCCAATTAGGCGATTACCAAGCCCAAGTTTTGGAGGTGGGGTCAGAGCTCAAAGGTTTGCTGACTGTAGCACTGCTCTACCAAAGGCTGCATCATCTCTGGCCTGTTGGGTAATAGCGTAATGCGAGGCAAAAATGTACACTGATAACAACATGCACCAGGAAATATGCGACTGAGAAAGCTTGTGCCCTCATGGAGTGTGCAGTGAGTGGAGGAGCAGGACATAGAGTTGGAAGATAAGAGTTCGCAACATCCAGGCACAAGGACCACTCATGGCCATGGAACAACCTGTTGAGATAGTCTGCCAACTTGTTCTGTACTCCAGGGAGGATCGAGTGAGCTATGCAAAAGTCCCACAGTCTAAGGGCTTCCTGGCACAGGGGAGAGGAGCATGTACCCCATCTGTTTATATAAAACATCACTGTTGTGTTGTCTGTCATGACCAATACACATTTCCCCTCCAGATGAACTCGGAAGGTCTGGCATGCTAGGCGGACTGCTTTCAACTCTCTGACGTTGATATGAAGGGAACTTCACCTGGGACCAGAGACCTTGTGTCCTGAGGTCTCCTAGGTGTGCCCCCCACCCCAATGCTGACACGTCCATCACCAGCAAGGAGGATGGGTGAGGTCTGGTGAAGGGGACCCCGGCACACCCTACCTGTGGGTCGAGCCACCATAGGAGGGAGTTGAGGACTGGATGAGGTAGAGTGACAATCTTGTCCAGACTGTCCTGAACCGGGTGATACACTGAGGCTAGCCACACCTGACAAGTCCGGAGTCTGAGTCTGGCGTGCTGTACTCCATAGGTACAAGCGGCCATGTGTCCCAGAAGCTTCAGGCAATTCCTTGCTGTGGTTGTAGGGAACTGTCTGAGGTTTTGAATGACGTCCCCAGGGACCAGAACCACGATTCCGGGAGGCACGCAATGTCCTGTGTGGAGTCTAGTACCACTCCTATAAACTCTATCTGCTAAATGGGAGAGACTTCTACACACTGAGAAGGCCCAGTTCGTCAAAAGTTGCTCTTATGAAGCCAAGTTGTGCCTCCACTTGCGTCCTGGAGTGGCCCTTGATTATCCAGTTGTTGAGGTATGGAAATACCTGTACCTATTGCTTGTGCAGGAACGCAGCCACAACTGTGATGCACTTGGTAAACACTTTCCACAGTACGCATCCGATGAAGTGAGCTGTAGCTCACGAAAGCTTATGCTCAAATAAATTGGTTAGTCTCTAAGGTGCCACAAGTCCTCCTTTTCTTTTTGCGAATACAGATTAACACGGCTGTTACTCTGAAACTTGAGGAGCTGCTGACAGGTCAAAAACGGGAGGACCGTGAACTAGTAGTGATTGTGGATCACCATGAAACTGAGGTACCTTCTGTGGGATGGCTTAATTGAAATGTGAAAGTAAGCATCCTTCAAGTTGAGGGTGGCATACCAGTCCCCTGGATCCAAGGAAGGGATAATGGAGGCCAAAGAGACCATGGGGAACTTCAGTTTCTTCATGAACTTGTTGAGATCTTGCAGGTCTAGGATGGGCCTGAGGCCGCCTTTGGCTTCCAGTATTGGGAAATACCAGGAATAGAAGCCCTAGCCCTTCAACTCGAGGAACCTCTTCATAGAATATCAGGGTTGGAAGGGACCTCACGAGGTCATCTAGTCCAACCTCCTGCTCAAAGCAGGACCAATCCCCAATTTTTTCCCCACATCCCTAAATGGCCCCCTCAAGGATTGAACTCACAACCCTGGGTTTAGCAGGCCAGGGAGCTATCCCTCCCCCTCTTCCACTGCCCCAAGTGGCAAGAGCGAGTGCACCTCCTGTATGAGGAGCTTCTCGTGAGAAGGGTCTCTGAAGAGGGACGGGGAAAAGGGGTGGAAGGGCAGAGAATTGGTGGGACTATCCCCTTTCTACCGTGTAGAGTACCCAGAGATCCAATATAATTCAGGCCCACACGGGGTAGAAAGGGGACTGTTGGCACGAGAAGGTAAGGTGATATGGATCCAGTGTCCAGACTGGTGGGTCGCGCCCAGGCGCATCTTCACAAGGTCTGCTTCTAGCCAGCAGACTGCTTCCCCTGACCAGAGCCCTGGCCTCTTTCTGTTTCTACCCCATCCATGAGAGAAGTCCTGCCTATTTTGAGGCTGGTATGAACAAGGCGGGAGTCTGCAGCTTAAAATGTTTCTGTGGTTTGCTGGAGTGCGGAGGCCCAGAGACTTGAGGGTGGCCCTTGAGTCTTTCAGGCTATGAAGCTGGGAGTCTGTTTTCTCCGAAAACAGGGCTGAACCCTCAAAAGGGGAGATCTTGAATTGTATGCTGGACCTCTTAAGGAAGCCCAGACACCTGTAGCTAGGTGGTCCGTTTAATGGCTATCCCCGAGGCCATGGTATGGGACACTGAGAATGCCACTTCAAGGGCTGCCTGAAGTGAGACTCAGGAAACCAGCTTTCCTTCCTCCATTAGAGAGAATTCTGCCCTGGAGTCCTCCGGCAACAACTCTGAATTTGGCCATCACTCCGCAGGAGTTGTAACTGTACCTGCCGAGGACAGCCTGGTGGTTAGAGATCCAGAGTTGTAGCTCCCTGGTGGCATAAATTTTCCTCCCAAAGAGGTCCATCTTTTTTGCCTCCTGATTTTTGGGGAGGGGCCCTGGCAGCTTTGGCACTCCCTAGCCATGGCAAATGAGCGGGAGTCTGGTGGAGGGTGGGTATACAGGGGCTCAAACCCTTTAAAGGGAACGAAACACGTCCACTCATTCCTCTTTGCCGTTGATGGCAAGGAGGCTGGAGTCTGCCACAATGTCTTAGTGGTCTCTTGTATAGTCCGTATTAGAGGCAGGGCGATATGGGAGGGACCAGAAGGGGCAAGGATGTCCACCACCAGGTCAGAGGACTCGATGACCTCCTCAGCCTGGATGCTCAGGTTTTGTGCCACCCTCCACATCAGTTGTTGGAGCACTCTACTGTCCTCTAAGGCTGGGGCCATTGATGTGCACGCCACTGCCTTGTCATGCGAGGAGGACGACGAGGCCCTAGTTGGGAGTGGGTCCTGCTCGCTACCCCCAGAACTGAGGGGATCTTTTGGCGCAGCTAGTGCCATGGTGGCCAGGGCTGGTGCCGCTGTCGGCACCCCAGTGAGTACGGCCAACATCAATGATGCCGGAGGTACAGCGACCATCTGGGAGGCTGAGGGCACATATGTCGCTGACCTAGAATAGGACCAGTGGCCGTGACCCGGGCATAAGGCCTAGGGGTCCAAAACGGCCACTGGGCTGCCACTGACCCGGCCACGGTCTCAGTTGGAGATGCTATTCTTGTCTGCGGGACCTCAAACTCCTGCTCCTCCTGGAGCAGTAGGACTCTGCTTCTGACTCCGAGGATTCTGTATAAGACGACCAGCGAGGAGCGGAGCCCGTCTGTGCCGGAGAGTGGCGTTTGGGGCTAGGACTGTTGTGGCTCCGCTACCCGCAAGTTCGTTGATAGCACTGGTGACCGGTGCTGAGGGGATGGCAATTGGCATGGCATTATCGCTGGTTTGCCCCTGGACAGCGCTGGGGTCTCATGGGTGCTTTTAGACTGCTGCGGGCATCCTGTCCTGTTTCAGGGGGTGGGGGAAGGCAGTGCTGTGAGGGTGATCAGGTCTTCAACCGCCTCGAATGCCTCCGGCGTGGACAGTATCTGCAAGTCACAGCTCTCCCAGACAAGGGAGGGGAGGGTGTCCAGACTCAAAAGGTCCTAGGGAGAGTCAGGAGTCAACACGACCCTCAATGTGGATGCTGAGCTTGTGTGGCCTGACGCAGGTCTCACAGCGGTGGGCTCCTTAAGCACTGCTCTGGGCATGGTGGAGCGTCCCCTCTCGGGTCTTCTTTTCTTGTGGGGGACTGGAGAATGAGAGTGCACGGAGCTCCTGTGAAGAGACGCCTGCCAGTGCCGAGAGTCTCTGCTGGAGTCCTTTCTTGGTGCCGACTCATGCCCTGACGGTTCCATGGCACTGCGCCCCGGTGCTGAGGTGCTCAGCGTTGGCTCCGCTGAGCTGGGGTCCGAATGGGCATGCAAAGCAACTTCCATTAGCAGTATCTTGAGGTGCTGCTCCCTCTCTTTTTGGGTCCTCAGCCGAAAACCTCTACAGATTTTGCAGCACTCCTTGAGGTGGCCTTTACCCAGACACTTCAGGCAGGAAGCATGAGGGTCACTTTTTGGCATATGCTTGCCACAGTCTATGCAGGGTTTTAACCCTGGGGACAGAGGCATACCCCAGTACCAGAGAAAAAAGGGGAGGGGCCCAAAGGGTGCACCCCCAAGTAAACCTTATCTAAAACTAACACTAATTATACTCTGTATACAAACTATTTACACAAAGAAGTTAAAGAAACTAGGGGAATTGCACTTGCAGAGCAAGAGCCACGAGCGTTCAGGCTAACTGTCACAGGCAGTAAGAATGAACTGAGGGGGTGGCAGGTTGGCAGGGCCTATATTGAGCATAAAGAAGGCGTGACCCCAGGGGGCACGCGCAGGCCAACCCAACAGAGGCTGCTAGGGGAAACACCTTCCGACTGCCATGCATGCAGTACGTGCACACCTAATTGGAATGGACATGAACAAGCACTTGAAAAAGAAATAATCATATTTCAACACAGAGAAGGCATCCCTTGTTCACTTCTGAGACCCACATGCCCATGGCTATTTTTAAACCTGAGCAAACTTACTTCATTTCCCAAGCATATTCTTGTATAGAAGACAAAATGATGTAAGGCGGTAGACTGGAGTAAAAGAAAATAAGCTTATTTGAAAATGAGGAAAGATGCAAGAACAGAGGGAAGAAGAGGGATGTTGACAGATTTAATTTCCATCATAGATAAAGAAGATTGTTTACAGTAAGATTTGAAGAGAGGGAGTGTTTGGATAGATAGATCAGAAAGCACAAGTTAAAGGGTGAACTTCAATTGTGGACAGTTAAAGGAGAGAGTTTAAGGTTGTAAGAGCAAGTAGTGGGCAAATAGGAGGTAGTGTGTCTTTGGCTTTAGAAATTTGTAAATACCAGGATTACAATTCTGAACTAATGTGAAAACTAACAAGATGCAATGAATATGATATGGTTCCATTTCCTGGAGTGGCAGAGTTATATGACCACAGCATTCTTGATCGCCCCAGAAGGATCTCAGGAGGCAGAACTGAAGTAAGGGCAAGTTCTGGCAACATTCTGGAAATGACAAAGAGCAGACTTGCATGGCAGATTAGAGAAATGAGAGGAAAAGGCAAATTCTGGGTAAAAGAGCACTAAGGTTTCTGACCATAGTACAAAGTTGTCTGAGTTATTGTGTTAAATGAACAGGACAGCACACTTATAAATATCAAGGCCAGCATGTAAATAGTAAATATTTAACAATGGAATTTTTCCTTTGCAACTGATTTCACATAGTATACTAATTAATTTACCAGGAGAAGTAATTTTTCTTTCCATCAGCATTCACATTCAGTTTGAAACTAAGATGACGAAGAGCACTTCAGTTCTGTTCAGCAGTAAAACACCTACATTTATGCAGTGTCTTTCATTTAAACTATAGACCAAAAAAAAAAAAAATCCACACTTCACAAAATTAAATACAAGACAGACAAAATCATAGTATGGTCAGAAGTTGATAAACTCAAGACAGGCGAATAAATGAAAGATAAGAGGCATAGTTGCATATCCTTCACATAGAAATGAGGACCATATAAAAATAATAAGACAGCCTTATAAAAGTCCATTTGTCTGATTTCCTGGGGTGAGTAATTTTACTGGAGAATAAATTGTGACGAACATTTCTTTGTGTCTACCCCTACCCTATAAAAAGTTGGCTAACAGATTTTTTTTTGTTTTTTTGTGGCAGGGAGAGGGAGGAGAGGAGTTGGGTAGAGGAGTATGTGCCTGGACTGTTAAAATTATCTTGATAATTTTGCAAGGCTGAAATAAGATGACCAAAAGGGAGATCAATCAATCAAGTTTTATTGCACTAGTCAAATGCCTTTGCAAACAAACACCATAGCCAAATCGCAGTTAGTTCAAATTTTATGAGATCTAGTAAAACCATCATCAAGAAACCCAAGAAAGGCAATCAAAGAATGTTTTAAAAGCCAAGATCTGTGCAAATATGGATATTCTGAAAATCAAATAACTTAACTTTACATTGCACTTTCTCTTAACAACCCGATGGTTTGGTCTTTGGGAAAAATCTTTTCTTTTCCAAAATCATTAAACAGTGAGTCAAATTAAAATAGAATTTACTTAGATCCATAACATTTTAGGGTCATCTCCAAATATCTTTTACAGCACTTGGGCAGCAGATTCCTTCATGTGAATACCTTTCCATCCAGCAATTAAAACAAGGTCAGATATCAGAGTCTCATGTGCATGGCTAAATTTTATTTTTAACAATTTTTTAAAACAAGTGTTGAGTTCTCAAGTTGAGATAAGGACCCTGATCTTGTTTGTCAGTATCTCTAACACTTTGTCAGGTCTTAAATTCTTCCCAAGTATTTTTTGGGGCTTGGTGCCAGGGCTCCCGCAGGTTTGAAAATATTTACCAGCACTCTGTTCTGGATGGCTCTGGCTGAATTTAAGCCCTGCCTTTAGTTAACAACAGCAACAACTGATGAGGCTAATAAAAAAGGGTAGGTGAATATTTAAGATTCAAATAAACTTGCAGGGCTCGAAGAATCTGACCGTGACAAGCACAAAGCTTTCTCTGGCAAAGATGGGGAGCCCTTACAGTTATAAAAATAACCTTTGAAATGTGAACCAAATGTAAACCAAAGCAACAGAGTCTTGTATGGGCAGAGAGACAACTCTACCACCTCTTCTGTTACTCCTAGTTTTGTCAAGAAGCAGACTGAAATTACCAAGACTGGTCAGCTTCACCACTATTATTCAGGAAAGGACAGTAGTAAAATTTATCCCCTCCCATATACACCATCTTTACAGTAACCAGGAGGCTCTGAGACAGTAAGAGAAAGATTTTCCCTTCCAGACACTCTTAAGTACTTTACATTTAATCAGACACCCACTAGCTAGAAGCTCATAAAAAAAAAAAAAAAAAAGTAGAGTCTGAAAAAAGATCCATGGACAACACCCATACAAGAATGCCAGCACCCTACCCCTTCATAGTTGCTTGGCAAAGGGCCTAGGCGTCCTGTTACCTGTTCCCATCTTTAAAAGTTACCTCTGGCTAACATAAAAAAAAAAAGTTATGAGGAAAAACTTGTAACTGAACGTATGTCTTGAGACATACAAATCACATTTGTCCAAGATCTTAATGAGAAAAATGGCGATAGATGGAAACAAAATAAATAAAACTACTATATGTAACATTACCATGTTAGAAGATAGTTTTTTGCTAGGATCCTCAGCCTATTTTGAATTTACTCAAAGGAGGAACACTCACAGACCATAATTAACTTAACAGAATGAAGAATATACACAGAAAAGATGGAAGACAGACCTTTGAGGCATCCCATAGCTGTAGCGCCAATTTAAGAAATTAAAATGAATTTAGAGAAAAAAATGCAAAGAAGGTGCCCTTGACTTTTTGCTCAAGGAGTGAAAATTTCCCCCCAAAATCGCATTCAGATTAAGGAGGATAAGAAGAGACAGGGATTCATGTTCAAAAGCAAAATCATTACCACCTAGAGTAGGGCAGTCTCACTATTGTGAAAGATATTATCAAACAAAATCTCTGCAATAAGATGTTATGCAATAGGATTGCAAGACATAATTATTGATGAAATAATACCCCCTGTTGAAGATTGGTGTCAAAATCTATTAAACTCAACTTTTTCCTGTAGTTTTCACATTGAATATCTTTGGTAAAAGTAATTTACTTTATCCTTACAGTTCACTTTATCTGTAATACTGAACTTTAATAGCATAAGAATTCAGTTATATTTTGGATATTTAATTTTAGCTTTGTTATATCACCTTATTTCACAAGGCCATACTCAAACCTATGTTCTGTTTAGCCTGTGTCTGACAACTCATCCTCCATTGGATGACTGAATGTTTATTGCAGCTATTGTGGTAAAAACGGCACATGGATAACAAATGACCGATTAATATTTTTCAATTTTTCTCTGAAACACAAAACCTCCAGTTTTTAATTACAAAGTTAAAGGGTAGATTAATTTGGCAATCAGTCTTACCTCCTCACAGACCCCAAATGGGAAAACATCTCACTGCTTATGCTCAAGTCAACTTTCAGACATCCGCTAGATCACTTAAAGAAGAATACAGAAGGAAAGTATATTTAATGATTGTGTCCATGTATATTTTCTCCTTTCAGTTCTCTAAAAAACTGTTTTACAATTGAAGTAACAGTGGTAATGAACAACTAAGAAAATCCACAATGTGGGATTTGGTTTTACACAAGGATGGTTTTAGATTTTTTCCTAAGCTAAAAGAAAAAAGTATCCTTTAGTAAATTATGTGATAAATTCTGTATTGACATAGGTGGATTTGAACTGATACTATTTGAAAATCTTAAACAGAATAATTTAAAGATACTCCAGTTTCTGAGTATGGCTTTTAAAAAAAAATCCTTTGAGATATTTAAAATGTTTTTTAGTTTCCCTGTTGATATTTATAACTGTCTTTTCAGCACAAGAGAAATTGACTGGCTACACAGGGGAAAACAGCAACATTGACTATGCACAAAGTGCTATCAAATCCACAAAACAGAACAAAAACAAACAAAAAACAGAGCAAAACAGTTTTTCACTCAAACTTCTTCCAGTTATCTTAGGTGCTACATTTAACTTTATATTTGTTTTGAAAAATCTGATTTTCAAGTTGGTTGTGTCCCTTTAAAAACAGGTGGCAGATAGTTTTTCATACAATGTATAATTCGATATGGAATCTATTCCCACAAGAGATCATTGAGGCAAAAAGCTTAGCAGATTTCAAAATGAAATTAGCAATTTTTTGTATGGATAACAAGAAAAATCTAGAATCACAGTAGTAAACACTAAATAAATGAACCAAGAAAAGCCACCAAACAGTTTTGGAAGGGCTTAAGCCAATTTCTAACTACTGAGGGTTAGGAGGGAGTATTTCTGGAGGCAGATTCTCTCATAACTGCCTGCTGCAGTTTTCTTGCGTCTTCCTCTGAAACATCTGGTGTTGGCTACTGTATTAATTATGTTATTAAACTGATCAACTGAACACACACAATTATTTCATCTGCATCCTAATCAAAAGACAGTTGTGTCTGAGCAAAACACAACTTTATTTCCTCAAACAAACTAGATTTATACTCCACTTCTAACACCAAAGTCTTTGAGAATAAAGCATCATTTATGCCTTATCACGTCAGAACTCAAAGTGAATACATTTGGTTTCATATTCCTATTGAGCCTTAGTTCTCAACCTTTACATGAAGGGAGAGTGACAAGCAAAAAGTTACTGCATTTAAAAAAAAACAAATCTGAGTCTTTTCATTGTAATGTATTTTTTTAATTTTTATTGAGTGTTAATCAAGTGATATCTAGGGCAGCTTGAAACAAATTGTGTTTTAATAGTCCATTCACCACATATTTTTAAAAACAGTCCTAATAATTTTTGCTTTAATACTTTTGCAATTCTCCATAGATGTAGGGCCAAACACTTCCTTATGTCAAGTATAAGGTTATTTGCTAATAAGTGTGTAGGCCCTTTTTTCCTCTTGGAAAGACACAAAATAGTTCAGCATAATTGGCAGTCTCCTCAAGGGAAGCAGCATAGTGTGTGTATAAATAGTGTCTGCTGTCAGCTCCTCACATTTAACCGAACACTTGATTGCTGTGAGCATTCCCAGCAGCATGCTGAACTGAATAACTGAACATTCCAGGTATACCAATGTTAGTAAGAATGACAGATGTCATGAACAGGCAAAAGCTGAAGGAGTTAAATACAAAGGAAATATTCACTTTTCTCATACAGCACAAAATCTGCTATGGTTAACCAGTTAAGTCAACAATTTGATTACTTTTCTAAAACAATTTAAAAAATCCCAACACATTCTTTACAGACATCTTCTTTCACCAAATCACACACTATTTTAGATTCTAATCTTATGCCTGCTGAAGCAACTACCCATTTCCCTAATTAGCCAGACTGCAGCATGGCTATTTCAACAACAGTATACACGGAGTTAACCAAACAAACGTTCATATAAATATTTTAGCTACAATATTTCCAAAGGTTAGGAGTACAACACTAGAGCTGGTTCTGTGGCTTTTTGCTACCTCAGGCAAATTCAGAGTGGTCATAAGCAGTGCAATGTAAATTACAAAAATTCAAAGACTTGAGTAAGTTCTTAAAATATTTCATGAAGCATCCAGCAAATTCTACCTCCAGACTGTAAAAAACGGCCTTAAAATTAAAATCTAAAATGCGAGTCTTTAGCTCCATGCAAGAGAGAATGAATCAGGGCTGATTTGTCAACAGGAAAATTTAAGAGACACCATGTTGAAACCCACACCATTAACACGTGACTAAACATTTTGCTGCCTCAGGCGGACACCTGTTGGGCCTATGTTGCATTATGTGAGGGATCTGAGATGCAGTCATGTAACTGCAGTTCCAAATCAGTCTTTTGTGAGAGGCAGGAAAGGAGGAGTTTTAGCCTGGTCTCCAGAGGAGCTGCGCAGGGTGCCAGAACCCACACGGCCTGGCGGCTTGCACAGCATACTACAGAATAAGTTTACAAAACACAACACAAGCCAAGTGCCTTCCAGCTCTTAGAGGAACAGCCGTGTTAGTCTGTATTCGCAAAAAGAAAAGGAGTACTTGTGGCACCTTAGAGACTAACCAATTTATTTGAGCATGAGCTTTCGTGAGCCACAGTGACTCACGAAAGCTCATGCTCAAATAAATTGGTTAGTCTCTAAGGTGCCACAAGTACTCCTTTTCTTTTTCCAGCTCTTGACCATCCACAGCGTATAAGGCCAGAGGGCACCTTGACCTCTTGCATATCGCAGGCCCCCAACATCATCTAAACCCAACCACCTAAACTAGCCCCAAGTATTACAGCCCAGGGGACATTAGCCTGCATCCAGCCCCTGAGCAGAGCCGCCCGACCCCGAGACCCCACGAAGGGCGCTCAGACACAGCCGCCCCGCCCGGCGGACTGCGTTTCCACGGGGTTATTGGTTTAACATCCAGCCTCTCCGAGGGTGCGTCCGAGCCAAAGCGGGCGCGGGCAGCACTCGTCAGCTGGCCCCGCACAACACCGGGGTTACAATCCGGGCACAAACAGGGCTGCCTTCAAAAGCGCCAGGGGCCCAGTCCACCGCGTGACGGGAAAGCGCCGCCCCCGGCCTCGCTCCCCGGGACAGCGGGATGATTTAAATGAGTCACGTGGAAACCGATCACCGCCTGGGCCCGTTAGCACGTTCAACGGGCCGCTCCCGAGGGGTCGTAGGCCGCGGAAGGGCCCGTGGGCGCAGAACCCCGCGCGCCTCCTTACCTCAGCGTCGTGACAGCGGCCCCCGCCTGCCGGGGCTCGGTCCCCATCGCGGGGCACGGGCGCAGGGACCTGACACTAGTGACCCGCCCCCCGCTCCCGACAGGGAGAAGGAGGAGCGGCCTGAGGGGCGGGGTCGCCGCCGTCACCTTCCCACCTCCCGGGCCGGTTCCTCCTCCGGCTCCGCCCACGCTCCGGGTCGCGCGCTGGTCCGGGGTCGCGCGCAGCCGCGTCACCTCGCGCATTTCTCCAGCCTGCGACCAAGAGAGACAGCCAGTGTAGCCGCGCATGCGCGAGAGCTCGGCCGGCCCCCAGCGGCGGCTGTTGACCTCTGGGAAGCAGAACGTGACGCTCCAGGTGCCGAGCGACGGCGGAGCCCGGCCCCCAGCCCCGCAAACGCGATGAACGGACTCTCTCCGCCCCTCCTCCCCCCCGGGCCTTGCCGCCGTTACCGGGCTCCTCCGCAGCGGCAGGCCCCAGGCTCGCGACGCCGGCGCCCCGCACTCCCATCCCAGCGCCGGTGACTTCAGCCGAGCGGAACCGGCCGGAGTTTAGCGGCCTCCTCAGGCTTCCACCGCTCCAGCAAGGAAGCGCGCGCGTCACGTCGGGGGTTTCACCCTGTTACCTGGAAGGCCTTGCCTGTAACCGCACACGCCGCAGCAGCTGTGCGGGGCCGCCGGGCGCGCGCCCCTGAGCTCCCGCTGCTGCGAGTTCCTCGCCGGGATTTTGCGAGTGGGGGCTTGGCAATGTCTCCACCCACGCACCGGGAGTAGCGAGCCTGGCTGGGGAGCCCCACGCTGCTCTGTCTCTGAGCTGGAAATCAATTTTCACTGCTTGTGAACGCAGCTACCCAGCAACAGGAGTCTGGTGGCACCTTAAAGACTAACCCATTTATTTGGGCATACGCTTTCGTGGGTAAAAAACCCACATCAAGAAGTGGGTTTTTTACTCACGAAGGCGTATGCCCAAACAAATCTGTTTATCTTTAAGGTGCCACGAGATACCTTGTTGTTTTTTGTGGATACAGACTAACACAGCTACCCCTCTGATACATGGCAGCTACCCAGCAATTGCTACTTATTCCTGCGCTAGACGTGTCGGGGGGGGGGAGAAAACCTGGATTTGTGCTGGAAATGGCCCAACTTGATTATCATACACATTGTAAGGCGAGTGATCACTTTAGATAAGCTATTACCAGCAGGAGAGTGGGGTGGGGGGAGAGAAAACCTTTTGCAGTGGTAAACACCCATTTTTTCATGGTTTGTGTGTATACAAAGATCTTCTGTACTTTTCACAGTATGCATCCGCTGAAGTGAGCTGTAGCTCACAAAAGCTTATGCTCAAATAAATTCGTTAGTCTCTAAGCCCTGGTCTACACTAGGACTTTAGGTCGAATTTAGCAGCGTTAAATCGATGTAAACCTGCACCCGTCCACACAATGAAGCCCTTTATTTCGACTTAAAGGGCTCTTAAAATCGATTTCCTTACTCCACCCCTGACAAGTGGATTAGCGCTCAAATCGACGTTGCCGGCTCGAATTTGGGGTACTGTGGACACAATTTGATGGTATTGGCCTCCGGGAGCTATCCCAGAGTGCTCCATTCTGACCGCTCTGGACAGCACTCTCAACTCAGATGCACTGGCCAGGTAGACAGGAAAAGAACCGCGAACTTTTGAATCTCATTTCCTGTTTGGCCAGCGTGGCAAGCTGCAGGTGACCATGCAGAGCTCATCAGCACAGGTGACCATGATGGAGTCCCAGAATCGCAAAAGAGCTCCAGCATGGACCGAACGGGAGGTACGGGATCTGATCGCTGTTTGGGGAGAGGAATCCGTGCTATCAGAACTCTGTTCCAGTTTTCGAAATGCCAAAACCTTTGTGAAAATCTCCCAGGGCATGAAGGACAGAGGCCAAAACAGGGACCCGAAGCAGTGCCGCGTGAAACTGAAGGAGCTGAGGCAAGCCTACCAGAAAACCAGAGAGGCGAACAGCCGCTCTGGGTCAGAGCCCCAAACATGCCGCTTCTATGATGAGCTGCATGCCATTTTAGGGGGTTCAGCCACCACTACCCCCGCCGTGTTGTTTGACTCCTTCAATGGAGATGGAGGCAATACGGAAGCAGGTTTTGGGGACGAAGATGATGATGAGGAGGAGGAGGTTGTAGATAGCTCACAGCAAGCAAGCGGAGAAACCGGTTTTCCCGACAGCCAGGAACTGTTTCTCACCCTGGAGCCAGTACCCCCCGAACCCACCCCAGCAGGCGGAGAAGGGACCTCTGGTGAGTGTACCTTTTAAAATACTATACATGGTTTAAAAGCAAGCATGTGAAAGGATTACTTTGCCCTGGCATTTGCGGTTCTCCTAGATGTAGTCCTAAAGCCTTTGCAAAAGGTTTCTGGGGAGGGCAGCCTTATTGCGTCCTTCATGGTAGGACACTTTACCACTCCAGGCCAGTAACACGTACTCGGGAATCATTGTAGAACAAAGCATTGCAGTGTATGTTTGCTGGCATTCAAACAACATCCGTTCTTTATCTCTCTGTGTTATCCTCAGGAGAGTGAGATATAATTCATGGTCACCTGGTTGAAATAGAGTGCTTTTCTTCAGGGGCACTCAGAGGAGCCCATTCCTGCTGGGCTGTTTGCCTGTGGCTCAACAGAAATGTTCCCCGCTGTTAGCCACAGGGAGGGGGGAAGGTTGAGGGGGTAGTCACGCGGTGGGAGGAGGCAAAATGCGACCTTGTAACGAAAGCACATGTGCTATGTATGTAATGTTAACAGCAAGGTTTACCCTGAAAGAGTGTAGCCACTGTTTTATAAAATGTGTCTTTTTAAATACCGCTGTCCCTTTTTTTTTCTCCACCAGCTGCATGTGTTTCAATGATCACAGGATCTTCTCCTTCCCAGAGGCTAGTGAAGCTTAGAAAGAAAAAAAAAACGCACTCGCGCTGAAATGTTCTCCGAGCTCATGCTGTCCTCCCACACTGACAGAGCACAGACGAATGCGTGGAGGCAAATAATGTCAGAGTGCAGGAAAGCACAAAATGACCGGGAGGAGAGGTGGAGGGCTGAAGAGAGTAAGTGGCGGGCTGAAGACAGGGCTGAAGCTCAAAGGTGGCGGCAGCGTGATGAGAGGAGGCAGGATTCAATGCTGAGGCTGCTGCAGGACCAAACCAGTATGCTCCAGTGTATGGTTGAGCTGCAGCAAAGGCAGCAGGAGCACAGACTGCCACTGCAGCCCCTCTGTAACCAACCGCCCTCCTCCCCAAGTTCCATAGCCTCCACACCCAGACGCCCAAGAACGCGGTGGGGGGGCCTCTGGCCAACCAGCCACTCCACCACAGAGGATTGCCCAAAAAAAAGAAGGCTGTCATTCAATAAATTTTAAAGTTGTAAACTTTTAAAGTGCTGTGTGGCATTTTCCTTCCCTCCTCCACCACCCCTCCTGGGCTACCTTGGTAGTCATCCCCCTATTTGTGTGATGAATGAATAAAGAATGCATGAATGTGAAGCAACAATGACTTTATTGCCTCTGCAAGCGGTGACTGAAGGGAGGAGGGGCGGGTGGTTAGCTTACAGGGAAGTAGAGTGAACCAAGGGGCGGGGGGTTTCATCAAGGAGAAACAAACAGAACTTTCACACCGTAGCCTGGCCAGTCATGAAACTGGTTTTCAAAGCTTCTCTGATGCGTACCGCGCCCTCCTGTGCTCTTCTAACCGCCCTGGTGTCTGGCTGCGCGTAACCAGCAGCCAGGCGATTTGCCTCAACCTCCCACCCCGCCATAAACGTCTCCCCCTTACTCTCACAGATATTGTGGAGCACACAGCAAGCAGTAATAACAGTGGGAATATTGGTTTCGCTGAGGTCTAAGCGAGTCAGTAAACTGCGCCAGCGCGCCTTTAAACATCCAAATGCACATTCTACCACCATTCTGCACTTGCTCAGCCTGTAGTTGAACAGCTCCTGACTACTGTCCAGGCTGCCTGTGTACGGCTTCATGAGCCATGGCATTAAGGGGTAGGCTGGGTCCCCAAGGATACATATAGGCATTTCAACATCCCCAACAGTTATTTTCTGGTCTGGGAATAAAGTCCCTTCCTGCAGCTTTTGAAACAGACCAGAGTTCCTGAAGATGCGAGCATCATGCACCTTTCCCGGCCATCCCACGTTGATGTTGGTGAAACGTCCCTTGTGATCCACCAGAGCTTGCAGCACTATCGAAAAGTACCCCTTGCGGTTTATGTACTCGGCGGCTTGGTGCTCCGGTGCCAAGATAGGGATATGGGTTCCGTCTATAGCCCCACCACAGTTAGGCAATCCCATTGCAGCAAAGCCATCCACTATGACCTGCACATTTCCCAGGGTCACTACCCTTGATATCAGCAGATCTTTGATTGCGTGGGCTACTTGCATCACAGCAGCCCCCACAGTAGATTTGCCCACTCCAAATTGATTCCCAACTGACCGGTAGCTGTCTGGCGTTGCAAGCTTCCACAGGGCTATCGCCACTCGCTTCTCAACTGTGAGGGCTGCTCTCATCTTGGTATTCATGCGCCTCAGGGCAGGGGAAAGCAAGTCACAAAGTTCCATGAAAGTGCCCTTACGCATGCAAAAGTTTTGCAGCCACTGGGAATCGTCCCAGACCTGCAACACTATGCGGTCCCACCAGTCTGTGCTTTGTTTCCCGAGCCCAGAATCGGCGTTCCACAGCATGAACCTGCCCCATTAGCACCATGATGCATGCATTGGCAGGGCCCATGCTTTCAGAGAAATCTGTGTCCATGTCCTGATCACTCACGTGACCGCGCTGACGTCGCCTCCTCGCCCAGTATCGCTTTGCTAGGTTCTGGTGCTGCATATACTGCTGGATAATGCGTGTGGTGTTTAATGTGCTCCTAATTGCCAAAGTGAGCTGAGCGGCCTCCATGCTTGCCTTGGTATGGCGTCCGCACAGAAAAAAGGCGCGGAACGATTGTTTGCCGTTGCTCTGACGGAGGGAGGGGCGACTGACGACACGGCTTACAGGGTTGGCTTCAGGGAGCTAAAATCAACAAAGGGGGTGCCTGTACATCAAGGAGTATTTCAGGCAGGACTTCACGGAGGGTTCCAATAAGAAATGGTGCACCTAAGTTATCGTTCTTATTGGAACAAGGAGGTTAGCCTGGCCTCTGATTGATACATGGCTAGATTTACCTCGCTGCACCTTCTCTGTGAGTGACTGCAGTGTGACCTAGAGGAATGAGTCCCCTAGACAGGGGAGGAGGCAAATGAGTACAAAACAAATCTGGTCTATTTCTTGTTCTGACCCACTCCATCTATCTTTTACATCTTTGGCTGGCAGCAGACGGTGCAGAAGGACTGCATGCCATCCACATCTCATGGCTGCTCGGCAGAAGATGGTACAGTACGACTGCTAGCCATCCTCATCTCTTGCCTGCCTGGCAGAAGATGGTACAATACGACTGCTAGCAATCCTCATCTCTTGCCTGCCTGGCAGAAGATGGTACAATACGACTGCTAGCAATCCTCATCTCTTGCCTGCCTGGCAGAAGATGGTACAATACGACTGCTAGCAATCCTCATCTCTTGCCTGCCTGGCAGAAGATGGTACAGTACGACTGCTAGCAGTCCGTATCGCCTGCCCGCTCACCATAAGACGGTTCAGTAGGACTGACTGCAGGACTAAAGAGAATGACCTGGTCAAGTCACTCCAAATTTAGTCCCTGCGCCCATGTCTGCCCAGGCGCTCCCAGCCGACGTGGCCAGGAGCACCTCGGACACGACGAGGACGACTACCAGTCGTATTGCACCGTCTGCTGCCAGAAGGCAATGGGTTGCTGCTACTGTGCAGCAAAGCCGTACCGCGTCTGCCAGCACCCAGGAGACATAGGGTGACGGTTACCTGAGCGGGCTCCATGCTTGCCGTGGTATGGCGTCTGCACAGGTAACTCAGGAAAAAAGGTGCAAAATGATTGTCTGCCCTTGCTTTCACGGAGGGAGGGAGGGAACGGGGGCCTGACGATATGTACCCAGAACCACCCGCGACAATGTTTTAGCCCCATCAGGCATTGGGATCTCAATCCAGAATTCCAATGGGCAGCGGAGACTGCGGGAACTGTGGGATAGCTACCCACAGTGCAACGCTCCGGAAGTCGACTCTAGCCTCAGTACTGTGGAAGCGCTCCGCCGAGTTAATGCACTTAATGCACTTAGAGCGTTTTCTGTGGGGACACACACACTCGAATATATAAAACTGATTTCTAAAAAACCGACTTCTATAAATTCGACCTTATTCCGTAGTGTAGACATACCCTAAGGTGCCACAAGTACTCCTTTTCTTTTTTTAAAGGGGACACTGTATTCCTTTTAAATAAACACACAAAGTACAGCCCTGAGGTTGATGGTCAGATGCTAATACAGCCCTTATCCTTATTTCTGGCAAGTTGGTGATCAAATAGAATTTCACAACATTCTAATAGATTTTTGAGCACTCTACATACACAATAACAATGGTGTTTGGGATTCAATGCAAAGCATAAACATATAGTTAAATTCAGTAGTAATAGGCAATATATGAAGTCCATGACTATTACCTAGAATTGACAGAATCTTATTTTTATTTTTTTTTCATAATTTTGATGGATATTGATTATTTTTGAACTTTTTTTTATTTTTATCAATTTAAATGTTAAATTGTAGGATGTTAGGGCAAGGGTCACAAAATATTTAAAGAGTTAATATTCAAAAAGTTAAAAGCATTGTAACTATTACAACATGTCAGCATTACATGTAAATCTATACAAAGTATTAGGTGTTTTTGCATCCTAATAAATGCCAGTCAATAAGTCATGTAAGCAAATTGGTTGTATAATTATGTAGGTTTCTGTGATGTCACCTGCTGATTCTCTCTCTCCTCCATTGGCTTTACCTTTAGTAGATCAAACATTTTCCACTGAAACTGGTTTTTGACAAAATTAGGTTTTTGATTAAATGAAAAATGTCTTTTCTCACTAGATAATTTTGAGTTTCTGTCAAAAAATGGAACCATCCCCAAATCCCCAGCCAAACAAAAAACTGATTAGGAATATTGCAACAGTGCCTCCTGGGGGTTGTTGTTTGGCTGCTTCATGCCTCCATTCTCCTCTGTGGCCGAAGTTTCCCAGTCATGACCTCTCCCACGATACTTCACAGCCCGTGACTTCCATGATGTACTGCAAGTGCTCAGTAAGAAGGGAGAACATGGTACATCATGAGAATTATAGTTCAGCCAGAGACACCAGCCCATAGAGGAAAATGGAGTATAGAGCACCCAAATGACAACTCCTAGCATTTGGCAGCATTTCTGAATTGAAAGTTTTCAAATAAAATGTTTTGATTTTTCACTGAAAATTTGAAATTTTAAGCAGAAAAAAAACATTTCAGGAAACTCAGGGTTTACAACATGTTGAGTTCAGGGAATTTAGTGCTAGGGAAGGCCTCCAGCATCTTTGGCCTGTCCCCAAGCATCAGGTGATGAGATACAAGAAATCTGATGCACCACTGATTGGTTTCATCCACTATATCTGGTCATCTAGCTAGTCTGTTCTTTTGGTGCAGAACTAGCAGGAGTTCCTAACCCATGTAGAGAATTCTTAGTAAAGAAGGTCTTGGAGAGATGGTCCAGAGGTGACAGATGCAGGGAAGACAACAAACACCGCATAAAAATACAGATTTTGTTAGGGTTATTGGATGCTCTACCTAGGATGGAGGCAGTTCTATTTAAAGATGCATTTGTTTGGTACTTTTAGGGTTAGTGAGCGGGTGCCACAGGCAGCAGGGGACAAGTCCAAGCATGCATTAGAAATAACTGATGTAAGGTTTACACAAAGAGCATTTTGCGTCTATTTGAGGTATTTGAAAACAAACAGGAAAAGCAGCCTTGGTGCTGCTAAGAGAACACTTGGATGACTATCATAGAATCATAGAAGATTAGGGTTGGAATGGACCTCAGGTCATCTAGTCCAACCCCCACCAGATTACTATCTGTGCTGTATAAATGCAGTGAAAGCCTTTCTAGCCCTATGGAAAGTTGAGCCTGGCCCACTATTTGTACATTGGTATGACGGCTATCTGACCAGATATCCGTTTGCTGCTGTAATGGAGAAGGCATTATTGGCCTTAGTTCTTAATTTTGGTACATTTTCCTTCACTATTAGTGCAGTGACAGCCATAGGGGCTGGAGCACCCACAGGGAAAAATTGGTGGGTGCTCTGCACCCATCGGCAGCTCCCCACCCCGCCCCATCTCACCTCCGCCTCCTCCCCTGAGCGCGCCGCTGCGTCCCGCTTCTCCCCCCTCCCTTCCAGTGCTTGCGCCATGAAACATCCGTTTCGTGCAGCAAGCCTGGGAGGGAGGAGGAGGGGGAACTTGGAGCACTTGGGGGAGGAGGCGGGGCTGGGTTGGGGATTTGGGGAGGGAACCAATAGAGGCAGGCAGGGGCAGAGTTGGGGCACGAGCACCCACCGGCACCGACAAAAGTTGGCGCCTGTGGTGACATGCACAGCATCAGAGGATTCTGATTCCCAGAGAGTTCAGGCAATAGGGTGCTAGAAACCAAACTGTTACAAGGCTTATGTTTGTCCCTATGAAAGTTTTGCTGGGGTCCTTTCTTTGTGATCGCAGGAGACATCCCCAAACAAGGCTGACTCTTTGTAACTGCAACACTGTGTAGCGCATTGGGCCCACAGGAGGGTGGCCAGGTTAGCAAGTTGATGACAGCTAAGCTCCAGGGCTGAGGCGGTCTGTATTCAGTAGTTTGGCAGGAGAGATGGGGGAAGGGGCAGTACACACGAGGGTGAGAGGATTCAGGAGTGAGCTGAATCCTTGGAGTAGGCTGAGAGAGAGAGGTTATATAATGGAGCTCTGTAACCCCACTTTGAACCCACTTCAATGCCTGGTACGTGAGAGCTGGGGAATAAGGGAAGATAATACCGCAGAGAGGCATTAAATTAATAAAACTGCAGCCTGCTACTTAAATCCATCCCTGTGTCTCTCTTTGTGAATCTGTATGTCCTGATCACTAATTTATGGTAAGCTTCCATACCACATGTCTCTTTATTCTAGCTGAGAAATTTCAAGTCTGGCCCCTACTATTTAATAAAAAACTAACCTTTTTAAAGAGAAAAATGTGTAGTTAGAGATGTAACAGATATTCAGAGAAAGGGAAAGTGGGGGCATGTCCTGTGTCCCACCTACTAAACATTTATGACTATATACAGGCCAAAGTTCATAAATCTTCTTACTGAAGGAGACTGGTTGGGAGTTAAAAGGGATCATTCAGCTCTATTAAGAGAAGAGTATCTGGAATAAGGCACCTCTAAGCCAGTTATTGGTTCAAAAGTAATCGGGGTGAAAAAGGCATTCATCTGGAAAGTCTTACCAATAATGTGCCCAACGGATATTCCCTTACATTTTAAACATAGGGGACTAGCTTCAGCAACGACCTATGAAGGGGAGGAATGGGAAGTTAAGCTTTTTTTCTGCTTCTGAAATTTTATGACCATTCAACATTATTTTACTCACACTATCTTCAGCCTTTACTCAGCATCTCCCAGGCCTTTCTGAATATTTGCCTAGAGATACAGGTAGGACAGGATCTATTTCATTTTTTATGTAGGAAATAAACTAAACCTTTAGTTAGAGCAGATTATCTAAAATTACTTATGCAGATGAACTAGATTACATTTTAGTTTTATAAATTTGTGAATATAATGTTGAAACAATTAAAAATTAACAGGAGGGTAAAATATATGCTGTAGGTCCATGAAAGCATAGAGGCCTCGCACACTGAAAACATCAGAACTGCAAATAATCCCTGCATGCCCATATCATTTAAAATATAGGTACCAGGCTAGGTATGGGGGAAAACAAATAGGCTGTAAGGGAGAGAAGATGACTCACCACATAGTTGCATAAGATCTCCAAAATCATAAAGGAGTTCTGAATAAAAGACTTTTGGTTTATATGCTTGAGGATTTGTGTTCCATGTAATTTAAGCAGAACTTTTCTCATAGGAATTTCTCCAATGGTGTGCATGTCTAGCTATGTTTTAATGGACTGGATCAAACAGAACTGTCTAATCTCTTAAATTCAGAAGCTTGATAGGCAGCTAAGAAAAATGGCAGTTTGCATCTTAGAAAAAATGACAAGGCAGATAAGAAAGGGAGGTGTCATTTCTATTGGATGTCTGGCATTTCTTAGGTAAGCGCCAAGATGCGAGTTCTGTTCTACACTATTTTGTTCATTATATTGTTACTTCAGTTTCCCAACTCACTTCCACTTCAGATGGAAGTCTGTGTCCTGTCTGACAAGTAGACTGTGAGCTCTCTGTGACAGAAACTGTTCTATTGTTTGTACAATGCTTATAGGGTTCCTAGTCACTAGCATAATTCAAATAAATAGTGATTGGTGGTTTAAAAATACTCAAAATAGAAAAAATATGGCTACTTCAAAAAGTAACCTAGATATTCTGAAGAACTAAAACAAATGAAAATCTATTATGATTCTCATTTCTCAGTTGGAAAAAGGAAATAGTTAACTGGCAGCTGTGGAGGATATTCAACCATATTCAGAGTATTTCTGATGTCAGTCACTGGAGGCTAAAGTGATTCTAGTGAGGTAATCTATGCAATGATACCTGCCTCAAGAAAAAAGTTATTCTGGTCCTATGTTATCTCTGAAAATCTATAAACATTCCAAAAACAGGTTAAGATTTGAAACCTTATCTAATCAAGTGTTGACTCTTACAGTTAATCAATAACAGTCTGAACACAGTGGGAACTATCTATTGATTTATTATTTTCAACAATGATTACTTCAACTATTCAAAAAAAGAAAAAAGAAAAAAAAAGAAGTCTTTACCAACTAATGACTACTGAAAAGCCAGACCTTTCCAGCCCATTTCATATTCTCTTTCAGCCATTTTAGAGCAGAATTATGTTCCAAACTGTAAACCTGTTCCATATTAATATTCATTGTCATGTGCTTAAGAAAAAGCTTTGGATTAGATATACGAGCAGCTTGAATCAGTCTCTCAACTGCTGCTTGATAGTCATCTTTACTCCGCACTTTTTGTTCTTCGGATCTGCAAAAGAGTTTTCACAAGTACAAAAATCATGGAACACAAACACTAAGATATGTCATTCATACATGGTTTTCAGTTATTGGCATCAAAATTACTAAAACAGTAAAAAAAATCCTTGCGTTCATATTTCCTAATGCAAATATTGTAAACTGCTAGACGCTGATAGCTGATTATTCTGAAGTTTATGAACTAAGTTAGCACCTATCAGAAAAAGTAAAACGTAACACATTTTAAAATACTGGTGCTTTCAGGAGTTTAACATCTCAGTGACAAATGAGTCGCAAGCTTCCACAATAGCACACTCCATCAGGAGTTACTAGACTCTGGAGTGGGAGAATTAGAAACGAGTGGTAGAACATCTTAGGCACTGACCTGGCAAGAACTTGGCCATACCTGTGGCTATATTCACAGTACATAAAGTTAAAGGATGTGCTTAAGACCTTTCAGGATAGGGGAAACCTACAAGAAAAGTTATGGTAGTACAGACTTAAATCTGGCTATCTAGTTTGGGTTGTAAAGTTTTACACCACCAACTATAGTTTTTTAAAAAATGACTTGCTATGTCCCATGTCAGTAGCAGATTTTGTTCTACTTCTCAATAAATGGAGTTTCTGCTTAGGGGGCACGAACAAGCTGGAAACTGGATTGCTCCTTTTCCTTCTGCCTTAGGTAGCGCCACCTATGAGCAGATAAAAGACTGGCACTTTTCTGTCCTCAGCTAACAACCTGACATCACTAACAAAGGACTGATCAAGAGTTGAACTATTTATACAAGACAAACTACAAATACATATTAATAATTTAAGAATTTTAATAGAAAATCATAGTCCTAGAAAAGTGTTTAAGACTTCAACTGAATCCCAGAGGCAATAAACTTCTTAAGACACCCTGGGTAAAGAAGGATGTATCCTGGAAATAATCTGGTTGATGATTAATGGATAAAGATTGCCGGGGGAGGGCAGGAGGAAAAGCTCAGAAAAAAGTTATTCCTTTTCTTGTAACTGTTATTCTTCGAGATGTGTTGCATATGTCCATTGCATTAGATGTGGGCATGTCTCATGCAATGGTGCTGGAGAGTTTTCTCTAGCAATACCTGTAGGTGTAGCCACACCTGCGCCCTGATATTCCTAATACCCTGAGCCACATTATAAAGGTCAGAGCCACCCTTGCCCATCCTTCAGTTCCTTCACACTGGACTTTTAGATGATAGACTCTGATATATTGGGGAAGGAAGATGGATCATGCAATGGATGGAACTCATCTCTAAGACCAACAATTACCCAAGCACCTGCCAATGGGCAGGGAGAGGGGCTAGGAGTCTTATGGGAAGAGAGATGCTGAACTGCTTTCCTTAGATTCATATCTTCCCTTGATGCGATAGTCACTGCATAACGTCTAGCAAAGGTGTCGACTGAAGACTATGTTGCTGTTCTGCAGATGTCCCTGTTGTGGACATTTCCCACAAATGCCCTAGAGGCTAAGCATGTTCTGGCTGAACGTTCAGAGAGCTTTTCCACAGGCATGATGCCCTTAATCTTGTAGCACGACAATAAAGCTGATGATCCACCTGGACAGCTATGGTGCTGTTACAGGATGCCCTCATTCATTCCACATAGGAGAAAAGCTGGGAACAGACCCCAAAAAGCTTTGTTCTTTCCCGATAAAAAGCTAGTGCTTGGCCAACATCCAAAGTGTGGAGCTTTTGTTCATCTTTCTGAGCATGTGGCTTTGTAATGAAGACAGGTAACTACAGAGGTTAGTTGAGGTGGAAATCAGATACTACTTTGGAGAGAAACTTAAGGTTTGGCCTAAGCTTTACACTGTCTTCCTAAAAAACAGCATACAGAGGATCCATCACCAGAGCATGAAGTTCCCCTACTCTTTCTGCTGAGATGATGGCTATTAAGAAGACCACATTAGCTGAAAGGGGTAACTGTGAGCAGGTTTGAATGGTTTAAAAGGGGGACCCCATTAAGACTGATAACATTAAGTTCAACTCTCACTGTGGATAGGATCCCTGATAGGTGGAAACAATCTTTCTAGGCCTTTAAGGGACCTGATGGTCATAGGGTTAGAGAATACAGTCCTACTTGTAACATAAGGGTATGCAGCCAGGTGCATTTTGCTAGAGCTGATTGCCAAACCTGACTCTTGAGGGTAACAAATAGCCTAAATTTATTTTATCAGAGGGGTAGCCGTGTTGGTTCTGTAAAAGTGGCAAAGAGTCCTGTGGCATCTTATAGACTAACAGACGTATTGGAGGATAAGCTTTCGGGGGTGAATACCCACTTCTTTAGATGCATGTAGTGGAGATTTCCAGAGGCAGGTATAAATATGCAAGCAAGAATCAGGTTAGGGATAACGAGGTTAGTTCAATCAGGGAGGATGAGGCCCTCTTCTAGCAGTTGAGATGTGAACACCAAGGGAGGAGAAACTGCTTTTGTAGTTGGCTAGCCATTCACAGTCTTTGTTTAATCCTGAGCTGATGGTGTCAAACTTGCAAATGAACTGAAACTCAGCAGTTTCTCTTTGAAGTCTGGTCCTGAAGTTTTTTTTGCTGCGGATTGCTACCTTTAAATCTGCTATTGTATGTCCAGGGAGATTGAAGTGTTCTCCTACAGGTTTTTGTACATTGCCATTCCTAAATCTGATTTGTGTTCATTTATCCTTTTACGTAGGGACTGTCCAGTTTGGCCGATGTACATAGCAGAGGGGCATTGCTGGCAGATGATGGCGTATATTACATTGGCGGATGTGCAGGTGAATGAACCGGTGATGGTTTGGCTGATCTGGTTAGGTCTGCTATGTACATGTAGGTGTGATGCTCTGAGAGCCAGGGAATTTTGCATACAGAAGTTCCAGACCCTGACTGCCTCCTCTTTGATCTAGCACCCCCAACTTGCTAATGCTGAACATTGCTTTCGTGTTGTTAAATACTTGGATAGTTCTGCCCTGTATTGAGGTAGAAACTGGCGGCAGGCTCTAGTGCCTGTAATTCTAATAAGTTTATGTGCAGCCTGACCTCTTGGATGGACCACCAGGCTTGAGCCTGCAGGTCCCCCATGTATACTCTCTACTCCATGGCTTAAGTGTCCGTTACCAAAGACATAGAGGGAAGAGAAGGGGGGAAAGGGACTCCCCTGAAAATGCTGTCTTGGTTCAACCACCAATCTAGGAATAATAGTTAAAGCCTTGCATAGATTCAAAATTTATATCCACATCTGATCCGCAAACATAGTCCGTGGATATCCGCAGATCGGCAGGGCTCAAATAATAGTACTTTGTCTGGGATGCATACTTGTGTGTTCAGACAATGTAATGGAGGGCGGTATGCTGACTTGAGCTATGTCTGTAACCATCTAAAATGCAGCCTGGTAGGGGGATCACATAAGTACACACCATCATATGCCTCAGAAACCTGAGTCAATTCCTCTCCAAGGTTCAGGGATGGTCCTTGAAGGAGGCACAATGATCTCACAAAGCTAGAAGCCTCAGAAGAGACAGAAAGCTCTGGCCAGGGTTGAGTCTAGAACTGCCCTGATAAATTTTATTCTCTGGAGGTGTACGAGGATCAAGCTCTCTTTGTCCATGCCTAAGCATAAAAACAGGTAGAGCGTTTGATGGACACTTCTTTTTATAAAAAGGAGTACTTGTGGCACCTTAGAGACTAACCAATTTATCTGAGCATGAGCTTTCGTGAGCTACAGCTCACTTCATCGGATGCATACTGTGGAAACTGCAGCGGACTTTATATACACACAGAGAATATGAAACAATACCTCCTCCCACCCCACTGTCCTGCTGGTAATAGCTTATCTAAAGTGATCATCAGGTTGGGCCATTTCCAGCACAAATCCAGGTTTTCTCACCCTCCACCCCCCCACACAAATTCACTCTCCTATCACCAGCAGGAGAGTGAATTTGTGTGGGGGGGTGGAGGGTGAGAAAACCTGGATTTGTGCTGGAAATGGCCCAACCTGATGATCACTTTAGATAAGCTATTACCAGCAGGACAGTGGGGTGGGAGGAGGTATTGTTTCATATTCTCTGTGTGTATATAAAGTCCGCTGCAGTTTCCACGGTATGCATCCGATGAAGTGAGCTGTAGCTCACGAAAGCTCATGCTCAAATAAATTGGTTAGTCTCTAAGGTGCCACAAGTACTCCTTTTCTTTTTGCGAATACAGACTAACACGGCTGTTACTCTGAAACTTCTTTTTATGTGCTGATGAGAGTGACCCCACCCCTTCCAGTCCAGGTACTGATATACTTGTACATCTTGATGGCAGAAACAGGCTGCTACTACCACCATGCATTTGGTGAAAACATTCAGCGTGGCTAACAGGCCAAACGAGAATTGCAAAACGGAGGTGGTGTTCTTCTGTGAACTTCAGAAATTTCCTGGGGCCAGGGTGGATTGCTACATGGAAATAAGCATTCCTCAAAGTTGAGGGCAGCATACCAATCTCCCAGATCTAGTGAAGGGATAATAGTTGTGAGGGAAACCATATGGAAGTAGCAGGAGTACAACCCCCTTCCCCAGTACTGAGTAGGCGTCTCAAAGAATGTAGAGTCTGCACTTTCTTGCTTTAGTAAATTCATGAGATGGATCCCTGAAGGGGGACAGGGAAGGTGTGAGAGAGACAAGAACTGCAGAGTATATCCTGATTCCGCCATGCTTATCACCTACTTATCTGAAGTGATGAACTACGACGCACTTAGGAAATGTGACAACCTGTTCCTGAAGGATGGGTGATTCTCTGGTATGCTGTCCTTGATGAAGGATTCTAACACTGCTTTGAGGCATGTGGATGCCTCCATTGCTGCTTGTGATTCTGCCTGTACTGATCTGCCTGTCTAGGCATTGTAATACTGCTGCCTCGGTGGAAATGGAGAACAAAACTTTGTTCTTTTCAGGGCTGGTGTGTACAGACTCAGTGATTTCAGCACTGCCTTTGAATCTTTTAGCATACGTAGAGCTTCATCAGTCTTTGAGGAAAATAAGGCACAACCCTCAAAGGGGAGATCTTCAATAGTTTGTTGTACTTTTTCAGGAATCCCTGATCACTGCAGTCACAATGAGCAGCACATGGTTACTACTGCCATTGCCATGACTCTTGCAGCTGAATCTGCAGCATCCAAGGAAGCCTGCAGTGCGGACCTTCCAGCCAGATAAACTTCCACAAGGAGAGACTGGAACTCACTCTGGGAGTTCTCTAGCAGCTTGTTAAGGAATTTGGCCAATTTATCCCAATTGGAATAATTACAATGGGCCAAAAGGGCTTGACTATTCACTATGCATAGTTGTAACCCTGCAGCTGAATAAATCTTTCTGCCAATAAACGTCCAATATTTTTTGTGTTTTTGTCTTTGGGATTTACTTTTGCTCTACCTGAGTGGTGTCTTTCATTTAATACCACCACTGCCAGGGAGCCCAACATGGGGTACTAATAAATCAGTTTATACCTTTATGAAGGAACTTGGTTTTTGCACTCCGCGCACTTTTCTGTCAGTGTGAGGGATGACAGAGTTTGGCATAAGGCTTTCATAGGCTACATAATTACCTCATTTATAGGGAGAGCAACCTTCCCTGATGTAGCTGGGTGCAAAATGTCTGAGTTTCTGGGGAGTTTCCTCCACAACCTTTATTGGTATAAAATGATGGAGTTGGTATGGTAACGGAGGCTAGCTGCATCTAAACCAGGCACTCCATTCTCTTGATCTGCTCGTCAGGATTACTCCTATGTTGTTACTATGACGGGGCGATGTTCCCTGAAGAAAGTCCTGGATTCCCTGAAGTGGGAGATGTAGAAACCCTCTTCAGACTCTGAGGAATACTCTGAAGGCCAGGGTGGAGCAGTACCGGGTATTTTCATGGGAGATTGGGACAGTGCTCTATGAGGGATCTGCAGTACCAGAAGCAACATGAGGGGCTTCCTAGCCATCAGAGCAGAGCAGTTACTGTTGGTCTCAGAGCCAGCATCGAGATTGCTTGAAGTCACTGATGCTGTAGCAGATCCCAGTCATGTGGATTCCCATGTGCCACAGGCTTGGCAAGGCACTGTCTTAATCAATCAATCGACTAATCAATGAGAGTAATTCCAAGAGGCTCAGCAGATCCTTCCCAGCTGCGTATGTCTCTGTGATAGTCAGTGACAAAATGGGCCTTTGCCCAGTTGTGAGCAGAAGTGAGGGTTCCAGTGTCTTCAATGAGGAAGGAGCTGGCCTTGACGGACCCAGCACAGGAAGTGGAGTCAAAGGCTCTGGTCTGGTCAAGCTGCTACTTGATTCTTGATGCTACTAGGATTCAGCACTGGGAAGCAGTAGGCCAAAGGGCGCACTCCATCTTTGGTATCAGAGTGGCTTGCCTCTATAGTTAAGAAGTCAAAACACTGAGGACTTAGAGGATATGGAAGTTGTCTGCGTCTCTAGCTTCAGAAGCTAAGGGTGCTCTAAGTGCTTGTGCCCCTTGAGGTCTGTCCAAACAAAGGGAATCTCCTTTTGTCTCTTTCCCCAGATAAGACATAGAGGGAGTTCCTCCCCAGATGGGGAGGAACTCCCTCTAGTTGACTGAGATGGTACAAATGGCAGACGAGGAGCAGCCTCCATGAGGATGTACCAGAGGTGCTGTTCCCTCTGCTTTAGTTCTTGTCTTGAAGCCCCAGCAAACTGTACTCCTGTCCCCGATGTGACCCTCACCCAAGCACTTCAGGCAGTGAGAGTGAGGGTTGCTCATGGGCATCAGTTGTAACACTTGGAGCAGGGTTAGAAGCCAGGGGACCTTGGCATAGGGTTCCCTTGGTACTGTGTGGAGCCTGGCATCCATGCACTATGGACAATCAGGGAAAGAAAAAAGGTCCGAGGACCCATAAACAAGTTTCACTAACAATATAAACTAACTAAAAATGGCATGTTTGCTGAAGGAACGAACAGACAGCATGCTCCGACCACCAATCATGGACTGTAAGAGGGAACTGAAGGATGGGTGGGGTGGCTTCACCCTTTATACCCTTAGCTTGGCACATGAGGAACACCAGGATATAGAGATGGACACCTCTGTGGGTACAACTAGGGAAAACTCTCTGGCACCAGCACACAAAATGCCCACATACCTACTATAATGGACATATGCAATTACTTGAAGAACAAACAAAGATTACTGGTCTTGGGAACAAAGTGAAGGTCTAAGTTAGCAAGAGTGGCAGTGGAGTCAGAGACAGAGGGGACAACTTTAGTTTTAACTAAAGAAGCAGAAGAATTGAGGAGAGGATATCATCTGTTTACAAGGGCTCTCCAAAGCTGTAACTAATGAAATATTCCAGACAGAGAAGGCCAAGGACAGAGGGTTGGGATATTCCGTAACAGAACAGACAAAGTGTTTCTTTGAAGAGTGTTACTATGTTTTCTGATTCAACCATACATTTCTATATGCTTAAGTATAGGACAATGTTTTATATAATAACATCACAGAATCCTATTCTTTTTGAGAATATGGTGCATTGTTACTGTGCTGGACAATTTGGGAGGGTAATTAGTCTCCCTATTTGAATCTGAAATAATTTTTCTTTAAAGTTCTTCATGTACATATTTACTGCCCTCTGTAACCAGAGGAAAAAAAATGTTAATTTTTTAAAAAAAGGAATTTTCTTTTCTAAGCACAACAGCGAATTAAAATTAAATGCATGAGCAAACTTTTTCTCTTCCAGATATTATATCATCATACACTGAGAATCAGACATAAGAAAAGTACTAAAAATTGACCAACTAACCTTTTCAGTACTATCTGAAGTGTCTGACTGGTGGCACTCGGACTCTGAATATTACTAGCATTTGAAACTAGGAATATTTCAATGGCCAACAACATCTCAATCTCAGACATGTAAGAAGGAATCAGTAAAAGTTTGCGGTATAAATTTCCCTCTAGCGGTGGGTAGCAACCCAATGATAAAGCACCTGACAGTGGAAGCATAAATGCAAAAGTTAGGTTAACACTGAACTATTAGCTATTTTGAATGTGTGTGTGTAGCTTGAGATGCAGGGAAAAGCAAAAAAAAAACCCTCACAACCCTAAGTATCTGAACAGACTTTTTGTTTACAATGATAGTAATTGAGATCTTTACTTTTCCAAAGCACTAAACTTTGAAGAAAGTAATTTCATACAGGAGTTTAATTCATTTTCTTCCCCAACACTAATTTTTAGTGCAAAATCCTGACCCCAACTGCACCTGCTATGCTTATCTATAAATAAATTGTGCCTGTGGAATTAATCTGCTTTCCCCCAAAATACCATGGATTCAGCATTTGTCACAGAATTCGCCACATACACAGCATTTTGTTTTGTTTCCCTGCTTTATGGGGATCAACTTGCAGTTGCCTCTTGCTTACTTGCTTCCCCACAAAGAGGATTTAATTGGATTACAGTGCACATTCCCTTCACTTTTTTGTGGAGTCAGACAAATGGAAGATCAGATATTCGTGGGGGAATTCTGTGCCACTGTGCAAGGCAGAATTTTGCGGAAATTCATGTGTTTTGTGCAGATGGGTTACAGTGCTGCCACTAGGGGCCACTGGACCCAGCACAGCCCCGTTCAAACATAGAAGACACTGCGGGGAGGGGGAGAGAGTAGAGAGTTCCTAGCAGCTTCAGTTCCCCATATGCCCGGAGGGAAGGAGAGAGCAGTGCGCAGGAAACGCCACACAAACTGGAGACTGAGCATCAGGCTGTTTTTCCCTCTGGATCCCTGGGCTCTGGGGTGCAGGTCTCTGGGCTGCTGGGGAATGGCGGGACTACTTTAGGGAGAGGTGCAGGTGTTTTTGGGTATGTCTGCATTGTTACAGACATATTTGTTGACAGGTATTTTGAAATAAATTACCAAAATAATTGAAACTGGAGTGATTATGTAGTGTTAGTTTGACAAATAAAATTTGAATTTTGAAATATTCTCTGCAGAATTTTTAATTTTTTGGCACAGAATTCCCCCAGGAGTAATCAGAGAGCTAGAGACTAGATTGCAGCTAGCGAGTGGGGGGAGGCAGAAGTACGGCATGCTAAGCTGGGCTGCTTGAAGAACAGCACAGCAGCTAAGGATTGGAGTGACAAGCTGCTGAAACCAGTTACAAGTTTCCTGCTACCATGGGGGAAGGAGGTTCTGAGACTAAGAACATAAGAACGGCCGTACTGGGTCAGACCATAGGTCCATCTAGCCCAGTATCCTGTCTTCCGACAGTGGCCAATGTCTGGTGCCCCAGAGGGAATGAACAGAACAGGTAATCAAGTGTTCCATCCCCTGTCGCCCATTCCAAGCTTCTGGCAAACACAGGCTAGGGACACCATCCCTGCTAATAGCCATTGATGGACCTAGCCTCCATGAATTTATCTAGTTCTTTTTTGAACCCTGTTATAGTCTTGGCCTTCACAACAAACTCTGGCAAAGCGTTCCACAGGTTAACTGTGCGTTGTGATGAGACAGTAATGTGGCAGCAAAGAAGAGTGGAGTGTGCTGCCTGAGGGCATAATAAAAACCCTCATCTGCTGAACAATCCCCATAGAAAATCAACAAATTTTACACCAATGAGTATTTTCAGCTGAGCCATAACTGTGTGTCAGAAGCTGGGAACGAAGGATATTTCACAAAGAATATATAAATTAATAGTGCAGGGCAATTTAACATAAATTAATAGTGCAGGGCAATTTCGGAGTTTGTTGCCAGTTACAATTTGGTCCCATTGTGCCATGGAGTACAAGGGGCTCTCGTCCACAACATTTACCAACTGATATTTAATTGTAATTTTAAAATAAACGTGTATTATATGTTAGAGCACAAAATAAGAAAATGGGATGTTACAATCGCCTTGTCATATATTGTTTTGAGTGTCACATTAATGAAAATTATAGGGGATCAAAGTTAAAGTTGTATGCTGAAGCATAACTTTCATGGGTGATTGAAATGAAGAGGGAATATGTGGAATAAGTAAAATGGATGCGTTCTTTAAATGTTCATTTTCAGAGCTTCAGATTTGTGATATTTTGTACTGAAAAAGAATTATTTTATGAAAATATATTTTCAGGGTGTTAGGTAGATTCCACTGATTCACAGTGTCAATCTTAACCGTTTTCTATTGAAGTTTTTCTTTACAATAAAATAATGCTCAACAATGAAGCAGACAGGATTATTTTCTTCTCTCCACCAAAGATGAGGCTGATAGTTCCATGATATACTCTGTCAGACTGATGCCTTTTAACTCTGTATAGACTGAACTGTATGAATTTCTGATTTTACATATGAACATTCTGTACTACGGAAAAACGTAAACACCTTTACTCTATTTAATTTTCTGAAGTCTCAGGGTTAACTCCTGGCTCCTCTTCTACACCACTCCAACTTTATGAAGTAGGCAGGAAGCTATTCTATCTGACTGGTTAGTAATTCCCCAGGTAAAGGGGAATTCCCAGCTGAATGTGTGCTCCACGCCACATCCTCTGGCCTTGGCATAGGTTTGTGGCTAGAGTACTGCTGTGCTCTGGTGATCCACAAGTGTCAGCATGACCCCTAAAGGCTGTTGTAGCCTATGACACTTAGAGCTGCCATGAGGCTTCTTTAAGTTTCACTCTGTGACTGTCCTGTACCTCAGCGCCACCTTTGGGGACCTATACCCAGCCCAACACCAGGCACAGAAAAGTTGTCTATGGGGTCTGGCACTCAGTTTAGTTCGCTAAATGTCCAATGTTACTTTTCTAATTGATTTACCATAAAAATGTATTTGATTTCTAGTAGTAATCTTACCCATTATTTCCGAAAATATTAAGTTCTTATGAGTACAACTTATTCAAGGATCATAAGCAGTGAATAAGATTTCAAGGGAAACTTACTTTTGTAATAGGTCCTGGCTTTAAGCCACAAACAGCTCCTTCCCAATGCTGCAATTAATCCTCTAATTAAAGTAAAATCAATGGGGATATTCTTTGACAGCATAAAGTCTGTTACAGAAGAAGATATACCAAGGCTCTTGCTCTCAATACAGGCATCTAGAAGTTTGTTAAAAAGAAGGCTGTACTGGGAGACATCTAGAGTGTCTGAAATGAAAAAACGTTAATTCCTGAAATTAGTCAAAAGCAATCCTAATTGCTGGATATGTTCCCAGTACTTCCTATAAACATACCAAAAGTTCAATCTCTTCAACCTTAAATCAGAGCAGGTGGTTTCAGAAACAAAATGGTGCAAATCAGAGTTAAATGCTTTATGATAATGATGCACTTTCCTCCCTGTTGGAAGGTCTCTTTGTGCAGATCCCAATGACACACATTTTGTTTACATTGGTTTAAAAAAGTGTTAATAGATCAAGTGATAATTAGTTTCAGTTTAAAATAATTTAATGCTGAAAGCAAAAAAATAAAATAAAAAAGCTTTTAAGATGACAGTGAATTCTGATGGTGTATTGAAAACTGATTCCTAAATACCATGTTATGTTAACATGCATTGAAGCAACACATTTTCACACTGAGCAATAATGCTATCATTACCAACACCAACTGTCTTTTCAGGGATATAAAATAATATTAAGGTCTGTAGAAAGGGTGTTTGAATCCTGTTAAGCAGTACAGGATCCCTAGATCAATTTTATCCTTCAGCAGAGACTTGAAGTACTGGGGGCTCTCCATGGGGTTCAAGAAAGGGAGAAGCAACTGGCAGAAGGCTTTGAGCATCAACGGTAATAGAGGAAGAACTCCCCTCCAATTCCTATGCCTTCCTGGCTTCAAATGAAGAAACCCCTGCTGTGCTTCTTGGACAGCATTAGGACCTGGTGGAAAGACTAGGGTAGGAATTATTCATCCAAAGGACTCTTCTCCTCCCCATTTCAGCCCAATATGCCTTGTTGGGCTCTTCAGCTTCCCAACCAGGGTGGATAAATATTAATGTTTAGCCCCCCACCCCCATCGGATTTTTTTTGATAAAATGCTTTTTGAGGAAAAAACCTCTCTAAAGATAGTTTTAATTAAGATGCATTATAGCTCAAAGATATCTCATCATGGAATAGGGATTACAAATTCTAATTCTATGGTATGAAACAATATATTTGTGTAATGTTTAAGAAAAAATTTGTAAATGAGTTCCAATAGTTCACGGATTAGGGACCCAATCTTATGGAGTTCCAGGGGCTTCTGTATAGATTATCTTTCTATCTACCCAATGGGACTCAGTGCTCAGTCTAGAAGATACCATCAGACATGCTTAGTTTTGCAGTTCTCAAACTGTGGATTTGTGTCTCCAAAGATAATATGCTTGTTAACAGCAAACATGTTGAAAGAAAGACAGACAGAAAGAAAGTACCTCAACCTTATTGTCCCTTTACAAATGTGTGTACCCAGAGTCAATCCCTTACCTCTCTCTAAAAGTGCAAAATGTCAAAAAGTTCAATGAATAGAAGATTGTTGGGGGCAGAATAGATCTGGACAAGGAGAAGAAGTCTGGAGATAAATGTGAGAAGGGAGGGACAGGCAGTAGAAACAAAAGTGAAACTGTTTGAGCAGCATATTCCAGAAGTCTGGAGGTCTTTCTGAGTGTAGCCTTCATTGATTTGAGATCTACCATACCATTTTGTCACTAGAAGGGAAAACCTATAATGGCAGCAGGCTGTAAAAGAGACCCAGTTTGGGAATATTTTAATGAAGTTCCTCTACCTGTGGGTAAGATAGGCATGTGTGTAAAATGCAAACAGTGAAACAAAGAAACGCAAGGCCTGCTTGCCCAAATGAAACAATATAATGAGAAGTGTTTCTTCTCAGGCGGAAGCTGCGTTGAAGATGATGGAAGGAACATGTCTGAACATGCAGGATCTTCAGGTTGGTAAACTTTTTTATTTCATACTTCTTTCTTAAGGACTGCCTGTCTTCCTTCTGGACTATTCTTGAATTCTCATGTTTGAGCAAAAAATATAGTTGTTACTCTATGGTACTATCATTTTAGATGCAGTTGTGATAAAAAGATAAATAGCTGAAATAGGCAGATCTTCCTTTTACAATTTCACCTTTAAAGTAGTACTGAGTGTCAGTGAATGCAATGAGTAATACTAAACGAGCAGTACAGTAATAGTAATTAAATAACTGCATTGACTTATTTTGTTTAGGAGAATCCATCCTCAACATGCAGGATTCTGAAGACTATCCACCTTCAAGATCACCATCATCTTCTATAGTTTTAGAGTTTTCTGCTGATGATAGTGTTTCAGTCACATCATGTATGTCACATAGCCACAGCGTATCATCTGTAGCAAAAGGAAAAAAAACTCCATCACCCAGAAACAACCATAGAGAAGTTTGTGATAAGAACCAGTAGATGACAAAAAGAGGTAATTGATGAAAAAATTGCTCCGTTTATGCAACAAACTCTCCTTTCCGTATGATTGAGAACCCACACTTCATTAACATGATTCAGTCATTAAGACCAGGATACAGGCCACCCAACAGAGCAGATGTCACAGGCAAATTGCTGGATAAAGTGTATGAAAGAGAAATTGAACAGTGTGCAAAAGGTCTAGCGGGTGAAATTGTTAACCTGAGTCTTGATATGTGGAACAATGTCCACAATGATCCTATTGTATGTGCTTATGTGACAACAGAAGAAGGGAATGTCTTCCTTACTGATACATCAGGAAATGCACACACAGCAGAATATTTACAAGAAGTAGCAGTAAAAGCCATAACAAACTGTGAAAAAAAAATTCAGATGTCTAGTACGCAGCTTGGTCACAGGCAATGCTGCAAACGTATCCAAGATGAGAAGAAATTTAGGAGAGAGTAAAGAGAGTCCCAAGCTTGTAACGTACGGTTGCAGTGCTCATTTGATGCACCCCCTAGCCAAAGACTTCAGTGTTCCAGAAATAAAGGCTAATGTTGAAATTGCAAAATACTTCCGTAACGACCACTTTGCAGCAGCTGCTCTGAAAAAACTGTGAGGAACCAAGCTAACTCTCCCATAAGATGTGCGATGGAACTCAGTAGTGGACTGTTTTGAGCACTATATCAAGAACTGGCCAAATCTGATGACAGTTTGTGAACAAAATCGTGAAAAAACAGATGCCATGGTCACAGCCAAAGTTCTCAACATTGGGCTTAAGAGAAATGGTGAACACATGCTGAGTACCCTGAAGCCTATTTCTGTAGCCTTGAACAAAATGCAGGGAAATAGCTCTTTTATTGCTGACACTGTTGAAATTTGGAAGGAACTGAGTGAGATCTTAAAAAGAGGAATATGCAATGACAGAGTTAAATTACAAGCATTAAAAAAACGAATGGGACAAGCACTATCTCCAGCTCATTTTCTTGCAAATATTCTCAGTACTCGGTACTAGGGTCAAACCTTAACTGCTGAAGAAGAGGAGCTGGCTATGACATGGACATCCAGCAATCATCCCTCCATAATGCCAACTATAATAAACTTCAGAGCTAAGGGTGAACCATTCCAGTATTCTTGCTAGCACATTAAAAAAGTATGGATTGCATGAATGGACTATAAGATGGACAGAAAGCTGGCTAGATTGTCGGGCTCAACAGGTAGTGATCAACAGCTCAATGTCTAGTTGGCAGCCAGTATCAAGCAGAGTGCCCCAGGGGTCGGTCTTGGGGCTGGTTTTGTTCAACATCTTTATTAATGATCTGGCCAATGGGATAGATTGCACCCTCAGCAAGTTCGCGGATGACACTGAGCTGGGGGGAGAGGCAGATACGCTGGAGGGTAGCGATAGGGTCCAGAGTGACCTAGACAAATTGGAGGATTGGGTCAAAAGAAATCTGATGAGGTCAACAAGGACAAGTGCAGAGTCCTGCACTTATGACGGAAGAATCCCATGTACTGCTACAGGCTGGGGACCGAGTGGTTAAGCAGCAGTTCTGCAGAAAAGGACCTGGGGATTACAGTGGATGAGAAGCTGGATATGAGTCAGCAGTGTGCCCTTGTTGCCAAAAATGCTAATGGCATATTGTGTTGCAATGGAGGGACGTGATTATTTGGCACTAGTGAGGCCACATCTGGAGTACTGCATCCAGTTTTGGGCCCCCCACTACAAAAAGGATGTGGACAAATTGGAGAGAGTCCAGTGGAAGGCAACAAAAATGATCAGGGGGCTGGGGCACATGGCTTACGAGGAGACGCTGAGGGAACTGGGCTTGTTTAGTCTGCAGAAGAGAAGAGGGAGGGGGGATTTGATAGCAGCCTTCAACTACCTGAAGGGGGATTCCAAAGAGGATGGAGCTCGGCTGTTCTCAGTGGTGGCAGATGACAAAACAAGGAGCAATGGTCTCAAGTTGCAGTAGGGGAGGTCTAGGTTGGATATTAGGAAAAACTATTTCACTAGGAGGGTGGTGAAGCACTGGAATGAATTACCGAGGGAGGTGGTGGAATCTCCATCCTCAGAGGTTTTTAAGGCCTGGCTTGACAAGGCCTTGGCTGGGATGATTTAGTTGGGGTTGGTCCTGCTTTGAGCAGGGGGTTGGACTAGATGACCTCCTGAAGTCTCTTCCAACCCTAATCCTCTGATTCTCTATGAAAGGCCTTGCTCTGAAGCACTTCGTCTCTAAATCGACAATAAGCAGTAAAAGCATGGTATGGAGAAATACAAGTAACCTTTCGCATATTATTGGGCCCACGATTTGTTTGATTTTTTTCCCAATCAAAATAAATGTTGTCAAGTTCTTTAGGCTCCAGTTCAGCAAGGGAGCTGAAGCTCATGCTTAACTTTAAGCACATGAGTAGTTCTATTGATGGGGGATGGACTAGATGACCTCCTGAGGTCTCTTCCAACTCCAATCTTCTGTAATTCAAAAAATACGTTTGCTGATGATGTTTTAAAGAAAGTCACACCAGTGAACTGGTGGAAGTCACTTAAGCACTTGGATTCAGAGACTGTTGAAGTGATAATCTCACTTTTAACAGCAGTAGCTTCTTTTGCTGGTGTGAAAAGAATATTTTCTTCCTTTGGAAGAATTCATTCCAAATTGAGAAATGGTTGGGGACCTAAAGAAGCAGGAAAGCTTGTTTTTCTTTTCCAGATTATGAACAAACAGGAAAATGAAGATGAAGACGACTGAGTTAGCTGCAGAAGACAATATTTTAAGTTTCTCACGTTGACCTGGCTGACATAGTTGATTTAATTTTTTTTAAAAATATTTCATTTAACTATTTTAGTTATAAACTATTTTAACAAAAACAAACCTGATTTTAAAAAACTTGAATGTTTAACTAAATTTAAAAATTCATATGCTTGTTTTGTTAAAATATTATATGTTTGCTGTTGAAGATAAAAATCCAGAATACATAACATTGTTGTTTTAGTTAAATAAAACTATTTAAATGTCTGTCTGGTGATGTTCTCCTCCTAATACAGCATGGCAAGAAAATCCTCCAAATATTAATGATTAACCGGTTGAATTGGAGATAGTTCACATCCCAATGACTTCATAAATATCTGCTTCAATTACCTTTGGTAAATGAAATAACCAAACAATCATTCATTTTCAGATACAGCTGTAAAACTAATCTGAAAAGTTTTCAAAATAAATCGCTTAAAAAATGTAGTGTCGACCTTCTACAAATGAAATGTCCATCTATCTCTGAGTTGTGAAGAATATGTATTAAGGTTATAACAACCAACAAGAATGCACTTTTATGTAGAAATCCATGATTAAATCGAGTCTTCCTGACTAGTGATTTAAATCAAATCCACCTGGCTCCCAATAATCACAGTTAGAATGGCCAGCCTTGGGGGGAGGGTGTTGAAAGGTCAGGTAAAGGTAGGAGGCTTCATTCCCCAGGATCACTGAATGGGGCTCAAAAACAGTAGGATAATGATAAGGAAGATGATGTAAGATTTCTTAATTCCTGTCTATCGGGGTAGAGAATAGGAGAAGACAGATAGGGAGTGAAGAATCCCTTTCTTACAACCCACTACGCTGCCTCCTATTGCTCCCCAGTACATGTGGGTGTGCTGAGAAATGAAGATTCCCTTCCTCACTTCTCCAACAATCACTTATAGGCTATTGAGCTCCTTGGTGGATGCCACAGATATTTGAGGCTTGTAAATCTAAACAGGCGTGTCAGCTGAATAAGCTTTGCTGTGATGAGGTGAAAGTGGAAGGGGGACTGGGAAATGATCACCTTTCCCTAGATGCTATTCAAGGAGTAGTCAAACAGTAGATCTTCATCCCCCACTTGGAGAGCAGCTGGGAACAGGAAAGCCAAGGGAGCAGGATGACAGGGGAAGTGGGGAAGGGTGTTTTCAGGATGCAGTGGGTCAGGGGGAGCTGTAGGTAGTGATAATAGGATGGTTACTAATGTGATATCTATCCATCTTTGAATGTCCCTATTCCATCCCACTTAATAGACTGCCTAAAATCCTTAGGAGATATACAGGAATGGTGCTCCATTTTCATGGACCTCAGGAAATTGGGACTGGCTAAGAATATGGGGGAAGTGGGGATGGATATGATAACCCAGCTTGCAGTTATTTTTGTTTGGATTATAGATTTAAGTATAGTTATCTATGTTATTTTTTGAATTGTCATGTCTCCTCTAAGAAATAAGAGTTCTAAATCTGCACTGCTCTGTAACACATCTTAAAAAACTGAACCAGAAAATCAGATAGGATAGAAACCATGTTTAGTAGTACCAGATTGTCATCTTTTAATTTGTTGGCTCTTCACACTAACTTTTCTTACTTACCACAACAACTTTGGAAACCTGGTAGATTCTGCAAAACTTCAAATGCTTGTCTACATAGATTCTTGGTCAAATATTCACATGCAATTGCACACAGAAGGTTGTGTCGATTGAGGACATCCATTCTATCACAGGGCCACAATGGTGTATTTATTATCCATTCTGACTCTGAAGTGAAGACAATAGAATTGTTTTGAACTAAAACTGGGAATAATAAATAATAGACTGTGAAACCCATACTGAATACTGACATGGAAGAGGAGTTTCAAAACTTCACAGAAAAATGCACCAATTACCAGGTTTTTGTTAAAAACAAATAACAGTTTCTCACAAATTTGATTTTTAAGATTATTCCTTTAATCTAGTAAAGCCACATGAAATTGGCTCTTTTCAATAGCTTGCCTCTTTTAAAGAGTCATAACATTCTTCTATCAAGAATTATGTGAAATACCAAATTTTGGATCCCCACTTTCTCTATTGCCTCACCACATCCTTGTTCTCTTTGACTTCTGTGCATTGTCTTTTCTTTCAGGCCCAGGCCAGTACGCATGCCAAAAGTGCAATGATTACAGATTGTTTTATGGTAAAGTATGAAATAGAGTACAATATTCCAATTTTAGTTTCATTACACACAGTTAGCACTATGCTTCTGGACCAGAACATGTCACTAATGTGGCTCTTGAAAACTTTTGGTGCTAAACATCATTTTGGTGTCCATTGGGCTAAAGGAGACAGTTTAAAGGTCAAAGTGGACCGCAAACAGGCAGGTCTTTTTCCAATACAGTGGCATGGGTTTGTTTTTTTTATTAAAAAAAAACCCCACGTATGGTCATTTTTAACTGAGTTTAGTCTCCTATAAAAGATATTTCTGAAAATAATTCCCATTTTAATTAAGATTAAGCATAATATTTCTTATATTATCAAGAATAGTATTATCATTTAAGGCAGTCACATTTCCTTTTAGTGCTCTCAATATTAGTGTATTTTCTATAATCTAACATGTGGAACAGACTATAATCTTGAACTCAAATATTTCACAAAGAGAACGATTTAAAAACAAGCAAGTTATGTTTTACCAGTATATTATATATGAGTTTAACTACAAAACTTGACTCTGAAAAAATAACATTACCTCTCAATACCCATGTTGCTCCATCCAGACTTCCACTTTTAAGGAAGATTTCTGCAGAAGCATTAACAATTTGGCATCTTGATGCTAACCTCTCTGGACCAATAAGTCCTTTCAAGCTTGTGAAATGAATCTGCAGTTCATGTAGTTTATCCAAAACCTTCCTGCCCTAAAGCAAGAGAGAAAAAAAGCAGAGGTGCAAATGGACGTAGCGAATACATAATATTCCATAATTAAGCTAAGTGTAGCAACACTAGCCAACTGTTCAGATTCTAGGACCAGGTTTATATTAAAAAGATCAATTTTAATGTGTATTAAAATATGTATGTTTTAAATTTTAAAACAGAACTTTTTTCATCTTTTCAAATTGTTTAATAGATAATCTTACAGAGATAGTCTGAATTGTGATTCTACTCTGAAAAGTGACTATGCAAAAAGCATAACTCTTATTGACACTATCTGTTACACTTTGTGTAATTCAGTCATATTTGCTTACTTGATTAAACTAAAATAAGTTTTTACTTCTTTTTATTTCAGGTAGCACTACAAACTGGATTTTGTTCCTTTTTGTATATCAATAACAGAACTATTTACTAAGGTGTATCAATTGCTCCTGTGCAAACATGCTAAAGAGTTGAATTGCACAGTAGTCATTCCAGCCATAATTTGGCCTGCAGAATCTTTATTTAAGGTGGTGATGTGCAAAGAGATAGCCCAGCTTGATTCTTGCATCCCTGCTGAGTTTGCAGATCTTGAGGTTAGGAAAAAACATGTTTTTATTTCTGCATACATAATATGGGACTCAGAGGCAACAAGTAGACAATTGTAGAGCCACTTTTGAAGTAGAATGTCAACTAAGATGATCTTTTTGAAGGTGTATCTTTAAGTCAATTAAGTAGGATTGACAACAAATATTTTCTTTTTCATATTAACCTTTTCAGTTAGAGAAACCCTGGTGTTTAAAATTTAAAAAGAATTGGCACAGTCTCCCCATCAAATTATTATAACCCAGTAAAATACCTTTGACCATTGCTGTACTGTGTGATAAGAATACATTACACTGATCCCAGTCCTTCCCAGGAAATCTTTGTCTGCTTCATTATGTTGTGGATTTTTGATAACTGGGTGGAAAAAAAAGATTGATGACTGCTATTTTCAAATCCTGGCATAGGACTTTTTTTTTTTTATGTACGCTAAGTCTAAAGAAAATATATGTTCTGAAAAGAACCTATTTCTCAAGTATATAAGATACATTTTTTGAACACATGGCACTGGGCACAAGTATTTCTTGTTATGTCTTAATACAAAAGTTAAGGTAATTAATCCATTAACATTTTTATTCAAAGTACATCACTTTATTCCCTCACCCATGACAATAAGATGCCTGAATAAGTGATGACAATACAGAACAAGTTTTTGTTTTTAAAGTGAATTCTGGGACTCTGAAAGCTTACCAAAATGGCCTTACTGGGGAACAAAGTCCAGACACAGAACTGGTATAGAATGGGTGTTAGTATGGCAAACTTCTCCATACTATGCTACCAATCTGCCTCAACTTCATTATGGATGTAAGCCTCTAGGGCAGAAAAGGTAGTTCAGGCTCCCAACTGTAATAGTGATTTTGTGATATGAAAGTGTGAATTGGACTAAGACCACAATCATATAATTGATTCATATAATTTGAGTCAAATAGCCATCAGATGGTAATTTTTGGTTAGTAACAGTCCAGGCTAGATTTGAACCAATAACCTACAAAGACAAAAGGCTTACTGCTATCCTACTGTCAACACCCTGAGCTATCCAGTTTTCCAGAATGGAAGTTCTGATAGGAACAGTGCTATGAACAGGTAAGAGAACAGGTGAAAAGGACTAAGGGCTTGTCTACATTACCCGCAGAATCGACAGGCAGCAATTGATCCAGCGGGGGTTGATTTATCGCATCTAGTCTAGACATGATAAATCGACCACCGAGCACTCTCCCATCAACTCCGGTACTCCACTAGAGCGAGAGGTGGAGGCGGAGTCAACAGGGGAGCGTCAGCTGTCGACCCACTGCGGTGAGTAGATCTAAGTACGTCGACTTCATCTACGTTATTCACGTAGCCCTTAAGGGCTATTCCTTTAGCCCTTAAAGGATTAAACAATTCTGAAAATCCAAAAATGAAGTTAAACTAATTGCTATGTAATCTTGTTAAACAAATGTGTGTACAGGCACAAACAAATATATCTAGTAGAATTTTCAGTTTTAAAAGGAAGGATTTTTTTCAAATAATCCAGAATATTTAAATTACCATTACTGAATCCCTTGTCAGGAATCAAATTTTTGACTTAATTTATCATCTGCAAAGACAATATGGAAGAACGAGGAGTACTTGTGGTACCTTAGAGACTAACAAATGTATTTGAGCATAAATTTGTTAGTCTCTAAGGTGCCTCCTTGTTCTTTCTGCTGATACAGACTAACATGGCTACCATTCTGAAAGACAATATGGGGAACTGTTACCATGAAAAAATAATTTAGTTGAGGAAAAAACATTTTTTCAGCTTAGTGAATTTTGAGATGAACTAAAATTTTTTTTAAAAAAAATAAGACGTTTAAGTTTCCAAACCAATAAAAGAATGTTTGTGTAAACAACTTACAAATAAATATTTTAAAGATTTTTGCAAGGTTTTTACCTGCAAAGATCTGAGGTCAGAAACGTGTGCTTTAACTTGCTGCTGTTGATAATAAGCAAAAACGAAGATTACACACCTGTAAAAGGAGTTCTTCAAGATGTACTCTGCATTTTCGTACTCCTGGGATACTCCAACCAATGCAGCCTGAACAGTAAAGCTCTAGCTAGCAGTAGCTGTTGGAACACTCATACACTTCCATCACCTCCTCCCTCAATGAATAAATGTTTCAGGGCAAAGCTATAAAGGGGGTGTGGCACTCCAGCCGCCTCAGTTTCTTCCCCTACGACAGGACTTTGAGGTAGGGGAGAAAATCCCATGAGTGTGAATACGCAGAGTCTATTTTGAAGAACACTGATTACAGGTAAGTCATCTTCATTTCTCCTTTGAATGTTTTTTGCATATTCCCACTCATGGGATAGATTAAAAAGCAGTACTCTGATCTAGGATTTTGGAACCACAGAATTCAACTTGAACAAGGACCATAGAACTGGCTTGCCAAATTTTGCATCAGACCTAGATTCCAAATCTAACAAGTGGTGTTTAGTAAAAATGTGTACTGAACTCCATGTTGCTGTTCTAAATATCTCTATTAGAGGAATGTATCTAAAAAAAGCCACAGAAGCTGCTTTCAATCTAGTACAATGTGTTTTAATTCCCTGTGGAAGAGACAAACCCATCAATCTATAAGCTTCGTAAATACATAATTAACCATCCTGAGAGCCTTTGAAAAAGAAACAACTTTATCCTTGTTTATTGCATACAAAAAGAGGAATTTCAGAGATTGTCTTAATTGTCTATTTCTCTCTAAATAAAAGGCTGAAGTCCTTTTAACATCTAGGATATGTAATTTAGCTTCCCCATCCTGAGCATGAGGCTTGGGAAAGAATACTGGTAAAATTATAGACTGATTTATATGAAAATCAAAGACCATCTTTAGTAAAAATCTTGAGTGCGTACGTAAAATTATCTTTATGAAGAACAATAAATGGTGGATTAGCCAGTAAGGCATGTAATTCATTTATGTGTTTTCTGAAGTGATAGCTATCAAAAAACACTGTCTTAATAGACAGGTGGAACAATGTACAGTTTTCCCAAAGGTTCAAAGGGAGGTTTCATCAGTTGTGAAAGCACTGTGTTCAAATCCCAAGATCGCATAGGGTCTCTTATTGAAGGATATACATTAGTAAGACCTTCTAAGAATCTTATAGCTCTTTCATGAGTAAAAAATTATTTATTTTCCACAGCTACATTGTATGTTGATATAGCTGAAAGGTCAATCTTCATGGAAGAGAGTGAGAAACCCACTCTCTTAAAATATAATACATATTCTAATATATAATTAGTGAGTGCTGTATATAGCTCTATATCATACATGGAAATCCACAGTAAAAATCTTTTCCATTTATGACTATAAAACATTTTCATTTGGACTCTTTTCTTGAATTTAACAGTACATTTTACACCTTTAACAAATAAGACTTTTCTATCAATCCCAGAGTTTTATTCCCCAGGCCGTTAGAGACACACACTGATGATCTGGGAGATAACACAACAAGAAGGGATGGTCTAACAAATCTGGTACAATGGCAAAAGTTCAATTAACCCTCTGGACAGGCAAATTAAGTCCAGGTATCACTGTTGTGTGGCTCATGCTGGTGCTACTAAAATTACTCTGGCTTTGTCTTATTCTGTTTATTACTCTTTAAATGAAGAGAAACGGGGAAACACATACATTACTCCTTGACCCCAATTTATCAGGAATGCATCTGACACTGCTCTCAAACAAAATCCGATGCAAAAAAGATTATAGGATTCCTCCACAATGTGAAAAGGTGTGTTACTATTTTGTTCTTCCATTCTTGTATTTGAGAAGTCAACCTGCTTAGATGACTTGTAGGATATTTTGTTCCCCAGAAACATGAATGACTATTGGGTGAATGTCTTGTTATATACACCAATACCAAAGATACCTTGCCACTATGCACAATTGCAGGGAATGAGCCCTGCCTTGTTTGTTTAGATAATTTAATGCTGTCATATTCTGTCACCACCTGCACTCCCCTGGTGTTTGACCTCAAGCAGAAATGACTTTAGAGCCAACATGATTGCTTTCAGTTCTAAGATACTGACATGTTCCTTTGGTGACCAGTGAGCTCGGACTAAAGATCGTTGTTTAAATGGGCCTGCCATCCCAGAGTAGACGCACTGGAAGTAGAGGCAATCAAGGTAAAGCAGCTTATGTCGTCCTAACTATGTGAGCCTACATATTACAGCGTTCCCCCTGCTGCTGTAACGTGCCCACTCTGCCAACCTAGTAAATCCACCTCGACGAGAGGCTTAAGGCTTATGACTACGTAGTTTGGGCGACGCAATGTTTGTACAGACCATAGGCTGCAGCACCCACGGGGAAAAATTAGTGGGTGCTCTGCACCCACTGGCAGCCAAGCTCTTCCCACTCCCACCTCCTCCCTCGAGCATGCCGCGTACCTGCTCCTCCCCCTCCCAATGCTTCCCGTCTGCTGCCTAACAGCTGTTTGGCGGCGCTTAGGACTTTCCACGAGCGAGGGTGAGGAATGGAGACGCGGTGTGCTTGGAGGAGGAGGCAGTAAAGAGGCAGGGCAGGGGTGGGGACTTGTGGGAAGCTAGTGGAATTGAGGCAGGGTGAGGGTGGAATTGGGGCAGGGCCAGGGGTTGAGCACCCATCGGGCAAAGGTGAAGTCGACGCCTATGGCACAGACACTGTGTTGCTTGCATCACCTGTTGGCTGGAGCTGTGAAATGGACTTCTTGACAAGAATGCCACTTTCACTGCTGGTAGAGTCCCTGTTTTGAAATTGAGGGAGGAAGGGGAGGGGAGGGAGGGTGTTCCAGCTGTGAGCTCCAGCAGAGCTGACAACTGGAGCCCAGCTGCCGTCAGGGCTCTCAGCTCCCTGCCCCACACAGAGCTCGCAGCCCCCCACCTTAGCTCTCAAGTTTGTGCAAATATTCCTGGTGAGGACGCACACCACAGACAGAAGGAGGGTATGTGGAAATGAAAAATCACAGTAATTACTGCAGTGGCTGTAAATCAGCCTAACATAGGTCAACTGAATTGTGTAGTGTAGACATGGCCTAAGTACCACTGATGGCAGAGAGGGAGAGACTGAAAGATATACCCTTCATTACAGTTAGAGCACATGTCCACAACATCAGTGTTGTCAACACCTGCTGTGGAATTACTAATCTGCCATGCTTGTTGTCTAAGCCTGTTTTGTAATTTCTCACTAGCCAGTGTTGCAGGTCAGTCATCCAAAGTATGGCATCACTGATGTGGTTGATGCTAAGAGACCTAGTGAACCAGAAAAAAGGAGTATTGACTGTTATGGGGACTTCAGAAGGAGATGTATAAACTATTTCACTTTCATAAAGCTTTCTTCTGGGAGAAGGCTTTTGCTGAAGGCAAGTCTGATTAAGGCCCTATGAAAAGGAGCCTTTGAGTAGGATTTAGGAATGATTTTTCCCAATCTATGCATAATCCCAGGTTTGGAAAAAGTAAACAAATTTGTTCCACACATAGCAAGACTTCTTACTTCAACAACGCTTTTATTAAGCGGTCATCTAAGTAAGGATATACATAAATTCCATTCCTTTAGATATGCTGCCACTACAGAAATACATTTCGTAAACATCCTTGGAGCTGTGGATAAACCAAAGGGAAGAACCCTGTACTGAAAATGGTACCCTTCTACCACGAAGCACAGGTTTTTTTCAATTACATGGTTTTATTAAAATATAGGAATATGCATGTTTTAATCCAGAGCTGCAAACCAATCCTGAAGGGAAAGATAAGGGATCCTAGAAATTAGAGATAACATGCAGAAACAAAACTTTGTATATAGATGTTTAATTTTCTGAGATCCAAAATGGGATGAAGGTGCCCATCTTTTTTCAGAATTAGAAAATAGCGTAAATAAAAACTCCGCTCTTTGTGTCCGAAAGGCACGGTTTCTAACGCACCCAACTGTAATAGAGACTGAATACTTTTCTGAGCAAACTGAGTTGAACCTGATCCCCAATCAAGGAAGGAAGTGGTAGTTTTTTGGGAAGGAGAGTTATGAATTGTGTTGAATTCCAATTTGCAATAATTTCCAGAATTCACCCGTTGATGCTATTAATTTCCACTGATGGTGAAAACAGGACAAATGTTCCCCAAAGAGAGAGGTAAAAGAGTGTAACAGGATTAACTTGTGGCTGGGTCTCTTGCCAAATCTGAAACCTTGCAGGAGTTGCAGAAGATGAAGTCAAAAATTTCCCTTTATTATTACAAGGTTTAAACTCTCTCTTCTTCAATCGCTGATGTTGACAAGAATAATATTGAAGACTGGTGGTAATAATTCCTTCTTTGGGGTAAGGAATTGATGAAGAATATAATGGGTATTGCCTTTGGTATCTGAATCGTGGAACCAAAGATGATCTTTATGTCATATTAAAGAAATCTAAAGATTTAGCTGACCTCACATTCTTCATTTTCTCTAACACCTCGTCTGTCTGCATGCTAAACAGACCCTACTCTCCCATAAAAGGAAGATCCTTGATTCTCATCTTAATCTCTGGCGGAAGACCCACTGATTGCAGCCATGCATGCTTTCCAAATGCAATAACCAAAACTATTACCCTAGCTGAAGCAACCAAAGAATCAAATGCAGCCCTTAGCTGATGTTTAGCAACATTCTGCCCTTTCATTAAAAGGGCATTTGCTAACCTTCTATGCTCTTCCAGTGAAGAACTGAGGAATGATGACTTTCCACCCACAGATGATGCTGGTATCCAGCCATGAGAGATCTTCATGATTTTAAATATGCACACCTAACATAGCTGAAGGAAACATTTTTTCCTCACAAATATATCCAGTCTTTCCCCTTCTTTCTCAGGAGTACAGTGAACTTGGACATCTCTCCATCTATGCAGGTCAGCCTCCATCACCAACAAAGCAGGAGATGGCAGAGCATAAAAGTATAAACATAGCAAGATCTTTATGAGGGAATTGGTATAATTTGGCAGTCTTTTTCAACATAGGCAGCTGAGGGAGCATTCCAGCTTGTTTTTGCTGGTTAAAGCCACCATTCTAATAAGGAGAAAAATATAAAAAAAACAGGTGAGAATTCCTCAATAGATACTGACATATATGATGTCTGTCATGCAATCCATAATTCATGAAATGACACCACATCCTCTGATGGTGGTGCTGCTGAAGTGTTGCCCACATTTTCCCCTAGAGAAGGCACCCCTCCAGAGTCTGGATCTGACTCTTGTATTGCTACTAATTCCTCCTCGTCTAATGATAACTTGCTTACCACTGTAGACTTATCAGAACTTAGATGCATTGGTGGATATGTATCCTTCAGATCTGATAATATCATCTCAGTACCAAACTGGCAATTGTCTATTGCCATATAGAGAAACATGCTGATAAGATGCAAGAGATAGCCAATGACACCTGAAAGCGGTACTTGCCAGTCAGGCCAAAACTCCATACTCAGATCAGTTGGACATTTCTTTGTCCATATGGATCCAGAACACATGAATGAGGTTGCTGATAATACTTTTTCTCCAGATCAGATCTCTGAGCTGCACTTCTTCTCCAATCCGAGCCCATTCTCAGTTCAGATGGAACCAGAGACAGCAGTCTCCTTGGTTGAATAAAGGAGAACAGAGGAAAAACTCTTTTCTGGACACCCAGAAGGGGTCTGAGATGGCAGAAGCAGAAGAGAACCTGAATTCTTCAACTCTTCCTTCTGCCTTGGGGGAGCATTTAATTGAATCGGTTGCAACAAAATGTCCAATTCTGCTCAACTGAAATACATGGGTTAATTACCAATGGAGCCAGATCCAGATTCAACTGATGAAATTGTGCCATAACTACTATTTGTTGCAGTGCTGTGTCAATATTGTCTACCACTTCCATATATTTTTCCCCTGCCTCAACAGATCCTTACCTCATGCTTTTGGACCTGGCTCATCTAAATCAGACAAAGAACGTCTGACTCTACCACAGGAATATGTATCCTGCATATGTTCCTTGAAGACCCTTTGGTCAGATGTCTGTCCCTCTCTCTCTCGCATGTACTCTTTCTTCAAAAGAGGCCGACTCCAACTAGGACTGAGCGCTCATGCTCTCCATAATAGCTGTGTCCTTTCACAGTGAACTAGCTCTGGAAACAGAAGCCCACTTTCAGATCCTTTAGTACTGGGTACCAAGGTGGAGGATTTGTCCTTCTTCCTTACAGACTTACTCGACGCTGACACTGGTCTCTGAGACTTGTTTGAAGCTTGCTTGGTTCCATACAGTTTTGCTGACAGTGCTTCTTGTAATAAAGTCACCTGAAGCCTGTTCTGTCTCACCTTTGTTGCTTGTGTTATGCAAATAAAGCATTTTTAAAAGTGAGTGTCTTTCACCCAAGAGCCAGGCATGTGTGTCAGATGCCAGAAATAGAACCAGACTTTATACACCTTTTTAAAACGGGGCTTTTTATTCTTCAGTTTTATCATCTCAAAACCAAAATATTTACAACCAAGTTAATCAACACTAACAGACAATTAATTAATTCTAACTAGAAATTATTAACTAGCTGACAAGGTATGGATCCGGAAGCAGTCCAGAGCATTCCCTGATTTGTTCACCTGTTTTCAGTTTGAAGGACCTGAGGCAGCTGAAGCACCATGCCCTGGAACAACTGACATTCACAGAGGGGAGAGGGAAAGGGTCACGTGAGCTGCTACTGCTAGCTAGAGTTCTACCATTCAGGCTGCACCGGTTGGAGCAACTCATGAATGCTAACATGCAGAGGATATTGAAGGTGGTGGTGCTGCATTTCTTACTATAGGTGTACATAACGTCACTAAGGATTTGTTCACACTTAGAACGCAGCAATGCTATAGCGCTTCAGTGAAATTCTCCCACTGGAGCAGGTACTCCACATCCCCAAGAGGTAGTAGTTACATCAATGAGGGAAGCCCTCACTTTGACACAGTGCTGTCTACACCGGAAGTTTGGGTGGTATAACTGCATTTTCCACACGAGTGATGTAGTTATACCGAAATAAGTTTGTAGTGTAGACCAGGGCTTAGTACTGAAGAGAAAACAAACTTCTTAGCCAGTGAGTAAATGAGGCACCAATGTTCAAGAATTGTTTGAAATGTATTTGAAATTAATGATTGTTGTCAATAATTTGGGATCTCGTAACTTTTTGAACTTTAAAAAAAAATTAAGGTTCACCTTCAAGTTTAATTGAAATTGTCCCGCTGCAATATATACATTTTCATTAGGTAATAATACACAAGCTTCAGCTTGAGTCTAACAAATAGGATAGTATGCAAGAACCCATGGAACATGGCAGTCCCCAGAAGACTCAGATTGTGTGTTTGATTACTCGACTGATATGCATCATCTCTCCAAATATGTTCTGTGGAAGATATCACACTTTGTGCTAAGAATGAGTTGATGGTTATTCTTATGAAAGTTCTCACTAAACTGAGATGATTTTTTCCCTTTTTTGTGCATTAACATTACTGAAACTCTAAGCATGCCTGTGGTGCAGACTACAAACGAACTCTTAACAGCCAGTCATCTAAATAAGTGCATACAGAAGTCTCTTGTAGGCTGTCACTACACCTGAGTACCTGTTGATAATTCTTGGAATTAGAAACATCCAAAGGGAGGATTTTGTATTGATTATGATTCTCACTTATACAAAATCATAGTTACTTCTATGTGTTAGTCTGATGGATATAAAGCATGCATCATGACAAGAGCTCCAAACCAACTGCATATACTTAATAAGAGAATTATGCAGGGTACAGTCATGGGAATAGAAAATACTGGGAGCAGACTCCCATTCTCTCAATACTGCTTTAGAAACTTAGAATGTCCCAAACAGAAGGGAAAACTTCATCTCAATTTTCCAGGAAAAAATGTTGGGGGCAGCATGAAGTAGAAATAGAGTAACCTCTGAATAATTTCCAGCACCTATTTGTTTTGAACTCCCAGAAACACCTTCAAGTCTGATGTTTGAAAGATGAAGTAACAAAAGATGTTCTAGGAGCACAGTGCCTGACTCTCTGCCTCCACACAAACAGTTTTCTTTTGGAAGAATCTGAGAGGACAATCCAATGGCTACTCATATGAGCTTTGCTATTTTTGGACCAAAAGAGAAAATTGTTTTTTTATAAAAAAGATGATTCAGCCCCAATAAAGTATGGATCTAAAGTATTATAGTTCCTGAAGAACGTAATTTACTTTCCAGCCTAAAAGCTCTAGTCCCTCAAATCAAATATTTTCCACCTTACTTGGAATATTCTGCTGAAAGCAAGAGCACCAAAAGCAAGACAGCCTTTCTATTGTAACTACGGCTGCCAAGTGATTAAAAAAATTAATCGTGATTAATCGCACGATTAAAAAAAGTAATCACGATTAATCATGCTATTAAACAATAACAGAATACCATTTATTTAAATATTTTGGATGTTTCTAAATTTTCTACAATGTCAGACTTTGCAGGGGTTCTCAAACTAGGGTTCGGGACCCCTCAGGGGGTCGTGAGGTCATTGTGAGGTATCATCCTCCAAGACTTCTATAACAGGAGATATATGGCAGAATGAGGGTAAAATAGAGCAGGGAGACATACAATTCTCCCCCAAGGGAGTTCAGGCACAAATTTAGTTAACTCATTATCTTTTCTGATTTAGACACCTTTGAGAATGATTCTGATTAGGACAGATGTTCATACTACTGTCTCCAAGATGGGCTGAAAACACAAGCTGTGATAATCATAGAACTGGAATGGACCTTGAGAGGTCATCTAGTCCAGTCCTCCGCACTCAAGACAGGACTAAATATTATCTATACCATCCCTGACAGGTGTTTGTCCAACCTGCTCTTAAAAATCCCCAGTGATGGAGATTCCACAACCTTTCTGGGCAATTTATTCCAGTGCTTAACCACTCTGACAGTTAGGAAGTTTTTCCTAATATCCAACCTAAACTGCCCTTGCTGCAATTTAAGCCCATTGTTTCTTGTCCTATCCTCAGAGGTTAAGAAGAACAATTTTTCTCCCTCCTCCTTGTAACAACCTTTTATGTACTTGAAAACTGTTATATCTCCTCTCAGTCTTCTCCTCTCCAGACTAAACAAACCCAATTTTTTCAATTTTCCCTCATAGGTCATGTTTTCTAGACCTTTTATCATTTTTGTTGCTCTTGTCTGGACTTTCTCCAATTGGTCCACATCTTTCCTGAAATGTGGTGCCCAGAACTGGGCACAATACTCCAGCTGATGAGGCCTAACCAGCGTGGAGTAGAGCAGAAGAATGACTTCTCATGTCTTGCTTACAATACTCCTGCTAATACATCCCAGAATGATGTTTGCTTTTTTTGCAACAGCGTTACACTGTTGACTCATATTTAGCTTGTGATTGACTATGATCCCCAGATCCCTTTCCGCAGTAATCCTTCGTAGGCAGTCATTTCCCATTTTGTATGTTTGCAACTGATTGTTCCTTTGTAAATAGAGTACTTTGCATTTGTCTTTATTGAATTTCATCCTATTTACTTCAGACCATTTCTCCAGTTTGTCCAGATCATTTTGAATTTTAATCCTATCCTCCAAAGCACTTGCAACCCCTCCCAGCTTGATATTGTCTGCAAACTTTGTAAGTGTACTCTCTATGCCATTATCTAAACTTTGATGAAGATATTGAACAGAATCAGACCCAGGACTGATCCCTGCAGGACCCCACTTGTTATGCCCTTCCAGGATGACTATGAATCTCTGGGAACGATTTTCCAACCAGTTATGCACCCACCTTATAGTAGCTCCATCTAGGTTGTATTTCCGTAGTTTATGAGAAGGTCATGCAAGACAGTATCAAAAGCCTTACCAAAGTCAAGATATACCACATCTACTGCTTCCCCCCATCCACAAGGCTTGTTATCCTGTCAAAGAAAGCTATCAGGTTGGTTTGACACGATTTGTTCTCGACAAATCCATGCTGACTTATTTATCACATTATCTCCTAGGTGGTTGCAAATAGATTTCTTAATTATTTGCTCCATTATTTTTCTGGATACAGAAGTTAAGCTGACTGGTCTGTAATTCCCGAGAATTATTATTTATTTCCCCTTTAATAGATGGGCACTATATTTGCCCTTTTCCATCTTCTGGAATGTCTCCCGTCTTCCATGACATTTCAAAGATAATTGCTAAAGGCTCAGATATCTCCTCAGTCAGCTCCTTGAGTATTCTAGGATGCATTTAATCAGGCCCGGGTGATTTGAAGACATCTAACTTGTCTAAGTAATTTTTGACTTGTTCTTTCCCTATTTTAGACTCTGATCCTACCTCATTTTAACTGGCATTCACTATGTTAGATGTCCAATCGCCACCAACCTTCTTGGTGAAAACTGAAACAAAGACGTCATTAAGCACCTCTGCCATTTCCACATTTTCTGTTCTTGTCTTTCCTTCCCTCATTGAGTAACGGGCCTACTCTGTCCTTGGTCTTACTCTTGTTTCTAATGTATTTGTAGAATGTTTTCTTGTTTCTTTTTATGTCCTTAGCTAGTTTGATCTCGTTTTATGCCTTGGCTTTTCTAATTTTGTCCTTACATACTTGTGTTATTTGTTTATATTCATCCTTTGTAATCTGACCGAGTTTCCACTTTTTGCAGAACTCTTTTTTGAGTTTTAGATAACTGAAGATCTCCTGGTTAAGCCAGGGTGGTCTCTTGCCATACTTCCTATCTTTCCTATGCAGTGGGATAGTTTGCTCTTGTGTCCTTAATGTCGTCTCTTTGAAAAACTGCCAACTGTCTTCAACTGTTTTTCCCCTTAGACTTGCTTCCCATGGGATTCTACCTACCAACTCACTGAGTTTGCTAAACTCTGCCTTTTTGAAATCCATTGTCTTTATCATGCTGTCCTCCCTTCTACCATTCCTTAGATTCATGAACCATACCATTTCATGATCACTTTCACCCGAGTTGCCTCCACTTTCAAATTCTCAACCAGTTCCTCCCTATTTGTCAAAATCAAATCTAGAAGAGCCTCCCCTGAGTAGCTTTCTCCACTTTCTGAAATAAAAAATTGTTTCCAATACATTCCAAGAACTTGTTGGATAATCTGTGCCCTGCCATGTTATTTTCCCAACAGATGTCTGAGTAGTTGAAGTCCCCCATCACCACGAAGTCCTGTGCTTTGGATGATTTTGTTAGTTGTTTAAAAAAAGTATCATCCACCTTTTCTTCCTGGTTTGGTGGTCTTTAGTAGACCCCTACCATGACATCACCATCATCATGACAATGTTGCACAATGGCATGGACCCAGCAGTATAAAACACAATTTTAGTACAATTTAACCTAAAAAAACCAAACCAAAACAAAAATCAAGAACTATATATAAATAGTTTAAAGAGTAAGGGCGGTTGAGATGAAAGGGGACAGACCTTGCTCTGTCAGCTTGAACAAATGAGGAGTCTCACTCAGGGACTGCATCTCTTTAAACCTCCTCACACTGCATGCTAGTACAAAATGTATTTTCCTCCTTAATTAACAGTGTTTATACATACAGCATATTATATCTCTGCTCCAGAAACATTAATTGTTTCAATTTGTTTGTGGGTTCAATTCAAGGTGTTTGCTTTGCCCACTGAAGTCCTTAATGGTTCGGTCATGTTGTGTGCACTTAAGAGCCTATGTCTGCCTCTCCTTGTGCCATTACCCAAGACGTAGGCAAGCTGTTGGTTCTTACATTTGTTTGTCTGGAGCAGGTCATTCTCAGTAGAGGGCCCTCAACTCTGGAACATGATTTTCTTCTTGGCCTGACAAGCAAAGTTTGCATTTTTTAGGGCACACTGAAAGGCCAATAGATTTACTCTGATTTTTTTTTTTTAAAGGGGTAGTTGAATGTGATGGATTTTACTTTTTCTTTCTGATCCGGGGGGTCAGGGAGTTTAGCTACTATTGAACATGTTTACTTAATGTTAATATTACATGTAGCAAGAGGAATTTTGATTAGTGCACAATATCCATTTAAATAAGTAAGGTCAAGAAAATGGTAGCTTTATAATTCAGCACATAATTTCAGTTTTCTTCTTACACCTGTTCAGTGAAGAGAGTGAATGCTAAAATGTCAAAACGCAACGTATACATTATCTTAGTTTTACCTGCTTCTGCAAATTCACAAAAAGGAACTCCTGGTCTCTCTTCCTTGGAGTCTCTTGTTAGTATGTCAGCAACATATACACTCAATTTCTGAAGGTCACCAAAATTTTCACATCCTATTCTCATATTAACATACAAAGTTCCCAATTTGGCCCAGTCACTTTTTTCTTTACAGTGCTGTTAAAAGTCAAATAATAAATGTAAATAAGCTTGCTATAAAACATGATACAGTTATTAGTTATTATAACTCTGATGGTACAGCTGGCAGGAACTATTAGGTGTTCAAAATGCACCTTGTGCAAATTCTCCTCTTATATTCTCAAATATGTTATCTAACCGTCTGAACATTTCCCCCAATGATGTCTCAACCAGCTTTTATAGTAGGCTGTTTTATTGCTCTTATTTTGTCTAGATCAGATAAGAAAGTTAGTTTTTCCTAACTTTAATTTAAAAACAGTAATTCTTGTAATACATCTGACTAGCCACAAGTAGGTCATCCCCTCTTTTGTATATTTCCTTTCAAATTTTCATACTGTTTTAACTCCATTTCTCTATGATTCTATTAGTATCTCCTCAAGTATCATGTCTTCCAACCCCGTTTTCTTTGTCATTCTTCATGCTGTTTATTTCCAGCCTTTTTAAAGTGAAAACCCCCTAACTGAACGAAAATGAGGTCCCCATCACTACTGGCAAAGGAACATTAATAGTATTATATGCAATACCTCAGTATGCACATTCCAGGTATTTTGTTATAGCCTCACATTACAAGTTTTTATAATCTGCTTTCCATGTCTGTTATGCACGTTCAACCAACTCAAATGTTTTTCTGCAATGTTTCTATCACATTCTCCCATTTACTATTTTTGTTTAATATTGACCCTTTCCAAATGTATACAATTAGAGTTGTTTATCAAACCAGCCCTTCAAAATGTAAGTCTTTATTTTTCTTGTAGCATATATTGTGTTTGCTATACATGGAATTTCTGAATCATCTGAAAATTTGATCAAACTGATAGCCTCAAAAACCAGATAAATTTATAAACATATTTAATATCTTTTTCCAAAACATACACTCAAAGTTCTGTTCTACTCTGAAAAGTGACTTTAGAAGTGGTATTGTATGGTTTCATGTTTAGTGTGTCTCCATTTTCACACTGAATTTACTCAGTTTTACAAGTAAAGCATTATTAGAAGTAACATTTTCACTTGAAAATTGAGCAAATGTCATTTGGAAATAACTGATAAAAAACAAACCTCTTAATGTATATTTGTTTGGACACACTTTTCAGAGAACGATCACACATATATATCAGTTCTGGCGTATTTACTGCCCTCTAGGCAGATTAGGGCCTGGTCTACACTAGGAAATTAGGTCAGTATAACTATGTTGCTCAGGGGTGTGAAAATCCACATGCTGAGCGACGCAGTAAAACTGACCTAAGGTCTGGTGTAGACAGCACTAGGTCAGCAGGAGAATGCTCTCATCAACCTAGCTACCACCTCTCGGGGAGGTAGAGTACCTTTGCCAATGGGAGAAGCCCTCCCATTGGCACAGGTAGTGTCTTCACTGAAGTGCTCCAGTGGTGCAGCTGTCTCACTGTAATGGTTTATGTGCAGACAAGCCCTAGGGGTAGGTTTGAGGTTCAAAACCAGCCAATAACTACACAAGCTGGAACTCAGCTGCCCCTTCAAAACAGTTAGTTATACCATTTCCTATTTGAAATACAGGAATAAAGAGAATGGCGTTTGTTCCCAGAAAAAATGGTTACCTACCTTTCATAACTGTTGTTCTTCAAGATGTGTTGCTCATGTCCATTCCAAGTAGATCTCTGTGCACACGTGCACAGTCGTTGGAAGGTTTTTCCCTAGCGGTACCCATTGGGTCAGCTGTAGAGCTGCCTGGAGCAGTGCCTTTATGGCACTGTATATAGGTCCCTGATGACCCGCCGCCTCTTCAGTTCTGTCTTGCTGGATACTCTAAGAGAGGGAAGGCGCAGGGGGTGGGGGTGAGTGTCCTTGGAATGGACATGAACAGCACATCTCAAAGAACAAGTTACGAAAGGTAGGTAACTGTTTTTTCTTTAAGTGATTGCTCATGTCAATTCCAAGTAGGTGACTCCCAAGCAGTCCTCTGGAGAAGTCAGAGTTCACCAACTTGCAGACTGAAGCACTGCTCTACCAAATGCGGCATTGTCTCTAGCCTGCTGAGTGATGGTGAAGTGCAACATAAAGGTGTGAATCAACAACCACGTTACAGCCCTGCAGATGTCCTGAATGGGGGCCTGAGCCAGGAACACGGCAGAGGAAGTTTCCACTCTTGTAGAGTGCGCTGTCAATGGTGGAGCCGGAATGTTTGCCAAGTCATAGTACATCCTGATACAGGCTGTGACCCAAGAGGAGATTCTTTGGGATGAAACAGGAAGACCTTTCATCCTCTCAGCAATGGCCATGAAGAGCTGCGTCGACCTTCTAAACGGCTTTGTCCGCTCAATGTAAAAAGCTAGCATGCGTCTAACATACAGGGAATGGAGCATGCGTTCCCTGTTATCAGCATGTGGTTTGAGACAGAACACCGCCAGAAAGATGTCCTGATTCACATGAAATTGCGAGACTACCTTTGGGAGGAAAGCTGGGTGTTGTCATAACTGCACCTTGTCCTTATAAAACACGGAATAAAGGGGCTCGGACGTCAGAGCCTTGAGCTCAGACACTCTTCTGGCCAATATTATAGCCACTAGGAACGCTACTTTCCACGAAAGGTAAAGGAGAGAACAAATTACCAGAGGCTCGAAGGGAGGGCCCATCAGCCTAGAGAGCACCAAATTGAGAACCCATGGGGGGATTGGTTGCTTGAAGGTACAGTCTCTCTACACCCTTGAGAGAAGGGCCAATGATAGGGCTAGCAAACACTGAAGTGGCCCACTGCACCGGGGTGGAAAGCTGAAATCACAGCCAGGTGAATCTTTACTGACGATACTGCCAACCCCTGCTGCTTTTAACTGGAGTAAATAGTCCAGGATGAAGGGAATTGAGGTCTGCAATGGAGGAGTGCCCTTCTGAAGTGACCAAATGGAAAACCTCTTCCACTTAGCCAGATAAGTGGCATGAGTGGAAGGCTTTCTGCTGTCGAGGAGAACCTCCCTAACTGAGTCTGAGCATGCAAGCTCCAACAGGTTTAGCCATGGAGTTTCCATGCCGTGAAGTGGACAGACTCCATGTTTGGGTGCTAGAGGCGGCCGTGGTCCTGGGTGATCAAGTCCGGAACCAGGGGCAGAGTTATAAGTGTGTCCACAGACAGGTCCAGCAGTGCTGATGTGGCCACGGCAGAGCTACCAAGATTAATGACGCTTTGTCCTGTCAGACCTTGATGAGGATGAGACCTTTGTGGATGAGACAGAACGGTGGGAATGCATACAGCAGGCACCCTTTTCAGAAAAGGAGGAAGGCGTCCATGAGCAAGCCTTCACTGTGATTCGGGAAGGAGCAGAACTGCTGACACTTCCGTTGTGTCCTGTTCATGAGACAACAGGGAGAGCCCCATCTTTGGAAAATACTGATGGCAACATCCGGGCGAAGAGACCAAACATGGCCGTGAAAGGACCTGCTGAGGTGGTCAGCTAGTTCGTTCTGTGAACCCAGAAGATACGAGGCCTCCAATTGTAGTGAGTAGGCAGTGCAAAATTCCCACAGCTTGAGGGCTTCCTGACACAGGGGGGAGGAGCGAGCACCATCTTGTCTGTTTATATAAACATCGCTGTGGTGTTGTCCGTCAATACTGACGCACATCTGCCCTGAAAATGGGTTTGAAATGTATGGCAAGAAAGCCACACTGCACGCAGCTCCTTGATGTTGATAATGCAGCAAAAGTTCTGCCTGGGACCATAGACCTTGAGTCCTGAGGTCGCCTAAGTGCGCCCCCCATCCCATCTGTCAAGGTTCCTTTCCCACTCTGAACTCTAGGGTACAGATGTGGGGACCTGCTTGAAAACCCCTAAGCTTATTTTTACCTGCTTAGGTTAAAACTTCCCCAAGGTACAAACTATTTTACCTTTTGCCCTTGGACTTATTTGCTGCCACCACCAAGCGTCTAACAGCTATATAACAGGGAAAGAGCTCACTTGGAAACGTCTTCCCCCCCCAAACCCTACACCCCCTTTCCTGGGGAAGGCTTAATAAAAATCCTCACCAATTTGCATAGGGGAACACAGACCCAAATCCTTGGATCTTAAGAACAATGAAAAAGCAATCAGGTTCTTAAGAGAAGAATTTTAATAGAAGAAAAAGTAAAAAAATCACCTCTGTAAAATCAGGATGGTAAATACCTGATTCGAAACAGAGAATCCCTCTAGGCAAAACCTTAAGTTACAAAAAGACAAAAACAGGAATATACATTCCATTCAGCACAGCTTATTTTCTCAGCCATTTAAACAAAACAGAATCTAATGCATATCTAACTAGATTACTTACTAAGTTCTAAGACTCCATTCCTTTTCTGTTCCCGGCAAAAGCATCACACAGACAGAGAGAACCTTTGTTTTGTTGGATCATATTAAAGAAGTTCTGTATTAAAATCACAAATGAGTTTGATTCCCCATTGTTTAAATTCCAGGGTATTACTAATTAAGAGGTCTCTTGGTTTTTGGTACTGTTTCTCTCCCTTTATGTGTGAAACTTGCAAGTTGCTAGTTGTTTTAGTACATTCTAAGACAGAGTCTGTTCTCAAAGCAATTCTTTGCAACAACAACTATTCACATAGAGAGAGACTCAAAGGAATACTCTGTAACAATAGAAACAGCACCCAGACACTCCCCGCCCTTTTGCTGTATTCATCTCGCTTTGTTAACAATTGTGATTAAAATAGAGATAGAGGATGTATGTGGATGGATGCTTGGTGTGGATAATAACTGAATGATCAGGGAGGTGCCAGCCTAAGAATGCAGTGTCCATTGGCTGAAGAAGGCGTCAAGTGGAAATAACCAGAGGACCCCCGGAGGGCAGACTGGAATCTACCCAACAGCCTCAAGAATGGGAGAACCAAAGAACAAGGTAACATCTGGCAGCATGGAGCCTTCAGGAATGTGACATCTGCTGACTGATTCAACAACAGCATGATGAAGCAATTCCCACAGACTGGCATAGGAAGAAATTCCTATAAAAATAGACTCTAGAAACTGAGAACTTTGGAGTCTGATTCTGCAAACCAACTTCTAGGAGCATCAGATGTGCATCTGACAAGGCCCTGCTCCCTCCTCATGTCCAGGCCACCTGGCCAGTGGCTTGGCATGAGCAACTCTAAGGCTGGTAACTATGATAACAACCTTGCAGAACCTGTGTGTGTATGAATGAATGTGTGAATAAATATGGAATGGAATGTTATAGCTATAAACTAACTGCTTACTATGATTCTTTTTGTATTCACAATAAATGTGGTATTTTGCCTTTCCCCCTTTAACAAGATCCTTCTGGTTTTTATTTTATTGGTGTAACAGTTTCTCCCCCCCGCAGCTTTGAAAGTATCTTGTCTCCCCATTGGTCATTTTGGTCAGGTGCCAGCGAGGTTATCCTAGCTTCTTAACCCTTTATAGGTGAAAGGGTTTTTCCTCTGGCCAGGAGGGATTTTAAAGGTGTTTACCCTTCCCTTTATATTTATGACACCATTGCTGAAACATCCTTGACTAGTGACAGCGTCAGCTGAGGTTTGGAGAAGGGTATTACTGCACATAGTGTTTGTGGGTCAAGCCACCACCAGAGGGACTCGAGAACCTGAGGGGTAAGCGTGTCCAGATGGTCTCGGTTCAGCCTGTAGACCCGGGCCAGCCAACCCTGAAGGGGACAAAGCTGGGCAGTCTGGAGTGCTGTACCACATATGTGCAAGCAGCCATATGTTCCAGTAATTTTAGGCAATCCCGCACCATTGTGGTGGGGAATCTCCTGACACTCATGGCAAGGAAATGAGTTTCCGGAAGAAAAGCCCTGGCCTGGGTGGAGTCTAGCAGGGCTCCGATAAACTCTATCCTCTAAGTGGGGGTTATAGTTGACTTTGCCATGTTCAGAATGAGGCCAAGCCCGAGGAATGTCATGTGCACCAGACTCTCATGGGCCTCCACTTGGGCCTGAGATTGACCCTTGATTAGCCAGTTGTCCAGGTAGGGAAATACCTGCACCTGCTGCTTCCGTAGGAATGCTGCCATGACTGCCATGCACTTGGTGAATACCCGAGGGGCGCTGAGAGGCCGAAGGGGAGGACCATGAACCAGTAGTGGGTGGTGTTTACCATGAATCTAAGAAATCTTCTGTGGGATGGAATTACGGAGATGTGAAAATATGTGTCCTTCAAGTCTAGGGCAGCGTACCAGTACCCCAGATCCAGAGAGGGGATGATGGATGCCAGGGAGACCATGCGGAACTTCAGCTTCTTCATGAATCTGCTGAGGTTTCGCAGGTCTAAAATAGGCCTGAACCCACCCTTGGCCTTGGGAATTAGGAAATAACGGGAGAGAAACCCTTGCCCCTGAATTCCAGAGGGATCTCCTCTACTGCCCCGAGATGTAGGAGCACTTGCACCTCCTGCACTAGAAGTTGCTTGTGAGAAAGGTCCCTGAAGAGGGACGGGGCGGGTGGGTTGAGAATATCCCAATTCTGCCATGCTCAGGACCCACCGGTTTGAGGTTATTTGGGCCAAACCACGGTAGAAAAGAGACAGACTGTTCACAAAAGGTGGGAAAGGATCCGGGACGTGGACTGGTGCATTGCCCCTGGGCACACCTTCAAAAGTTTTACTGGAAGCCGGAGACTGCCTCGTCAAGCCTTTGCCCTGGTTCGAGGATGACTGAGGAGGCCTTTGCCTATTACTCATACCCCATTTCCTGCTATAGTCCTATCTCTGCTGAGAGGGGTAGAAGCAAGGCTGGGGCTGAGGCTTAAAATGCTTCCTCTGTGGGGCTGGCATGTGGAGGCCCACTGACTTTAAGGTTGCCCTAGAGTCTTTTAAGCTATGAAGCCTAGAATCCATCTTTTCTGCGAACAGACCTGAGCTGTCAAAGGGCAAGTCCTGAACGGTCTGCTGTACCTCTGGTGGGAGGCCTGACACCTGCAGCCACAAGTTTCAGCACATAACAATGGCAGTGGACATTGTGCGGGTGGCCAAGTTCACCACAGCCTGCAAGGAAGTCCTTGCAATCGCCTTACCCTCGTTGATAACAACTCCAAAGTTGGAACGGGAGCCTGTTGGCAGGAGCTCCTAAAACTTGGACAGAGAGTTCCAAGAATTAAAATGATAGCAGCTGAGCACCCGCTTGCTGATTAGCCATTTGAAGCTGGAGCCCCCCCGATGGAATAGACCTTACGGCCAAAGAGGTCCAGCTTCTTTGCCTCTTTGGATTTTGGCAGAGGGCCTTGCTGTCCTTGCCTTTTCTTGGTGTTGACCACGTACACTATCAACGTACCCGATTGAGGGTGGATGAAGAGGTATTCATACCCCTTGGAGGGTACAAAGTATTTTCTTTCTACCCCTTGCAGTGGGCAGAATAGAGACGGGAGTTTGGCAGAGGATCTTTGTGATATTACGAATGGACTTGATCAAGGAAAAGGCCACCCTTGACAGCCCTTTTGGCGTCAGAATATCCACCATGGGATCTGTCTTCTGACACCTCCTCTGCATGAAGACCTAGGTTTTGAGCTACTCTTCTAAGCAGCTCTTGATAAGCCCTATTGTCCATGGCTGGCAAAGAGGCAGACAAGCCTGCTACTGCCTTGTCTGGGGAAGATGATGAAGATGCCCCTATGGGCACAGGTTCCTCCTGACCCTCCAATTCATGGGGTTCCTCCCTACCACGATGCAGTCTATATGGTGGCAGGCATGGTGCCAGCTGTCAACTGTGGTGCCGGGTTGGGTGTCAGGTTCCGATCCTTTTGGAGGTTCCCTTACCATTGAGGAAGATGGGGGGCCCCGCCTGTCTGAGGCAACAGACAAGAACCTGGAGCTTCGGAGCCTGCCATTGAGAAGGCCAGAGTATCATAGGGACCTGGTGTGCCTCCTCCCGCTGGGAACGAGAATGGTGCTGGCTCTACCTGGAGATATATGACTCCAATTCCAAAGTGGAGTCCGACCTTGAGGACCACGGGGGTGCTGTGAGGGATGGTGCCGTAGAGCGGTGCCAAGGAGAATGGTGCCCCGGTGAGGGGGACCATTGCCAAAGCATGGCCGGGTTGCCCTTGGAGAGTATTGTCCCCTTGTGCAGTCCTGGCACTGGTTCCGGTGCCATAGACTGCTGGGCCGTCTCCTCTATAAGGTCCCTTGTGGCCTCAAATGTATCTGGGGTAGATGGCATATCCAACTCCCTCACCTGGCTCTCCCACGCCAGGGAGTCCAATAGGACTCGACGGTCCTGCCTGAGTGACCAGAGTCAATAGTGCCAGTTTCGCCTGAGCCGGAGCTGAATGTCCCAGCACAGGATGCACTCTGCGGGCCCCATTGTGCTCCACGGCTTTAACTGTTGGAGAAGCCCCCTCTTGGCTCTTCTTTGCTTCTTATGCGGCACCAGTGAATGTGACCAGTGCCGAGAGATAGCCGAAGTTGTCTTTCATGATGGAGAGTGTTCGTGCTGAAAGTCTCTGGGTTCCAGGTCCTTTGCTGGTGCCGCGGCCTCTCTTACTGGGCCAGTGCGTGCCAAACTGAAGTGCTGGGTTTCGGCACCAACACAGGCTCTGACGGCTAAGGGTGAAGAGCCAACTCCATAAGGAGAAGTTTAAGTCTGAAATCCCTCTCCTTTTATTTTCTTGGGTGGAAGCTCCTGTAGATCCTACATCAGTCTGATGGGCTTCCCCCACACACTTTAAGCAGGAGTTGTGAGAATCTCCCCAGGCATAGGCTTCTGACAGGACCCCCACGCTTAGAAGCCTTGAGACCGAGGCATTCCCTGGTCCCCAAAAGGGAAAGCATGGGGGGGCGGTGAAAGCCCCCAACAAAGACTTAACTACTAACTACACTAAAAATCTAACAATACTATGCTAATAAAACTATTTACAAAACAAAAAAAGAGAATGCTAGGGAATCACTTGCCCAAGGCAAGAGAGTAAAAGAAGCTCCAATGACTGTCACTACCAGTAAGAAGGAACTGAAGAGGCGGCGGGTTGGCAGGGCCCTGCATACACCACCATAAAGGCGCCTCTCTGCGGGGGGGGGGGGGGTTTCCACAGCCTACCCAACAGGTACCGCTAGGGGAAAAATCTTCGGACAACTGTGCAAGTGGCGCACACACACCTACTTGGAATTGACATGAGCAATCACTCGAAGAAGAACTGAAGGTGCTGTTCTTAGACTCTCTGCATTCAGCCTTGTTATGCACAGATAGAGTGATCTCTCTTTCAACAGCAGACTGTCATTTATTATTCCTGTCAATGGCCTGATTCAGAATATTGCTTAAAATACAAATATCTTCACTGGTTTTCAAAAGCAACAGTTTTATCTACTTTCTACATTCAATGATATATGCTTAAACTCAAGGAGGGCAATTATGCTCCCAACTGGAACCAATATGCAAATTCAATGCTCCTACCAATCTCATCAAATTAGCAATGATTCCCTTTTAATATAACCAAAATAATACATTGTGGGGATAAATTAATGCCTGACATCTGAAACTTCAAATTACCAGGAATACTGATTTGTTGATATGTTCAATAGCAATTACATCACCATCCTCCATTCCTAATACAAACCAAATGCATATATAGTGCTCACATGTTGCATAACCCATGAGAATTATAGAAACCTGGTTTCCTACTAGAGAAGTATACAATACTGTGTACCACACAGTGCTCTTACCTTGTGATTTGTCTATTACAGCACTTCAACTAATCTAGGTAATTTTTTTTAATGAAAAAAATTCAAGAAGGGTAATGTAATAATTATCATTCATAATAGACAAGGAAAGGAAGTTTGATGGAAAACAAATCAAAATCCACTGCAAATTCTGTTAACTAGAAAAGTTTTTAACCCTTGTGCATGGCAGTCACTGTAGTATGTATGTATTTGTGGCATGTCTAAGGTGCTTAACTCTGGAATTCAAGCATTGCATAGTACTAGGACCGAGGTGCCAGATAAATATTTAAAGATTATGAAGGAATTTTCAGTTAAGAGCTCTGCTCTCTGATGTGTGGATCAGGTGCTCTTCATAGGTGTTTTACATCCTCATCTTTTCCTCCCACCTTATTTTTCCTTTCATGAGGAATGCAAGATTATGATGTCATTGTAAGACGACTTCTGAAGAGGTATATCTCACATCATGGCTTAAACATAGTTAGACTCTAAGATTCAGCAGGTAGTCCTATAGTTTAGGGCCTTCTATTCTGGATGCCCTGCCTTCTATTAGGTGGGTTTTCTACCCTTGTCACACTCAGATTCACTACCTCCAATGAATTTAGTGTCTTGGTGGGTTACAACAGAGAAATTGTCTGTAAAAGAACAAGCTGGAGTAGGGCAAAGGGCCTTAAAGATTAGGACCACAATCTTGGATTGGAACTGAAGTTAAATGGGGAGCAAATGGGACACTGACATTTGTTGTTGCTGGTCTTTCCTCCATAGGAGGCAGGCAGCTGTATGTTGCATGAATCAGAACTTCTAAGTGGCCTTCTTCTTTAGCCCTAGGTAAAGCAAGTCACAGTACTCAAACTGGGAGATGAAAGAGTGGAGCACAACTGTCTGGTCCGCATCTGAGAGGAATTGGCACACTCTCCTTCCCAGCAGAAGGGGGAAGACAATCTTTCTTTTTACTATTGCTGTGTGTGTCTAGGAGCACTGGTAAACCCAACTTGAGCCCACCACAGTGCACTAGTTTGATAACTGGTGTTCAAAAACTCTCAATAGTGGATGGGGATAGAGGTCTCTGATATAGAAAGACACTGAAAAAGAAGAGACAGATTGAGCTTTGAGAGAACTCTTGGAAATGTAAAGCAGTTACCATTCACAATTCTCTCAGAAATATCAGACAGGAATGAATCAAGCCAGCTTCGTGCTTCATCATCTATTCCAGCTGTCTCATATGTGAGGCCATTTCAAACAATGCTGTAAAATCAGCAGCTGCAGTGTGCGTTCTCTCACCAGAGGTTGGCTGAAATGCTTGTGTAGTACTCTCATGCTCCTGTTCAGTATGAAGCTGCTTCATGCTGATTAAGTGCTATGAAGTGTCAGTAACCTGAGCCCCTCAAAATAGGAGGGGTTTTGATTCTTCATCATGACATTAATTGGGGTGCATTAAAGGTTCTCCCCTCCTATTTAACAAGAAACCTCCATCCACTATTTCCTTAAATTCTTGCTCAAATGCACACCAGCTTTGGGGACAGTTCTTTAAAAACCACAGTATTACTGTCAGTGCAAACAACAGATACTACAAAATAAAATACGTATTAATAAAAAAAATCACATTGCTGCTCTTATTTATAATTCGTTAACCATTATCACTCCAAATAGGCCCCTTTTGGAATCGTTTTTTGCATAAGACATGAATCGTATTAATTGTAAGTGAATATAAAAAGTATATTCTTGTTAAGGAATGATACACCATGACAAATCAAAAGCTGTCATACAATTGTTTCAGACAAAAACAACAAAATTTATTAGGCTCCTTGGAGGCTCTATTTCAATTAAACTCATTATCTTCCTGGTAGCACCATAATCTTAGCTCTCAGCACTAAGTAATGTAGATCTTGTAGAGCTTTAGGTATTTGTTATGTTACCTCCTATTCTAGGAGGTGCTTGAATCTGAATTGTGGTATTGTCAGATAAAAAGTTCTCAGTTTACATTAACGTTTTAAAAAGGTAAACTGAACCACTTGCTATTAAAGAAAAATAGTTTGAAATCCAAAGTCATTTAAGACAAAGACAATCTACAAATATCCATAACATTAAAGCCCCATTGACACATCACTTTATAACAAAGATGGTCTTCTAACTGGAGGTTAGCCATCCTTGTCTACAATTTTGCTTTGACTAAAGGAACATATTTTCATATTCTTAATAGCCTTCAAAGTAAAAGTAACTAACATTCCTTTATGACTGACAAAACATTGCTACACTCTATGACTTTAAAGAAATAAAACCAGCTACTACACTAACAAAAACAAACGGATTAAGTACTATATATTTTGTATGGTTAGTTCTGAAATTTGTTTCCAAAAACTAAATGCTCATACTGTACCTGAATTTCAGCTATTGCCAAATTTAAGTCACAAAGCCAGTTCTTTTTAAATTTTCTTGCCTGGAACCTTCAACAAGAGAAAATTGTTAATTATAGTTACCTGTTTAAGATTATAGTACTTTGTATTATCACTTAAAAAAAAAAAGCACTGTTTTCAGTCCTAGATCATTACCTTTTTAACCCTCCAGCACCATGGATTTACATACACCGCTCAAGAGGGAAAAGACAAATATATTTAATCGTATTAACAATGTTATTTGTGCTTCAACAGTGTACTATTGTAATGAATACTACACAAATCATTTTCAACAAATATTTTACTAGACTACGTATCATATTTCTCATAAATATTATTCTAGTGAGAAAATTATTTCCACAGAAAAAGGCACTCACTTGCAATAGAAAAGATTTATCTTAATGTAACTATTAATGAAAAGGCAGTGATAAGACAAAATGTAAACTGAGTTTCGCATATCCCACTAAGTTCTATAACAGTCTCAAATTATGTCAAATTACACAAAGTGTGAACTAGTGAACAGAGCAAGAGCCTGGTTGTAAGGTGTTTTTTTCTGGCTCTGCAACTGACATTCTGTGACACCGTGCACAGCATACTTAATTGTGCATCAGCTTCCTTATCTGTAAAAATGATACAACCTACCTCACATAGGTGTTGCAAATAATTTAAAACACTGAGTTCATTAGATGATTTTTCCAGGGTCACACCATAATTTGTGCATGCTATTCCCAGCTGTGCTACTCAGATTTAATAATCATGAATGCTGTGGAAAATCTAATAAATAAACAAAAATCCTGGCCTTCTGATTCCCATTACTTGGCGTTAGCACTCTCCATTAAACTGGCAGCCCTTTTAATATCATGAAAATGTAGTTATTGAATAATTAAACTTCTCATTTTTGTAGAAAGTGTATAAAACATGCACCTTTTTACCATGCTTTCTAATTAGCAACAAATCCAAAAAATGGAATGTACTTTGTCTGTTCTTTACATAATTTTGTATTAAATGAAAACCAGAAGAAACCATTAAATATATTTTGCACATTAACTGTAAAATAACTCCCTAAACTAAATACGCACCTTGATTTCATGTTCAAAACAACATTAATTTCTTGACTGGAAACTTGCAGTTGGTGAAGGAACTTAATAATACAGTTAAAATGTTCATGCTCAAAAACCATCCCAGCATCAAAAAGCTGTAGCATCAAAAGAAAAAATGCAGATGTACATACAAATTAGCATCTCTGAAATATTTCCAGAACCAAGCACAATGGAGGCTATAAAATATAGCATAAGAAATAAAGGTGGGAGAGAAGAGTTTAAAAAAATAAGAGATAAAGAGAAACCTGTACAAAGAACCTAGCTACATTAGAGAAAAGATGCTTGTTTTAATTCAATCTTTAAAAGTAGGCAAAATCTTTTTGTGAAACTGCCATACAGGAGGAGACAATGGAAAAAAAAGTCATACCTTACAAAAGGTATCTATTAATGAAGGCACAGCATCTCTTATATTCATGGAAGCCACATGCTCAAACACCTTCAGGACTACATCAACAGCTGGCTAAATAAAAAAAATATAGTATTTTAAAAAAATTCTAACAGTTTTATCATTTGTCTCCAGTAAAGATTTTAGAGTTTTCAATAATAGTAGTTTATGAGTTGCCTTATGCAGAGTTTTGTTTTTCAGAACTGAGCCCACGTAAACAAAACAGAAAACTTAGTACAGTTAACTTCATGAGTTTTAGGAGAATTATGATCCCATGAATCCAACAGACTTTCAAAATGTTTCATGGTCACTTACCAGCATTTTAATCATTACAGCAACATTTAACAACTGAAATACTTCTTTCAACAAACAACACTTGATCAAAGAAATGAGAAGATCATTCAGCACTTGTGAATCAAAATGCACACCAGGAGTTACTTCTCTGTAGTAATTCATAAATATCTGGACTGAAAGAAAAAAAATGAAACAGTCAATTCTATTTTCAGGTATCTGAAATTCTTAAATATTTAAATAACTTATTTTCTGAAACTGAAGTTATTTAATACAGGCACTATATTAAAATACAAAAGTGAAAACAAAATATTTTGCAATAAATTCTGAGTTAGTTGTGATAATGGGAGCCAGACTGACTCAGATTCCTGAATTATCCATAAAACAGATACTGTAAAAGGATCAGCAGTACTATACTATATTGTCACGCAGACGAGCCTCTACCATGCACTGGAGAACACTTAAGAGAAGGTAGAGTTCAACCTCCATATCCATTTAGTGACTGGCAACTCTACTGAGATGGATGAGAAAGATACAGTGCAAACTGAGATGGTGGTTATGTCATGTCAACACCTGTCCACTAACTGGACCTATTTCACACAGGCCACACAAGTGTCAGACAGCAATCACTTTTTGTCAATCCCCAAATCAGGTATTAATCAGAGAGAATACTAGAGATTAAAAGATCCATATTCTATTATCAATCCTCAGAGCCATTCAGCTTTGCTCATCATATTTTCATTGATCACAGAAACTATCAATGAAAAAGATATTACTAGAAGATCTATTACTATTCTACAGTAAATTTAGTCCAGCCTCACTGGAAATACAGGGAATCTGACTAGAGCACTTGTTCCAACTGATTTAAAGTGCCCCAAATAATATGGCTTCACCACTTTGGGAAGACAATTTAGCAACACCTCCCATTGTCAGCAAGCATTCCACCTGACATTAAGTTTATGTTTCCTCTCAAAGAAACACTGTCAACTTAAAGTCAGCCTTCCATCTGAATACTTTTCATCTACTACTGTAACTAAGATTGCTAAAAATGAAATAGAGAAAAACTGTCAATGCACTTTGTGTCTCAGACAACATTTGGCATTTGTGTGAGCCTTCTACGTAAAAACAGGAAAGAGAAAAACATTTTAACACACAAGACAATGATTTATTTGACCAAAATTGGCAGAGACTTAGAAACATTATATTCCCTGAATCTGCTATTTTTTTAAAACTAAACAGATTTCAAGTTCAATTTGATCCCATTACTCCCAGTTATAATTCTCCTGTTCCTTGTGTACCAATCTTTATGGCTGTAGGCCTGCAACTGAATAATGTGAGCAGAGAATTCCACTGAAGTCAATGGAGCTCTGTATGCATACATAGGTATTTCTATATGGATCTGATTCCAGGATCAGGGCCTAAAATTGCTGTCCATCCTTAGCATTTGCACCCTTCAAATACCTGTACAGCGTTATATTCTTCACACTATCTCAGAAGCCACGCTATGCACATTTAGCTTTTTTAGTCTTCATCAGAAATCCATTCCTTCAACATTCTTATCCCTATTCTTTAAACTCCCTGTTGTGATGTCATGAGATGGAAAAATATAAAAAAACCTGAATGTATCTGGAATCAAATACTAAAATGCCTTAATCATAATTGTATGGTTACTGCTTGGTATCATTACAGGGCAGAGTTAAAGTTGTTTGGGTGCCTTAACTGCAAATTTTAACCTTAACATGTTTGAATTTCTTTTAAATGTAACCTTAACCCTGAATTTCCTAGGTTTGTAATGCTTGGTTTTGGAATGATTACATCCCTGTATTTTTTATCTTTAAGTGTTGATATGCACTCTCAACTTAACTTTATCTTAGCATAGTTTGTATGGGAATACATTTAGGACCACGTACAGCCATCAATCTACAGCAAAGCTCCCAATGTCAATGAGAGGTTTGCACAAAAAAAGGACCAATCATGATTCTCATGCATTAACTAACTTGTAGTTATCATTACTCATTGTGATTTCACATGACTAGTCTCTCTCTCTGCTCATGGCTCCTGTCCCAGACTTACTTTATAAAACACTGTATTACACATTCATTTTCTGTTATACCATACCTGAACGTTGTAGCAAACTTGATTCATTGATATTTATATACGTCTTAAGTATTGCCATGCAAATCTAGAACATAAGCAGAATCCATTACAACAATGTAAGATGTATTCCAACATATGAGTAGTCTGAATGTCAATTTTATACTGCAAGTAAGCATTAGGTTGCTTCTGGTTGTTTAAATTACATATGACAATGCATGCATGATAAACTAGTTGGCCTATAGTCAAAGCAGCGCTAAAGCAAGACAGATACTTTCAACTTTAAAAGGTTTTAAATGGCTGCTTTGGGACCTTTCTGAGGGAATTGTTGGGAATAACTGCATATGTGTATAAATAGACCTATATCAGAATTTCCCAACAGATATTTGCATCAAGCAGGAGAAAAGATTACCACACAGATATTTGCATCAAGCAGAAAATAAAAAAGGCTACCATGGTATTACCAGAGTTCACTAAAAGGTGAAAACAGGCATTCAGGGAAGGGAACAGAAAAGGGTAGAAAACACAAGTGTGGAAGAAAAGATGTACAGAGACTCCAAGTCAAAAGGATGTCCAGAAATAAAACGGAGACACATGCACATATTACCTTTTTCCCCATAAAGCAATATAAGGTAAGGCATGTAAGGGAGCTCAGAAAATTGATTTGAAGTTATTTCACTAGAGACCAATGCCAGTGATAAAGAGCCTTTTAAAATAATTATTTTGCAAGATTAAAATTAGGTTTTAAAATATTGTCAAGAATTTCATTTGACGATCTTAAAATGCTTTATAACACTAATGAATTTAGCTTTGCAATATAAAAGTATTCCCCTGTAATTTTACAGATGAAGAAACCAAGGCCAGTCAGATTAAAAGGACACTGTCAACTTGAAATCTTGTATGCAGTGTTGTTGTAGCCCTGAGACAAGAAGGTGGGTGAGGTAATATCTTGTATCAGACAGTTTTCCATTGGTGAGGGAGACAAGCTTTCAAGCTCTGTGTAAACTTGAAAGCTTGTCTCTCTCACCAACAGAAGTTGGTCCAATAAGAGATATTACCTCACCCACCTTGGAAAAGAGGAGACTAAGGGGAGATATGATAGAGATATATAAAATCATGAGTGGTGTGGAGAAAGTGGATAAGGAAAAGTTATTTACTTGTTCCCATAATATAAGAACTAGGGGCCACCAAATGAAATTAGTGGGTAGCAGGTTTAAAACAAATAAAAGGAAGTTCTTCTTCACTCAGCGCACAGTCAGCCAGTAGAACTCCTTGCCTGAGGAGGTTGTGAAGGCTAAGACTATAACAGGGTTTAAAAGAGAACTGGAGGTTAAGTCCATTAATGGCGTCCCTAGCGTCTGTTTGTCAGAGGGTGGAGATGGATGGTAGGAGAGAGATCACTAGATCATTACCTGTTAGGTTCGCTCCCTCTGGGGCACCTGGCATTGGCCACTGTCGGTAGACAGGATACTGGGCTGGATGGACCTTTGGTCTGACCCAGTATGGCCATTCTTATGTTCTCCTTCTCTCTCTCTCTCTAACTTGAAATCTTGTCAGTTAAAAAAAAAGTTTCAGGTACAATTGCCTTTTCAATTTTTGTGGATTTACAACACATTCCCTTATATTTAAATGTCTTTTGCTCCCCTATCGTTCTGTGAAAGACCCAAAAAAGGGAACTGACTGACTATTCCAGCAAATAGTGAGACTAAAAATACATAAGTATGCTATCAAATATACAAAGTGCATTTTTTTTGCTGTATCCTTCATGTTAGACTTGTTTGTTACTTGTAGCAACTACAAGAAACAAAAAATAGACAGTTTAATTTTGAAGTTGATGTGTCCCTTCCAGTACCTTGTCGAAGGTGACACAGTGAGTTAATGTCAGAACCTGAGCAATGACTTAACCATAAGTCAATCTTTCTTCTCTAAAAAAAATGAACATCTGCAGATCAGCAAGGCTGATAGTCAAAGAACCAGACACTCTTAACACTTTAGAATTTTAGTACTCCAATTTATTATAAATAAAACTTATTCAGAACATCAAAAATAATAGTTTGTATTTAATTTTTTTAGTAGCTATTAGTACCACCTTTTGTTAAGGTATAAAAAGTTCCCTTTTGGAAAAAATTCACATGGGATCTTTTACTGTTAGAAAAAATGCAATGTCACTTGGCAGTGGATGAGCTAATTTAACCCAATCTAAAAATCCAGGTGGCTGAGGGCATTTAAAACAAATTTTAGCACAGGCGGAAAGTATGTAAATTAATTTGCTTTCTTTTGGAATCTATTTTCATCCTCCTTTGGACTGATGCCCAAAAATACCAAGACTGCATCTGGAGCAATCATTGTTCCAAATATTAGTGAAATTGCTTGGAAAATCCAGTTGCAGAAAGGTTTAATCATGGGACAAGTCCACATTACATGCATAAAAGAGCCTAATTGTGAGCCTCATTTCCAGCTTGCATGAGACTTTCCTTGATTTAATTGTCTCAATTTACAAGGGGTATAATTGAATCTATGGACCATGTAAAAATAGGAAAGTCTAAATTTAGAGTTAATTGTAATAAATTTAGATGGGAGAGGATATATAAACTTAAATTTCTATGGAGAATTTAGTCCAAATCTGCCTCTATGACATAGTTTTATTGAATGATGGACAGGGACAGTAGCTTTTGGCATCTGAAAATGCAATGGATTTTAAAATCCTTGATTCCTGTATGAAAGTGTTTCAATTAAGTCATTAATTTGTAGAAAACAGACAGTTTCAGAAAGAGCCACATCAACTTTAATTCGAAAAAAGTTGAGAAGATATACTTTTCCATGCATGAGTAATTTTGAGGAGATCAATATGCAAGAGTCCAGAAGAATTTTAATGACAACGCTGGATTCTAGACTAGGAGTTGATGTATCCATCAGAAAAGTAGGTCAATTGAAGCCTAGAAGTTAGTAACATTTAAAAATCAGAGTGTGACAATCTTCTGATTTGAAGTGGGATTGGAAATCATGCTGTTTATTAAAGGCTCCTGTTGATTCCACATACAGTTTCCCTTACACAGGGCTTAATTTTATGAAAAAGAAGCCAACATGATTGTGTTTCATATGGGAACAACTGATTAGCATGGAAGATCTCTAAGGATCACCACCCATACAATGATCCACTACATTAAAAAACCAGCAGCACATATGAATTCATTTAAAGCACTACATTAGGATGAGGATTCAATGAAGAATGTGTTAGACTGAAGCTTCCCTAATTTGTATTCACTGTGTTTTCACTTGAAGGTTCATAGATCGATACAGATGACCATAACTGGAAGGACAGAATAATAAAGGCAGCAGTAATTTGCAGGAGACATTTCTCTTAACAGATGCAAAATAAAGACCCAATCAAGTTACTGGGCAAGACAAAGAAAGGGCACTACTTTGTGGCATAAAGTCAGGAAACAGTTCTTAAAGTAAAAGACAAAGCAAACCTACAATCATATTTCTAATGAAAAGCTTATGTTTCAAAAGCTACACTGTGCATATCTGTACATTTTCTATGTGACTATAATGGAAAACAGCCATCCATGCCAGAGTTGAAGTGGCATGTAGACTAAGTTTATGTATTATAGAAATTTCTGTACAGACTATAGATGGGCACAAAGAGGAGTTTATATGTAATACCTGTTCTTGGAAAATATTAATACATTATTTATAATTTGATCAATGCACACAAACAGAATTGAACTGTTTAGAACAAATTGCTTAGCAGTTAAAATATCTCATCAGCAGGTGGTATGCATCTACTGTGCCCAATGACGCTTCACAGCCAGTAACTGTCTGCTCCTTTTATAGCAATTGAAACAAAAATGAAAAATTTCAGAATAGTAAAAGCCCTTCATGACTGTGAGGTATTAAGATAAGAAAGAAATTTTCTTGCTTAGTGACTTTTCTCTTCCAAATATCAAGCTTCACTGTTTCTATCAGTGGGCTTTTCCTTTTGCCCCTCTGAACATTAGGTCCACACCAGATCCATCACCAGAGACAGACTGATGGCTACTCTACTTGGAAGCCCTGCCCGAAACAATGTTTCTAGGATAGTAATATATTCTAATTGATAAGATTATGCATTCCACTGTATTTAAAAACCTTAATCCTGTACCTGTTACATTTTGTAGACAATGGAAGTGGTCAAATGAGGCCAAGATAATCCATCCAGAATGGATAATTACCCATTTGAAGAAAATATCTGGTAAGCATATTTCTCTCCCCTCAAGGCCAGATTAATTACTTGTAGCAGCAGGATTTTAACAACAATGAGACTCCAAACAAGTATCTAAACAAAACTGCAGCCAGGAAAGTGGGTGGGACTATATGCAGTAGCTTTCTGCCAGTTTCTGTGTCTACTGAAGTCCATATACTTAGAAAAATTTATTGACAGATGACTAGGCAGCCAATTCACAAGTCTCATAGGCAGGAGACTTTTCTGCACAAAATAAGGCTAATCTTGTCTGATAATCAGTTGCTGATTCAAGGGGTTTGATATCTTTAGAATTCTAAGTTTTGATACAGTTTTAACCCTTAAATCAAGAACTTTACAACTTTAATTCTTTTAACTGCTGAATGACAAGCTGAACAGAGGATCTAGCCCTCTCTAGATATGTTCTAACTGCCCTTCATATATCCAGTCAATGTCATTCTTTTTTCATAGCAAATGTTTTATAACACAAGGAAGGAAGCACCACCTTTTAATTAGGAATGAAGACTGGAGCCTATAAGAATGGAAAATTTAATACTAGGACTCCATAGACAAGATTAGTAGTTCAGAAGTTGGTCATAGTGAAGTAGCTGCTACTAAGAAAGTTAACTTAATACAAAGGTAAAATAGCATAGAGGTTCACAAAAACATTTAGGGCATCCACAAGAGGGTTAAATTTTCCATTGCTTTACTTGCTGGATTTCCTAAGGATTAAGCAATGCCACTACTCTTAATCTTTTCATATAGGACAGTGAGGAAATCAAAATTGGTTTACTTACCCAGCATACTTGAGAAAGCAGAGGCATGTTTGACTATAACTATTTAGGTAGGAAATTTAATATCAAAGGAATTTTGGCAGGTCTGGTTTATAAATTTTTCCTCTTCAATTTACCTCATATCTGATGATATTCTGACTTAATCTATATCTGTCTGTCTATATACTAAAGGCAAAAGTGTGTTTATGACTGCTGAAAATATTCTCTCTCCTTTCAAATTCCAAGCTACCACATGGGGCTTCCCTGGGTTTGATGGCCTTAGAGGATAGTATGCCAGGAGATACTCCCTGATGGGAAGATAAAAAGAAATGTCTTAATGATTAGATCTTAGAACCAAGGTCTGAGAGGCTAGTGTAGTATCTGAGCACATCACCAGCTTTACTGTAATTTGTCTTCACAACACCCCTATGAAATAGGGAAAGAATGGTTACGTGTCCAACAGTACCTCTGGCTCTTCAAGATGTTGTAATCCGTGTGGACCCCACTGTAATCGGGCATGCACCTCATGGATGTGAGCTCAGAATCTTCTGAATAGCAGCATCCATTGGTGCCATGCATGTGCCTGTGTCTCCTTTTGAGGGCAAAAAGAGCAGAGTGGTCTCAACCCTCCCTCAGCAGATCTGTAATTCAAAGCCAATGGTAACAGAACTTCAAAAGCAGGGATGAAGGGTGCGTCCTAGGATTCACACTGACTAACAGTTAGGGAAGGACAAGTAACTTTTCTTCTTTGAGTATGTGTTGATGTGGATCCCACTATAGGTGACTGGCAAGTAGAAACTTCTACACGATGTTGGGGATGAAGAGTATAAGCGGCGTCAGTCGAATAGGGATTGGAGTAACACCCCCACACCTCCAAATCTGGGATCTAATCTCAGAGCTAAATTCAGCACATATTTGACAAACATGAGTAGGCTGCTCCACTTAGTTGCCTTGCAGATTTCAGATATCAGCATATTGTACAGACGGTGACACTTGGGCTCTGGTGGAATGCACTTTGATGGAAGACAGACATCTTATCATCTGTTTGGAAAATCTTTGTGATGAAATGGACTGACCTTTGGAACAGCTCGCTATAGCCACAAATAGACATTTGGACAATCTGAAAAATACTGTTCTGTTGATGTACAAAGAACTCTGGATATGTCCAGGGCGTGGAGCTTTTTCTCCCCCTGTATGGAATGAGGCTTTGGAAAGAATAGAGATAAGCTGACTAATTGGTTTCAGTGGAACTCAGAGACCACCATGGGGATTAAATTTTGTGTGACATTTGAGTACAAACTTGCCCGTATGAAATGAGATAAACAGGGTTCCACCATGTGTGCCTGAATCTTACTCGTTCTACTGGCCAAAGCAATGGTCACTAGAAATACTGTTCTGAGAATAAGATAATGGATGGAGCACCCTTGAAATGGCTTGACAAAGTTCAGGTCCCTACCTGAGTAAGTTCTCCAACTGGCAGGTAAGTGCATTAAGCCTTTAAGGAATTTGGATACGGACAGATGAGAGATGACTGAGAATGGCTGTGTGGAATGCTAGTATTGTTGCCAAATGGACCTACACTGAAAAAGTTCAGAATGTTTTAACTTCAGCAAATAGTCAAGAATCTTCAGTACTGGGACATGCACCACGTCTGGGCTATGTTGGGCCACCCACATAGAGAATCTTTTCCATTTGGAGGCGTGAGTCTTTATTGTGGATAATTTCTTGTTCTGTGCCAGGATTTAATCAATGCATGAGAGGCAATCCCTTTCCATAGAGCTCAACAGTCCACAACCAGACTATGAAGTGCAGCAACTTCAAGTCTGGAAGTAACACTTGACCTCAATCCTTCAACAATAGGTCTGGGCAATCTGATGAGTGGTTATGTAGACATCTGTCACTGATCTATCAGCCAGAACTGCTTCAACCAATAAGCAGCTGTGAGGATGAGCGTGGCCTAGTCATCTCTGGCCTTGGCAATCACTCTGGGGATTAGCACAACCAGTGGCAAGGTGTAAAGGAGGCCCCGATTCTACTCTAGAAGGAAGGCATCCGGCAAAGATCCTGGGATCTTGCCTCCTTCAGAACAGAAATTTGAACACTTGGCATTGTTCGTGGTGGTAAAGAATCTATTACCAGTTTCCCCATTGGTGTAATGTAAACTTTGTACAGGGATTTCTGCAATGATCGCTTGTGGGTTGTTGAAAGACTATCTGCTTAAGAAGTCTGACAAGTAGTTCCTGGTACGTGTAGGGCTATTGGGTTTATGCCATGTAGGTAGCATCCAATTCCATAGCTTGATTGCCTCTCTCTAATGGGGGGAAAGGAGGGAGGGGAGCGCGAAGAAGAGAAGAGCAGGTGCCACTGTTGACCTGTGCTAACTGTCATATGATGTATGCTGTCTACACCAGGGGTTAGGTCACCTTATCTACATCACTCAGGGGTGTGGATTTTTCAGACCCCTAAGCAATGTAGACCTGGCCTAAGTGACCTGCCCATGGTCACACAATCTGCGGCACAGCAATGAATTCAAACCAGATCTTCCAAGTACCAGGCTAGAATCCTAACCTACTGGACAACTATCCTTCCTCTGCTAAGCGGAGAGGACCTCATTCCCCTTGTTTATTGCTAAAGGCCATCTAAAAAGGTAATGTGCTATTTCTTAATTACATTAGAGAGCTGAACATGTGGCCATCACTTCCAGTCAGTTTATACTACTGGAGGCTTCTACTGATTGCCACCAGCCATACATTGAGTGGGTGTGATGAACTGGAGCTATATCTGTGCAACTTATGAATTATGATTGATATTATGAAGTTATATTATGAAAAACAGCTATTATGAGCGTCTATCTGTATATGGCTCCACCACGGCTGACAGGGATTGCAGCATGTACACCCCAGACGAATACAAAGAAAAATATTTAAGGTTAACTGTAGTAATTAGACCTGAGAAAGGTTATTAAAAAAAGCAGCTGCATCCTTAGAAAAACCAATTTAGCTGACTCATCTGAAGGGAGGGGGAAGAAAAGAGCAGTGTAAAGTTAGCAGGCAAACAAAAGAGGCCAGGTGACCAGGATGGATTTAAAATGAAGAAACACAAAGGAACAGGGCCTAGACAAGAAGAGGAATCATGGTGGAAGACAGCAAGGTCACAGAAGCTGGGTGAGGAGCTCCAGAAGTGAGAGGTCACCCAGCATGTAGCAGCCTCATGTAGTAGGGAGCCCTGCCTGCTTTCCTGAGCCGAGACAGCTCCAAGGACCCTGGACAAATCAAAGGACTTGGACCCCAGCCCAAAGAATGCCCTGGATTGGTGAGGAAATTGAGGCAGGGACATGCATTTCTTGTTTATTGCTTTGTATGATCTGTATTCCCCTGTGCTTTACATGATTGAATATAAAAACACAAAGGTGTTAAACTGTGCAAAGTGTCTGTGTTGACTGCTTCAGAAAAGCTGCATGTCCCTGACAGTATTAAAATGTAAACCGGAAGTATACCCCTCTTCCAAAGGTATGAAGCTTAAGTAACTGGAGTATTTTGGGGGTCAGCACTGGACCTCGAGGCCTAAGACAGGTGAGCTAAAAAGCCCCAATTCTCAGAAGGGATAGCAGATAGTCAGTGCCAGGAAATGTGTCAGGGAAGCCAAGAGAGGAACCAGTGCTGCAGCCTGCCGGGGCTTTTGAAGCTTAACACTCCAGGGGATGCAGAGTGCACAAGCTTGGCTTCCCCTCACAGTTGTCCTAGTGGGTGGCCAGGATCTGTGAGAATGGTCAAGTGAGATTCCCCACCATTAGAGACTTCATTCAAGGTGACTGATTTTCAGAGATTCAGGGATGGGATAACAAGCTCACAATCCGTTTTGCTGTTCACCACATTAAGAATGGTTTCAGAGGAACAGCCGTGTTAGTCTGTATTCGCAAAAAGAAAAGGAGTACTTGTGGCACCTTAGAGACTAACCAATTTATTTGAGCATGAGCTTTCGTGAGCTACAGCTCACTTCATCAGAATTAAGAATGAGTTTATTTTGCTGGGAACTTTTAGGCTAGTGAAGGCTGATCTTGACTGCTTGGATGAAGAGAACAAATTCTTTGGAGGGCCTCATGAAACCAGCCTCAAACTAGAATATTATGAGACTGGTATTTCCAAAAGACAGGTTAGACTGTACAATGGGAACAAGACTAACACATTAGTTTGATACTTAAGTCTTCTCTTTTGACAGAAACACCTTTTGTAATCTCATATCAATTAGTACCGTAGCTGTTTCTGTGATTATTAGCTGACTTGTGAAAATGTTTGTTATCCCTTTATTGCAGGAGAAAGACAGTTGCAGCTATTTCCTAATTTCTAATGGATTAATTTGGAAATCCTCCAAGAAGGGGCAGATATGAATTCCCTTTTTTCTGAGGTCTATCACTATAACCACAAACACTTCGACGAATACTTTGCCAAGTATAGCAAGCCTTATACTAACAGTGGTCTTAGTCGTATCAGAAGTGGAGCTATTTCCTGTGTGAGGTTCTTATTGGAATACATAGATATGCTTACCTCATGTAAATACAGTACAGGTGACTGTTCTGAGAAATGGATGCAAGGGTATACCTTAGAGTTTCTAGTTTGTATTTCAATTTCCTTATAGTATATTTTTGTTCAAGTCCTTTAGACCTAAGTCAGTCTGATCCCCCTAGATTGTACAGGCAGGAAAAAAAGACAGTAAATTCCTTGACAGCGGGGCTGATTCTATTGCTCTGATCTGCAGCACATATATAATTACTTCCCTGGCTTGAGTGTATTTGGTATATATGGAGTGGGGGAAGGAACTGGTTGTTCCTCTGAAGTTCAAAGGTATAAACCTTGCTCGTATTGTGGAGGCCCCTCTTTATGGGAAATGCAGAAGTTACAGTTTTGAGAAAACAGCTCTGAATCTACCTTCTCTAATCTCAGCTTCACTCTTCTCTGAAACAGTTGTTGTGTCTCTCTGTCAAAGAAGGCAAGTAGGCATTCATTTGGAACCTACACCTTTTAGCCTAGTTTAAAATCCCTTTTCTGTTTCCTGAATGAAGGAAGCTTCCCAACTGAAGCCAACAGAAAAGAACAAGATTATGGCACGTAAAAGGCTGATAGAAATCAAGAGGAGTACAAGTGAACTGAAGGTCCAAATACCCAAAGACATAAAAGGAGAAATTCTGTGCGAGTCAGTGGGTATGCTGGTCTACCAGGGATTAAAGACAGCAATCAAGGGAGATAGGGGAAATGATACATAAAAATCCATTTAGCTTCTCTGCAATCTTACAAATGATACTGGGGAGATATCTATCTGCAGATCTATTCTTTACATGCAACACAAAGAAGGCACTGTCAGACTCAGATGTCAAAGGAGGAAATGTAAAGAAGCTGATAAATTAAAGAAAAACCAAGTACCAGGATCATCTGGTATTCATCCAAGAATTCTGAAGGAATTTAAGAATGAAGTGTCTGAGTTGATAACAAACATATGCTATTTTTGATTAAAATCAGCTAATAACTAGACGCATGGAGGACAGAAAATATTGCACCTATCTCTAAGTAAAGTATGAGGGGATAATTGGTGGGTATTACAGCCCTATTTCAGTATTAGGAAGTCTGTTTGAAACCATTGTTTAAATAGAGTTCTAAAACAACTAGATGAGTGGATCTCATGTTTTCCATACCATGCTGTAACTGAAAAGTTTCAGGACGCTTTTCATCCAGCCATAATGGAAGGGAGGGTGGCTGCAACCCCCTAGGTACATAATTTCAGATTCAGAAGCTCTCACCCAGTTTAATATATGATAGGGACACATCAGCACAGTTTATGTGAAGAAAAATTGTGCCCCTTTAATCTGCTCAACTCTTTATGCAAGTCAACAAGATAGCAGACACCAGAAAACCAACTGATATAATTTATTTGGACCTTCCTTATCATTCTCTTGTGAGGAAGGTTTCAAAACTATGGGCTTGTCTTCACTGAAAGTTATCTCGAGTTAGTACACTTGAGCTACTGCATTTGAGCTACCCGAGCTCGAGTGAGAGCTACCAGATGGCAAAACTACACAGATTAGATTAGCAGCACAGAGTGATTGGATTAACAGTGACTGGATTAGTTGCTGATGGATTGCTTATAACAAACTGTTATATCCCCACCGCATTATTAGTTTGAGCACCAGCACTACTGGAGTGTCAATCAACCCTCCTGAAGGACCAGCTGGTTTGAATTTAAAGCACCACCTTAGCTTGAACTAAGTTTTTTTGTGCATGGAGAGGAGCTGAGTTTGGGTTAATACTCAAGTTATAACTCAAGATAACTGTGCTGCGAAGACCCACCTTAAGTAACCAATGGTGAGAGGTGAAGTTCAGAAACTGGCAAAAAGAAAACAAAATCTAAATGTTGAATTTTCAACACAGAAAAAGGTTATGGTGGATGCTCCATGTAAGCATACTGTGTACAATGTATTTATTAAGTGATCTGGAAAAGTGAATCGGTAAACTGTGAGGTGGCCAAAATGTGCATCTGAAAAAAATTATTTAGGAAGGTTAGGACCACAGAAGACTGAGGAACTCCAAAGGTACCTAACAGACGGTTAACTAGAAAACATGATGGCAGACTAAATTCAATGTTGATAAATGCAAGGGAATGCATAAATAGTTCAAACTGGTCCCTCCAATGTTGGATTCTGAATTAACTGTAACCACTCAAATAAGAGACATGTTCACTATTATGAACATATCAATGAAAATCTCTAATCAATTTACACTGGTGATCAAATACAAATAGAACATTGGGAAGTATAAGAATGGGATAAAAAATATTGAAAATATGCCGTTTTATAAAAAATGTCACATTCTCACCTGGATACTGTATTCAACTCTGGCCAGCCCATCTCAAGTGGTCTAAGTTCCTGAAAGATTTATTTTCCTTGTTTTTGGGCTCAATCACTTCTTTTGCACTGATTCACTAGTTTTCCCATAAGTATACTCTGATGCAACCATGAAGTGCTTGGCCTGGTTATTAGCCTTCAACCAATATCTCCACAAGTACTTCCCTGGCTACCATGTGGGACATGTGCAAAACAATAAGTGATACAATGTTGCCACTAAGGAGATCTTATAGAGAATAGATTTTAAATATTTCGTTATTTTTTAGGACATCTTGAAATACAGAATCACTAGAAATCATGGTGACTCATGCAAACTAGGTGGAAGCTATGGATACTTGTGAACCTGCCAAGGATGCTTCATAGTTGGGACACAAGGACAGTTCTACTCAGTCTTCCAGTTCTTTGAGGAGGATTATATTATCTGTACATGCCATTGCTACCTATCTTTTGGAGGATGACATAACGTAGATGGCCTTGGAGCGTATACAATTTCTGGGTTTGCTTATCTGGTCTTTTGGGTTTACTGAGGCATTCCCATTAATACATCATTACCTTCTACAGAGTGTGGGCTAATACTATAATTCTATATAATTTTGCTGCAGTCCACTCTCTTGAAAATATGCCGACTCAAGTTCTACAGTCTCTCTAGGGTAACATTTTTTAAAAGAATTGTTAAAAGCACCTGGAAGGAAGAGTTCTCCTGCATTCCCACTTCGGATTTCTCACCCTCAAAGGTAACTCACACTGAACTCAACTGAATACAAAACATTTTATACAAAATAGAAAGTGTTAAAATTGAGGATTCCCTCTCGCAAATTAAACCCCTTTTACCTTTTCATCTCCCTGTTCAGGAACATGCCAAAACCAACATTCCACTCTCTCACAGCCACGCAATGTACTGAAATAAAATCTGCAATATTTACGGGGCAACTCAATCATCCCAAGGTTCTGCTGGATCAGATGGGAAACCTAAACATCAGATAAATGGAGGGTTACTTGTCTATAACTGGAGGTTCTTCGAGAGGTCCCTGCCTGTATCGTGCACCTGAGTCCAGATATTTTTTGTAAGCACTGTCTGTTGGTCAGCACATTTGCAGTTGTTCTCCTCATGCTCTGACCTGAAGTACTAGGGCAGTGCAGACCGGCACAGTTCCTTCTCCTTCCACAAATCTAACTATGATCTGCAGCAGAAGGGACAGATGATGGGTAGTGGACTACAGATAGGAACCGCACATCTTAAAGAGCCACCTGTTACAGATAAGTAACCTCCATTTCTTCTTCAAGTGCTGGTTCCAATCTGTATTCCACATGTGGGAGATTAGCAAGCAGTAGTCAAACAAGAGGTAGGTGCAAGAATGCAGAAGAGAAACACAAATAAGATGCTTTGCACGTTCCTGTCTTTTTTTCTTACTGATTCTTTTGCTTTTTTGGTTGCTTTTTTTTTTTAGACTTGTTAGCTACTAAGTCTGCTGTGAAAAGTGATATTAGCAAACACATAAATATCACTTTTCACAGCTGTCTAATATTGCTGTCCCTATAGCTGTGTCTGTAGCAGAAGATTGGAACAAAGTGTGATGTTCTGTGATGGTAGCTGCCCTACATATTTCTAGTAGAGGTACATCTTGCAGAGATGCAGCAATGGTTGCTTGGGCTCTGATGGAATGGACCCTCAACCTCTCCAGCGGAGGGAGGTGAGCCAGTGGGTAACACAGGGTAATGAGATCCATTTAGAAAGTCTCTGCGCAGATGCAGCTAGACCTCTTGATCTCTCTGTTATGGTAACAAAAAGTCTAGGTGTCTTTCTAATTGCTTTTGTTGTTTATAGATAAAAGGCCAGTGCTCTTGGGATGTCTAGAGAATGAAGCATTCTTTCCGCATCAGAGGCATGCGGTTTCACAAAAAATATTGCTAAGTGGATGGTATGACTCATGTGATACTCTGAAATTACTTTAGAGATGAATTTTGGGTGTGGGCAAATACAGACCTTTTCTTGTGGAAGATAGTATATAGTGGGTCTGCTATGAGTGCTCCCAGCTAGCTGACCCTTCTGGCTGACGTGATGGCAACTAGGAAGCCAACTTTCATCAAGAGATGGGATATAGAACATGAAGTTAAAGGTTCAAAGGAAGATTTGATGAAAGACAAAAGAACGAGGAGGCTGAGGTTTCACTGAGGTGTTGACTTCACCAATGATGGGAAGGATCCAATAAGTCCCTTCAGGAATCTAGTCATCATAGGATGAGTGAAAATAGTGTGGTTGTCGATAGGGGGATGAAAAGCTTTGATTGCTGCTAAATCAGCAGTTCTCAAATGCGGCCACGATGGCCGCATGCTGCCACCAGGGGCTTTTCTTGTGGCCACAGCCTTCTGGGTGGTTATTGGTGCGGGGGCGGGGTGGGGACAAAGCAGTGGCACCTCTCTGGAGGCACAAAAGCTGGAGGAGCAAGCAGCCACTGAGTTCCTCACCTTCCCAGGGGAGATGGGTCAGCTTTTAGCCCTGGGGTGGCAGGCTCCAGCCACTGGGCTTTGGGCTCCGTTCTCTGAGCTCACCACCTCTCCCATCACCTTTGGCCCCCGCTGCCTCCCCTAGTGCCCCATTGCCCCTGGCTCCCGCTACCTCCATACTCACTCTCCCCATCCATGGCTCAATATGTCCCCTGGATTGCCAGGGCTGAGTAAATCTGCTGTGAAAAGTGATATTTGCGTGTTTGCTAATATCACTTTTCACAGCAGACTTAGTAGCTAGCAAGTCTAAAAAAAAAAAAGCAACCAAAAAAAGCAAAAGAATCAGTAAGAAAAAAAGACAAGAACGTGCAAAGCATCTTATTTGTGCTTCTCTTCCGTTTAGATCCAGTAAAGAACAGAGACAACTGTACGTTATTTTTATTATTGAGTATGCTAAAAAAACCCTACATAAATAAATTACAATGATTTGGGACACGCATATGTGCATATTTATTTGTTTTTCCTAAAGTTGATTAAGTATTTTAGGAAAAATTGTCAGAGCTGGTGGCGGTACTCTGAGGCGACCAAAAAATTTGTTGCGAGAACCCCTGTGCCAAATGAACCAAGAGGGAAGTAACTGAGAACCTATGTGTTAACAGTAAATAGATAGTCTAAAATAGCAGGGATCCCAGTAGAATCTGGAGATAACTGGTATTGCTGTGCCCAAAAGGAGAAAAGCTTCAATTTTGCTAAATAGAATCTTTCCTACTTTGGTAGAAGATGGATTGAAATGCCCTGGAACATAAACACTCTACATTTGATGCCCATCCAAATACCAGGCCTTGAATTGCAATGGTTCTGGGTTGGGGTGCCTGACGGTGCAATTGTGTTGCATTAGCAGGTCTGGAAATGGTTGGATTTTGATGGGCAGATAGACAAAGTCTTACTGGGTCTGTGAACTAGAACTGTCTCAGCCAACTGGGCAGAATAAGGATGACTGGAACCCTTTAATGACAGATTTTTTGCAGGACATGTGGTATTAATGGGATGGGAGGGAAGGTATATCTGAGGTGGTCCTTCCATGGTAGTAGAAGGTTATCTCCCTTTGAGCCCCTACCTAGAGTTGCTCTGGAGCACTACGGAGAAAGGGTTTTTTTGCTGCTTGTGAGGTGAAAAGATCCCAAGATGGCATTGTCCACTTGGTGAAGATCTTATTCAGGACCGAATCATGAATTTGCCATTTATGGTCTTCAGAAAAACATCTGCTGAGACTGTCTGCTGCGGAGTTCTGCAAACCTGACAAATATGCTGTTGAGAGGGTTTTATGAAGTCTGATACACCAAATCCAGAGAATGACTGTCTCTACACACAGAGGAAGGGATCTTGTTTCCCCTTGTTTGTTTATATAAAAGACAGTCATATTGTCTAAAACTATCTGGATGTGCCGGGACCAGATGAGTGGACGAAAGCACTACAGGCTTGATGGACAGTTCTTAGTTTCAGTAAATTGACAGGCATCCTGGACTCCCAAGAGGTATAGATGCCTTGTGCAGTATGATTGTCCATATGAGCTCTCCAGCCAAACAGTGATGCATCAGTAATGATGATAACCTCAGAAGTAAGTGTGAGGAAAGGAGTTCCCACTTGAACTTTCTCTGGCTTTGTCCACCAGATGTGAGAGCCCAGAACCCTGGATGAAACTGTTACTTTGGCATTGATATTGATTTTTTCTGGTGAGTACACTGATTAAAGCCAGGTTTGCAGGCAACAGAGACGGAGCCTGGCAAATGGCATCATGTGTGTGCATGAGGCAGAGAAGGAAAAGGCAAGTTCTAATTGAAGTCTGAGGGTGACCTGTTTTATGACATCGCTCCTGGCATGGAATCTCTTGATAGGCAGTTGCTGTACTCGAGTCCAAGGTTGCTTCTATGAAGGCAAAGGACCTTGTGGGGGGGTTCAAAGTGGACTTTTCATGGTTGACACAAAGTCCTGGGGAAGGTAGAAGATGGAGCAGGAGTCAGGTTGCCAACTGGACTTCCTTGTATGATCTGCTGTAAGTAGTCAGTCATCAAGCTATGGGAAGACGATAAAACCCATTTCTTCTTACCCAAGTTGCCACCAGTGAAAAGACTTTTATAAAGACCCTGGATGTCATAGTTAGCCTGAATGGAAGGACTCAACTGGTACTGGTCGTGACCAAGGAGGAACCCAAGGGATCTTCTGTGTGATGGGTGAATGTTTATGGGAAAGCATGCCCCTTTTATGTCTAGAATGAACCACCTGCCTTCTCCCTAAGAGGGAATTATTGATGCCATTGTGACCATGTGGAATTTTAATTTTCAGATGAATACATTTAGCCAGCACAGGTCAAGAATCAATCTCCATCCTCCATTCTTTTTGGGGACTAAGAAGTATGGGGAGTAGAATCCTTTCCTTTGACGGTGAGGTGCAACTCTTTCCATGACTCCCTGCTGGAGAAGGGAGTCCACATCTTGACACAGATTTTCCTCGTGAAAGTGGTCCCAAAAAAAAGGAACTGGGAAAGAGGTTTGTGGGTTTGGGTGGACAGAAACTCAGATAGCTGTAAATGGAATAATTTCCATTTGTCTATTGTCAAACCCCTTCAGTTTTAAGCAAATTGGGTAAACTGTTCTTTAAAAAACTGAGGGGCAGGATGATGTGGAATTAATAAAGGGTCTGGACAGTCCCAACAAAAAATTATTTGGATGTGGGTTAGCGTGAGGTATGGCAGTGGATGTCGCAGAAGCTGTGTATTTGGGCCTTTGTACCCTCTGTCATTTGTGTGATGGTTCCAGGGGGCGTTGATGGTAAAATAGTTGTTGAGGTGGTCTTGCTCTGTGCCTGCACTGTAGACGTTTCCTCTTAGGGGCAGGAACATAGATACCCAGAGAACAAAGCACTGTATTTGAATCCTTGAGAAGATGGAGAGATTAATCCATCTTTTCATTTAACAAAGTAACTGCCTCAAAAGGCAGATTCTGAATGGTACTTTTCACCTCTCTAGGGAAACCTGATGATTATAATCAGGAATCTCTCCTCATGACAATGGTTGTATCCATCCCTCTGGACACAGTGTCTGCAGCATCTACTTTGGCGTGGAGAGAGGTTTTGGCCACTAATTTGCCTTCATTAATTAAGGACTGAAACCGAGCTCTATCTTCCTGAGGAAGCTTGTCCTTTAAATCCCACAACTTTGCTTTATTAGTGAAATCATATTTAGCTAGGAGTCGTCTGATAATTAGAAATTCTAAATTGGAGAGAGGCAGAGGAGAAAACCTCTCTCACTGGGAGTCATTGGATATCTCCATCCAAGGGTATAGTTTTGGGTTGATGTAATGTGGATCTTTTAGTAACTGCTTGTACCACGAGACAATTCAGCAGTTGGTGAGAAACTAGAAACTATGCCCCCTTATGAGGAAAGTAGCAGCACTTCTCAGCCCTCTTTGGGGGTGGGAGTTCAAGAAGCAGGAGTTTGCCACATTGTTCTAGCTGGATCCATAGTGTCCTCAATCTGGAGGTCTACTCAACTGGGACCCAAAAGTTGCAAGAAGTCAGTCAATCTATGTTGGGACTCCTGAACCTCTTCAAGCTGTATCTGGAACTCAGATGCCACCCTTTTCAGAAGCACCTGACTGTAGTCATCAGGTGGAGATGGTGAAGATGGGGTATTCTCCTCATCTACGGAAGATGATGAAATTGCTCCCAGAACTGTTGGATCCAGTTCAAATTAATCTTCTGCATACGCCGATGGGGCCAATTGCTGTTAGCCAGGAGATGGTAAGTAAGGCAAATGTATTGATCCTAGATGCCTAGAATAGAGCTCCTAAGGACCCCAGTAATATCAGTACAAGGAATCAACCAGCTGAGAACTACCATCTGGCACTGGGTACCAAATGTCTCTTGGAAAGTCATATATGGTCACAGAACAGAACCAAGATATCTTAGGGCTTCTGTCCAGCCCGCTTTCTGTATGATCTGCCTTCTTCTGAATTGCTGACTCATCGGATGAAAAAACTGGATCCCAAACTTCCGCTGGAACCAAGGGTACCAATGATTGAGTACTCAGGCTCACGGGTGGAAGAGGAAGTTTCTTCTGTGTCTCCAGGATAGCTTCTTACTCCTGCATAACCGTCTCTGAATAAAGACGGACCTGAGAGGAGTGGGGAGTGAGAACAATAGAGAGCAAAAATGTCCTCTGGGGAGATGTAGGTCTCAGAGTGTTCTGGGGCACAGGATGAGTCAGTTAGTGGAGCCATTGGATCCGGTGCTTCCCTGGTCACAATAGAAGTCAGATTCCTCCGTGGCTATGATGACATTGGCACAGAAGCTGATCTGGATGTCGAAGGGAGTAGTGGTGGATGTTTGTCTTTCAATCTGCACATTGAAACTGGTATAGAAACCAATGAATCTATGCTCCTTTACCCGCTGAACAGGTTTACTCACACCTCAGTCTTTAGGACCCATGCACAAGGACTCTCCCGACTTTGAAGGAATCAGGGAGGAATCTCTTTTCTCTGGGGCAGATTTGGAAAAAGGCAGCTTGTCTCTTTTTAATCTCATGAGAAGCCTTCTTCTTAGGCTTGGAAGTTTTAACCTCAAGTCCTGAGCTTGTGCTCAAAGGGGTGCTGCCTGTTGATTGAGGTTGATATATGGGGAACAGGGGGGTGTCTCCCTCAAATGCTTTTTTAAGTCTTAGCTCTTGACCCTCACAAGTTCTGGGAGGGAAGGAATGGCAAATGCTGCACCTATGTGAGGCTCACATTTCAGCTATGCAGTAAGGGCAACGTTCATCACTCACTGAAAAGGAAACAATTCTTGAACCTAGTTATAATACTCAACTCCCAGGAAGAATTTCCCCAGGATGGGGGAAAAACAACTACACTAGTACTTAAGACCAAAGAGTAAATGAACAAAATAAACTATTTACAATACATTTACAGACTGAAGCAGTCAAAGGAAGCTGTGGACAGAAGCAGATTCTGACTCAGGCCACGTGGCGGTAAGAAGGAAATGGAGAGATGCTGGTCTGCACTGCCTCTTATACTCTCAGTTCAGAGTACAAGGAGAACTGCACATGTGTGAACCAATGGACCCTGCTTAGTAAAAATCTCCAGACTCAGGTGCATGGCATGCATGCATACCCATATGTGCAAAACACATAGGGACCATCACTCAAAGTAATATAATTTCTCCTTTCCATCTTCATTAGAAAAGAAGTATAGTTAGTGTCTAACTTCTTCTAAAATGTAAATATATTTTAAAAAAGTGTAACAAACTGATGAAAACATTAAAAAACCCTAACTCTGTGTTAGGCACTGTACACATACTCACCGTAAGAGTCTCCACCCCAAAAAGCTTATAATCTAAATAAGTAAAACGGACTACAAGTGGGAGAAGTTATGGGCTCAGAGAGTTGAAATGACTTGTCCAAAGTCACACAGCAGGTTAGTGACTGAGCTGTGATGATATCCCAGGTCCCCTTATCCTCAGTCTAATGACCAATCTAACAGACATTGCAGCTTCTGCTAAACCTTAAAAAAAAATGTTACTATCCCTCCCAATTAGCAAAAACCATTGTTTTTCTAGTGGAGCAGAAGCCAACATGGCTGCATTTTGAACATGTTTGTTCATCACTGATTATGCACTTTATTCACTATTTATTCACTAAATTATGCCATTTTTAAGGTGGTTGAAGTTTTGGCTAAGTATTTTTATGAAGAACTGTTTAAATGTCCATAATGAACAAAATTAACCCATTATTACAAGCGTTCATTAAGTGTTTAGCAACTTACCATCACACTTTTGTCCATTTTCCATGGTTCATAACAGTCAGAATTTGGCAACGGCAAAAGAGAGCTTTTTCCTGAGTATCTGAAATCTAAGATTCAGGATAAGAATATTTAATGGATTGCGTAATAATATGGGTCATACACTAGTCATGAATCTTAGTTTTCTTTAAATTAATTAAATCCTGAAAACAGCTCATTATTATTTTCCTTTAATGACATTTCAGGTTATTTCCTACATATGTAAGACAGGCCTACTTTTTGCACTGTAGCAGGAAAACCGATCAGATATACTATAAATATTTGCACCATGAAAACACGAAATTTTAGAATGACTTGAATAAAATCATATTTATCTATACACATGTCATGTACACACCTCCCACCGTATAAGACAAAAGACTTTTTCCTTTGAATAATAGTTAATACAAGTGTTGTTTGAAAATCTTAGTTTAGTTTTTTGAGATATATAAACAGTGAATAGTGTTTTTGCGTGCCTCAACTTTTGGGTGCTCAATTTGACTCCTTGAAAGAACCTGATTTTCAAAAGGCAGGTGCTCAGAACTTTCTGAAAATCAGACCCATTTATGGTGTCTCAAGTTGTGCACCCAAGAACAGAGGCACCCAAAAATCACTAGTCACTTTAAAAAAATCTTTATACTTCTTATTCCAAATAACTAACTGGGAATATAATAAGCAAAATAATCTTATTGCTCCAGTAACAATTTTCTACCCCCTCCCCAGCCTCTTCCCTGGGGGTTCCTCCAGTTAGTTCAGAAAGCATCATTTAGAGCTTTTTAGATTTACTCTTTTTTATTTTTCAACTTTAAGTATGGGCAATCATTCAAGAGCAAATGTTTTCTGAGGAGGGAGTTCTGGTCACCCACATTAAATCCAACATATTTGATAAGTATCTGACTCAAATCAGAAATGACAGCAAATGCATATTAACAGTTTGAAAAACCCGATTCTAAAAAATAAAAAAAAACAGTACACCAGACAGTGTGCAAAAATCATGCTAAGATGCTGAAATGGAGCCCCCTAACAAACTCTCTTATCTGGACAACTCAAAATATGTAGGTATTATGGAAGAATTCTCTCTAAATGCTAGCTAAAGGGACAATACAATCAAGTTTCTAAAGAAGCATGAGCCCTAACAGCTGAAGTTAAAGTGCTCTAATTAAAATGTAGATTAAATAGAGCATGAAGCTAAAGCACAAGCTACTGAATTACAGAATAAAATACCATTGATCCAGGGTTTCAGTACTGTCTCTTCCTGGTAGGCATTTATTTGCAGGGATGGCGGTTGCAATCCTAACCGAAGTTCACTGCTCACAAATTCTATATATTTAGAATCATTGCTAAATAGTAAAAGAAAAACACATGTTTAACAAAATAAGACAAGTTCTTCTCTAACTCTTCATGTCATGTATTAACTATAAAACACTAGATAATTTCTTCAACGATTAAAGCAAATCTTAAATATTCACTGTAAATTTAAGTAGCTGAAGAGCAATCCCCCAATATTGCTTTAGTGAAAGATTATCTCAACTTGTCCATAGTTATATTAAAGCAGGGAGAAGGCGATAGCAACTATGTAATTAAGAGTTAAATGCAGTAACTTGGTGGAGGGAGCACCTGTGAGCCACTTGTTTAAAATTCTGCCATAAAACTGAAAAGAAAGTTGGGATAACTGAAGTGTATGCTTGAGTTAAATCCTTTTCTAAGTACTGCTAAATCTTCCCTGCCAGAGATGAAATCTGTGGGGCTTATAAAGTTGTTTCTGAAGAGCAAATCTTATAATTTTCTAATGGACAAATTACACTAAAAGGAAGAATTTTTAACAATATTTCAAAGGGAAAATATTCCTGAGCCCCAATTAAGTGTTCTACCTCACAACTGATTTCAAATATATATGCTCAACACTGTTAAACAGTATATTTTTTCTAAGTATGAATATTTTCAGCAAGTGCAGCAAAATGTTTGTTGTTTCCTTCATTGGTTATAGTTAAAGAAATAAGAAAATTTATCCCTACTTACCTGAAAATTTCCTTTCTTTGAGTAATAAGGTACACAGATGCATCACAATGGGCACGTCAGCCTATTTGCAGTTTTGGGGGCAGAACCAGACCTGTCAGTCACTGGCAGTATGGGAATGTCCCATCCCCGCAAAGTTCAATCCAGCGAGGTAACTTCTACAGCCAAGATGATTCAAACAGATTGTGCTTAATATACTTTGAGGAAGAAGCATGATTTCTCCTACTAAAGAGCATGGCAAATTACACCTAACAATGACAAATCCAAATTCTTGGATGTCAATTTCCAACTCTATTCTGAGGAATCCACTGGTCTCCCATATGGTCCGCATCTATGGACCTTATTACTCTAAGAAGGGAAATCTTCAGGTAAGGACGGATAAAAATTTTCCTCTTCTTCGTGCTAAGGTTCACAGACCCATTACAATGGTATTTTCATAATAGTGTACCTCCAGGGTGGGAAGCAGGATCATCTTTTAAATGCAGCCATCCAAAACAAGGTAGATTATATATAAACTACATCTTCCCTGAGGCACCACAGCATGGAGACTTCTTCCAAAAGAGAGGAAATGGGACTGGCTAAGATTGGATGACCAATATGAAGAACTCGGTGAACTTATGAATTGATGGCTATGTGGCTGTAATGAGAAGCCATGGCCTCCCTCAGAGGTTGAGAGGGAGGGACCAAAAAACACGCCCTCCTCCCCCAGTGGGCAGAACCAGGAAATCTACGCCCAACACACCAGAAGCTATGAGGTGGGACAGGAAGGGGAAGTACAAAAGACGGGCCTTGGAGCTCAGGTGGGCTGGAGCTGCCAAGGGAGACAGACGCATCCCGCCTGCTGCTACCTATAAGGAGCTCCACCATGCTGAGGACTGGCCAGATCTCCCTGGGTTGCCAGCCTACAGAAACTCTAAGGAGCTGCTGGAGCTGCCACCTGAGGACTCATCAGAGTTCCCCGAGGAGACAGAGGATCCCCACGTTAGAGGTACTAAACCCTGGGGATGTAGGAAGTAGCCCAGGGGAACTAAATGATCGTCTGGTTAAGTGCTGGCCTGATCCTATGTCAGCATGCCACCACTCTGCCACTGTTAGGGCCTTGGGCTGGGACGTGGTGGAGTCGGTAGGCCCATGTCCCCCTACCATCCCACCCCTGGGGTGAAAGCTTCCCCACCTTAGGCCAGGAGGCCTGTGTTGGTCTACCGCCCCTGCCTGAGCCCTAGACTGCTTTGGTGCTCGCCCCTGCCCGGCCAGTAGAATAAGTTGCATTTGTTGTCTTTTTTGGGATCCATGAGAGAAATAAGTACTTTATCCAAGTATTCATTTCAAGCCTGTCTAGTCCCAGATGGAAGATTGGTTTTTCAATAACAGACTTCCTCTGCAAGAAAGAGACCTCTGAAGATACAATACTATCAGGCCACTAAGCCATAGCCCCTACAACAAGAAAGGCATAAAAAGTATATTTTCTGCTATCAAATTCCTAGATTTTGTACTGTCCTCCGGGGCAGTGGAAAAGCTGGGAAGACAAAGCAGGGTCCTTCCACAGCTTTAAGAGAGGTCATTCATCCCCTCACATCCTGGGTCTTGACAGAGGCTCCCAAAAATACTTTATTTTTTCCAAATGCAAAGAGGTTGATTACCAGCCCACTATATCGACTTATGATGAGTGAGAATACTTATGGACACCGGTTCCACTCTGCTACTCAGGCTTCTGCCATGTAAGTCTTGGTGTTCCTCTCTCCCTTGGTGAGCAGTGCACATAGGAGATAAGAAATTTTGTTTCACCCAGAACAGGAGAATTTCTGTCTGGGGTAGGGTTGTTTGTGTTGTTCTCAGTTGTAACAACCCTATCAGACACACTGAGTATCGTGACAAGAACAGGTCTGTTATCCATGGAAAGAACAGTGCTCTGAGATCTCAATGAATCATTGCATGCCAGCAGCTGGATGTGGTGTTCTCTTTCTGGTACCCAATTGCCTGAACTGAACTGGGAAGGTCCCTTAAAAAAAATCTGACTCCCAGTATTTCCCAGTTGGGGGAACAGAGAATATACATTAGAGCTAGATCTCTGCCAATGGATAAGATAGGCAGATACACAGAGGGATACCTGCAATTAATGGATAGGTATATGGACTCTGGATCATTGAAGTATACTTGTTTATGAGATCAGAATTCCAATAGGCTCTAATAAGAATTGGATTTGTTTCTGTAGCCCCACTTATTTTCTATTACAGCCATCTTCATCTTCTGAAAGGAGATCATGTACTGGATTGTATTCATCCTCAGCCCAGGCCTATGACTGACTTCCCTGGCACCACATATGAATGTTTGTTCTAAATCCAGGATGCTCCAGAAATTGTACCACTTTGTTCTGTACAGAGAAAGCTGGAGCAAACACACTGATCAGAAAAACTGCCCAGAAAGACATAACTGAATTTCCTTCTTCCCTAAAGCCAGTATTGTTGCTACCATGATCCCAAAGAGAGAACCAGAGAGTACAGGTAAGATCAAATGGTGAAGCTGAAAACTGGGAAAACAAAAAGGCAGAAATCTATCTGCAAAACATAATTATCTGGGGATTGTAAAATGGGAATACTTTGAAAACAAGCCTCCTTTGGGTACTACACCCATGTTAAAAAGTGGACGGGCATGGCCCCCCCACTTTTAAAAGTGGGGGGGGCATAGCTCCCCTGCCCACCTCTCCACCCCTGATTCCAGCATTCCTGTTTACCCTCCCACTTTTAAAAGTGTGGGGGGGGGCATAGCTCCCCTGCCCACCTCTCCACCCCTGATTCCAGCATTCCTGCTTGCTTCCAAACAGGAATGCTGGAATCAGGGGTGGAGAAGTGGGCAGGGGAGCTATGCCCCCCCCACTTTTAAAAGTGGGAGGGCCATGCCCATCCACTTTTTAACATGGGTGTAGTACCCTCACGCAGGCATGGCAGGGGAACTAATAAGGTGATCTGTTCCCCCACAGCAAGTGCAGCCCCTGCTAGCAGCACCAGCCTCTTCCCAGATGGGGGGCTGAGGTGGGCCTTAGTCCCACCTCACCATTGGGCCCTGCCCCCTGCTCCTCCTCTTCCCCCCAAAGCCCCACCCTCTGGCCAGAACAGAAGACAGAGCCAGGTAGTAGTAAGAGCCGTCTAGGGAGCCCAGACCGCTGTAGGGAGTTCCAGACCCTCCATCTCCGTGGGAGGCATGCCCTAGAGGGTGGGGACACGGGCCAGGTCCTGCTCTTGGGCACTCCAGCCCTCCCAATCAGGGCAGGTAGAGGGTCTGAGGCTCCCCACAGTGGGCCAGACTCTCTGGGCAGCTCTTACCACTGCTTGGCTCTGGCTTCCGCCTGGCCAGGGGACCAGGGGGTCATGGTTCCGGTACCAGTGCCCTCCCCTGCCCATTTCTATACAGGTTCCAGCACTCCTGCTTCCAGATGTGTTATTCCCAAGCTGTAAAACTTGCATAACATCACTGTTAATATTTCATAGATAACATAATAACTAAGTATATTAGAACAAGAAAGATGGCCATGTGGTAATGATGCCACTTAATATCTGGCCCTTGACTCATGAGCCCTCACGGGTAGGTAGAATCGCTGGAGATGGTGCTAACAAATGAAATTACTGGTAAGAAATTTTCCGTTTCCGTTTCTCACAATTCTTGATATCTGCGAAATAGCAAGCAGTAAACCAATGTAGAGAGGACTACAGGAAAAGTCAGAAAAAGGAAAAAGTGTCCCCTCCCCATCTATAATATTTGCTCAAAGGGCAAAATCATTTCTGGGACACCGCCTGCAGCACCTTCCTGCCAAAGGATGACTCTGCAGTGGATAGGAAGTCTATCTTGTAGTGCTTAATAAAGATGGTAGCATTTTTGAACACCTTACACATTTCTGCTGTGGATGCATTAGCTCTTTCTGTATGTCTGAGGTAAATTTTCAGAGCCCTTTTGACATCTAAGGTGTGCCACCTTTCCTCAGTAGGATGTTGTGGCCGTGGTCAGAATGAAGGTTCCTTGGGAAACATGTAAAAAAAGAGTTCACCTTTGGAATAAACAATTCCTGAGTCCTGAGCACCATCTTGTCCTCATGAAACACACAGTAAAGTTCCTGAATAAAGAGTGCTGCCAACTCTGACACTTGCCTGGCTGATACGATGGCTATCAGAAAGCAAGTTTTGATATACAAATAAAATGCTCAAACTGACATCAGTGGTTCAAAGGGATAGTTTCTCTAGACTCTCAGTACAACTTGGGGGGAAAAGAGGTCTAACTGCTGGCTTGGCTAACCAGACTGCACTAGGGAATGTGTGTACCTGGGGATTCTCTACCAAAGAATCCTCAGATCCTGCAAACATTGTGCTACTAAGGACAGACACCTGATGCACAATGATGCTGGATTAGAGACCTCCGTCAAACCCTTCTTTAAGAAAGTCTAAGAAAGCCATAATTCCTGGATTTCTAGGATTTACTTCAGATTCCTGGCACCAGTCATAAAATCTAGTCCAAAAATATGCTTTCAAAGTCAATACTCTTCTAAAAGACAATGCAATGACACAATTACTTCCCTTTCAACAGCCAGGCTGTTAGATGCGGCCAGTTTGGATTTAGATGAAGCAGATGCATGTTGTGAGGATGTCCTGTCTCTTTGGGAGCTGTAGAGGCGGTCACAATTTCAGCTCTATCAACTCCGAAGACCATGGTCTCCTTGGCCAATGTAGAGGTACCAATATTACTGTTGCCTGTTCTAGTTTTAGTTTCTGGACCACGTTTCCAAACAATGGGAAGGGTGGAAATGCACAGAGGATCCTGTGACCATTTATGGGACAGAGTATCTTCCCCATGGATCTGGGGTCTACTTCCCTGGTGAAATACTTTGGTCTCTTTGCATTGATGCGGTTCGTGAATTAGTCAGTTGAGGGCACGCTGAATGACTGGATGATTAACTCAAAGACTTCCTGATTTAGGTACTACTTGGGGTTGTTCACCTTGGTCCTGTTGAGCCAGTACGCCTTCTGGTTCAGGACTCCCTTTATGTGAGCTGCCCTGGGGGAGGGGAGAGAATGCTCTCCTCACTCCATGATTTCCATTGCTTCCGTATGTAGCGCTGGGCTTCCTGTCCCCCTTGGTTAGTCATGCTGTCTGACTGAATTGGAATGTTTCTCTTTAGGCTGGACTGGAACCTTCATAGTGGCAGCCTGACTACTCTTAGTTTATGAGGTTTATGCTGTAAGGTCCTTTCCTCCAGGTTCCAGATGTCTTGAACTGTTTGGGATCGCAGGTGTGCTCCCTAGCTCCCCAGGAAGGCCTCGGTTGTGAGTATCAGGGGTTCAGGAAGTCACATGGGTATGCCCTTGTGGACATTGCCCTAGGTTGACCACCATTTAAAGAGTTGATCTCCTGCGTCAGAACCCTCACTTGATATTTTATATGTTCCAGGGAGTGATCCCATACCTTTAAAATGAAGCCTCAAAGGTGCGTGATGTGTGACTGCACCCATAGAGTGCTCCCCATACACAATACCAGGAGGCATAGCAATTGAAGGCTCAGTGCAATAGTTGGCCTCTTGCAGTGCCAAAACAATGCAAGGAGGTCTTGAATCTTCTAGAACATCTCTAGAGATGGATATACCTTGACTATAAAGATGCCTATATCCACTCCCAAAGGTGTTATTTGAGTGGACGGAATCAGTGAGCTTTTCCTGATTTTGATGATAAAGCCATGCACCTGCCGGAGATTCAAGGACAGGTATGTAGTTCTATGTGCTGTTGCTGTGGATGGAAGATCCAGGAAGATGTTCAGGTGGATCCCCTGTGACCTGAGCCTGGCTAGGATTACCACTAAAATCTTTATAAAGACTTGGGGGGGGGGGTAAGCAAGGACAAGCCAAATGGGAGCATCAAATAAACAACATTGCTTCCTGCTATTGGCAAACCTTAAGAACTTGCGATGGCACAGTGATGGGGATACGGAGGTATACATCCATCAGATCCACTGAAGTCAGAATATCCTCCCTGGTCAGGGATGACAGTGTAGAGGTTAGGGTCTCCATCCGGAACTTCATTTTTCTCATCAACTTGTTGAGCCTTTTGAGACCTAGAATGGCTCTGATTCCCCCTGTATGTTTCTGAAAAATTAAGAAGATGGAGTAGAACCCTGTCTTTCCTCTGACGGAACTCCCTCTTACTTCCATATCCAGGAGATAAGAAATCACATTCTGGATTAGACCACGCTTTACGGGGTCATTAGAGAAGAGAGACTGGATGAAAAATAGATGGGGAGCCTGTAACTTGAGAGTATTCCTGGTTCACTAGCTCTGTGGTTCATGGTCAACGCAACCCATTCCTCCAGTTAATGGGAAATCCTGCCCCCAAGCTTCAGCTCTAGGCAGAGACCCTTGCATTTCTTGTCAAAAGGTTTTGAGAGCAGCAGGATTCCCTTGGGGCTTTCCTCGGGAGAACTTGCTGTTTCTTCACTGGTATTTCTGCAAGGATGGTGGCCAAAAGGAATGCCCTTGTCAGAAGGCTGGCCTCTTGTCTCTCTTAGCGGCATCGTGTGTGATTGGAAGGGACCATTTAGATGATGTGGCATTGTCCGCTACTACTTTGTCTTTGAAAAGCAAGGCTCCGGGGAATTTGGCAAAGCACAGCACCTGCTTCAAGTGTCCAGGGACGAACCCATCAGTGGCACCTGGTTACTGAGCTGGAGGACAGGGCTTTGGCTGAGAATCTCATCACGTCAGTAACAACACTGTTGCCAGGGAAACAGAGCCAAAGTCAAGTTGATCTCTATATGTGAAGGCTATGAGATCTTTCCAGCCAGGAGAGAGATGGCTTTGCAAAGCAATTAGCTGTTTGGGACACCTTGAGGAAGCCTCAAAGTATTGAGAGTGACCTACATTTTTTTTTCCTCTGTGAGGTCCTTAGGATAGAACTCCCTTTGGAGGGGACAAACATAACTTTAGCCAGGGACAGTGTCAATCTTTGGTATCTCAGTAATTGACATTTTTGTCCTATAGAACCTAAGATCTCTTTTGTTAATGTGATTGCCCTCATCTGGCTTATCCCATTCATCCCCGATTACTTCCTCAAAAGCGGAATGTAGGGGAATCATGGCCACAGGGAACGATTTCAGGAGAAGAAATTTGCTCAAAGGCTTACTCTTGATAATTTTGTTCAGGTTGAATCGGAACAGTGGATACAACCTTGTTGCACACGGCCTCCAATTTCTTAGGGGAAAAAAAGCCTTTGCTAAGGCTTCCTCTGGTCCTGATTGGACTTAGAGCCCATCCTCCAGACAATTCACCACTCTCTGTTATGGAGGAGGAGAAAGAGGAGTCAGGACTCATACCTCCTAGATCTTTTATGTTTTCCTTTGCATTTTTTGCTATCTTTGATTTTTTAGCTTGCTTAGAGCGTACAAGCTGTTGCAGCTTTGGTGATGTCTTTTGCAGGTAGCCTTGCTGAGGGCCTGAAGTCCTCTCACGAGCTCTCTTCCTGAGTTTTCGCTGCTGGGATCCCATTCTCCCACGGTGGTGTCGGGGGGAACTCTTCCAGAGCCCTCCTAGCCAAACTACAAAGGGGGGCTGTGTGCTTATGAGCCCAGCTTTTTTCCCCCAGGGTGCTCAGGGCCCATTTTAGGACTTGGGCGGGGGGGATTTGTGACTCCACAAATCTGCCCTCTGTTCTCCAGGGGACACTTGAGAATTACCTCTGAGTTGGTTGACTGGGGTCCTCCTTGTCCTTGGAGTCTCTCTCTGCTCTACTCAGACTCCTGGTCCATTTTTCCTATGTCAGAGTTGCGGAAGAGAATCCCACATGCCTGTCCAACTCCATGCCCTGGGACCTAACAGAGTTAGAGCTGGAAGGCTGGGTGCAAGATAGGCATAAATTGTTGCCTGCCATGCCTGGAAGGGGAGTCACATATATGAAGCACTGTCTAGATTTCATTCAGTGCTTTTTAAGTCACTCTGCCATACCTGGAAGCTGCAGAGGAGCCAGTAGGGAGGCACCACAGCTGAGGCTCTGGGGGGTTTCAAAACACAGCTCAAAAACTAGCCCAGGAGGGAGAAGGGGATGGGAGGGAGATCACGGTTCACCACTCCTCCGCATTTTGACAAAAAAAAGTCCTCCTAGACAAATGTGAAAGTGGGAGCTGCAAAAACCATCATCTGCACTGCCACGAAGGCAGAGAAACTGGAAGCAAGCAGCAGTTGAGGGGGCATGGCCAAACCATTTGGCTCCAAAACTCAGATCTTCCTTTGAACTGCAGAGAGAGAGAGAGGAGAGAGCAGCTCAGACGTCAAAAATTGTGGGAGACGCTGGCATGCAGAAACAGTGGGCAAGAGGCCCCTTTCTGCTTGTGGGTTGTTCAGCATCTGGGCCGCTGTCCCTCATACGCCACAGCCATCTACTGGATTGAGGTGGTAGAGGTGAGACATGGCAACCTGTTACAGAAGCTGGGAACAATAACCTGGACGTTAGGGTATGATGACCTACAGCAATAGCTGGGAATGACAGCCCAATAGTTATGGCATCATGACCCACACTAGCATTTCAGGATGACAACCTGATACCTTCCCAGTGTTTTAGACATGACAGGAAATTCCTATCCCACTATTACAACTTCCCAGGATGCATCAGAATGGATATATAACTATGGCTCCCCTAAGGCAGTTGCCGAGCTCCTACGCATAGTTTTAAAATAACCAGTAATACTTGTCTGAAAGAGTCTATCCTTTGGTTTTTGTTTTGGGTTTTTTTGGTGGGGAGCAGGTGATTGTTTCAAATATATTTTACTATTTCATTCGCTAACTCAGACTTGAAATGCCGGGCCTTCCTCCCTGAAGGAGAAAGAATTCCCTTTGTGGGGTGGTGTGTACCGATGCCTAAAGGAATCCACACACATTTATGTCCTGGCCTTTTCTGCACTGATCTGCCATGCTAAACTCTTTGAGGGTGAGCACGGAAACTAGGAGCTAAGGATTATCTGCCCTGCTGCACGCTGTGAAAATGAGAAACTCCCTTTGGGAGTTTGTCCACATAATAATGCTTCAGAGAGAGTGAAATTGAGCTCAGATTACTCTGAAAATATTACACGTGGCTAGTGATCTCCCAGTCCTCAAAAAGGCTGGGTTTATTTGCCTCCGGCATTTACCTTAAGTGTGAGCTCAACTGTGAAAAGTCTATTAAATGTCACAATAACCTAGAACAGTGTGTGTTGATGGGAAAAGGTGCAAAAGGGTCAGAAAAACTAAATTAGTCCAAACAAAGAGGCCTACTGATATAATTCTAGGACTGGGTTAAGAAGAAGCCTGGTAAATAAGAGAAGTGTGGGAAATCCATGAACCAAAATTGGTTTCTCAGAAATTGGGCCTAATTAGCGGACAAAATAATGAGAAGATGGGCTATTCAACCCACATTCCTTTTGGGGATCCTCAAAGAGACTTTGAGGGAACAAATATGAACACTGGTTGACTAAAAAACAAGAGAGAAGGGGAAGGAGCAAGCTTCACCATCATGGCTGCTATCTCCACCAGCTCCTTGGACCCTGGGATTCAACAGAACACCACTGTGCCTTTCTCATCCTAATCCTGAAATGTCCTGACCAGACCGGACCCAGATGACACCACCTCCTCCACCAGACTCAGCTAAATCTTGAACACCATCTGGAGACTTTGCATCACCCTACAACTCCCAATGTGTCCTCTTCCTTCCTCACCTTATTTCTTCTCTTTCCCTACTCCTCTCTTTTTCCTTCAGTCCAATAAGAGTCTGTCTTAGCCAGCCATGACTGCATACTTTGCAGTATTGCTGTAAGCCTGTGACCAGAGAGGCAACTAAAAGCAATACCCTAAATAGACCAATGCTGGTACAAGTGTGCCAGCTCTCAGAGTGGCTGATAAGACAGTGTGATGTGTCAGTGTTTCTCTAGCTGTAAGGTTGCAAGTGAGTCAGTACCAGAGAGATCAGCTGCATTTTCTATCTTTGCTGCTCTTTTCTTTCCCCTTTTGTGTGTGTGTCTTGTTTTGTCTTCTAGGAAACAGGACCAGATTTCAACAATAGCTCCAGCCCAGCTCGACTAACTTCCTCTCTCTCTTTCCCAAAAAGGACAGTTATTACCTTCTAAGAGACTGTTGAAATAAAGGGATTTTCCCTCTAAAAATTACTGTACAGCTAAAAGAAAAGGGAATAGGGGATGTTGTTAAAATGAAAAAAATATTTTATACTTTACATTTCAAGTTGTTTTAACTGTTTTCCCTTGGTTTTTTGTATCTAACAAAAAAATTAAAAGATTTTAAATTACATATGTGCAGTAGAACTAAGTAGGCCGAGGTCAGTTGACTAAACCCCAAACCTTGTTTAAAACTATTTAGCGTCGGGCAGTTATAGGTCATGTCAACACCTTTTACTCTTTGGGCACATTTATTTCATCTAAATTAACACAACATGTGTCCACATATGCCCACTGTGGGTCTGTCAAGGAAGGCACTGGTCTGAGGCTCATGTATGGGCTTCCTAGAAGCTATGCCCCTCTACATTGCATGGAATCTATATGGTCCAGACAGGTTTGATTTGCCTGGTGTTCTTGGCCTGGGATACGAGTCAGGATTCTCTTGGGTGGAGGGAAGATGCACCTGCTATAGAAGTGGCGGTAGAGGGAGAAGGCTAGGCCCAAAGACCCCCTTACCACATTCTCCAGTGTTGGCGGTATCCATGCTGTCTCTGGTGTCTTCCATCCACAACCTGTAGGGAAGTGGAGGGGAAGTTGGAGCAGGAGGTGGCTGAACTCCACAGTCAGAGGTGTGATGGCTGGTATGGACTATAGGGACTTCAGGTGCAGTCTTTCATTTGTCATGTTGCCCTCCTGAATTCGGTCACCTCATGGAGATGGAGAGAGTGGGGGCTACTTGTCCCAGAGCCAGTTCTTTTCCAATCTTGACTGTCTCCTTTCCTGCTGGGGGACAGGGAACCAAAACAACTCTGCCAAGGCTGGGCTGCTTCTTGCTCAAAAGAGCCAGCTTTTCTGATCCTGACAGGCAGTTCCCTCCTTGCCCAGGGAAGGGGAGCTGAAGTCATGCCACCCAGAGTGGGTTGTAAGGGAAACTACCTCTGCCCACAGAGCCAGACAATCTCCCAGTGAAGAGCACGAGAGACTTTTTTTGGCCTAGCTCTGACCCTGAAGCTTGCAGGAACACCAGCTACCAAAAATGCCTCAAAAGCAAAGTGGACCAATCACCCCAAAAATCAAGCGCAGCCCTCAGACATAGCTGGACATACAGCAGTTACTGAAACACACTATTGGTTTAAAATTTGAGATAAAGTTTGGAATTTTCCTCAGGAAATGTCTACAGCAAGGGGATATGGCCGAGCTGCTAGCTGCTGTGGTGGCAGATAAAACTAGAGGGAACTTCAGGAGGAGGAACATTCCTATGCTGCTAGTGACTGGTTCTGGTTCTGTCCCCAAGCTGCAAAGACGTTGAAGTACACATTATAACAGATTTGTGAACCTTAGCACAGAGAAAGTGTATTTGTTAAATGGGAATAAAAAGTAAATTTATTCCCCAGACCCTATTGCAGTTTGCAAACACATGCACTGCTGGTATGTTGGGGTTTTGTGTGTGCACCTTGTTAAGAGCAGTACATCATTATTTTAGTTCATTCTTGTTGAAAAAGTTTGTTTTTCTTAATTATTCCTGTCCATTAGCTAATCTTTCCAGGCTACCACTCTTCTAAACTTGTTCACAATTTTTGATTTGTCAAGATGGTAAATTAAACTGGTTCATAGTCAACCTTTTTTGCTCTGATGCTGTAAGTAGATTGTCACTAAATCGAATTTCTTTCAGATCAGCAGTGTAAAGTAATTTAGCTGACTACCACACAAGCTGAATTTTAAGATAGTGAGGTCTGTTTGTGAGGTCTTCTCTCTCTACAGTGCAAAATGTGCATTTCAAGTAAAGGAGTACATCTTTATTCCAATGCTGTATCAGAAGAAAAGCTAAAGCAATGGGATTTTACTACTGGCATAGAACAAAAATCAGATGCAAATACATTTGTGCCCAGTGTAGTCTATTTACCTGTGTAGTGGTGACAACTATAAAGACCTAAGTGCCAGTGTCAACAGTACTATGTCAGCAGGAGAGCTTCTCCTGCTGAAATAGCTACCACAGCTCACAGGAGCTATTGTAATTAAGTCAACGGGAGAGCTATTTCCCATTGGCTTAGAGTGTCTGCACTAGCAATGCTACAGTGCAGATGTGACGCTGTAAACTCTGTAGTGTAGCCATAATCTGTCTCTCTCTCTTTCCCACTTTCCAGAGCCTCCTGGTTGCTGAGTGAGTGACTCAAACTTCAGTTACCCAACCTTTCCTCCAGTTTCCTGGATGCTGCACTGGATACATGTATTTCTCAAAAGTTTTCTCCCACTCTCAGCTTTTGGGTCAATCCCAGTTCACACAAGCACATGCACATTTCAACAGGACATACTTGAATTTAAGTATGTGCTTAAGTGTCCTGCTATCTCAGGGACACAGTACATAGTTTCTGCAACCTGCCTCTGCTATAGATCAAAGAATTCCAATGCTAGAATGGACAGATATTGATCCAATTCTTTGACTGCTGCACAGTTCTAAACAGCAGCAGTGAACATTTACACTCTTTATTTTCACTCCGACAGTTTAGAAAATCTTTGAGCAGCAACAGAGACACTTGAGCTGTCTATGAACTGGCAGATATGACTTCATGGTTTAACCCTGGGTTCACATTTGCAAGATTACATTTGTAATCTTAAACTTAATTAAGCTTAAGAACTAAAAGCTTAATTAAAAAAATGAAAGCTTAGTTTCTGCAGAAGTTGATGACATTAACCTGGAAAAGTTTCCTACTGGTCAAATATAAGTGGATTTTTTAAGCATTGACAATAAATTTTGTCAGAGCCTGGGGAATCGTTTTCAATGGAAATAAATATTTGTAGTATGACAGATATACAATTTATCTGAACACTAGGGTTAGGAAACAAAACTATTTCTATTATTGAAAATATTGAGTGAGACTAATAAGAATACCACCTCTGTCACTCCCAATATCTATATTGTAAATACTGAAGAGCAAATGTCCAGTATTGCTAGAACTGGTGACACTACAGAATGAAAGACTCGTACCTCTATTTTTGCAACACTCACACTACCCACAGTTAGCAACTGATTATGATCTTTCATAGTTATGTGAATTACAGCAACTTAAGCATTTTCCCTGTTTTTGGAAGAACTAGGCTACAACTTGATTTGGAAAAAAAAAAGTCTCCTCCCTCTTCAGTTTCAAAATTTCTTAATTTTTCCATTTAGATTTCCCCTCCATTTCCAATCTTTTATTATGAAGTGTCTAGACACCAAATAATGTCTTGCAGTTCCAAACAAGCTATTATGATATAAATCAACATAATAATAAATGTAAAATTATGTTTTCTATAGAGTTGCTAGAATTTCACATTGCCATATTCTAGTAAAAAACTAGCCAATATTTGCACTTGAGCAGTTTTAGACAAAATCTTATCATAGCCAATTATTTCCTGGATTATTTAATTTGGTCAAATTATTAGTTCTACAAAACAGCAAATCCAAATATAGTCAATACTACTGCTTTATAGTTCACCATCTCAAGACTGATCATCCATACTGGAATACATTTTCAACTGCATTCATTCTGAGATGCTTGAATAGATAAGACATGGATATACATCAGACAAAATAAATCAACTGCAGACAAACAAAATTCTGTCCAATATACCAGGATATAACAGTAACTACATTACACCTCTGATACTTCTGGCTCTGTAAACATATTAAGTTATGTCAGTTTAATTTTCTACATAAATAGTGATGATGTAAGTGAAAGAAAAGAGTAAATAAAATCAGGCTGATGAGATTTGGTAAAAAAAGAAGTTGCCTTTCACTTTATCATTAGCATACATTACTCAAGAAGAAATGGCATACATTACTCAAAGGTATGTCACGGCACATACCTTTTTTCAGCTTCATGAATATTAACTTTTTCTTCTTTTATAGCGGCCAACTTGCCTGCAAATCTGTGCTGTGAAATTATTATAGTTTAAATAAACAAATTCAGATAACTCTATCCTGTATATCAAACAATCTTTCATAACTGTGCCCCATGTAAGAACATAAGAAGGGCCATACTGGGTCAGACCAAAGGTCCATCTAGCCCAGTATTCTGTCTTTCAATAGTGGACAATTCCAGGTGCCGCAGAGGGAATGAACAGAACAGGTAATCATCAAGTGATCCATTCTGTCTCCCATTCCCAGCTCAGAGGCTAGGGAAACCATCTCTGCCCCTCCTGGCTAATAGCCACTGATGGCCCCATCCTCCATGAACTCATAGGCGCCAACTCCGTGGGTGCTCCGTAGCTGGAGCGCCCACGGGGAAAAATTAGTGGGTGCTCTGCACCTACCGGCAGCCAAGCTCCCCTCACACCACCTCCTCCTCCTCCCCTCAGTGCACCATGTCCCCGCTCCTCCGCCTACTTCCCAGTGCTTCCTGCCCGGCTGCCACCAAACAGCTGTTTGGCAGCATTAGCACGCTCTGGGAGTGGGAGGAGGAGCGGGGACATGGCGTGCTCAGGGGAGGAGCAGGGAAGAGGTGGGGCTGGGGCGGGGATTTGGGGAAGGAGTTGGAATGGGGGTGGGGAAATGGGTGGGAAGAGGCGGGGCCTCATGGAAGGGGTGGAGTGGGGGGCGGGGCCGGGTCGAGCACCCACAGGAAAGAGGGCAAGTCGGTGCCTATGCATGAACTTATCTTGTTCTTTTTTGTACATATAATATTTTACAAACACTAAGTTTCTGCATATCATCCTCACTTTAATGGGGGCTCAAACATGACTATTTTACTATATAAAATCTAATGCAGATAATGGCAACTACTGTTATCTAAAGGGAAACAAATTTAAAAACTACATTCTGACTTTTTCTTAAACTAATATTGCTACACGTAAGATTATTATAAATGAAATAATAGAGGAAAAACACCTTTTCAGATTATGGGAAAAACATGAAACAGGCTATGCACATAGTTATTTTCACCTGAGGTTTGTTGGATTTTTCCCCACAACCCCAGGAAAAAGAAGAAACAGGAAAATATTGCTGAACACACAAAAATTGGTAAGGGAACTCAAAACAAATATTCTCCATTTAACCATCTCCTTCTCCAAACATGAATGACTGATTTTCCATCCCTGGGGAAGAGTTGAGGATATGATGTGTTGTATGTGGTATATGATGGTTGTTCAAGTGGCAAGGTTTATACCTTGGGGTGAGGAGTAGAGGATATATACCAGGGGTTGCTGAACTTACTGAATCTCTGAGCTGCGTACGACAATCTTCATTAGTTTGAGAGCCGGGGTGCACCTGCTGGGGTTCGGGGCTTCAACCCTGTTTCTGCTGAAGACCTGAGCCCCAGCAGGCGTGCCCCGTGGCGTTGAAGCCCTGAGACGCCTCTTCCCACTGGGCAGAAGCCCCTACCCCACCACCCTGATGCAAGGCAGAGGTCCTATACTTCCAAGTCTGATAGGTGGAGAACAGTGAAGATGCAGGGGGTTCCGTGAGCTGCACTGTAACTATAAAAGAGCCGCATGCAGCTCATGAGCCACAGTTTGGCCACCCCGGCATATATTGCTGTCTTGGTCACTACAAAAAGGCAAGACAAGACACCAGGAATGGGGCTTAACTAGGCTGCAACTTTATTAAGTAACACATATAGGAGCTATCTTGGAATTACTCATCTAGTACAGGTCATTCTTCCTTCTTCTGTAATCCATACCTTACAGCGAAGTACTATTATCACTCCTCTCACCCTGTTTACCTGGTCCCAGCCTGTTGCTCATATCATCGCCCTCCCTCATATGAGGGTTAAGTGTGTGATGAAGAGAGGGTTTGTCTACCCACTGCCTCTCACATCAGGAGCCCTGACCCCAATTCCCCATTTTCTTTAGGAGATGGAGTCACAGTTTAAGGCCAAAAGGGACCACCAGATCTGACCTCCTCTGTATCACAGACCATGAGTACCACACAGCACCCACACACTAAAGCGAATTTGCTTCCAATTTCAGTTTATTAGGGAATCAGATCCCCTGTTGATCACTACCTGAGCTGAGCATCTGCCAAGACGCAACAGAATTAATTTTACAACTTAACCTACCCGGGCTGCTTAGAGGAAGGTGAAAAAATCCACAGCACCCTGGCCAATCTGGCAGTGAGGAGAAATTCCTTCCCAAACTCAAAAAGGTAATTAGCATGAGGCCACAAGATCCAAAAAACCCAGTCCTACTCTAATTTCAAGGGATGGAAGGAAGAATTTTTCTTCCTTGTGTAGAATGGTCCCCTTGGGAAGGGGGAAGGGCTTATAAACTCCCCTGTTAGGTTCTAGGGAGCCCATCAGCTTATATGGCATCCCTTCTGCCACAACCAATCAGCCACAGAGCAACTGTCTTCCCCTTCTTAAGTCCAGCAGAAGAGGGGTGTGAGGCAATTCTTTTTCCTTCCCCTGCAGGTCCAAAGCAGGCTGCAACGTGGAGAACATCTGATGCCATAACTTCGCTTCCTTGCTTTTTGTTAGGTATGTTATATACAGACCAGTCTTAATGGACATATATGCAGTGTTTGTGCATATTTTTATTAGAATAACATGATTTATATTATTGGTAAGACATGAGTAATGTTACTATAATTGATATGGTAATGTCTTATTCAAGATAAAATTTTAAAATTGAAGTGTCAGTAACAAAACAGAAAAATAGTTTGTCAAATAAGACTCTGACCTGGTCTACAGCACATATTAAAGTAATCAATAAAACCCTCTTTAGAAAAGCAGCAGTACTCTTTACTACATAAAATTAAAGTCTAACATGAGTATGAAATACCATTAATAATTAGGATTTTCTATGTGGACTACTATCTTTCCTGCCTAGATTAGTTTGTGACATAATGCAATGTACTTTCTTTAGTACCTTCTCATCCATGTGAGAATCCTTTAAGAGTTCATCTGATTCAATCAGCTGCCCATCCTCGAAAGACTCCTCAATTACACCTCCCAAGGGACAGCTTCCACTTGAGGAATCATGTTTTTGAATCTCATTAGCTGAAAAGGTGGAACATATTACTGCGAAGTCTCCCATACTGAGCTGTTATAGCAATGAAATTTAAGAACTCATATTTCTTTCTATATGTGAAATTTGTATACAATTATTTCAATATGAAAGCTTAAAAGAGTTTCTTCAAAGTAAATATTACAGTAATAGAGAAGGAAGATACTATTGATCTGACAAATTTTCCAATTTATTTTAGAAAATAATTAAGGTATGGGTTTTGCTACTGATTACCTACATATCTGTTCTCCCTAACTACGCATTTTAAAAATTTCCATTCTTACCTATCAGCAGTGCATCATATGAATCTGTGACAGATTTCAATGTTCCAGATTCTTGAATGGGACTCTCTCTGTTTTAAACAAAAAGTACATTTAAAATCTCTAGTACAGAGGCAGACTAATCTAACCTAACTACACAAAATCAAAGCTTTCCAGTCCAACAATGAATGCTTTCAGCTATGGACAGAACATGTTTACAGCATAACAGTCCCACTATGAGTTGGTTTTTCTACAGTCACATATTGCTTTCCTTGAAAATCCCCCCTTCTAAACACATTCACAATTGTTTTAGTATTATCGTAAGTATAGTACTAATATTTACATTATTAAAGTTCTTCAATTTTGGCTTTTCTCCTCATCACACCTTTGCCTAAAATATTGTTGGGGGAATCTTTCACATCATACGGCAGACAAATCCAGCAGTTACAGAAAATAAGGAAGATTTGTAAATACTGTGTTAGTTAACCAGTTCACCAATTTCAAAATATTTATAACACTTTCCTGCTAGATGAATCCCACAAGGTATTTACTGAAAATGTTACGCAGACTTCACCCACTTCTGGAGTGAAACACAGTATGGCAACACTACACAATTTAAGCTAGGAAAAGAAGAGTACTGCATTCAACAAACATTGTGGCTTATAAATTGGTACAGTCTGAAAAATTACTATTTCCCAGAAACCACGAACAAGTAAAAGTGTTATCTGAAAAGTGCAACCAGACTTACTCAGCAGGCAAGAAACTGCAAAAGGCAACAGGGGACACCTGGGGGCATATTGAGCAACATCATGGCACAGCAGTAATGAGCTGCTAGTCTTAGCAAGATGATCAGAGGGGGCAGATAGGAATAGAAACATTCTACCTTGGGGAAGTTTAACAAACAGAGTACAAGGTTTTGCATTATGCGGAAGTTGATGTATATAGACTCTTGGCTTAAATACAAATACCTCAGTGGACTGACAAAAATTCATAGAAAGTTAATTATCCATGAGTTTCACGTCAAACAACATGTTTACTTTGCAGAAACTATATGGAGCTTTCTGATAAAAGGCAGTCTTTTTATACCTGTTTCTCCCCACAACACATATGTGACATCTTTGCTAGTCATATGAAATTCAAAGGATCAGACAATGTGTTATTTTGTTCACAATTATTAACTGCCCTGTAAAATGAATGTCAAGAGATCCAGAAGTTTGCTACCTGGTTATCACTGCTTACCTGCCAAACATGATTTTATTTTTAGAGATTTGAAATACTTTGCAACTGGCAAGCCAAAAATAGCCCTAAATCTTGGCTCAAAGTATCTTAAAATAAGTATCCAGTGTGAAAGACTTTATAGAAACAACTGAGGTTGTCTCAGAAATTGAGATTAATTACTGTACTTGCTGATGATCCATTCATAGGCCTACATCTGAGTAACGAGCCTATGGACGTCACATTCATGCAGGACCAGAAAATATACTGTCTTTGCTGATGTAGCACATTAGAAATAGAGAACAGCTGATGGTATCCCATAGAAATAGTATTAGAAGGTCTAGGAATTAGAATAGCTACAGTCAAACATGCTTGGCTTGAATTTAGATGGTATAGTGAATGTGGGCTGTTCAAATGGCACGCTGCAGGACAAGTTTAGACAAGAAACTCTTCACATTATTGTGTATTGAATCAACCACAACTGTGAACTTTCTATTCTGGGTAGCAAAAGAGATTTCCCTATCATAAAGACTGAATTTAGAACGATTTTCACACTTTACTGTTTAAGTACAGGAGCTCTTGTTGATGCGTTAGAGGCAAATGAGCTATTTTTGGGTGATCTTCACCATGGAGACTGCTTTGCTAGTCAGGTCTGAACACTGGAGACAATGATCAAAAAGAGATGGCTTTGTTTGTCATCCACACACTGAAAAAGCAGACTCAGGGTCATTCTTAAAGAGATCAAAACAGACAAGACACAGGGCATATTGTATTGTATCAACTTAATTCATCACTGTGACTGAAGCTAGAAAATGCTATGCTAGAACTCATAAAGCAGAACTGTTTCCACTGCTATGTCCAAAAACTTATCAGAGATGAAAAATGTGAAAGGGTAAACCCTTAAAGTTGCCATTGCACATAGAGAACAGATTCATCAGGATACAGCAACTACCATTCACGTGTTTTCAATGCTTTGATTCCTCAAAAAAGCCTAGAGACAAGAAAGAACTGGCCCATTATAACCACTAACAGTCTATTAGCTCCTCGATTTTGAGTCAGGAGGAAAAAGCTAATTATAGAGCATAAATTATAGAATGTATGATGCAAGAATATGGCAAGCAGATATAACTAACTTTCCATGGCAAATCAAGGGAAGGTTCTGACAAGATACAGAATCCTACATTTTCATTTAAGAGACAAGCTGGGTGAAGTATCATCTTTTTCTGGACCAACCAAACTGCCAACCCTGGCCATCAGCTGGGCAGGCCTGAATTAGAGAGTGTGCCCACATCTAATCCTTGGATAATCTTGTTCTTAATTTATGAGCCTCAATTTCACCATTTATACAATGGGAGTTATATTTACCTATTGTATAGAGATTCTGTGAAACCTAAGAAAATTTTATTGAAGTATTATATAAAAGTAAATATTACACAGCAACTAACAAGGAAAAGAGCTCAGAAGTTTTAGGCTCCCAGCCCTGAGTATTTTACTTTAGGCCTCATGGCCTGAGGGGTGGAACAAACTCCTCTAGCTTTTAAGCATTTGTATGTTTTGACCAGCCCTGCTATGTAAATCATTATACAGTTAGCCAGCTTTGTATCATATCAACATTTAAGGCCACCCTTTAAAAAGTATTTTCAGCTATATATGCATCATGATATGGTGTAAAACTAAACGGTTCTCAAATGTTTTTTCAAGCTTTCCCTGATGACTGTTTAAGGGGGTTTTTTTATTTGTTTTTTTTGGTTCAACAATGAGGAAAATTTAACTGACTTTTTCTCCTTCAAACACCAAGAAGTCATATTGGGGTAGAGACCACGAACAAAAAGTTTCAGCCCAAAGATGAGTATTTTGGAATGAGCCTGGGTTCTGCAACAGGTGGGGTGGGGTGGGGTGGGGGGGTCTACAAATTAACTGTACCAGCACTTCTCTGAAGCTACTACTTTCTTCTTCAGAATCACAGCTTCTATTTAAAAAACAAATTTTCTAGCTGTTATAGTTGTGAAGAAAACATCAAAAACGTGAACCAAACAACATCAAGGCAGAAAAATCCAGTCTCTAGAGTCTGGGAACAAAAAGTCTGATATTTGTTCTTTCATTAAGGTGTTAACTCATACCCCAGCGATAGTTAATAATGTTGACATTTCAATTATTTCATTCCTCATGTAAGGAGAGGAAAAATGACAGATCTATACAATATACTGTGAGTCAAGTCTCATTTTGATGCCAAAAGAGGGTGGCATTTGGGAGATACCAGCAATTATTTTTTTCTCGAATCAAAGAGCCCAGCAAAGCCCATGGCATACTGAAACCCCATCAAGGGAGAGCCAAGTTCAAAGAGCTCAGTGGAGCTTAGAGGGCATGCAAAAATATATTCTGAACATCTGCAAAATGCATGGTGGGTAGTATCTCATTTTGGTGCCTTACGAGGGAAGCTCTTGGAAGAGCACTCCCCACCTTTCCCCTCCTCAACCTGACCCCTGGTTATGAGCATGTGATAACTAGGATCTCAAACTACAGCAGTCACCACAAGCTATCACCCTTGGTTATAAGCATATGAAAGCCCATGTGGACTGGATGTCTCAGGAGTTTGGTAATGGGCATACAAAGCTTTACACAGGATTTCAATCTGACAAGATTTGAGTATTACTATCTGACATCCCGATTATCTACGTGAAACAATGTGATCTCCATTCAGCTCTTAGCAACGCATGTTCATATCATGAAACACACCATTAATTGGTATCCTTGATGCCCACAGTAAAAAGGACAAGGAATAAATGGGTATGGGAACTGATCTTTAAACATATTTCCCTCAGCTCATGGTTAAGGATCAGCGGTAAGGCAACATGTGAGAAATACTGTTGCAACACCGACAATGATCTATCACTTCTTCTGGGAACAGAAAACTTCATTTTCTATTAATAATTATGTCACCTTCTTGGAGCACTAAACTATCAAACCCTGAGACCAACATTTATCTGCATGAGTTAAGAAACTGTCCTAAAGGTCTTTGGATTTGTTTTTGTTGGGATTTTTTTTGCTGCTGCTGCTACTTTACTTTCTCAAAAGTTAGATTCCAAGATACACAGTTAAAATTACACTTTAAAATGGATATTTAAATCACACACTTCAGCACTACACTAAGCAAACTTCCTACTTTCATCCTTTGTTCACCATAGTTTCAGGAAAGGAAGAGGGAGATACCTTGAAATCTTCCTTGACTGTTTTGAAATTGGCAATATTTTAAAAAAAATAGTTTAAAATTTACAAATTTACAATTAGTTGTAGTATTAACCTAAAAAAGGTTAAGACGACAGGGAGCAAAGAGGAAGCAAATAAAAATTGAAGGGGAAGGCACTTGTCTTCAGGTCTGGAGAAAATTCTGTACTATAAACCTCGATGCAAGTTTTATACTTTTCTCATAAGACCAATTTTGTACAACAGCTAATATATCAAGCAGCTATAAAAAGATTTTGAGTTTAGAGAGACTTATTAAATATTCTCTAAAACTTCAGGGCTGATCAACTACTGAATCACACACACGGTGAGCTGCCATTTATAGAAGTTTGCTAGTACATTTAATTCTGCTCTCGCCCCCTTACTGAACCCTACTATGATCGCAATGTGTAGATCAAACACCAAAATGCAAGACTGGTAAAAATACTGACTAGAATCTAGTAGACAAAGGATAGTTTTAAAAATTATTCAGCATGTGAGAAAAATGTATTGTTACTATTTGGATAGCCAAAATCACTTACTCATGGGAATGCAGAAACAGCAGAAGTTACAGCCACAGAAAAAGTTATAAATATTTTGAAATGTCATACTACAACCTAAAGCTATCATTAAGGGACACTGATGAGATAATTCACATATACATCATTACAGCATTACCAGTATTACTCCCACACCTTACTTAAAAAGAATTTTAAATAATTAATGTACTTTTCAGCATTTTTTTTTCATTTCACTCAGCCTGACCAATTCAGTTACTTTGGTTTATAATCACTTTTACTTTCTGGTTCTCATGCAGTAACCATACACTGTGTTAGGATTCAGAACTTTGCCAAGAAATGTTTCAATTCCCAAAGTCCATTTTTACTGATTTTTTTTTTCAATTTCATGAAAACGTTTCTGTTCACATTGAATGCATAACTGTGCTGCCCACTCTGCTAAACATACACATGTACAGCGTTTTTGGAGAAACCTAAATACTTGGACTAAACTAAGTTGATGTCTCAACATACTCAGTATTACACAAGTATTTTTATGAAGGTAAAGTAATGATATGCATACCTAAAGTAATCCCTTGAATTCTTAGTTTCTGGAAGGACAAGGCATTTTGGCTTGACATCTTGTTTTTCCTCCGGGGTAGTACTGATATTACAGCGCTTTTCAGTCACATGGTTCATTGTGAATGCAAGCTCCCCTTCATCAGTGGTTCCAAAAAGGTCAGGGTCATCCTGAATTACATCAATCACAAGAATATCATCTTCATAAGCCTTAAGAACATCTGGAAAGTTTTCAATCTTATTCTGTGCAAGATCCATTCTTGATTTCTTTTTATCATCATCATGCATTTCTAATGAAACAGAATGGTCAACTGTTTTACTGGAATAATCTAGTGTGTGACTTTGATCTATATGTGCAGTACCAGAAGAGTCAACAACATCTTCAAGAGCAGATGACTCCAATTCTCCCTCAAGAAAAGCACACTGATATGTAGAAACATGTTCAGAAAGTATATTCATTTCATTTGAAAGACTTTCAGAATCACCACTGCCAAAGTCCTTACTGCTCATTTGGTCAGCATTTTCCTTTAAGGGGATTACAGAGATATCAGCCTCTTCAGAGACAGGTTGCTGCTCAGAGACTACCCTAGAGGAATTCTCCTTGGATCTGTTCTGCCTTGCTGGAGCAGCAGCAGAATTGTGAAGGCATTCCAGTGGACTGTATGTTTCTTTATCTAATGATCTAATATAGTCCACTTTCCTGGATTCAGTTTTATTTTTGCGTAAAGGAATTTTGAAATTTGACAGATTTCCCGTGTTTAACATTTTCATTAAGTTTGGAATTGTAACTGCTTTTTTCACCATTGATGTCTTATGATTAACAATCATTTTACTTATATTGTCATCTTCAGGTATGCCATCCTGGAGAGCCATCATCAGATTTTTCTTTGTTAAAGCTCCTTTGTTTTTATCATTTTGTTTTACTGCCAAATTTAAGGTCACCTGAGCTTCATGGACACCTTCAGACTTAGAAACTATGGGACTACTATCCACTGATGACTCTAGATTTTCATTACAGGTGACCCTCAAAGTCCCACAAATATCCAATAACGATGACTCTGATGTTCTAACAGAAGTCAGACATTCAATGTTAGAATCCATTATTATTTTACATGCAGATTCTTTGACACTTTCTGCCTCTAACATACTTCGATCTAATTGCCTGGAGTTATCAGTTAAAACCATATCTCTTACAGCTTCGGTATTGTTTTCATTTGAGCATTCCTGAGAACCAGAAGTTGAAGTTTTTCCTTCCAGGAGAGACATGTGATTTTTATGAAACCATTCAGAAGTCCTAGCACATGATTCACGAGGCCAAACGTTTTTACCAGACATTGGTACTATTCTTTGACAGCTATATAGTTGTAATTTCTCAACATTACTTATCAATTTTTCATTTGACACTATCTTCTCTCTCTTTTGGCAACTGGCATCATTGTAGTACTCAGAAATGTAGTCACTGACCGAAGTAACCACTTCTGGACTATTTGAGGTATTCAAGCGGTCTTGCTGTTGTATGCTTTCTGAATCAAACCCACCCTTTTCTCCTTTTGCAATTTCAGATAGCTCAAGTCTCTTCTCAAAACTATCTTCTGTTGTACAGGGTTTCAAGTGCATTTTTCTATTAACTGAGGCACTACAACCATTTTGTGCTCCTTGAGTATTTGGTTCTAGATGGGGATTTGATTTTTGATCGAACGAAGATGAGGAAGTAGTTTTATTGCTATTTAACTCTAAAACTGCTAAAGAGTCTGTTGTTACAGTTTTATCTTCCGTATGTAACTCATATTCACAGTATTTGTTGTCCATACCTGGGAGAACATTCTGGACTGATGATTTTTCAGAAAGTTTCATCCTTTTCCTGGGCTTTCTATCAATACTCCACTTTCTTTCCCTCAAGCACTTACTGTTTTCGTTTTGACTATTTTTTCTATTTTGGCATATTCCTTCTTTGTCAAATGATATACTTTTCTGTGTGGGAATTTGCATTACATTAAGCTTGCTATTCATGTCACTCTGTCCCATAACACTGTCAGGACAAAAACTCTCTCTCTTACCCTGTGCTACATGCAAGAATCCACCACCAATTTGGTAACTGCTGTTGGTTGCATCAACTGAAGACTTTACAAATGTATTAAGGTGTTGACAGTCATATAATTTTACAACTGGATTCTTTTCTACTGTGGATGGCAAGCTATTATGATAATTTGGGGCTTCTCTGCACTTTTCATCCTCAGACTCTACCAGTCTGCTCTTTGTCACTTTATTTTCAGTTACTTTTACATCCAAATTCTGTAAACATCTGATCTTGGTGATTCTATTTCTTCTCCTGTTACACTGTACTGCAAATCCCCTTGTTAAACCGGGGCATACTGGTATCTTGCTCTGAGTTCCATCTGACTTCGCTACCTGGAGATATTCAGAGCACGCTACTAGTGGTTTCTTTATGTTACAATCTTTTGATATATTTAGATTAGTCTCTAGCTGCTTTCCATCCTGTGCATCTGAGTCTTCCTTAACTGTTATTTTTTTCTTTGCTGATTTTAAAAAAAAAAGAATCACAGTCAGTCTTACACACGAATACAAGTGTTTTAAGAAAAAATTGAACTATTGCCTTTTTAGAAAAAATACTGCAAACATGGTTCTTCAAGACTATTATCTACCAAATAAAACTATAGAGGTGAAATGTAGTTGTGTTACATTTTGACTAACATTTTTACATACAGAAAATAACTAGCATATTAACTGGCTTAAAATATCTGTTATATAAAGTCTTTACAGAACGCTAGGCTGTTATAAGAAAAAAAAATTGAAAGAACTGATAGTAACTTCAAACATATCCCAACTGGCACATCAAACTAACATATTTTTGCAAGAAAATGTTAGATACTATTCCCACTTTTAAATTTTAGGTAAAACCTTTTGTTCACATATCATGTGTTGAAATAAATATATTCAAAATTACAATGTGTTCAAGATCACTCGAGCAAAGAGCAAAAAAAAAATTAATAATTTTTTAGAACTACAGTCCCTGTTCAAGAAGAATCAGAAAGACAAATTCTTTATTATACTAAAAAAATTACTGTTCTTTTAACAGGAAGTATTCATTAGATCTAAAAACTATTTGTGAACATTTCATTGCAAATCTCAAAACATACTGGTAAAACTTTGTGAGAAAGTTAAAAATACTTTACATAATGTAACAAAATAATTAAACTAAGGCAATGGTTTTCAACCTGAAGTCCGTGGATCCCAGAGGAGGTGGGGGGACGACACCACAGACAATGCAAGATTCCCGAAGGGATTCGCACCTCCATTCGAAATTTGTTAAGGGTCCGCAAACGAAAAAAGGTTGAAAACCACTAAACTAAGGTGCTTGTTTAGTAAGATCTTAAATTTTCAAAATAGGTCATAATTTCATTATTACAGTTTTTCCTATTGCAATAAATCATGCCTATATGAAAAAGGGCTCAAATACATACTACTATTTTTAACAAGAATACAGAAAAAAGTTTGTATTTCCATCAATAAATTAGAGGCAACATCAGTGCTCCTAGTTCCCAACCCGCATATTTATGGACATAGACCTGATCAAAGTTTCCAATTCACTGGAAAGAAATTCCTTCACAAATGGATTAATTTTACAGGTATATTTACAATCTCTCCCTCTTATGAAGATTTTACTTTGTATCTTTCAGCAAAATTTACAACTTTGTTCATTTTTAAATATCTCCCTAGTTCAATTTGTCCCACTTTGAGAAAATCACTATTAACATGCAAAAAACCCACCACTCACAAGTGCACTTTTTGTTTCTGTTGCTAGTGGGATATTATTTTGAATGGTATTTAAAAAGAGGCAATAAGGTTGAGAACTTAAAGCAATTGGGACAGCATCCTACAAAGTAGAGGAGCAACAAGAAAGACAGCAACATATACGCAGAGGAAGCGGGGGGGGGGGTATGGATATAAGATAGCAACGAACAAATATATAGGCAGATACAGAATAAGATCTTACTAGGCTTTCTGATCTTTAACTTTAGTTCAGCTGAAATCACAGCCTCTTCCTTTCCACCTTTTTGACTCTCACCATTGTCCTCTATTCTACTACTGAACAGATCATCAGCGGGTGTAGAACCCACTTCTTGCCCTACAACCTGTTGCTGCTCAATCTTCCCTCGTCTGCTCCCTCGAGTATTTCCAGCAGCAGAACCCCTGCCTGGCCTCCAGTGCTGGTCTTCATAATCCTTCCCACATATCAGCCTTGGCTGAGAAGCAGCCCGGGTCACCATCTTCACCCTTTCATCTGCTGAGGAGCCCCTGCTCCTCTTCCTGTGTTCTGAGGTTCCTGTCGCCTCCAAGTAAGTCCTACCCTTTTCCCCACATGTCCCTGCTTCCTTCTGGGGCCCTGGTAGCCATAGTTCCACAAAAGAGCTCCTGCCTCTCCTTTCTCGGTTACATGCTCCCTCATGGAGGCCTAGACTCTGTCGCTGCAGTACCACCATGGAATGCCTGCCCCTTATCCTTGGGCTACTTGTACTCTCCTGGGGACCTGAGCTCTGGAGATGCGATTCCTCAGTGGTGCACGACTGCTTACCCCTCTTCCCCAGGCTTCCTACTTCCTCCTGGGGGCCTGAGCTTTGTAGTTGCAAGGAACGCCTGAGCCTCTTTCCTGAGTTTACTGGTTCTTCTCGGAGGCTTAGTCTCTGTGGCTGCAGCACTGCCAATGAGTGTCTGCCTCTCTTCCCCAGGCTCCTTAGTTTCACTTCCACCAAAGACTGCCTACCCTTGTTTCTCAGGCTCCTTTTTTCATCTAGAGGCCCTGACACCCCCACCTCTGTTAAAACACATCTGTTCCTCTTCCCTGGGCTCCCTATTTTCTCCTGGCGTCCCGGGACAGATGAGGAGCGCCTTCCCCTCTTCCCCAGGCTCCCTGTTTTTCCCCAAGACTCTGTCCCTGCCAACGAACATCTGTCCCTTTTCACTGGGCTTTCTTCTCCCTCCTTGGGCCTCAGCACTCTTGGTTCTGAAAATGAGCGCCGGCCCCTTTTTCCCTGCCTCCTCACTTCCTCCTGAAGCCCCGGTTCTACCAAGGTGTATCGGCTCCTCTCACTCAGGCTCACTACTTCCTTCTCAGAGTCTGAGATTTGCAGGTCCAGTGCCATCAGGCTCCCTGCATCCTTCCTAGGCCCCAGCACTTCTGATTCTGACAAGGTGCATCTGACACTCCTCTCTGGGCTCATCAGTTCTTCCTTGGGGCATGGAATTTGTAAATTTAATTCCATTAAGGAATGTCTGCTCTTTTTCCCTGGACTTCCTAATCCCTCTTGGGTTCCTAACAGTCCCAAATTTGTTGAGGAGCTACTTCTTATTTTTCCCTCAATCTCTGTTGCCAATTTCTCTTCCAACCTAGTTCCAGAGGAAAACTGCTGCAATCCCTGTCCTCTCTTTCTCTGGATAGCCTTTTCCCAACACCTCCCTACTGGCACCATCACCTGGTCCCAGACTTCAGTTGCAGCATGGTCTGAAACCTGTAAAGCTGCTTCTCTTCTGCCTCCAGCAGCAATGCCTCTTCCTCTGCGGCCTCGTCTCCCTTCCTTTCTTTTACCTAGAAGCCTCGTATTAGTTCCATGTTGCTCCTCCATAGATGCTACTGCTGGGAGCTGCTCACATGGGACCCTGGTGAACAGGATAGGTGATGAAGAGCAGGATAAGGAATGCATTGCTTTTCTCTTTGCCTCCCGCTGAGGGTTCCCCTTGGCCACAGAGAAGTCCCCAGAGTGCGCACCCATCCCTACATCCACAGGTTGTGGGCAGGGCTCCATCGTAGCAGTCAGTGCCGCCCTACTTAGCTGCACTTTCCGAGGTCTTAGCTGTGGCATCCCGAAGGCAAGGAAAGGGCCCCCAGGCTCTGCAGAAAAACTGCCTTTAGAAGCAAGCAGCCACGGCAGAAACCAGTCCTGCAGCTAGACTACAAACCAACCTGGCAGTAGCCTCAGTATCTGGGGAGAGAGCAGGACCGATGGTGAGGAAACTCGGGGACAACCTGAGTAGCCTCCTAAAAACAGCTCCCAATGCGCCAGGAGGGCTCAGACTTTGAGCGATGGTGCCCGTGGCAGAGCAGCGGGATTCTGTCAGAAAGCTCCACCTGCCTCTAGAGTAGGTGCATATCAACCAGCCCCCACGCGACAAACCGCCCCCTCGAGCTAGGGCCAGGGGAGGAACAGTTACAGCCGCCCTCAGCCAGCCGCCTGCTGTTCCTGGCCGGGGGCTGTTCGGAGTCTCTTGCCGATTTCACGGGCTCCACGCCGCCCCGAGGTCTCTGAACTCCGCGCCCTCTACGAACTAAAGACCTGTGAGCTCAAATACAGATCCCCGGGCAGGACCGCTGCCTACAGCCCCTCACAGCTGGCAGCCGCTCCAGCTCTCACACCCGCCTGTCTGCTCAGCCTACCCTGCTGCTTCCAGCCGTGTCCCCGCAGCGCCCCGCCACCCCAGTCACTCAGCCAGCGCCTTTGCCAGTACTAGGCCGCGCCGCCACCCGCCCCGCGGCGCGCGCCCCCTCCCGCGCTCGCCCAGAAGCAGCCAGGGCGCGGCGCGGCCTCCTGCGCAGGCGCACACTGCAGGGGGGGGGGGAGCTGCGCAGGCGCAGGGCTGAGGCCGAGTTGTGAAAGAGGCGCCTCACCCCCCGCAGCCGCAGCGTTTCTCGAGCTTCTCCGGGGAGCGGTTCTGGGCGCTGGCGCGGCTCCTTGTCGCTAGCTCGAGGAGATCTGCTCAGCTGCTCACGGCTCTGTAGGCCTGGGGCACCTGCTTCCGACCGCTGCCACGCTCGCTAGAAGGGAGGTTGGTCCCTGCTGGGTCCAAGCCAGGGCGGGGTAAATCGAGTAAACGGGAGACAACAGTGCAACCACCGCTGCCCATGGTAGCGTGCGCGGCATAGTCAGCATTAGGAAGCAAGAGCTCGGGCGAGAGAAAGAGGAATCTCTAGGCCCTTTGCAAGGAATGCGTGGAGGCTACAGACCACCTCAGACGCACGGAAAAATGGCGGGGCCCTCCACTGTCTAAAATGGGAGGAACTGTCTAGGATCTCAACCTCCCCCCTTCCTCAGCAGTAGCCCTTGGCTGTGTCAGGTGATAGGTTACTTACCTTTTGTGGAGGAGTGTTTCCCCTTTTTGTTTCTTTAAAGGAAGACATTCAAATACAAAATCACCACAAATAGCACATTATCGATACTAAATACGGTCTGAAAGTTTACTTTAAAACGAATATGGATTAGAATATAGGCTAGGCCCGGAATGGAACCTGACAACCCATTAAGTAATGTAGTTCAACCTAACACGAGTTGAGGATTGGTAGCTGCTTAAGTTATCTCGATAAGTTCACAGACCTGCAAAACCCCCAAAATGCTTATTGTTAAAAATCAAACCAGTTTGCAGTGTACTCAAACATGAATTTGAAGAACATTAGGTATTCATCTCAAAATTAGTAAAAAACCGCTTTATCCAGTGAAAGAAATTAGCCTGCATTTCTCTTTTTGTCCACAATGAACTAGATTCAGTGTCAACAGATATCAACAGAATTTGGCTCATTCTCTGTATCTACTTTTAATAAAGTTAGAATTCCAAAGAGATGACATGTATTTCTTAGTAAATACTGCAATGGTGGAAAGTTTGTTAGCTTGTGAGAGACATAGCCAAAGAGACAGCTTGAGTTTCAAATTTAGTGATAGTTCATTTGTTAGACACAAAATTCACAAAGTAAGAGAAGAATATTCTTCCATGTTTTAGAATTATGCAATCATTCTAAAAATTCATAAGTGTACAGAATAGTATTATTCTAAAGGAGTTTTACATTACCAACACATGCTATCAAAATTAAAATAATTATACTTAGCAATATTTAATCATTTTAAACTAAAAATAGTAGCAGTGGCACCAACATTGTACATACCTTAACAAATGTGTTTTACCCAATAGTCCCACACTATTCTTGGATGTTCTTTGAAAGAGAAGACACCTGATTAAAATCCAATGCACCTTGACTTGTTGCCTGATAGCATTCACGTTTCAGGAACTCTAGACCTGGGACCTAGGAATAGTAAATAAACACTTGTATTTTAATATATTCTAAATAATAGGACTAATGAGGTAACCTAGGAGTTAAGAGTACAGACTGGGAGTGAATAGATTTAGATACTAGTCCCACTGACTGGCTCATTATGTGACCTTAGTCAAATCAATTTTACAATGCCTCTATGTCTCCATCTGTAAAATGGAGATAATGTATCATTAATTCAAATGAGGCAGAGGAAATATAATAAGATTTTTCAACATAAGCCATCTGTGAATGAAGAAGCAGCATGTAGGCTGGGAAGCAAACAGTATGCAGTCTTCTATTGCTTATGATCTTTTTTTAGACTGAGTGCCTGTGTGTGTTAAAGATACTAGCTGCAGAAAAGGACAGTGGGCAGATAATTAAAGCTAATCAAGGCAGAGAGTACAGATAACCAAGGTTTTATCTGAAGTGTATGGTGTTCCAGGTCCTCAGAACCAAAAAAGATCCAATAAGGGGATTTAGCTATACAGCATTCAGCAATAACAGCATTCTTCAGACCCGGTATTTGTAAAAAAGTATAATGTCTGACCTATTTGGAGAGCAAATTTCAACCTTTCCCAACTCAGATGTGTAACACAGGCTTTTAAGGTGCATAACAAAGATCAAGAAAGGGAGAGACACAACAGAAAGGAATAGAGGAGGAGCTATGAAATGATGTGATAGTAATTACTTTATTGATTTGTAGCTTCAGATTGAGTATTTATGATGTCAACTATGTACAATAATGAAAAGTGGGATCAAGCCAGGTTTGTGTGAAATGAATGTAAATGTGTACTTTAAATGATTCTTTCAAAATGAGGAACAGTTAAGAAGTGTAAGCACTGACTTGAATCATGCTGCTTGAAAATCTCTTTTACAAGGATCATAAGGGAAGGCAGACCTCCGGAAAGGACATATGTCAGCAGCTATGTGGATTGTGTTGCAAAACCAGGTGGTGCTCCATTCAAAGAATTTTCTAAAAAAAGATGGCATGGAACGGGCCCATCCAAGTGCCTCAATTTGACTGTGCTTTAGAATTCTTGAAAGAAGAGTCAAGACTTTAAAGAGACACTGTGAGGTTAAAAATATTTTAATAAAATCTAATTTCTTTACCTCTATTATTAAAACCTTATGTTATTAAAATGGAAACAATTTTATAATCTGACTCAATTTGCACAATTAGCACTGTTCACTCTTTTCATTCAGCTCAGATAAAGACAATAAAATAAACTAGTTATTTTCACTTTCAGGTATAGTCAATTTCATATTTTTGTTCCCATGCATTAGCTAGCACACTTCAGCAACATACAGATTGCAAACACTATAGAGGAATGTGTCTACATTTTTTAAAAATGCTGTTTTAATTGGAATTTAAAAGAATATGTAAATATTTGTTTTTGCTAGGTTTTTTGAAATCTCAGTTCTCAAAGTACTTACATTTTAGGCTTAAATCAACTTTATAGGATCCCCTTAATTTCTTTATTGTACTTTAGAATATAAAAAGAAAGCAGGATCCAATCCTTCTACAATTAATGCAAAATAAAATATGAAAAATGTAGCACACAGTGGGACAGTGTAGTCCTTCCTCTGCCCCTCTAAAGGCTAAAGACTCAATAAGATAAGATTATTTCCTGCCTTGATTATCCAGTACCCCTTTCTCCAGCCTTCTTGCTCTTATTGGTATCTCTCTCTCCTCCAGGTAATCAAAATGCTGTCATGGAGATCATTTTCCTTTCCTGACACTCTGACAGTGTTTCCTCAGATCTCTCTAATAGCGTGGTTCCACTCTTCTGCAAAAATTTCAAGTTTCCATCCCACTTTCCATCCCATCTGTAATACACTCCATAAATCCACCCCACCATGATCTCTGTTCTCATTTACACCTCTTCCTCCTCTCTGCTTTGTCCATGCTTCTTTCCTGACGATTATTTTTGTCTCTTACCCACTCACAACTTCATACTTCTTTTCATGTGGCATTGTATGCCTAAGTCTGTCTCTTTCTCAATATACCCCAATCTTTTCTCCTTAAAACAAACTTCTAATGGCCACAACACAGTTTGTACTCATTCTATACTGTATGGCGTCAGCCTGTGCATTTAGTAAATCAGGGTAGAGATTTTGTTACTAGTGTGGCCCAGTTCACATTCTGTGCAGCACGGTGTACTTTTATGATGGAATATTCATTATGATATGATTTAAATACTACTTAAAAATCAAATGAGATCATGGCAAGAGTGTTGCTTCAAAAGTAGCTCTGTCAGACTCCTGTTTAACCTAGACAGACCAAAATTCCAACTAATACCTTTTCAGATTTGTACTGTGTCCAACAAATATCAAGAGCTAACATTTGGCATTTCACTGAATGCTAACTAAATGGATTAACTGCATCTCTAGAAGAATCAGAAAGACTGTGGTAATTTTAATGTAAGAGAGTTTATTCTATCCTGATGCTGCTACTCTTGGTCAGAGCAACAACAAATTGAGTTTAAATAATCATCTATATAATATATATAAAAGTGATTATTACATTATTTCAGGGCTAGAAGAAAGTAACTAGTTTGTAATACCTTATTATACAATAATCACTGATAAAGTTTTCAGGTGACACAAAAATTGAGGAAGTGTTAAAAAATGAAGAGGACAGACACTGATACAGAGCAATCTGGATCACTTGGTAAACAGGGTGCAAGCAAATAAGATTAATTTTAATACAATAAATGTAAATGTGTACATCTAGAAGAAAATGTACGCCATGCTTACAGGATGTTGGCCTCTCTTCTGAGAAGCAATGATTCTGAAAAGATTTAGGGGTTGTGAACATGAGCTCCTAGTGAAATGCTGGGGCCAAAATGGGTAATGTGAACCTTGGATGCAAAAATTGGGGAATCTCGAGTAGGAGTAAAGGTTATTTTACCTCTGTATTTGGCACTGGTATGACTGCTGCTGGAATATTGTGACCTGTTCTGGTGTCCACAATTCAAGAAGGATATTGATAGATTGGAGAGGGTTCAGAGAAGAACCACAAGAAAGATTAAAGGATTAGAAAATGTGCCTTATAGTGAGAGACTCAAGGTAATCCATCTGTTTACCTTAACAAACACAAAGGTAAGAGTGAATTGATTATAGTTTGTAAGTATCTATATGGGGAACAAATATTTGATAAATGATATCTTCAGCCTAACAGAGAAAGGTATAACTCGATCCAAGGGCTGGACGTTGAAGCAAGACAAATTCAGACTGGAAATAAGGCATACATTTTTAAGAGTGACGTTAATTAACCATTAGAACAATATACCAAGGGTTGGGGTAGATTCTCCATTACTGGCATTTTTAAATCTAGATTGGATGTTTTTTCGCAAAGATCTGCTCTTGGCATTATTTTGGGGAAATTCTGTGACCTGTGTTATACAGGGGGTCAAACTAGATGATCACAATGGTCCCTTCTGGTCCTGGAATCTATGAACCTATAAATGTACGTATCACATGACTGCAGACCCTGCAACAAAAATATTTCAGCACCTTCAGTGAAGTAATACTTGCCCTTCCCTGTACTCAGTGTGTCTCCTTCTCTACAGCAGCAGCAGCAGCAGCAGAAGATGCCAGCAATTATCTGGGGTCCCAGCACTTCTTTGGATCAGTGTTCTGGAGGCTCCCTTGTGGCTCCCTCTTAGATATTACACCCCTTTGCTCTTGGGCCACCGAAGCTTTGTAGGATTCCTTATATCTCAGTTCCTGATAGTACCTCTATTAGCACAATAGCTTGACCTCTCAGAGGGCTTAGAAACCATTGCAGTGTCCCTGTTGGCCCAGCAGAGAGAGGGGATCCCCCTCTTCAGAAACAGCAGTTCCCTGCTCCCTTCCTTGCTGTCTGGTTAAGATTTATTTTGCTTAGCTAGGCACAGTGGTTCTCCGCCTCAGCTACTTCTCAAGCCCACTTGAGTCCCATTTCATCCAATGAAGCATCAACTGTCCTATCCGAACAGCCATGGAACTGTGAACTCCAGCATTCCATCTAGCCATGGTAAAATGGGGCTGCACTAAGAAAAGGGGATTTAATTCCCCTGTTAAAATTTCTTCTGCTCTTTCTACTAATTTGGCTCCAGGAAGAAATTACATAATGGATAAGCCAATTATCAGAGTTTTGTAACAGGGATTTAATTTAAAATCCAGTGAAGTCAAAGGGCAAGGATTTTTGGCTCTTTTAAGGCAAGAGAGTAGTGTATATGAACCTCTCAAACAGATGGATCCAAAAATGGGTACTCAAAATTTCAGAAACATAGGAAGCATTCAGGAGATTTTCATCAGAAATTATGTATTCCAGTGTTTCTCAGCGACCTGTGTCTGTCCCTGAGATTTCCCTGACACAGTTTAGGAAGGCAGCAAACCGGTCCCTGGTATCAAAAAGGCTGAGAAACACTGATTATAGACTATAGGAGGAAGTCTGAATTATTGAAGACTGAATTGCTTCTTGTGCAAACTGTGAACCCCAGCTCTCAAAATGGAAGAAAAGAGTTCCTAGAGGATTGTCTAACAATAAAAAATTATTATAGCTATAGGTTTCAGAGTAGCAGCCATGTTAGTCTGTATTTGCAAAAAGAAAAGGAATACTTGTGGAAAATTAGAGACTAACAAATTTATTGGAGCATAAGCTTTTGTGAGCTATAGTTCACCCGATGAAGTGAGCTGTAGCCCACGAAAGCTTATGCTCAAATAAATTTGTTAGTCTCTAAGGTGCCACAAGTACTCCTTTTCTTATTATAGCTATAGATGGTCTCAGTTTACAAAAGAGCAGCTGAACCAGACATCTTTAGTATATAGTTTTATTAAATACAAATCAAATAAAAAACAAAGACACTTGCAAATACATGTACAAGCCTAATGCTATTCCATAGATTACAAGGACCAATTGGGAGCTATACAAGAAAAGAATACCCAATAATATTATAGAGAACTTGACATTAGTGGACCCTTGCTAATTTACACTAACAAGTGGATTGGAAATTACTAGATTTTATAATTTAGCAAGTAAGCAAACAAATAGTAAAAAAGGCAAGAATAATGCATCATACAATGTACATTTTTCAACTGTTTGATAAAAAAGTTTGATTTTGTTTGTAATACTTCACAGTATACTAGTAAACAGATAAATAAGTTTAGAGCGGCTATGTGATGAAGTAGGTACACTGTGGGGATAGAAGGCCAGGAACTACTGAGTTCTAATCATGCCTCTTCTTCTGACTTGGCATGTGACCTGAGTAAGTCTCATGATTTCCTTTGTTTCAGTTTCCCCATCTGGAAAGTGGGGTTTATATTGTCTTACCACATAAGGATACTGTGAGGATTAAACAGATCAAGTTTATAGAGTCTTTTGAAAATGTGAATGAGAATGATTAAATGTTCCACAGGATAGTTTGTAAAAGCAATGGATCTTTTTAATGAGAGTCCTCATTTCAGCACTTCTGTTTTAAATTCTTGCTAAGAAGTGGAGAGAGCGTGCTGCTTTTTTGTGTGAGAGAGAAAATTACGTGGTGTCCTGAATAGCAAAATCTAGCAAAGCTCAACAATAATACTTAGAAAATATTGGATATATTCTTCTAGTTGTAGATATGGTCAAGTCTTTTTCACTAGCATTAATTGGAATTTCTTACATAAAGTATTACTGATTTGGTTTTTGCTTCTATAAAATTAAATTAAAAAATAGATACCCATTATGTATATTGATCTGAGGGTAGCACTTAATGTAAATGATACATCATCAATGCTGCCTTTCCTTTAGAACTAAGACAAAGTAGGGAAGCCTTCTAAACTGTCTCCTGTTTGTTCCCACACCAGAGACACTGAAAATAACAGAAAGGAGTGACCAATGTCAGAAAGCACAAAATTAGTTTTTGCTCGTGGTCTGTTTCTTTGTCAGTGATCCCTCATTCATTCTTGGTGGTAAGCATTCTGACACAATATAAATGTCAGGTTTAAAGTGTCAGTCAAAAACTGAAGGATTGTAAGTCAATCTAAATAAAAAACCCCTCCTGTCCACTTAACTTCTGATAAAATGGATCCATAAACACCTAAATTACATAGGGACATATAGCATACACAGACCTCAGGTCATTAGCTAAAAATCTATATGTTATATATACCATTAAGCAAAATATTATAAAAATCAGTAAAATGAGTTTGATAAAAATGACCCCAATCTCAAAGAGTAGAGACTTACAAAAAAAGTCTGTAGAGATTTTATCTAGAGAAGGTAAAGGGAAAAACCTAAGATTTATTTCCAGAAGTAAAAAGATAATACTGTTGACCAATCAGAAAAAAAATATGTTTGCTAGCATAACTGAGATACACTGAGAAGTGTCTAAGAGTAGATAGAGGGGAGAAAGAGATATCTGGGCAAATGACTATTTGTGTAAGAACAGCAGGCCTATGCAGGCTACCTGCTCACTTACACAAGCCCCATAGAATGCCTAGTTCTATTCTATTTTATTTTATTCAATATAGGCTTTTTATACCATGCTCATCACCACAGTATCTGAGTACTTTCTAGTAGTGCAATAAGCAACATGATTAACATCTATCCTGTTTTTGTTCTCTCAACCTCCCCGCAGGAGGAGAAATGCGTGCACCCAGTAATGTCACTCAAGTTACTAGTGTGGAAAAAGTGTAATACTTACAGGTCTGCATGTCCAACAGTGATGAATTTTATTAACCACCTGTGGAAGAAAACAGAGTCTTCATGCTGAGTTTGTCAGCAACAAGTCAGAGACAATTTATTCATGCAATTGCCGGAAAGACAGAGTGTCTGTCCTTAGGCAAATCTTCAAAGAACAGATAACTTCTTCTTTTTTTCTGGAACAGTCATAGTTCAGCATCATACAGGGGAGAGGTTACCAGCATGTCACCCTGTAATAACTGGGTTCCTCCAGAGATGGTGAATGTATGGTGATTCTGTTAGTGAACAAGGGAGAAGTTACCAGCACTTCTCCTTGTCCTTTTCTCCTGCTGTCCAGAAGGAGGAAAAGTAGTACCATAAGGAGGGACAGGCTGATCAGCAGTCGGAGGGTCATCCTGAGGTGGAGGGGCCTTCTTGCAGTGAGATGCATGAGTGCAGGCAGTTAGTCCTTGGCACTTCACAGTGATGTTGGTAGTTAGCAGAACTTGGTAACAGCCTTTCCAGTGCGGAGCCAGAGCAGTCTTTCGCTGATGGACCTTTATGTAGACCCACTCTCCTGGTTCTAATGAATGACAGGGTTGCTCAGGATCCTTGAGTAGTGCTTCTTTCACCTGTGAATAAAGAGACCGAACACATTTCATCAGTGCCTGGCAGTAATTGAGCATTGTGTCATACATCAGATGAATGTCCATCTGGGCTAGGGCCAGCAGAGGTGCTGCCAGAAGTCGCCTCGGGCACTTTGTCAGGATCTTCTGTGGGCTAAGTCCAGTTTTTCGGTTGGGGGTGACCCTTAATGTTAATGGAAGGGCATCTGGCCATTTCAAGTTTGTTTCTGTACAAATCTTAGCCAGTTTATTCTTCAGGATCCCATTCTGACATTCCACTGTCCCGGCAGACGGCGGGTGGTGGGGACAGTGGAGGTTATGTTGGATCTACAAGGCTGCACATAACTCCTTTACAATCTGTCCAGTAAAATGAGTACCATGATCACTGTTGATACTCACAGGTATGCCAAACCTTGGAATGAAATCCTTAAGCAAAATTTTCAAAACAGACTTGGCGTCTGCCCTTCTGCAGGGGAAGGCTTCAATCCAGCTTGAAAAAACATCAACTAATACTAACACAACATACTCATAGTTACAACATTTAGACATTTGAATAAAATCAATCTGAATATTTACAAAAGGTCCCTAAGGGGTATGCTGCTTTTATTTTTTAAGCTTTAACTGCGTTTCCAATATTATATAACTGGCAGTATTATTCCAATATTATATTGCTTACTCTCCTCCCTCAGTGAGTCTCCAGGGAAGGCAGACAAGCACTGTATGTGGCCAACACTGTTGGAAGCATCGCAAAGCATTTTGGGTGGGGTCAAAGGTGTGTGAGTGGAAAGTGGAAATTTCCTTTGCAGATACGAGAGGCCGAGGGGGGGAAGAGAAGAAGAAGAAAAGAGCAGAGAATGAATGAATTCAACACTGCAGCTAGCAAGCTCTGTCCGAAGATAAGATGCTGGCTGCTGCCCAAGGACACTGCTCACAGCCGAGATTTGGCTGACAGCCGAGAAAGACGAGGGCTTGAATGTGACCGAAAGAAATCCAGCTGCACAGGCCTGCAAAATAGCAAGGCCAGCAGGAAGGAGAACAGCAGATCTAAGACTACCAAAGATGGAAAACACAAACTACCAGGCAAATTAAAATTAGGTACATACCAGTCTCGTACCAGTCTCATTAACTGCAGCAGTCATCCCCTCTTTGCTCACGTGTGCCATCCAGTGGTGCACGCGAGCAAATAGGGCAAGAGCACCTGAGGCGCAACCAGGCGGCCGTCCAGAGAGTGCCAAAGGTGATCAGGGTGTAAAGTGCACCCAGCAGCACTCCAAGAACATTCTCAGCTTTTGGCACACCCTCTGTCACGTATATTAAAACCTTAGTATTTCCTGATAGTATCCAAAACACTTTGTATTCCAAGCTGGATAAAGCAAGTATCTGCATTTAGCTCTAACCCTTCCATTTGGTTTTGAACTAGGCTGTCCTGTAGAAAATTAAACAACAATTCTAGCCACAAGACAAAACACCACAAGAACACAGAACACAATTTCTATTGTGCCAGTAAAGCATGGTTTGTTGGATTGCTCTTTAGCTGGCATTAGCTTTCTCTAATTTTCTGAAAGACAAAAACATTTTTCTACCCCTTCTGGGGCAATTGGTCATTGTTTAAAATATTTCTTTCTTATACAAATACCCTTGTTGGTTGCGGGCAAAACAGAGGAATTACCCCATATTTTTCTGTGTTTCTTTCATAGGCAGGCTAGGTTTCGGTGGCTTCTACCTTTATCAGTTAGGTAATTTGCATTAACACAGATGCTTTCTGGTTTGCTTTGGATCCAGAGTCATTCATAGGTTAACAACTTTTACGTAAAAGGGACACAATTAACTTTTACCAGAGATTTGATTGCCTGTTACCTTTAACTCCTGTTTTCAAAACACACAGTAATCCGAAAAGGAAAACACCACCTATTGTAGCCCCTTGGAGTCTAATAGGATTTTAATTAAGTAGCATTGCATATTTGCATTTTCCTCACCCCTTTTACAATATACACTATACGTGTTCTTTTCCTTGACATTCCTTTCATATATTTTGGGTGGTTAAATTCCAACAGACACTCCATATGTTTTCTCTACTCCGACTAAAATGTTCATAGCCAACTGATTTCAGTCAAATCTTTTTGCCTGGATTTATTTAGACGTTTCTTTGGGAAAAGGGCCCATTTTTCCTTCAGAATGGCTGCAAAGAAACCAAGAATTCTTTTTCTTTAGCATTTTTACAAAATTCAACTGATAACTCTATAGTTGCTGGAGGGAATTAATTTCTCACTTTCTTTCCTTAAATCACTTGCTTATTTTCCCAACGACACCCCAATCAACTCAAATTTTACCATTCCAACTATTGTTCCAGGGATTTCAATTTCCCATGCCTGTGATTACTTACTCCTTTCCTTCCACTATGCCCTCAAAGTTTCCAACCTGTTTTCCAATCTCTCTATCTGTTGCCTGCCTGCTTGCCTGGGCCTGATCCTCCTTTTCTCGTTGAACCGTTTCTTTCCATGGTCACAGGCTTTGTTCCACTACCAATTTAGCAAGGAGGGTGGGCTTTTCAACTAGTCCCCACCCCTCCTGGTCTTGTCCTTAAACATTCTCACTCACAAGGCTACTTGAGTCCTCCGCCATGAGGCTTGCCACCTGGACAGAATGCATGGCCAATTGGCATTTTAACTGTTCAGTTTTCTCTAGCGGTCAGATACACATCTCTTCCCTTTTCCCCAACTCCTCTTATTGCCCAGTCCTGCTACCACTGGGGGTAGACCGACCTGCAACCTTTTTTCAAACTCGCAACATGCTGCTATGGCTGGCCAGGCCCGGGCGTAGGAGAGAGAGAGAGAGGTGGATCTGGGAGGTTATCCTGTGCACAGGTTGTCCAGAGGTACACTGCAAAAAAAAGAAGTCTCCAACTTGCTTCCGCTCTTCAGAGGGTTTTTCGCCCTGGGGTCTCTTGGCGCATTCCTTTCAGAGATTTTTGCTCAGTATTCTAGTCCAGGCCGGCTGCCTGTGGCTCCTTCAGCGTCCCCAAACCACACCTGTTCCAGGGTTGCAAAGGCAGACTGTTGGGTCTCACTGGGTCGCCAACCTTTGCAAATGTAATCTCAGTCCGGCAACTTGTGTTGCCTTTGTTTTGCCTCTGTCTATATTTTTCACAGCCAGCTGGGGCTGAAAGCAGTTTTTTGTTGTTGTTGTTTTTTTGTACTTGGCATAGTCTGTGTTGATTCTTGACCTTGAACGCAGAGCAGCTTTCTCTTTATCTCTAGGCCAAGCTGACTTTTCAAATTAACCCATTTCTTTCCCTCTTCACTTTCAGCCTTAACTAATTGGGGATATAAAGGAGCCAAGGGAATTGATGCAGTAGTTCAGGTAGGGAGGCATCTGGATGCTTTATGTTGTTTTTTTAAATCCTGCACTTGAGTTTTTAATTTTGCCTGGGAGTCCTTCAGACTCCACACTCAAGACTCATAGAGTCTCTTTGTGGCTTCATCTGAGATGTATGATTTTATCTAGATCAAAGGTACCTTCTAGTGGCAACTGTTTAGATGGATTATCACCCGTGTAAAAATTTAAATTCTCTAAATACCTGCAGGTCCTAGGACCATAATGCATGTACATGTAGTATGCAGGGGTGCCCTTCGGTGGTGTAGGGGTATTCTTAGACTATCCCCCACCCATTTTCCAATCACACAGGAGTGTCCTGTCCACTGAGTCAGTGGCTCATAAGCTAAAGAAGGGTTTCACACACTCCGGGGAAAGGTGCCCTGTCCGCTGAGTCAGCAGCTCATAAGTAAGGGAAAGTTCCTATCCACTGGGTCACAAGGTTCAGCTGACCCCCCCTTGCTTTCAGAACTCCCACATGGGGTAGCCTTGGTGCGGCTGGAGTCAGCTTAAGCCTTAGACCTGGTCAGCGGCTTATACCCCCCCTTCATTCACTCATACTCACTCTCATTCATTTCTCATACCTAGATGCATCTCATTTACAATAATTCCCAAAGTCCAGACTTAATAAAACCTTTCCCTTGTTTGGGGCAACGAAACCCCTCAGCGCTGATTAGGTCTGACCTTTTCCATATATGAGGCAACAAAAGTTCCTCTACACAACCAACTAACCTACTTGAGCAGAAAAAAATCCTCAGCACCGCTTTACACTACTAACCTACTTGAGGACGGCAAAAATAAATCCTCAGCACCGTGTATAACTAACCTTATATGAGGGCAGCAAAAGTTCCTCAGCACCACTTTGCATCTGACCTTGTTGCAGATTCAATAAGTTCGCATGGTGTGAGCCCAAAAGGGACAGACGGCTCCACGGGCAGTCCTCCTCCAATATCCCATTAGAGATTTCAAAATGTCTCTTACCTCTTGATTGGCGCCTTGGGGTTTGAAGGGGAACGGTCCGTAGTAGTTGTCGCTTTCTCAGCCGGGCGTTGCTATCCGAGTCACGGCACCAACTTGTAAAAGAAAACAGAGTCTTCACGCTGAGTTTGTCAGCAACAAGTCAGACAAACAAGACAGGCCTGTTTCTTGCTCTGTCTCTCAACCAAACTAAAATAACTGCACACAAATCCTCTTTTTCCTTTTCACACTTCCACACACCCAGAACTTGTTGAGACTCATTATAGTCTCATCTGGCAAACATAAAAATGGAGAGAGAGATCCTGCATTAATGACAGCTATGTAAACAAGCAGCTAAAATCTTTCAAATAGTTCTGGGTCCATGTTTTGTAAGGCTTTGCTGGTGTACACACACGCGACATCACAAGTTGTCTTCTTTTTTACCCAGGGAACAAAAGAGAATTAACTTCAAAATGAATTGTCTTATAAGGCAATGTGGGGGGAAAAACCCTCCCCTTGGATTTCTTCCTTTTTGCATTGCTTATATCTTTGCTATAGGCTAGGGGATAAATTTGTCAGTTCTAGCAATCCTTGGGAGAAGGACTTTGGCTGTGCTGTAATAATTGGGACTGAGCTCTGCAGCATGTATATAACCTATTAGTTTGTTTTAATGAGCCAGATTAATCCCTACTGTAACATCAGTGAAGCCAAATAGGGAAGAATTTAAGACCAATAAGTCTAAAAATGCATCATTCTATAATTCATCTTATTTATTATTTACTATGTTTGAGACATACGTTTTGCAAAGACCTAGCACTCAAGCAAAGTAAACGTAGACATGTTTTTTTCATATATTTGTATGACGAAGAAAAAGATTATTTTGGGGATTGCTCTGTGTTCCCTAGGGTCTGAGTGTATACAGCCACCTTAAAATTTTTTGACAGGGGATCAAGATTGCCTAGGAATTAATTCTGACAGGCCCTCATCACACAATCACAATCTTTCCTGAAATCTCATCCAATATTTTAAAGGTAAGCAGTGATACTGGAATCAAAGTTAGGTGGCATACCATTCTTTGCTATAGAGGTTTGAGAATATTCTTCAGTTCTCTTCTTATCAATCTCTTATCAATTTGATGATATAGGTATATAAGTTATTAGGGTAGAATTTACTAGCACAAATATTTGTGGAAAGTTGAATGTCAAAACAAACTTCAGTATTCACACCAGAAGTGCCTGTGTTTTCTTATGCAATCAGGGAAGAGAAACAATACCATGTGATCTATCTGATCAATCACAACTAAGCAACACAGCTCAAATTCAGAATATTTGCGATCAATCCATATAGTAACAAATTTTGAAAATCTATTAATAGAATACTTTTGAATAACAGATACAGTATATTGAAGAAACCTGATACCTGCTTATGGATGTTTTGCAAGCAGAAAGAGGATCAATTTGTCAAATACGTTGTTTGCTGTGAAATTTTTACTTTGCTCTAGTTTCAAGCAAGCAGAATACTTTCTTTATTCTAGGGTGGGGGTTTTTGCATCTAAAGAAAGAAAGAAAAATGATATTATAGAAAATTCTGTGTCAAGATAAAAGGTTTTACTGAAAAATCAGATAATTACTCCGAACCCAAGATCTGAGAGAGCAATGACTCAGTTATTTTTATATATATTCTGTAGATCATATCATTGCTCAAAGATAGCAGAAGCTTAATAGTACTTTTACCTTTTGTATTTTTTCTTGATTTTACAGAACAAAGAAAAATATAACCAAAATAAAGACGACAGATGAAGAAATACAATTATCAAGACAATGAAGATGTGTCAGGGAATTATCTGTTTGTTAAATCACTTCTTATCACTAATTATTTGTCCTCTGCTGTTTTCATATTGACTTTACTATGTCATTTTAAATGGCTGTTTTCTGCCCTACACTTTGGACCTGTATTACAGCATTACCACACAAGTTTTCCTACTTTCATTTTCTTTTGATCACTACTTCATGTTAATGTTTTGTTTTTATAATATAATCAACACTATTTTATTAATTGGTGGTCCTTATAAAAGGTGCCATTTCTAAGGAAAAAAAAAAGTCCTCTCTATCTAGGAAGCACAAAAGCTTGTGGTTTATGTGTAGTGGATTCACCTGAGAGAAAGACATTCCTGAGCTCATCCAGAAGACCTTATACCCTCTTTATATCCAAGGCCATCCTGAAGTACCCACCTCTATCATGATACCTATTTAAAACTGACACTGTCACACACTTGATGAATAACTTAGATATAATATCCTACTTATATATTTACTAGCCCAACTGTATATTTGTTGCTTCATTTTATCCTAACAGCTATTTGTTTACTTGTCTATCTTGAGACTCTGAGCTTCTTGATCATGTCTTTATTTGGAAAGCAACTAGCACATTATTGGCACTATAATACTTATATACAGACAGTGCAGCACCTGGTGATACGCATACAACCAATGTGGCATTGGGAGCAGAGGCATTCAGAAGACACATGCAGCGTGCTCTGCTGGGCAGGAGAGTTCCACTAAAATCTGAGCAGTTCACATCATGGAGGAATTTAATCTGAGGGCACATTGGCCGACTCCACAGTCAGCCATCAATAACTATGTTTTGACCCATATGTGTTGCCACTTTCTCTTTTTGGGCTCTTTTTAATGGATTCAAGAGGCCTATGTTTCACTAGTTTAGCAGATAAATGAAGTGGGGGGGGGGAGGAGGACAGCTGGTGAATTTCATAATGTACCTTATGGAGTCTTTTGGCAGCTCTTATGATTCCTAATTTATCACTGAATTGGAACACTATGAAAATTAGGGTGAGATGTGTTTTTTAAATAAGAAAGTCAACAAAATGGAGAGAGGGAATAGAGATGCAAAGAACTGTGGCAAGAAAAGAATATCATTTATAAATAGTAGCAAAGAATAAAATTACAGAAAAAAGATTGTAAGAAGGCAAACAAAGGAATTGAACAAGGGCATGTACAGTAGGGAGAAATGAGAAAAGAAAGATGTTTAAGGTGGTACCATTAAATGTGAGAATGAAGGGATAAAGAAAGAGGGTAAATCTGAACACTGAGGCAAAGCAAAAGAGGAGACATTTTTCATAGTTTGGACTGATTGACATGGCATTGATGGACGGTGGCAGACCAGCCTCAGTACTGCACATAAAATAAAGTAAACAGATATGAACATGGGATGATGTCCCTACCCCATCACAAGCTACTATCAGAAGCTGAAGGAGTCTTCATTGAAAACCAGTGTTGAAACTTAGTGACATCCCTCCTTGGGTGGTTGGTCGGCTGCTTAAGTGAGATTTTCTGTACCACATTCATCCTCTTTCTAATGCCATACATATATGTCCACTTAGTGTCAGTGCAGCTGTCTGACTGTGTGATGCACAAGAATCAGGAAAGCGTACCTGCAAGCTCTTTCTTTTTGATGAGCCAGCCATGAACCCTAAAACACTTAGGTAGCTTGCATTGATGTGTGAAACTGGGATATGTGCTTGCAATTATTGAAGACTCTTGAAATGAGCTTGGTACAGGTCACAGCTACTAACTTGTGAAGTGACTGCTACTAACCATATTTACTTCATTCAGTGAGCAATATTATTTAAAGTTAGTTTTAAGGAAAAAAGGAAGTTTCACAGTTGGTAACATACAGCAACAAGCACTACATTGAATAGCTTACTGACTGAAGCATCAGGCTGTCCTCCCCACCCAAATACCGTTCACAATCAGTTAAAAACTTCAAAGGTATTTCTGCTCCCTTATCCATTTAACATATTATTTTCCTTTTGTTAGCACATACAGTGTAGTCTGTGGAAAGAGTACATGCATAAATTGGTATTATTAGCTCATAGGCACCGCAAATTGATGTGTGGTGTGTGAGAGGGAATCAGGATATTGGCCTACTTTTATACTTAAGTTTGCTTCGTATGAAAACTAATTATACCTTCCTGAAAAAAATTGGGAAATGTCCTTCACAAAAAACAGGTGGACACTATGGGCTGTCTCTCTCTCCAGTAAGGGCCTGAGCCAACACCCACTGAAGTTAACAGGAGTCCTGCCATTGGCTTCAGTGGGTGATTGGAGCAGGGCATAAATCCTTTGGCTAAGAACTTCAGCTTACACATCTTCATGTTTTTAGTAGCTGAGTGGCATGGACTGGTGGTACATCAGCCACTGGAGTCTGTGACAAGACTGGCTCCTCCAAAATCCATTGGCTGTTTGCAAGGACATTCTACTATCTAGCAGATGTTTGGGGCAGGTTCCCCCATTTTTTTTTTTTAAAGTCTGTTCAGTCAGATGAATGTTTCTCTAGTCAAAAAGTGCATTGCTTTGTATGGCAGTCATTCAGGCTCCATATTGTATAAAATGTAAGATTTGTCCACGTAGCCTGCCTGGATGTAATTTGATTGGTAGGACTGAGCATGCAAGCAATAGTAAGGCCTTTCATTATTTCAGTCAGTGTCCCAACAATCAGCAAGTCCATCCAGTTCTGTATGATCTGATTACAGAAAGCCATCTTAATTGTCAGCAATAGAAGCATATCATACTAGTGAGGTAGTAATGTATATCTCTGTTGAAGAAGGAGGTGTTTACTAAACTGCCCTTCAGCTTTGCAGCACCTTGGGCAATCCCTTTAGACTATAGTAAAGGAAAAATCCCTTACCAATATACATAGCAGCTCCAAAGCTCTGCAAAAAGTCCTACCTCAGTTGTAGGTTTTCCTGCACATTTTCCATAAATTGTGATTTATATTGGTAGAATTCTGAGCTAAATGATTATATTTCAGGATGCCTAGTGTCAAAGGACAATTAAATTAATGGTCTAAACAGCAATTTGTGTTAGGAACTCCGAAGTGAAGACTGAAAATTGATATTAAGATCTTCACTTGCAGATATTCTGGATCTGGTATCTATTCAGACTACAGTTTCATTGCTTATTTAGTTTATTTCTTACATTAGAGATACAATCTGAACATCTTGCAAAATCTGAGGATTAATGGCCAAGGTATGATGCTTTGGTGGGTACCTGGAATAGATGCTAGTATGATACAGAGGTCTAAACAATCACAGCAACAGATACATATCTGTACTGGAGTGTCTTTGCTCTTCACATCCTAGTGAGGTCCCACACAGATTGATTCTTGGCCCTATGCTATTCAATAGTTTTATCAATGACTTGGAAGAAAACATAAAATCATCACTGATAAAGTTTGCAGATGACAAAAGGATTGTGGGAATGGTAAATAATGAAGAAGACAGGTCACTGATACAGAGTGATCTAGGATTGCTTGGTAAACTGGGTGCAAGCAAATAATATGGCCAAATGTAAATGTATACATCTAGGAACAAAGAATGCAGGCCATACTTATAGGATGGTGTACTCTATCCTGGGAAGAGGTGACTTTGAAAAAGGTTTGGGGAACATGGTGGAGAATCAGCTGAACATGAGTTTCCGTGTAATGCTCAAAAAGAACAGGCATACTTGTGGCAGCTTAGAGACTAACAAATTTATTAGAGCATAAGCTTTCATGGGCTACAGCCCACTTCATCGGATTCGGATACAGTGTAATTCTGTAGCCAAAAGGGCTAATGTTGTCTTGGATACAGAAACTGGGAAATTTTGAGTAGGAGTAAAGAGGTTATTTTACCTCTGTATTTGGGAAAGTGTGACTGCTGGTGGAGTGCTATGTCCAGTTCTGGTGTCCACAATCCAAGAAGGCTGTTGATAAAGTGGAGAAGGCTCAGATAAGAGCCATGAGAATGATTAAAGGATTAGAAAACATGCTGTATAATGATAGACTCAAGGAATTCAATCTGTTTAGCTTAACAAAGAGAAGGTTAAGGGGTGACTTGATTCTAGTCTGCAAGTACCTGCATGGGGTACTGTGTAATGCTAGATTAATGGTATTGCTGTATCACCTTTATAAGTCAAAGGAGTAATGTGGCTTATTTCCATCATGGCTGTTGTGATTTTAATCCCTTTAGTAGTGATCAGACTATTGAGTAAGTAGCTGCGGACATAACTTGTTATTTGAAGAGCTCTTGCCTATGAGAAGACCTGCACTGGGAGAGAGCGTGCTTCCTGCATGTTTAATGGGATTCTGGCAGCAGAAACTTATGATTGTTACTGAGGAAGAGAAGGGTTTAGAAATGGGCCTGCCCTCTCTTCCCTGAATAGCTTTCCCCACTCAAGTGGTGTTGCTGTCATTTAAATTGTTTCATATCTGTCTGTATCTGGTCTATTTGCTGTTAAGGTTTAGTACTAGCTGAAGGTAAGTATTGTTCTATAGAGGAAACTGAATAAACAGGCTGAATATGGCTGCTGCTGAGCATAGTTGTAAACTCTCACAGTGATGGGGGTGATACGATTTGTGCAGCTTGTAGTGTCCTCCCAGCTAGGCTGGCTTTTTAAAAAATGCTTTTCTATTATTTTTCCACATCTCTCATTTCAGTTCTAATTCCTGGTCCACTCCAGACAAAAAAGGTGTCAGTCTCATAGAAACAGTTGCATTTGGTTCAAAATCTGGAAAAGTTTTTTACTAACCAACAAATATCCATAGTGTAAACTCCACTGGGGTCCTGTGGGATTCAAGGTCTGACATGAAGCAATGCATTTCTTTCGACAGAAAACTTCTTAATGAGTGCGTCTTTGCAGCAGCATAATTATACCGGACACATAATGGTAAATTATTGAAACTATACAAAGTGTAGAATCAAGTCTACACTTCCGTCCAAAAATTTCATTTCAGAATAAACTACATTTACAATTTTAATTGACAGTGCTGCTGTAACAAAAGTCACGTATTAATGTCTGGTAGAGGCAAGCATGCCCTTCACATCACTCTGAATGTGGCTGGAGGGAGCTCTTATCCCAGGAGTTCTCAACATTTTTCTTCCTGAGCCCCCTGACCCCCACGTGCTGTAAAAACTCCTCAGCCCACCAGTGCTACAACAACTATTTTTCTGCATATAAAAGCCAAGGCCAGCATAAGGAGGTAGCAAACAGAACAGTTGCCCGAGGCCCCACCCCACAGGGGCTCCACGAAGCTAAATTGCCCAGGCTTCGGCTTGAGCCCCGGGTGGCAGGTTCACGGTCCTGGGTTTTGACCCCATGTGCCAAGGCTTCAGCTTTCTGCCCTGGGCCGCCCCAGAGAGTCTAACACTGATCCTGCTTGGCTGGTCCTGATACCCTGAGACAGATTATACTAAAATTGCTTGTCAGAAGATGGGCTATCTACAAGTTTTACCCCCCATCCACATCTATTCAACGGTGTTTAACAGTGAATGAAAACTTAGGCAGGATGAAGGTGCAAACAAGATAACATTTATTGCAGCAACAGGTGATACAATAAGGCCAAGACCACAACTAAACTAGTAAACAACAATGAATAATGGCTCAGTTGTTAACAGACGTTATGTGGATATGAAACCCAGAGCCCCAAAACCCTTATTACAGTTACTAGGGAAACTGAGGAGACAAGTTACAGTACCATCTCTTGTAGACACAGGAGAGACAGTGACGTTGACAAGGACGGGGAGCAGGAAGACGGGATCGAGAACAGGAACACAGGATACACAGATGATCACTCAGGCAAGTAAGTGGCCTTCCTTCTTCCCAGATCGTCTTCTGTTCTTGAACATGACGTCCTGTGTGTGGTATACGGATTGTTCCCTGTACGATGTTAAGACAGATGAGTGCAGGTGACTCTTTACAGGAAGCTGGATGGATCCCAAGAATTCACCCAAATCCTGGTCTGCTCTGGGGCTAATAGCAGCAGGCTGTGTGTGTGGGAGACTGACTGCCACTCTGATGGACAGCCCAGAGTGACGGGCGTGCCACCCTTAAGTAGTCAGCGGTTGCTGGGCAGACTTAGGCTGTCACATGACCCTACCTTTCCCGCTCTTCGGGGGAAAAAGTCACCAAACACTTCATGAAGGAGGGGTCCCGAAATGAAGGACTAGTTCTTTTATAAATCCAAAATGGCAACTGAGGGAAAACGTAACAGAACAAAGTTTAACCCAACATTTCCCCTCCTTCGTAACGTTGCTACCCTGTCACAACACCTGCACTTAACTATACTCCAGGTGAGTTAGAAAATCTAGATTAGTTGGTGATTCTTTTTAACTTCAACCTTATCCATCCCACCACCATTATAATTAACACAAGAGTAAGACCTTGAATGATTAAAATTACAACAAATGGATGCACAAGGACGCGCCATGTTTGGGATAACTCTGTGGGAATGGGCAAAATTTGAACTTTTGCGTACCCTTTTGAGCACCTGTTCTGTTTGTGCATTTGAATGATGCACAGTGATCATTAAGTTGCTGCCCTGTTTTTTCCAAATTTTTGCTATGGGCTTCCAAATCAGAATGCTGCATCAGCTGTTTAAAAGTGTCAATGTTGACTACTATGTTGACTGGGTCAACATTTCTGTACAGCTCATAAGTTGCCTTGATACGCTGCACATTTAATTTTTCTGAAATAAACATGACATCACATACTTGAACAACTAATATGAAACAAATACAAGGTATACATATGGATCATTTTTAACACAGTAAAAGAAATTCCCCAGAAACTTTTTACAAAGACTACGAATGCAGATTCAGTTACTATTTACAATGACTACCTGGGACTGGTTTAACTTTGTGTGGCTCTAAGTCTTAGTGACATTTGCCTTGACTGGCGTTAAGGCAAATGTTGACCCTGGTATACATTGGTGGAACAAATGTAACCATTGCCTTCCTCCCAGATGCATGCGTCTATGTTTACACTGTGGTATTCACTTTGACTTTCAAGAGCCCACTTAGGGATATCTATTGGAGTTAAGATAGTGTTGTTGACAATAACTCCTAAGGAAATTAATGGATACACCCAGTTTGTGCTGGCATTGGAAATGGTAAGGATATGTGCGACTATTTCTCTAGAGCCTGGATTGTAAACAAAATCTAAAAGTTTCCACCCCTGATTATGTCCTTTTTCAAAAGGTGTTGCATCTTTCATCATCAGGTTCTTGATTTCAACAGAAATAACTCCTTGGTACTCTACTCTAAGGATACCCGCTGCCATGTTCTGCAACCAGGATTGAACCTGTATGCAGGCAAGTGCCCATGATATATTTTTCTGTAAGCCACTTATGGCATTGATTATCTGGAATTGACTCTGGTTTTGGGCATCCAGCCCAAATGGTAGAAACTATATTGTAGGTAAAATCATTAATTTGAGTTAGGGGTGCTGTTAATGGTTGTTCCAACTCTGCCATGTTATGGCCCATGTTACTAACTCTTTGCGGTAGTGTGCCAGCACTCCTGGCATTAACTACCCCTAATCCATTGCCAGCTCTGCCCAAGACTTTAGCCGTAAGATCCTTTTTAACTCTGGGGTATCACTCATACATCCCAGCCCATCATAGATGGCTTTAGATAGGGTGCACGCTCAGGCTGTATATCCTTGGCCTGAAGTTGCATGCTTACTACAATTCTTTCAGGAGTGTGTTAATGATAAGCAAGCATTTAAGATCCTGCTTAACCACAACTGGACCCATTCTGCTAATATGGGGTTTGGGAATGACAGTCACCTCTTGGCATGTTTTTGCTCCAAACATTCCTGACATGTACCCGGTCCCAGAATCATTTGTGGAAACCAAAATAGTTATGAAACCATAACAGTTAGCTAAAAACATAACTCTGCTCAAAGGACAGAAATTATTCACATTGCCAGAACAGTTTCATCGATGGGCACGAGCACTACTACTACAGTTTAATTTTACAAACATAGTTGTTGAGGGAGAGTGTACTCTTACTCTGGTAAAATGTATATTGTCTTGAGTGCTGATGAATACCTCTACCTGTAGTGTCCCCTCCTTGACTCGATGAGTCAGATTTGAAGACATAGAAGTGCCTCTAAGGGGGTCTTTGGTTACTAACCCACCAGAGCAGTTTACCACTCTTCTTCTATCCTGGAGTTCCCAAACACAGCTATTTTTGAACTTTACCACCCTACCTAAGGGCTCTGAGTTCTTGTGTAGCAGAGCAGTTTGCATACTGTTGTATGGGACCATAACCATATTTGACCTGTCCCCAGTTCCTCCTTCCAATACAATATGCAATTGGGACCATTTTTGTATGCGGAAATCATTACAGGACCTATGCTGTCCTCTAAGACTAGGCCATGGTAAGCTCCCCACACCTTAACTGGTTCTTTACCAGTCGACTCAGCCTTTGTGATACCTTTTATAAACTCAGCTGAACAAAAGTAGTGATTTCTCTCCTCTATTAACCATGCATAACATATATTTACAAGTAACATAGTTAACAAAAGACAGTTGGCACAGTTTGGCTCCTGTGATGCAAACAGACAAAGAGAAACAATTACATGATGAAATTACATATGCTCAGCTCCTAGCACCTTTCCACTCCTTTAATTGGCACCAGTGGAACCACTTAAGCTGTTTCTTTCCCTTGGCACCTTTAAGCTCTACTTCGTAGATGGCTGAGCTTGTCTTATTGGTGATGCATACAGGCCCAACCCACCTGGGGCTGAAGGTATGCTCTTGCTCTGAATAGTATCTGCAGAGCATTCTATCCCCAATTTTCCACTCAATAGACTTAAGAGAACTTCCCAGACTTTTGTGCATAGTTCTAGCATTGGACTTCAGTTGGATAGCTACGTTGTGTTGGATGGAGCTTATATCTTGTAAAAGTTTCTGCATAAATTTATCAACCTGGAGCCGAGATTGATAGTCATCAGGTGGAGCCCCATCTACCCACCAGTACTCAGGTGTTTTCATAACACCCATCATAACCTCATGGGGCATAAACCTATGCGAGGCTATTGATGACCTAAATACAATTAGGATTACGGGCAGTTTTAAGTCCCAGTCCATTCCTTCGGAGTTGACAATCTTTCAGAGCGCTGTTTCGAGGTGCGATTTGTGCGTTCTAACAGGCCCAAGCTCTGCGGGTGACCTGCAATATGCAGTTTCTGCTGGATCCCCAAGGCTTGGCACATTGCTCTGGTGACTTTACCCACGAAGTGGGGTCCCTGGTCTGAGTCAATACATTCTGGCAGGCCAGACCTCAAAAGGTTTGCACTAGGAGCACTCTGGCAGTTGTTATTGCCGTATTATTCTTGGTGGGGAAGGCTTCCATCCACTAGGTGAAGGCTTTACAAAGGCAGTCTACAATAATTAGGCAATACTTGTGGCCTCTGCCGGTGTTTGGCAGGGGGCCTATTAAGTCCATCTGAAAGTACATCCATGGCTCTCCGATAAGTTGGTGATGCATCAGGCTCTTGATGACCTTGGCATCTGGGTTGTTTTTAGCACAGTTGAGGCAACTAGAGATGTACTTAGTTACATCTTGCATGATGCTTGGCCACCAGGCCACAGTCATTATTCGATTCATAGTCTTGTCTATGCCAAAGTGGCCATTGCTATGTACTAAGCCAACCATCTCTCGGTGTAAACATGTAGGTAGCAGAAGAACAGGTGTTGTATGTCCTTTTTCAAGGACATTCTGTCCATCTGTCCTGGAAGATTTGGTACTTCCAGTGCTCTTGCTTTCCTAAGAGACCTTGGATTTCTTGATCTCTTTTCTGCAGTCCCTTAATGTCAAGCTGACCAGAGAGATCCTCAGTCTCAGGTTCCATTTTCACCACCTTCTCCTCTGAGTGGACCCAAAGTCCCCTAACAAGGCCGCCTGTTTGGCCAGCTAGTCAACCTTGTTGTTGAGGCTGCAGATTTCTGCAAAGTCTCAGTGATGGGCCCTCACCTTGAGCAGGTGGGTGCCACCTGGTCTATTGGTGGCCAGCTCCCACGCGTGCAACAGATATTTTGTGTGCGCAATGGGCCGCCTGTCTGGTGACTTCATCTTTCACTGGATCCAGAATGTCATCCACTCTAAATGCCTAGATAACCCAATCTGAGTCTGAGCACACGCAGTTATTGGCTTCAGGATCTTCTGCGTATAGGACAGCCAATACCGCTACCACTTCAGCTGCCTGGGCTGAAAACTGGCATACCGTTCTCTGCAGGACTTGATGGCACTCTGGCTGAAGTGCAGCATACCCTGCATGAGGGCTCCCCTTTTTGTGGAAGCAGCCACCATCCACAGCCCAGATCTTCAGGCCCTTTTCTTTTGCTTCCTGATAACTGCTTTCCACAATAAAAGGCGACTTGGGTAAGTTGCTTTCCAGACTGGGGATCGGACACTCATGATCCTGTCCCTCTGTGAGTAGAGCATATGGGAGGATGGCTAGTCGGGGAGTCTTTTGTACTTCCAGGTTTCTGTTGATGAGGCTCAGTGTCCAGTTGGCCAGCCTAAGACTTGACACATGTCCTTCTTTGATGCACCCTGAGAGTATGTATTTTAGTGGGGTATCAGCTGTTTCAAGGATCACTGAGGACATACCTATAGGTATTCCCAGTGTCCAAGTGACCACACCAGGGTTAGGACCTCTCACTCGCAAGTGTTAAACTGCTTCTCAACTTTACTCAGAGTCTTCGACCCATAGGTGACAGGTCAAAGCTGTATCCCTGATCTTGTAGGAGCACCGCGCTTATACCCTTATCTGATGTTGCCGGCATTAGGTGGAATGGCTGGTTGGGTTTTGGGTAAGCCAATGCTGGTGCCTGGGTGACAGCCTGCTTTAGATCACAGAAAGCCTTCAGTTGCTTGTCGTTCACCCTCCATTGTTGGTTCTTCTTTAATAGCACATACAGTGGCCTGGCCATCTCAGCATACATACCCTTCTATAAATTCCCTCAAAAACCCCTTGAGTCCTAGGAACGACCTAATCCAGAGATATCTTGGGGTACTGGAAGTTTACAGATTAAGTTGACATGCTGAGTATCTGGACATTTGCCTTCTTTACCAATTGTCATTCCCAGATAGCTGACTTCTGGTTGCACAAGCTGAGCCTTTACCAAATTGATCAGGAAGCCTGTTTTCTTGATCTGATCCGCGACTGCGTCTAGCATCTCGAGATTTTCCTCCTTCATGGTAGTTGCCATGAGGATGTCGTCCATGTAGCTAAGGATTTGATTTCTGTTCTTCAAGGTGCTCCAAATACTGGAGAAGTGGTGATGGCATATAGACGGCACATTATGTAGTCCCTGTGGGAGCCGGCTGAAAGTGTACTGCTTGTCGTTATAAGTAAAGGCAAATTTATGCCATGCTGAGGAGTGCAGGGGAATAGAAAAGAAAGAAAACCATTTAACCCCTGATGAGAGGGCAGCCATCACCTTGTTAAACTTGGCCACTACAGGGGCTAACCAAGGTGTCACTTTGTTAAGCTTCCTGTAGTCAACTGTTAATTGCCAAGTCTTGCCATACACTTTCATGACTAGCGGCTTTCTGTTGTCAAAAGCACTCCCTGTTTGACCAAGGCCTTGTTGGTATTTTGGATGCCTTCCTCAGCAGCAACAGGGTATCTATATTGCTTCTGCAGCTTTGGGTCAGGTCTGTTGACTCTGACCTCGCTGCTATCTTGCCGCACTGCAACTTGTTCCTGGCAAATACCTTCTGGTGCTTGAGGGCAACCTTGGCCATGTCCTCTTCCCACGTTGGCATCTCCAGATCTTCTGGTGCCTTTTCTGTAGCCACTCTGAGATGCTGGTATGATCTCATGACGCTTGCTGTTTTTGTCCTGGACCAACCTTCTATTGGGAAGGTCTACAGTGAGGCTCAACTTGGAAATCAGGTCCATTCCTAAAATGCCTTGACCTCTCAGGGCTTGGAGCCCAAAGGCAGCCTTAGCAGCTATAGTGTGGAATATAGTATATTTTGCAATTGACGGGTTGGGTGAAGGGGACCACACTTTTACCCATATTGAAGCCCTCTAAAACCTTGGTTCCTTGTATGGGGATCTTAGCTCTTGGCTCAGCGTCCGTGCACCAGATGGACACTGAAGCATCCTGTCAACTAACATTTGCTGATGGAGCTGTCCAAACTCTCCCTCCATGACCACAGATATTGAAGGTCTTCTCCACTTATCATTGGTCAAGGGTGCTGTTACTGGGGAAGGAGGGGGAGCCTGGCCCCATCATAGTAGATCTGGAGCTTTTTCCTGCTGCTGCTGATTCCTCTTGTGACAAGCCAGCCTCTGCAGCAGCTCCTCCGTAGGTAGTCTGTCAATGCTCTTTGGTTTCGTACTGGAACAGCTTTTTCCAGAGGGTATTCCTAAATGACCTCTGCTTTTCCTTGTTGAAGTTGTCAAATGGCTGCTTTTGCTCTGATAAGCAGCAGGTCTCTTGTCTCTCTGTTGAAGCTTGGGGTTTCTTTTTGGAGACTCCTTCCCTCGGTGGTTCTTGTTGGTGACCACTGCCGCCACCTTCCTGGCTCCGGGGGCTGGGAAAGTGTCCCACTGGACTTTGTATGCCTCCTAAAGTTTCTCTTCTAGCTCTTGTAGGGAGGTGGATAGGTGGTCTACTGGCCCTAGAGCCACCTTTAAGATTCGGGTCAATCCAGAATTCGGGAGTGTTACAAGTCGGGGTGCCCATTAGCCAGCATAAGAGCCTTTCAGTTCAGGTATTTTTCCCACCTTTCATGAGGCTGCTGGCGCTCGTAATAATACCTGCCGATTAAGTTCTGGTGCGGGTGGTAAAACCTTAGAATGCCCTCAAACAATTCCAGTGAGGATTCAGTGTCAGCCACCTAGATGTTAATGGGAAGCACACTGAACTCCTCACTGGACATGCACTCCCTGGCTATGGCAGAAACATCTTCCTTCCCTATTCCAGGAAGGGAGTTCACCTTTTCTGACCAATCCAGGGCTGTGTTCAGATTGAGTGGGCCGAGGGCCTTCCCAACGACGCGAGCCTGCTTGGCGGGTGTATGTTTTAATTTCATGGCGGGTCTCTGGTGGTCGAGACGAGCCAGGTCTATAACTAATTATGGTGGTTGTCACTGACGCCAGGGGCAATTACTGCCCTCCTACACTGATGATTCAAGGGGAGCTGAAGGCTGATTTCTTTTTTTCCATCCTCCTGGTCTCTAGTTGTCTCTAGGCAATCTGCAGAGCCGTTCTGCCTCAGAGTCATCCGAGCTGCTGGACCTGCTGCTGGACTCCTCAGTGTTCTTCCTCAGAGGGTCCCTACTAATAGCTCTTAAGAGCCCCCTGGTCTGCTGCAGCTCATATTGCAGCTTTTCTCACATTCAGTGTGAGAAACCCTAGGAACAGTAAAGGTAAGATTAGGGAGAAAATTTTTGCTGAGGTTTGTTTATTAACAATGACTCTCCACTGAGGATAGCTGACCACCAACTTCATTTCATTTAGGCCGGGAACTCTTAGCTCAAGGTCCCTCGCTGAACTCAGTTGCTATGATGGTACAGGTAGCTTGTCAGAGAGCCATGACCCAAGGGCTATATATAGCAAAATCTTGAATTCTACCTATCAGCAACAGGAAGACAGTATAGCTAGCAAAGAATTGGGGTAACCACTTGTCTGTCACTAACACTGCCAACCTGGTGGGCAGCCTCACACTACAGTAGCTGAACTGTCTTAGTGGTTTTTTGGTGTAGCCCCAAGTAGAGTGCATTGCGGTATTCCATTGTGGAGGTCAAAATACATAGATTACTCAAGGACTGGATCTGAGAGAAACAATCAGAAATACTCAGCTAGTTGAAAATGGGAAATCATGCTTTCAGCTACTGCTGCTACCTGAGACTCCAGAAGAAGTCAGGGATCCAAAAGCTGGAGGGTGAACAACTTGAACTAAAGGGGAGAACAAATTCCCTCAAAAATGGGGATTCATTCCTGCTGTACCTGGACAACCTTTCCTCACCCCAATGATATTGCTTCCCCATTTTAAAATGTAAGTTTACATTGTTTCCTATTTCCCAAGTGATTAAGCGTCAGTCAGCTGGCTAGTATTCATATCACAGTCTCATCTAGACCCTGACAAAGCAAAGACATTATTCCATTCAGAGATGATGAAAATCAGTCACAGAGCTGCGTGACATCTACATGCCAATTACATAGTCCATATGACCTTCTATATATGTCAAAAAGGAGATGAAACAAAAGAAAACATTATGGTACTACACATGAGAAACTCTTCAGGAGAATGTATGTGAGTTATAACCCAAACCAACTCTGGGATTTCTCAAACAGGAAAGAATGGAATCATTTAAGAGTGATTCCCACTAGGGTTCACAAATGCACCAGTAAAACCTCATGATCAAAAGCATTACCAAGTTCCCTACCACACAGTTTCAGTGCATGCAGTAGTAAACTGAATCACAAAATCATAATCTCACCATATTTGGTTGTTTGCTATATTCTGGGCAAATCATTGCTGTCCATCTGCATATCTTCCTCATAAGGACATTGCCCATAGTTCCTAATCGCAGCACTTAAACTCTTCCCGTCTCCCATCAATCTTCTGGTTTCAGAACTTTGTTTTTCCCTGCGTGATAGAACAGACCAACTGACCCAATTCCATGGAAACAGAGCCAAAGACAAGTTCTGCATCAACAAGAATATACATGGCCACATCTTAGTAATTGTTTTTGTATCACCTTCCCTGGCTATAGCTATAAAAATAAAAAATAGTATTAAGTCTAGAACACTCTCCTTTGTAACACACAAAGTTACATCTGAATTTTATTTTGCACATATTCCAGACACCAGCCAATACATATTTATGTATTTTATATTTAGAGCAGTGAGTTTCACATTAAGTTTTTGATCTTACAAAGGCCTGAGTAATATACATCTGCCCCCGTATGCTCAACAATCCGAGAAAAGTCATAAATGGTCTCAATCAATTGTATCACTCTGGAATACTGGAGTATTCATGATGCCCACAAAACACTGCCAAGGTGATCATGGTTAAACAGGTGCTGAGCAGAGACTACTGAGTGTGATGCAAAACATGTTTGTTTTATGGTCATCGTTTCCTCCCCTTCTCCTGATCTTTCTGTTTCATTTGCATGTTGCATTTTGTTCTAAATCTAAACGGTGATCTGCCTGGCATAGAGACTATCTTCTCGTTACTTATTTGTTCAGCGCCTAGTGCAATAAAGCCTTAGTCCTTGAGCGGAGCCGCTAGGTTCTACCATAATATAAATAATAATCATGACTCATGTTGGATATTTCCCAATAACACATTTTCTTCAGTGTAATTATAGATTTGTAAATACAGTATGTTCCAGAACTTTATAGGATAAATTTATTAAAGAAGTAGGATAATAATTTAACACAGCTACTGCCTGATTTGAAAAGTCAGGGTAGTGTGTTCATTATTTACTTTTGTTGCAGCCCGTCAGCCTCTATGTAGTTGCGCTTCCTGACAACCTCATACTCTTCCTCTTCCTGCCAGGGTGTGGTCTTTTTAGGGTTTTGGGCTCAGTGCAAAATGTTTCAAGAAGAGGGGGAATAAAGAAGATTTATTATAATTGATATGTTGGCTGTGTTGAGTTAATTTGTTCTTGTTTGAATTTTTTTTAAAAGGCTGCTTGACATATTATGGTGTTATAAGACTAAATGCCAGGACACCTAGAGCTCTTGTGTAGGTGTCTTAATCTTAAAGAAATAAATAATAAACTGGTCCTGTTTAAACATCACCATGGTGTCTCAGTATAACCTGTATGAACACACCCTTGCCTGGAGCCATAGTGCAATGCAGATGTACACCACTGCCCCCAAGAGCGCTGAACAGGGGATGCAAGATAGGTAGACACTAGTTTGTGATGTGCTGGGTCTATGACTCCAGGCCTGGACGTCCCCAGATAGCTCTTGTATCCTGGCCTCCACACAATGTCTGCTGAAAGCTGGTGGGCTGAGAAGCTAGTAGGACTATAGCCTCAGCCAGGGCATCACCTCCGGGAACCTTGATTGGAGGAGTGCCCTGCTCTACCAATTGGTCCAATCACACTATTTAATCCAGAAGGCGTAACAGGAAGTTTGTCTGAGCAACAGGGTGATTTCCTGTTGTGGCTGCATTGGACCCTGCTTGCGCCTGCATCCAACCCGGTTCCTGTTTCCTCCTTTGCTCCTGGCTCTTGCCTCCTGCCTCACTCCTGCCTTTGCTTTTGTTCCAATCATGCCCCTGCTCCATGCTTGATCCTTGCCTCTTTTCCAGTTCCTGCCTTTCACCCCCAGTCATCAGTTACCAGTCCTGGCTCTGACCCTGGCCTCCAACTGCTGACCCTGACTCTGGCTTGACCATTGGCTCTGGCATTCGGTGTATCCCAGTCCCCTTAAAGCTTTCCCCTATAGTGTCCAACCTCTATATCCACTGAACACTCACAGAAGTACCAGGTCTGCTGTTCCCCACCTCTTGCTACCACATTGCTCATCCACCCCTTCCTTGCATTGGGACTGGTTTCTGACTAAGGAGACTTAACACAGGGTCCAGGTTAAAAAAGAGAAAAGTCCTCCCTGGAGCTGTGTGGTCACAGAGAGATTGGTGCACACATGTGGCATTCAAAAGGAGTAATGTACACTGTAACAGTATTCACTGGAATGCACATGCTATAATTTTTGTTACCCTGTCTCGCCTATCTCGCCTGCCCACACCCCAACCCGCTTGTTTGTCTCTTCTCTATGTTAGGCCTTCTCTTTTAGACACTAATATCTTTGCAGCAGGGACTCTCATTTTATATATATATGTGTACGGTGCGTAGCACAATGGGGCCTAACCAGGTTGAGGCTGTGAGGCGTTGCTGCCATATAAACGTTAACTAATATTAATAATATTTCCCAGTATTCTTGGACGGGGTGCCGATTCAAGAGTTTTGTAATATATAATCTTTAAATATTGGCTAATTTATTAAGCACTTCCCAAAATATTTGGAATGCCTGTAGATTAGTCTTTTCTATTCTTCAGCAAAGTATAAATACCACCACTAGCAGTCTCCAGCTGGATACAGATGACACTTAATGTTAATTATAATGATCTTCCCCACAGTTAGTTTTTCATTAGTAAAAATAGACTGAAAAAAGAAATTAAGTAGAAATGTTGTATATTGTTAAACAATATTGTTCTTTGTAATATTAAAATGTATATATTGCAAATGAAATTACATGTTTTAATAAGGTAGAAACTACTGTATACTGAGTTATGGTGCCTTTGACATTTAGATATTTATGGAGGTTTGTAAGCTATATTTTTCCTGCTATTATATTAAAATTTTATAACTATAATTAATTATAAGGACTGTTCTACAGACTCATAAAATATTTTAGGAGATAAATAGATTATGGCTAGTAGGTTAGATTTTCTTACCTCTAAATGTTTGCTCTAGTTGAAAATGCCAAGGGGAAAAAATGACACAATGGCTTTCAAAGGACTTGTAAATTGTAGGCAAGTAATGGTTAAAATTAATTCTACAGTAGTAATAATTTTGTATACAGGACTTACTTATTTAAGGGTAGTACAAAATAATTGAAAACCGCTTTCTATATATCCATTTTATACATGTTGATCACTGTGACTTCTATTAAAAAGAAACAAACTGTGTTTCCAAATTGTAGTATCAAATGTTATGGCAGCATGGCAAAAAATAGATATAGGCTCCAAATAATAGACATGGGTGTGACACGTTACCCCCCACTTGTGGGTGCCACCTGATATACTCGGGGTACCACTGAGCCTGCCTATTCCACCAGCCTGGGCTCCCTCACCCTGTCCTGCGGAGCCAGGCACTCAAGCCTCCTCCAGCACACACACACAGGTAGGGACACACCCAGCTGCAGAAAGACACAGACAGTGAGATCAACTCAAGTGCACACACCCTCAGGAGTGCAAACCCAAAATTGTATTGTCTTGCGCTGCACAGAAAACTGTATAGCGTAAGCTCATGAAATTTGCTCCCTCCCTTAATGTGGATGAAGATATGCACAGCTTTTTGCCCCTCCCGCTTTTGTCCCCCCGGTTATGAGTTGCACAAACTGGATTTATAGAAAACAAAAACAAGTTTATTAACTACAACGAATAGATTTTCAGTGATTATAAGGGATAGCAAACAGATTGAGTTAGATCACTGAGCAAATAAAGCTAACATGCAAACTTAGCTTAATATACTTAAAGAAGCACACAGCCGCCAAAGACAGGTGCAGCATCTCCTGGAGCGAGGGAGGAAGCCACCAGGTTCCACACCCATCACCCAAGCAGACCAGGCTCCCATTGCTGTGGAGATAGCGTGAGCTGGTCAGTGGGGAGGCTTGGATGCACTATTGGGCTCTGTGGGTTTGGTTTCGCCTTGGTGGGACTCAGATGATCCCTTTCATTTTGGTTCCTTGAGGCAGACTGGGGCGTGTGTGTTCGTATTCTCCCTAGAGTCACCAAAATGAGCTGGCACTTGCAGTAGATTGTGCAGATCTTATTACTCATCTCATCCATCTCCTTACATGCCTCTTTTGATCAGCAGTGCAATACCTAATGATGTTGATGTTTAAATCCTCCTAACTGGGGATGAGTAAGTACCCTCCATGAGATAAATGGAGCAGTTCACTTCTCTCGTCGCGGGTATGCTTCCGGCTGTGTGCAAATTCAGGAAGACGCTGTGCATTGGTTACATTTGGGTCACATGTTCAAAATTTTCTTTGCAACCATGCAAGCTACAGATTCTGGAGAACAAGACAGAAGGCTGGAAAAAATGGAAGGTGACCTGGGTCAATTTTCAGCGTCCCACGAGCAAAGAGGAAGCTCACATGGGTATTATATAATGAAGCAGACTCCTATTACACTGCCATGTCATGTGCAGCAATGCTCTCAGAGCATGACTTTTTGCATGTTAGCTATAGCTGATGTTGCTTTTGATCAGTACCAGATGAAAATGAAGGCTCGGAGGCTACAGGGTTGCTGTCAGGAAGGACACATGGAGTGAAAGTCTATTTGAAGAAATACTATTTAGGTCAGTTTTTCTTGTATATGATATTTTGGGGCACATGAGGCTGCTCTTCCTTTACCAGAAAAGCCCCAGAGCTATGGGAATTTCAGTAAAAGAAAAACACATTCAAAGTCCACAGGATAGCTCAGTGGTTTGAGCATTAGCCTGCTAAACCCAGGATTGTGAGTTCAATCCTTGAGGGGGCCATTTAGGGATCTGGGGCAAAAACTGGAGATTGGTCCTGCTTTGAGCAGGGGGTTGGACTAGATGACCTCCTGAGGTCCCTTCCAACCCTGATATTCTATGATTAAACTGGCTACAAGTAGTAATTTCTCACCCTAAATGTTGTTTGAAGCAGGTTGCAGAGATTCTTGAAGACAAACTTCTTTTGCTTGCAGCTTAGAACTCCAGATAGTCCCTTCACAGGCCAGATACCTTCTAGCCTGGGTCCAGCTCTTCCACAGTGCAGTCTTAGGTGTTTTTAGCAGTCATCTTGGGTGGGGATTCAGTGAAGAACTGACCCTGATTAACTCCCTCCGCAGCCTTAAATAGGATTTACATATGGAGGGAATTCTTTGTTTCCTAGTTTGCTCCCCACCCCCTACCAGTGGAAAAATACCAGCAGTCGAAGATGGTGTCCAGTACCAGATGACTTGATCACATGACCCTGCAGTGTCAAAGCAGCATTCCAGGAAGCTTCTCGGGAAAGTGGGAGATTAGCATCTTCAAAGTCCTATTGTCCTTCCTAATGGCCCATTCAGGCTGATTGCCTACTGTCTGGTGGGCGTTTCCCAGGTGCAAACACTTTAGTAACTGATACATAGTCAATGTTCCTAACTTCAGATACAGAAACTATACATGCATACAAATAGGATAATCACATTCATAACAGTCCCAATGATATTTCACATGACCCATCTTGCATAGAACATATCTTAGGTATGCCATATTCATATCATAACAATATATCTATGAAGAATATGGGGCATAATGTCACAATGGAACTACTGCTTTAAATGAGTCTTTGCAGGATCTGGACCCCAGTATTTGTGATAAAATGTGTTTCACAAGAAATATGGAATCAGAAGAAATTACCCAACAAGAAGCTGAAACCACTGCCCACAATTTAAAATTATATTTTATTTTAAATTTTAAATGTGTCATGCCATTTAATAAACCTCTGAAATTCTGATGAATTAAATTGTGTCCAATTATATCTGATGGTCTGCTGTGGGATACCAGTCCTTTTGAAAGAATATCCTTATATTTCAGTGGCATATGCTATTGTAGGTAGTATGCACAATATATCCAGACATTTTGAAGAGTCATTGATCACAGCAAGGGACATGAGCCCCTGGACAGGTCCCACAAAATCCATGTGTATGCACTAGCATGGTAAGTATGGCCACCCTCAAGAGTGGTTTGGTGCCTTGTTTGTGCCTGTTGACAGATCTTACATCTTTTAGTCAATTTTTCAATTTGGCTATTGGTGTTTGTCCACCAGACAAAACGTCTGACAATTTGGGAATTTGCCTGTACAATTTATGAATTGTGTGAACTCTACGAATCTTTATCAACCAACAAATTCTATTTTGAATGTGCAGCCTTTTGTTTTCTCTGTTGTTGGTTTGCTTCCATGTTGGGCTGAAATTCCAGAGGCTGGAGGGAAAAGAATAACAAAAGAGGGTTGTTGACTTAAAATGCTTGACCACTGAAATGTAATTGCTCCAGACAATAGCTTCCAACCAGGACAACTGGTTTAGTCTGTGAGGGGTCACCTTGGGGAGTATGCACTGTATTTTCTCCACACAACAAAGAGGTTGAATCCTTGCTGTAAGCACAAAATGGAACTCCTCTTTAATTATGGAATCACAACCATCTCCTCCATAGTACTAAACACTGGCTAGTTTTCCACAGTCACTGTCACTATCATTGGCATAGGATCTCTTGTCCACAGCCTGGCCTACTTCATTTGTTCAGCTGAATTAATCACAGTACATTTACTTCTATAAATATTTTGCATTTGTCCTTTTCCATGGCACTTCTAAAACAATCATCCAGTTTATGGCTAGGTTGCTCAGCCTGACTCTTGGCTAACATAGCACTGATTAGGACAGGCATTTAGTGAGGTGTCTAAGTATGCAGTTAGGTGCCTTACTTCATGTGAGTGGGAGCATGCGAGGGTCACGTGCCCCCCAGATTTGTTGTTTGGCTTGTACTGAGAATGCTCACATGGCCTTCTGAAGCCAGCTGCCCTCATTCAGCCTCTCCACTATCGACAGGCACAAGTCATCTCTGCTCCCAAGTTTGTCGGTTTAACAGTCTAACTTCAAATGCTGATTTCTCTCTGAAGTTTGAGCCTCATGCATTTAATCAGGAGAAAATGTAGATGATTTATGCATATTTTACATCTCTCTGTTTCCTGAGAGATGGTAGCTTACAGGGGAGTCGTCACTTTGTAAGCCATCAAAAGCCTGAACTATGACACACTATAGAATAGTCATGGCATTTTATAGAGTGAAGATTTAACAAAAGCTGAATACTCCAAATTTCCATGGCTCACACCCCTAACTTATACTTTGCCAATTTTTTCTTAGCCACGGAGCTGCAAATGATTACAATATTCTTGCAACAGCTAAATCTTTCTTGCTGAATTATTTTATCCATGCTGAGGGGAAAAAAAAAGTCCAGAAGAACTATAAAATTCTACATGTGCCTGTTCATAGAAAAATGGCTTCTAGATGAAACACACATGCTGTAGATTTGTTCGCATGTTTTGCTTGTATCCCACTAGATGGTGCTGCACTGGTGGTCATGTGTAAGGATACTGCATGAAAAATTAATCACACTATTTGTTCTTCACTGTGTCAATATTTGTCTAGCAGTTTGTGATGTGAGAGTTCTAAGGCATTGAGAATATATGTACATTATTAAAAAGGAAATGCTCAGGCATCACAAGGATAATATACTCTGACAATTATTTAGTGTTATTTGTGTGTGTGTTTCTATATATACCCCACATATATTATACAAAATCATTCTATTTGTATATAACATGCAATCTTAACATTCTGGGTTTTTTGTGGCATGTGGTTGTGCTTGTATAAATCTGTAATTCATTTGCAGTACTGCATTTTGCACTATATTTTCTTAATGGTCGAATGCTTCATTATATTAGTGCTCCATAATTATAATATAAATCTAGTACACTTTTAGTGCTATGTAAATAAATAGAAACAATAGTGCATTATCACTTGCTGGGTAGATATTTTGTTCTTTAGTGTCTAATATGAAAAAGTCTCTCTACTTTGGTTGTATTGTGGAATATTAAATAGACTCAGTCAAGAATATAATTTAATATATTAGATTTACTACTTTGGACCAGTATAATCCAAGTATATACTGAAAGAATTTATCCAAAACTCATCTATTTATGGATAATGAGACTGTTTTCCTCTGACTTCTTTAATTTCTTTAGATAGACTATAGGGCAGTGGTTCTCAAACTTTTTTTTCCGTGGACAACTTGAAAATTGCTGAGGGTCTCAGTGGACCACTTAATGATCTTTCTAAATGTTGTTTGTACCGTTAGCTAACTATTGTAAAGTGCTATGGATAAAAGTGCTATTAATAATAATTAACGTTTTTTTTGTTCTACAAATAAAAGCACACAACTCATATTTTAATATCAGTAGTCTTACCTTTCTAATGTGATGGATGTGCCCTCTCTCCCCTGCCGTGGCAGACCCCAAGCTGGGGTTGGGAAGGAGGGGGGTCTCTGCCCCGCCTCAGCAGCCACAGAGCAGAGGCTGGGAAGGAGGGCTGTCTCTCCCCAGCAGCTGCAGCCCTGGAACTGGGGAAAATCACCTCTTTCTCTGGCCGCCGCAGCCCTGCACATCCCAAATTCCCCCCACCCCCTCTTCTCACTCCACTACCCCCTCCCACTTACCTCCTATTCCCCTCAAGGCTACCACCTCACTTTACATGTGCATCCTCTCCAGGGTCCAGGCACCTAATTAGTGAAGCCACGCCTGCGCAGCTCCACTAATTAGGTGGGTGGCCCTTCAGTCTCTCGTGTGCGGCCACCCAGGTGCACAACTTAGAGGGAACCATCTGCGGACCACCTGAATGGAGCTCCCGGACCACAGTTTGAGAACCTCTGCTCTAGGGTACCGGATAGAAGAGAAAGGAGTATGATATTAAAAACAAAACAAAAAAAGAAGTGTGCCTAACATCATCTTAGAAGTTTTGCTATATTTGTAACTCCTTTCCATGTCCTTTGTCTATCGTGTCTATTGAGAAGGTAAGCTCTTTTGGACAGAAACCACATTTTTTCTTTGTTCGATGAGGCACTTAGCATGCTTTAGGGTGCATAAGAATTGTATTTTAAATATATGTCAATGACACCTCAAGCCTATATATATTTATTAAAAAGAATCGTATTTAGCAATTTATCTTCCATGAAGAAAATCCCTAAAGGGAATTTCTTTAACCACAAAACTCTGTGGGAATGGAATCCGCTGGTAAACATTTATGATAATAAAAGATTTACCATATTTAAAGAAACTCCCACCTTAATTTTTATTCTCCACAAACAATACAACAAGGTCAATACAATGTTTACTTTTTCAGGATGTTTTCATTTCCTTCACTACATTTAATTGACGACAAAAATATAGCCAAGTTACAGCCCTGTTCTTCCATCCGTAGTACATGGGACTTCATGATTATCATTAAACCATTAATCTTTTGCTGCTTTGCTGTTTTTCTTCCAGGAATTATTTTATGCAGACTTAGAATATAAAGCCTTCATATTTTTTAAAGGAATCGTATTATGTATAAGTGACTCAATAAAAAGGCCCATTTACCAAGTGGCATTTCTTTGTTGAAGGATTGTAGATCATATTCTCTCTCCTCTCTTCCTTGTGGGAAGGACATGGAAGGCATGTGCATTACCTCCACAGTATCATACTGCCTTGGTCATCCCTCAGTTTTGGAGGAGATGGGTTGTGGATGGGATACACAGGGAATTTAACATGTATGTATTTGGAAATAAAGGTACCAGTTCAGCAAAGTACTTAAGAATATACAGTAAATGGGACTTATGAACATACTAAGTAGGACCCAAGAGATTTCCATGCAGGAAGCCAGTTTATATAATTCACTTCCCCTCCCCAGATGAAATCTATTTCAGAAGTTCTGTTGATTCTGCTTCTTGTAGGTCAGTTCCTAGGGTAGCCTAGAGAGAGTACTCAGTATTTTTATATGTACACGAGGGTAGTGAGCAGTGCATATCTCTACACTAAATCTATTCCATGTTCATTGGACCTGCTTAAAGATAGTAGTGGCACTTTCCAAAGATGCCAAGTTCTTTAAAAGCTACATCACAAATTACTTAAGATATTATTTACATAAGGTCATTTCTTTGCCTAAATTTATAACAAATAAGTACTCCTTGAAACTACTTTTTGCATATTTTAATTTCACAAATTTCTTTCCCCTTCTGCACAACCATCGCATTATCAACAGTCCTGAAAGGTGCTACATAATTTAAACAGAGGTAATGTGGGAGCTGCAAATCAAAAGCATCAAGATACAATAATAATGTACATAGCTATGAGCTTTGCTGATCATGTGTGCACTGCCTGGGGAAATGGCCTGTCTCCACCCAAATAAAGCATCCACCAAGGATTTTCCATCTAATTTCTGAATGAAATTGATCACTTTCAGACTGGGACCAGGGTTAATGAAGTGAGACCCAATCCTATCGAGCTGAGTTTCAACTAGTCCTACCTATGCAATTTGTGGAGGCGTTGGGGTGTTCAACAGCTTATGAAATGGACTGATAACCCTCATGGCCAGTGAAAACTGACAGGATTTTACCCCCATAATTTATAGAGATTGTCAGCACTTCTTTGTGGGAGGTCAAGATGCCAACATCTCATTACATTAGACCTGTACTTGCAAAAATATCCCTTGATGTTGACAATAGGTGTAGTTTTTGCATAAATTGACATAAATGTCAATTTATGGTAGACTGACATGATTGTGGTGTTACAATTCTGGGGCCCATTTTCATTCAAAAATAGTTATATTTTTATTTTAAAAATTAGTTAATTTCACAATTTGACATTCAAAATTTCATTTGGACAAACCTCAGTTTTCACAATCAGATATAGAAAAATTCAATTTTTTTCATGCTTTGATGAGAAAAAGCGGTTACCTACATTTTTGACACTGTTGTTAACATAAGAATGGCCCTACTGGGTCAGGCCAAAGATCCATCTAGCCCAGTATCCTGTCTTCCGACAGTGGCTAGTGCCAGGTGCCCCAGAGGGAATGAACAGAACAAGTAATCATCAAGTGATCCATCCCCTGTCGCTCATTCCCAGCTTCTGGCAAACAGAGACTAGGGACAGCATTCCTGCCCATCCTGGCTAATAGCCATTGATGAACCTATCCTCCATGAATTTATCTAGTTCTTTTTTTAACCCAGTTATGGTCTTGGCCTTCACAACATCCTCTGGCAAGGAGTTCCACAGGTTGACTGTGCGTTGTGTGAATAAATACTTCCTTTTATTTGTTTTAAATCTGCTGCTATTAATTTCATTTGGCGACCCCTAGTTCTCACGTTATGAGAAGTAGTAAACAACACTTTCTTATCTACTTTCTCTACACCACTCATGATTTTATAGTCCTCAATCATATTTCCCCTTAGTCATCTCTTTTCCAAGCTGAAAAGTCCCAGTCTTATTAATCTCTCCTCATACAGAAGCTGTTCCATATCCCTAATCATTTTTGTTGCCCTTTTCTGAACCTTTTCCAGTTCCAATATTTTTTTTGAGATGGGGCGACCACATCTGCACACAGTATTCAAAATGTGTGTGTACCATGGATTTACAGAGGCAACATGATATTTTCTGTCCTATTTTCTAGCCCCTTCTTAATTATTTCCAGCATTCTGTTTGCTTTTTAGACTGCCACTGCACATTGAGTGCATGTTTTCAGAGATCAGAGTAACAGCCGTCTTAGTCTGTATTCGCAAAAAGAAAAGGAATACTTGTGGCACCTTAGAGACTAACCAATTTATTTGAGCATGAGCTTTCGTGAGCTACAGCTCACTTCATCGGATGCATACCGTGGAAACTGCAGCAGACTTTATATACACACAGAGAATATGAAACAATACCTCCTCCCACCCCACTGTCCTGCTGGTAATAGCTTATCTAAAGTGATCATCAAGTTGGGCCATTTCCAGCACAAATCCAGGTTTTCTCACCCTCCACCCCCCCACACAAATTCACTCTCCTGCTGGTGATAGCCCATCCAAAGTGACAACTCTCTACACAATGTGCATGATAATCAAGTTGGGCCATTTCCTGCACAAATCCAGGTTCTCTCACCCCCTCACCCCCCTCCCAAAAACCACACACACAAACTCACTATCCTGCTGGTAATAGCTCATCCAAAGTGACCACTCTCCCTACAATGTGCATGATAATCAAGGTGGGCCATTTCCAGAACAAATCCAGGTTTTCTCACCCCCCCCCCCATACACACACAAACTCACTCTCCTGCTGGTAATAGCTCATCCAAACTGACCATTCTCCAAGTTTAAATCCAAGTTAAACCAGAACATCTGGGGGGGAGTGGGTAGGAAAAAACAAGGGGAAATAGGCTACCTTGCATAATGACTTAGCCACTCCCAGTCTCTATTTAAGCCTAAATTAATAGTATCCAATTTGCAAATGAATTCCAATTCAGCAGTTTCTCGCTGGAGTCTGGATTTGAAGTTTTTTTGTTTTAAGATAGCGACCTTCATGTCTGTGATTGCGTGACCAGAGAGATTGAAGTGTTCTCCGACCGGTTTATGAATGTTATAATTCTTGACATCTGATTTGTGTCCATTTATTCTTTTACGTAGAGACTGTCCAGTTTGACCAATGTACATGGCAGAGGGGCATTGCTGGCACATGATGGCATATATCACATTGGTGGATGTGCAGGTGAACGAGCCTCTGATAGTGTGGCTGATGTTATTAGGCCCTGTGATGGTGTCCCCTGAATAGATATGTGGGCATAGTTGGCAACGGGCTTTGTTGCAAGGATAAGTTCCTGGGTTAGTGGTTCTGTTGTGTGGTATGTGGTTGTTGGTGAGTATTTGCTTCAGGTTGCGGGGCTGTCTGTAGGCAAGGACTGGCCTGTCTCCCAAGATTTGTGAGAGTGTTGGGTCATCCTTTAGGATAGGTTGTAGATCCTTAATAATGCGTTGGAGGGGTTTTAGTTGGGGGCTGAAGGTGACGGCTAGTGGCATTCTGTTATTTTCTTTGTTAGGCCTGTCCTGTAGTAGGTAACTTCTGGGAACTCTTCTGGCTCTATCAATCTGTTTCTTTACTTCCGCAGGTGGGTATTGTAGTTGTAAGAAAGCTTGACAGAGATCTTGTAGGTGTTTGTCTCTGTCTGAGGGGTTGGAGCAAATGTGGTTGTATCGCAGAGCTTGGCTGTAGACGATGGATCGTGTGGTGTGGTCAGGGTGAAAGCTGGAGGCATGCAGGTAGGAATAGCGGTCAGTAGGTTTCCGGTATAGGGTGGTGTTTATGTGACCATTGTTTATTAGCACTGTAGTGTCCAGGAAGTGGATCTCTTGTGTGGACTGGACCAGGCTGAGGTTGATGGTGGGATGGAAATTGTTGAAATCATGGTGGAATTCCTCAAGGGCTTCTTTTCCATGGGTCCAGATGATGAAGATGTCATCAATATAGCGCAAGTAGAGTAGGGGCTTTAGGGGACGAGAGCTGAGGAAGCGTTGTTCTAAATCAGCCATAAAAATGTTGGCATACTGTGGGGCCATGCGGGTACCCATAGCAGTGCCGCTGATCTGAAGGTATACATTGTCCCCAAATGTAAAATAGTTATGGGTAAGGACAAAGTCACAAAGTTCAGCCACCAGGTTAGCCGTGACATTATCGGGGATAGTGTTCTTGACGGCTTGTAGTCCACCTTTGTGTGGAATGTTGGTGTAGAGGGCTTCTACATCCATAGTGGCCAGGATGGTGTTATCAGGAAGATCACCGATGGATTGAAGTTTCCTCAGGAAGTCAGTGGTGTCTCGAAGGTAGCTGGGAGTGCTGGTAGCGTAGGGCCTGAGGAGGGAGTCTACATAGCCAGACAATCCTGCTGTCAGGGTGCCAATGCCTGAGATGATGGGGCGCCCAGGATTTCCAGGTTTATGGATCTTGGGTAGTAGATAGAATATCCCAGGTCGGGGTTCCAGGGGTGTGTCTGTGTGGATTTGATCTTGTGCTTTTTCAGGAAGTTTCTTGAGCAAATGCTGTAGTTGCTTTTGGTAACTCTCAGTGGGATCATAGGGTAATGGCTTGTAGAAACTCGTGTTGGAGAGCTGCCGAGCAGCCTCTTGTTCATATTCTGACCTATTCATGATGACAACAGCACCTCCTTTGTCAGCCTTTTTGATTATGATGTCAGAGTTGTTTCTGAGGCTGTGGATGGCATTGCGTTCCGCATGGCTGAGGTTATGGGGCAAGTGATGCTGCTTTTCCACAATTTCAGCCCGTGCACGTCGGCGGAAGCACTCTATGTAGAAGTCCAGTCTGCTGTTTCGACCTTCAGGAGGAGTCCACCTAGAATCCCTCTTTCTGTAGTTTTGGTAGGAAGACCTCTGTGGATTAGTATGTTGTTCAGAGGTATTTTGGAAATATTCCTTGAGTCGGAGACGTCGAAAATAGGATTCTAGGTCACCACAGAACTGTATCATGTTCGTGGGGGTGGAGGGGCAGAAGGAGAGGCCCCGAGATAGAACAGCTGCTTCTGCTGGGCTGAGAGTATAGTTGGATAGGTTAACAATATTGCTAGGTGGGTTGAGGGAACCATTGCTGTGGCCCCTTGTAGCATGTAGTAGTTTAGAAAGTTTAGTGTCCTTTTTCTTTTGTAGAGAAGCAAAGTGTGCGTTGTAAATGGCTTGTCTAGTTTTAGTAAAATCCAGCCACGAGGAAGTTTGTGTGGAAGGTTGGTTTTTTATGAGAGTATCCATTTTTGAGAGCTCATTCTTAATCTTTCCCTGTTTGCTGTAGAGGCTGTTGATCAGGTGATTCCGCAGTTTCTTTGAGAGCGTGTAGCACAAGCTGTCAGCATAGTCTGTGTGGTATGTAGATTGTAATGGATTTTTTACCTTCAGTCCTTTTGGTGGGTGAGAAAACCTGGATTTGTTCTGGAAATGGCCCACCTTGATTATCATGCACATTGTAGGGAGAGTGGTCACTTTGGATGAGCTATTACCAGCAGGATAGTGAGTTTGTGTGTGTGGTTTTTGGGAGGGGGGTGAGGGGGTGAGAGAACCTGGATTTGTGCAGGAAATGGCCCAACTTGATTATCATGCACATTGTGTAGAGAGTTGTCACTTTGGATGGGCTATCACCAGCAGGAGAGTGAATTTGTGTGGGGGGGTGGAGGGTGAGAAAACCTGGATTTGTGCTGGAAATGGCCCAACTTGATGATCACTTTAGATAAGCTATTACCAGCAGGACAGTGGGGTGGGAGGAGGTATTGTTTCATATTCTCTGTGTGTATATAAAGTCTGCTGCAGTTTCCACGGTATGCATCCGATGAAGTGAGCTGTAGCTCACGAAAGCTCATGCTCAAATAAATTGGTTAGTCTCTAAGGTGCCACAAGTACTCCTTTTCTGTTTTCAGAGAACTATCCACAATGACTCCAAGATCTCTTTCTTGAGTGGTAACAGTTAATTTAGACCTCATCATTTTATATGTGTAGTTGGATTATGCTTTCCAATGTGCATTACTTTGCATTTATCAACATTAAATTTCATCTGCCATTTTGTTGCCCAGTCACCCAGTTTTGAGCTCTTTTGTAGCTCTTCACAGTCTGCCTGCGTCTTAACTATCTTTAGTAATTTTGTATCATCTGCAAATTTTGCCACCTCACTGTTTATCCTTTTTTCCAGATCATTTATGAATATGTTGAATAGGACTGGTCCCAGAACAGACCCCTGGGGGACACCACTATTTACCTCTCTCCATTCTGAAAACTGGCCATTTATACCTATCCTTTGTTTCCTATCTTTTAACCAGTTACCAATCCATGAGAGCACCTTCCCTCTTATCCCGTGGCAGCTTACTTTGCATAAGAGCCTTTGGTGAGGAACCTTGTCAAAGGCTTTCTGAAAATCTAAGTACACTATATCCACTGGATTCCCTTGGTCCACATGCTTGTTGACCCCCTCAAAGAATTCTAGTAGATTGGTGAGGCATGATTTCCCCCTGCTAAAACCATGTTGACTCTTTCTCAACAAATTATGTTCATCTATATGTCTGACAATATTGTTCTTTATTATAGTTTCAACCAGTTTGCCCGGTACTGAAGTCAGGCTTACAGGCCTGTAATTGCCAGGATCATCTCTGGAGTTCTTTTTACAAAGAACATCTTGTTCTTCAAGATGTGTTGCTCATGTCTATTCCATTCTAGGTGCACGTGCCCACGTGCACAGTCGGAGATTTTTACCTTAGTGGTATCCTTAGGGTCAGCTGTGGCGCCCCCATGAGTGCCGTGCTCATGCACTGGTATAGTAGGTACCACCGACTCTATACTCTGTCAATTCCTTCCCATCGGCAACTGTGACAGAGGGGCAGGAGGATGGGTAATGGAATGGACATAAGCAACACATCTTGAAGAACAACAATTATGAAAAGGTAAGTAACCGTTTTTTCTTCTTTGAGTGTTTGCTCATGTCCATTCCATTCTAGGTGATTAGCAAGCAGTATCCTCGGAGGTGGGCTTGGAGTTCATGGTCTTGCGGCTTGCAGCACTGCTCTACAGAAGCCAGTGTTGTCTCGGGCTTCCTGGGTAAGTGCATGTGACGTTCTGTACATCGGGAAACACCCAGCATCCCCATGTTCATCCTTGTAAAATGATTGTGTGGTATCCAAAGCAAAGTTGTCATGTCGGGTGTCTTCGGAAGGTTCATGATGAACTGAACATTGTTCTTATAGTGATGTTATAGTAATTGTTACAGTAATGTGTGACACAGTTCCTCCTCTACCTTGGTGGGTCTTGCGCTTATTGTCAGATTTGCTCGCCTTGGAGCTTCACGACAGCCCTCAGTTTGGCCGTTTTCGTGAACCCACAGTCCAGGTCAAATCCTCCTGTGTCTGATCAGGAGTTGGGAGGTTTGGGGGGAACCCAGGCCCGCCGTCTACTCTGGGTTCCAGCCCAGGGCCCTGTAGAATGGAGCTGTCTAGAGTGCCTCCTGGAACAGCTGTGCGACAGCTACAACTCCCTGGGCTACTTCCCCATGGCCTCCTCCCAACACCTTCTTTATCCTCACAATAGGACCTTCCTCCTGGTGTCTGATAATGCTTGTACTCCTCAGTCCTCCAACAGTATGCGTTCTCACTCTCAGCTCCTAGTGCCTCTTGCTCCCAGCTCCTTACACGCGCACCACAAACTGAAGTGAGCTCCTTTTTAAACCCAGGTGCCCTGATTAGCCTGCCTTAATTGATTCTAGCAGCTTCTTGATTGGCTGCAGGTCTTCTAATCAGCCTGTCTGTCTTAATTGTCTCCAGAAGGTTCCTGATTGTTCTGGAACCTTCCCTGTTACCTCACCCAGGGAAAAGGGACCTTCTTAACCTGGGACTAATATATCTGCCTTCTATTACTCTCCTGTAGCCATCTGGCCCGACCCTGTCACAAATGTTATAGGTTATAATTTCATGTATATAGTTATGAGGCTGAAAACGTATCCTCATGGCTTAAAATAAGCCCAGGCAAAAACTCTCCAAGAGCAGAGAAGCAGTTCACATCTCATCAGGGCAGGTATGAGACAAACCCAGCCTAGCCTCACTGGAACAAAGGACGCTGGCCTGGCAGCAACAAAAGGATCTGTTCAAATGAGTCACCCCCCTTCAGTATGGGACAGTGATGAGGTAATGGTCACTTGACTCTGAAGGGGGAGGGAAGCCAAGAGGGAAGAAAGGACATGATGAAAGGGAGAGACGTTTGCCATGCTCGCTCTCTCTCTCTCCCACCTACATCTACAGACACCACACTAAGCGACTGAAGTGCTGATCAAAGGAGAGAGCCTGGCTGAAGAGCAACCAGCCAGCCTGTGGTGAGAAGCATCTAAGTTTGTAAGGGCATTGGAAGTGTTAAGATCAGATTAGAATGCGTTTTGCTTTTATTTCATTTGACCAAATCTGACTTATGTTTTGACTTATAATCACTTAAAATCTATCTTTATAGTTAATACATTTGTTTGTTTATTCTACCTTAAGCAGTAGGAGGGAGGATTGGCCATGAAACTCAGGGTGTAAACCGAAGATATTACATTGAGCACCCTACGGTCTCAGGTTGGCCGTGACCAGGCCAACCGGAAGGGGCACAGGCGGTTGAGGAAAGAGTAGGAGGGTGGATCCTGGGATGTGACTGGGACACCATCCTTGAGCGCACCCTCAGAATGCCTGCTTCTGGCCTCTTCGGTTCTCAGAAGGGCCAGGCTGAGCAGACAAACGGGAAAATGGCGGGTGTCACTGCTTAGACTCCTTCTCTCTATCCTTTTTCCTGTAGGTGCTCAGCCAGGGAATCCCCCAGGACCTAGACTGGGGAGGCACAGGACAGAACGGCTTTCTGGCCTGCTGAGGGGTATGAAGGCCCAAGGAGTGGAGGGAGTCTTGTGTCCATGGGCTTTGAGAAGAGGTCCTGAATGGTGGCCTGCATCTCCTGGGATAACCCGGAGGACTGCAACCAGGAGCTGTGCCTCATGACCATCACAGAGGCAACCACACTAGCCGCCAAGTCCGTAGCATCTCAGGCCATGTGGAGGATCCCTCTCACCATGGCTGTGTCTTCTTCCACTAACACGGCAAACTCCTGGGCTCAGTCCTGTGGGAGAGCCTCCTTGAATATGCTAAGGGAGTTACACAGATTAAAATTGTACCTGCCTAACAGGGCATGGTGGTTAGACACCGGAAATTGCAGGCTGGCCATTGAATAAATTTTCCTGCCAAACAAGTCCAATCTCTTGGCGTCTTTGTCTTTTGCCATGCCACTGACTTGGCCCTGCCTGTCCCTTTCATTGACGGCAGACACGACCAGTGACACTGCTGGAGGGTGTGTATACAAATATTCAAACCCTTTTGCAGGGATGTAGTACTTCTTTTCCACCTTCTTAGAAGTAGGTGGCATGGAAGAGGGGAGTCTGCCACAGCGATTTGGCAATCTTAAGGACCCCTGGGTGGACAGGCAGCACAACCCAGGCCGGGGTGGAGGAGGATATAACATTAAAGAGGTTGTTGGACTCCTCCGCAAACTCTTCAATTTTCAAGTTCAAATTGGTAGCCACCCTCTGAAGGAGGGCCTAATGCTCCTTGAAGTCGTCTGAGGGACTGCCCGTTTGGGAGGGACCTGCCACTGCTTCATCCAGAGTCGACGACAACAATTATATCGTCAGGGGAGGGCTGGGTTCCCCTTCCCTCTCCGGGAATGGTTCTTTAGGCATTCGAACCTGCTGTGCTGCCCCCTGCATCAGATTCGTGTTCCAACTCCGGAGCCGGGGGTGGTTTGTCCGAGGAGGCCAGGGAAGAATGGTGAGAATACGGGACCGGCATTACGGGTATGCCCCATGGGTTCTAGTATGGCCATTGAGCAGGCCACTGTCCCTGCTGCCATGCCACTGGTGCGGATGCAGTACCAGTCTTGGGGGTCAGCAGTGAATCACCCCTCCTTGGAAGGGGCTGAACTCCCAGTCTGACTCGGGTCATTGACCTTCTGGTGACCAGGGCGAAGCTATAGAGGCCTGAGTCTGCCGACTGATCCTGGTCAGCAACTGGTGAGACAAGGGCGAGAATTGGTGCCTGCCCGATGAGTGGTACCAGGGAGGTGGAGACTGGTGTTGTGATAGGGAGCGATCTTGCCCTGGTGGGAACTGATGTCTGGGAGACCATCTAGGTGATGGTGACATGTGCTGCAGCGATCTTTGGCAGGAAGCTGATTGGTAGCTGGGATATGGAGACCAGTGTCTCAACTCTGGTGTCCCATGCCTTGTAGGGGGAGAGCACAGCGTCAGGTACCTGGGCCTTCTGGCTGGAGACCAAGGGTGCTGTTCCAGGGTCCTAGACCGTGGATATGGGGATCTATGCCTGAGGTCCGGGGCCCGAGGATGCTCCACTACCCTATGGGGCAGTCCCATGACAGGCTTGCCCTTAGGTCGTGGGTTCTTAGCCAAGTCCGGCGCCTGGCACAGCGTTAGCAGTGCCGGCTGGCATGCTTTTTCTTTAGCCGCTAGGGCCGCTTCAGGCAACGAGGGCCGTAAGAGAAGCTGGGGTCCCCTGCCTTCCAGGGTAGGGGGTCTGACCACAGCAGTACCCCCGTGAAGCTCTGGGGCAGGCACGTGGCCCAACGTAGGTCCTTTGCCCGAAGCCCCTTTCCGCTCTGGTGCCGGGGGAGCTCTTCTTCTTTTTCCACTTCTTAGGCACCAACGAGGGGGAATGGTGCTGGGCAGAGCCCGGTGCCAGTGGTGTGCTCCACACCAATGCCAAGGTGCTGGGTGTGGGATTGGAGCGGGAGGGCTCCGATTCAGGATAAAGTGCAGCTCTCAAGCAGAGATCTCGCTCCTTCAGGGTTCTAGGGTGAAAGTTCTCACAGATTCTGCACTCGTCCTTTCTATGGAACTCCCCCAAGCACTTCCAACAGCTGCTGTGGGGGTCACTAAGAGGCATTGGCATGTTGCATGAAGAGCATAGTTTGAAGCCGGGGGAACGGGGCATGCCCCGCTCCGCAGCAAAGTCCCAGCCGGGACTCTAACTACCAAACAAGCCTAACTCTTAACTTAATAGCTAAGCACCTACAAACAATATACAAAGAAGACAGACAATGGGTTGTAAAGAACCGCTAACACGCTTGCAATGCAAGACAAGGCACTCCAACCAACCATCCTGAGTGGTAAGAAGAAACTGAGAGGGCGTAGGGCTGGTGGCGCCTAATATACCAGCGCACGAGTGCAGAACTCCAGGGGGCACCACAGCCAACCCCACAGATACCGTTAAGGCAAACATCTCTGATGATTTTGCACGTGGGCGCGTGCACACCTAGAATGGAATCGACAGGAGCAAGCACTCGAAGAAGAACCGCCAGTTTTGCTAAGATTATGTGAAAAATGAAATTTGTGGACTCTGAATAGCTTGGAACATAACCGGAAATCACTCACATTCTCACATACACATTTTATAAAATGACAGGAAATAAAATCTAATTGTTGCACACCACTTCTCCCAATGGATCTTTTAAAAAAAAAAGCTAATTTTGTGTATTATCATGATCACCATTGCCCATTAGTACATTTTCTCCATGGAGCTTATTCAGAACAAGTGTGAGCTTTATACTATTTTCCGTTTTGACATTGTCAGTGTATGGCATATACAGTGGACTTACATAGGAATGCTCATGCCCAGAGTTGCAGAACTTCCCTTACAGCAGCTCAGCAAGCTGCCATTTATTTTTAATTGCTCCCCACAGTGTAGGCCAATTAAGGATGAAGTCAGCAGGGCAAGGATCACTCACAAACCCTTTGAAGGGAGCAGACCCAGCATTTGCTTCCCGGAAGGCTACCATTCATACATTTGTGCAAGAATGCAAGCAATTGGGCTCACTCGGTAGGATCAAGTGCTATCAAGTTCAGTTTAAGCTAAATTCTAGAGCAGATGGCAATAAGAGTGGCAGTGATACTGAATATTATCCCTGGGGTTAGAAACTTTCCAAATGAGATTTAGATTCCTGACCCTCCCAGTTTCAGCAGGAAACACCTGCTAAAGCAGCTTCGGGAACTGCCTCTCATTATCAGCTTCTGTTCAGAGATCAGGTTTTCACAGCCCTTGTAGAACAGCAGGTTTAAGACCTTGATCTTTTGAAAGTTTCAGATTGAAAATATTGGAGGATGGTATAAGTTCAACTTTTGACTCATGTTTTGTATATGATAACTAATGCCTTAATACTCATTTGGCTCATTGTTTTCTAGCTTTTGAATCTTGAAGAAATGGTGGCTGCTGCATAGTTTTTAATTTGCTTGTAGTGGGAGAACTGGGGAGAAAGGTTTGGTAGTTAGTTTGAATTAGGAACCAACCATTTAGATAAAAAGAAAAGGAGTACTGGTGGCACCTTAGAGACTAACCAATTTACTTGAGCGTAAGCTTTTGTGAGCTACAGCTCACTTCATCGGATGCATTTAGATGTTTATCTGAACCTATTGAGTCTGTAAACTTTGATTGGAAATGTCACAAGATGTCTATTACCTGCTTCTACAGAGCAGAGCTTCTATTTTCACTTTGTCAGAATCAGGAAATACAGATGTGTATAAAACTGAAAAACAATGGGGTCAACAAGCTAACTAAGTTCTTTGGAAACCTACTCTTCCCCCAAAACTTTGGGTCTTATGTTGTCCCAGTTGGTTGACTTGTTCTTGAACTGTGCATGTATGAACTGCACACTATTAGTACCAACATTTATTTCAAACTGTACCAAAAAATGTGGTAGTACAGAGAACATAAAAATAGAAGTATCTGTGATATGAAAAACTAGTTCTTGTAGAGCTAAATGAGTAAGAGGGGGACAGGAGCTCCTGCGCTCTCGTACTGGTATGACCTTCCTTTTAAAATATATATGCAATGGAGAGTTGCAAAATATTAAATCTAGGTGTAGTTGATTGCTCATTCCCTTCCCATCAGAGCCTCCTGTTTCTATACATGCAAACACCTCATTAAGGGGCTTTTGCAGATAGCATGAAAGATAAATATTGCAACTTAGACTCAAACCCCTTCCTGATTTGAAGAAAAATCTAGAGTTTTTCAGTCCCTATGTGGAGAAAAAATAATGAAGGGTATAATCTGTCCCAGGATGCACATCTTTGCTAACCTCTAGAAATTTTTTTTTTAATACCGCCTATGATAAAATTATCCGAAAGAAAAAAAAAATTCCTGTGGGTAAGAAACATACTAGAATATTTGGTCTGCAACCTGGTTCATTTGTTGTTGAAGACCATGGTACCTACTTTCAGCTTTACTATTTCAAATACAGGACAGATTAGGGTGACAGTTTTTTTGCCATTTGCTGGCTGTTTGGTGGCTAATGTGATATGAATTTGTGGACTTAGTCCAATTCATAATGGATAAGGGTCCGCCTTACAAAAGATGTCACCCCATTGTTGACTTTTTGTATTGATACACACACACACACACCCATCCACAAAGTACGAACACACACTCTAGGCAACATATGACATCGAGGGGTATCCATACAATGAAAACCCCAAATTTCCCCTATGCATCAGAAGCCCTGTATGACCCCTCCCATCTGAAGGAAATAAGGCAACATCTCAGACTGTCCATCCAGCATCCCTTCCCATGTGGCACGGAGACCCAAACCATAGTTAAGTATGTTAGAGTAAAACAGATCTCACTTAGGAAAGTACTGAATACCTATACTGTGTTACACAAACAATGTTCTTATAATGTGCAATAGGCAAAATATAACAGGTGGAGGAGGGATTGGTCATGCCTGGTTGGATCAAATGCCTTACATGTTAGTTGATCTCCTTTTGGATGCAGGCAGCTGGGGGGCAGGTGATGGAGACTGGTGTGGGAGGGGCTTTGGCCAAGAGGATGGTGACTGCTCCTCTAATGGAGGATTCAGGGAGTGAGGAGTCAGATTTCCATCCCCTCTCCTGATCATCCTCCTCAAGGTCTCTACCCCTTTCAGGACTTGATGGTGGTTGTATCTTCATGGCCTGCTTAATGCTTGCCAGTGCAGACTAGGCTGACACTGCCTGCATGATTCTGTATGGATAAAATAGATAAACTCTCTCAGTCTCAATACTCAGAGAAACAGGGGCTTTAGGAACATGCTGTGTGGACACCAGTCATGGTCTATATGTCTGTTTGATCTTATTAACAGAGATTCAGGCTTTTGCTTTATAGAGGGGAAATGGGGGAGGGAGTTGACAAGCATGAATGCTCTCTCTGACTTATATCAGAGCTGAGTACAAGGACAAAAAGGGAGCAGAATGAATGCTAGGAACTGATGTTCAGTGGGACAGTAAGGGCACAGGTGCTGACTTTTCAAACTGCCGCGGGGTGCTTGACCCACGGCTCTGTCCCCACTCCAAATACAGGACAGATTAGGGTGACAGTTTTTTTGCCATTTGCTGAAAGCAAACTTTCCCCAAGACCCCACCCTGCCCCACCTCTTCCTGCCCAGTTCTGTCCTCTCCCCTGAGCACGCCGCATCCTTGCTCCTCCTGTCTCCCTCCCTCCCAGCATGCCGCGAAACAGCTGATTGTGGTGGGTGGAAGGTGCAGGGAGGAAGAGGGAGGTGCTGATCTGCGGGGTCTGCTGGCGGGTGGGAAGCACTGGGGAGGGGTGGTGTGGAGGAAGCTGCTAGGGGGGCTGCCGGTGGGTGCTGAGCACCAACCATTTTTTCCCCATGGGTGTTCGAGCCCCGGAGCACCCACGGAGTTGCTGTCTATGCAGTAGGGAGCTTCAGGAGCAGCAAGGGGAAAGATTATACATTTCATAAACAGTCAGGATTATGTACACAGACAGACTGTATACTCTGTTATACCATATAATGGCAATGCCTTTTTATGTGGCTCATCATAAGGTTGGTGTCCAGTTCCTCTGCCCCCTGGATGACCACAAGGTGGACCACAGTGCTTGCAATTGATTACAAATAGGCATGAATCCTGCCTTTGATCTTTCTCCATGTATTGCATGGCAAACTGCAAATTTCTCCATGAGGAGAATGAGCGAATCTTCAGAGGAGCAACCACATTTCTATCTATCTAGCCACTTAGGAACTCCTCTGCCCAAATCACCATGGTATCTGAGCACCTTAGCAGTTGGTGCTGTCCATTTCTCTCATATGACCCTGTCCTTTTCTATCTGATAATATCTGCACTTGTCAAGGTTGTTAGCTCTACAGTATCCATCAGGAGTGCAGGAAATTAACCACAAACAACATGGCAAGTCCAGACTGCCTAATCAAACAGTATTTCTTAGGATGTATATAGTCTTCATAGACCCTTTTGAAAATTCCAGTTAGGTGCTCTATCTGTTTAGTTTCTGCCCTCTCCATCAAACCTAGTATCTATATTCAAAATTATATGATCCAATTTTATAAACAGATAAGTGCTTAAACATATTTGAAAAATACTGTGCATCTTTCTAGCCATTTAGCTGCAGAATGTCTGAGTTTTGAAAATCCTGTCCTTTGGTTCTGAGTGTTAGCCCTTTTTTTTTAATACACGGAAAAGTTCACACACCACTAATGTAAAACGATGACAACATTGCTGAGTTCAGACTGATATTCCATTACGCCGAGATTGGTTTAATTATAGGTGAATGCTAGTTTGGTTAGCCGTTACCATGACTCAATTACAGAAACAAAGCAAACTCTGGGTAGCATACAAGCTGGAATTTTCTTAAGGACACTAATGCAAATATAAAACACATTTAGAACCTCACTGTGGCTGGAGCTGCTCCCTGTAGAGTTCCTCAGAGCTGTCTGCACATGTAACACCTCAGTGCTCCCTGAACTTGATTGATAGCTCAGTAAGTAGCTGTAAGCCAGTCAACAGAGAAGGTAAGCAACTTCCTGACATTCACACTAAGCTCCAGAACTGTACACTTCCTTAAAGCCACAGGTCTGTGACACTGTTTCATAAAACAATATTGATTATGCTAATAAGAGAAACATGTACAATAAAAAAACAAAAACGATAGGGTTACAGTTGCTCCAGGTGTGCTGGAACAATTTGTATGGGGGGGGGGGGTGCTGAGAGCCATTGAACCAAACTGAAAACCCTGTATATGATGGAAACCGCTTCAAGCCATGGGGTGCGGCAGCATTTCCCGCACCCCTAGTTCCAGCACCTATGGGTTGCTCTACTCCTGGTTTGTCTCATTATGTGACTTTGGGCAAATCACTTAAACTTTCCCATCTATAAAATTATGGAGATACTACTTTCTATACCTACTATGGGTGTTGTGAGGATTAGCTAGTGAATGTTTCTTAAGTGGGTTAATTGTTAGTGTTAAGTCCTAAGTAGTATGAATTATCTTAGTATATTAAGTATTGAACTTAAATAAAATCTCAGTAAAACACATAACCTGCAGGTCGCCAACAAGCTGTTATTTTTTTAACTGAGCACCCAGTCTAATGATAGGTTACCCTTATTGTTAAGATAGATTGTTCAGGTGGACTGTTTGTTCTGCAGAAAGCTGCTTGGAAAACTAATATGTATTGTGTTTTTCCTTTAAATACTTGTAATATTTCCATACTCTAAAATGGATATGAATATTCTTAAACAACCTTTTACATAAAATATCTGTTACGTTAAACAAATAAAGTATCATAAAACTTTACACTGACATGAGGATGCAGAAAAAAGCTACCGGATTCTATTAATAATATAATAATGTAATAAACGTGTACTTTGTAATGTGTCTTTCAGTGGTCATACAGTATTTTGATATAGATTGACATAAGAGGTCATTAATTGAATCTTCAGAAGATGGAGTCACCGACACATGCAAAGTTATTTTAAACATGGTAGAGAGTCATACCTAGAAATAAGTCAAAACTGGCCATTATTAGATGACTGTTTATTTCTGAGATTGCAGTCAGTGTACATTTTGTAAGGTTAGGATTGGCCTGAGTGTCTATTCATATTGCTTTTATAGAAACATATACAATGTGTGTGGTTGGAAAGAGATTTTTCAAGGGGGAGTTGTGTATGTAGTCCTGTGTGTAACTGGTGATCCTGATATACATCATGAGCCTCAACAATTGTATAAAATGAAATAACCAGTACATTATGAAAATTCTTCTCGCTTTCACCACAATTGATCAATTCATGGTGTTTCAATAGATCACCACAGGAAGTACATATAGTAAAACAAGAATATATCATGCCATAATGCAATAAAAATCAATAGACACAAAGAAATTGCTAATTTATATTCATGAGCACCCATCAATATTTAATAAAATAAGGAAATATCGACATAACCTAAGAACCAAATGCTGATGTCCTTGCTTATTTCTTACTCAGACAAACTCCCAAGCCCTCAATAAATGCAGGATCTACACATTTTTTCCTTTCCATTTTTTTGTAGTCAAACCTGCAGCAGCGTTTGAAGTAATTTTACAATATATTCCCTTTTTGAAATAAGCTAAAGGACCCTGTAGTTTTATGTCAACCTGTATTTTTTTAAAGAAAAGTTTCAATCCATTTTTTTCCTCGACAGGACAGTTAAATTCACATTTCATCAGCTGAGTTAGATCAAAAGTTCCAAAACCGTGGCCCTTGGAGCATTGGTAGTGCACAGAGCACTTGCTTGTGTCCACAAAGTGTTGCTCTCCTGGTAGCCTGGATATCTGTAAAAGCATCTGGAAATAAGGAGCAGCCACCAGCCTAGCTATCGTTACTCTGGGGGTTGCTGCTACATAAAGGGCAAAAACACAGGAACTAATCTCAGGGACCAGAGCCACCAGCAGAAAAGGAGTTGCTCACCGTCAGTGGGAGAAGAATGTCTAGGGGATAAGGGAAGAAGGCAGCCAGGAAATGTCTAGGGAAAAAGAGAACTAAATGGCAGGAAAACATATTCAGGGGGAAAGCATGACCAGGCATCAGAAAAACACATGAAAGGATGGAAGGATGCCTTTTGTTAAGGTTGTGAACTGGGTTAAATTCCCACTCTGCCACAGATATATCCTGTGTGACCTTGGACAAATCACTTAATCTCTCTGTGCCTCAGTTCCCCATCAGCAAAAAAGGGGATAATAGTATTTCCCTACCTCCCGGGGTGTTGGGAGGGTAAATACACTGATTGTGAGGCACTCAGTTACTACAGTGATGATGACCTTAAGAGAAGGTGATGAGAGGGAAAGAAAAGACCAGCATAGAGGGGAGAAGGAGATGGACTGATCAGCTGATGTAGGCAGTGTGATTAACCTTTTTTCAAAACACTTTGCAGAATAAAGACAGATAAAAAATACATACTTTCCCATTAGGACCTTCCCTGTATGCAGTTGTACTTGATACAGCGATGTATGCAACCACAGATGGGAGGGAAGTTGTTGCACACAAATGCAAATGGTAAATGAGACGCTCTGTCATTCAAATGCCCACAATACGCAAAAGTTTGAAAAGGTGAAAGATTGAAAAGGTGCAACAGCTAATTCACGAAAGGAGCAGGGCATACTATAATCTTAGGTAAAGTGCAAGGGATTTCAACATGATGTTCTACTCCCTTGTAAAGTAACATAACCTGATCACCATAAAGTGCATCAAAAAAAAAAAGGAGTATAAATATGTTTATTTTGGCCCATTTACCCAGAAAATGTTTTTATTCATTTGCTGGTTTCATCAGTGTCCACATTATATTAATGTAACAGCAGTATTCCAGTCAAATTTTCCACAACAGAACCCTGGCCAGTCCAGGCCGTAGATGCTGAGGTATCCAGTTAGCAGAGTGTCAAAGTCTTTTTTTTTTAAATAATTTTCAATAGAGGTTAAAATGGCCCCCTGGAGACACAGGCATTTTCATGTCACTCTGAATCTGATCCTGAAATGCACCCAGTGTGAATTCATATCGACTTCAATAAGAGCACAGGGTGTTCAGCTTACAAAATCAGGCCGTATGTTTGTACATTTGGACTTAGCAGGAACAGGGCACAGAACTAGAAGTGAGGCATTTTAGATAAGGATGTGACAAATGTCTGATTCCAAACTGAGTTGTTTCACCTCTCAGAAGACGCTCCGCTGGAGGCCTCTACTTTTTAGGGGATTTAGCAAGTTAAAGCTACTGCTCATCAGACATATCGCTAGAAGTTTTGAGTATTATCGAGCAGTGACCATATATGATATACTTCTGAGTGTTAATAGCATGCTACAACATTTTTAGTGATATTGTGCACTTTTCTAAACCTCATTTTATAATGTGGACTCTGAAAGTTATCACAGATATGCTCTGTAGCGTAGTGTCTTACATAGATAGTCTTTAAGCCACTGATTTCAGTAAATAATTCATTACTTCACACCAGTTGTGACATATTTTGTCCTAATGACTTACTGTGTAAATGTATTTCTTGTATTTGATGTATTATATACCAAGTATTTTGGTACATGATTTTGAAAAGAGAGAGAGAGAGAGGATTATCACATTGGTAATTTTAGGCTAATGGGCACAGCCTGCTGAAACATTTTAAAACCATAAATATTTATGGACACTCTACTCCCACATACCACCAGTATCAGCAAATGTAAACACAGTATGTCAAATACTCATACATCAGCTATAATATATGTACTGCAAAGTATCTGGAAAAATAAGAGACATGGGAAATAAAACAAACAGGAGAATGTAATATTATTATTACTTGCCTCAGTAATACCTGATCTGAGAAGTCTAATGAAGGAAAGTAGAAATAAATCCTGGACTGTTCATATGAAAGACAGCAGAACAGTAAACCACTAAAATATGTAAACCTTCCAATATCAAAATATATATATTTTTATATCTTTTTATATTTTTAAAACTCCATATGAATCAAACAGCAATGAACTGGAATTTAAACACACACAAAAATAGCACTAAGAAATATTTTGAAACTGCCTAAAAATATTGTAAGATCATGTGGGGCTGTGCATGGTTCTGAGAAATCTGAAGCTATTGTTAGCTATTCATTTCATTCATCCTAAATACCCTACATGGTTTAATTCCTAGCTGTACTGTAGGTCCTTTCCTACGTAATCAACCTAATTTGTCTTCAGCTGCAAGCAAGTGAACCAAGATTCATTTAGTTCAGCAAGCTAAGCAAAAACATTCTTTGCTCACAGATGGCTAAGTCAGCCAACATCCTCACCCAAATAAGTAAATTTGGTATTCTTTTCTTAGCTAACTAAAGAGTCAGGCAAATAGACTGATGACAAAACAAATGAGATGTCCCTCCAGCTGTTTTTCTTATTGGACCAAAGAGAGTAATAGATTTCAAATTGGAACTTTAAATCAAAGCAATAGCCAATATGGTAAAGTACAGTTCAAACTAGCATTGTAGCAAATATTCTTTTCACTGGCAATACAAGGAGTTTTTCAAAAAGACCATGTGTAATATTAAGTGAGAGGCACCTATTTAACACAGTAAATAGCTAGCAAATACTTTGTTATCACTGCCTTGCACTGGATTTGAAGAAATAAATGTGAAAGTATTTTCCTTCTGCTGGCTCTTTGGTTGCTCACATGAGATGAATGTGGACTTAGAATTCACCTTACAAAAGACACTGCCACATTGTTTTTATTCATTCATGACACACTGAGTACAATCCAAAAAAAAAGTGCAAACATAAAATCCAGGCAACATAAGGACATCAAGGAGTACCCATACAATAGAAACCCAAACCTCCCTTGCAGTCCAGAAGCCCTCCATGACCTTTCCTATCCACGGGGAACACGGCAACATCTGAAACTGGCCATCCACCCATCTCTACCCATATAGCCAGGAGATCCGCACTATAGTTAAGTACATCAGACTGCAAGAAAAGAGCTTACACAAAAGAAAGTACTGCAAACCCACTGCCAATTAAGTCAGCTTAGTTTCAGAAAGCACTTTGGATGCACTATGGTTTACTGCTAAAACAGCCATGCAACCAGATTACACAAAAGAAACCCCAGTCTGGCTTTTCCGAGGCTATAAGCAGACAAAGATGGTGGAAGAGGGAGAAACAGAACGAAGCTAAAGCTCATCTTCACTAAATAAAGAAATCTTCACAAATATTGCCATCCCAAACTCAACCAATGGCACCTGTCCAATAATAATGTGCAGCATTCTTGGTCTGTGAATTTTGAAAAGTAATGCTGTCCATTGTATCTTCCCATATAGATGGAATTGTCCAACCCTTCCTCCGGACCAATGATGTATAATCACTATCCTTGTCTCTAGAGTCTAGTATCCTTGTACCATCAGTATATCAATCCTTTGTGAATTATGCAGAACAGTCTAATTCCATGATCTTAGTCACTGGTGTAAATACTGTTTAGTTTCAGGGAGCCTGCCACAAAATTAACCTCCTGCTCACCGGGATTAGTCTTGGCTCGCTGAGGGACAGAGGGCCTAAAACCAGTAATAACTGAATTAGCCATTATATTAAAGATCACCAATGATATTCTCAGAAATAAAAACAATCCGTTGCCTTTCACATACTAATGTCAGCACAACTCCATTACCAATGACTGTCTACACCAGAGCAGGGCATCTATTATACTATTGGCAATGAATGCAATTGCTGATAATCACAGTGTACTCATTCTCAATATTCAGAAGCTGAATATCCTGTGTAGGATCATCTGTGGTGTCCATGTTGCCACCCAGCGCCTCATCAATTGATGACGTTTTTTTGTATGTGGCAATGTTGCGCAGCAGGCTTGCACAATTAATGGCCTTGCAAACTTTGTGGCATTTAGAAACATATATGATGTGTTCCTATTGGCTCGGGATTCTGGGCACTGGTGAGATTTCAAAAGTCAAAGGGTTCGCCTTCTATTATACTGTCCACTGACAAGTGTTGCTAATATGTGAATCTTCCCTGAAAGGAATAGAGGAAGATAAAGATTGATTGGCTGTGTAGTGACTGCAAGAGACATGACCTCTGTGTACTTGGAGAAGCGAGTGTGACAGTATGTGAGGAGATGAGGTCACTTAGCTGCGGACCTTGTGACTTGAGTAATGTTTTAAGTAAATTGGGCTGCATGTCATCCTTTGCATTTTTGTGGGAAGTGTGCGCTGAGTGGTAGTGACCATTGTAGAATATCATTCTGGTCACTTTGGCTGGTTGATAACAGATTTTTTGTCTATTATTAAGCCTGTGGATTCAAACTGGTAAATTATTGTCTCTATTGATTGATAGGAAGCTCTGGAGCAGCATATCTGTGGTCTCACCAAAGCAATCTCTGAGTCTACTTGCATGTCCCCTGCCTGTATTTTTTTCACTCAGACTTCTGAAATGTGGGTTGTAGGATGCTACCGCATCGCAGGAGGTGATGGCCTTTCATATCATGGATATCTGCACAGACACTGCAGTGAACACAACTGCCTGACTTATTTTCAAATCCCTCTACAAGAGTTTATTTCACCAGTATAGATACGATTGTGATCATGATCATCCAAGAAGTACAATGAAAAGGGATATACATCCCTTTTGGAAATGGTCTTGACATATGACTATGAGGTGATTGTGAAAGACGGTTTCTGATGCCAGCTTTGCTGGTACTACAACTTATTAATGTACAGTCAAAATGTTTTCAACTGGTTGCAATTCACTTGCTGAACATATAGCCAACATCATAACATTCAAATAGATGTTAATGAGACCAACACTGCAAAAGTTTCCTTGTCTTGTACTACTTACAGTGCAGAAATTGTGACAATGACAGACCAGCTCCCCTAAAAATAATGCACTGAGTAATAGAGACAGCACGTTCTACAACTCACATGGATGTAGTCTCATTGCTTACCTGATCCTTAACTGCTGCCTGGTGCAGCTTTTCCTTGCAATTCAAAATGGTTTGTCTAGGTATGTCAAGAGACCATCACTTCTGCCCATTGTTTGTAACGTGTTCAACAATGATTTGTCAGGGTGGGTTTCTATGATGCCTGCTTGGTTTTTGTTTTGTTTTCCATGTTACCAGCATTGATCTCAAAGGCTAACAAAACAGTAGTGGTTAGCTGTGCCTGCATGTTTAATTCCAAACACAAGAGTTGCTGACTCCTTGCAAATACTTTGCTTCTAGTAACACTCATTAATCCTCTGTAAAATCATGAAAAATGCTATGTAAAATCTAAACTTCTCATCGACATAAGGTTTATCCCTGGTGAGGAACAGATATATCGGAAAAGTAGGTTTGCATAGCACAGTTTTTGCTCCTGCTTGTACATTCTGGGTGTATCGGGTTGCTCTGAGACAGGTGGAGGCCACAGTTCAAGCTTGGGTTATCAATGAATGCTGGCATCAGCTGTGGATTGTTTACTAGTTGATTCAACAATGCATCCAGGAGTCAGCAACACCTACTTCTGTAAGTTGTTATCTCCCACGTAAATGAAGGAAAGATCAGTTTATTTCTGCTCCAAGGAGCTGCTAATGCCTTTTGCTAGCTGTGTAGTTCAGCAAGGCGAAGAATTTCCTACAGTTGCTTTTCAATGCACAGATGTGCTGTGGAGTTAGCTGCAGTTACCTGTTGAGAGATTATCACAATTTGCCTAGGCAACTCATTACTATAACTGTGCCCTGCTTTCTGTAATCTTCATCCAATTTGCATTGTTACTCATCTTTAGCTGCTACCCAGGTCAAGTGCTACCCTTGCATTTTCCTCCATATGGTCATAATCAGTTATAGATGGAATAGATGCGTAAGTTACTGCATTACCCCTAAAAAAATTTTTTTTTAGCTTGCACCAATACCCCTCTGATGTGCTTGTGCAAGTCTGCTGTTTTGGGGAGACAAATCTGTGGGTTTGTACTTTTTTAAACTAGCCAGGCTTGTCATTTTTCAGGTATTTTACATCTGTCATTCAAATTACCTGGCTACTAGTATAACTGAAATAAGCAATTAATTTATAGGCACATCTGGGTTACCCAGTGCCGTATTAGTGCTGCTTTTGTTTAATTAAATAGATTTGTTCACTGTAGATGGATTTGAGACCCCCAAAAATTATTTGTGCTGGAGCTGAATAATACATTGATTGACCAAAACCTCCTGTAAAATTAAACACCATGTGTGATTTAGGCAACAGTATAAACAATTGCACTTATAACATTGGAATTATACATAGCAGGGAAATACTCCTTTTCTGTTCATAAAAGGACTTGATCACATGCCACTAATCAGAGAGAAGCTGAAGTCTTTTCAAGCTTTGCTTTATAATCTAAAGAAAACTTTGCTTTTGTACCATAATGTGCACTGACATCTACGAGAAAATGTAAAATGGCTGTGCTCGTATTGATTACTAGCCTGATCCTGCTTCCAAAGCTGCTACCAATTCCAACAGGAGTGGGAGTAGCCCCTACAGCTGTATATAATTGTAGTTACTTTTATACAAAACAATTTATTCAGTAACTAATGAATCCCATATTCATACTGCAATTCTCTTGTCAGAAATGTCAAACTAATTGAATCCATGAAGCTGTCCGAAGACCTCTCCTGCTTGAATCCTCCTGTTTTCTGGTGGAGGTGTGACAACCCATTGTTGCTTGAAGTAGGCTCTTATTTTATTAGGACAGTGCTTTTTTTTAGCATCATTTATGTTCTTTTTTCATGAAAGCAATCCATATGGTCACCTGTGTGGTGCCTCTGATATTATGCCTTTGCAATGAATGTATTTCCCAGTAGCAACTGCTCGTTTTGATGCTCTGCATGATGTCTCTGCTTCATGTCTGGCTCTGTATCCAGTTACTTATTTTGTGACCTCTCTTCTGATTCTATCTTCCGTTACCCCGAGCTCTTCTTTGCTGCCTATCTCTACTACTTAGTATGTGCTGTTAGTGGCCACAGCTCTGGTTTTTTAGGTCATGGCTGAAAGAACATGCTGTGGCTGAATGCCTTCTTCAGGCAGAGCAGAAGGTTATAGCTGCTAATATTTTAGAGTCTTTCAATGTTCTTTAATTCTCCTTTTTGTGCCTTTTATGAGTTCACTTCCATTATCCAAATGGCATTTAGAGAGTTGTTAATTTTTGCTAACATGATGCCTTCAGTGATAACTCTAGCTCAGTAGGCATGAGGGATAGTCATGCGACCATGGCTTTATCCATATTTGTGGGCTAGGTTGTGGCATTTAGCCACAACCCTACATTGGGAGGTGGTGTGGAGTTGCCTGTCCCCAAGGGGAGTAATCTGCACAGCCAGCCAGCTAGTTCTGCTGATTGGCATGTAGAGGCATCAAAACCATAGGTCCACCTACTCCCTGACTACTTTTGATCAATTTGCTCCTGGCAGGAAGCATCCCAGAAGCAGCACCTGCACTGTCCCAAGCACAGGGAGTGCAATTCTGGCTGCACAGAAAGGAGGGAAAGCCCTTACATCCTCTCTTCTGTTGTGCAGTTGCATAAGGGAAGGACCACAATTTAACCTTATATTGTATATTTGTATATTGATATCATGTAACATAGATGACTCTTGCTCCTGTATCTAGTACATGCTGGGAGTCTCAGTGTTACTTCCAGACCCTACAGAGTCACTAAAGAAAGAAGAGCGCAGCCCCTCACAGCCAGTTTGTTTCTCACTTTAAAGAAATAAATCTCAGCCATGAAATAATTAGGAAGTTTCAAAAGCATAATTTCAAAGTACAATTTGCAAAAGTTATTATGAAGAATGTCGCATATGGAATAGCTGTAGCAGTCATGCTACATTTAAGAAAATGCACATTCCAAGATGCAGAAATGTATTCACCTTAGAGCTCTCGTTTTTTCTTTTTAGAAACTCTATGCAAACATGGCTGGTGCTGCTACCTAGTATTGTGGCTCGAGGTCTATCTTGCAATGAGCACGTGGTTCGCCCGTTTGGATCTGTGAAACATGGGCTTTAGTTTTGATGAGATTCTGAGTCCTGAAGAAGCATAATGTGCACGCTGGTCTTTACCCCACTTCTCACTGTGCAATCAACCTTTTTATGTCCCAGATAGAACTGGCCCTGATTCCTGGGTAGCAATGGTGTAGAGAAATTTGTGAGCGACAGCCAAGACAACTGCACCATAAAGCCAAGAGATGCTCCAACTACTAGCACAAAGAGGACATATTGGGGGCTCACCAAAAATGACATTTATATACAGGGGTCATACAAATTAACTTTACTCCCAGTTTGGTTGAGGTATGGAAAAAGGCATAAAGCATGACTTAAATAACAGTTCTGATAACAACAGACTGAAGACAGTAGTTAACACTTTGTTCTACATATGCTCTGCTCCATGAAGCCTGCACACACCTCCAGATCTTTGGGTATGATCCTTCCCAAATCAGGAACTTAGAGTCCCTAGAGCTTTTCTGTGCTGCAGATCTCTTTCCTCTTGGATCTTCAGCTCACCGAACCTTGGCTTGGCATGATTCAGTCTGTCTCTAGTAGTGTGGAAACTCCAAACCTTGCACCTGATGCAGGCTCTAGATTTAGGCTTACCTCATCAGGCCCTTTCCTTCTTCCAGGGGGGAAGGTTGTTATACAGACCAAACTCCAGCCTTGCCTCTGCTTTCCCAGGCTGGATTCTTGGAAAACCCATTCTGCCTTGTGCTCTCATGCAAGATTTCTCCCCTTTACCACTTGTCTATCCCCACCCACCCAAAGCAATCTGTTTGGTTGATGAGAAGGTTACTCAGCTGCCCATGAAAATGTCCTGTGCTGAGACCCAATGTTGCAGCAGCTCTACCCTGCTGGAAAGACAGCACTGACTCTTTTAGGTCCATTGCATTAGTTACTATTGGCTGATCGTGGTGCACAGGTTGAGAGACTGGTGTGATCTGAATCACAACTGATCTTCTGGTGAGCATCAAATAACATTTTTTGTCGTACGAGTCTTAAGTTTTTCCCATAAACAGAGGTTATGCAAAATTCATTTGCAAAGCAAATATGTATTCATTCATGGGGTATGTAAAAATGTGGCTTGTGGAAGAAAAATGCATACAGTTTGTGGAAATTTGGATTGTTATGACTTCTGAACTGACATATTTATATCCCTCATTGTTTTCTCCAGTATTTGTTATATAATATTTGATGCATTGTATGTCAAGTCTAATGTATGTAACATAGAGTACTAATGACTTACTTTTTTCCAGAGATTTGTTTGTAGTCACTTTTAGAATGGAAGACTATTAGCAAACTGCAGTCATCAGTTTGGAGAAATAGTACTGGCAGATGTACTAGATGACCCACAAGAGGTCTGATCCAACCTGAATCATTCTTTACAAAGAACATACTTGCAGAGTAAGACATTGCTTGAGAATTCATTGCTTTACAAATCACATTAAGAAAAGAGAATAAGTTCACATGCTGTATATAATGACTCTAACTGAGGTGGTATTTCTGCCTCTTATTTGTAAGTTGTACACACCCAATACTTGTGTCAGGAGGTGCAAGGCCTAAAACCCAGTGACCGAGGCATGCCCCGGTGCTGAGAGTGGAGAATAAACTCCTCTAACGGAGAACAGCTAACTCAACTAACTACTAATAAAACTTTAACAACTGTGTAAACCAACTATATACAATAACAGATAAAAAGTCCATTGAGAGAAGTATGAAGTAGTTCCAGCAACCATCATGGGCAGTAATCAGGAACTGAGGGAGGGTGGGGTTGGCAGTGGCCTTTATACTGGTGCTATGAGCACGTGATACCAGAGGATGCTGGAGCCAACCTGATGGCTACCACTGAGGGAAAAATTCCTAGCAGCTGTGCTCAAGGTGAGCACACACCTAAATTGGAATGGACATGTGCAAGCCCTCAAAGAAGAAAGGTGGTGTGCTGTACAGCACTATATGTAATGCACTGTACAAAAACCAACCATCCAACAAAATGAAAAGCAAAAGTCATGATGTTAGTTCCCTAAATCAAAATACATCAAGCTGATCCTCTGCTTGATGGAATTCATTGGATGAATATTTCTTTCATGTAGTTGTTCCTAGGTACGTGCTCTTTAAAATTAGCTACGCTTAAATTAGCAACATTTACTGTTAATATTCCTGTGTGTGAACAGCTAGTACTATTTAATCAGGAGCCTTTTTAATATGCTAAAAAGCAATTTATTTTTATTTCAATCTGGAGGGTGTTTTTCCAGCCTTTTCCTCTGTTCTAAGTGAGGGTGAAATTATGATGTGATGGCCCTTAGAGTAAATATGTATTGTTTTCATGAAACGGAGAAGACGTTTTGTAAAATTTTAGAAAACTTGCTTATTGCGCATTTGTTCTTCTATATTGTTTCTGTACTGACAAGTGTCACAAAATGAACCATATTCTTCCATTTCATCTATGCTTGTGTCCCACTGTGGTTTACCATCCATTGTTCCTAATGAAGTTGTTCCAAATGAAACTATTTGAAATCTTTGTGGAATGACATAGGTTTGTGGATTGTCATATATGGCTTGACCTATGAGTCTTATGTGGAATGATGATCATGACCTATCAACTTCTATCTTAGAATTTTTGTAGCTGTTCTCCAATTGACTACAAACATTACTGTTCTTCATTTCTATCCAACAAGTGATGCCTTGCTTTTTTTCCTGAAGCTTATGTAGTACCTACCCACTTTACACATTGTTCAGTTGTCCTGTGAGAGTTTCATTAAACTGTGGTTTTACCTGTTCATAATTTAACATTTGGAATTACTATGAGATATAGTATGACTTCACTACTAAAGGACATAGCCACTGAACTAAGATCTTGGAATATGGATTTCAGAGCAGGATAAGAGGGCATAACAAAAACAGCCCACCAAAACCTGTGGCAGCCTGGGCGAGTCTCCCATTTATCTCACTCTCCAATTCTATTTTAGGATGAAGAAAACAACCACCTTACAACTTTCCTACTTCCTACGCCACTGGGACATCTCACCTGTTTACATTTGCTTCCCCCGCCACACACACCATTTCAGACAGGTATCGACCACATTTAACAGGAACAGACAAAGATGGGCCTGACATTTTCCCTTTCCTTACCCATTACATCTCTTTGCTGTTATTATTACATAACAACTGCACCACTTCCTCAGACTCCCCTCACTTGCTTCTCTGGGAATCCCCTTCTGGTGGGAGGAACATGCTGACATTCCAAACCATTCACAGAAACACAGAAGTAAATCTCATGCATAAAGAATGGTTTGAGGGCTCGATCCTGCAAAGGGCTAAGAACTCTCTCCATGAGCCAACAAAGCACTTAGATGCATTTAGGGTTCTTGCCTAACTTTTCTCCCCACTTTCCAGGTCCCCCATAAATAATGGTACTCTGACAGAAACCACCAAAGCAATCTGTTGTCAGAAATAAGCTAGGTTCTCTCTCATATACACATCCAACCACCTGCGTCATCAGTTAGCAAGTGTAGTAGCCTGTCTGTGAGCCCTCTAGTAATTCAGATATCTCCCTAGTGTCCACAACAGTCTCTCCTCAAACTGTAACACCGGAAGTAGTGCTGGATTGGGCTAATTGGGGTGGTACTTACTTTTACTAGCTCCCTCTCCCCTTAAATGGTGGCAGCAGCAAACCACTGGAGGAGCTAGTCACCCTGGTATATTCCTTCACTGCTTGGTGAGTTCGCTTTTATTGACTCCTCCTGCTCTTGAGTAATACTGATAATTGCAGACTGCTGCTGTAGCTGGTGGCCCAGGTGGTCTTTCAATGCTGGACTTGAGACTGGCTTTATTGTTTCCATCTTCTCCTAAACCATGCTGGTGGAGCTGGGCCTCAGACACAAAATCCAGATTTGGAATTGGATCTGAATCCAAACTTTCCCAAAGTTCAGGTTCTCATCTGGGGTCATGTCTAAGGCTACGATTTAGTCACAGAGTTCGCGGAAGTCATGGAATCCGTGACTTCCAGCAACCTCCATGACTTCAGCCTGCACTGGTAGGGAGCAGTGAACCCCCAAGCTCCTGGCCGTTGCAGGCAGTGGGGACCCCCGGAGCTACCGTTGGCAGAGGAACCTCTGAGCTCCTGGCCACCATGGGCGTCGGGGAACCCTGCAGCTCCCAGCCAGCCTGGACATTGGGGAACCCCCAAGCTCCTGGCCATTGTAGGCCCCTGGAGCTGCAGCCAGTGGTTGCACCTCACAGCTCCCAATCCCCACAGGCACCGGGGGACCTCCGGAGCTGCAGGCAGAAGGGGTACCCCACAGCCTGCAGCTGCTGAAGGTGGCTCCTAGCCCCTGTGCAGCTGCCCACTTCAGGCGGTGTAGGGACCAGCAGATCCCCATTTTGTCAGGGATATTTTTAGTAAAAGTAAGGACAGGTCACGGTTTCTGTGAATTTTTCTTTTTTGCCCTTGACCTGTCCATGACTTTTACTAAAAATATCCATGACAAAATCTTAGCCTTAGTCATCTCTAATTGGAATTTCTGACATGAGTTCTGATTTTCACCTTTTTGTTATGGAGTAGCTGGGCATTTTGGCTGATATATCAATAAATCTTTCTTGTTTATTTTTCTAATCTCTGAAGCTTTCACTTGACTGTGCTTGCTTTGCAGTGGTGAATGATACAAATGACACCCAGTGAGGGACATAGACATTACATAAGAATGGTCATACTGGGTCAGACTAAAGGTCCAACTAGTCCAATGTCCTGTCTTCCGACAGTGGCCAATGCCAGGTCCCCCAGAGGGAATGAACAGGCAATCATCAAGTGATCCATCCCCTGTCACCCATTCCCAGCTTCTGGCAAACAGAGACTAGGGACAGCATCCCTGCCCATCCTGGCTAATAGCCATTGATGGACCTACCCTCCATGAATTTATCTAGTTCTTTTTTGAATCCTGTTATTGTCTTGGCCTTCACAACATCCTCTGGCAAAGAGTTCCACAGGTTGACTGTGCGTTGTGTGAAGAAATACTTCCTTTTGTTTGTTTTAAACTTGCTGCCTATTAATTTCATTTGGCGACCCCTAGTTCTTGTGTTATGAGAAGGAGTAAATAAGACTTCCTTATTTACTTGCTCTACACCAGTCATGATTTTATAGACCTCAATCATTTCCCCCCTTAGTTGTCTCTTTTCCAAGCTGAAATGTCCCAATCTTATTAATCTCTTCTCATACGGAAGCCGTTCCATACCCCTAATAATTTTTGTTGCCTTTTTCTGAACCTTTTCCAATTCCAATATATCTTTTTTGGGATGGGGCAACCACATCTGCACACAGTATTCAAGATGGACGCCTACCATGGATTTATTCATTAAGATATATAACTGGATAAAAAGAGTATCTTGTGGGTCAGGCACAGGGTTTAGGTGTTGAGAGATCTAGTTTCTGTTCCTGGCCTTGCCACTGGCATCTATCCTGGGTGATCTTCAGCAGTCACTTGCTCTCTTTTGCAGCTCAGTTTCCGTACCTGTAAAATGGAGGCAATATCTGCATCACAGTGCGTGATTCATTAGCATTATGTGAGGCGCTCAGACATTGATGATTATTTACTCTTTGCATTGTGGTAGGATCTAGGAGCCCTAGTCATTGACCAGAACCCCATAGTGCAACAGGAAGAAGCTGTTAAAAGAAAGTTATTTAAAATGAATTTATTTTTAGTTTGCATTTAATACTTTAGTTCCTGATATTGCAGGCCCTTACTCATGTGAGTGATTCTCACTGGGACTACTCATGTAGGTATGGGTTTTGCAGGACCAATTATGCTAATAAAAAGTATGTGAGAGAATGAAAACAAGCAACCGAAAGACTGACATCTGATATTAGTCATCTTCTTTACCTCAAAATATTTTGCCAAATGGTAAATAACAAACAAATCCTACAGCTAGAAAGGTATTACTGGCAGATGGACTAGATGACCCACAAGAGGTCCATTCAACCTGAATCATTCTTTATTAAGAACATACTTGCAGAGTAAGATATTGCTTGAGAATTCATTGCTTTATAAATACCCTAGTCGTTCTGTAATATAAATTAGAAAGAGAGGGATAATAAATAACAAAAAGAAATACATGCATTCTCAACACCGTAGCCCTGATTCAGGACTTCAGTTGGTCTTAAGCATGTGCTTAAGAGCTGTCCCAAACTGGGATGCTTTCCTGAATGGAGACCCATGTGAGTAATATAATTTAAATGCACTTTGACCCCAACTGGGGTTGCCTGCATACATTTTAGGATAGAATTGGACACCCAATTTTTTGCCAAGAAGGGACATTATGAAGTCTGGAGAGTTTGAATTCTGGTCAGTTCCTTGTCAGAATTGTGTGTATTTTTTCGAGGGTGACCAGATAGCAAGTGTAAAAATTCAGGACAGGGGTGAGGGGTAATAGGTGCCTATATAAGAAGAAGCTCCCAAAATCGGGACTGTCCCTATAAAATTGGGACATCTGGTCACCCTAATTTTTTTCCCTTCCCAAGGTCTCAATTGGGGGGTCAAGAGAAAAATAAAAAGTAAAGGATGGGCATTTGTTATATTGTAATAGTAAAGTAAAATAAAATAAAACCTTTGACAATGGTCCATACCTAAGCAAAGAATAAGAGAAACTGCTTACATTTTTTTAAAACTGAATGATAGACTCTTTAATCATCTTTGGTGGATAAACACTTCTGAAAGTCAGTTCCATATTTTTTCTTTTAAAAAAAATATTTTCACTTACATGTCCTAGTCTTATCATCACGGCTTTGTTGAAAGTATCGTTGTGCATTTGTAACCTTTGGGTGGGCTAGAGTTCACTTCATTGCCCTTCTCCAGTGCCTTGAAAACCCCGCAATTCCCATAGAAAACTAGCTGGAGACCCAGAGTTGAGTCTCTAAGGATTTTCAGCAAGGATTGCACGGGGTCAACCTCCCCACATTCAAGTCCCAAAAGGAACGAAAGGAATGAATTTAATTAAATAACTTTAGAAAATCTTATGATAAAGAAACAAATAATAATCTAACTTTCAGAGCATAACATGGCTATTTTATAATCCACAGACATTGTCTTCACAGTTATATATAAACATAAATTAAATTAAAATCTGAACAGTTTAGTCCCCATAGAAACACAGTGAGAAGAAACTGAAAATTCCCAAAAGCTTAGGTTGAGTTCCCCTAGGTCTCAGTTAGAGTCTTTGATCCCCAAATCTATACCGTCTGCTGAGTCTAAAATAACATCGTCCCTCCACTTGCTTATAGGAATCTTCAGCTGGAATCCATGCAGACCCTTCCTCTGCTGAAATCACCGTTAGCCAGTCAGCTAACTGATTAACCAATCACTCAGTTAAGTGTATAGATGTAAAAAAAACACCCTGTTACAAGAAAATACAAAACTGAGAATAGTAAAATATAAATGACACTTTCCCCATTTCCACATTTAAAGAAATGTTGGTGAATCGCACGAGTTGAGACAATTTAACTCAAACAGTTTGGCTAAAATCAAAACAACATTCAAAGCATACAATTAAAATAAAAGAAATTATTTTCCCCTCCCAATTTCTCCTTGCTCTAATTAACATTGCCCAGGCTTCCCTGTTAGAGGATTAACAATGTCACTAACCTGCTGCAAAATGTTCGAGTTAGAAAAACCATCTGCTTTCTACTCCCGGGCTCAGCTTCTCCCAACTCACACAGAGCACGCGGCCCTTTGTAAAGCAGCTACCCTGACTGTTTGTGTTTTTTTACAATAAGCCACTTGAACATAGTTTGTTTTGTTCTCCAGAGTCTACATATAAATGGAGATAATGACTCCATCACTTATATATCAAACAAATTCAGAAGTGAGAATGGAAAGGATGTCTCTTTGCTGATAAAAAGCATTAGCAAGACCACAGGATAAAAGTTACCCAAAAAATTTAGCACATTTCAAACAGCTAAGAAAATGCCTCAACCTGACAATCACAGGAAACTGGCAGGGTATATTTTTTCAACCAGTCCCATCCTATAGGAATTCAGCTTCTTCAGTTTGCCACCATCTTGTGCCTTATGTTTCTTTTTTTGTAGTACCATGTTCTATGCAGTAACTCTGAGATACATTACATTAAGCAAGTCTTCCCAAACAAGTGACAATTAATCCTTTCTTGAATTCCCAGACTTGGCACATTTTGTTCATGCCATTTGTTTTGTTTGAATTTTGTCATTTTCCAGCTTGTTCTTTTAAGCTCTGTCATATTTTTTCCCCTGTTCATAAGAAATTTACTTTAATTGGAATATGCATAACATCATGAAATCCACGAGTGCAGTATAAAGTCACATTTATACAGTAGTTTGAAATTTATACCACTGGTTGGGAAATATGTTCTGAAAATAGTTGTTAATAGGTTAGCATTTATATACCACATAGTACTTTCAAAGATCTGTATTACAAATAATTGATGGTGCTATGGGTTTGCCCATTAATTAATGTAGGCAATGATTATCGCCCCATATGTATTAATGGTAACCAGGTAACCGACATTTTGAATTGCACTTTGGGCCAAATTCATGCAACGGATACAGGGAGGTGTATATATGCCCTCTTCTCGCCCGACAAAGGAAGGCGCTCAGAGGGGATAGTCATGCCAGAGTGAGGTAAGCAGCACCATAACCTTTCTCATTTGGGAGTTCCACTGGGAGAAAACAGCCTTAAAATCTGGCTGGGTTCCACAGGAGTGCAGTAGCCAGGGCTACCATTGGAGGTCCTGAAAATAGGATGCTAGCTTGTCTATCACTGTTCCCTCCTGTAGTGGCCCCACCCTTTTTGAAGGGTATCACAGAGGAGCAGACAGTTGATTTTGGACCTCTGAGAGGAACAGGAGATGAATGCAGCCTCTGCTGCTACACCCCCGCAATAGGCAAATTTACTGACACGGGGGTTTGCACTGTGGGATCCATGTGGGGAAGAAACAGAACGGCCTGACCTTTCTAAGGTTGAATCCTGTCACCCCCTTCCTTCAGCAAACAGGAAGTACTCACGTTGTGAGTAGAGCTGGTAGAGAAATTTCCGTCTATTTGAGAGAAAATGGCTTTAAAACGAAATGCAAATTTTTGTGGAAGAAAAATCCATTTTTGTTGAAAACGTTTAGGTTTTTGTTTTAAAAAATCCAGTAAGTTTCAGTTTAAAAAGGCAATTTTTCTGTTTATTGGCTTGGGTTTATTGGCTCAGTAATTGGGTTGCCAACATCCTTCTGTTTTTTCAGTGAAAACCTGAAATGTATAATACAATTGTCAATGAAAATTAAAAAAAAAAAATAATTTGTCTCAATTTCACAGGAAAAAACATCATTTAATCATTTCCTGATCGTGAGATGCAGTTGACTCCAATCTTCTGCTGAAATTGGAATATCTGAATAGGCATGCATCTTTTGATGTAGCGATACACTGGTTCATTTCAGATTTGAATCAACTTTGCTGTGCAAACTACATAGTGTAAAGCATATGCCAGGCCCCTGATTGGCTTAGCCTACCCATATAATTAGAAGAAACAGCCATGATTCATTCCACTTGCACTTAGGTATTCACAATAGGGAAGGATGTTTTGCACTGAGCTCTGTAATTCTGGTTTACAAAAACCATTTCCACTGTCACGATCCTTTCTGTGGCAGGGTGAGATGGAGAGAGGATTTGATGTGAATTCAGCGAGTGACTGGATTCATGTTTTCAATCTACGTCCTAATCTTCAATTCTCGGCAAGAGCTGCATGGGGCATTTTGGGAGAGCAGGTGCAGTAGTCCTCTCTTGCTGTCGATCCTGGGCTAGCCGCCACTGGTGCAGAGCAGAAATCTCCTGCTCTTGTAGGGCACAGAGCTCCTTCTCTAGCCAACTGCTGTTGAAGTGCCCTTTCTGCTACTGCCTTCTCAAATGATGCTTCACAGTCTCATCTTGTCACTTCTCAGGCAGACCTGTACTCCTAGTCTCTGCTGAGACCTTTAGGCAGACAACTCCATTGTACCTGGTCATCCCAATCAACTTCACCTGACCTCTCCCTATCTAAAGTGAACTCTCCTGGCAACCAGCCCCCCAAGAGACTCCCAAATCCTCTACTCCAGGCCTACAGAACACCTGTCCTCTTTCTGGGAGCAAAAATGCTTAACCACCTGCACCTCTAATAAGCTATTTGACACGCCAAACATCAGAGGGCATCCATCTTCCCCAAAGCCATGACAGCCCCTAAAACCAGTCCTTCCAACCTGGGGACCTTCAGGATTCTTCTTCTCCATGCAGAATATTGAACTCAGGGTCCCAGGCCTATCTGTCTTTCATACGAATTTCTTGTGGGAGTATCTGTATTTGTCATTGATTTTCCAACAGCATTGCTTGCAGTTGCTGAGTCTCCTTTAACAGGTATAATGCTTCCTTCATGGCACTGTGGCGGTTCTTCTCCCTGTCCCTGATTGCCTGCCTGCATTTGCCACCACATGTAATAGTCCAGCCAGCCAGAGGCGACCCCTGACAGCAGGTTGACCAAACTGCAGCGGTTACAACTCAGTCCCTCGACTCCCTTGATCTCTCAGGAGCTAACCACAAACTTCATGCCCCCTTCTTGGGGTTGATTTTATCAAAATACATGACTCAAGCCCACACTTCAAGTCCCTGAACTCTAGTCCAGACACATACATCTCTGGCTCCTAGGCTTCACTCCCTCCAGCCTCTCCAGCTTCCTCCTGGCTCAGGGCTCTTTGTCCCTGACAGATCATGCCTCACCAGCTCTGGCTTCCTACATTCCCTCCTGGCTCAGGACACTGCCTCTGGCCCTGTAGGCTTTACCACCTTTGGCTTCCTTGGCTCAGGGCAATAGTCACCACTGAGGCCTCTCAAACTTCCTTCCAGTTCCTCAGCTGCCTCCACTCTCCCAAACCCTATCTATATCTACTAGCCATAGCTGCTAACCCACCCCTCTAATTAGGTCCAACTACGGTGCATTTGTACAGACATATGAGGACTTAGCTTACTTTTCTCAAATGACTCAGTTGCTCTGTGATAGGGCCCAGAATCTGCTGGCAAAGAAGAGCAAAGTGGCCATATCACAGCAGAGTCCTGGGCCCTGTAAATCGACATAGCGTGACTGGTAGAGTTTGCCAGCTCTCCAGATTCACACAGACCTGAGAAAGTGCTAACATGGTGCACACGTTTACTGAATGAATTCAGTATTTAGAAAAGTATTGTGTGTGGGTTCCTGAAACCACCTGTAACAGTAGCCAATAGACTCAGTGGATACTGATCCCTGTCCTGTTAGCATGGGCATTAACCTTTTGCAACCCGGAGCTATATGACTGGGGCAAGTAAAATGAAAGTTCATTCTCTCTTTTCATCACTTCTGTGCCACACCTTTATTACATGGCGAGTGTCACTGCTTACTGGTGAAGAATATCCCATGTACCTTGCTGCATTGCCATATCATTCCCAGCGCACAACCATCATTTGAATTCTGGGAATGAAGTCTGAGCTGCGTACTCAAGAGATTGGTGGGTTACGCAGACATCTATTTTTATCATGCATACCTACATAGCGAGTAAAAGTGGACAGTAGCAATCGATGGTATAAACATTTATTTTTTGAAGGACAGAAGCTTTGGGAAAAGCTGCTAATGCCTATGAATAATAATTATTGCTCTGGGTTCTAATGGTTGGGTCTTTAATCATAGAATATCAGGGTTGGAAGGGACCTCAGGAGGTCATCTAGTCCAACCCCCGCTCAAAGCAGGACCAATCTCCAGTTTTTGCCCCAGACCCCTAAATGGCCCCCTCAAGGATTGAACTCATAAGCCTGGGTTTAGCAGGCTAATGCTGGAACCACTGAGCTATCCTGTGGACTTTGAATGTGTCTTTCTTTTACTGAAATTCCCATAGTTCTGGGGCTTTTCTGGTAAAGGAAGAGCAGCCTCATGTGCCCCAAGAGATCATATACAAGAAAAACTGACCTGAATAGTATTTCTTCAAATAGACTTTCATCTCCATGTGTCCTTCCTGACAGAAATCCTGTAGCCTCCGAGCCTTCATTTTCATCTGGTACTGATCAAAAGCAAAATCAGCTATAGCTAACATGCAAAAAGTCCTGCTCTGGGAGCATTGCTTCACATGACATGGCAGTGTAATAGGAGTCTGCTTCCTTATATAATTACCCATGTGAGCTTCCTCTTTGCTCGCGGGATGCTGAAAATTGACCCAGGTCACCTTCCATTTTTTCCAGCCTTCTGTCTTTTTCTCTAGAATCTGTAGCTTGCATGGTTGCAAAGAAAATTTTGAACATGTGACCCAAATGTAACCAATGCACAGCGTCTTCCTGAATTTGCAGATAGCCGGAAGCATGCCAGCGACGAGAGAAGTGAACTGCTCCATTTATCTCATGGAGGGTATTTACTCATCCCCAATTAGGAGGATTTAAACATCAACATCATTAGGTATTGCACTGCTGATCAAAAGAGGCATGTAAGGAGAAGGATGAGATGACTAATAAGATCTGCAGAATCTACTGCAAGGGCCAGCTCATTTTGGTGACTCTAGGGAGAATACGAATACACACGCCCCAGTCTGCCTCAAGGAACCAAAATGAAAGGGATCATCTGAGTCCCACCAAGGCGAAACCAAACCCACAGAGCCCAATAGTGCATCCAAGCCTCCCCACTGACCAGCTCACGCTATCTCCACAGCAATGGGAGCCTGGTCTGCTTGGGTGATGGGTGTGGAACCTGGTGGCTTCCTCCCTCGCTCCAGGAGATGCTGCACCTGTCTTTGGAGGCTGTGTGCTGACTTAGGCAGATGTCACAGCCTCACACTTGATTCACGTTTTGAAGCTTTTCGCTGCTACCATGAGGGCTGAGCACGTATAATTTTTTAAAAATTAAAGCTTAGATACAATGGTCGTCACGTGACTCTGGCAGCCAGGGCCTTAGGCAGTAGCCTTTTGTGTCTTTGCTTTGATCTGGCCCAGCCCATGGGTGTATCTGAACCCCACGGAGGAAGAGGCAACCTGATGAGACAAGCAGAGCCCAGCAGTCATTATACTCTGAAGATCTGTACAGTGTACTGTGAGTGGCATCTCTTTTTGGTGCTTCACAGAGCTAGGGTGGAGCTTGACTGAAGACCATTGCACTTTTTTCCACCCTAGAATTTGAGCCCTGAGGTCTCCTAATTTTCAGTTTAAGCCCAGAAAATCTTTTCAGATTTTTCCTGTGTTGCTTGCAACATAGTCTCTCCTGAGTCCAACAACCTCTGTCACTCCCTTCTTTCAAATTCTTCCTCTGAATGTACTTTCAACAATTACCACTGCTATGTTCTCACACTGTCTCTAATGCACACTGGCTTACAGCACACAAGTACCTGATATGTTTTACCTGTGGCCAAACTAGAGTGTAAGCTGCTGGATGAGGATGCTATGTGTTCTTGTTTGTAAAGTTCCTCCAAGCGCACAACATTTATGCTCAAATAACGCCTTGGACTGTGACCACCTTCTGTTCCTCTGGACCACATTAATGTAGCTCCATGCTTGTTTAGTGGGAATTCTGGGTAACTTTTCACTGACAAGCCTTTCCCAGGAGGGACCGAACCAGACTGTTCCCTCGGCACTCAGATTGGGGAAGTGAACAACTGGGGCCAATCACCCAGGGCCGGCTCCAGGCACCAGCGTTCCAAGCAGGTGCTTGGGGCGGCAGTCAGAAAGGGGCGGCAGTTCCTCTGGCCGCCGCGGCAAATCAGTGGCAGCTTCTTCCATTTGCCGTCCGCGGCGGCAGTTTTTTTCACTGCTTGGGGTGGCAAAAACTGTAGAGCCGGCCCGGCAATCATCAGTTTCATTTCTCTTGCCTTGTGATTAGGCAACTCCTAAATCGGCATGTTGAACTCAAAATTTGAAGAATATGTATTACCCAAGAAATCAATAAACTGGAAGGTTTTGACAATGACACAGACATAGGAATGCAGTGGAAATACAGCTGGTTCTAGAGAAGCCCAATGTGATCAGAGACCAAAAAGAGTCATGGAGAAAACACGTTTTAAGCCCCACTATTTACCTGTTGTGAGCTGCAATGGGCACAGTCTCATTACATTAACATCATCCACTATTTTGAGGCTGACAGACACAGCAAGAAAAAAATAGTTTGCATGGAATGATAAAGCAATAAATTAGACATGCAAAATTGAAATAAAGGGAAAATCTAGCAGGGGTATATAAGACAGGTTTCCACAAATATATCCCCCTCCCCCGGAAACAAACAGATAAAGTACAAAAGTTCTTGTGACATGTTGGTATTTTTATTTCAAGACCGTTCTCAATAATGTATATCTGAGTTAGAATAAGTACTAGGCCATGTGATTGTTACTATGGTAACTAGTCTTTTTAAATTTTAAAAAGTCATGTAAAAACCTTGTAAATTGCCAGTGCAAAAGCGTTATTCCTTTTGGTAAGGCATATGGATATATTTGGCATGTTGAAGAAGGTCATGTTTCTTGCAGAAGACTATCCTGTCCTTTGTCAATTGAGGAATCAAGCCACATTACGTTTCTATCTGTGGGTGGTTCACCTTACCCTTTCAGATGGCTTTCAGATCCTTGGGCCAAAAAGTTGGTGGCCAAAGTCCCCAGTAAAAAGAATTTACTATTTCCTTCATAACCTTCCCCTCAGGAACTGATTGCTTCACCAGGGTGCTCACAAAGAGTAGGCACATACAAGGGAGTCCTTCCACCCACCACCTCTACCATTCTGGCACTCAGCAGTGCGTCCTCAGCCAATTCCACCTGCCTCTCCATCTTAAATGACAGGATGAAAGAGCAACCCATCTTGGCAGGGTGGGGCTTTGTACTTGACCTAGCCTTAAGATTTCAAATTTGGTAAATCAACAGCGGAGCCCCCTCCTGGGAAAACTTCCAGATTGGTTAGCATTAGGTTGGAAAGCTGGTAAATGGGACTTACTAACAGGATCCACCAAAGAGCAAGAGTCCTCTAATTTTCAAGCTCCATGAAAATGTTGCAAGGCAGACTCACTGCTTCGTCGCTGGTGCCAGAGCAGCCCAGCTGCTACAGCTGGCATAAATGAGCAACGCCGTGCCAGAAACGAAAACATTCACATACGTTAACAGTTCAGACCTCTGAACCACTTTTACTGCACGGAAGGCTGAATAGAGGGGATAGATTAAACTCAGCGGCAGGGAGGGCCATCATGGGTATGCAAGAGGGACAAGAAGAGACCACTGGATCCTTTTTTCAATATGATGACTCCCTTGTCTTATGACAGAACTTATTTCTTCAGTCCCAGCTGGTACAAGACAAGCAGCTCTCAGCTACTGCCCTGCACACTGAGATTTAAACCTTTTCAACCTTTTAAAGCAGGTCCTCTGCAGTCATTAATGGTTTCTCAGCCTGCTGGTACCAAACCAGGCTATGATGACAGAAGCTGAAGCACTATGTTTCTTGCCGGATGAGATGGAATCTTTTGTGAAGTGGTTATCAGAAGGACTAAATTGGTACTTTAATTCCTATTCTAATCAGAGAGAGCCCCCGCCTTTACAAATACACTGAACCAGGGATTCATCCTATACCCTAGAGGTAGAAATCAAAGAAAACCTAGTCTCAGATCTGTGAGTGGAGGGTAGCTTAGTGTGCAAGGCACTGAACTAGTACTCAGGAGATTGGTATTCTATTCCCAGCTCTTCTACTAATCCACTGTGTTACCTTTAAAGGGTCACATCACTCTGGCTCTGTTTCTGCTCCGTTTGTGTTTTCTGTTTAGATTGCAAGCTCTTCAGAGGCAGAGACTGTCTGCTACTATGTGTAAGTACATTGCCTCGCACACGCAACCCCTGATCTCGGTTAGGGCCACTGGATGCTACTGTAATATGAATAATAATAATGGGAGTATTCATGTAGCCTAGCTAAACCGCATTTTTGTAGATCCAAGTCCACTAGGAGTTACCACCCTCATTAAATCGAATTCCCTTAAATCCGTGAATGGCTTCCCACCTGGTTCAAAAGACTTCAAACTCAGTTTACAGAGGCATTTTCTGACAATAATCGCTATGAGCAGAATCTGCTTCATTAGCCCCTGGCATGCAAATCTCAAAAAATTCCTAAGGTGCTCCTGGAAAAGAATGCTGCAGCAGTGAAGGGCAACAATAACTTATCAATGTGTCCTAACCATGGTTCTCATCCTAGCATATTTCCGTAACACCCACTGGATCGGCCTTCTCGGAGACAATAAAATCCAATGGTAGCTTTTTAAAAAAATATGATTTGCGACATTTTCAGGTGTTTCAAAAGTCAGTAGGGTCACTGTTTATGGACAGAGGTGTTGCCTGCTTTAGCATATACAGGGAATACAGAACATCACCAACACTATATAAAATGCAATAATAGGAAGAACAGGGAGAGAAGAAGTCAGTGCTAGGCGTTGAACACGTGTCATGGGGAAGACAAGGCTTGACGTTTACTGAAGAATTAATCTCTAAAACTTTTAAGTAAAATAAATCCCATGTTTAGGCTTTTATTCCTCTACATTTTTAAACTGCAGAATCATTGATCCCCACAAGCTCTGATATAATATTCAGATGGCTCCAAATATTCACACTTTGCTCCTTTGTGCTGCTCAGGGGCACCAAAGGATGTGAATAACCTGCCACAACTCTCTATCTTGGGATTTCCCACAGAAATAGGAGTCCCCATTGGGCACAGCATAGGTGATTCCTGTTTATCACCCCTTGTAGTCCCAGTATGCAGTTCCAGGGGAGGGGCTGTGACTGCTGCATGACATGCTTTGGCAATTCCCAGCTGTTGGCATTTAGAGCAGCCCTCAATCATAGCTGGGCCTAGCACAGATTTTGTCAGAGAATCAGCCCCTTCTTTCTACTACACCAAGCCTAAACTCCTGGCAGCAGGGAATCTGGTTCCTAGAAGCCAGTGCAGTAGTTATGCAAAACTATTGTGGCAGTATCTACAACGTTGACATGGATTGCCTTTTCTTTGTGGAGTTGATTTCATAGCCTTTGTATTTGTTAAAAGTACACTTCTTGAAACTGTGAGAGTTCAGGACAGCTACTTTGTTTCAAAACCACTAATCTTTTAATATCAGTGTAGGTGAGTGCATCATGAGACTATAGCAGGGGTTCTCAAACTTAATTGCTCTGTGACCCCCTTCTGACAACAAAAATTACTACATGACTCCAGGAGGGGGGACCAAACCCTAATCCCACCCAAGCCCCACCTCCCTGGGTGGGGATGGGGGGGCCAAAGCCAAAGGGCTTCAGTCCCGGGTGGGGAGCCTGTAACCTGAGTCTTGCCGCCCAGGACTGAAGCCCTTGGACTTCGGTTTCAGACCCAGGCTGTGGGGCTTGGGCATTGGCTTCATCCCCAGACCCCAGCAAGTCTAACCCCAGCCTTAGCGATCCCAATAGAACAGGGTGATGACCCACTTTGGGGTCCTGATCCACAGGTTGAGAACCGCTGGACTACAGTAAATGGTTTGGCCCTTGTGCATTTCATTTTGTTGGGCATTTCATTGTTTGCATGGTATAAAAGCTATACGAGTTGCTTCACCCATTAACAACGTGCAAAGTAACGATTTATTTTAAGCAGTAAACTTTTTGGCTTGATTCACACCCAGATTGCTCCACTTTTATGCTGACGTAATTCCACTGAAATCAGCCTGCTCATACCAAAGCAGTACTGCGCTATTACATTCGGAGCTGGGAAAGGCGGAATCAACATTGTCCATTGAAATGAATGGAGTTATTCCCGCGTAACACTGAAGTAGCAGTGGTAAAGCAAGCTCTTGGTGTACATTTTCAAAATGGAGTGTGTGTTTGTGGGTAGCTAAGCTTACAAATCTTGCTAATAGAATTGTAACTGGTGCAGCCTGCCCCCTACTTATATTTGATTGTCTATGTCTCTGATCAAATGCAGTGTAAAAATCCATTATTGACGCACTGGGACACATGCAGCTAATTACGTTAAAGTACAAAGATAACGTCTCTTTTGTCAAAGAAAACTTTATTACAAGGCAATAAGAAAAAAAACTTTTATGATCACGTAATTGAGCTTTTCAGTGATCTTATATGTTCTCTGGAGTCTGCATTCTCTTTCGATATTCGCTAGATCAAAATTTGATCAAAATTAGCTTTACTTTGTGGCAGTCTTACCCACTCCCTTGCAATGTGACTTCACTGCACAATTGACAAGCTTCAGAGAGTGACTAATTGTGGGGTTGAGGACAGTTTACGTGGTGGATATTCTTTATAAATGTGCATATATACATGCAGGTATGGCTATTCATTTGTGTGTATCTATCTCTTTTCTCTGAGTGCATGTATTTTACATGCTTACTAATGGTCATTTTATATGGGGCGCAGAGATTGCAGTGCATTAATTGTGCATGTTAAATTGCAGGGTGATAATCTATCAGTAATAATGTATGTATAAATTAGAATTGTATGTAAATTAAGGTCTGAAATGATATATGAATTCTATTCCCAATATATCCCACATCTTTCTCCTACAGCAAGATAATTGTTCATAGTGTGCTATTAACTGGTCTAAGCACAGCTTTATAGAAAGCTCTTTCTCTGTTTCTGACATACACTTGCTCTCTGGCTTGTGTTTTTTGTTACATTCCTTTACACTTGTAATTAATGTGATAGATTTTCTGAAGGGCCCCTTCCAACAACAAGATAAGCGAAGCAGCCAGAGGAATGTCCTGGTCAAAACAGCATCCAGTTTTACTTTCTACTGTATCTTTTACCATTTGTTGCCAAAGGTTGTTTTGTATTGTGTACTGTGTGAAGGGTAAATCACACAGAAGTGATTTTAAAGTACCAAGCACTAGGAACATGTGTCAGAATAAATAAATGAGGGTTTTGCAGGTTATTTAATCTGATCAGTCTTTCTATCAAAACCCTCTTTTGCTTTTTAAAACCGTAGTTGTGAACAAAAGGCTCTTTTTCTCAATGTCACCTTTTGCTCGCTGTGTTAAGATGACTGAAGATTGCTTCCATATTTTTTCCTCCTGTTGAGGCACTTTTATATAACGTAGAGCTTGGCCAAGGCTCCTGGGTACAAAATTCCAGACCTACCTATTTGTTCTCTAGTATGGTATCTGTTTGAAGTGTCATTTTAATTTCACACTTCTTTTTGGGCAACCATAGACATTCAGGTCTGATTAAAGAAAGAAAAAGAAAATTCATTAATGCCCCTTTCATGAATAACCCTACAATAACAAACCATTGTGCGTGCAAACACATATCATGATAGAGACTCATTCCTACTGTGCCTGTCAGCTCTGCTCCTGTGTGTCGGAAAATGAGAGAATTTTACAAGAATCCCATCTGAAGTGCTGTGTGCACTGCTGGCAGACCAGTGTGGAAACAAAGGCATCAACTCTGAATAAACGAAGCACAGCAATAATAAATATGGAATACATTGAGAAAATAAAACCAACAGTTTCCATCAGGTGTGAATTTCCAAGATCCAAGGGTGAAAAATAAGTTGTTTAAATATGAAAGGCACCTTCAGAATAAACCCCTTTTTAGAAGATCACAAGAGATTAGAACTGAAATGCTGCACTGTAGATACATTGCTCTGCTACAGGTTTTTCCACCAACAATCTCAAGGTGATTTATGAGGATTAATAAATTAAGCCCCTCAACAACGGAGAGAAATTTAAATCGTAGCATCCGCATTTTTTCAGATCAAACTCAAGCACGACAGAGGTTAAGCCTCAAATTTTTAAAAGTGCCCACTGATTTTGGGTACCTCTGTGTTTGGATGACCACAACGGGGAATTGGGTAGCTACAGCTCCAGTTGAAATTAAGAGGAACTGCTGGTGCTTATTTCAAAGTAATGATAACACAATTTAAAAATCCGCATTTGTTATCTATTCTGTACACTAAATGTTTATTTTAGCACGTGTTAGACTGAACTCATAAACACCTAAACATTTGGATGGGGCTTTAAAGAACTCTGATTTCTACTGTTCATAGCTAATGACAATAATGTTGACCAGTTGATGAAGTGGCATATTTAGATTTCTCATTGAGAAGTGTTTAATTTTTCAGTAGTAATACTGTATTACCATATGTATATAATAATTCCCTAGGAAATCATTTAAAATAGAGTAAGATTTGATGGATTCAAATTAGAAACGTACAATAAATGTACCAAAGGTCACATCTGAAGTGACACTTCCAATATGGTCTTTAATAAATGGAACTGAGAAGAGATAACAAAAGTCATTCCCACAATTCTTCATAACATAGTTAGAGAAAACCAGTGATATTTAATATCAATTCATCTCTCAATGAACATTAGAATTATCCAATTTCAAAATTGGATTCTTGCAGACAAGAACTGACGAGGTCAAACAGGTATCCAGTTCATAATAAAAGATAACAAACTGATTAAATCTTTAATAGCTGTTCATGTGAATCAACACACTTGTATATTTTAGGGAATTCTGAGCTATAGAACAGGTTTACGTTTATACATTTTTGAATATTTTATCCTATAAAATAAACATTGCAATGTTAGGAGAAGCATGGGTTTCGAGTATTAAAATAAATTTTAAAATGGTCAAGGTTCTGGTTCCTGAGCCACACAATTCTTTTTTCAACTAATCAGTGAATGAGAGTCAGACTTCGTCAGTGTCCATAGTTTGTCCTCCTCTATTATACTGGACAAATTTCCTGTATGTCTTTTATCTATTTTTTGAACGCTATTGGTTGTAGGAATTCTGCCATGAAGGACATTCAGGGTTAGGTAGGAAGTAGGAATAGTACCTGGACAAAATTGTAGGAATAGGAAGTAGGAATACCACCTGGACAAAATTGTTTTATCTGTGTCGCACTGTCTGGAGTGGTTCACAACCATGACTGCTCACCTCAGGGCAGACTGTCAAGAAGCAGAGTAGAGACCTCAAACTGGTTGTATGTAGGCCCTCTCAGATGTCCAGAGAGGCCCGGGCCACTTCCAGATTTTGAGGCCCCTAGCCGTAATAAAAATAAAAAATGATGACACATGAAAACAAAGTAAGGCACCAAGAAAAGAGTGAGACATAATTTGAATATTTTTTTATTTAACAAATTCTTTTCTAGCCTTTTTCTGTGCAAATGCACTAATTATTGAGGAAAATTCTAGCTTTCGTGCAATGTCATGGCTGATATTAAGCATGGCGAGCCCATTCAACCACTCTTGTCCCATAGTTGAACGGTGATAGCTCTTTACCTGCTTCAACATGTTGAAGGTGCGTTCATCTGAAGCCACCGATGCAGGCAAACTGATAAACATACGCAATGCAATTGTGATATTAGGAAACACCCCAGAGAGTTCAAGTTCGAGTATTTCTTGAAGCAATTCCTTAAATTTGCAGCTCTAAGCTGAGAGAGTGTGTCACATTTTGGTCCAATAGGGATGCGGATAAAAACAAGTTGCAAAACTTATCAAATGCCAAAAAATTAACAAGAGTCTAAATTTGAGGCCCCCTTTGAGCTTGAGGTCCTCCTGGCCCCCCCTCTGATTGGCCCTGGTTGTGTGTTCTATAATTAGATTTCACCAACCCAAAAACAAAAGTGAACTCCTAAAACACTATAACAGTCTTACCACAGAGTCACAGACAGTCCCCTTGGGCATTCCAGTCTCTCTTGCCACCCAGGCAAGCAGGACTTAGTGATAGTTTGTTGCTATGCACCAAAGATCACAAAAGATTCAAGTTACTTCCTGTCCCAAGGGACAAGTCACTTACTGCAGGTCAATTTGTACTTTAGATCTCATACTAATGACAATGCTTGTAGCCAGTCCTGTAATGAACTAACTGAAGATTTATTAACTAAGAAAAAAAGGGAGTTGTTTACTGGTTAAAGTAGGAAAATATGAATACAAAAGGTGACAGATATAGTAATCTGTCAGCACTGAATGTCTTTTAGGGCTAACCCAGATTAAGCGTGGGGATTTCTGCTTCTATTTTGTAGCTCCAGTCTTGTGAGAGTTTAAACAGCAAAAGAAATGAAAAAATTTCTTGCCAGGTATCTTTATTTTTCTTCCCAAATTTAAGCTGATGGGACGATCCCTTTTGCGTTTCACCTCTTCATGGGAATGAAGCGGCTATTTACAAAATCTTCGTATTTGATGTCCCACAACGGCCCCTTTAGTTTGGATAGCTTTCTTGATGAGGAGACAATCCCGCTTGTTAGGTTCACAGTTTCAGAGCAAACATTTTTTTACAGTTATAAAGCAAAAATGTAAATATTCCCTTATAGCATGCGATGAAGATATTATAAGTGAGATTAATGCATGCAGCAATTTACAAGCACTTCATAAAGTTTAAACACATTATGGTAAGTTCAATACCCATCTTAACCATACTAACACACAGGTGAAACAGACTGGTTTCCAGTACTGAATTTGTCAGTGCTCGCCTGAGGCCTAAAGCCATGGCAAAAGCTGGCACCTGGTTTGCCAGGTGTTGCAATCTGCACCAAATGTTTTATCTGATTGTAACACACACAGCTGGGACCTTGTGGGACATAGTATTCATGCTCCAGGGGAGATATACTCTGTGTTCTATGCATTTCCAACTTTTCTTTCCTTTCTGAACCTTTTTGTCACCTTGCGCTCACATTTCCAGGCCTTTCTTCACGCTGATCCACACCTGGAACGTTATCCATGATCCACTGTGACATGCCAAGTCCCTCCTGCTGCTGTTTAGCTTTCCACTGCTAACCCCACCTCTGCTCCACTACCAATTATGCATCAAAGGATGCATAATACTACCAATTATGCATCAAAGGATGGGATTTTCGAAAGTGTCCCACTTCGGTCGAACGCTGCTCCTGTTGAAGTCCCTTAACAGCTAGTTTCAACAGAATTAGAACCGGGCCAACGTTGAACACTTTTGAAAATCCAACCTTATATGTGCTAATTGTCCTTAACTGCTCTTTGTCTTTATTTTGCCCTTTCTACTTTACTTCTGCCATCAGAAGTATTCAATACTTACTGAGATGACTGGTTGTGTCTAAGGCAAGGACTTAGTGGAACTTCCATTTACTATGAACTCCCACACATCAACGGCTAGTGGTGGGAACATTTAAAAAAAAGACCTATTTTCAAAGTGTTCATTAGGCTCTGGAGCTAACAAGCAGAACAGGCATTTAAACAGTTGTGGTAAACCCAGGACAAACAACTACAAAAGGGGGGTAGTAATTAGTCCCAAGGGTTTAAAAGGCTATCCACCTAGGAGAGAGAACCAGGGGGCAATAAGGTTCAGCTGGAAAAGGGGTTGCTAGGGAACCAATTAGGTTCAGCTGACTCCAACTACTTGGGACCTTTTTAAACCCTCCCCTGGGTGGCAGGAGGGAGAGAGTGAGGAGCAGGGAAGTTGCCAGTAGGCTGTTTGTAGCAAGACACCAGACCTTCCTAGTAGGGAGGCTGCACTCGCTCCCCAGAAGGGAAGGAAGACAAGCACAAGGGACTGACAGAGGAGAGGAGAAACAGGACCCAGTGCCACCTATAAGGATTTGCCTTGCCCCAAACCTGAGTCTCCAAGGCTAAAAAGGACTGAGCTGAACAAGGTATTTTGCCACAGTCTAATCCCCTTCCTTCTCAATTGCTCAGCTTTCCGTCTCTGATGATTTCATAATTTCACTTGCCCTCTAGTCACCACAGAGTCTCCCACAATGGAGAAAACCGGAATGCCTCATGTAAAACAAATCAAGCAGAACCTCCCCCCTTCCTTAGTCCCCCAACTTCTTTGAGAGAAACACTTCAGGTAGGTCTTTATGATGGATAAAGTAATGAAAGGTCACAAGCGCTCCATTGCCCCTTTTGCAGACCACTTTTTTTTTTTAATGGAATATTAGAGGTCACTCAGAGCAGGTACAGTGGGGCAGACCTCAGATCTTGTAAATTGAAGTAGCTCAAGTGAATTTATTGGGACTATGCCCAGTTATAGCAGCCAAGAACCTGGCTCATTCCATTTAGAGTTGTGTAAAGAAGGAACAAGTTTTGGGCAGGGCGGTGAGTGATGCTTCGCTTGAGGAGGCTAGCTCCCTGTCCTGCTTCTTCTGCCCATGTCCGCGCCCGCACTCCATTCCTGCCCCACGCAAGGCCCTGCTCCCAGTTAGCCCACTCCTGCGTGTCCCTCTCCGCTTCAGCCCCCCCTCCACCCCCGCTGGTTGCATACCTCTCTCCTCTCCTCCCTGCTCAGGCCCCCCGCCCCCCCACTCACTATGTGCGAAACCAACCTGCAGCAAGGGTGGGAGGGCCGACCGCGAGTGGGGAGAAGGGGGTGGAGCAGAGAGGAGGAACCTGGCGAGCGGCAGCTGGGCGGGAGGAAACCCACACAGCGAGCAGGGGGGAAGCCGAGCGGGGAGAGTGGGAACTGGACGGTTGAGAGGGGAGGAGAGGTGGAACCATGAACAGCAAGTTGGCAGTGGGGACCTCTGGAGAGGGGATTGGAGACAGGAACAGCAGCAGCTGGAGAGAATGCTGAGCTTCAGCTTCTATATGCCCCATGCAGGTTCTGGGTCGGCTGAGGAGGCTACTGCTACTCAGCTTCCCAGGTTCATTAGTAATCACTGTGGGGAGTTCAAGGGAAGATACGGCCTCCTCAGCCACCCCAGAACCTGCATGGAGCATAATAAATAAGAAAAAAACTTCTGGCCGAACACTGAGAGGGGATAGGTGGGGCCACCATGGCCTAGACATCCGGTGGCGGTGGCTGTCCACATGGCTGTGGGCATTTGTGCCTAGGATTGTTTGAGGCCTGCTTTTTTGTGCTAGAATAGTGATTTTTCTAAATCTTTCAAAATGTGTTTAACTTTTTATGCAGAAAAGGTACAAAGAAATTGTCTTATGCAAGAGAATCTATGGGGGGGGGGGGGGGGAGGCGGGGAGGAGGAAAACAATCCGTGAAAAATTCCCTCCTGAGTCTGAGAGAGGGTGGGCAACTTCAGTGCTCCAAACTAACATCACTTTGTATTAGATTATTACATACAATCTAATTGTTGTTGACACCCATTAGTACTCCCTGACTTCACAGCTTCTAGTGAAAACCATTTCACTACCTCAAGTAACAGAATCTTAGATTTTTTCCAATATATGCTCCTTCTTAACATGAACTCCTTAGTTAGGGTTTTGCCCTATGACCTCCTATATATTTCTCTCCAAGGACAGGGTAACTCAGAGGGTACAGTAGATATTGTGTGTCCTGCATTCATGTAGGAAGTGTAGCAGATTTGTTGGTGGTTTCCTGAGCAATGTGAATTCAGTTTTTCTCCTTTGAGAAACAGTAGCTAGTCCCCGTGGTACTAATTCTAGACAACTGCCCTGAGTTATTAGAAGGTGCTTCCACTTGCACACATCTGAGATTTTATCACTCACAAACTTTTTCTTTTATGGCCTATACTGTAAGTTTCAGAGAACAACTGATTGGATAATTAGATAGAATTGTGCCTCAATAGTACATAAGCAAGGAAAACAATCCACAAGCCACACCAGGAATGTAGTGGGGCTCTTTGCCCTAATATTTTCATTCACTTGATAAGAGCTACCTCCTTCTTAACATTAGAATAATTAATATAGCTGCAGTATACCTTACAGAAATGTTAAATGTCTGCCGGGTAAATGCTCTACAAGATAACTTTAGGGACCTGAAGTTGGAACTGAGGATAGAAGACAATGTTGAATGTAAGTGTCGGAAATCTTCCTTTTCTGTATGTTGCTTTCCAGGCTGTTGACTGTGGTAGGGTACAACCCTGGTGTTGTGAAGTAGCCGTTCTCTGATTGGCGACGGCCTGATTCACAACACCAGCTGCTGCACCATACCATGTAGCTGGATGTGGGTGGGCCCTCAGACTGCATGTTCTTTAACCGACTGCTCTTTCCCAGCTGTTGAAGTTGCCTGTCTGTGTTCCTCACAGCTACGATCTAGAAAACAAAAGAAATATGGTTTGATCAGACAGACAATGATAGGTTCTGTAGCATTGCCTGATAGTTTTAATTATAAAACATTAAATATTTTTACAAATAAGTGACACTGATGCAGTGTTAATATTTTACTTATTTTTAAACAAATTTAATACCACACAGGGAGTTGTGTAAAGCTAGCTTCTCACCTTTTATATTAGACTAGGTCTTTCCTTTCCCTCATTCTCTCCCAAGCCACAGGGACTTAAAGCTACAGGCAGGGGATGTTACCCAGATTCCCTGCAAAGCCCTAAGATTCACAAAAGAAAAAGGCTTTTTCCACATAGATATTCAAAGATATTTAGGTTGCTAACTCCCATTGATTTGAACAGGACTTAGTGGCCTAAATACTTGAGAGGATCTTGGCCAAAAACTTCAGAGGTGCATCTCTTCCAACAGCATCACTCCCTCGGCAGATCATTGTTACCATTAGCTCTCACTCCCTCCAGGGCTGCACCATGTCCATCTCTCCAAGGCAGCAGGTCCTAAATGTGTGCTACATAAAGCAGCATTAATTTCTCTGTGGATTTATTCCTAGGACTCTGCTGGATAGAATCACCTGCGCAGTGCTTGCTCTACAGTTCCTCTCCCCCTCAAATGCTCCTCCATGCTGTATTCTTACGAAGAGGCTCTTGCAGGACCAGAAGAGAGCAAGTTAAAAATCATCTGCTTCTCCCTATGGTGCTCCCTGTCCCATGTTTACCTGCAGAAGTTGAGGGCAACGTCCAACCCATTATCATTAAAGCCACACTCTTCTTAAAGTCACATTGGGAGTTATGAATTCTATAATTTTCATGTTATTAAAAAATTCCTAGCTTCTGCATCTACATGGATGACAGTAATGGCTGTAAAGTACTGCACCCTGAAAATTACACAGGTGTCTCAGACAGCACAGCAGTTCAGCACCACCAGTGAACAACAATAACCGAGTGTTGAGATGACCCAGGTGGTGCGTATGAAATCTGTATTATCATAGCACGCAGGCACACCAGTCATGGACCAGCACCCCATGGTGCTAGGTGCTGTACAGAACACAGAATAAAAATACAGCCTCTGCCCCAGATTGCTCACGTAGCTACGTGACCACTCATTCAAAACTTCATGTGCATGCTATTATTGGTCTGAAAAGAGTTAAAGGATGGATTATTTTTGGAGTGCAAATCAGTCTATAACCTGCCCGCTTTCCAATGTGACTTGTGTTTTTGGTTAATTATTGTCCCCCACAGTACAGCCTGCTCTTGAACCAACCAGCTTTCTTTGGATTTATATTAAGGTGTGGCTGAAGTCTTTGTACATCCCTTTATTAAGGACAGCATGCAAGGGGACTGTTCGAATGCCTTTCACTTAAAAAAGAGGGAGTATGTGCCCCCAATTTCCATGAGGGTTTGTCAGGAGTAAGGCACAATGTCCTGGGAAGGGGCAGAGCCAACAGCTCTCTACCAGATTCCCAACCCCCACCCACAAGGAAAGCTAGTGATCGTGACTAAACTGACAGCACAGTTTAGTCCTGGGATAACATTTCTTGTAGGAGTCATGCAGGGGTGGCAGCAAACTAAGGGACTAGGCAGCAGTGTGAAGGTAAGAAGCCTCCAGGCAGGAACCCCTTGTCTCTAGCAGATCTTCTGAGATCAGACAGATTTGGGGACAACCACCTGGCCTTTTCCACAAGATGAGTAGATCCCCATCTTTTAGCTCAAAGGAAACTCCACAAGCAGCAGCTGACTGAGGTGCTGAGTTCCATATATAGCCTCCCACAGCCTTCTCCCAATACTTGCAGGGGAGGAGCGACCAGATTTGGTCCCTAGACAGAAAAGCTATTATCATACGTAACAACAGACTACTCCTCAGAGCCAAGTTCTGTTGTATAGTTACTGTGGGAACTGTAGCTGAATTTCTTGACGTGTGTGTGTATATAAAGTCTCACCATGTTGCATTAAGAGCTTTTATTTCAATAGAACATTTCTAGAGTTTCAGTACATCAGACCACACTGAAAAAAGTCTATTTATATTTCACCAATATCTGTACTTAACTTTCACCCTAGAAAAGGAGCCTGGAAGCTGAATTCATATTTCAGTTTGTATTGATCAACTGAGGGCATGATAGTTCTGGTGAACAGTGAACTGTTTCCCTCTCACTGCACGTTGTGGCACTCAAGAAAGCAACATTCTCTCACATACAAAATAACACCCAACACTTTTTATACATTCTGTTTCATTAGAGCATTAAAGTCTGTCACTAGTACTGTGGGTGGGAAAAATGTATGTACTTTTTCAAAATTGTTTAAATCTTCAAAAGCCTCTACACTATTTGTCAGCTTTTTATTTTTAAAAAAATGAGTTTATTGTATGCATCACTTGCTTGCTGCAGGAAGTCAGTTTAAGAGAGACATTTTTTGGTGAGAAACAGTATTACATTAACTGAAAAATAAATTACACATTTTATAAATGATCTGGGTGATGGGATGGATTGCACCCTCAGCAAGTTCATGGATGACACTAAGCTAGGGGGAGAGGTAGATACACTGGAGGGTAGGGACAGGGTCCAGAGGGACCTGGACAAATTGGAGAATTGGGCCAAAAGAAATCTGATGAGGTTCAACAAGGACAAGTGCAGAGTCCTGCACTTAGGATGGAAGAATCCCATGCACTGCTACAGGCTGGGGACCGACTGGCTAAGCAGCAGTTCTGCAGAAAAGGATCTGGAGATTACAGTGGACCAGAAGCTGGATAGGAGTCAACAGTGTGCCCTTGTTGCCAAGAAGGCTAACGGCATATTGGGCTGCATTAGTAGGAGCATTGCCAGCAGACTGAGGGAAGTGATTATTCCTCTCTATTCAGCACTGGTGAGGCCACATCTGGAGTACTGCATCCAGTTTTGGGCTCCTCACTACAGAAAGGATGTGAACAAATTGGAGAAAGTCCAGCAGAGGGCAACGAAAATGATTAGGGGGCTGGGGCACATGATTTATGAGGAGAGGCTGAGGGAATTGGGCTTATTTAGTCTGCAGAAGAGAAGAGGGAGGGGGGATTTGATAGCAGCCTTCAACTACCTGAAGGGGGATTCCAAAGTGGATGGAGCTCGGCTGTTCTCAGTGGTAGCAGATGACAGAACAAGGAGCAATGGTCTCAAGTTGCAGTAGGGGAGGTCTAGGTTGGATATTAGGAAAAACTATTTCACTAGGAGGGTGATGAAGCACTGGAAAGGGTTACCTAGGGTGGTGGTAGAATCTCCATCCAGGTTTTTAAGGCCTGGCTTGACAAAGCCCTGGCTAGGATGATTTAGTTGATTTACTAACTAGATGACCTCCTGAGGTTTCGTCCAACCCTAATCTTCTACTATTCTAATCTAAGACTTTCCCTCCTTTTTACTTAATATGAATTCTTCAGCTATTTATTGGTGGATTATGACTATTTCCATCTTCTCTGGCACCATATATTCTAAAAACTCCCATATGATTGTACCTGGGGACAGAACTTATATGCAGTTAAACATACAATTACATACATTTCAACTAGGTGTATGCAGCGTTGGTCCGAGAATATTAGAAACAAGGTTGGTGAGATAATATTCTTTATTGGACCGACTTCTGTTGGTGTGCAAGTTCAAAAGCTTCTCTCTCTCACCAACAGAAGTTGATCCAATAAAGAATATTACCTCACCCATCTTGTGTCTCTAATTCATTTCAAATGGCACATATTTAATAGCCAAGTCTACAGAACCGAATCTTCCAACAGCAGCTGGAATATGATCTCAAAGTAGCCAATGAGAAATCCATTGAAGATAATGTAGTTACTCTGGATTTACACTGGTATGAGTGTGTAAGATGGCCATTAGAAGTAGAAAAATAAGCCCTTTTCCTGTTTGTAAGGAAATTAGAAAACCTTGCCAATAATTTAAGAAGTTTTTAAACAAACCATCCAACCAACCACCACCTACATGAAACATTTTTCTACATTAAACTTACTTGTAATGCAACAGGTTATGTAGACTGGAAAACTGCAGGACTAAGGACAGCAACTAGATCTACACTGGCCAAAAGTTTATTAGTCCTGTTAAATTCCATGCAAATTTAGATTTTCCTGCTTTGGTCACAGCAGTCTATTAATTCAGTCCTCTTGTCTGTTACATCTTTATTCTCTGCAGGTTAATCCTGCAAAATTACTTTCTTGTTGTACATGTCACACAGCCTATAATATCCAACAATACAATTTTGCTAATCCTGTTTTATCAGCTTTGTTGCCCTGTCTGGTCAATCCAATAGTGAAAAACCTCACACAAGGTTTTTGCCAAGTTTTTTTTAATTTTTTTAATATGGTTTCAATTAAATGGTTAGAGAGCAGCACATAGGATCTGGACATGTGCCAATGTCCTTCAAACACAGAATGTCAAGGCACTTAATTAGACAGATCTCTAAACTCTTTCAGATGTCCCACCTACGCAGCCAACTGAATATACTTAACGCAAGTGTAAAAAATCAGCTCAAATCTCTTTTAAAACACTCTCCATCCATTAAGGACTTGCAGGTGGCAGAATAGCGATGTATTTATTGCCCATTACCTTACTAACCGATTCAACAAATGAGTAAAGGCTGTCTCATTAGCAGTTCTTTGTTGTCCTGTTTACTGTTTAGTGGACTCATTAACATTAAATTATTAGAAGAGGCATATTAATTCTTGCAATAACCTTGGTCAAGCCTGGTAAACTGATTGCTAACCAGCAAATGAATCCATGTTTCTCAGGCAGGATTTGCATGTTTAAAAAAAAAAAAAAATTCAAAAAACCCACAATCCCAGATCCTCTGTGGTCTTCTGAGGGCTAGTGTTCAGTATCTCCTGTTAATTTCTGCATCCATAGAACATACCACACAGATTTTTTTTTTAAAGATATCAAAAATCTGATCTTGACTCCATCATACATTAAAAGTAAGCAGTGAACAAAGGGAACTTCCCTTCTTTCATCAACCCATATTTATTACATTAATTCCTTAATTTTAACAAAGGGAACAGTCTCTCATTTCAAGCCTGGTGTGTGTGTATATCTAGGCACATACTTATAAAAACTTACACGAGTATTTTTCCAATCCGCAGTTCCAGGATTCCACGTAAACACACACTAAGAGTTGAATCGTTTAACCATCTCAGATAAGAACTGCAGGCAGTATCGTACCCAGGATATTAAAGAGACAAGGTGGGTGAGGTAGTAATCGTTTACTGGACGGGTTTCAGAGTAACAGCCGCGTTAGTCTGTATTCGCAAAAAGAAAAGGAGTACTTGTGGCATCTTAGAGACTAACCAATTTATTTGAGCATAAGCTTTCGTGAGCTACAGCTCACTTCATCTGATGAAGTGAGCTGTAGCTCACGAAAGCTTATGCTCAAATAAATTGGTTAGTCTCTAAGGTGCCACAAGTACTCCTTTTCTTTTTGCGTTTATTGGACCAACTTCTGTTTGGTGAGAGAGAGAAACTTTTGAGCTTACACAGAGCTCTTCTTCAGTTCTCTCACCAACAGAAGTTGGTCCAATAAAAGATATTATTTCACCCACCTTGTCTCTCAGGTAAGAATTGTTTAACAAACCATTCCATGGCATTACATATTCCCCGAATCTCATTCCCTTATTTCTTTTTGCTTCTAATAAATTGATCGCAAGTGTAGGAAACTTCTGAGTAGGGGTGTGATAATAAGCCAAGTTACTATAACCATTAATTCAAAATTTATTGTAAGATTTGGAAATATATTTTAACATCATTTCTATAATTTAGCTGGAGTAGCTGTGCCAAAGGTGAAAGATCCAACTAGCGACTCAGTCTCCTCCCTCCCAGTATTTTAAAGTGCAATACCAGCATACACCCAAGAATGAAACAAGCCTGTTCAAGTCTTGCCTGACACAAGACTAACATTTAGAACTTATTTTATACATAAAAAATTTAACATCTTTACACTGCAGCTACTTCTGCGACTCCAAGCTGCATGCTACTAATTTTAGATGACAGATAATGAATTGCTTTTTGGTGTCACAAGCCATTTTAAGAGAACTTGAGTTTCTGAAATGCTGTATTTTAACGGCCCCCTTGAAAACAGCATAACCAAAATCTCTCCCCTCTCAGGCCGAGAGCAGGACATCATTATCAAATACATTCCACTTGCCAGCCTCTTGTACTGGATCATCTCTGCATGCATCTTAATACTAATTAAAATGTGGAACAATTAAGCTATTTGCTAAATTAGCAATTCTGACCCTACAGCCTCATGGCTGTAAGAGCAGTCCACTGAGAGGTCTTCACGTGATTTTGTGCTGACAGAACAGTCCATCCGTCTTCACGTCTTTAGACAGCTGTGCTTACCTAGCAGAATGTAAACATCTTTGAACTTTGCTTACTGGATAAAAGGAAGCATTAGTTTCCTATTGTATTTCCTCCTACAAGATCAATCACACATACAGGCTAGACACAGCATCCCTATGTTTGTAATTAATCTCATAAAGGCAGAACATCTCCTCTCGATCGATTTCTATATTTGCATGCAGTCAGAGGGAGTAGGAGAAGAAAATAAAAACCAGTAGCAGAATAATAATCAGCTGATCCTTTAATGAAGACTGAGACATGCTACATATACAAAACAAGATGCTTTTTTAAGTGAGCTGATTCACTGTCAGAAATTCATTTTGCAATGAATGTTGATAATGAACACTGGGGAATTCAGGATTATTTTTAAATGCAATGATAGAAAAGTTTTTTCTCATCACGGAAAGATTCAAAGGTTTTTTGTTTTGTTCTAATCTATTTAATCAAAACAATCCAAAAACATCACAACATGCTTTCTAGTCTTGTAAAATTTCTTTAGCTGTTGCAAATTCTTGACTCTTTTTGTAAGGGTTCGTGAGTTCAGACACTGAAACTTTGCTTAATTCTACCTGACTCCACTGGGCATATACAATGATCAACTTGCCAATTGGAGATGTCTCCTCCCACCCGCCCCCAGATCATACTAATAATATTTCGTATCAAGAAACTTACATTGTAAAAATTCTCTGCCTATTATGGAAACATTTAAAAATTTGGGGCTAGGCGAAGTATCGATTTAAAACAAGCAAATATCAGAACTGCTACATCTTCCACTGAATAAAGGATAACTTCTACCCCTCCTGGGGTGTGTGTATACGCTAGGGTTGCCAACCCTCCAGGAATTAAAGATTAACCTTCAATGAAAGACTATGTCATGTGAGGAAACCTCCAGGAATACATCCAACTGAAATTGGCAGCCCTAGTATATGTGGTGTGTGTGTAAAGTTACTGCACTTCTGATGGGGTCAAGAAGTTATGATAAATCAAAGCCAGCAGGCAAACAGAATCAAATGCAGAACACCAAATTAATATTCATTCTCAGAAAAAGCATGCAGTGTTCAACAATTACTAGGATGCAAGTCTGAATACTGCCTTTTTTTTTTTTTTTTTTTTAGCTCTAGCAGTTTTTTTGCACAAGATGTGGTGAGTGCTGACATTAGTACTGTGGCCGCATGTTGTTGCAATTACTCCCAATACATATTTTAGCCCAAATGCATGCCTGTGATACACATCAAATTTAGTCTGCAGCGACAGGGCATATTTTGATTTACGAGTGCTACAAAGAATCTCTTACTGAATAAAAAACTGACACAGGTCAGATCCAGCAGCAAAACAACACTTAGGATTCATTGCAGAGCTCGCGCTCTCCCCACAGTCTGTTTTACAGACTTGGAGCTTAATGTCTAATGTAGACAACATGAAATATTCTAAAGCACTGAATCTTCCTTGCATGAGAGCAGCTTTCATTTTGGGAAACAGACTTTGCAATTTGCAATAACTGAGGGTGGTAATATTCAAACAATGACTTTAAAAAAGTCTATATATGGTACACGCTATTCACATTTGTACAGACATCTGTGGTCCAATAAGTGAGGCGTGTATCACATTTTAGTACCTGAATAGCAGAGAATTTTTTTTTTGTTCATAATATCAGATTGTTTGACAATTACAGGAGGCAACTACTAAATCTTTCAAAATGCTCTAAAATTCTAGGACGACGTATTTTTATGATTGCTATTCCATTTTCTGGAAGTTTAAAGAAACCTAATATTTTTTAGCTTTGGAAGAATAAGTTTCCAGAGATAGAAGCTTTGAATATTCGTGTTACTTAGCTTTCTCTCTGTGTTAAAGTAGACTGCTTTTCCTTTCTCTCTATATCTGTGGAGGAATAACTGAATCCTACCATCTCCATTGTACAGCCTTTGTCAGAGAATATTCGCATATACACAAGTTGGCTTTCACCACAGAAATCTATGGCCCCTTGCAAGATTGCCTGTTTATTGTTTAAAGAAATTACTACTAAAAAAAATCAAGCAGGGGGAAAAAAAGAAGTCACTGGTCTGAATCTTTCTGCATCTATTAATCAGCTCCCTATGCAGCAGGCTCCTTGCGGCTATGTACAATCAGACAACAGTGGCGCTATCCTTAGACTGTCGATGCAGGCACATAAACTGAAGTGACAGACTGTTCTAGAATATCATTAAGGAGCCTGGTCTATGGCTCTTCTCTCCCCTCCCCCCAAGCTCAGCATCTCAAAGAGATGGTCACTTGGAGCTAATAAACACCTTTAAATCTTGCCCATATATCATGTAAAGAAAATCATCTAAGTCTTTGTGCAGCCTGGGTGAAGTTGTCTCAGCATTCTTCAAGAGGCATGTCAGCTGTGTCTGACATTCCACTCTGCCTGTTTGGGGGTGATGGAGGGGATGGCAGATGGTCGCAGAAAGGTGGGGGAGGGGATGGAGCCAGTATACCTAGTTTTATATAAATGTATAAATAGTCAGCGTTGATGGCGTAGGGAGAAGAGGAATCGGTTTAAACAAATAAAGAACTGCCAACCGTTAACATGCTTCCCGGCCACATGCGAAGAGATTTTCACAGCTACAACTTGCATCGGCACCTTCTACTCCCCAGTGCAGCTCTCAACAAACATACCTCTGCATCGCTTCAGGGGCATGGAATACCTCGTTCGGCTCTGTGGTCTTATTCATACCAATATACTCATCCCTAGGCTATACTCCTTCATTAGGCTTTTGAGATCCCTTTTCCTAATCTGCACTTTTTTGAAGTCTGGAGGGTAAATACAAATACCAGTCATTTCTCAGTCTGTAATTAATAACTGTTCCATGCACTGACCATTGAGATGTGATCTGTTCTGCCCACTGTCATAATAAATTGAAATCCATATTAGCACCAGCTCCTCTCTCCGTCAGCTGAGTGTCACACATGAATTTCGCTCTCAGTCATCATAGCTTTACCAACCACACCACACACCGGTTTTTCTATCATATATAATACATGGTGTTTCACAGACTAAAGCTAGCATCATTTTATTAGTCTTAAATTAAAGATTTCCTTTAATGTTGTCAGCCTTGCAGTGTGAGTACTGAAGGTGAGAGCAAAAGTTAGCAAGAAAGCGGGTTAGCAAGTTAGCTATGCTGTATTTTCTTCCAATTCTGTGGTGATAAATAAATGCAATTAATTGTCAAAATACAGAACAAAGCATGATATGTCCTGAGTTTTCAGAGGAGGGCAAAAAAGAGGAACAGGCATGTCTAAGGAATAAGAGCCAAAAATCAAACTAATACCCAAAATGAAAAAAATTCATAACTTACAACAGACAACATTATGTTGAGTACATTATGTGGTGTCGCAAAGATAAATGCAAAGTGGAAAGGGAGCTAGAATGACGGAGGGCTGCATTAGAAGAAAATGGTTTACAAACCAACCAACAAAAGACTAAATACATGTGATGCTTTTTTGAGAGGGATGAGAAGAAGCCAGTAAAAGTAAATAAGAGTTAAAATCTGTGCCACAATTAAAATAACTTGGTTCAGTGTTGAGCTATGATGGGAATGTGGACATGGATTTTAGGTGTTGTATGGTGAAAATGGAGGGGTAGACAGGTGTTTTCTTGCCAAGTAAACTAAAGAGCCATATGTACATAAGAACATGTTTAGGCCAGCCATGATGTATGGGTCAGAATGCTGGCGGCTGAGTGAGAGTGCTCAGGTGGACAGGGGTAAAATGAGAGCTGAGAAGCTATGCAATGAAATAAGAGACATGATGCAGGTAGCTCCCATCACAGAAAAGCTGAGGGAGTATCTACTGAGATGGTTCCGTCATGTGAGACAACGAGATGGGATATGTTGGTCGAAGACTACAAGATCTAATAGTCATAGGACAAATGACCATGAGGAAGATACAGAAAAAGATGGTTCGAGGTGCTGAAGGAGGACATGAGGAAGGTCAGTCTCAGCTTACATGATGCACTCAACAGGAAAGGTTGGAGATGAAGAACAAGAGCCACTGACCCTGACTGATGGGACAAGGCAAAGAAGAACAACAAAGTAGCACAGTGGGTTAACACATTACCCTTCTACATCCAGAGTTCAAATCCTTTGGATTACTAAGCCATTTTAATAATGTATAAGGCCTCTCAGACAGGTCTCTACCAAACTTTTATCCACATCACCACAAAACAGAGAGGTCCTGGAAGACTGGAGAAGGGCGAACGTAGTGCCAATCTTTAAAAAGTGGGGAAAGGAGGCACCTGGGAACTATAGACCAGTCAGCATGACTTTGATACCTGGGAAGCTATTAACATTCAATTTGTGAATATCTGGAAGATGAAGGGGTGATGACTAGCGGCCAGCACGGATTTACTAAAAACAAATCATGCCAAACCAGATTGCTTTCTTTCTTTGATAGGTAACTGGTTTGGTGGCTAGGGGGAATGCAGTGGACATAATAAACCTGGACTTCAGCAAGGCTTTTGACACAGTCCGACATGACATTCTGATAAGTAAGCTGGAGAATGAGGGCTTGGTGGAACTAACATTAAGTGGATACAGAATTGGTTTAACAACCGCAAACAAAGAGTAACTATTAATGAAATGATGTCAGATGGGAGGGAGGTCTCAAGTGGGCTTCCACAGGGATCTGTTCCAGGTCTGGTGTGGTTTAACACAGGGGCAGGAAAACTTTTTTGGCCTGAGGGCCACATTGGGTTCAGAAATTGTATGGAGGGCCGGTTAAGGGAGGGGGTCCCGCCCCTCCCCCCCAGGACCCCTGCTCCATTCACACACCCCCGGACCCCTGTGCCTAACTGTCCCCTGCCACCCCATCCAACCCCTCCTCTCATTCCTGACTGCCCCATCCAACCACCCCTTCTCCCTGTCCCCGACTGCCCCTGGAACCCCTGCCCCTGACTGCCCCCCACCACCCCATCCAACCCCCCCCCTCCTTCCTGACTGCTCCCCCCGGGACCCCTGCCCCCGCCCTCTGACCACTACCTCAAACTCCCCTGCCCTGTATTCAACCCTCCCTGCTCCATGCCCCCTTACCGCGCTGCCTGGAGCACTGGTGGCTGGAGGTGCTACAGCCGGGCCACCCGGCTGCAGCCGGGCCACGCTGCTGCCACCATGCAGCACAGAGCGCCGGGTCTGGCCGGGCTCTGCAGCTGTGCTGCCCCAGGAGCTCATAGCCCTGCCACCCAGAGGCTGTGGGGGAAGGGGGACAGCGGGGAGGGGCTGGGGGCGAGCCTCCCCGGGCAGGAGCTCAGGGGCCGGGCAGGAGGGTCCCGCATAGGGTAACCAGATGCTAAATACAAAATATCGGGACCGTCGCAGGGGGAGCGCCTTTTCAATTGTTACACGCACCCGGTACGTTCAGTGGCGGGAAACAAATCTTGCCAGTGAACAAAGAAGTACCCGCCACCTAAATGCCACCGAAGCCCATCAGCCACATAAGGAAGAAAAAAGAAAAAAAAAAAAAGACACGCCCAAAACAAAATATCGGGACAAATGGTGTCCAGACCGTACTTCGGTCGGGACGCGGGACAAACTGCTCAATATCGGGACAGTTCCGATTTTATCGGGATGTCTGGTCACCCTTGTCCCACAGGCCGGATGTGGCCTGCGGGCTGTAGTTTGCCCACCTCTCATTTAACATCTTTATTAATGACCTGGATGTAGGAATAGAGAACATACTGATCAAATCTGCAAAGGATACAAAGCTACTAAAGTTGCCAATACATTGGAGGACAGAGCTAAAATTCAAAGAGATCTTGATAAACTGGAGAACTGGGCTATCAACAAAATGAAATTCAAAGACAAAAGTAAGGTGCTATGCTTAGGGAAGAAAAAACAAATGCACAAATACAAAATGGGAGACTGGCTTGGCAGCAGCACTGCTGAGAAGGATCTGGGAGTTGTGGATCACAAGCTCAACATGAGTCAGCAATGTGATGCTGTTGCAAAAAGAGCAAATGCAATGTTAGGTTGCATTAACAGAGGCATAGCCTGCAAATCATGGGAACTGATATTACCGCTCTACTCAGGGCTGGTTAGGCCACAGCTGGAGTACTGTGTCCAATTTTGGTCACCAATGTACAGAAAGGATGTAGAGAAACTGGAAAGGATCCAGAGGCAAGCAACAAAAGAGATGGAATGCAAGCCATATGAGCAAAGGCTGAAGGAACTGAGTATGTTTAAGTTTGGAACAGAGGAGACTGAGGTAGGACATGATAACAGTCTTCAAATACTTGACCGGTTGCCATAAAAAGGTGGAGAAAAGTTGTTCTCTAGTCACAGAGTGCAAGACAAGAGGCAATGGGTTCAAACTACAGCATAGCAGATGTAGATAAAATCGCAGGAAAAACTTCCTAACTGGAAGAACAGTAGGACAATGGGACAGACTTCCTAGGTTGTGGAAGCTCCTTCACTAGAGGCTTTCAAAAGGAGGCTGGATTGCCATTGGTCAAAACATTGTGCATCTTGCAGGGGGGTTAGACTAGATGACCCTTATTGTCCCATCTAACCCTATGGGTCTATGATTCTATAATTCTGTACCGACAGTCTCTGCCCAATTAAGAAGCCTGAGCTTGCTAGGTGCCCTAGTTGCTTCTGAAAGGCTTTAATGGAAATTGAAAACACTCAGCACTTGGCAGCTTTAGGCATTAGAGTTGTTAAGGCTGCAAAAGCACAGATGTTGCAGGTCAACTCTTCCAGTGCATCTAAGTGTTATGTGGCAAAGAATGGCAAGTGCCCACATTCCTTACTTCTGATCCAGCCAGAGATATCAGTCAGTTACTACAGCAAACAAGAATATATACAAAAACTGAAATACTTAGGGGCACCTCTATATTATATACAGCACTTCTCAATATTTGAAGTATTAGGAAAGTAGTGGTTGCTGTAGGTGAGAGCCTTATAATGGAACGAGTTGTGGGGAGGCATGTTCCCAACAATTCTCTCCAGTGGCCACATCTATGATTCAAAATGTTTTTAAGTTAGAAAAATCGGGGGGATGGAAGGGAAGAGAGGAGGAAAACAAATTTTTGCCACCCATTATTAGATTAATTAATAGAGCTTGACCTTTTCTAATCAATAAGAAGAGCCTGTGATCTGTTAAGTCACTTCCAATAGTAAAAATAAAACTTGTCTTCACAGCCTCTACAGAGCAGGGAGACACTGGTTTCTCCAAGCAGGCAAGACAACGTCAACAATTAGCAAAATTATTCAGTTCTGTTGAATCCAGATATTAATCATGACCAGCATAAAAATTTTAAATTATATCCCTCATAGACTGCAACTGTTTTAAAAAAAAAGTCCTAGGAATAATAAGCATGCAAGATATTTCCCTTTACACTGCAAAGCCCTCAGAACAACAACAACATTATCATCTCACACAAGATCTTTTTCTTCCCCTTCACAGGGCTAGCAAGTTTGTTACCAGACCAGTGAGAAAACTGAATCCAACTCATCAGACTTCAGAGTTCTTTACGGTTGAAACTAGAAGCTTGACACAGGGTCACACAGGGCCAGCTGTACCACAGCCATTAAGCTGAGCTTTAAATCCAGCTGGCCTCTTGTACGGAAAAAGGATGTGTCTGGCTAACTGTAGTCATTCAACATGCAAAGTAATGTAGTGTCTGGAAGACAAGACTTGGAAGGAGTCATGTTTTATGCTTTCAGCCTAATTACCAATAGAGGGTTATATTATTCTCTGTCTCCAGTTTCTCTCTTGGTTCTTTTACAAACTTGTTGACCATTAGTGGGCAGAAATATAATCAACAGAAGTTAAGCATTACAGAATACAATAAAGCATCTTTTTAAAAAAGCCATATACTACTACATATGGTGTACCCCCGATGAATATTTATTATAGCACAAATCTGTTGGTTGCAAACAAGCGAGCTAACGTCTTCTAAAGATGGAAAATCACCTAGCATTTAATTTTAATCAGCATCTAATGACTCATCTGACAAAACATACTAAAAACAGAATGTCCAGGAATTTTTCTGCAGAAAAGGACCTAGGGATGACAGTGGACGAGAAGCTGGATATGAGTCAGCAGTGAGCGCTTGTTGCCAAGAAGGCCAATGGCATTTTGGGATGTATAAGTAGGGGCATAGCCAGCAGATCGAGGGACGTAATCATTCCCCTCTATTCGACATTGGTGAGGCCTCATCTGGAGTACTGTGTCCAGTTTTGGGCCCCACAATACAAGAAGGATGTGGATAAATTGGAGAGAGTCCAGCAAAGGGCAACAAAAATGATTAGGGGTCTGGAACACATGACTTATGAGGAGAGGCTGAGGGAACTGGAATTGTTTAGTCTGCAGAAGAGAAGAATGAGAGGGGATTTGATAGCTGTTTTCAACTACCTGAGAGGTGGTTCCAGAGAGGATGGTTCTAGACTATTCTCAGTGGTAGAAGAGGACAGGACAAGGAGTAATGGTCTCAAGTTGCAGTGGGGGAGGTTTAGGTTGGATATTAGGAAAAACTATTTCACTAGGAGGGTGGTGAAGCACTGGAATGAATTACCGAGGGAGGTGGTGGAATCTCCATCCTCAGAGGTTTTTAAGGCCTGGCTTGACAAGGCCTTGGCTGGGATGATTTAGTTGGGGTTGGTCCTGCTTTGAGCAGGGGGTTGGACTAGATGACTTCCTGAGGTCCCTTCCAACCCTGATATTCTATGATTCTAAGTGAAGTTCATGAGCCGCAATATTTCAACAGAAATGACAATGAGTCCCCGGCATCACAGCTTCCGGCAATGTTAACATTTAATTTTCTTTTGTGCAAGCAGCTTTTGTTAACGTTGGCTATAAAAATGATAATAGGCATCTTTGCTTGTGTGACAGTGGTTAAAAAAAAATCCCTGTCTTTAATATTATGTTATCAGAGGGATCTCCCTTGGGGAGGTGTGTTGTGGCCAGCTAGCAGACACCCAGATGAGATATGTGTTTCTTTGAAGAGAGATTGGCACAAGACATTTTTGAGAAAGAATGGATGCTTAGCCAATAGATGCGCATAATTACTAGGCTACAGTGTTGCTTGATGCGGAATTTTGACAGCTAGTTTTGAGTGGCACCAGAAAGACATGCAATACCGTGTGCTGTGTTCACTACTCACATTAATTTCCTTGGAATCCTCCAAGTTTAACTTTAAAAAAAATGCTCAGAAATATTTTGAGATCTCACCCTAGTACCTTTGTTTCACTCTCAAAGACATATGTAAGCATAACTGACATATTAAAAGCCTCTTCATGTTCATAATTCCCCCATTAGGGATGAACTGTGATCCACACAGAGATCCAACTGAATGGGAACGAAGTGGAAAGTGAACACACTGCCCTTTAAGAAAGAGCAATAATTATTTTAATACACACAAGAAGAAACAATGAAGAGAGTTGGCCATGGGAAAGGCTAATTCCTACCCTGGAAAGCAAAGCAAAGCAAAGCAAAGCAAAGCAAAGCAAAGCAAATCAAGGGGAGCTGGCCAGGCCAGGTTTTGTAAGGTAGATCAGTGATACAGGCTATGGACTACATTTCGCTGTTCCTTTGAGCAAGAGGAACAAAGTATGCTCTAAGCAGAGTACTGTGGCTATGGTAGCAAGCATGCTGACTAGCTGTGGTAGAACAAGACCCTAAACCTGCAAACCATGCCGCTTTAGAAGCATGATATGGCCTGCTAATGAACTAGTTCAGATATTTCCTAGCACTCCAGAGTGCTATGGAGTTCTGCCCTAATGCTTCCAGGGGGGTTAGAGGATCCCTCTGTTTACTCACTGTCCTTGAATACCAGTACAGTAGAAAGATAGAGATACTATTAAAATCATAGCTAGACACCAAGGGCCTGATTCACCACTGCATTACTCACATTTTATGCTGGTGTACCTCCAAAAGCTTCCAGGGACGTTAAAACTGTGGTAAAACTGCAGTAGTGAATTAGGGCCCCATATTTCAGAGTTTAATATTCAAGTAATGTAATGTTAAAAACACATCTTGCTTTAAAAGAGTTGTGAAGAATATCTACTACAATCTGTTCTCACCAGTTTTCTTTCCTCAGCACTTCTGCCTCAAATGGAAACTCAAGCAATAGACATTTATTATTGCCATAATCCTCACCGAACTCACATCTTAATTGACCCACAATGAGTTGTAAAGGTGGTAATAGCGGAAGAAAGATACAAGCCTGTGTGTGTGTGTGTGTGTGACATTAAAATTTACTATCTGAGAAAATTCTAATCACTAAAAGTTCAGTGTTTTCATTATAAAGTTATGGTCATTCTGAAAACTGTTTAAGGGTTTATTACGAAGAGACCACTGAACATATACTGTTTCTCAGAATCTCCACCACTTCAGTGTTGCAGTTATTTTGATTGCTTTAGGATATGATAAAACCTGTTATTAAGTTACAATAACTTTTCATAGCTATTCTATGCAAAAGGTAAGTTAGATAACTGAGTAGAAGTCCCACTGCAAATAATATGACTGGAAAAATACAAGAATGGGGACTATATTGTCTTTTGGGTGGATGTGAAACAGGTGATAATTATTTGCTACAGATTTAACTGCATTATTTTTTTGCCACCAATATATATCCCACAATATATTATTGATTTTCATAAAGAAACAGAATGAAAAGTACAAAAAAGGTAAATTACTTCCAGCTTGTTTGTTTCCAAATAATGCATGGTTCTGAGGATCTCCAGTAGAAAAGACTGTTACTTACCTTCTCGTAACTGTTGTTCTTCGAGATGTGTTGTTCACGTCCATTCCACATTAGGTGTGCATGCGCTGCGTGCATGAGCGTCGGAAACTTTTTCCCTTAGCGGCTCCCTGAGTGGCGCCACTGTGCCGGGCATATATACCCCTGCCAGCCCAACCCCCTCTGGTTCCTTCTTGCCAGCGACTCCGACAGAGGGGTAGGTGGGTGGGTGGTGGAATGAACGTGAACACATCTCAAAGAACACGAGTTAACGAGAAGGTAAGTAGCCATCTTTTCTTCTTTGAGTGCTTGTTCATGTCCATTCCACATTAGGTGAATCACAAGCTTATCTCTGGAGGAGGGTAGGAGTCACTGAACAACTGATCGGAGGACCGCTCTGCCCACTGCCATATCCTCTCTGGCCTGTTGGTTGTCCGCGTAGTGGGTCGTGAAGGTGTGCACCGAGGACCAGGTGGCTGCTCTGCAGATCTCCTGGATTGGGACCTGCTCCAGGAAAGCCGTGGAAGTCGCTTGCGCCCTGGTCAAGTGGGCCATGACCACTGGGGCCGGAACACCTGCGAGCTCATAGCACGCTTGGATGCAGCTTGTAATCCAAGACGAGATCCGCTGCGCCGACACCGGGAGGCCTTTCATCCTCTCGGCTACGGCCACGAACAGCTGCATGGATTTACGAAAGGGCTTGGTGCGCTCCAAATAGAACGCCAGCGCTCGATGTGCAGGGTGTGTAGGCTGCAATGACTTGGGTCCGTATGGGGTTTTGGAAAAAACACTGGCAGACAAATGTCCTGGCTCAAATGGAATTGCGAGACCACCTTAGGGAGGAACTTGGGGTGCGGTCGGAGCTGCACCGTATCCTTGTGAAACACTGAATACGGTGGCTCAGAGGTGAGGGCCCTCACCTCAGACACCCTTCTGGCCAAGGTAATGGCCACCAGAAATGCCACCTTCCAGGAAAGGTGGAGGAGGGAGCAGGTAGCGAGGGACTTGAACAGGGGTCCTATGAGCTTAGAGAGGACCAAGTTAAGGTTCCATGGAGGGACTGGGGGGCGTGAGTACAGAAACATCCTCTCCAATCCTTTAAGGAACTGTCCCATCACTGAGTGGGAAAACACCGAGCCCTCCGAAAACCCCGGATGGAAGGTGGAGATGGCTGCCAGGTGGACTGAGTGAGGACGGGGCCAGCCCCTGCTGCTTGAGGTGCAGGAGGTACTCTAGGATGGCTTGCACCGGGCCCGGGCACGGCTGCACCTGTCGGGGCTCACACCAACACAAGAACCTTTTCCACTTGGCCATATAGGTAGCCCTGGTAGAGGGCTTCCTACTGCCGAGCAGAATCTGCTGCACAGGAAGGGAGCACTGGCTCTCCAAGGCATTTAGCCACAGAGCTTCCACACCATCAGGTGTAGTGATTGCAGCTCGGGGTGGAGAAGCCACCCGCCGTCCTGCGTGATGAGGTTCCGGTGTAGGGGCAGGACTACTGGGGCCTCCACCAACAGCTCTAGGAGCATTGTGTACCAGAGCTGGCGGGGCCAAGCCAGGGCAATGAGGACCACCGCCGCCCTGTCCCTGCGTATCTTGAGCAGGACCTTGTGTACCAAGAGGAGCGGGGGGAAAGGCATACATCAAGCCCTGTTCCCATGGGATTGCAAACGTGTCTGCGACTGAGTCCGGGCTGTGGCCCTGGAACGAGCAGAACCATGGGCACTGGATGTTGACCGAGGTGGCAAACCCCCACCTGCGGAAGAGCGAAAGCACGACATCTGCTCTGAGCGTCCACTCATGCATGCGATATTACCTGCTGAGGTAGTCCACCAGCTCGTTTTGCACCCCCGGGAGACACGCCTCGAGGTGAATGGCATGGGCTATACAAAAGTCCCAGAGGAGGAGAGCCTCGCAACAGAGTGGCGAGGAATGGGCCCCGCCCTGCTTGTTTATATAAAACATGGCAGTAGTGTTGTCTGTCAGAACTGTCAGGCTGTGACCGCTCAGAGTGGCGTGAAAGGTCTGACAGGTGAGATGAACCACCCTGAGCTTCTTCACATTGATATGGAGTGACCGCTCTGCTCCGAACCACAAGCCCGGAGTCCTGAGGTCCCGCAGGTGAGCCCCCCATCCGCGGTCTGACGCGTCCGTCACCAGCATTAGGTCCGGTTGTGGGGCGGCAAAGAGAATGCCTTCGCAAACCACTGGCTGGGACTGCCACCACAGCAGGGAGTCCAGCACGTCCCTTGGGGCTGTCACAACCAAGTCCAGGGGGTCCATGCTGGGTGATACACCCGAGTGAGCCATGCCTGCAGAGTCCTGAGTCTCAGTCTGGCATGCCTGACCATGTGCGTGCATGCTGCCATGTGGCCCAGCAGCCGCAGGCAATACCTGGCCGTTGTCGTTGGAAACTGGCGCAGGAAGTTCACCGCTTGCTGGATAGCCCGGAATCGGGATACTGGAAGGCTTGCCCTGTACTGCACCACATCCAGGACCGCCCCTATGAATTCCACTCTCTGCATTGGCACGAGAGTGGACTTGGGGACGTTGACCTGGAGCCCCAGCTCACGGAACAATTTCAGGGCCACCTCCCTGTGGCCCCGCACTTCCGCTTCGGATCGACCCGCCAGGAGCCAGTTGTCGAGGTACGGGTAAACCCTGATCCTCTGCCTCCATAATAAAGCCACCACCACCGCCAAGCATTTCGTGAACACCCGGGGCGGGGGGGGCATGGCTAGACCGAACAGGAGAACCGCAAACTGGTAATGTTCTTGGCCCATGGTGAAGCGCAGGAACAGCCGATGTGCTGGATGGATGGCGATATGAAAGTACGCGTCCTTCATGTCAAGGGCGGCATACCAGTCCCCCGGATCCAGGGAAGGGATGATGGTGCCCAGAGAGACCATGCGGAACTGGGCCTTGACCGGGAACTTGTTGAGCCCGCAAAGGTCTAAAATGGGACGAAGGCCCCCTTTGGCCTTGGGTATGAGGAAGTACTGGGAGTAGAAACCTTTCCCCTTTAGGCCGTGTAGCACCACCTCTACCACCCCCACCTCTAGCAGCGAGCGAACCTCCTTCTCTAGGAGATGCTCGTGAGAGGGATCCCTGAAGAGGGACGGGGAAGGGGGGTGGGAGGGAGGGAAGAGAATTGCAGTGAGTACCCGTTCCATACTGTGCGAAAGACCCAATGGGTCCGATGTAATGCTGGACAATGCACAGGAGAAACGGGACACGCGGTTCAGGAAACAAAGGGACAGATCCAGTGACTGGTCTGGTATGCTGTCCCCGAGCGCACCTTCAAAAGCCTGGCTTAGTGCCTGGCTGGGATTTGTGCTGACCTTGGTTCTGACCCGGTGCATTATTGTTGTTGTTATTGCACCATCGCCTGTTATCCCTGCCTTGCCTATGGTAAGGCTCATGCCTATGGCGAGGCTGGTATTGGCGCTGAGGGGGAGGCTGCGGCTTAAAGGGCTTCCTCTGCGTCACCGGGGTGTGCATACCCAGCGACTTAAGCGTAGCCCTCGAGTCCTTGAGTGCTATGCAGCCTCGTGTCTGTCTGGTCCAAAAGGAGCCCAGACCCTTCAAAGGGGAGGTCCTGAAGCGTATCCTGGACCTCAGGCGGCAGGCCTGACTCCTAAAGCCATGCCAAGCGCCTCATGACCATCCCCGACGTGAATGTTCTGGCCGCCACGTCTGCTGAATCCAGAGAGGCCTGGAGAGAGGTCTTAGCTACTGCTTTGCCTCATCCACCAGGGCCATAAACTTCTGTTGGGAACCTTGTGGGAGGTTGTCCTTAAACTTCCTCACCACCACCCAGGAGTTAAAATTAAGCCAGTTGAGGATGGCCTGATGGTTAGCAATCCTCAACTGAAGGTCCCCTGATGAGTACACGTTTCTGCCAAAAAGGTCCAGGTGTTTTGCCTCCTTGGCCTTAGGGGCCGGGGCCCGTTGTCTATGGCGCTCCCTTTCGTTCACTGCCGAGACCACCTGGGAGCATAGACTTGGGTGGCAGAACAAGAATTCGTAGCCCTTTGACGGGGCAAAGTATTTGTGCTCCACACCTTTGGTCGTTGGAGCGCTGGAGGCAGGGGTCTGCCATATAGTCTTATAATTCAATTGGATGGTCTTAATAAGCAGGAGCGCTATTCTAGATGGACCTTCACAGCTCAAAATGTCCACCATGGGGTCCTCCTGCTCAACCATCTCCTCGGCCTGCAACCCCAAGTTCTGGGTGACCCTACGCAGTAGCTCCTGGTGGGCTCTGTGGTCTATCGGTGGAGGGCCAGACACCGCTGTATCCGCCCCCACCTCATCCGGGGATGACGAGGAGGTTAGTAGATGCTCAGCCCCCTCTGGCTGGTCCTCCTGCTCCCCCTTTCCCATGGGAGGGGCCTCCGGCTCGGGGCGGGAGACCTTGGGGCAGCACCAGACTTGGTGCTGGACTCTCCAGTTTATCCTTGGGGGATCCTGGAGGCCGGGATACTGTAGCTTCCGGCGGCATCGGTGCGGGGATTGGGACTGCTGCACCGAATAGCTCACCCTGGACAGGGCCCCTTGGCGCTGTTGATAGGCCCAAGGAGTCCAGAAGGGCCAATGACCTGGCGGCCCCCATTGGGGGTGCCAACCCATCCGAGGGTCCCTGCTCGCCGGAGCATGGTGCGAGTAACTGTAAGGGCCAGAGTCGGCGCTGGACTGCAACGACGCCGACCGCGAAGGCCACAGCAGTGCCAACGATCTGTGCCAGCGGGAGATCGACGAGCGGCTCCTAACCGAACGGGATTGGCGTCTGCGGGAGTCCTCCTGCGAGCGTCTCAACTCCTCCTGGTGCTGGTCTCTGAGTGGTGCCGGAGAGAGTGTCGTGCCCCTTCCGTTACTGCCTCATGCCCACCCACTCCCGGTACCATGACTTCCTTCTGAGCTGCAGGTAACTGGGAGTCCGCGGATGCGGCCCTCGACCGGGACCAACTCCAGGAGCGATGCCGGGATGGTGCCCTTGAACGGCACACCATTGCCGGCTTACCCCTTGACGGCACCTGTGGCATGGGTGCTGAAGGATTCTCCCTGAATGGGAGGGGGCTCACTCCAGACAGCTCAATGAGGTCCTTCGCCGCCTCAAAGGTGCCAGGCGTGGAGGGCTGATCCATTATGTCCTCGACCCCATCGTCCGCACTGAGCTCACTTAGGCCTGGGCTTGGTGGGATTTGTGGTGCCGGAGCCACCGTGCCGGCACCGGTACAGCGGCCTTCCCGCTCTTATCGGCGCTCGGGGTCTTGGAAGGCGCCAGCCTCCGACGCGGGGAACGTCCGCACCACCCTTCCGGCTGCGCCGTGGGCGGCACCGGGAAGGACGAGTGGTGCCAGGGCCTAGTCTGGTGCTCTGGGGCTGACAGCTTTCGGTGTTTAGCCGATGGCGGGTCTCTCAAGGTAGCTGGAGCTGATGTTGTGTGCTCCGGGCACGGTGGCTGCAATGCGGCCTCCATCGACAACTGCTTCGAACAAAAGTCTCTTTCTTTGTTCTTGGCTTGAACGCCTTGCACATCTTACACCGCTCAGTTTGATGCTCTTCCCCCAGACAACGTAGACACGAGTCGTGGGGGTCACTAACTGGCATAGGCTTGCGGCATGTGGTACAAACCTAAACCCATGGGCCTGCGGAATGACCCGCGGCCCGGGGTGGGTGCTGGAAGCCTCCAAGCCCCTAATTACTTAGGTGTCCACAATAAAGGTATGCTAACTAACTGATAACAGCTATCTAACTCTGAGAAAGGCTAAGGGACTGCTCTCATACAAGAGAGAGAGGTTGTTCCAACGCCACCACAGACGGTAAGAAGGAAGTGGATGGGGTCAGGCTGGCAGGGGTATATCTGCACGGCGCAGTGGTGCCACTCAGGGGGCCCCCCCATCAGCCCGATGGGAGCCGCTAAGGGAAAAAGTTTCCAACTCTCATGCACGCAGCGCATACACACCTAATGTGGAATGGACATGAACAAGCACTCGAAGAAGAATTATCAATTTTGAAACCAGATATTGATCCACATTTTTTAATTAATCGTAAGAGGGCTGGAATTGTGGGTGTTGGCTTGGATATATGCAAAAGAGCATCATCAATATATAAGATCGAGTCGTACTCCATGGAACAGAGCTGTAGCCCTAGGAAGTCTGGACGAGCTCCAACAACTATTGCCAGGGGCTCAGGAGCCAAATCAAAAAAGTAACAGAGACAAAGGGCACCATTGGCCTAGTATCCCTGAAAAGGCTGAAAATACCAGAGGTCGTTGTTGGCTGGGATGTGAGAGACTGGGTGAGAATAGAAACAGCTGGATCCCAGAACTAAGCACAGATCCAAGTCCAAATTTTTGTAGGATATGACATAGACCACCGACCTACCCTATCAAAAACCTTTTTCGCATTTAAGACTAAAACTGCTTGTGAGCATCATATTTCACTGCTATAAGGTCAATAAGTTATCAAAGGTTATCAGTAGGGTTGCCAATTTTGGTTGGATGTATTCCTGGAGGTTTCAATAGCTTTTGACATAATACATACATGACATAATCTTTAATTAATTATGTCATCAAATATTAGCTGTGCTGATGTCTCTTGCAGCTGCTGCACTGGTACATGATCAGACAAATTTGGAGAGGTGCTTTACCTCTGCACAGAATTTCCAACCAATCACACTTAACAGAGTATGGTGTCTTACCCATGAGAATTAGCTGGTTCTCTCTCTTTGATTTAAAAGAGTTCCAATTTAGCATTCACACACAAAAAATGTATTTTGTTTCCACACCAAGCTGTGGAAGCTAATCTTTTTCCAGGACATCCAAGGTGTTGCACACCACAGACCAAATTCTGTAAGATCACTTTACTAATGCAAGTAGACTGATCAACTTCAAGGGGATTATACATGTGGGTAAGGTGAGAAGGATTTAATCCAAAATGTCATGTTTTGTTGAGTTGAGTCAGGCCTTGAAAGCCTTAGCTGCCACCCTGCTCATCATGCAGCAGATACACTAGAAGAATGGGATGGGGAAGGGCTGTCTTCTACTTGAGTGCACAGTCTCCTATGCTAAGCACTCATAAATTACTCGGGAGAATGCACAACTAAGTCTGGTAATAGAAGTTGTGTGTGCAACTAGACTGACATCCATAATTGTATTTGAGTGACAGAATGTCAGGGTATAGCCCACTACCAGAGGCTGTGATAAATGAATTACAAACATTGGGGCACATAGTGAAAAAATGTTAACATTGTTTTAAATTATCTCAGTGGGGAATGTGAAAAGTTTAAGAACAAGTTTTATTCATTAACTTGTGAACTCTTATGGGTTTTTTCATCCTTTACCACATTCACATCTCTCCTAAAAGTGACTTCTAAGATGAGGACTTCAAGAAGTGAAGCAGGAGTAACTGACAAACAAAATAAAAAAGAACCAAAGCATTGAGCTTTGTACATACTTGTAGGCCTTGATGCCTGAAGAACACACATTGACTTCATTGGCTCAGGACCATTGAATAACCAGGTGATGATGTTGTCCCCACCTTTGTCCTTTCCTGTTTAATAACCTTCATTTGTTGTGCCGTGTTAAGTTTAGATTGTACACTCTTTGGGTTCCTCTTGACTAGGAAAAGCAGTCAAGTTTAGGTCAGGCTTAGCTGATACCCAATTAGCTAAATTTGATTGCTTTTCCTAGTCAAAACAAACACTTTGGAGCAGGGACTGTGAGCCGCTGGGTGCTCAAAGGCTGACAAAGGAAGTGCTGTCGTCATCATGAATAAGTTGGAATATGAACAAGAGGCTGCTAGGCAGCTCTCTAACTCCACATTCTACAGGCCATTATCCTCTGATCCCACTGAGGATTACCAAAAGAAACTACACCATCTGCTCAAGAAACTCCCTGAAAAAGCATAGGAACAGATCTGTGCAGACACATGCCTAGAACCCCGACTAGGGGTTATTTGCTACCCAAGATCCGTAAACCTGGAAATCCTAGACGCCCCATCATCTCAGGCATTGGCAAACTAACAGCAGGATTGTCTGGTTATGTGGACTCTCTCCTCAGGCCCTACGCTACCAGCACTCCCAGCTATCTTCGACATACCACTGACTTCCTGAGGAAACTTCAATCCATTGGTGATCTTCCAGAAAACACCATCCTGGCCACTATGGATGTAGAAGCCCTCTACACCAACATTCCACACAAAGATGGACTACAAGCTATCAGGAACAGACAGTATCCCCGATAATGTCACGGCAAACCTGGTGGCTGACCTTTGTGACTTTGTCCTCACCCACAACTATTTCGCATTTGGAGACAATATCTTCAAGTCAGCGGCACTGCTATGGGTACCCGCATGGCCCCACAGTATGCCAACATTTTTACGGCTGACTTAGAACAACGCTTCCTTAGCTCTCGTCCCTTAATGCCCCTACTCTACTTGCGCTACATTGATGACAACTTCATCCTATGGACCCATGGAAAAGAAGCCCCTTAGGAATTCCACCATGATTTCAACAATTTCCATCCCACCATCAACCTCAGCCTAGACCAATCCACACACGCGGTCCATTTCCTGGACACTACTGTGCTAATAAGCGATGGTCACATAAACACCACCCTATACTGGAAACCTACTGACCGGTATACTTACCTACATGCCTCCAGCTTCCATCCAGGACACACCGCACGATCCATTGTCTACAGCCAAGCTCTAAGATACAACCACATTTGCTCCAATCCCTCAGATAGAGACAAACACCTACAAGATCTCTATCAAGCATTCTTAGAGCTACCCACCTGCTGAAGTGAAAAAACAGATTGACAGAGCCAGAAGAGTACCCAGAAGTCACCTACTACCGAACAGGCCCAACAAAGAAAATAACAGAACGCCACTAGCTGTCGCCTTCAGCCCCCAACTAAAACCTCTCCAGTGCATCATCAAAGATCTACAACCTATCCTGAAAAATGATCCCTCATTCTCTCAGATCTTGGGAGACAGACCAGTCCTCGCTTACACACAGCCCCCCAACCTGAAGCAAATACTCTCCAGCGACCACATGCCACACAACAAAAACACTAACCCAGGAACCTGTCCTTGCAACAAAGCCCGATGCCAACTCTGTCCACATATTTATTCAAGTGACACAGGATCATCATAGGACCTAATCACATTAGCCATGCCATCAGGGGCTCGTTCACCTGCACATCTACCAATGTGATATATGCCATCATGTGCCAGCAATGCCCCTCTGCCATGTACATTGGCCAAACCAGACAGTCTCTACGTAAAAGAATAAATGGACACAAATCAGACGTCAGGAATTATAACATTCAAAAACCAGTCGGAGAACACGTCAGTTTCTATAGTCACTCAATTACAGACCTAAAGGTAGCAATTCTTCAACAAAAAAAACTTCAAAAACAGACTCCAACGAGAGACTGCTGAACTGGAATTAATTTGCAAACTGGACACCATTACATTAGGTTTGAATAAAGACTGGGAGTGGATGTGTCATTACACAAAGTAAAACTATTTCCCCATGTTTATTTCCCCTCTCTCCCCCCATCCACTGTTCCTCACACATTCTTTTCAACTGCTGGAAATGGCCCACCTTGATCATCACTACAGAAGGTTTTTTCTCTCTCCTGCTGGTAATAGCTCACCTTACCTGATCACTCTCGTTGCAGTGTGTATGGTAACACCCATTGTTTCATGTTTCATGTGTATATAAAATCTCCCCACTGTATTTTCCACTGCATGCATCTGATGAAGTGAGCTGTAGCTCACGAAAGCTTATGCTCAAATAAATTTGTTATTCTCTAAGGTGCCACAAGTACTCCTGTTCTTTTTGGGTGCTCAAAGAGTACCTAGTAAACGTTGTTGATATAAGAGTTTCTCCATTACATGAAGAGGGCTTGGACAGAAACCCGCCCCCCCCCACACCACCACACACACACACGCACTTTTAGACATATCTTGTATCTAAGCAGTTTTATTAGTCTCAGATAGGGATCAGTCCTTGTACATCAAAGCTTCTATTGAAATAAATGCTGAGTAAACAATGCATGGGTCAGGCTTGCGGGAAGATGGTGTCTTTCCTCTTTTTTTTAAAAAAGAGTCAAGAAAATTGACAGAGCTCAATATATAATGCAGTAAGACAATGAAAACCCCATTTCATATGTTTAGAGAGGATCTCTCACGTACTGGAGTTTTTTGGCATGATGCAAGCTTATTACCACAACATCATACTCAACTGAAAATAAAATCCAAATAACTGAAAAATAATCTCGAGTTTACACAGAAAATATAGGCCCTAAGCACTCACTAATTATTTATTAAACAAATAAAAGACAGAAATACACACTTCCAGTCTGGACTGACTCTTAAAACTCATCAGCTGGAAATTTTTGCTCCATTAAGAGATGAACCACATCATGCATTAACAGAATAACTGTAGTGACTATATTTCTCTTGGTTTCAGACATGCATGCTAATTAAAATGATATTCCAATGGAAATGCTGTTAGATCTGGCACACAAATTCTTTCAGCATGAGATGAAGGTTTATCATGCTTCATCATTCACTTCAGACAACTCTGATAGCTGCATTTACAATTACAACATATAAAAATAGTGGATCCAGCAACTGTCAGTAGCGAGAGTTTATTATACAGAAATTACTAAAAACATTATTTAAAGCACTATTTGCTTTATTTAGCTTTTAACTCCACTGTTTAATAATCTTGAAGTGGAGTGAAAAGCTGCTGATCATATCTAAAACTTTATTCTACTTCAAGCAAAACAAACCAAGCACATGAAGCCAATCCATGGACACATTTTGTTCTGCTTTAAAAGCACATATTAAATGTAAAGAGGGGGTCAAGACTGGAGAAAGACTGAGTAATATCTGAATTAACTTTACATAATGCATAGTCCAGGATTGATCATTTAAATCAGAATTCAGGTTTCTCCAAGCACACAAAAGTTGTTTTGCAGTCCTCATTCTGATAGCCAAAACCAGGCATTTGAAATTATATGCTTCACATGAATTCAAAGTCCAATGCTGCATGCCCTTTCTCATGAGTAGTCCAGGAAGAGTGCACCACAGTGACACTACTCAGACAAATAAGGATTTGCAGATCCAGCCTTTACAATTGTGCTAACTGCCAAACCTGAAAAATTCCAAACTCAGGCCCTGCGTACACTTATGCAAGTGAGTAATCCTGTTGTAGTCGAAGTGCATAAAGTTCCTCATGTGGATCAGAATCAAGCCCCTAAACTATAGTCAAAATAATGAAAGTTTTTAAAATGTATTTTAAAACAAGATACAGGTTGTCTGCAGAAACATTTCTTTAGGGTAACCCCAAAATCAATCTCATCAGCACTCTGAAGAAGGTGTGATATATACGGATACTATTTTCACATAGAGAACTACCATATAAACAAAATATTTTTCTCACAACTCTACAATTAGGTATAGAAAAACTAGTTTTGAATTAAACAGATGCTTATACTATTACTTCTGACAATATAATTAGGTTTAAGTTATAACATAGCCTTTGGCTTTTTAACAAGATTAAAATCTGAAAAGAAGCCAGCAATTAAGCAATTCTCCCCTTTGAGTTATAATTATTTTTAGAATGATGAATAAATATTCTTGTTCAGGAATGCAGACACTATGCGACCTTATGCCCTGGATGTGTAATTAGTCAGATATGAAAAGCAAGTACAATGTATACACTACTGTATTAAAAAAATTGAAATCATAGATCTGACTTCTGCAAGTGAGAATATTTTGCTTGGTACAGGGCCTAAAGGTTCTAAATTTATGTATTCTATTTTTATGTCCTCCTTGGATTGGATTAGTTACTAGGCAACTGAATAATTCATTTCTATTGGTTAATAGCTATACGGTGTTTCACAGAATCTGCTAGTATATAGGGCCAAAGCATCCAAGGAACAAGACAACATGAATGCAATCTTCTAGAGGCCAGTTGCTTATGAACAGCTGTCCCCACTTAAATTCTAACTCCACATAGGCATTGTTGAGTTCACGTGTCACTTTATCAGTACTCTGGGGGAATTCTGCGCCAAAAAATAAAAAAGTTTGTGCACAATATTTTAAAATTCTGCAAAATTCTGCACATTTTATTTATAAAAATAACGCTACATAATCATGCCAATTTCAATTATTTTGGTAATTTATTTCAAAATACCTGTCAGCAAGTATGTCTGTAACAATACAGACACACACAAAAATCCCCCCAGGAGAGTTAAAGTAATCCCTATGACAACCCAGTTCCTGTTTCCCTGTCCCCAGCCCAGCCGGGGGGGCCAGACACCCAAAGCCCCTCTCCACCAGAGCCCAGCCACAGGGCCTCCCTAGCCCAGATACCCGCACTCCCTCCCCCCCCAGAGGCCAGCTGCGGGGTCCCCCTTGCCCAGATCCCTGCACCTCCTCCCGCCCGAGGTCAGCCACGGGACCCCCCCCCAACCCAGATACCCACACCCCTTCTACCCCAGAGCCCAGCCATGCCCCACACCCATCCTAGACACCCACTTACCCAGAGATCTAGAGCAGTGGTTTTAAAACTTTTTTTCTGGTGACCTAGCTGAAGAAAATTGTTGATGCCCACAACCCAACAGAGCTGGGGATGAGGGGTTTGGGGTGTGGGAGGGGCTCAGGGCTGGGGAAGAGGGTTGGGGTGCAGGAGTAAAGGCTGTGGGGTGGGGCCACGAATGAGGGGTTCAGGGTGAGGGACGGGGCTCTGGGCTGAGCGGGGGTTGGTGTGTGGGAGGGGGTCAGGGCTCTGGGCTGGGGGTGCAGGCTCTGGGGTGGGGCTTGGGATGATGGGTTTGGGGTGCAGGAAGGGGATCTGGGCTTGGGGGGGCTCAGGGCTGGGAACTGGGATGCGGGGTTGGGGCACAGGCTTAACTCAGGCAGTTCCCAGTCAGCAGCGCAGCGGGGGTGCAGAGGCAGGCTTCCTACCTGTCCTGGCACCATGGATCATGCTACGCCCTGGAAGTGGTCAGCAGCAGGTCCGGCTCCTAGGCGGAGGCACGCAAATGGCTCTGTGCGGCTCTCGCATGCAGGCACCCCTCCCTTGCACAGCTCGGAGCCAGTGTTCGGGGCGGGGGATGGAGCCCCGCGGCCCCTCTGCCTAGGAGCCGGACCTGCTGCTGGCTGCTTCTGGGGAGCAGCGTGGTGTCGGAACAGGTAGGTCAGAACAGCGTGGTGTCGGAACAGCTCCGCCGATGGAACTTTTAACGGCCCGGTCGGTGGTGCTGACCAGAGCCGCCATGACCCAGTGCCTTACATTCCACAACGCAGTTCTGGGTTGCAACCCACCGTTTGAAAACCACAGCTCTAGAGGGAGAAACAGCCTGATGCCCAGTACGAAGCTTGCACGAAGTTTCCTGTGCACCAGCCTTTCCTTTCCTCAGGGCATGCTGGGAACTGCAGCTGCCAGGAACCCTCTAGCTCCCTCTCTCTCCCCCAGCAGCGTCTTTTATGTGCGAGCTGGTTCTGCCGGGTCCAGTGGCCCCTCGTGGCAGCCAGCAGCACTGCAGCCCATTTCTGTGGGGGAAAGGAAATTTGGCATGCATGTTAATTTCTGCAAAATTCTGCATTGCACAGTGGCACAGAATTCCTCCAGGAGTATATCAGTTATATTTATTGATAAAGGTGATGCTAAGTCTCCAAAACAGCATTAGAACAGGCTTGGCTGCCTCCTGAGTTCCCCCTCATGGCCAGAGGTAATTCTGCAGGACCCTGCCTCTGATTCCCTCGGTCTCCCCAGGGCCCCTTCAGAACAGCACAGTCCACAGAATTTCAAACAAAATTACCCCTTCTGGGTGGGGTCCAGTATATTTCGTTTTGCACACACAGTCCCCTGTCACCCTCTGGGCCCAAAACCCTTCCCCCTTGATTAAGGGAAGCACACAGCCCACCTTCTGGGCATGGGCTGTTCTTCTTCCTAGTCCCTTTGCTTCACTAGAAGCTGGCCACAAAGTCGGTCAGAAACAGAACTCAGTGTTCTCTCCCTGCTGGTAGGCCAAAACACTACCGTCTTTACAACAGTTTTAAACTGGGCCTGGCATTCATAGGCTTTATCTGGCTGGAGCGCAGCCTTCAGACATCTGACTTCCAGGCCCCCAAAGCCTTTTCCCAGTCAGGGTCTCTAACAGGAGCTGGATCCAGTACTTCCAGTTTTTAATCTATCTGGAGGCCAGCCTTCTTCAGCCTGGCTGAGTTCTGGCTTCCAGTTCAGATCTGTAGCAGGAACTTACTACAGCTCGTCTCTGTCATAAATAACTCCTTATGGCACCTTACTGATGCTGTTATGGTGGAAATTGCCTGCTCTCTCTCTGGTGGGGCTAATTCAGTAATCAGGATTGACTAGCCTCAAGCCCTCCAGCCCATAAGGGATTTACCACCCTGTTATAAGCACCCTTTGCTAAAAAGGCTATTTGATCAATTTAATTTCCTAAAGATGCTATTCAGGTTTAAGCTGCATCAATTCAAAATTCACATGTGCATGCTGTCCAGGACATTTTTACAGAAAGAGTGAAAAGTTAAAAAGAAAAGTGGGGAGCGGAAAGGATAGGGAAGGAGACTATGAAAGACAAAAATGGCTGTCATTGATAACTTATTGCACGAATCCTTAAGGAAACTGAATCTTTCACAAAAAGCAGAATCCTTAAGGCTGTGCATGTCTGCAGCCCTGTCTTTGCACAAATAAACATTGTTTTAATTTTTAATTGCAAATGGCTTGATGTACTTTGCCTTCATACGTCCATGCAGTTGCCAAGTGAGGAAGTACACAGTAAGTCTTATAGGACCATAAAGTATTATTTTTACTGCAGCTCAGGCTCTAAAAAGCTTTTGCACTAAGCTTTTTGCATGTAAGTTTACATGGCTATTTACCAAGTCTGCCTTTATTAAAAGGTATATTTACAATAGCAAATACTGAACCACAAGACAGATTATTCTGTGGTTGAAACCTTGGAGTTTATAATCCTTGAAATCACAGCTTCAGATTCCACCAGAATTAACTCAACCCTTCTTCCAAGGTAGATACATGGAGCCAAATTCATCCTGGTTGTAAGAGGATGGGATTCCATTAATTTCAAAGGAGTTGCATTCTCTTACACCTAGGATGAAGTTGGTGCACAGACTTTTGATGCATGTTATTCTAAAGCAGTCTTTTCTTTCCCCCTCTCCCACTGCGTGTCAGCTGTTTGCTGCCTTCCAGCACCAAAGGTTTTTAGTGGTGCTATTCAGAATATGGTCCTGATTCTGGAAAGCACTGAAGTATGTGCTACAGTCCATCTCTAATCAGGAGATCACTTTGACGGGTGTTTTATTGTGCTCCCGAACAGGGATGCTTTCCTGCATCTGGGTCTACAGCTCTGAAGAGCTCTGGGATCCTTCAGGACGAAAGGCATGCAAGTAACCCTAAAATAATACTACACACCTACATGCTACATTGCAATGTAGAATTCCTGCTGAACGGAACATGTGCCAATAAATCAGTTGACATTTGTTTTTCACAGTGATTACAAGGGAAAACACTGAGCAAATAACACAGGTAGTGCTTGATCCTGGAGGGATGCAGATGAGTGTTCGGAGGGAACAGAGTTGAGCCCCTGACCACGCTGAACATAGTGCTTTGTTAGTCAAGAAGATGGAACGCAAGCTGAGGTGAGTGATGGCCTGGCAAGAATTCCGGCGGCGGGGCCGGAGGGGAGGAGAAGAGGCTTTCCTCAGAAATGTAGATGGCATTTCTGTGTCAATGGCTGCCCATGCTCTCAATTTCTGCTAAGTGTAGCTCTTATTGTACACACAAGCAGCCACTACTCCTGGTCAGTTCCCACTGATAAATTCCTTGTGTACATCTCTGTGCAATTCCAATACACAAGGAATTTCTCACAATACACACCAGATATTTGAAACAGGAACCCTTCCCCACACCATCTGGCTTCCTTGTACATTGGGTCCTTACTATTTTAAGACTGCAACACACCAAGAAAGTGACTTCTAAAGGTGGACATTGACCCACCACATGAGAAGCACTAACGAGTTCTAGTTAGCAACAAAAATGGAAAAGGAAAGCTAGTTCAGACACTACAGCCATCTTCTGTCGGTCAATTCAAATCTTGTCATCATTTGTACTTTTCTTTGTATTTTCTTGAATATAATTTTAAAAAGGCATTTTACGCATGTTTAGAAACACCTATACAGGTCCCGAATGTCACCCTGCAGCATGAAAAATTAACCTGTCAGCCAGTAGCTAAAATTGCACAACAGCAGCACAAACTCAGCCCACTCCACCTAAAAGCCAGCCATAGCGAACAGATGCCTTTTGCAGCATGCCCTCAATGTCAACGAGTTTGGGCTATTTTGAAACCAAGGAGGAGGGAACATGTTCTAGAGTCAAGGGCCCCCATACTGAATGACCCTTCTCTTATAAAGCGTGGTCAAGTTTGAGCACCTCTGCTGATCTCATTTGTGCTGATGTAGAATGAGAAGATGGGCCAGGACCCTCGGCATTTACAGGGAAAATGAACACACTAACTCCATCAGGCATCCAGTGCAGATCCTGGAGCACTGATGTCATATGCTTCCGCTGAGATACACCACTCAACATAATGCTGCACAATGAGATTGCCCATCCATCTCTGGACTGTTTAAAGGGGCAGCCCCATTCACAGGGTACTGCAGCAGTATAATCCTGAAGTAATGGAGATGGACCGTAGTGGGGAGGTACATATCCAACTTCCTCACCAGGCACAGATGGAAAAGCACATTCCTGGTCATTGGTGTAATCTGATTATCCAGCAACAGCCAGGGATCCAAAATCATCCCCAAGCTGCAAATTCCAGTAATCAATTGAAGGTGATCCAAAAGGCACACTAGACTGATTGTGCTTGTAGCTTTATTTCTACCGAGCTTTCTATTGTTATGCCAGATGAAGAACCAAAGTGTCTACTTAGGCAGTGTAATCAGTACTAAATGATGTTTAAAAGTTGATCTCGAATAGCTGTGCACGTCAAATGTACTGTAAAATATGCAGTATTTAAAAATCAATGGGAAAGATATAAAACATTGACCTGCAGTTCCAATAAGACCATGACTTGAAAAGATCGGTTTCCAGCTGAAAAACTCTTGCTTCAGAGTTTACAAAACACAGTGTCTTGCACACTGATATCCCAATCGTGACGTGCCCAAAACTATCCTTTAGTTAAATTGTTTAGGTCCAGTTTCACCAGAAGATAGCAAGGTCTATGCCAGCAAGATAACTGTATTTTGAGAGAAATGGTCTGATAAGGCTCTCTCTGAATTAGATTACAATTTGCTCTTAAGAGTCACAATTAGACACATGAAATATTATAAAAGAATCAACATTACCTCTATCTAATAGGAGGCAACAAAGCGTACATCTACAGTGCAATTAAAAACCCGCGGCTGGCCTGTGTCAGCTGATGCAGGCTCACGGGGCTCGAGCTGTTTAATTGCACTGTAGATATTCGGGTTCAGGCTGAAATTCTGGGAACCTCCACTAGCAAGGGGAGATGACGAGTTCCAGGATCACCTGTGTAAGATAAAAAATGTCAAAAAGCAAAAATACTGGTTATCTCAGGACAGTTAGTGTGCAGAGGCAGGATGGTCTGTCGTAGCTCCTCTAACAAGTCATTATGGAGCCTTTTGGAGAAGTCATTTCTTCTTAGGGCTTGATCGTGCAAGGTTGAGCATTTTTGACACCAATCCAGTAACGTACTGGATGTTCTCTGTTGATGGAGACAGCAGGAGTTCAAAGATTTCTGGGACCAGAAGAGTCACATGAGATCAACATCATTTGATTTAATTATCCCACTGGAAGGATTAAGCTTTTGACTTGGTACTGCAAATAAAGAGCGGAATTGAAGAGTTATTCTCTTTAAGGAAATTAGCATCTAATTAAAAAGGGAGTAACGGTTTTAAAATGTTAGTCTGAAAATATTATTTATATATAAATGGTAATGTATTAGCTTTAATAGATGTGTTAGATATTAAAGGCCTGGGAATAGTTCTTCTGCTGGTATAAAGCAGCCTAGTTCCACTGAAGTCAAGGGAGATACACTGCACCAGCAGGAGATCTGGTGGCCCCATAAATTAGTTTTCATTGTGAATGAAGCCTCCATACCTCACACACATATATAACTTCTGTATATCTTGGATGCATATTAAAATTGGTCTGTGCAGTGAATCTGCTTTCAAAATCAGCTCAGCATATATTATGTATAGCTTGGGTTCAAATATTCTTGATAGAAGACTTTCTCTTACCAGCATCCCCCTCCAAAACCTATAACTCACTATAACATATATTCCTTGAAGCTCCAATGCCTCCTCATGAGGATGTAATATTAAATAATTTAGACGAGATAAAGTTTTATGCTTTTGAGTAAAAGTTAAGTATTGGCTCCTCAGTGGGGGTAAATCAGTATCGCTCTATTGACTGAAACTAAACTATGCCGATTTACACCAATTGAGGATTAGGCCCCACATTTTTGAGAGAGGTGTTTAATGTAGTGACCATTAAGATTTAAATGAACTGATTCACAAGAGCAAGAGGGTATAAGCTTATTCTTCATAGTAAGTGGTACCTTCAGTAAGCTACGCAGCCTGATTTGAACCCCACAATAATTATTCAGAAATTCATTCTGTGAAAACGCCACAATCTACCCTACCCTATCAGTTTTTGAACAAGTAAATTCTAAAAAAGTCAGTGGTTATCCAGCTATCGCATTCCTATCTATCAGGACTTTCCAGAGGGGAGAGGTTGTTCTCTCATGTGTGTAGGATCGTTTGACTTGCTCAAAAAAAGTTCCCTGAGGGTCTGAAGGAAAAAAAAAAGCGCAACCCATAATTTTTTGAAACCCCATCAACATCCATGCACAAACGCACACCAGAGAACTGACTAGTGTAAAACTGAACCAATTAAAAACCTGAGTGTAGACAAGATGGCAACTCTTGCGTAAGGAGGAAACCCAGGTAATTGTATAAAAGACTGATCATTTTTCATTCGTGCTCTTTCACGATCCATTTTAGTGCTCAAATATTTAACTTCTCTCCTCCAAACTAGTAAAAAGCCAACTAAAAACCCCTCCCATATAGGATCAAATCATAAATACATGCGCCCGCTGCTGTAGATTTATTTTCTCTTGACAGATTCATGTGGCTTTGTTGGAAGTGTTAGGATCTGAATGCAGTGTTACGCTAATGATATATTTCCTCTTTTCTTTAAGAGGGTTGAACTGGTGAAAAGGAGATTTGGGTTGCGGTGGGCTGGGCAGTTTTGGAGGTGGTAAGAAGAGCAGGTTTGCAACTTTACAGAATTTGTATATCCCGTATTTATAGTTAAACATTAATAACATCAGCTAAAGTTATCTAAAAGGAAGAACAAAAGCAAATATTTGTAAATATTTGTGTAAAAGGAATTAATCATTTTAGCCTTCAGGAGTAAAATAATGGTATTTCTTCCTATATCTATAGATAATGCCAAAAGACTAAAAGGTACCTCTGTTTAATGCTAATCTCAATGCTGTAACCTAGCACAAAAAGGACCAGAATTTATCTTCAGAGCAGTGAACAGTGTCTCTCCCCTTTTATAAATTGGGTACTTTGACATGTTTCAATCTGAACCTTTACTTATGGACATTTTCCATTTGTTGCTGCTTGAAACAAGTAGTTTTGCTTCAATTGGCACTCCTACAAAGGCCAGATTCTTTAATTCTGAGCTTCCTTTAGTTCCACTGCTCCTAAGGGTGCCAGCACTGTCAAGTGGAAAATACATGTTTGATAGCTAGCATGATGACTGAGATTTTCTGTGAAAAGGCTTTTTGCTAGAAGCTAACAATGTGCAAAAGGAAATTATTGTAGTGAAGAGCCAGGGAAAATACACCCAAGGAAATCAGAACCGTTTGTTCCTGCACCCGTTACAGTGACCAAATGTCCCGATTTTATAGAGACAGTCCTGATATTTGGGTTTTTGTCTTATATATTGTCTCATCCTCCTGTCCTGATTTTTCATACTTGCTATCTCATCACCCTAGCACCCGCAAACTACAAAATATTTACCAGTCACGTGGAGGTCTGTTTTAACTAGAAGAATAAAATGAGATGTTAGACATTCTGATGCTTGAAGTTACAGATTTTAATCCTTTGCAAAATCCTTCATTCATTAATTTGCTCCCAAAATGGATTTCTGGACCAGATCCTCAGCTGGCATAAATCAGCATAGATCCAATCAAACTACACCAGTTTACACCAGCTGACGATATTGTCCTCTGTACTTCTACAAATTTCAGGAGATAGACCACAGTCTTGTATGGATGGACAAGATCAGGAAAGTGTCTGGCTTGCCGGGATAAGCCTCTTTAGGTCACCAAAGAAGGAACAAATGAAAAACCGCACCTATAATTGTTCAAGACAGAAATCAAAAGACTTGAATGAAAAAACTAACTCAATAAAAATGCATTCCACAAGTCAAAAGGCTTCAGTAGGGAGGAGTCTATTTGCAATACTTTATTTTCCTACACAGTATGACCATACATTTCCAGAATTGGCTAACAAGTCCCAATTCTTATTTACGAGCAAAGTGAGAACCAGTTTCTCCATGAGTTTAGTCCATGCTGGTAAAGGCCACTAAGCATGTGATTAGTCTTTTGATTAGATTAGTTTTTAAGAGAGGTGCAATATAAAACTTTCTACAAAAACAAAAGGATGAACAACAAAAACCCAGTGGTTAGAATACTAAGTAAACAGCTGATATCATTTGCAAGCACAGAGATTTCTCAGACAATTTGTCTGGGGATGGATGGATAGAGGAATAGTATTGAAATATGGTAATCTAGCGGGGTGGTCACCCGCTCCGGCCTTGAAGGGGCTAAAACAGCCCCAGGAAAGGGCTGCCCCAGGAAGCCAATACGCTGGGCTGATTGGGGAGGCAGCCACAGCTAGGACCACGCCCCAGTCAGGTTGCAGCTGGCCCTATAAAAGGGCTGCTAGCTAGGAGCTCAGGCAGACTCTCCCTCCAGCTTCAAAGAGAGAAGGACCTAGCTGCCTGGGAGCTGAGGGTGGAGGCAACTGAGCAGGGCTGGGGAAAGGCGAGAGGAGCAGGGGAGCTCCCGCCTGGCAACTCCCCAGGCTGCAGGCCTTGTCAAAGGCCAAACCAGGTACTGGGGTTGCAGAGGCTGCAGCCCGGAGGGTAGGCAAAGGCAGCAGGTCCAACCCCTCCCTTTGCCAATGATGAATGGCTTGTACACTGCAGTCTGCCCCAGGGAGCAGGGGCTAGATGGTGACTGGCAGTAGCCATAGACTGAGGCAAGGCGGGGATAGAGGGTTGGGGGTTCCCCGGGGAGGGGAGACCCAGAGCTGTGGGGTTACTGCAGAGGGCAGAGCCCTGCTGTACAGGGGCACTGGAGCCCGGGAGGGACACGGGGGCCACTGGCAGGTGAGACTCCGGCATGCAGCGGGCGCTCCGGGGCGGCAGATCTAATTCCCAGGACGACCGACAGGAGGCACCACGCTGGTGAGTCATCGCATCGCTAAAGGTAACCATTGTGAAGAAAAAACATATCAAATAGCATGATCTCTAAGATATGCTAGCAATCTTCCAGCACTGAAGAAGATATTGATGCCAATCTATTTCTACATTAATACTTGCTATTGAATGATCATTTATGTTTTGTATTAAACATCTGAACGTCTTCTGTATCTGTTTTAAGGAAAACAGCATGTGCAAATGCAGAAAGAACACTGAAAATGTTGCTCTTTCTGCAAAAGTGTATTTATTCGGAATTGCCATCTGGCAGTGTGTTTTTTGTAACAGCTGAAAACATGCTAGGTAAACACTTTTTTATATCTATGAGTGTTTTCTGTATGTAATTGCCCCTACCTTTCATACCGGTAGTCAGGGACAACCTTAGGTCTATGTGATACTTGCAGCACTTCCAAGGAAACTTCATGACAAAAGCACACAACCCTGCTAGCCAAAGAGCTATCCTGTGTTTCCTGAGCATGATCCCATATGACTCCATCTTCTGTGAGCCATGGAAGGCAACAAATTTCCTAGCTGCCCGACTCCACTTCCATCCTGGAAAGCTAGGTTTTGGTTCCATAACAAGACTTCACATCTATGCATCATTTTTCATTCAAAGCACTGTCCAAATATCAAATCATTACAACATCCTTGGGAAGGAAGGTGTGAGACAAAGAGATTAACTCCACTTTTCAGATGAGGAAACCAAGGAAAAGTGATTTTAAGTGACTTGCCCAAGGTCATACACCTGTGGAAGAGCCAGGAGTAGAAACCAGGTCTAACTGCCAGCCCTGTCCTTTAATCACTATGCAGACAGAGAGGGAAGTCCTCATGTAAAATTAGTAAGAACGTTGTTTTAAAATTGAATTATCCCTTCAAATACTGAACAGGAGAGATCAGAAGTGACTGAGACTGGCAGCAGTACAGACAAGCATTTTTACCATTTTAAATTCCTCACTGAACATTATTTTTATCTACCCGCATTGAATTTCAGTAACAGGACGTAATACAGAACTTCCCAACTAGTATCAAACGGGCTAATCATGGTTGTACCCATAAATCTAAATTTTTGCCATGTTTCTTAAATGTAAGCCATGGGGCAGAGGGAAGATATCCAATATAGGGATCTGTAGTCAGTTTCTCACATGCACTGCTGTAGCGTATAGTGGCTCCTGTTTGACTTATTTAATAATAGGAAGGTGAGGAAGCCAAGTTAAAAGCTAAGCACAGGAACCATTATCAATTATCTTATCTACTACTATAAACAATCATGTTCTTTGGAATAATTCCTGTTCTATATTCAGAACAAGTGGCTGAGTATATAGTACTATGGATATAACATACTAATCAGATAAAATTCACTAATGTTGGTTGTTTAATGTATTTATTTGTATAACACACTGCGCCAACATTCTCCCTGGTGTGACTCCATTGGCTTCTATGGGAGCTGTATGTCTATTGTCACAGTATATGAATTTTATAGAGCACATGCATATCACACATAACAATGATACTCTCCAGGAGCTGCTTTACAGGTGCTGTACGGTCACTGCAGCAGATATTAGTGGGGGGTATATACCCTTTAGTAATTCCAGAGATTCCTGTAACCATTGCACATATAGGAGGTGCAGGATACATGAGGGACTGCTGGCATGCAGGTATAATATATTAATGCTGCACAAATGGAGAATTTCTAGGTTATCATAACATATAAACCCACATGTTGCATTAATAGTTTCTTTGATAAGGCGACTTCTGGTATTAAGCTCTCTAATCCATTAAAGCCATGTTATTTAGGTATGGGCCTCACACAACATGCAAATTGTATGGCTCCGATAGCCCCTGGGCGGGTAAACTGGATCTCTGCAGGACACAGCTTGGGCTGAGTTCGTCCTTGGTGTAATGTCAATGGTGTTGCATCAGGTGACAAGTTCAGCCTAATCGAAAGCTCACTGACGACAATCTGAGTCTTTCCATTAACTTCAGTGGGTATTGAATTAGGAGGCCCTATAACAAGGTACTACCAATAACAGCATCCTTCCCGAGCCCTCGGCTGCCCAGTGAATAGATTTACTGTATTTTTAAATAATTGCCAGAGATGCTCAGACTCTTAGAGAGATGCAGCTTGCCGTTTTACACATTTAAGTAAATAGACAGTGTTGGAATGATGTCTTCTGAAGTCAATACCCTAGAAAAAAATTAACAGAGTTTCCCTTTTATTTGTTAGGGACTAAATTCAGTCATGATATAAGTTGGCACAAGTCCACCTGACTTCTTGATCAGCTATTGGGCCAGCTGTAAGATCAAGAAAAGAAATACAACTCATGCCTACAAGAGCCTCATCCTCCTGAGGGTAATAAAGACTGCAGCTGTCCCAGTTAAAAACAGAACATTGGTTTGGCTTACCATAGTTTTTATAAACAAGGTACAGCAACCTGCAGTCTCACAAACATGATCTACAAGGGGAATGGCTGAGAAACCCTAGGTAGTGTCTTTTTCAACTCAGAAAAGACAAGGATATTGTTAAGTATTTTAAACTATAAAACTTGTTGACCTCTGCTACCAACCTCCTGGCAGGTCAGCATTAGCAACAACCACTGGAATGGAAAAACCCTTGAAATAAATCCATTCCTTAAACATTTGAACTTCGTTTTTAAAGGTAGTTAGTAACAGTCAAAGGCTCTTGTGTTCTTGCCAAAGCTCCTGCAAAAGCATGAGGAAAGAAAATGTGCTTAATAAAGGTTAGAGTAGAAATAGGCAAAGTGCCCCACAACTCACTTCCCCATTCTTGAGTTTTAATGTTTGAAACATGGCAAATATGCTCTCTCTTTGTACATTAAATGGTGTATCATTAGACCTGTTTACACAGCAAGAGAGGTAATTGAACAGTGCCTGGTTGAACTACAAAAATATATTTTGCCGGAATGACAAACTTTGTGACTGAATTGTCACTTTCATCTCCTTACTGGTGATGCAGACAAGCCAAACTGATGGAATTTAGTCAGCCTGCAATAGTAGTCAGAAAAGATAGTTATACTTCATCTTGTATAAATCCAGAATAATTGCCATTGGCTTCCATTTTGTTTTTCAATAGATTCCTTTTGTCCAGTTACATTAACCTTTTTTGCTAAATTACACAAGATTCAATCATGGCAGAGTAAAATACTCTAATTTGAATCAGACCTAAAGCAAGGGGTAGGAGGAAGAAACAAAAGTGGAATGGAAAAATAAGAACGGAAATGTACAGAAATTTAGTGTTAATACCAAGCCTCTGAGTCTCAGTTCTCATTTCAAGTCTATTCCATACAGATAATAAAGCCATTTGTCATTCCAGTACCTGCACTGATTCAATATTTGATGTAAAGCAGATGATTACTTGCATTGATTCAGCTGAAACATCTGAGCAGAGCCTGGTCTATTGGCTATGGGGCTTGCACAATTTTTGATTGTTTAATAAATAAACTATTGATTACAAAATGATGTCTGATAAATCCTGACAGACCAGACTTTTGCATTTGCAACTCTCCCCTGGCGCATATAATTAATGTTTCGGTATTATTCTGCCATTGAGGGGCAACTCAAACATGACAGATGGAAGCAATACTACACATTAGCTACAATATTACTGTCCCCTGTACAGCTGACAGTATTGTAAATAAGGACCAGTAGTTGTTTTCATTGTAAAATCCTTGGACTAGGCTGGTAGAGTTTGCCTGATACACACCATCATGTTAGTAGGTGTTGATCCTGCTGTGGACTATTAAGTGGGTTTTGTTGGCTTGATATAAGTAGGATGGGGGTGGCTCTCCTAGAAAGTGAGGATCTAGGGTGTGGGCTAGCAGCCAGGAGGAGGGATCTAGGAGCAGCCACACCTTGGGTGAAGACTGATGCTGATCTTGCGTTGTATCACTGTTAATAAAAATACACCCCAGGAAGGGGGTTAGTTTGGATTCCCAGGGTGCGTGTACTATGTATTTGGAAGCAGGCTGGGAAAAAGCACATGCTCACATTCCTATTGGCATCCCTTTCAGATGAAACTTAGCAAACAGGATCTCAACACTGAGGAAATATTTGGGCATTTACATTTTCATACAATGCTACTGTCCTAGTTAAATAATACATGCAATAGTTTTGTACTGAACTGTTTTTCAAATTAATAGATCTTTTTTCCCCTTCTTCCAGAAAAAAGGGCTAGTGTTTAGCAAGTGTTTAGCCCTACCGATGGTAAAATCTCTTTTGATGTGTGAGACACAACATTCAAAAGTCGGTACTATACACTGGATCAAATCTTGCTCATCTGTTGCATGTAAGGAGCTATAACAAAGCTTTATAGACCCTGAAGTATAAGGCAGTTGATCTCAGTGGAAGACCACCAATTATTGCCAGCTTTTCCATGCATCTTTGAAGTCACATCAGCGCTGAAATATTACATATTTGCATGATTGATAAATATGCCATTGTGTACATATATTGATAAATCAACCCAATCTGATAAACATCAAATTAACAATATAATTATTATATCATTTTATTATTTGATTACTAACACAACTGATTAGTCTATTTGATCACTAGAGAAATCAAATAATCAAAAAGATCAGCTAATGTTGCCACCCTTTCTGATTTTCATGCACATACTCTGAATGTGGGACCCGCATTTGAAACAGGCTGAAATATCTTGAGGTTTGGTTGTAATATTATGGCATGCCATGGTAAAAAGGATGCCCAGGACAAAAGTATAGTTTAAAAGAGAACAGTGGAGGATCAGGGAGGGGAGAAACTGCTGATCTAGGTGTGGATTTGACTCCCTCTCTCCCACCTGATGGAGGACAAATAAACATGCAAGAAAAGAAGAAACAGGATTTTAAATTACAGATATTTATCTCTACAGGAATTTGAACCCCCTTTAAAATCAAAAAGAGCATGCCTAGACCTAGGGGAGTGAAATATAACTTGCTATGTCCTTAAATTTTGAATGACATCGACGAACAGTGTATCTGAATTCATCCTGCTTTCAGTTGAAATAAAATATGAGAATAAATCATGGCTGACGTGCCTCACCATGTAAAGTCAGCACCAATATAGATTGTGCTAGTGGAGAACAGTGAAAGCCAGTCTTTCCTTAAACGTGGCACTGCACATGTGCCATACATTTTGAATAGCTTTAAATAATTTAGGAGAAATAATGAAGACTAAGACAGACAGGAAATGGTTTGACCACTTGCTTTTGGAAACTACCTTAATTTAGGGAACAGCATAGAAATCAGAGATATATAAATATGTAATTCCTCAACTGAAGAAAAGTTCTTGTTGCCATTTTAGAAATAAACCACCAAATCAATAATTTTTATTACTGTAGCCTAGTCATGGACCAGGCCCCCATTGTACAAACACAAAATAAATAGCTATTTTAATCCTCATATAAAAACCTAGAATTTGAAACAGTAAAGCAAATCTGGGGACAGAAGGGGATAGTATTCTGTAATCTTTGTATGCATACATCAGTCTTTATTTTTGACAGACAGTCACAGAATATACATTTTCTGAATCTTTTCATTTTCCTGCCAGATGGTTCTTTAACCTGTTTCTCTCTCCCGCCCATGCTTTCTTCCATCATGCAACATTCATTCCTTTATGTAAGTCTGATGACCCAGACGTTCACGATGTGGATTAGAATTTAACTGTATTCCATCAGTTTTCCCTTTGCTTTCATGTCTTAAGGTTTCCTGTCCTGTTTCTCAGGCAATCTTATAGGAATGCCTGTCTACATGAACCACATGGACAGAGATGCAGTAGCTGTCTCTTACTCCAGAAAGATTTGACCCCATGGGCAGTAAAACACTGTCTATAAATAAGAAACGCCCTTAGCAGCCAAGTCCAAAGACCAGGGTTGAGAGGGATGAATAGAGCTGGAATTTCAAATTAAACACCCACCACTTGCTTGTACTCCATCACTGCCAGCCTAGAGTGACATCCAATAGATTTCCTCCCTGATTTAAAAAACAAAAACAAAAAAACTTGAAAGAACAGCCAACCCTGATGTGAAAGCAAAGGAAAAAGCATCATCAGTAGGGCTGGCAAGAAAACAAGAATTGGAGTTTGCAAAAAATGAGAGGTTTCAAAATTTTGTTCCACATCAGGATAAAACAGAGACCTTTCAAAAAATGTGACAAACCATAAGAGAGACAGACCCCAGAACGGCCAATAGCCTGGTAGTTAGGACACTCATGTGGGAGACCCAGTTTCAAGTCCCTGCTCTGGCTGAATCAAAACAGGACTTGAACATGGATCTCCTTCATCCCAGGTTAGTGTCCTACCCACCAGGCTCTGGAGTCAGCATCTCTCTCTGTCTCCTGTTGGAGCTATTCCACTGGTGTATAAAATAATTAAATAGTCATTGGGCCAGTGAGAGAAAGACAGACTGTATCCTGGTGCTAAAGGGAACATCCCTGGGATGGGGGAGACCCAAGTTCAAGCCCATATCTAGTAGAGCCAAGGATTTAAACCTAGGTTTCCCACCTCCCAGAGGACTGCCCTAACCACTGGGCTATCAGCTGTTCTGGAGCGGATCTCTTTCTCTTCCCCTCCCCAAATCTTGGACCTGAGAAAGTTTTATTGAAACAGGTATGTCTCCATAAACCATTTCTGTTTTGGTGAAAAATCCCAACCAATTCTAACTATTAGCCTGCAGTCCCTCCAGGCTTGATCAGAAAATACTCAGGCAAATGTGTGAGACTTTACTCACATGAGCAGTCTCTAAGACTTCAGTCAAGACATACGTCTCGAACTGTATTTGTGTGAGGAGGTTTAGAAAGAGTCAACCAAAAGTACCATGGCTGGGATAATGCCCGATTTATGGTCACTTTTATTAAAACTAGTTGGATTTATTTACCATCTAGCTATTGTTTCCATTCTTTCGTCCGTTACCAAGAGGAACAGAACAGGATGGTGACAAACCTACACATGCCTAGGGGCATACCTGGGGAACTCTGGGATCCTCTCAGAATTTGGGCTCGTACAGAGATACGGTGTGGCCCAATGCAGGGGGAATCAGAAGCCTGTTCCCAGCTCTGCCCTGACCAGCTTTTATGACCTTGTGCAAGTCAGTTCACCTTCCTGTGCCTGTTTCCTCTCCTACCCTTCACCTTATCTATTTAGACCAGGGGAGGGCAAACTATGGCCTGCAGGACGGATCTGGCCCATCAGGGCTTTCAATCTAGCCTGCAGGATTGCCAACCTCGTGGCACAGCAGGGCTCAGACGGGCTGCCTGCCCTGGACCCTCACCGCTCCCAGAAGCGGCTGGCACCACATCCCTGTGGCCCCTGGGAAAGACAGGGGCAGAAGACTCCGTGAGCTGCCCTCGCCTGCAGCCACTGCCCCCTGCAGCTCCCATTGGCCTAGTTCCCTGTTCCTGGCCAATGGGACCTTCGGGGGTGGTACACACAGGCGAGGGAAGCGCGCAGCGGAGCCGCCTGCCCCGCCCCACCCCACCCCACCCCCAGAAGCCACTGCCAGACATGCGGGCCACTTCCAGGAGCAGCATGGGGCCAGGGCAGGCAGGGAGCCCACCTTAGCCCCGCTGCGCACTGCTGCCACCCCGGAGCTGCTCGAGGTAAGCGGCACCGGGACGGAGCCTGCACCTCAAACCTCTCCTGCACCCAGCACCCCAAACCCCTGCCCAGAGTCCCCTAACCCCCTGCCTTGAGCTCCCTGCGGTGCCCCAACCCCCTGCCCAGAGCCCCCTCCTGCACCCCGCTCCCACACCCCAAGCCCCTGCCCTACATTCATGGCCCTGCATACAATTCCCCACCCAGATGTGGCCCTCGGGCCAAAAAGTTTGCCCACCCTGATTTAGACCAAGCTGTTCAGGGCAGGGTCTAGCTCTCACTCTGTGCTCAGTGCTGCATATACACAATGAGGCCCCAAATTCAGTCGGGGCCTCTAGGTGCTACCACAACACCAATAATAAATAATGCTCCAGGTCAGCCATTGAAGGGGGAACCTATATATCAGTAACCTCTCAATTAAAGCGAGGTACAACTAGGCAAGAGAACCCTAAGGCTTGGCTCAGTCTAGCAATCGCTTAAGGGAAACTGATCCCAATTCTATAGAGTAGAAGCAAACATTGTATCACCACATGAATACACTGTTTACATGGGATGAGTGGGCGATACCCTACTGCCGGGGTACAATCTCTTCTAATAGGCAGCTAGACCCATTTATTCCTGGAAACAACAATCCCAGCCCCTTTTTCTGATATTATACTAGGTTAGGCTAGGCACACATTCTGGCAGACCTTACGTAACTTTATCCTTGGAACTCCTTTGCACTCCCTGAGTGCGAAACATCTGCCCTCTTTCCATTCTTTCACAAAGCCTTTCAGCAATAATTTACTAAGAGAAAATGACATCTATTACAACACTGTGGCAACATGCACAAGGCCGGGATTATATAGAGCTAGGAACATCTTATCCCCGTGTAACCTTCCCAAAATATCATTTGCCGACATGGCTAGAGAGGAGGGGGCAGGCCCTTGAGTTAGGCTTGCTTTGGTAGGCCTGTGCTTTTCACTAGAATGGTGAGACACATCTCCCCCTTCACCTTGGGAGAAGCGTACACTCTAGTCTCCCACTATTCCATCTGACGCTAACAGGGGATTCCCCTGAGAACACATCAAGGGAAGACAAAGTGTGTCTGTGTTTGTACATTTCTTCTTATCAGGGCAGTGATCTACCAAGAGCGATACTGACAAACAAGCACAATGTTAGGGTCCACATTACAAGCTACTTGCAACAAAAGGCTGGTGTCACCTACCCACCAGCAGAAAGGAGGCCCAGTTTAGGGAGATGCTGGATTTTAATGGGAATTGAGAGCAGTCAGAACCTCACAAACAGAATCCGCATGCTGCGGGATTGAGCCACTAATAGTCACTGCAGTTGATAATATTGATTTCAGTTTGGTTTTTCCCAAACATCTCTACTCATTAATCTATGTGGATGTGCCATACAAATATTTGCAAACCTTACAATATACATCAATATCCTCCTCACTCAATCAGATTTAAAATTGTTCTCCACAGCACCCAGACTCATCCTCATTTTAAAAGCCACGGAGAACAGACAGGCCTTGCAGTATGTCCTCTAAGTCAATAAAGCCTGGCTTTGTCAACCAGGGAGGATAAAGTCCAGAGCAGCTTACTCTCTTTTAAAACAGTACCATCAATGATTTCAGCCACAGAAGTATCACCTGAAAAGTAAGGCAGTTTCTCAAGTAACTGATTCCCAAATGACTTAGGGCCTCATAGGTCAAAATCAACACCTTGAAGCTGCATTCAGAACCAAACTGGAAGCCAGAATCGATCACAGAACACTGGTGTTAGGTGCTCCTTATGAGAAGCGCTGCCAAAGAAGCGAGCAATTGCATTCTGCACGGGCGTCAAGATGGTCTTCATGCACAGCGCCACAGAAAGCACATTACAACATGGATAACTGCAGAGGGAAGCATCCAAAAGGAAAAGTTAGAACTTTCCAGCCAGGGAGAAAAGTGCTTTTGGCCACTAATGCTACCATTCAATAGCAGATTGAAAAGGACACCCAGATGGCACACGCACATAAGAAATGGCGGGTATACTCTCCCAATAAAGGGAGATGAAATAACTTCCAAGTGCTTCCCCAAGCCTACTAGCATTACCTCACTCTTATCCCAATTGAGTCTCTACCAGATAACCCAGTAAATCACTCAGGCATACTGACCTTCTTAAGATGAAATGGAAATACGTGCTTAAAATATCATCAGTACAACCAGCCCACTTAAGAGCAACTCCTCCTACCTGCCAGGATCTGCACAAGTGTCAAAATAGCATGGACTATAATCTCTCTCAAAAAACAAACCACCACAGCTTGGACTCCAAATCTTCATCCATTACCCGGAGGAGATAATCAGCCAACCCCACCAGTCCTGTCTCTGTACTATAACCAGGCCTAAAACCAAACTGACTGTGGTCCAGGAGACCTAAGGACTTCAGATTAACATTTACTACAGGATCACACAGCTTGTGATACAGACCAGATACTGTCTCACATGAGTAATATATCATTTGTTTACCTTCTGAAAGACCACATCAGACCACAACAGTATCCTCACTGACATCCTGTATAAATAAATCAGTGAGATGTTCCCTAGATATGCTAGGACAAACATAGCAGCTGGAAGAAAAATCCAGCAGGAGTGATCCAATATGCAGAAAATACCAAGTTTAAGTCTAATTCTATGGCTTGTGTTGTACAGGAGGTCAGACTAGATGATCTAATGGTCCCTTCTGTCATTAAAACCTATGAATTAGAGAAACCTAGATACCACTTTGACTAACCAACTGTTTTGTGTTTGCCCATCTATTCTCCCCACCCCAAAACAGTGCACTTGGTCTTGAGTAGTACAGTAACTCCTCACTTAAAGTTGTCCCAGTTAACACTGTAACGTTGCCGATCAATTAGGGAACATACTTGTTTAAAGTTGTGCAATGATCCCTTATAACGTTGTTTGGCAGCCGCCTGCTTCGTCCACTTGCAGGAAGAGCAGCCCATTGCAGCTAACACACAGGGTGTGTGTCTCTGTCTGCCACGCTGTCTCCCCTCCCTCCATTCGTGCTGCCTTGTAGAGCATGAGGCCACATTAACAACGTGTTAACCCTTGAGGGCTCAGCCAATTGCTAGTTCATCATTTAGCAGTAAGGCATCCCCTGGGAAATATCCCACCCTCTGACGTCACCACCTCAACCAAGCTTCACAATCATTGGTGTGTATTATGTATTTAGAACCAATATTAAATTGTTTGTTTAAAACACACATGTATACACACACACAGTATTAAAGTCTTTTGTCTGGTGACAAAAATTTCCCTCGAACCTAACCACCCCGTTTACATTAATTCTTATGGGGAAATTGGATTCGCTTAACATCGTTTCACTTAAAGTCGCATTTTTTAGGAACTTAACTACAACATTAAATGAGGAGTTACTGTAGGTACTTTTACATCAACTAAATAAAGCAGGTCAAGACCTCATGAGGTTCTTAGGAAAGAGATCTGATAATCTATGATAAATCTCCCTGCTTCAAACGTTTGATCAGTTTATACCAGATTCCAAAAAGTGGGTGTCTGAATATATTGTGAATGGTAAATTCATGACCTAACTGAAGAGGGGCTTATAAATAATGGAAAAAGGAGAAAATTATGACTTGAGTCCAATTTAGCTCTAGCAAAGTTTATAAATATGTAACACACCAGAATGTTCGGAAACGGAACAGCAAATGAAACTTCTAGTGATTATGCAGTGTTTGTGATTAAAAGAGCTCATACAGTATCAGACTAAGCAAGAAAAAACAAGCTGTGAAACATGCTTGTTCCCCGCAACCTGAAAGGTCTTCTAGTCCAATATGCAAAAGTGAGACAAGAGTTGTAAAATGGCATTATTAGCTACACTTAAATATAGATGCTGAGGATATATCTGGTGAATAGCACTGCAGGTAGCAAATAGAGAATTGCTATAGGAAACACTTCAAATTAAGTGCATAAGACCGTCATATTAAATCCTTCTAGGTGAGATCCTGGAGACAGTAACAGTAAAATTTGTGGTATTTTCAGTTTGTTAATCTAAGCCCCAATTTTGCAAGGTACTTAAGCATGTGCCTAACTCTATAGATGGGTAATCCTGCTTAAACTTAGGCACATTCTTAAGTGTCTTGTGGAAACAGCACCCTAAATATGATACCCTTTCAAATCTCTGTGTAGGGTGTACATATACACAGGATTCACCTCCACTGAAATGCAGCCATCTCTGAGAGAGGAATCCACCTGTTGTTTAAGCAGCACAGAGTAACACAGGAAGAGAATAAAAACACTACATCCATTTGAATCTCCAAGAGAAATTAGCTTGGCAGGATGTAGTTACCCAAACTGGAATTAGGCCTAGAGACCAGAGTTATTCCTGAGAAAAATGCCATATGACTTAAGGACTACACAAAATCAGGGATTTCAGTTTTAGATCTCATCCAAAATATGACACAGAGCTCTCTAATGCTATGCTGGGACATTGGTTCAGGACTTGCTTAGATGGCAGGGTGCCCCACCTGTTTAACCAACACCCCCACATCAAGCAGAGTCCTGGCTTTCTGTGGAGAGCTTGCCAATCAGTCTTGATCTTATCTTGCAAGATTTGGTGAGATCTCAGTCTGAAGTAGTATCAGCATATATATGCAATTTAGGTCCTGTTAAACTGGAAATCCAGAGGCAACCTCACCTATGGCACTGACTTGCAACCTTATGTAGGCAGTGGCAGCTGCCAAACAGTTCCCATTATAACATTACATTTTCACTGAACTTGTCAAAGCATTTGCCTTTTGGGGTGACATTTCCCTGGCTTGATCTCTGCCCACACAGAGGGAAAGTTCCTTCAGCTGTTGTGTTTTGGTTTGGTGGTGGTGGGGGGGGGGGGAGGTTGTTTTTTTGGAGAGTGAGAAAACCAAAAACTTTTTTTTTTCCTGTTAAAAAAAAAAGTCAGTAAATGCAACACAGCTGAGTTAATGTGCTGTCAAAACCTTAATTTTCCTTTACTTTCCATGATTGCAACGTATGAATATTGTACACATCTTTCCTCCAAACAGCATAACCAGTTACACGTATCATGCACTTTTGACCACTTCACCTTTCCCTCTGCCCATGTAATTCATCTGCCAGATCTTATTCTAACATTCGAAATCAAACAGCTACTTCAACCTGTTAGAGGGACGTTTCCTCCTTTCCCCATAGAATGTTCAATTCTCTCTCTACCACCAAATTAAACAGATTTCAACGTTCATGATGAGTAATATTTAGTCCTGGTCCAGTGACAGATTTAAGGTCCAGTATCTCATGACCATGCAGGGCTTGAAACCACATATTTTGTATCACTGGAAATGCGAGGGTCATCCCTTCCCTAATGGACACCACAAGCAACTGCTTCCTTCTAGGTGCCAAGATATCAGATTCAACATGGACATTTTATGCCTATAAAAGCTAGCTTGAGTAAATTCAGAGTTTTCTAAATTATTGGTTATATTTTCGGTCTCTGTGTGCATCATGATACCAAGGCATTCAACTTTGCAGGTGAACTGTTGCAGTTGCAGTCAATAAGTAATAATAGAGCTGTCTAAAACATTTGTAAAACAGTTCTCCTGTCTGTTAAGTGGACTATACACAGTATACAATGTGATATATGAAGCTTTTGTAAACTCTCATATGGAAGACTTGAATAACTCACTCATGGCCTTACTACTTACGGTGATAAAAGCTTTATTCCCCCATTTGTGTACACACACACACGGTAATATAAAGGTCAGACTAGATGATCTAATGCTCCCTTCTGGTCTTAAACTCTATGAAACAAGCTCAAACAAAGTAATATAGAAGGCTACATCATAAGAAAAATAATTAATAAACTTTCTGCATACGGTAAGATCTAGGACGATAATGGCAATTATGTATTCGCGACAGCAAGTGTGCATTATTGAATGTGCAGACACACAAAAAAGTCACGATCATACAAGTTTTATGTAGCAGAAGTAATTTGCAAACCAATACTAAGTCTAAAAGACTGTTTCAACCTGGAGCGAGCGAAACTGGATAAATGTTAATCCAGCTGAGAAGTGTCAAAACAGCTGATGTCAAAACAACTGAGGAATTACACATACTGGTGAATGAACCAAACCAAGTCAGAGACACAAAGATGAAATGCCAGACTGCCCGTAGCTTATTATCTGAATGATTAATGGAATGCTTGAGACTCATTTTGATTATTAAGAGCCCAGTATATTTGAGAAGCAACAATCTTATTTGCAGTAAGTCCATGCGGATTCCCCCAGGGTTTGATCCCGTCAATAAAGTGGAAGAAATGCCTTACCTTGGGGAGCAAAGGAGCCAGTTGCTACAGTGAATTCTCACCTTGGTATCAGAATCACATGGATCCTTCTACTTGTTGTGCCATTGGTGTCAAAATTCAATTCACATCTCATTCTCCAAGCTGATGAGTTGACAGAGATCCTAAGTAAAGGAAAATACCTAACCATCTTGGACCTGTACAATGGATATTGTTAAGTATCCCCACCTGAGCCTACAGAAGAAAAAACCAGCAGCTTTCTGTACTCCTTTTGGCATCAACTGTTTTGTTGTGATGTCTCAGTTTAGATGGAGTTTCCATAACACGTGGATACAAATTGTACTCTGTAGGGTTGGTACTGGTTCATAGACCGTAGACTCCTTTATGTGATGATACTGCAGCCTGGTAAAACTAAGGAAACGGTACTAGCTCAGATACAAATATCTACTTTCCCCATCCTTTAACATGGGACAGCAATGAAAAACCTAATGATAATAGGTCACTTTCCTTTTCAAAAGTAAAAAAAAAAAAACCAAAAAAATTAGCCCCAAGCGAGTAGAATTGTACAAGTCTGTGATCCAGGAAAACCATTAGCGCCGTTGTGGAGTAATTAGGATAGGACACGGGCAGCTGGAATGAGAATCAATTCCCACGGAAGTATATGTGACACTGCTCGGAGGGGAAATGCCCAGGTTTTTTGCTGTGCTCCTGTGGAGGTTGGGAGCAGATCTGGGAGAGCAAAAGGCCAGCAGCAGTAACATAGGTATCTCTATAGTAACTCTAAGGTGCCACAAGTACTCCTTTTCTTTTTGCGAAGATAGGTATGTTTGCATTCCCGTAAATATCCATGCCTTTCACCACAGTGACGAAAGTACTAGATGCTTAAATCACATGACATTTCCCCCCAAAAGTAGGAACTAAAATACACTGGTGTCAGCATGTGAGAAAGCTTTTATGATAGTCAAGAAATAGAAAATCAGCATCCAATTATAGCTGTAACTCAGTCTCATCTGTATAGTCCTGAGATGAGTCGTATTCCTCAAATTTAGCATCCATTTTAGTGCAGAGATTAAAAGTCCAAGAACAACTTCCTGTGTATATTGAAAATTTTTCTCCTAAGAAATGAAATTCTACAGTAGGACAAAACTTGTTACGTAGTAGGACAACTAGCTTTACCATTACTACTACTTGCAGAGAGACCTTTAGTCATGTTGATATGGTGAGCTCAAACAGTTATGCTACGGTCACAGTTATTTTTACAAGCTATGACACTAGCTTTTTTATTGTAGGGAAAATGGCTTGCTTAGCTAAACAGAAAATACTGGGGGGGGAGGGGGTTAACCTATGAGAAATACACATGAGGAACAGAGCCTATATTTTTAAAACCATAGTCTATCTATTGATTAGATGACCAACATATGAAGATATATTCATAAAGTTGTTAGTTTTCCACACAATGAAGAAAGGGCAGAGGGAACATATGACAACATTTTGTATTAAAATACTTCAGTTCTAATTTACTAGCTACAGAAAAAAAGTCACTCTTGTGCCCAAACTGGTTTTTACTGAGGTTAGTTACTCAGCTGCCGAAGCAATGAGCACCAATGTAAATTTGAGTAAACATGAATTTATTAAAACCCCATTTAACTGTAAGAGTATGCAAAGCATATCAAACGTTGGTTGGACAAAAATCTTATCAAGCAGTGTATTTATGGGGCAAATGCTGAAACGGGTCTTCAACATGTATGCAATACACTGAAAATTTTCTTGTTTTTTTTTTTTTTAAGATATATCTATATCATAAGATTATAGTATCTCTTTAAAAAGAAAAAAATACACATCTTATTAAGCAAACAACTTTCATATTATTTATCAGACTTCATAGGTTCCCAACAACTTTTCCTCCTGTTCTTCCCTTCAGATTGCTGTTAGGACCTTGGACAGAGACTCAAAACATACATGATTATTAGGATCTAGCTTCATACCAGTACCTGAAAAGCACGCTTTTCCTAGCTATATTCCATTTTTATTCCAGTTTGCCAAATTGCAAAAGCCAAAAATTCCCCACAGGGACACGTGTTGACAGCTACATTTTTCAGCCACAGTCACTGTTCTGAAACTCTGTATGTATTGCAAATTCTCCAGTTTTCTATGCAGCAGCAGCTCTGATCTTCCAGACTGAAGCATTCTAAGCAGCAGTGTGCTAAATACACTGCAGTGTTTCAGAAAAAAAGGCTTGTAGGAACACCACCATGGCTGGAGTTACCTTCATTTCTGTTCTTTGCAGAGAGAAAGTTGATTCTGTGGCTTTGCAAGTTTTGTAACTGTGTGTCAGATTAAGACATGATTCTGTACAATCCTTGGGAGGCACTGGAATTACCATAATGTATCACATCAGTTCCACTGTCCACCCAGTATCTACTTTGCTTAACCTTTGTGAAAAGGACATTTTCTAAAGCACTCTTGTTTTCCTTTAGTCAGTTATTAATATTCAAAATGTATTAACCATTATATATAATTTGCAGAGTTTGAGCGGATACAAAGGGGGAAAACCATTCCCGGATTTCAAATTTCTTTACAGTGTTGATAAAAGAGCAAGTGACGGCTAATACCAGAGCAAGCAGAACTTGAATATGAGTCTCTTCTATTGAGTCTATGTTACTAGAAAGGAGATGAAAGACTAAGGCCCCCATCCTGCAACATTCTCCATGTGGGGATATATGTATTTTAATATTTTTATCCTGCATACCTTGCAGGATCCAGACCTCAATGTTTTACAGTAAAAAAAATTTTTCAATATATTTCCCAGGTGTCTTTGGACATGGTTTTCAGACATGCCGTGGGCCAGCAGCTCTAAATGAAATTGAAGGGAGCGGAGAGCTCTTGGCACCTTTGAAAACCGGGCCTTTGTTTTGTCTCATTTTTTTCATAGCCTAAAAATTCAGTTAGATCTGTAAGTAACTACTCTCTCTGCGTCTCATATCAGCTTTTCCACTATAAGACGATCTCATACTCTCCTGAACCCTGAAGATATTAATCATGAGAAGAGAGAAAAAGGGAGTCCCCACCTCCTCCAAAATCCTGCCAGAGAGCACCTTGATGCTATCAGAAAATATGAGAAGAAAATGTGTACAAGATAAGTTTTAAGCCGACAAAAGAAAGAGAGAAGGAAAATGAATGCACATCCTTGATTTAAATGACAAAATCCTAACCAAAAAAAATAAATAAGATACATACATGAGGTGGCCCAAATGATAGCCCTGTTGTCCCATTAATCATATTTAATGCAAAAGCCTAATAATGTTATCTTTGGTCCCAGCTTTGGCAGCCTATAATTTAACACAAGCACTTTTTCACTGTGTAAATCAGGCACTAGCGCTGTCTCTTTCAACCGCTTTTGTGCGCCTAAATTAGAAAACTGAAATGTCATCTTCTTTAGATCTGAAAGACACTCAAGGTCACTGCAAAATAATAGAGCAATTAACTTTCCACGTAAATTACGGTACAGCAGTGAAATATACTACTTGAAGAAGTGGGTAAAAAACTAAAACTGTTCTTACAAGTGACATGTTTGGTTCAGACCAAAATGATAAATGCAGTTCCAGAGGCTCCTGTGAAATGAACAGCATGGAAAAGGTTTGCCCCCCCAGTACAATTTTGCTAGCTGGCTTCAAAAGGCTGCTCTTTACTGCTGCTGGTTAGACAGATTTGCAGTTTGATGCTGGCGATACCAGGAAGGTGTTTTGTCAGCTTTTTCCTGTCTCCCAGTAAAATGAGCCATATTTACTAGAACAGAATCTCTGAATTTCCAAAGGAATCTTTATTCTATCATGTGAGTTTTATGGATTGTCTAAATAAATAGATTTTAATTGCCATGAACAAGAAAGGAAATTGTCCTACATAAAACTACAGTGGCAAGGGAGAAACCTTCAGGGCTTTGAGTTAATAATTTTAGGATCTAGAATTATCCTACTTCTGACCCTCTCTTCTAAGTCAGCCTAGTTTTTTGTAACTAGGTTTTTAAAACACCTAATCAACACAACTGAATAATAACACAGCAAAGATAAATTAATCATCAGAGACATCAGAGGAGGTATGCATGGTGACATACTAAATGCAATTATAAAACCATATTAAAATAATACTAGTGGCCTGATACAAGACAAAGCCACGAGCTAAGGCTGAAAATTATGCCCATATGATTTCTGCATAGTGTATGTCAGTTACAAGAATGTGTAGCTACTTACCTAACTACACATGCAAATCTGACAATCAAAGGCACTGAAAGGATTTTAATAAAATGTTAAAATGTAAAGAAAGAAAAATCTCCTTCCCTTGGAGGCGTGTCAGGCTGCTAACACAATTCTTTGCAACTGCAGCATCATGGTGGGTGGGGTGAGAGGACTGCTCCACCGCCCTGCTCAATCTGTGTCCCTTTGGACATTAATGGCCATCAGCTGCCACAGACACAAGCATTCCCCCATTTTTCACACCTGCAGCAACAACCTTCTTCATCTGGGCATCGTGCCATTTGAATAATCAATCTAAGGAGGCAAGCTGAATGTGTGGTAAATGGGCTACTCAAATCCCTTTACTTCTGCAGTCACAAAGGGTAACCACCACCCAGGCTAAAATAGGTTGGCCGGTAGCAAATTTCTGGTCAGTGACCACCACTCCAGGGAGACTGCAGATTTGCAGGACAGAGGCCACAGCCTCACACATTATCCTTCTTGGGATTGTGTGTGGTAGACAGTGAGGACAGATTACCTTCATTCCATACTCGTACTTGTGGTCAGAAGAGGACGATCACAGCCCCCACCACACTAATCAGAGACAGGAACCAGTAATAAGGGTGACCAACCAGTGGGACAGCAGCCTCTGGGCAGCATGGAGAAACAAGACAAGAGAGTCAGCAGCAAGATGGAGATGAATAACAGCAGCATCTCCATTGACAGAACAAATACTAATTGCCATGGAAAGATCGTAGTGAGGGCACATCTCACACAGACGAGAGTGTTACAAGAGTCAAAGATCTTCCCCTCCCTTAATGACCTACTGGTTAGTGCGAGGAGTGTTATGAATCAGGACTTTTGCTGTTTGCTACACAATGATGAGTGTGAGATTTCCCCATATCTAATGTAGTCCAAACCTATGTTATGACAAAACATCTCTGTGGAGCATCAGAGCATCCCAGCAGGATGGGGATTATGGTGTTGCACACTTCACTGCAGGTTGCACTGGTTTAGCCTGTGTTCTCCCTTGCCTAATACCGAATATCTAATTCAGGATTGGCATAAGGCAGCGTTTCTCAAACTGGGGTCCCCGAGGAGACTCCTGGAGGCCCATGGACCCTGCTGTGAAACTCCTTTCCCTCCCTCCCAGGCATGCCTCTAGCTCACTGGGGAACAGACTTACCTGCCCTGACTCCCCTCTGCTCGCAGGAGCGGTGGGCATGTCCCTGCAGCTCCTGGGGCGGGGAGGCCAGGGTGTCTCTATGCGCTGCCCCCATCCTGAGCGCCAACTCCACAGCTCCCATTGGCCCGGAACCGTGGCCAATGGGAGCTGCAGGGGCAGTGCCTGCGGGCAGGGGCAGCACATGGAGACCCCCTGGCCTCCCCGCCTAGGACCCGCAGCCAGAGGTATGTGTCAGTCACTTTCAGGAGCGTCCCAAGGGTAAGTTCCGCATCCTGCATCCCCTCCTGCACCCCAACTTCTTGTCCCAGCCTGGTGAAAGTGAGTGAGGGTGAGTGATGGAGGGAGGGGGAATGGAGTAAGTGGGGGTGGAGCCTCGGAGAAGGGGCAGGGCAGGACCCTGGGAAGGGGTAGGGCAAGGGGCAGGGAAGGGCTGAGCGGGGAGGCTTGGGGGTCCCCAAAATATTTTAAATCAAAATGGGGGTCCTCAGGTTGCTAAAGTTTGAGAACCCCTGGCATAAGGCTTTGGTTAGGTCTCTAACAAGTACACTGGCTCTGATCCTCCATACCAAAATGGGCATGACTCCTACGGAGCATGGACATGCCTTGGGTCTTCTGCCGGTAGGACTCTGAGGCATAATTAAAACCTCCATCACCCTGGTGCAGAGAATGACCTTAGTAGGGCTCAATACATTCTCTTTTTAAAGAGGTATGGGGTATAACTGGTTGCACAGCCAGTACTGGACAATACAATGGTCAACCACCCTGATACACAAAGTCCAAGGTATTCTCTGGGTAGGCAGTGTTAGATTTTTCACCTGGGAACACTAGATTTAACCAAAGTTGACTGAGGCTGGGAGGCTGCCAGGAGCTGGGGTGCAAGAGACTCCTGGGAGGGGTGGTCCTGATGCCTGGGGCCAAGGATTGAGTTAAGACTGTTTCCTGTTTGGTTGTTAAACCCCCGTTAAGAAAATAAACTTCCTTGATTGAGACTGGGCATGGCAGTGCACGCTCTGAAGCCAGGGAGAAGCGATGGCTCTGGTGACAAAGGTCTTAGCATAGTGACTATTAGGCCTCTGAATCAGGCTTGGATACTACTACTTCATTAACGCTCTTCTTACCCTGATTTTCTCATTTACCAGCAGCCTCTTATTTCTCAGGCCAAGGTTTGGGGACTGGTCAGTGGGTTGATCTTCAGCCACAGCACTGCTCTCTGGGCTAGGAGGCAAACAGTAGCTAATAGATGTGGCAGGACTATGTTGGGGCCACTCGTCTATGGGCATGCACATGGATCAGCTTTGTGTCCCATTTGATTGCTTGTAGGCAGTGGTCCAGCAGCCAACAGCCATGCTTGTCCTTCCTGTGCATGAACCATGTGATTTCTCAGAACTTGAGGACTCTCTCAAAGGGACTGGTTTGCACTTAGCTTTCCTGCTTCAAGAGACATGAAGGGCAGAACATGGTTACAGTGGGCAGGACCATTAGCAAGAGGAGAAGAAAAAGGAGCAGGAGTTGCTAATGCTACTTGATTAGGGGCCACTTCATTCACCTATGATTGTGTAATGCAGATTACATTTATGGGCATGGATTCAGATACACACTCCACCTAGATTACCATGCCTGACAGAGGACTTTGCACTTCTCTCTCTCTCTCTCTCTCTCTATCAATTAAAGGCAACAAGCTGAGTAATATGGCAGCTTAGGGAGATGAACAGGAGATATGGCCTTACTCAGGGTTGGGATTCAAAGCTGTCATATTTGTGGGAGTGAAGTCAGAAAACTTGCACACTAAGGAGAGACACGGTCTTATAGCCAAAATTTGCCCAGGAATTAGAACTGGCAGACCTATTTGGTCGATGTTGTCCTTGTAACTGTACAACTCCGGAGAGGCTAATGATGACCTTTTCCATAACAAAGCCTCCCTAGTCGAAGGCCACCAGGTCCATAGCTTGTATTTGCCTGTGTATATTGCTGGGTTTTTCTGCCATGCATACAACTTGTGCAATAACGCTGGAAACCAATTGGCTTTCCAGACCCTCACACAGAGTGCTTCTCCTATGGCCCGTGCCTCAGACAAAACATCACTCAGCTGTTAGGCCCAATATCAGGGAATGAATAGCTGGGCTGTGGAATAACATGCTACTTTAATTAAAACTGGTCTAAAATCTTGCGCTATTTCATTCTCACCATAATTTGAAGACTTCATGTCAATTCCCCACACACTCAAATGTCTTCCCCCAGTTCTTCCCGTTACCAACGCATTAAAAAAAAGAAAAGAAAAGGAAGAAAATCAAGCATTTCCCAGCCTTGCTTTCATAGAGAGGCTGCGAATGTCCCTAATATCTACAATGAGTCAAATTACCTGAAGCGAGATCAGGCACTGCCATAATGTACTCCAATATTTTACTCCCTAGTGCAACCAGCTCATGTAAAAGAGGCAGCTAGGAAAACCTGTGCACCAGCTCTGCACTGGTAGCAAAAGAGAAACAGAAGACATGCTTTTTCTGCATGCTCCGATTAACTATTTCAGTGGTTTTCCTTTGCTTCCTGAACTGAATCGGCTTGAATGGCTTGCATTTCTAATATGCTTTATCTACCATAAACTTTCTGGTCTGTGCACTGGTAGGTAGTAGACGCTGAAGCTGCACTGCCAGAAAGAGAGTGCCATTTTCCTGAGCACAATTTGCAGTAGAGTAAGTTACACATTCACAGAGGATCACTCTTTACTGATCCCTTTTTTCAAACAAGACAGACCAGTTCAGTATCAGTTCCACTCCACCTCTTCCCACGGCTTCACCTTTATTCTCCCTGGAGCTGATGGGCATAATGCAATTCACTGAGTTGAAGTCCCGAGCATAAACAATTGGAGATATACTGACAAGTTACCTCTTTATTTTAAATATAAAAAACAATTACTCTACCTCAGCGTTACTAATGAACTGAAATAATTACTAAAAGCCCAATTTGCACTTTCACTTAGCATAGATTAATACATATAAATTACATACAGTAATAAGATCAGAAAACACTAGAGGTTTCATAGACAGTGGCTAATTGTGTTTTCAAAGGATGTAAAGTTTGATTGGTCTAGTTTTGCAGTCCAGGGATGATTTGAGATGTGACAATGAGTTGTAATGGACTGCCCAGGACACAATGAAACCAGGGTGAGGGCTGTGGTAGTGGCTGAAATCCATGATTTTTCGTGGGAGAAACAGACCCATAGCACACAGAGACTGGGCTATATCTTGAGGTCTTTGTTCTGTTCTTACTCAGTCCTCACTCACATACTCTCACTGAAGACAATGAGAATTTGAGTGGAAATAAGTGTGGTTTTGCCCCGATAATAGCTATCATTGTCCTTGGAAATGTTTCAATACAGCCTGTATTGTACAGTGCTATATGTAGGAAATCACATATAACTCTAAAAAGAGAAAAGGAAGCATTTGATCTAGATAGCTATGACAGTTCGTGGCACAAAGATTCAGTCTGATTCAGTCTGGCTATCCTTTCTCATTGGAGGGAAGATACCAAATTCACCTTCCTTGCTTCATCTCTCTCTGGATTGAACCACACGCTGATTTTATCTTTCATTTCTGAATATTCTAACAGATTAGCGATAGGAAGGATTGTTAGCCACCTATTCATGGGGGGAGGTGTGAAAATAACCATAAAGATTTCAAATGCTCTTGTTCTTGCAGCTTGTAGTCAGACTAAGTTTTGATTGCTCATGTTGGAATATAAAATGCAATATAAGGTACAATCCAGTTAAAATAATCTTACTGCACAGGATCTATCCACAATCACTGTCCATGGAAGTTTTAATCTCTTGGTGCTTCTGCAACTCTATTCCCAGATTCATTTGCATAATCTTCAAATTACCACCTTAATTTACCACTTAGAATTACCCACAGTGTGGCAGAATACAAAAGGAGAGTCATGTCAAATCATTTATCCTGCAGAACGTTCCTATACCACCTTAAACTTTTCTCTTTTCCCCCCTGCTTTATATTGTCCCATATGGAAAAAACAAACACACAGCATCTTGTTCTCTGAAACGTGTTTCTACCTGCTTTTGACAGTTGAATCGGTTTTCTCAACCAAAAAAACAAAAAACAAAAATTTCCCCACTAGAAGGATTCTGTATGCACAGACAGTAAATAATATTCTTTTTCAGGACAGCATAGATCCAGTCCTTGAAAATAGATGTATGGACTAGTTGCTTCCATTTCCTTCAGGAACCCCAATATATACAGTACATATGGTTTCCCAAGCTGCATTATTGAGAAGCTCCAAATAGGATTTCAGCATATTATTTTCTGGTAGTATATCCAAAGGTAAAGAGTCTGATCTTCGCTTTCAGTCTCAAGTTCATTTTGTATTGCATAGATTCTACTCTTTGTTCCAGGCTATCAAGTTTAGCTCCTATTTTCCCTAGTGGTATTTCCTAACGCTCCAGAACTGATGAGCACTTGTCAGATTCCTCATGCAATTCCCCCATAAGCTCCTTCAGCACAGGCAGCTTGCCTAGAAAGCTCAACATATCAGGGGAAGAATTTAGGCACATTATATTTCTCCCAAGTGGTATGAAGCACCCTGAAGCCTTCCTCAAAGGGGGGGTGGGAGGGGGGAGGCACATTTCATCTGTTTCTTTTTGTTTTCTCTTTGTTTCAACTGCTAAAATACAATCTCCAGCAAGTTTTGATACCAGATAACTTAGAAACTGAAATTAAAGTTGTCTCCTTAAGCCAAACTTGGTTGAAGATGAGGAAGCATATAGGGGAAATCAGGCCCTCACCTCTGCAGCTGCAGAACCAGTCATTATGTTGTTGCCCACACTGTGACTAAGTTGAAAGTTTACACAGGATGAAAGAATGGGAACTGGCCTGAATTGCACTTCGTTTCCCATAATTTTTCTTTTAGAAAAGTCTGTACAGTAAGTTAATGCTAGCAACCACCCCTATTTGAATAGTTTAGTGGCTTTATTGTGTTTTATTTAAAATGAAAACATGGAATGTTGTTGCAGAAGCACAATTTTACACATGACTTCTATGGACACTCCAAGTATTACACACTACTAGAAAACGATACTTATGTGCACTTAAGGTTGTAGAAAAACATCCCTCTGTGCTATTATATTGTTTTACTTGAGAAATTGTATGTGAATGCATAAAGACTATCCTAGAAGTATATTGTGAAGAGAGTAGCGTTAAGTTTGCATTCCTTAAGATAGTCTTTTGGGAACAGGTCATGAGCCAATCTCTGGTAAAAATTAAAAATAAATCCAACCCTATGCAGCATTTTCCCCTTTGACCCTGTCTTGGATGCATGTAACTCAGCCACATACCAGCAATTTGGGTTTTGAATTTTGTTTTTAATGTGGTGCATACAGGGCCTGATCCAGCTCCCACTGAAGTCAATGGAAACTCTTCCACTAAAGTTAATGGAAGCGGATTAGACTCACTGTGGATTAAATCCTAGGCAGGTGTATAAAGCGGGGATAGGTAGAAAGGAATGTAGCACAAACAGTTCCAATCTGGTAATGCCTGCAGTTTGACTGAAACAGGGTATGGGCTGTCCCCAGACAGAAGATTGCTTTAACATGCATCCTCTGCATGTGTAAACTGGCACCAGTTTGAACAGGCACTTTGTTGCTGTTGAAAAGAGCAGTAAATAGTACCCTATCATGTACTGAGCTGGCCCAAAGTTTGGCATCCTGTTTTACAAAGGCAAAATTGATCATGCACAAGACATACTTAGTAGCTTTTCATTATACAAGATGATGCCTGCACTCTGAATGTTTGATTATATGGCTGGATTTGGCCCTCTGCATTTCTATTGCCATTAAAACCATGGAATGCCAGTGTAACTGTTTTATATTAGAGTGAATATAGCCTTTAGATTTTAATTTGTTAATCTCTCAAATTTAATCAAACAATTAGCAATAGGTTGATTTACTGTCTGACACTAAGGGTGATTCTTTAATTAAATTTAAGAATTACAACACAAAGCTAAATCATGCTTAAAAGTATGAGAATTGAAAAATGCTAACTAATATGATTCACGGATTATTTCCTTTAAAAGTTATTGTGCACATCTATTCCATGGTCCTTTCTGTAACTGTTAAAAATATCCCTCTTACCAGCCTAAAATGAGACTAGATCCATTCATATTTAAAAAATTGTTAAACTTCTGTTCAACTATTATTGAAGAGGTCAGAAATCTACAGAATGGATCTTTAAAAGTGCTTGTGTTTCTGTTCTAATACAAAATATTTGAAATTTAGTTTCTCATGTCTATACCAAAATTTGGGATTTTGTGTATCTCTTGGAACAGCAGAGGATATCATGAACCCTTCAAGCAGGGAGCCCTGCATTGCTTTTTCAGTTTAATTACGCAGTCAGTTGTAGTAAGGGAAACAGAAGACTGAATCCACATCTCGGCACGTAAGTAAGGGAGAAACAAAATTTTCAAATATTTGTCTTTAAAAGTTAAATATATTTCAAACCAAATTTTGCTTAAAGATTTAGGAACTTAAACAGATATTACCAACATTTCTTTGAAAGCATTCTGGTACAGTCTTAAAAATAACACTCCAGTTACTTCTCCCAGTAAAGATATATAGCAGCTCCTGTGCATCACACACAACTCTTACCAAAAAAAAAAAAATAATCACGGCTTCGATCATGATCTTATTGAAGTCAATTGAAAAATTCCTACTGACTTCAATAGCAGCAGAATCAGACCCCAAATCTTCCATGAAAAGTTGCTACCGTACCCTTACTTCTCTAGTTGTACAGTACTTTAACCATTAAGGTGTTCTTGTTGCAATGCATGCACACTTCTCACGACACAATACAAAGGGACAAAAAAAGTTTTTTCCATTTGTGATGCATTTACATTTCCTGGAACTGTGCGTGTACACTGGGCTTTTTGTGCACATCCTTGGCACTTCAATGCCTAACAGCTCAAATTGCCCATGCAGGTGTGGTAACTGTCATGCAAAAAAACCACACAAACTGCATGGATCTTGGGCCCTAATTTTATCAAAATCTCCCCCGCCAACCAAAAGATGTTAATAGGTTGTGGATCATCCAACAGTGTATTTCATCAAAAGTTAATAACTTGAATGGGAATTTACACAAAATCTACAAAGGGAAGATTCCTGCAATCCTGACGAGCCCCAAAAGTTCTTCTGACAGCAATTATCTTTAGTTTTCCTTCAAATCCGGACACCAAAATGTACTGAACATCCTAAAATCTACAGTGCTACTTATTTAATTTGAAGAGTCAATATCTTCTAAATTACAGCATCAAATATAAAATCCAGACCCAATTTAGAGTTTCTAGAGAGATTAGTTAGAATGAGGTGCACTTCCAGGAGGTGGACGTACTTTGGTGTGACATAATGTAAAAATAGGCCGGGGGGGGGGGTGGAGTGGGATTGCTTCGTTGGACAGATTGCTATGTTAGCCGCAAGAAATGTGATACAGGAGTTTGCATGGCCCAAAGCACTGGTAAAAAAATAGAGCCATTTACCTCTAAATCACTTGTTGATATGTGATCTAGCTTGTTAGTGACCAAAAGTCCTTACGGTCTGAAAGCTGTTTAGTGGCATACGTGAACGGAGGTAGGAGTCTGAATTCAGTTTCTGATGGTGAGCAGCTGCCCCATCACAACTGGCAGTAATCTGCCTTCTTGGCCACTGCAGCAGATAGGCCAATGAATGAATAGACACAGAGACCGCACTACCATTTCTTCCACAGAAACAGTCCCTTTAGAAATGGACTGAGGCAGAATAGAGGGAAGACATGAAGGAGGCCTGAACCAGGGCTCTCTTTTCTACAGATAGCTGGCATCCTCCAGTTGCTGTCAGTCAGGCACTTTTCACCAGCACTAAAGTTTACTTTAAAAAACTCAGAAACAATTGGGACTAATTCATCAGTTCATTGTAGTTGAACCAGGGCTGATTCTGGCCCACTTGCTACAATTTGCTGGGCAGAAAAATTTGTTTTTCCAGACCAGTTCTCACACTAATGGACAGACTACAGAAATGCATTTCATCCTACCTCAGAGTGGCAACGCCCTAAAACAGCTTTGCTTTTCATATTTGATGCTGCTGAAAAATTTTGGTTTTAAAGCTCTTGACTACTCCAGCAATAACTAGTTTAGTCAATCCCTGAACTCGTCAAGATCGGTGTCAATTGCTACTTTAAGGAAACCAGAACACACACTTAGGTTAGGGCTTCATTCAGATCTCATTTTATACCATTTTCACACCTCACTATCATCAGTGATTTCAATGGGGTTACTTGAACCAATGTAAGCAAGCAAATTGCACCCATGTAAGCAAGATCAGAATTAGGCCTTTGGTCTCAGGAAAAAGAAACTGGTGTAAGTGTAAAATAATAATGAGATTTTAAATACTGAACGTAGGTCATAGATCTATAGCGCACATTATGGTGCCACTCAAGTTTTCAAGAAAAGTTGTTCTCAGATAAACAATGGGTCCAGAGCATAGACTGCAGGAATAGTCCCCTTGTCTTTAGAGGTGTGTAAAATCTCACTCAAAGTTTTGCATCTTTTGATAAAATACACTGGTGGAAGATTTATACTCTGTTTTCATCATATTCAAAAACAAGTTTACACATAACAGGCAAGACCTCTAAATTAGATGTTCAATTAGAAGACTAGCCAAGATCCTGAAAGGAGACAGATTTATGTGTTGCAAATCACACTATTACCGAAATTCCTGCTAATGTAAAGATGAGATTTGCTTCCATTTTACACCAGCAACTGAGAAACTCCAGTAATTGTTAAGCAATTACGTGCACTTCTTTTTGGGGACTAAAAATATAAGCCTAGTTAAAACACCCAAAGGTGTTTTATGTTCCTGTTCTGCCTAGCATGCAGATAATATATGCACTTTCCATGCATTAAAATTAAGACAAGATCCCAGGACTGCTCTGTAATTTTTAAGAAAGGTCATGGGGCTCTGTCTGAAAGATCTCCTTCCTGTACCACTCCCAAAGAATGCTAGTGAGCTCATTGGTTTAAAAACAAAAACAAGGACCACCCATACTTTTTAAATATGCCCTGAATGGAGTAAACATAACAGGATTACGCTTCCATGCCAAGTTGTTTTTTTTTTTTTAAATGTGAAAAATATTTAGTTTTTAAAGTACAGATAGGAGCCTATAGGTGCATTGCCTAGTCATTTAAAGATACAGTACCTCATTTTAAAACATTTTTTAATAGCAGGGAAAATGTGGGTGCATTTTCATTTTGTTGTACTTATTTTGTTTAATACATGTTAGCGTAATGCTTTCATGCTTTTAACGGTGTTAAATCATTTGTACAATCATTAACGTGTGTATAAATGTATACACAAAAAACCTCACAAATATACATTGTACATGCGCACACACACACACCAGTGTATTTATGACTTTTGTCATTTTCATCATTACCTGACTGGGACATAGAAACTGATATGACAAAATCACTAGCCCTTAATAATTATGAATGTTGCATACTTATTTATCCTTGCACAAAGCTGCAAAAATGAACCGTTTTATTTGTTTTTCAGATGATTAAGTCATACCCAAACATGCTCTCATTGACATTCACATTAAAATGTGAATATTTATTTGGGATAATCAAGAGTTAAGCATAATTTTTTTCCAAAGATTTTTACATGTGGTCATGGCTGCAAAAAATTTCTCCTTATTCCCACTTATTCTAATGTGGGAATCTGGCTGTGAGAGGCTTACTGAGGGACACTCCAGAAACACATGATCACTGTTCAATCAGTGGCCAACTCTCTCTCTGAGACGATGTTGGGTGTATTTTGTTCACTCTGGCTTCTATACTTTGATAGGGATAGAGCTGGGTAAATACATGATTTTTTGGCTGGGTGGTAATGATGAAGAGAAAAAAAAATTAGAATAATTTCAACCCAAACCAGGTTTTTTATCTTTTTTATTATTATTATTTTTAAGAAGAATTTTCAGTGAATCAAAAAAGTCCATTCCAAGTCTGTTCCAGAGAAAGGATTCAAACCTGTGTTTCTCACACCCCAGGTAAAGGCCTGAACCATCGGGCTGAAAGTTATATAAATGAGGGGTAGAGGGAGGCAACATCACTGCAGTCTCTTTGGCCAGTTTGTGAATGGCCAAAAATGTGTGTGTCAAATTCACACACAGTTTTGAGTCTACCTAACTTGCATTTTTTGTCAAATAAACTATTTGTCTGAAAAATTTCAGCCACCTCTAGCTAGAGATCCCTTGGTATTTTGTTAGTCATCCTAACTAGGAACAGCTTTAAAACAAGAATGTTTGCTTCTGCTGGAAGACGAGGGTAGCAATGGATAATCCAAAATTACATTCCACAATGGATTCTACCAGTCATATGAAAACATTTTCAGAGACCCTTAAATCACCTAATCAAGTCATGTTTGCTACCAACAAGGGGTCAGAGTGCAAAAGACAGTAGCAGATGCTGCAAAATTTGAGGATATGCATGGTACGTGTTTGCTTCGCAGTAGTGGGATGCTGTCTGAATAGGATGTATATGTCTTGTCTTTCATTTTACTGACATCCATGACACAGACCGGACATAGGCTTCACCTCCTCACACACATTTTGGATTAACAATGTTCTTTAGAAACATAAACAATCATTTGGCATCTTAATATTTACTAAACAAAGTGTATTCATGCTAAGAGCGTATCTTTTGAAATGTAAGAGAGCACTAATCTGTGGCAAATTAGCAGAGTTTCATTTGAAACAGGAAACATATGAATGCAGGATTATGGGGGTCAGAAATTAACAAGATTTTTAATGGAAACAAAATTCTCTGGAGATTTATCTTAAATCTTCATATAGTTCTCAGGTTCAGATATTTGTACTAGGACCTTTAAGCAGATATGTACTCAGTGTGTACCAATAAATAACAGCCATCTCCCTTGCTGATTCTAGATCAGAAAAGGGTGCAGTTTTTCCACCTAAGACTGGAAATAACTTTTGCTTTGTATAGTATTGAACAATCTACAGATAGAAGAAGCTGAATAACAGGTACATAGTGTTATAAACATCTATTTTGTCCAACCCTTGAGATATGTTAATGGTTGTTGGAATTCCTTTATGCAGCCAAATATGTTTAAGTACCTCAGTCAAAAACAGACCTCCCACTAAGTCACAAAATAAGATTGGGAATGTGATGTGAGAAACTGTACCTTTATATATGTGGTATGCTGGTCCCATAATACTCTGTCAAAAGCATGCCTAAAAAGATCACAATCCAAGTGGCAATCCAGTTAACAAGAACCACAAAACTGGTTAACAATAAAATCCTATAATTCACAATCTCCTCACGTCCCTTACCAATTTTGATACAGATTTTAAATTGGGTATATTATGAGTCAACAGGGCAGTAGAGTACTTCATAAGATGCACATATAGACCTGACGTATCTCTTGATACAGGAATCTATTGAGATCAAGTGTATTGCTGATCTGAAGCATTTAGGTTTCAATGGGATTACACTCATGCAAATGAGATCTGAATCTGGCCTTTGAACTTCAGTGGCAAGAACAACAGTAGTTTTTTACCCCACCAAAGCGTCACTGGCAAAAGTTTAATTGTTTTCCGGTCTCTGACATCTGAAGTCCAGCACTGTATTCGTGGTGGTCTTACAAGGCCGTAATGGGTTTGTGGGGGGTCAGAGTTCACAGTGGAAAAATGTGAAGGCTCAGAATAAAAACAGTGAGCAACATCAAGATCAATCATAGAATCATAGAATATCAGGGTTGGAAGGGACCTCAGGAGGTCATCTAGTCCAACCCCCTGCTCAAAGCAGGGCCAATCCCCAATTAAATCATCCCAGACAGACAATCTTCCAGAAGGTCAAGGTGCACCAAGAGATAACCATGCTTTGATACCCGGGGTTAGGAAAAAGGAAGGTCACCACCACCACCACCCCAGAAAACATGGATTCAAATTATCCAGCTTAATGGGAAACAAAATCTCAAACTTAATTTTATTTAGAGAGCTGTTTTACCAGTATAATGCACGTACAGTATTTTCCTCTTTCTCTGCGCCTTAAAAAGAGTGAGCCCCTCTGCAATGTAGCAGCCACCACAAAACATGGGTGAAGCTTTTTTGGGGTGACGCTTGCTGTCCCTCAGAAGGTATGCAAGCCTAAGCAAAATGTAGTACCATCCAACCTTCCTTCTTTTACTCTTCTTACTGAGCAGCAATCAGTTCTTCCACTCGCAAAATAACGTTGTGGATATTTTTGCAGTAGATATATAATTTACCTTGGCTTGAAAAGTACATTAATACAAACAAAAGATGATTGTAACCTAGCCTTAACAGAAGTATAATTAATGTCTTTACTAAAATTAACAAAAGAATATCCATTTTAAAATATAAATCCTGAAGAGTGGCTCTAAAATAGAACAAATGGGGAGAAGAACAAAATGCAAAAGCAACTCCAAGAGCTAGTGCAACCTACACACACTATCTATAGAAGAGGCTCTTGTAAGAAAATGTACTTGTACGGATAATTATCTTCACATGATACACATGCATTTCAGAATCTTTCAGTGACTACATTATGCATGGCCCAGTAAATCATTTGTGGTAGTTGTGTATGTGGGTGGCTTTAAAAAAAAAATCCTGAAATATAAACAAGACTGGGAAATTGGGCTTCCTGTCTCTGAAGAAAAAGACAGAATAAAGAGCACAGAGAACTGGGTTTGTCCCACCTGTGTTATAAAAAATAAAATAAAAAAAAACCATGGGGCAGACAAAGTTAAAATATAATTTTAAGAAAATAGGGAGACAGACGTTCCAGATGTCATCATCCCATCTCTAAAACCATGCCTGAAATGTTTTGCATCTAAGTTTGTTTATATGCAAGAACCAAGTAGCACAGAAAAATATTGGGGTAACTGAGCATGGGGCGGGGGGAAGTGTGTGTGGAATTGAAGGAGCAAAATTTAGAAACAGCTTTAAAAAAAAATCTGGCTAATGATGGCTTGGGGACTTCTCGGAGAAGCACTGAGGGAGAAGTGTGGAGCTGGTGTGTTCTGAAGCACGGGGTGTGTCTGTACAGTGCAGGTAGTCTGAATGCTACACAGACAGTGCTCTGCATAGCATTCCTTACATCAGTGGTTCTCCATCTTTCCAGACTACTGTACTTTCAGGAGTCTGAGGCCTGAGCCACCCAGAGCTGACGCACGTAACTTAGCTTCACAGGGGCCCTCTGTGGCATGGGGCACCAGGCAATTGCCCGGCTTGTTACCCCCCAAAGCTGGTACTGCACTTGCAACCCCCCTAAACCCATCCCACAATCCCCAGGTTGAGAAACACTGACCTACATGATTTGATGTACCCCTGAAAGACCTTTGCGTACCCTTGATTGAGAGCCACTGCATTACATCATCTGTTGAAAGGTGGAGCATGTGTTTCCTCCCTGCAGATGCTGGTAAATCACGTGTGGGTGATTTGGCCAAACCACCTGGCCCCACCAGGTAGTGGTCATGGATTGCTGCCAGGAGTGCTAGCCAGTCACACCAATCCTTGTACTCAAGGAGTAATAACATCAGTTTTTTGGCTGTGTCCTGTATGGATAGGGCTTGGGCAGGCTTCCTGTGCCCTTTCTTTCTGATGTACTTATATGGCTCCCATTACATTAGTACCTGACTACCTCACGATTTTTCAACATCTTTTGTCCTTATAACACCCTGTGAGGTTAAACCCATTTTACAGAGGGGGATCTGTGACAGAGAGAGTAAGCACCAGATTTTCAATGGAACTGAGGCACCTAAAGATGCAGATAGGTACTTAGATGCTTTTGAAAATTCAGGTGGTACCTAACTCCCATTGATTTCAACTGGAGTTAGGTGCTTTTGATAATCCCACTCGGTGCCAATCTCCAACTGGAATCAGTGGGAGTTTGGCTCCAGACGCATGATACATGCCTATAAGGCTCAGTGGAATACAATAGTGACCATTACTCAAAGAAGAGCAATGGGAGTTAGATACTTAGATGTTTTTGAAAATCTTGCTGGGTTCCTATCTGCATCTTTAGCCACCTAAATACTTCAGAAATCTAGCCTTATGGTTGCATCTACATTGCAGCTGGGAACGTGCCTCCCAGCCTGGGTAGAAAGACATGCACTAGGTCTACTTGAGCTCATGTGCTTAAAACAGCACTGTGGACATTGTGGCGACGGCTCAGACTAGCTCAGACCTAGGGGGTCGGATGGGCTCATACTCAGGCAGCTAGACCCTGCCACCACATCCACATTGCTACTTTTATTAGCCCAAGCAGAACTAGTATGTTTAGGTCTGCCTAGGCTGGGAGGCATGCTCCCAGTTGCAGCGTAGACCAACCTTAAGTGACTTGCCCATGGTCACACAGAAATATGTGGTACGCAGGAAAGTATGCCTGGGGTATCCTCGGACACAGGTGACCCACTAGCCACTGGACCATCTTTTCTTTCCCTTAGCCTTTGCCCTCCCCACTTGCACACTCATGACAGACAAGCTACAACTAAGCCATTTATTTAAACAAATATATTTTAAGACACACAGCATTCTAACATTTTAGAAATGTAGTAAGTTTAAGATAAACCCAGGAGAAAGGCCAGGAAACACTCCATTCTCTTAAATTACAAATAACTGTACATACAGTGTTTTTTTCATGCCATATAGTTATTTAAGTCCTTTTGTGAGACCTCTTAAACATATTTCATTTTTGCTTTAATAACCAGAACCCTTGAAATTCAAATATGCAATAATAAGCATGTTGATGTCTGTCATCTAGAGATACAGAATAGCAGTGTATGCTACTGACATATTATAATATTCATGCTAGAAACATCCTTACCCAGTTTTATTTCAGCATTAAAATTACTTTTATTTGGCTTCAAGATATCAAGTAAATTTTCAGGAATCCAAAATTCTGCCAGTGGGAGTGATGCACAAAAGAACAGATAACTTGAAAATAATGTGTTCTTTCATGCAGGTAGAAAAGGTAGCCACATACCTTGGGATCCAAGTAACACTATTCCACAAATGTATACAAAAATATAACTTTGCATCCTTGTTGCAAAAACTCCAAACAAGAGGCCTTATCTTAGAAGGATCTATAAATTCACTGGTTGGTTGGGGAAAATGATATTCAAATGAATAGGCAACATGGAATATATTATTACATGTTTTTGTATCTGTGCGTATCCATGAAATAATTATTTTATAAATTAGAAAACTATTGTAATTTTGACGGTCTTTTAGAAGACCAATTATTAGACCTAGCACTAGACAAAGGAGAATTAAGATTACATTTTAAACAACATTACTGGGAACTAAAATATACTGGAAAGAGGTTATGGAACTATGTCATTGGATAGATATAGAGACAAGATACTCTACCGAAGATTATTCCCTTGAACTAACACTGATGAAAGCAATGTAGAGTCCCATCTGTCCATTTCCACAACATTAAAGAAATGGGATAATTTTAAAGGGATTCACTTACAAATAAAAGATTCCCTATTTCTTTGCCTCCAAATAATTAAGAGAGGTAATGTTTGCCCAGATGGAACTGGTGACTCAGAAGAGAGCTTTAAAACAGGAAAATATCTTGGTGTAGTAATGTGTCTCAAAACAGAAGTACTTGTTACATTAGATAAAAATCCATAATCGCTCTCATAATATTTATATTTTCAAATTAGAAGCTATGCCTCAAAACAGGATTCTTAGGATAGTGATGGAATTAGACCATACTTGATTTAAACTAACTCAGCGGAAAGGAAATATAAGGGCAGAAAAATTGGAGTCTAAATAAAAAATTTTTCTAAAAACCCACAAACCCTCCCCCCACACAAATAAGTGGCAAAAGGCACTTAACATGGGAACCTGAAGAACAGTCCATATAGCTGCATATATTAGAAGCAGTGCAATTGCCAATAATCTCCTGGATGTACAATTTACACCTGAAAATTATTTAAAATGGATCTGATTAAAATCCAATCACTGCTGGAGGGAATGTAAGCAAAGTGGAAATAAAGCACATATTAATCTGGTTTTTCCCTAAAATGGGATTCTGCAGAACCAAAGTTGTTAAACATTTATACTGTAGAAGCATCTAGTGGCCAAACTGGTCAATACCCCATTTTGCTAGGCGATATAAAGAAGTATAGAAAATGTCAGCTTCTACCCCAAGAGCTTACAGTCTCAATAGGAAGATGGAGGGGCCAGGAGAGGAAGGAAGGATGTGTACAATTCCTGGTGAATCAGGAGCAGTTTTCTCTACCTACCTAGCTGTTATGAGATTGCAGTGTCTATATGTGTTACAGTGGTTGAGAGAATAAACAACCAGAGATCCTGTTTCAGCTACATTAAATCAGTTAGAAAGTTGAGAACCCGGCCATAACTAACTACCAAAATCAAAAGCTGGTAAAACTGCTCTTTCTGCCAGACAAATATGCTGCAATTAGGGTTTGGAAATGTCTGCTGCCTCCATGTATTCTAGCTAGGCAGAAGAAGAAGGAATTGATAGAAAAATGGAGAAATATTTTTATATCTTCTGGTCTTGGTTGAGGGGATGTTTCTAGAAGCTAGTTCCACAATCTGTTTTAGTCCGATGGGGTAATTCTATCTACGTTTATTGCTATAATTTACTATATAGTGCACTGCATCCAGGAAGGTTAAAAATATCTTCTTAAAATCCTTCATTCTGTTCCAAATGACTTCATGTAGCTCAAACTGAATTTCTGGTTTGTCCGTTCTGATTTGACAATCCTAATGCATACAGAAACCTGAAATCTGCTAATAGTTAGGCAGGTGGCAAGTTGTGATCGCTGCTACTGAGTCGTTAAAATTTTTTTAAAAAAATATATAGGTTAAGAAGTACATTCAGTGAAGGGATATGTGCATATTTAGTCAAGCTACAAGTGCACAGCAGGCGAATTATAAGTATCTGTATTTGCATATTTATAGGCTATTCCACATGCTAAACGTCATTAATTATTTTTACCACCACATTTTGGGCCAAGACAGAAATGACTAGTCTAGAAAGAGAAGACGCGGAAGTCCCGGAGTTCCAATCGTGGCTCTGATATTGCCCACAGGTGAAGAGGAATCAGTTATTTAAACTCTGTCTTCATTTCCCTATCTGGAAAATGGGGCTAATAATATCTCAAAGAGTTGAAGTGAGGTTTAGTGTGTGTTTGTACAGCACTTTGAAGAGAGCACTAGGTATTAGCCTTACATTGGTGAGGCAGTGGTTGAAGTGAGATTTCAAGGACTGTAAAGCTAAGGCTGCTTTTGGTATTAGGTAAAACTGACTACATATATTGAATATTCAGAAAGATCATTTTAAAACACATTTGAGAACTAAACAGTATAGAGCACAGTTAATCCACCATTACAATATCTTTTCTCTTATCATATTTGTTTTCTCAACAGATACTTTGATTTTCTGCATCAAGGTGCTGTCTTGCATATTTTACTTCAATATTAGCAGTTTTATTTATTGTTTTAGTAAACACCATTACCAATACCGAATTTAAGGAATCTTTTAAAAATGCTATTTAAAAAAACTTTTAAATACATTCAGGTACTGTCTATTGTCAAGAATACTATTTACTGTCAATTTAAGAGCCTTTGTGAATTACAGGAAATCCGACAATCCATATAAATGAAAATACAGAGACAGAATATGTCCCGTGTTCTGACAATCTCTTGGCATTATTTCTCACATCCTGCAGGATAAGCAAATATCAATATGCTACCTGAAAATAGGGGCAATTCACAAATGTCACTTCCGTTGTCATAATCAATGTCACTGAAGTGTTGCTGGGAGCTAATATTAGCCTAATCAAGCCAAGTACAGAGCAGATACAGTACTTAATAGGCCCTCTAGTCTGACTCCACTTTTGATATGGAAATCTGTGCACTCCACTTATTCTATGAATTCAAAATGGTGTTAAGTTTAACTCTGTGAGACAGCCAGGAGTCTTTGACACATTTGGTGAAGAACATGTCACTGCTGAAATATAAAGATTATCTGTCACCTCACCAATCTGAATGTGTTTTCAGCCTTTTGCCAATCAGTCAGTTTTTAATGCCAATTTAATTTTAATATCAATTTAACCTTCAAAATAGCAGCTGAGGCCAATCCTAGGAGGTGCCTTTGGCCCCAAGAGAGCTGAAGATGACCTACAGGACTAGATCCATAATTAGACACTTGGGACAGATGCTCAGCTGTTGTAAATTGTCATAGCTCCATTGACTTCAACTGAGCTACAACATCCTTTACACAAGTGGAGGATCTGGCCCTTGATTCGGTGCTGTTTGTCTTTAACTCCAACATTAGGCTGATAATTTGGCCACAACTAAATAACATGGTCCATGAGTCCATGGGGACAAGGAGCACATGTGGGTGTATTAGCTGGATCCTCCACATTGTGCTAAAGGAAACGTTTTATTGGAATCCTGCCCAGTTGCTGAACTGGGGGTGAAAAGACCCAGCACAACAGGCAAGACAGGGCAGAAATGGAGGATTACTTACTTTGTAGTAACTTGAGTTCTTCGAGATGGGTCGTCCCTTTCAGATTGTGCATGCATTCCATATGAGAATTTTTGTTAGCAGTGTCCGTGGAGTCTGTGAATGCGCCCCCACCTCCTAGTGCCTAACACTGAGGGAATAAAGGCGGCTGACGGACTGTGCCATCATAGCTCCTTTTCTACTGCCAGTCCCAGAGGGAGAATCAAGCAGTAGGGAAGGAGGGCTAATAGTGCACTAGACATAGAGACAACACATCTGGAAGAACTCCAGTTATTACAAGTTGAGTAACCCCTCCTTCGAATGATTGTCCCTAAGTGTAGTGCACTTTGGGTGATTCATAAGTGGGGTCTCAATAAGGAGTCAGGTTTGCAGTCCTGTGGCACAGATTGCAGACCTGCCCTACCTAGAGAAGCATCAGAAGCAGCTGCTGCACCAGTGCACAGTGTCTAGGGAAGGTGTGCACAGAACTCCAAGTTGCTGTTCTGCAGATGTCAGTAACAGGAACGTCTCTAAGGAAAACCACAGATGTTGCCTGAGCCCTAGCTGAGTGAGTTCTCAAGCTGTCCTAGGAGATGAACTATGTCTCTCTGGAGCAGAGTGAGATGCACCCTAAGATCCATTCTGATTGTCTCTTTTGTGGAACATATAAAAACAGAGGCTCCCAGTAGCTAAGAGTCCAAGGGGCTTTCCAAGATAATTTTGTTCTTTGCAGGTAAAGGCAAGAGCCCTGCGCACATCCAGTGAATGCCACGCGACCGCCTCTTTGGTAGAATGAGGCTTCAGGTAAGACACAGGTAGGTGGATATACTCTGGTTCGTCTGAAAATCCACCACCACCTTTGGGACAAACTTTATGATGTAGCCTCATTGACACCTTATTCTTGCAAAAAGCTGTAGGGAGGTTAAGCCATAAGTATCCCTAGCTTCCTGAACTCTTCTGGCCAGCGTGATAGCGATCAGAAATGCTACCTTCACAGAAAGATGCCAGGGGCTCAAACTATAACTTAGCAAGGGTTGATAAAACAAGATTCAAGTCCCAGGTTGGTACTGGTATTACCACAGGGGGGAAAAAAAAACAAAAAAAACCCAAACAAACCACATGCCTTTCAGGAACTGGGCAAGAGAACACATAGTAGCTATCTACCCATGGATGAAATATGCTGACAGCCACAAGGTGTGCTCTGAGGGAGCTAAGAAATAGCTACAAGGATTTAAAAGGACAAAAAGTAGTCCAGAATCTTAGCCCGTAAAGGAGGTTTTACCTGTCGATTACACCAAAACATCAATCTCTTCCACTTTGATTGTAGTATTTGCTGGTAGAGCAAATCTACTGAACAAGCCTTCTTTAACTCCAACATCCACCCAAATACGCCACCCTCAGGTGAAGTGTGAATGAATTCGGGTGGCAAGTCTGTCCTGTGTCTTGGACTGGTAACCGGTGTATTGGGGAAGGCGGAGAGGGGGTCAGATGGAGAGTTGTGCAAGCATAGGGTACCAGAATTGTTGGGTACAACCCAATGCTATAAGGATGAGTTGCACCTTGTCCTGTCTGATTTACCTCAACGCTCAAGGTAAAACTAGGATTGAGGGAAATGCATATCTCAGAGCTCCTTACCACTTTATGAGAAATGCATTGTCCAAAGATCCTGGGCCACAATCCCCTCTGGAGCAAAAGTCCTTGCACTTGTTTTTCCACATGGGATGCAAAGAGATCTGTTCACGGAAGAACTCACACCCAGAACACCTCCCAAAGAGTCAAGTCATGCAACCCCCCACTGGTGTTCTGTGGAGAAGTGTATGCTCATAGAGTCCACCAAAGCATTCTGGATCTCTAGTGGGTGGATGGTGGTTGCGGAAATCTATATAGAGATGCACCAGTTCCAGAGGGTGATGGCCTCTACACAGGCCTGTGACGAGCATGCTCCTCCATTGACTGTTGTCCTATAAACACATGGACTGACTGGCCGTGGATCCAAGGGAGGAATTGTTTGCTGGCTAATGCGACAGCTCTGAGCTACAACACATTGATGTTGGGACCATGACAGCTGGGCAACTTGTCTCTCCATGCGTGCTCCCCGACCCAAGAGGAGCACGTCTATGATCACGGCCTTTGTTGGAAGTGTGTGTGGGGGGTGTTAAATGCTACCACCCCACATATTCTCTTGTCTTCCCACCAAGTAAAGGGAGACTAAGATTCTTTGGGGAATCGTGACTAATAGGTCAAGACTGCGCTTGTCTGGAGTGTACACAGTCTACAACCAGGCTTGTAGACATCTGAGGTGAAGCTTCACTAAGGGGGTCACAACAGTGCCAGACAGGATTGTATGGATGTTCTGGGGCTCAAACGGAGTCGCTGAATGAACCCAGTGATGTAAAGAAAATGGTTCTCCAGTAAGTAAGCCCTGACTGTAACAGTGTCCAACCTGGCCCTGATGAATTCTCTAGATTGTGAGTGTTTCATGGTGGACTTCTTTCTGGTTTGCCTTGAGGTCCAGCCTCTCAAACAGATATAGAAGCACAGCAGTTGTTTCTCTTGATCCTGGTAATAAGATCATCCCTTCAGAAGCCAGCTGTCTAAGTAAGGGCAGACCATTGCCTCCCGCCAATGAAAATGAGCTGCTACCACCGACAGTACCTTGGTGAACACTCTTGGTGCCATCGACAACCCAAAAGTGAGAAATCTGTATTGGTAGTGCTGTTGAGAGGCCAAAAATCTCAGAGGAATCTTATCTGTGCCACATGAATGTCAATATGAAAGTAGGCATCTTTGGGAACGGAGGACTGTGAACCAATAGTCTGGATCTAGCAATGGGATAATGGACGGCGGGGTCACTATTCTGAACCTTAGGCAGCAGATGAACTTGTTCAGTTCCTGAGGTCCAGAAAGGGTCTCCACCTCCCTCCCTCCTTGGAGAGGAGGTAGTAACTCAAGTAGAACCCCCATCCCCTTCTTGTAGGAGATACTGGCTCTGTTGCTGCCAGCCAGAGGAGCAACTCTACCTCCTCCCCTAGGATGTGCTCGTGACAGGAATCCCTAAAAAGGAGATTAGGGAAGTGGGACAGGGAGGTAAGATAATTGGATGACGTACCCTAAAGGTAACAACCTCCAGTATCCATTTGTCAGTCATGATTTCGGTCTAAGCAGCTAGGTAATGAGAAAGTCAGCCTCCAAAAGGAGGGGGAAAAGGCCAGAAGCACTGTACAGATCTAGAGGGATCTAAGGTCATCAAAGGTCCCATCAAAACATCAGTCTTGAGGGTGACGGTTGTTGGGAAGTAGAAGATAGCTGACTGTGGGCACCCTTTCTGTGCATTCTCTGACACTTGTGTGGCATTTCAGAAACTGCTGATGATAAAAGGCAGGTAGGGCTAGCTGTCTGAACTGTTACTTATTGGGTTTTCTTTTGATTGCAGGTGTGTAAATACCCAGTGATTGCAAGGTGGCTTGGGAGTCCTTCCAACAAGTGGAGGGACTCATCTCTTTTAATGCTGTATAGAACAATGTTCAAATGAAAGGTCTTCCACTGTTATTTGAACCTCCTTTGGGATTTATGAAGAGGAGAGCCACAAGCGTCATCACCACAGCAGTGGCAATGGATCTCGCCACCACGTCCACTTCATCAAGGACAGTCTGAAGCACTGATCTCATTAGCAGCTAGTCAATCAGGACCTTGAACTGGTCTCTAACGTCCTAATGCACCTTGTCAGAGAAACTGTCTAGCTTGTCGTAGATGGTACAACTGTATTTGGCCATCAGAGCTTGGCAATTTGAGACCTGGTTCTGCCAAAGAGGTCAAGTGTCCTCACTTCTTTCTCATGCGGCTTAGGTTTGGGTTGTCTGTTCTCAGGGGCTGCAGATGCCACTGACGAGTTGAGAGGTGGGTGAGAAAATAAGTATTCTGACCCTTTTGCAGGGATGACTTACCTCTGGGATGCCAGTGGGATCATGGTGGGTGTCCACCAGAGGGCCCTGTTAGGTTTAATAGCCTCATTAATAGGAAGAGCCACCCTATTTGGGCCTGAGTTGTGCAAAATGTTCTGCAGTTTGTGTGGTGCTTCCTGAACTTCTTCCAGAGGAATTTATAGCAAACTTTGCCACACTTAAGTAAATTCTGGAAGGCCTTAGGCTCCCCAGGGTGAGGTAGAGAAGGTGGAATCTCCACTGCTTTGTCTGAGGAAGAAAAAGCCAATGTCACAGGTGTTGACTCCTCCAGCTCCTTTTCCTCATGCAGCTGGACTTGAGATTCCTGAGGAGGCTGAAGAAGCTTCTCTTCTAACCTGGGAATCTGAAGTCTGCTTGGGTCTTTGTACTACAAGGTGGGTATTACTGCGTGATCCCACAGGCCTTCTGGGACCCAACACTGCCACTGAAGGATCACATAGCCCCTTGGTACCAGGAGGCAGGGTACCAGTGAGTATGGGGATGTGATATCCTCTTTCACAGGAGTGGTAAGAAACCTTGGGAATGCCTGATATTTTGTCCAGGCTGCAAGCCCTCAAGGGGTCCTTTGGGGCATCATCTGGGAACAGGTGTCTGTCGTAGCCCTCTTCTGACTCAGTGGATCCGGGTCCAGAGGGGGAGCCCTCAGTACCAGGGGAGGCATTGGTAACCTGCCACTGCTCATTGTTGGTACCAGCAACAGTTTGGTTTGACTCCTACTTGTGGGCAGGGATGGAGACAGGTACCATAATGAAGATATCAGTACCAGCTGAAGTCCCGGCACCAGGTGTTGAGGTCTGGAAAGGAGGAGAGGTGACTTTGGTTCCAGGAGCAGGTCTTCCAGAGCTAAGTAGCAAACCAGAGTCAACAGAGTCACTTCCATGGTAGAGGCTGCTGGATCTGGTGGCATGGATGTTGGTTTTGGTGCCAAAGAAGTAGCCCCAATAATAGAGGATGCTGCAGTTTTTCCCCTTTTGAATTCTCAGTCCAGTCCTTCCTAGCACCGGACAGTCCCCCTGTGGAGCACAGAGCTCCTGATGACTTGGGTCAGGATGGGGATTTCTGCCTTTTTAAAAGGGCTTGAACGGGGAATCTTCCCTCTTGTCCTTGGGGGAGTACTTAGGTCTCCTTTCCCTTTGTTTGCTCTGGCTCTGCTCTCCAGACTCTCTTGGAGTAGGTCTACATTGCAATTAAAAATCCTCAGGCCTGTGGGGCTCGGGCTATGGGGGTGTTTAATTGCAGTGTAGATGCTTGGGCTTGGGCTGCGGCCTGAGCTCTGGGACCCTCCCACCTCGCAGGATCCTAGTGCCCAGGCTCCCGCTCAGCCTGAACATCTACACTGCAGTTAAACTGCGCTTTAGCCTGAGCCCTGCAAGCCCGAGTCAGCTGCCATGGGCCAGCTGCAGGGTTTTAATAGCTGTGTAGACAGACCCTTGGAACCTGAGGGAGGGCACAAGTCTTTGAGGCATCCGGGACCAAAGAAGGAGGACCACTCCTACCTTCTTCAGGCTGATGTGCAGAAGGTCTCTCCGGTCAGAGGTTGTTCCTGTATTCATGGCTTCCTCCATGAGGAACATATAGCGCTGAAACTCCCTGGACTGTTTAGTCCTACTTGGGAACAACCATCAGGTCCAGCACCTGGAAGGGATGTGCGCGTCCCCCAGGCAGGACAGACAGGTGTTGTGACAGTCTGTGATCGGGATCAGCTTCTGGCAGCAATCACAGCTTTTAAGGTTAGGGATCCTTGTCCTACTCCCCACAACTGCTAGAGAGTTTTTTTGGGGGGGAGGGTGTCTGGCAATGGCTTCCTCCCCAGAGGGGTTTTTCCAAGTTAAGGAATTGGACCCTGATAAAACTAAATCCTAACTAACTTTACTAAGGACTGACTATAAAACTTTTCGAAAACTATTTACAGCAAAAAAAGAGGAAGAAGTCAGCAGAAACACTGACACTCCATCCTAGACCACAACTAAGATGGTGGCAGCCAAGGTCCAGCAGCCCCCTTTATCCTCTCAAGGCAAAGCACAAAGGCAAGCAGGAGTGTATGGACAGAACACACAGACACGGCCAAAGGAAATTCTTTGATCCTGGATGAATGGACAAGATGAGCCACACACAGGGACAATCACTCAAAGAAGAATTATCCTTTATGTCTGTTTCCTCTGTCCCCTTCTTTGTGCGCAAGATAACTGATGAATATCTAGAGATGCAAATATGCTTTAAAAGCTACATCTTGTACTCACTTTGACATAAACAGTTTAAAATATACACTTATTATGTGCATCCTTATATCTAACAAAATACGAAGGTACCCAGGTACCAAATGGTGCGGTGTGGCATAAAGGGATAATGAGCATGAGTCTGGGATGGCTACATTACTTCCTCACAACTAGTATGGCCAGATGTGCAGGTGTTCCTGAGTGAGTGCCAAGAACATCTTTGTGCAGACCACACTAGCCTGTAGTCTACGTACATCACATGTCAAGAAAAACATACATGTCTAAAGTAGTTTATGTTTTAATAAACATTGGTATAATTCTATTTCTTGTATTCCACCTCCGGTCAAGTCAAGAGCCCTTATCACCATCATGTGTCCAACAGTAGAGGCCTCAGAAAGAGACATTCTCTCTAAAGGTCACCTAAAATAATTTTTCCCCGTGCATAATGTTGCAGCTTAACCATCAGCTATCTTGGGATCTACCAGGGCTAGAATCAAGAGCTGTGTCCCATTGTGAACTTGGGAATATTTCTTCACAGTTTGTGTAAAGCTCCCTTGTAGGTCCTGATGGTCTAAAACACGCCACAACTCAAAAACTGCCACTGGAATCAGAGCAGTGTGATTTGTGAAGAGGAAAGGTCAGCATTTGGATGGGCCGAGGGAATATTACTGTGGCAGGTTTAATTTTGTTTTTTTAAATGGTGGCTGCCTGGAGTGCACATCTGTTTGGCATGTTTATAGCAGTCCTTGCAGAGATGAATGAATGGACAGAGTGCAAGTGTAACGGTTAAAGGTGTATGATAAATGCATTTGTCACATGGCTATGACCACTACATGTAGTTTATATCATAATTCATCCTCCTTGTGAACTACTGTGTGTGCACGCACACACACACACTTTCTGGTCTATCTATGCACAGCTAGTAGCCAGAGATATTTATACCTCTCTAAGATCTGTATTATTGTCTCAGATGGTGGGGGAAGGACAAGAGGTATTTCAGGAAGTCTGACAAGTTGAAACTCACAGATAGAGCATACACTGTATATCCACTACATGGATTTTCATTCCAAATTCTCATGGACACCAAGGTCTATTCCCACCCACTCTAAAATTTAACTTACTTGAACAACACAGAGATAGGGCCAAATTCCCTATCCTCTGAAACATTAGAGACCACTGAAGTTGTGCATTCTCCTGAAGACAGAACTTGACCCTAAGAGCACAGGTACTGCTGAGGTGCAATCCCCAAGAGAAGCACAGGCACGTCATTTACTTTTGAGGAAGTTAATATTGGTTTTCCTCACCGCCACTCCCCACAATCAATTAAGCAAATTTGAAGTTTTTCCTGCAACGGTTCTCTTTTCTATAGATATCAGAATTGGGAGGGACCTCTGGTGCAAGACGTATCTCTACCCTGTTGCAATTGCAATTTTCACAATTTCTTACGAGTTACTCAATAGTTAATATTCTAGTTTTGTCTTTTCCTTTTTTAGTACCACAAAACTTTCTTCTTCTGTTAAAAAAGTGACAATGTTTACGGGGGCAAACTATTTGATATTTTTTTCTCCTCGGAATCTAAACTGGAGGTCATCATCAGTTGTTAGAAGGATCCTGTTTAGTAATTAAGGAGGACGAAGGAGACTTGTACGACATATCCTGTACAGTTCGTCTTAAAAAATAAGTTCCCCTTAAGAGGGATACATTCACTATAAGTGCTTTATTTCAAGGCACATGCTCACATGATCATTTTGTATCTTCCAAATACATGACATTGGATTTTTGGGGGGGGGTGGGGAGGGAACACTAGTTAATATTCCTATACATTAGTTTATTTAATTGAAATATCAAAGTTATTTAAAATTAGATTAAGGGAGAAAATGTTTTAATTCTTAAACTAGTGGAACTCAGACTTGCAAGAAGCAGAGACAGAATTGAACAAGAATGCTATATAATGCTAATGAAGTTTTGAGGAAGGTTTCGTTCTTTATTCATATACTTTTTCCAGAGTATTTATCATTAACATTATTGTAAAATTAATATTTAAAAAAAATCTTGATTTTTTTTAAATGCATACATAAAATGCCTAAAACAGGAAACGTATTTTACATTTGAAACATGACTCTGGGCAAGATATGGAGAGGAACGATTTTTTAAATAAAATTTAGGGGAAAAAGGGTTCCTTTTAAAAGGAAGTTATTTTAAATAAGTAAATGACATTGATTTTATATTTCCAGGGACAATCAAACTAAACAATCAGGCTTCACTACACCATGATGCATTCCATTCTGCTATTCTTCCCTTGGATGTCTCACAAAAGTATGTATATTTTACATAGGATGTATCTCTAGATATCATGGGGTTCCTTACTGGATCTGCTTTTTAAGTTGCAAGACATTAAATCACATTACATTACACGGGGGGGGGGGGGGGGATCCTACATTCTTTGAAAGAAGGTTAGATGGAGTTACAGCTATGGAATATATATTACGGGGGGAGGGTGTGTGTGGGTGTGTGTAAAAGCACAAATATAAAATAAAAGATTCAGACACACATACTCACTCCTTGGAGAATTTATGTATAGTTTCTCAGTAGACTGATATAGATCTATATCCTCCCCCCCCCCCCCCCCCGACATTTTAGCTCCCTTCTTCAGCAGTTAATGAGTTAAAGGTGATAAATGCTATTAACAAAGGAAAGGATCTTTCCTTTGTTTCCTAAAGGACACAGATGCCTAATTTCTAGTAACGTATTTTTATAGTCAATAGGCTTCTCATGTAGACATCATTTACATGTCCCGTTTTAGTTATTTTTCTGCCTTTTAAAATTTTCTACTAACTGGAGGAATACATGTACTACTTTATTGCTAGCACTTCCTGTATCTTTATTAATATTTTTTACATACAATACAGTAGGGGGTATATCATATATGTTGTAGCTGTAGATGCCCAATACATAGACATCTTTATGCCACAAAGAAATTCTCATATAAGGATAATCTACAAAGGTGATTTTTCCCTCCATATAATGCATCCACAATAAAAATGATATTAAAACAGTAGAAGTACTAAAAATTATATACTATGCATTTGGATGTAGAATTTGTCATAGATAAACCAAACAAGGACAAAATATCCACTTCCTCACACCAGACAAAACAAAGGTTTGATTTAAAAACAAACAAAACAAATAAAATAGATATAGATTAGATTATCAAACATCCTTACTCATGTTGATTAGTACCTTACTCCTGGGATAATCCCATTGAAATTAATAGCACAGTTCCAGGAATAAAGGTATCACTCAAGAGAAGTAAGGGTCCAGAATCAGGCCCTGTTTCCACCACAAAAAAAATAAAAATAAAAATCTGGTAATATGTGTATTATACCAATGTAAAATTTAGGAAACACTTGACTTTATAAAATTAGCATAATACCAATACAAATGCTTATTTTTTCCATCCCCCCACCCAAATATATTTATTTATCTTGCTTCTGAATCTGTCAGTTAAGTTATTGATCTCTCCTACAATGGCGGGGGCAAATGTTCTATATTATTTCACTCCTAATAGTTTTATTCCCCAAATGTCTGAGCTTTACTTTAAATATGTATATATAACGTAGTAAGTTTTCCTAGTAAAAATGGCACTTTATCAATGATGATCAGTCTTAAATTGAGCTCCAAATGAAAGTGAATATGATTAATTCAATTCTCTCATTCATTTTAAAAAACAGTGCATATTTTATTGTTCCATTTACACCTCTCTCAAATGTGTGCATTTGTTTTCATTAAATTCTAATAGATTCTAGCATTATGCCGTTTGTGTCAAAAAAGAGAAGGAAAATATAGTCAATATATTACAAAAAAAATCCACAACTAATCTGTGAGTGTATTAAAAATCACAACAAAAAAGACAAAGGGGGGGGAAATGTGTATGTACATACACAGAGGGTTTTTAAACTACAGTTTGGTTTTTTAAATACAAGTAGTGTTTTTCCTTATTCGTGTTACATTAACAGTTTAATGTTAAAAGAAAAGGAACGTTTAATTTCCATTTTTCTGTCAAAAAGCAGGCTAATAGATACGTTTTAAAATATACGCGAACTGAACTAACAACTTTTTCACTCAAAACATAAATTTAACATTGATCCACTATTGATAAGGTCCCATTTTGAGGGGGAGCCTCTATTACACTGGGTTTGACTAGCAGGGATTGGCTAGCTAATATATTAGTATATGATATCTAGATATATAGGAAGAAGAGACATTATGGGGTTTAAAATATTTATTGAATGTCAGTTACAAATTGTTAAATTTAATTTAAAAGTAACCTATTTCCACTAGCTCATTTTGTAGATTTAAGGCCCCCAAACCATAAAGATGGGTTGGTGCAATTGCATAATTGGCTTTCACATCACTTGAAAAAAATCCTGATCAAGTCTGTCATTTCTCTTTACCTGATCTATCTTGTATTTCCCTGAAAACATATCTGTTGTTTGCTTTAAGATGGAGGAGTAAATTAATACTGTAGGAAACACAGCAGAAATAACACCTCTATGTACAATGCAAGTATCCTTTGTAATGAAAGATTAACATTTATGCTCATGAATAATAGCGGGGCTGTATCCTGCGTGTTCCTCTAACAGAAGTTATGTTATTGCTCTGCAATATACCGCAGCCTAACTGCACACAAAGTATAGACGTTTACATCTGCTATCAATCCTAAACCTGGAAATTATAAATAAGACACTCTTATACACACTTTTCAGTGAAAAACAGGTACTTGTGACAAAATGAAAACAAATCTTTGTTTACCATCACTAATGTTCTATCAGATGACATACAAATTATAATGAAGAATTCATGCTTAAACATTTTTTTTAAATAATTTTTTTAGCCTGCCTGCTGTTCGAAAGTCACATGGAGAGTTTTAGAAAGCACATATTATACTCTCTGCAGCCAACAGCCCCGGTGAATATATTCAATTAAAACTGAAGAGCATAATCTTGAAATAGGGGATATGGCAATTACATTTGCAGCCAGTGGTAGACCTTATGTCAAATTATACAGTACAGGCTCTTTGCAAGCAGAATTATTTCTCGCCTCCAATGCAAAGAAAAATCAAGAACTCAGTGAGGAGGCGGAAACGCTTACCTTTTAGCAATAACAACAAAAGAACCAGCTCCACCACCTCGCCAGCAAATGCATCTGAGAAGAAAATGCTAAGAGTAAGACAGCTAGTAAGCAGCACTGAGGCACTAACGATTCTGCCAGTTCCCTTTTTCAGGCACCAGGCATGACAATGCCTGAACACCCACCCTTCACATCACAGCAGGCTACTGTAGCCAGGAGACAGAGGTGCTTAAATTAGAAAACCGCTGCCAGAGGAAATAAACAGGAACCACAGCGACCCCCTCGACCCCAGCAGCTATCAAATCCGGGAAGATATAGTGCACATCTGTTTTACGAGGCCCCCGGGGAGCTCCAACTCCAGCTACTTACCCTGTCTGCATTATTAATAGATGTTAATGGCTCCATTATATCGAAAAGAAGCCGCTTCCTTTTTATAATATGGAAATCCCAAGTCAAAAATCATGAGGCAGCAACCAGCTCCTTGCTCTTTCAAACTGCAGAACTGAGCCCCCACCCCCACTTTCCCTACCATCCTCAATACGCTGATTTGGTAGCCAAAAACAATCGATTCAAGGCAGTAAACAACTGCAATAAAGCAAATAGGCGGACAAAGACTTCCTGCCATAAGGCGGTTCCTGAATATATGATTTTCTTTTTAATGAGGTTTTGCAAAATTTCAGCTGGAGCATTTTTCTGTACAATTGATAGAAAGTAAAGAATAGAGTTAACCCTTGGAATGCAAACATTAATTGCATGCCTGAGTACATAGATCTGTTTTTTTTTGTTGTTGTAGAAATAAACTTATCCTGATCTCAAACAAAAGTATAATTTACTTGACTCAGCAACAAAGTATCCTGCATCAAGACTTTGATTTAGCTGATGAATAAAAGGAAGTGATCCTAAAGTATCCCTAGGCTGTGTTTTTGTTAATGCATGAATTTCCTAAGGGGCCATTTACCCTTAGGGTAGGTGTAGTGCAATCATGCACCAAAGTGTCAGGAGACCCACCACCAAAGATATTGACCTATTTTTATCAGATCCATGTATGAATGCTTTGGAGTTACCATTGGGAATAAAGTCAACTAAAGATTTTAACCCTTTGATAGCAACATACATGGGAAGAATTGTTCACTTCAATGTATGTATTCTGAGAGGTTCTGCATCAGTGTAGCTTAATTTCTTTTACATCTCTAACAGGACCATTTACTTTCATATAAAAATTTCACAATCTACTCAGTAAAGCCACACACATGGATATACTTCTTTTTAGATCTATACTGACACCCACATAACTCATTACACCATCATCAAATTTAGCTTTTAATAAATCACATAAAAAGCCAAACAATAAAACTTCACCATTTCAGCTTTTGCTGTGCTGAGTATTAATATATATTACGCTTTTATCCAATTTAAAACACCATAAATTCTCAAACTGCAAAAGAAATACCTTGAACAATAATACACTTACACCAGGGATTTTTGTGTACATGCATGGGGACGGGATCATGACAAGAGTCACCTTCCAATATTGCAGATGCGTGCTGCAGCTGTATGCTGGCTTCCGACAAATGAATGAAAAGTGTCATTAATTCTTCCAAGACAAATGTAACCGATTGGCTTTATTGCCACTTGCCTCGTGCACTCTCACAAGCTGCAAAGTATACCGCAGAAACGAAATCACAGGGTCTGCCTGTATTAACTGAATTACAGACAGCACTGATGTGATCGTCTTCATCTCTCTCTAATTATTTATCCAGATCGAGCCTGACTGCTGGAAAATTAGCTCTCTCCAGGAGGTAACAGAGCTGAAAGGTTCTTTTTACTGAGAAATGGTAGGCTGGTCACTAGAAGTACATAGGCCAGCGAGGCAGTTGTGGGCAATGTCACAAGATAATTTTACAACAGGATTTCCATCCTTCATACCCAGAAAAAGAACTGCCAGTTTTAGAAAAAGATAGGAAAACGTATGTCCACAAAATAAAACTGCATAAACCTTGACTCTATCCTGAATATTAATTTACTTAAAGGAGGAGAGGAGGAAGGCACTGCTCACTTCCCATTTTAATCGCTTATACATTTCTTCAAACTTGCTTTATGAAAACAGTGTAGAAGCTCCATAGTTTTCACTTACATAGAGAATTTTTTCCCTTGACAGTTACACTGTGACTACCTTCTTCTATGCCCAGGGTTTCTTTTTATTAAACAGAAATTGACCAACCTTTGAGTAGCTTAACCAAAAGGTGATGGGCAGACAAAAAAAAAAAAACAACAACAACAACAACAAAAAACTGACCAACTCTAACAAAGCATAATAAAAATACTTTTACTTGTCTATTTCTTTGGCTTTACAAAATGTCAATTGGTTTGAAAATATTTTCATTCTCTCCTTTCTGGTTACAGAATAAAATAATTATGAAAATGGTACACTTTTGTCACAGTATTAAAGGATTAACCTTTGAGATTATTTTATTTCTCATTGCTTAAGGATGAATGCCCCTGCTAATCAACTAGTCATTTCAAGGGAGTGAATATTATATAAAAATAAAGCAAACATTAAGAGCCAAATTCTAATCTCACTTTCACCAACATAACAGAGCACATCTTGGATTTACTCATTAGACCATTCAAAAGGTGAGAAAAAATTATAACAAAACAATACACCAGAACGCAGAATAAAAACGCTAGACTCAATCAACAGTGGTGTATTTGGGGACTTTTTAATATTGGCGCAATGATTAGAACAAAAAAAAAAAAAAGTGACTTAACAGATTTCAGTATGACTTGCTTTGCTGATTGTCTTTGCAGCAATTTCAGCATGTTGGTCTTTTTGGAGTCTTTAATTGCATTGGGTATTATGTATGCCAGGGATGGAATGAGAATAGTTGTCAACCCACCTGACTGCAGAACAAAGAGCATTTTTTCTTCCGGCATTTGTTATGGATTCCAGAGCCACACCCTTTAGTCTGTACAAAGCACAAGCACTCTTACATCTATTTTCCTTAGGCTTGTGCACAGTGGAATAGTATGAGCAATTTTCCATTTTAAGGAATGATTAATGTGGTGTTTTTTACGTGACTAAATCTGTGATTGTGCAACTGCATTTTCTGCAATATCTGCGGCTTCTAAACATGCACTCTCCCTTCAGTGGCTTAACACTCCCCACCCACAGTGCGAAAAAAAAACAAAACGAACAACCTACCGGGGCTCTTGGGGAGGCTTTTGTGTGATCTTGTGAAGGGATCAGGGGCACAGCCTTTAGGGCCTGGTCCCAAGATCATTACAGATAATGGAAAGACTCCCCTTGAAGTCAGGGGGCTTTGGATCAGGCCCATAGAACCCAAGAATCCAGAGACAAAAACACAAAATTAAAAAATAAAGCTCCCATACAGTGGATGGCCTAATTTTCCATACTTCCTTCTGAGAGGGAGGCTTCCTCTGCCCCATCACTCCCAAAGGTGAGTGGGGGGGCGGGGCACAGACACACACACAGAGTATGAAGGAGGAGTTAAGATGCTTAGGGAAGCATTAGCTCCCACACAGAATTCTGCCACAGCATCTGCTCCCCAGCTTGGCCCTTTTAAAGCCTGTAATTGTTTAGCATTTCCAGAGGGGCTTTCCCAGGTTTGTGGGAGGAAGCATGTCATCGTGAGGTTATTCCTCAATTTGAGCCCCTTTCCGTCACTGCTTCTTCTCCTGTGCTCCACTCTGCACTGCACACCATGAAGAGGGAGCATCTGGCCTATTGAAAATGAATATAGAAAAGACCTATGCCAATGCAGAACTGTTCCCTGTATTAATCTTTATCTTCTATTCTAGAAAAAACTTTGGTCCATCTATTATTAAAATTAATCAAAATATTGTGGCTTCTGCCACTTCTCTTAAGACGTTCCTAGCAAGATGGTGGTGGCAGCTTGGCTGTTCTTCCTTTAGCTCTGTAACAGCAGGCCAGCCTTAGGCACCTTAACACCTTCGAAAAGCAGCCCTCTGACCCCCAGTTTCCAGAGACACCTCAATTATAGCAAGGTCTTATCACCTTGTGGAAGGTAAAGTGAGCCCTTTTCCAAAGTTTGGAGAAGAGACTCCTCCAGCTTAGTTTTCAGCTGAGGTTTTATTTAGCTTGGTAGATTTGCATTCCTTTTGTTTCTGGATGGAGGTGGAGGTAGAGAAGGTTTTGTCTAGGGAACCTTTGTGCTCTATTCAAACATATACATACTCTCTCTGCTTTATTGCCCCTCACTCCAATGACCCCAGGTCAAAACCACCATTTTGCTGGAAGACTGGACTTCATGTGGAATCTATCAACGATGGCCCTTAAAATTAGGCTGTATTTTTGAGCTTTCAGAAATCTCTCCCCTAAAGAGTTTGAACTTGCATCTGAGTTTTCCAGGAGTTGTCGAATGCGTGAGATTTTGTGCCACCTGTTATTACCACTACTGAGGTGGGATGCCGATTGTGGGATACGGCCCTGAGCAATACCAGCAGAATAAACTGGAGTAGAGACTAGAAAAGCAACAAGGTAGGCGAGCAATGAAAGGAAACACACTGCAGTCAGCAGATTAGACAAAGCCCATGCTGTTATGTAGGATCCTCCAGTCCTAAAGGTAAAATGTTCTGTAAAATATAGAGACCTAAAGATCTGCTGTGACAGTTTGGTGATTAAAGAACAGACCTTGATATATGTGGGTTCTGAGAGTCACTGGTGTCCCTTCTTGTTCAATGTGAGTTGCAGACAGATTTTAGCAGATTGTTGCAGGAGGTAAAATGAAGACTGTCAAGAGACAGACGGGGACAAATACAGGTGCCACAGGATATGGCGCTGGACCAATTTCTGCTCTCAATTACATTTCTACAACAGCTATTAGAGTGCAGAGATCTCTAAAAGGTCATTGGGGTGGTATGGGTGTAACAGGGCAGAATTTGTTTAGTTCCATTGCCAGCTTGTCAGATGCTTGATGTAATTTGATTCTCAAGTCTTTATTATACTGCTACCATATACTTCTGCAATGCTCTTTGCTATTGCCGTGCCTCTATTATTGTGCCCAGGTTGTGTTCTGTGTTCCCTTCCCCTAATTTTGGTGTTGTTCTTATTAGGTCTCATTGAATTTCTCACTGCAGCCTTCAGTCCCTTCTCCTTGCACTATTAAAGTGTCATACTTAGGAAAGGCAATGGAGGATGCTTGAAAAAGTCCAAGGTTTAGAAGATGTAGCTTGTGATCTGGAGCTCAACAGCTTTGGTGTCACTGAGGGGAAAATATCAGATATTCTCTAAGCATCTGATCCTGTAGCCCTTACTCATGTGGAAAAAGAAAAAGGAGTACTTGTGGCACCTTAGAGACTAACCAATTTATTAGAGCATAAGCTGTAGCTCACGAAAGCTTATGCTCTAATAAATTGGTTAGTCTCTAAGGTGCCACAAGTACTCCTTTTCATTTTGCAAATACAGACTAACACGGCTGTTACTCTGAATTACTCACGTGGGTAATCCAAATGACTTAGCTACTCATGTGAGTTGGTGCTGCAGGACTAAGCAACTAGAGCTTGATCCCTGAGGGGTTGCTGAGCACCCACAACTCCCATTGTCGAAAATAGGATTTGCAGGTGCTCAGCATCCCTCAGGTACTGTTTCTGAGCTTGTGTAGCTGCTTGTTCATTGTGAAGAGCCCGTCTTGTCTCAGAGAGTCGCATCTGCTTCCATTGAAACCAAAGACAAAACTCCCAGAGATTTCAATAGAAGCAGGAACAACCTCTGAAGTAGTGGTAATGCGTTTTATTGTCAGTTTATAATTGTTACTGTGTCTTTTGGTACCACAATTTGGAGGTCCATTGTTCAGTTAAAAATCAGCATTGGTTCCCTCTCACCCACACTGCAATGGATTTGGATATTAGATCTCGAATATTCACACTGATGCTAATGTTCATTTCTGAAACACCTTGATATTCGGCGGAACTCAATCCATCTGTTTTCTGATGCACGCCACTTTTTTTTTCCCTACTTTTCTATGATGGAATTCAAGGCACTTTCCATTTGGCCTTCTCTGACAGTCACCTTAATCCTTCTGACCTTTCTCAGTGTGTAGCCTCTATGCTTTTGTGAACTTTACATCTAATTGCACGGAGGATCACACTTTTTGAAAGTGCACCTGTAGTTTCTTTACATAGATGCAAAGGCAAAATTCCTTGCTTGTTGCTGTATGTCCATGGTGATGTGCTTTGGTAGGAAAGCTGTCCATCCATCTGCATAACTTGCATTATTATATAGGGAGATTAACACAGGGTGGACTTTTGAAGCCAGAGAGGCAGTTAGTAGTGACCCACCTCCACAATCCTGTGAATTTAGCGGACCAGATTAACAACAACTGTGCCCAGCATTCACCAAAAGCTGTCTGACACCTGCTTCCCCTCCCCCCGCTTCACTTTTTACTGTCCAGTTTCTTTGGTTGCCATTTCAGAGTCCCCTGTCACCAGTATGGAGGGCTGCATTTAATCCCCTGTTCATTTGAAGTCCGATCCAAAGACCACCAAAGTCGACTACAAGACTTGCATTGACTTCAATGGGTTTTGGTGTCAAGGAACATCTATACAATACAAGCACTGAACCCTGACTTTGGTAACTAGTTCCTTTATCAAGGAAACCTGCCACCATTTTTAAGACGGTGGCTATAAAAAAAAAAAATGCAAAAGGATGACATTCTTCCTGAGACTTGTGGGACACACAGCGTCTAAGTGGGCACCTGTCACACCATCCTCCCCACCTCACCCACAACGCTCTCCTTGGAAGGAAGTCCTGTTTCTGGCACTCATGGTGAAAAATGTCTGCCTCCATCTAGGCCCTTTACACAGAGAGTCAGACACAAAAAAACGTCCAGGTGTGATTTAAATGGAGATTATGATTCAGTGGCCCGGAAGGAGTGGGAGAGCAAGTACCGAGTTGATTGGATAGATAAGTGAAAGAGCCCCTTCTGCTAGTGGAGAAAGGCTGCACCAAGTGTGACTGAACAGGAATATGGATAAAAAGTCAGAAATAATAATGCTGTGTACTTCCATCTGGGGACTTCACAATGCTTTACAAACACTAATCCTTACAATAACCCTATAGACATACAGATATTATGCCTTTAAGTGTAATTCCCCATTTCACAGGTGAAGAAACCAAGCCATAAAGAGGCTAATCTATGTGTCCAAGATCACACTAGCAATCTGTGACAGAGTCTGAGCACCCCATGTCTAGTCACAAGCTTTCACCAGTAGGTGATGTTTCCCTTCCTAGAGCAAAATGAATCCACGGAGAGAGTTTTATAAAACACAACAGAGGGGCATTTTTGTAGTAAAAAAAATATCAAAGAATTATTAAAAACCAGTGACTATAACTGAGGGCTATGGACGGTCACGCTTTCTGAAATGAGACTGCAGATGGGCTGCAATGTCATTGTAGCCCTCAATGTAAAGCAAGTCAGAAGCAGCAATTTTTAAATTTAAACACAGATTCTCTCCTCTCTGTTCTGGGTTAGAGTTTTTTCTGGTACTGGGTCTGTAATAGAACCTGACATCCTGGACCTTTATTTTTGGTTTGTTGTTGGAACCTCTGATGCATTTAACATGTTTAATGACAGGGTTTTTTTAATTGGTTTTTTTTTGTTTGTTTTCTTTTGGGGGGAGGAGGAGAGGTTTTGAGAAGATTCAAATAGCTGCATCTTATCTCCCGCATACACGCTTTATAGATTTAAACCCCACATCTCCACCATTGCCCAAGTTGTTTCAGGGAGCTGCCATATACTTCCTGTTGGCAGCATTATCTGTGCTCATGTACCTTGTTTTAGAAGTATATGGATGTCATCCAGATGCCTATTTCCTGGAGGCCCTCTAATGACTGCACTGCACCACTATCCTGACATTGATATTTGGATAATGTACCTATCTAAGCTGAATATGGGACAAGATAGAGAACTGTGTGGGTCTGCTGCTCAGTGGAGAAAATGAGCCAGTAACAGACGACGATAGGAAGGCAGAGCTGCTCAATGCCTACTTTGCTGCAGTCTTCTCACAAAAAATAATAAGTGGCTGAACAACTAGCAAAGTTACCACAGACAATAAAGGGGAAGGGATGCAGATCGGGATAAGTAAAGAACACGTCAGAGATCTTCTGGCCAATCTGAATGCTATTCACCCGAGGGTACTGAAGGAATTAGCTGAAGAAATGTGAGCCACTGGCAAGAATATTTGAAAACTCTTGGATAACAGGAGAGGTTCAGGAAGCCTGGAGAAGGGCTAACGTAGTGCCCATCTTTTAAAAGGGGGGAAAGGAGGAGCTGGGGACCTATAGACCAGTCAGCATGACTGATACCTGGGAAGCTATTAGAGCAATGTATACCTGGCGGATGAAGGGGTGATGGCTAGCAGCCACCACAGATTTACTAAGAATAAATCATGCAAAACCAGCTTGATTTCCTTCTTTGACAGAGTAACTTGTTTGGTGGATGGGGGAAATGAGGTGGACATACTATAGCTGGACTTCAGCAAGGCTTTTGACACAATCCCACATGACATTCTGATAAGTAAGCTGGAGATCTGCAGGCTCAGCAAAACTACCATTAAGTGGATACATAATTGGTTAAATAACTGCAAACAAAGAGTAACTATTAATGGAATGATGTCAGATTGGAGGGAGGTCTTAAGTGGGGCTCTGCGGGGATCTGTTCTGGGTCTGGTCTTGTTTAATGTCTTCAAAAATGACCGGGATGTAGGAAGAGAGCATACTGATCAAGTTTGCAGATGACACAAAGCTGGGGGTGGGAGGTGTCAATGCCTTGGAAGATAGAGCTAAAATTCAGCGGGATCTTGATAAATTGGAGAACTGGGCTATCGACAATAAAATGAAATTCAACAAAGACGAACGTAAGGTGCTACACTTAGGGAAGAAAAACCAAATGCACAAATACAGAATAGGGGATAACCGGCTTGGCAGTAGCACTGCTCAGAAGGATCTGGGAGTTGTGGTGGATCACAACCTCAACATGAGTCAGCAATGTGATGCTGTTACAAAAAAAAGCAAATACAATTTTAGGGTGCATTAACAGAGGCACAGCATGCAAGTCATGGCAGGTGATAGTATAGCTCTACCCGGCACTGGTTAGGCCTCAGCTGGAGTAGTGTGTCCAATTTTGGTCACCAATGTATAGAAAGGATGTAGAGAAACTGAAAAGAATCCAAAGGTGAGTGACAAAGATATGGAATGCAAGCCATATGAGCAAAGGCTGAAGAACTGGATATGTTTAGTTTGGAAAAGAGAAGACTTGGGGAGGGAGGCACATGATAATGGTCTTCAAATACTTGAAAGGCTGCCATAAAAAAGATGGAGGAAAGTTGTTCTCTCTTGCCACAGAGGGCAGGACAAGAGGAAATGGGTTCAAATTACAGCATAGCAGACTTAGATTAAATCTCAGGAAAAACTTCCAAACTGTAAAAACAGTAGGACAATGGAACAGACTGCCTAGGGAGGTTGTGGAAGCTCCTTCAGTGGACGTTTTCAAAAGGAGGCTGGATCACTGTCTGTCTTGGATGGTTTAGACACAACAAATCCTGCATCTCGGCACAGGGGCGTTAGACTAGAGGACTCTTGTGGTCCCTTCTAACCCTATGGTTCTAGGTTATTAAATGGCTCTGACTACCATGTGTCTCTTCATTCATCCTTGGTAGTGTCCTCTGATAGTCATTTTATTTCTCCTGCTGCTTAAATGTACAATTTTGAAGATATTTTAACAGGGACTTTCTCTAGGGATCAGATTAGTATTTACTGTCATGTCAGGAAATAGCCCAACAATTCTCACTGTCTTTCTAGTTTGTCAAGACTATTCATGTCACTCTCGTTACTTATGTGGCACTGTGATTGTAGCATCTGAGCATGTATTGAGATGTCCCAGCTACCCTTACTCTAGGACTTTAGTGTATCCAGAATTTCATTGACACGATGCTTACTAGTTACATGGCAGTTTGCTAAAAGAATTTCACTGGCTTCTGGTAATTCGGGGTCAACTTTAAGACACACAGAGTTGTGAATGGACTTCCCCACCCACCATTGTATTTTCTAAAAACTGTACTGTATAGTGCCCCAAAATATGGCTTCTGCTGATGGCCTGAAGTTAATCCTATAACATTTGAGGCCAGATGGAACTTCCTTCCCTCAGAGTACAGTTACTGCCTTTCAAGCTTCACCCAAAGTTCAATATTAAGCTCAAAGGGTATTTCTTCAGCACGATCTTTTACAGCTTATTTTGATGTTCTCTTTTACAAAGCCCCCTTAAGATATTCACCAGAAGCACTTAAAGTGTGAGTGGGCTTGCCCTCCTGTACTCCATTACATTACAATCGCTGGGTGAAATCCTGGCTCCCTTGAACCCTCCACTGAAGACAGCATGAGTTTCAGTGAAGCCAGAATTTCACAAGAGTCTTGTGAGCAGTGGTTTCTAAGGGTTTTCGATAGCTTGCATATCTAACAATGAAGGTGTTCAACCACACTTCAGTACAGTGATATTTACAAGGTAAATGTGTTTTCCTCAGAACTGCAATCTGAGTTTACAGCGGTGAACAATGCTTTCTCTGTGTGAGTGAAATGTATTGGGAAATAAAGAGCAAAATTCTGCTCTCAGTTCCACCAATGAACATCTGGACTTATGCCAGAGATTTACACTAGTGCAACAGAGCAGAATTTGGGCTAAAGATTTTAACTAAGATTTTATTTAATTCTAAAACAAGTGGTAGCCATTTTGCTTCAGAATGACTTCATATGACACTAACTGTATAACAGCCCCTTGTAAAAAACTGTTTAAACAGTTTCCAACTTTCTGAACTGCTTTTAAGGCAATCAGGAGGAAAAAGTTATTTAAACATTTGTTTTTCCAACACTGAAATTATTTTTAAGGATTGTTCAGCCAGTTAAAGGCAATAGAAAGTTATAAAATAGCTAGGATTTCTGAACAGTCACATCTGCTACTCTGCTAGACAACGCCATATTAATTAACTAAAAATAAAGCTGGTCTGTATTTTCTGAATTAAATTTGGGGGGAAGAAAGGGGTGCGCACAACCATAGATGAATTTTTCATAAAATGTTTAAAAAAAAACCCTCTAACTTAACCTGCCCCCTTCATCTTATCAAAAATAAGGAAATTATGAAATAAAGATCTAATCATGTCTTACTTGTTAAATTCTGGGACAAGTAGACTTGTACATAGATAAGAACACTTGATAGCTACAAATTAAACAATTAAAAAGGTACCAGACCAGATCCTTAGCTGGGTACATTGGCATCACTCCAATGAAGCAAATGGAGCAATGCCAGTTTACGCCAACTGAGGATATGGCTCATCAAGCTATTACAAATTTGCGTCTAATCTTGCGGTATTCAGTGAGGCAAAATGTGCCCTGATATCAGTAGAAGTGATGCTTGAGTATGCAGGTTAGTCTTGTTTTCACGTTACCAATTTCAATACTTAACTGTGCCTAGGTAGAAGTTAATCCTATTTAATGGAAAAAGTTAGACCTTCACAACACATGTTCTTCTAATTTCCCCCGCCCCGCATTCTCAGAGAAATAAGCTCCAAATATATGTGAAATCAGCATGTATAGGATATGTGTAATGTTGCCACAGTGCTATGGGCCAGATCCTCAAGTGATGTAAAACAGCATCGCTTCATCAGATGGAATGACAGTTTATATCAACTGAGGTACTTGCCCGGATACTTTTGTTTTTAAAGAATCCAAGTTGCTGAGTTTGCAGTTGAATTTAAATGGTAATGAATTGGGCCCCTATGTTCACAACCTAACTCTGCAATATAATCTGCCATTTTCTGAAATATTACCGTTTGTTTTTTCTTTAGATGCACTGCAGAAAGTGTTTTCAAATAAACCCTAGGATAACAAAAGACAATATGACCAACAACTCTGCAAACAGATCTGTGTTTTGTTTGAGTCACTGATGTAACACACTGATTTTCAGAAACACGCCATGTAACTTAGAAAAGCTACTGTTTCATATAATATGAAGTAAATTTAGGTGGTCACTTTTATTTTCTCCATCGCTGTTTTAGCATATGTAAAGCTGAATGGCAGAGTTCGTGTTCTGTCTCTTCGCACCCCCCCCCCCGCACAATTTATGCTGATTACAGGTTTATAAATCTTAAAGATTCATGTAATTTTTAAAGTTCTGTTTAAAATGCTGATTTTTACTTGTTTGCTTTTCATCTAGATCACACAGATTATAAATATGTATCATTTACCATTTATACTTGCTCTTCATCGTGATTTTTAATACTTTAAAGTGAGCCTAAGTACTATACAAGAGTTACAATAGTCTTATGTTTTTCCCTTTTGCCCCATCCCCAATTTAATTTAATCCCTAAAAAAACCAAGTTTTATTACTAAAATTAAAATCACTAATTTGTTTTAATGACGCTGACACCCATTACAAATTTCATAAATTAAACCAAATTCAAAAATACCTCATCACAAAATGTACATTGTTCACCTTGACAATCATTAGATTTTATGACAATACTTCATAGCATATAACATTTTGTAACAATAATGCAGTCTTAGTAATAACAGACTCCACCACAGTAGTCTTCTATTCAACTTTTGCTGACAAGTGGAGAAATACAAACCATAAAAAGCTGGTCTAAATTCTAGGCTGATTTAAATTCTACTGTTCATACCTTCTATAGAGACTAACAAAGAACTTGGTTTTCTGTATTGCTACTGTCACCCTGTAGTCACAATTTAATAGTTGTTCTTTTCCACTCCTTTTATAAATGAAATAATTGGATATTTAATGATGAACAAACACACTGCAAAACGTTTAAAAAAAAAAATCCTACAGACATTTCCCCGACCCTATATTCCTCCTTCCCTGCCCCCACAGATCCTCTCTGTGCATTTTATTTTTTTTTTTTTAAACAAAGACTTACACAACCCTCCTCCCCACAATTTTCAGTAAATTCACAGTAACTATACAGAGCATTGTATGAATTTTTATTCAGTTTGCACAGTTAAATCTGGGGACATCAGTGCTACCTTTATATTTAAAATTTTTAAAAAGTTGAATAGAGACAAAGATTATCATAGTTGTGTCTCTATAGTGTGCCTGTGAAAATACTGTAAAATTTATAAGGATCACGAAGTGCTTGCATCTTCTTAAAAAAGAAGAAGCAACTCAAATAAATTTTTCTGTGGAGGATGTTTAATAAATGATGCCAACTTTTAAGTCCAGCATCTCATTAAACTAAGATTTAGAGTGGTCAACATTTACTTTCAATACAGCTGTATGTTCCATATAAATTATATAGTAACAACAGCAGCGATAATACTGGGGCCTTCAAAAGCCATATTTCAAACAGATCAACATTTGTGTTGTCTCCTTTTACCATTTGGAAGCCATTATGAAGCTAGTTCTATCTCATTTTTAACTTAAAAAAGGGGCGAGAGAAAGAAGAAGGTACACATTGATTTCACCCGTCCTGAAGTTTTAATAGTGATTTCAACATGAATTGTTTGAAAGATAATTTGTGATTCTCTAACTAGCCACGCTATGATATGAACCAAAGCTGCAAAAGTCAGACTCCCTAGTAATGCACAAAATCCCATCATATAGCATGGCAACTGAAAGATACAAAACCAAAGTTAATGAATGTGTCTTTAAAAGGTCAAGTGGAATGCTGACTGGTAGACATTCACTTTGCTTCAGACTTTTTTATTAGACAAAAGGCTTACAGTTGAATACTGCATTGTGCCCCACCCAGCTGACTGAGAATTGTAACGTTCTTTATTTCATTGTATTGTTGTGTTACAATTTTCTAATTAAATACACTGCATACAGTACGTGTGTATGTTCTGTGAACATATTCCCACAAAAATCTCTTGACTACCAAATCATGCATGAACAGAAAAACCCAGGAATGAAACAATGAAGGGACAGATTATTATTCACTTTTTCTGCCATGATGAAAAACTATTCCCCACCCACCCCAAAACTAGGAAACCAATTCTTAACAAAATGTGAGATTTTTAAATAACCACTCAGAGGAGTCCAGTTTAAAAAAAAAAAAAAAAAGCCATAAAATGAGGCTGATGGTATGTTATCTGATGACAGCAAGCAAAATAAAAAAGTGATTCATTATGTGAAGATTATTTTTCCTCTATTCATGCTATATATGGGGGGGGGAGAGCATTCATTCTTGTAATGGTGTATATTATCAAAAATAATAACCAGGATTTCACAAATCAGAGATAAACAGATTTTAAAAATCCAAGTCAATGATAAATCAACTTAAGTCATTAATATACTATAACGTTAGTGCTTCTAAATTCTGCACCTCATCAATTTTTTGTCTGTTTCTCAATAGTTGCAAGTCATAATAGAATTATTCACACAAACGTAGAGAATCAAATCTTCATACTACGAAGAATATTTAAAACATACTCTGTCAAGAAACAGTAAATATTTTCTACGCTGACCAAGAAATTTCTCTCATGAGTACCCTAAGGTGGGTTTTTCCTCCTCCAGGGATCTTTACTATATACATTCAGTTAGGCTAAAATAAAATTTTCTAGTGATCAGCATACTCCTTAAAATGAAAGACTGGCTTACAGCAGCAGATAGCAAGAAAATGTTTACAGAAGTCAAAATGAAGTGGTATTTAGTTCATCCGACTAAACAGAAAGCAGTCAGGAGGGCAAAGGTTTCCTAATGAAGGCCTGATTTCTCCCAGGCTTAAGCTTTATTGAGTTTGTCACTATCCAGGGGCGAACACCTAGACAATATGTGTCTACTCTTATGCAGTACTCAGAGTTTTCAAAAAACAGAAATATGGTCTTCGCCTCCATAAAGGTAAATATTTGTACTGTTAAAAGACAACAGACTTGAAGATATTAGAATAGGCTTTGGATAGTCCAACGCACAGACTACGAATTCTATTAATCAACCATTAGCTAGTCTTCATGAAAGTGCAGCAGACTTTCCCCAGCTCTCAATAAAATATTTAATAATAAGGTGCTGTGGAGTGTTTAATTATTTTTACCAAAGTACATTATGTTAAGTAGTATTATCAAATGAAAACTAAACTCCTCTCAAAATAAGTGAACAATTTACATTTTGTAATGCATTAGTCTTCCTGCATTTCTTTGTTTTTTTTCCACATACTCATTAACTGTCAAAATTCAGTAAGTCATTGATGAGGTTCTACAGTACCTATTTTCAGCCATTTCTACTTACCAGTAAAGGCCATCACATCTCCAAAGATTAACAAGTACACATTTGAGTTAAATGGTTGTTTGTAGAATAAGGATTTGGATCCTTTGGAAATGATTTGTCAGTTAAATTTAAAAAGAGCTGATTCACTAATTCAAGCTGGCAGAGACTCTGGGGTATAGCCGATAAGGCTGTACAGCTTATCACAGCTAAAGATATATGCAATATGCTATGTTTCAGGAGTTTTTGATGCAATCAACTGGTCTATTTAGATAAATCATTACATCTTCTGAAATCCACAAAAATTAAGTACTTCTGGTACTTACATGCTGCACTGACTTGAATACAGGAAGCAGTAGTAATGTCAGCCGTATTGAAGACGTTCAAGATGCAGGTATTTGTACAGATGGTTATTTATTGGTTTTGCTAGATTCACGCATAAAAATAGAGCTTCTTTTATTTTTGTCACTGGTGCTCTCATGTTAACATAGAGCATATAAGACAGAGAAGAGTTAGCTGCCAGAAGCAAAGAAACAATTTAGGTATTTTAACCTCTTAAATAATAATTGTGATTTAGGGACATGTTGGAAATAATTAAAATAACATATTAATGAATAACAGCGCAGTATTATTTATGACTAGCCCCCTTGAAAAGGGGAAATTCTCCCTCCACCCCATTGCCGTACACCTTTAAGTAGTAATACTTCTGCCTGGTTGGTATGGATGACAGTGCACCCAGGTGATATTTGAATCAAGGTCTCTCTCTCTTTTTTTTTAAGTCAACATAGAAAAAGGAACTTTTAAAAGGTCGATATTTAATGTTTTGTATGAATACTTTTCCATGCCACTGCTTTTGTGAATTATTCTGCTGAGTAGTGTTGTATTTTAATTCCTACAGTAAGAAGGGAACTAACTATAGAAGCAAGAAAAGGGCTTGTTTAAAAGAGAACAAATGTAACTACTATTTTTACATCTTTCAGGATGTGGCAACTTAATTTCATATTCCTGCATAACCACTTGCAGTACTGCATAAGCTGCTCAGCAAAAAGGTTTTCTGTAGTTTCCTTGTGAAACACAAACAAAGTGAACAAACCATAACTAAATGTGGGTTATTGCAGAATGACTACAAGAGGAAAGTCAAACTCCCCTTGCACAATCAAGGTTTTTCTGCACCATGAAAATGTAGTGCAAAAGCTTTATATTAATAATCCCCTTGTGGGCTAAACTGAGATTTGCTGTATCAGTGTTAAAAACTGATTGTTTATTCAGCTTGTACAGTCATCTAGCAGTAGGTGGGTGTTCTGGAATGCTCCGACACACAACACTGTGCCCATATTTACTGAGATAACTTGAGGAGGTGCTGTTCTGGAACATTCTCACACAGCAATTACTGTGCAACTAAGCAGACCCCAGAGCACACACATTGCAATCACCACAACTCCTGCAAAAATATAGGCTTGGAAGTAAGCCTCTCCTCCAAAGAAACTGACATTTATGCGGCATTCCACAAATCTCATCACAAAACACATTCTGAAGGGTGATTTTGCTTAATTTTTTATAATCAGAAAGTTGCTAGAATTGGGTGATCACATAAATTTGGCTGAATTTTGAAAAAAAAAATTCTCAAAATCATTCCATCTGTAGGTCTATTTTGGAGGGTGGAGTATTTTTCGCCTTTGAATTGTATTTTAAGACAGTGTCCAGGGGATATAATTTTACTATTGCAGGTATAGATCACAAGTTAAGACTATATACACTCTCTAGTCACTATGTTTAGATGCATAAGGAACCCATGCACCACATAATAGTGTAGGAAAGAAGCACTTTTTGAGAAGTGCTATTACACTAACATTAGAGTACTTTAATTTAATGAGGACAATAAATACTGGCCTGTTGTGTTTTGCTTTCTTAATATGGTTTCCAGACAAATTCTGTAAACGTTTCATGAACGTTAAAGATTGAGGGTTCTGGCGAAAGTCAGATATTAACGCAGGTTGTCTCTCCCCACCTCTCTCTCACCCCCGCCCTAGCTCTGCCAATGCACCTCAATCTCACACAGCAATTACTATGACAGGTTTCAGAGGAACAGCCGTGTTAGTCTGTATTCGCAAAAAGAAAAGGAGTACTTGTGGCACCTTAGAGACTAACCAATTTATTTGAGCATGAGCTTTTGTGAGCCACAGCTCACGAAAGCTCATGCTCAAATAAATTGGTTAGTCTCTAAGGTGCCACAAGTACTCCTTTTCTTTTAGCAATTACTATGTGATTCCACACAGTATTCCAGAAATGGGCCCTTCTCAAATTCTGAGCAGAGACTCCGAATCATGCAAAACTGTATGACGTCTGAGCTAGACAGGAGACTAGTTAGGAGTAGGCTGAGTCAAATTTACTTGTCTTGTGATTTAATCAAAATTTTAATCAGGGGTTTCTAGAGGTACAGAGCTGGTACACATAACCCACTCCACCACAAAGGCAACCTCTCCCCAAAATGAGCTACAAACAACAATTTTAAAGTTAATACTGAAAGTGCCACAGTTTCTGCTTTAGCAATAAGACGATCACAGAGTTGTCTCTCATATTATTCATCAATGCCTGAATTTCTAAAATACCGAACATGCTTTTTCCACCAAATAACCCTTACATGCTAAAACTTTAATTTTAAAAGTATGACAGATTTTAATCATATATACGCTCATTCCTTTCAAAAATAACCTCCAGATTAGTGTCCTATCCCTGAATGCCATTTTGAGAAAGTGTTTAGTTATCATTTAAATAAATATGACAAAAGCCTGTAAGCTTCTTCACATTGCATTTTGCTTTATTTTGCTTTTCCACTAAGATTTACAACATTAAGGTGGGGACTGAGTTTGCTACAAACTGTCCTATTTTCGTGGCTTTTAGCGCATTTTAGTTTCCAGGAAAATGCAATTAATGGTTCATATCCCATTTGCCAGCCCCAGGATCTATGCTGAGCTTTAACCAGATTCTACACTCGGTGTATCATTCGAAATTAAATTAACATCTTCTTGATGAACAGACAAAATACATTTGTTTGCTTGGAGGCAAACATGGGTGTCTAGCTAGAGGACACATTCCTTCAGTGTTATGTGTTTTTCCTACAGGTATCAGTGCCTCAACATTTGCTGGCAAAAGTCAACCACCCTGGCTACGCCCATCTTCATTTCAGAGTCAGCAAACGTTCAGTCGAGACAGGGCAGCCACATGAGAAAATCTTAACAAGAGAGTCAGTGGCTGACACACCCATTTTACTAATCTGAGTTTTTGCTTATTTTTAAGCATCTTTTCAACCAGGCTAATGAATGAACTAATGAAATCAGTCCATAATAGAGTACCTGAGTAGCTTCACAAAAATTACATAACATATCCTGATATGAAGTGGTGTGAGTTTATAGTATGTTGAGTTAGTAGCCTTTAGTGCCTTCACTCACAATACAGTTTCATTACATCTCATTTCTTCCTCTATTGATTACTCCCATGTCTCTTTCTTTGCAGACTGCTTTTTTTCAATTTGACATACACTTCTGTGGCATCTGACAAATCAAATTGACCATCACTGGGCTCATTATATGAGGATACTTTCTGTTTCCTAGGATTTCTTCCTCCATTGGTTTTACAGAAATGTAGAACAAAATCATATATTCTTTTCATTCTTGCAAGAAGATGAAAAAGAGAAAGCTTAAGAACTCCCCCTCCCCCCCCCACACACACACTAAGAAGAAAGCCAAAAATACAATGCATGTACTTACAAAGCAGCCCTAACAGAGAAAGATATCATTAGCTTTGTATTTACATGTTAATGTGTATAGTCTCATATAAAGAAGACAGGTTTCAGAGGATGAAGTGAGCTGTAGCTCCCAAAAGCTTATGCTCAAATAAATTGGTTAGTCTCTAAGGTGCCACAAGTACTCCTTTTCTTTATATAAAGAAGACAGCACTTTAAAGAAGTGTAAAACTTTCTCCCCTAATTATTTTTTCTACCTTCACATACCTAAATGCCTCCTTACAATACATTCTGCAAAAAGGAGAACTGATAAAGAGAAACCTCTTTTTAAAATACTCTCGCCCCCCAAAATAAGATTTTTTTTTTTAAAATGACTGTACCATGCTAGAAAATGATAACACCAGGTGCACGACGCTGGAGTGCCGCTGGAGGCTGATGCTAAAGTGCATCGTTAGCCCACCCCTGCCCCACCTCCGAGAGGGGAAAAATCACCATCCCCGTCCCTCTATCCCGTGGAATCGCACACCAACACCTCCATCACCCCCAAACTGCCTGCTGCTATACAGGCATCTGGGAAACAATCCACCTGATCAAGCAGCTAACAAGCGCGGGGCCGGTGACTGCCCTGCCTGCTCATGGCAAAAAAGCAGGGCTCAAACTTACAACAGCAATGGCAGCAGCCACCCCGAGCCGGTGCAATCTCCGGGAGATCGCTGAGGCTTTGCGATAACGCGTTTCTCTGCAGCCCTGTGGCGCAGCCGCCCCAGCACGACTATAAGGATTCGCTCACCTGTAGCAAGGCAGTGGGGCTGTACAGGCAGGCAGGGAGGGAAGGAAGGAGGGAGGCATTCTTCCCTGGCGGCGGCAGCTGTGAGGCTGGCAGGCAGCGCACACAAGGCACACAGGGGAGGGGGCGGTGGTGTCATATACCAGACACTACCATTCCCCCCCCCCGCACTTACTTATGGGGGCGGCGCGCGTGGCAATCAGGTGATAGCGCAGCGCCCTACCCTGCAGAGCCGGGTGATTCCTGCCGGGCGCGCGGGAGAGGAGGAAAGGAGACCCTCCCCCCTCGACACACACACACACACTCCCAGCGTTCGGATTTGGAACTCCCAAGTCATTAGCATTCGAGAACGCGCGGCTGGGCGGGCGGCGGCAGCGGAGGCACGTGACTCCGCCCGCGGCTGGCTGGCTCTCAAGCCCCGTGTGAATTCCGGCTCCTGCATTCCCAGCCCTCCCACCTTCCCGGAGCAGCGGCCGGGGAAAGCCCCGGGCTAGTCTCAGTGAGATCTTGTGCGTCACCCCCCTGGCGCGCGCACACAGAGCCAGGGAGGTACAAAGAGAGACACAGGCCAGCTTCGCCCCTGCCTGAGGTGCTGCTACGGGCCACGTGGCGGCTGGCGCAAAGCCGGCGCCGCCCTGAAGGCAGACCACAAACAGCGTGGGAGCATCCTCGCGTAACAGGGCACCGGGTCCACGCTGCCAGTGTGGAGGGCGGGCCTGGAGGACTGTGGGCGGGCAAGACTTCTCTGCACCCCGCCATCCCAGGCTGCCCTAATAGCCCTGGGGCCATTGGCAGCTGGCTTAAATCCCCCCCCGGCGGGGGGGGGTCTAATTCACACCAGGGGACCTGGCCCTTCGGGAAACCGGTCCATGGTCAGGACGGGCTAGCGGTGGCCTAAAGCCACCCTTTCACACAGCCCTCCCACCTCCCAGTTGTGCCGTGGTCGCGCAGTCAAGAGAGTTCGTCTCAAAGAGAGATAAGGAGAGACACGAGTCATTTCGCAAATATTTCCCACCGGGGCTGCATCGTTACCAGGGCTCGCTGCCTTGAGCGTACTGCAGAGGGACACTGGCGCTTTAAGCATCATATTCTGAGTAAGGTTAGGCGATCATCTACATAATGGCTCCTAAGCTGACCCAGTATTAGAACTGATATGTAGATATTTTAAGAAATCCCTGTATTGTAGACAAGGTTATACAGAAAGAGGGAGATGGGGACCAACACCCAGGAAGAGGGAGGGATCCATATGCTTTAGCTTGCAGTACACAGGGTTTTGTATCTCTTTCAAGCGACTAGGATGGTAAATCGAGCGAGAAAATGTTAACGAATAGGCAAAATTATGACTAAACATACTCAGCGCGAGACAGTCCGGATTCCTATCCACTTTCACCCCACTCCAAATCATGAGATTGTTTTTATCTTCCTTTTTTTAAAAAAAAACTGCTACGATGTAAATAAATAAGCACAAGTAGCTGCTACAATGCAAAACGTCTGTCCCTGGTTCCTGTCTCCCCTTCGTGTCATAAGGTTCAGTGCTACTGTTCGGTTAGTTGTACTTTCCAGTACCGGTTCATGCTAGACAACAGCCCCGGTGAAGCCAGAGAGGAGAATTGAAAGAGCAGAGTGTTTTCTCTTCTGTTTCAGACGGGGATTTGGTTTGATGTTGTACAGATCTGGTTGGGCTCCATTGTAAGGGCAGACATTAATAAAGGTCAAATTAAAACAATTAAAACTAGTGGTGCGAGAAGGGACACACTGAAAGGTTGAATTGGACTGAGCTATTCATCATCCATAAAGATAATTGCTTTTCCTATCAGAAGAAAACATAGCTGTGGCATCGCCTCTCGGAGTTACATGACTTTATAAACCCGACTTTCCAATCGCAGAAAGGGATTGGTGTCAGCAGCTTTACTCCACCTTTTCCATTACTGCCCCCCCGCATCCTAAAATTTTGGGGAATTTTTATAAATTCATTCTATTAACACGCTCCGCTGACGTCAAGAGTAGAACCTACTAACATTGAAAATCGGCAATAAAAGCAATATTTTGGTTGTACAACTTTTTAAATAGGTTTTTACAATGTCGTTTGGAAGACTCATGAACACTGGATTATTTCAAAATCCAATTAAAGGTACCTGGCCATGGAACTATATTGGATGGTTACAAGAGGGATGGTGAAAGATCAATATTTAATTGCTTAAACAAACATCACCCGAGTTTCCAGTATTAATAACAATAGTACGGTAGTGCGTTTTCCAGTTGCCTGCCATATTTGTGGCTCATGCAGCCCTTCTCTTTTTCATGTTGCTGCAAGAGGTGAAAACGCATGTTAAAAATACCTTTTCAAATTGGAATAGGGGCTCCAATGGGATTGCTTGAAATTGTGAAACAGAAAGCACACCCAATTCGGTTGGCTCAGAGACGGCATACGGAGTCCATGCCTCGGCAGGGAGCATAAAACTTACTTTTTGAACAAAGGCCAGAAAGATTCTACATCCCTTCCAATGTTCACAAATATGTTTAAATTTATTTATTTATTTATTTATGTAACTAAGAGGGAAAAAGTTGTTGTAACTCAAACCCATAAAAGCATCAGTTTAATTTAAAACATTGACCCTGCTGTTAGCTCTTAAAAAAAAAAAGCAGGGACAGAGGTTTTCAAAATGCCATTAACATATATTAAAAGTTTATTGAAAAAATAAGCCACTTAAAAACTATTTTTTATATGATGACAACTCCCCATTACTAGTGATGGGTGCAAATTGCTAACAGGAGATAAACACTAGGGACATGTCAACAGAACGTTTGCAGACAACGTTTGCAGAATTACAAAACAGCAGCAGGTGTTATGTTATGGTTTTAGGACTATCTTCCTTATCCAACCCCTCCAAGTATATTTAGGACAAATACAGTTTAAATTTGAATTATAGCCTCGTGTTATATTGCTGAGTCAGTTTGCCTTCCTAAGGAATAGCTAAGTCTTCGGTTAAAATACAGTTGTGTAATATGGATAAATATGTCTTTAACAGCTGGTGTATTTGTAAAATATGAAGATCAGTGCTTCTCGGTTTAAGCAGCTGATTGAAGATGAGGCATAAAAATACCTGGCGTACCATGCCACCGCCTTGCAGTAAATGCCAAATCCAAAATGACTAAAATCCGCGGAAAGGCATGGAGGAAAGCAGAGAGGCTCTTTTAACTAGAAAAGGAGTAAGTACTTGTGGCACCTTAGAGACTAACCAATTTATTTGAGCATGAGCTTTCGTGAGCTACAGTGAAGTGAGCTGTAGCTCACGAAAGCTCATGCTCAAATAAATTGGTTAGTCTCTAAGGTGCCACAAGTACTCCTTTTCTTTTTGCGAATACAGACTAACACGGCTGTTCCTCTGAAACCTGTCTTTTAACTAGGTTTCAGAGTAGCAGCCCTGTTAGTCTGTATTCGCAAAAAGAAAAGGAGGACTTGTGGCACCTTAGAGACTAACCAATTTATTTGAGCATAAGCTTTGGTGAGCTACAGCTCACTTCGTCGGGAACTAGGACATTAATTTCGATATATACAGCCAAAGTGTGATTCGGGCTGTCCCTGACCGCATCTCTGAGAAACAGGACGAATCAGAACAATTGCCCCTTTTCTAACGACAGTCTTTGAATAATAAGCACCGCTTCCTTCCAGCGTTTAGCAGGATTTGTTTTCGTCCCTAGAAAGTTACGGAAAGTTTCATCCCAAAGGCTACGGGACCATTTACCGTAAAGTACACAGGATGTTCCATATCGACAATACAGATACTGGGCCCGATCCTGCTCCACTGATGCTAATGGAAGTCTGGCCATTGGGTCCAATGGAAGCAGGATCTTGTGCATACTGGGAACATGGGGATGTTTTACCGTATTTACTGTCTTTGTAGAGGAAAATTAGCCATATTACGGTGCGAAATATTGTACAGCCCTTGATTTCTCAGACATTTGAATTCAGGGAATGTAATCACAAAGTCATTTTGTTCTTTTTTTAAAAAAATGCAGGTAACTTGCAGGTGAATATTTTTATTCGGGTGATCTTTTCACTAATCATTCGAACGTCGTCAGCTCACTTCCTCTGGGCTTGCAGCATCAGTCTGCAGAATAAGTCAACACGTCACAAGTCCTCCTTTTCGAGCTTTTGTTAACAATCTTTTACACGGAAAAAATGGTGCAATCCTTCTCTGGTTACAACAGCAGGAAATGTGACATTATTTAGGTAATGATTAGAAATCTTGCGTGAAGTTAACTAACCTCCTGGACAAATCTCGTGTCCCAGTGTGAAAATCCTTTTTATTATTATTTTTTAAAATCCCCCGTTTCTTTTGGATTCAGCCCAGTTTAGATAACACAGAGGTTTTAAGGTAAACTCAATAAGACAGCAAATCAAGAACAGGTCCGCCTACAGCTGATTAATAGTTTCTCTATAAAATGATATATTTTCTGATATTTTATGACAGGACCAGAATATGTTTCATCTCTGGTAGCATCAAATAATAAAGTAAGATTTCTAGGAAATTCCAAAGGATCTATGCAAACAGCATTTTGCATTTGCAGCAAACATTTTTTTCAACAGGTCCCCCCTAGAATTTACATTTTAAAGTCGACCCCCGACCCCTCCCCCTCGTTTTAAAAACATTTCCAACCACAAGGATTGGGCTGTTTTTCCAAAGTCGGGCTCGTGCTGTGCAGAGGCTCCTCCCTCTTGCTGCTGTGATCGCTGCACACAGACCTTCTTCCCTGCAAAAGCTTTATCCACTGGCTACGGGATAAACTTCCCCCTCAGGATCAAGTGTGTGTGTGTGCTTGGTCTAGGAAATCCTGGCAAGGAACTGCCATTAGAGCCTGCAGTTTGAACGCAGTGCCTTGGGCTGGTGGCTGGCTATGCCCTTTTCCCACCTCGGTTTCCCTTCCCACTTCTTTGCACGACTTCTCTGTCAAGGGAATCTGCGCTCCCTCGAGAAGGGAAGCCTCCCAGTGACCACAGTTAGCGCCCTTTGCCGCTGGAACGCCTGGGGCCTGCGCTGCCCTCGCGGGTAGCAGCAGGACAGGGAGGTGGAAAGCCCAGCTGGGCTCTCTAGCGCGCTCACTGCACAGGGGAATGAAAAAAGCCTATAGGGCTGGAAGTCATCTCCCCTAGCAGCATCCCTCATGTGCCTGAGGGAACCGAAAGAGACACAGTGGACTGGCTCTTTGCCTTCCAGAGTGGAATTTGCAGTATTTTATCCTGGCAAGTGAAGTTCCTCCTCCACAGGGTGATGCCGAATTCGCCCTGTTGTTTCCTGCTGTGGTTTATGAGCCTCCTCCTTCCCATCCCCTGTCATCCATTACCCAGCCTAATTAGAGCTGTGCTTTGTGGAATACAACAGCATGCAGTAGGTGGTAAGACAGTTTCTGCACTGTGTCTTTGATAACATTATAAACATCCTGTAGACTAGTTAGTGTGTGTAAATCTAGAAAGCATCTTGTTTGGAAGTCATAAGCTAACTGGGTGCAGGAGGGTGAATTTCAGCCCAGACTTTCACTTGCACCTCTTTGGAACAAACCTTTCCCCCCACTCAAACTATTTTTAGCACTGACCCATAAACACACCTAAAATCAAGAGATAATCATTACTTCCCATCAGCTGTCCACCTACCTTATTCTATATATCTGTCTTAATTGCACTATTTATATCGTTCCAGTCACTGTAATACTTGGGTGCTGTTTGGTTTTTCTCTCCAATTGACGTAGGAGCTGATGTTCTATCTTGAATCTCATTCAGAAAAGCAATCTTGCTAGTATAATAAGGAGGAAAATAGCATGTGCTCAGTGCTGCAACCTTTAGGTGGGCAAGTAGTTCCACTGAAATAAATGGGAATTTCGATTGCGCAAAGAGTAATGATAGTAATAAATAATGTTTACTCTGAAGAATGCAGGACTGGTGTTAAATGCATGTGTTTAAATATATGTAATTCAAGTGAGAGAATTTTAAATTTGTCCTGAAAAGATTTCATTCTTTTCTGATCACAGAACTCAATTCTCCAACCCTTATTAATTTGAGCAGTTCCATTAACTTCACTGGTGCACAAAACATGCTGGAAGGAACTCTATTCTAATCCTAGATACTACTGATTTGTTGGAATTTTGTCATTTTCCTGGAAAAAAATTATTCTGGTGGAAAGGGTTTCTGTGTGCCATAAAGACGTAAGTTTAACCTTTGCTCATAATTTATCAGTGTGCAATTGTAAGAGTTTTTTCTTTTCAAAATGTGGCTCCCTTGACGCTATTCAGTTGATTTTTTCCCCATGTCACATGCAGGCCCTTTTCCTAATACTATAAAATGAAAGGGCTAATTCTGGAATCCTTAATTAGATAAAATGTTCATTGAAGTCAATGGGAGTTTTGTCTGAGTGGAAGTACTGCAGGATCTGGATCAAAGTCATTATAATAAAACATTATCACAAGATCAACATCTCCTGCTTTGAAAATACACATCTTAGCTCCAGTTCAGCATTTATATAATAGCAGGAGACCATCAATTTGGGTTAACTTTTGTTGTGTGCTGATCTAGTTCCTCTGTGTAAGTTAGAACAACCCAGGGCTGCTCTAATATACACCCATTGCCAATGTCTCCAAAAAAGGACCAATACAATGGATCAGCCAGGTGTAAGAGAGCCGTTGCCATGCCCATTTCACTTCACACTTCCTACGCTGGCAACACTATGATCACCCTGTACTGGCATGATCCTTCTATGGGTACCTATGCCTGCTTTAGGGCTTTTTTTGTACTGGGAATGCAGCACACAGTGGCCACACCACAGTGCAGAATTTTAGCCATTATATCTTGATTATATAAAGAAAATGTTCTCAAAAATTAAAACTAATATTCCAGTGTTTTAAAAAGAAATCAGGCTTCTCTTTGCCTAAGTGGTAGAACAAGCTCTTCATTTTAAAAAAAGGCATTATTTCACTTTTTGCATATTTTCAGATCCCATAGTTCCCCCTCCCCCCACAGCAGATACTGCAGTAAATGAAAAGAAATCCAAGTTACCCATCCGTCATGAAGCTCATCTCATTCATTTTAAGAATGTCATGTGGTGACCACTGACTAAAGTCACGACTCTTTTTCTCTCTGTGTTTACCCAGCTTTGTAGAACTCTTCGACTGCATGGAAGTTGACTTAGGGTGTGATTCTTCTCTCAATTTCTCAGTTTAACACCAGTGTAAGTCTAGTAACTTCAGTAGAGTTATGCCTGATTTATACTTGTGTAAGTGAATGAATCAGGGCAGATACTTTTAGGTGACTTTAAGTTGCAAGACATATCCCGTTGAACTATTATAATTGATATGTTATTTTTTGGCATTATCTTCCATATTCACAAAATATAACATTAATTAAACATGGTAATTTAAGGCTGTTCTTTGTTATGGAAAGACAGCCATCTCTCCATAGGTCATGCTGCAATCAAAGTTTCATAATAAGGCTGACCATCACTCCCCTTGTAAATCAAACCAAGAAATCCTACATTCAAATGTTTAGGGCTAAGTCTAATTGGCATGGATACTACTGAAGAAGGCAATAATAAAGTCTCAGAAGCCATGCATACCTGTGAACAAAAAGGGAACCCGGAAGACAAGAAGTAAACCAATATAGCTAAATGGCAAGGTTTGAGAAGTTATGTGAGCCAAACAGAGATCCTTCAAAATCTGGAAATCTAACCATAATGAAGTCAATAAATAGGAGAATAAATTACAGCGGGTACTATGTAGGAGAGAAATTAGGATGATTCGCTGGGTGTCACTGAGCAAGGGTGTGACCTTATTCTTTATTGTTTCATCCAAGTTTATTAGGATTAGGATAAATCCTGAGGCCCCTTCCATAGTTTTACTCAGCCCGTACTCAGGCAAACTCATTCTGAGAACTGGCCAGAAACTGGAATTCCTGTTCTGCGGGAACTTCTGAGATTAAAAAAAAAAAAAAAGAAAAGAAAATCACTCTGAAATGGAGTGAAAAATGAAATCTTGAAATTTCTTGTGGAATGGGAATTCCAAAATTCTGTTTTGAAAGAGTCAAACTGAAAATATTTTGACCTTTTCTAAATGTTTCTGAGGCTCCCCCAAGCTACCTGAAGCCTGCCAGGTAGGAGCCAAGGAGCTCAGAGAGCTTGAGAGCTGGGGCTTCCAGACTGCCCAGGGTCCTGGAAGCTCCAGCTCTGCGACAGACAGAAAGGACAGTCTTGTGGTTGATCCTGAGTGAGGACTTGGGAGAGTTGGGTCCAACTCCTAGCTCTACCACAGGCTTCCTGTGTGACCTTCGGCATGTCACTTAATGTCTGTGCTTCAGTTCCCTATCTGTAAAGGGGGATAATACTATTCCCTTTACCTGTCTTGTCTAGTTAGATCATGAATTCTTTTTAGCCAGGGATTGTCTCTTACATATGTGTATGTATAAGACCTAGAAAAATGGGGCCCTGATCTTGGTTGAGGCCTCAAGGCATAACTGTAATAATTATAATTATAAATATAAATAATTATAAACAAATAATAATTCCCTATCAAATTTACAGATGGGAAGGTAACATGAGAATGACCTGCTCAGATAAAGAGACTGGGGAAGAATTTCAAAAGGAGCAACTGAGTGGCAAAAAACCTGAGGCAGGTTGGCATTTACTCCCACCTAGAGGAGTTTCTTGCTGGCCTGACAGATTCAGAGGGGATGCAGTACCAGCTGCAGAAATGCCCTAGGGGAAAGAAATGAGGCAGGCTCAATCAGAGTCCCCACAAAACCCAATAGTTTTAGCAGTGGGAAGCTGAGGAATTGTGCAGGTCTCTGCTGCTTTCAGTTCCAGTGGCCTGCAAGAGGAAGGTGTCTTCAGCCAATGATTCTCTGTAACAGAGCTGTCAGCAGGGTACAGTGAAATGATGCAAGAGGACATCAGCCCATTGTAACTCATCAGCTGCAATTCAGCCAAGGTGACTCAATCTACCCATACAGGGATGTCTTCTTCCAACCTCACTCCTCTGTGTCCCCACATGTCAATGGAAGGATGGAGTCTTGGATGCTTCCTCTGGGGTTAGGAGGGCAGAGTTGGGAAGGTTGTTGAGCAGCTCTCCCACAATTGCTGTGAGGTACTTCCCTAATAGGATCTGGTTTCTACTTCACAGGCACTGACTACAGCTCAGTTATAGAGCTCTAGCCAAGCTTCGTACCTGTGGAGTGTGTCAGAATTTGGCTCTCTACACTGAACTTATTGCAGTACAAGTTAATGTATTACTTACATGGGATGACTGGAATGAATGGATTGAGTCTATGACAGTGGTTCTCAGCCTTTTCCATTCCAGGACTACCCTGGTATTCCTCTCCCAGTTAGCAATATGGAAAGGACAGGTTTGGTTACAATACCTTAACCTCTATTCATAACCCCCAGGTTGGGAACCTTTGGTCTAAGACATTGCCTGGTTCTCTAACTTTTCCAGTTTGTGGACTACTGCATATAAGAGAGATCCCCTTACAGACTACCTTCCCTCCAAGCACTCAAATTCCCTACTGTCTTAGACTCAAAATGGACCACAAGGACTCTTTGGACAACAGGTGGTCCACATACCATAGTATGAAAGATGTTGGTCGAGGAGACTCCAGTACAGGCTGGCGATGTTTGCATCTAATTGAGCACTATGAACCAACATTCTGGAATTGTTCTTAAACAACAGGTTCCAGGAAGAATGTGACTAATACAGTTAGTCATCATAATGGAGCCAATCCTGCTCTTATTGAAGGTGATGGCAAAACTCCCACTGACTACAGGGAGAGCAGGATAGGACTAATTATTGGCCTAAGCCTTTTCTTTATACCAAGTTTATGTCTGTTACATAATGTGTCAAAACACTGTCTGTCAAAAGATCACATTACTTGGATTATCAGCATATTAATGGCAAAAATAGTATCTTGAAACACTGGCAAACTGATCTGAGACAAATAATAAAAGAATGGATTAAATGATTAATCTGATGAGGTTCAACAAATCTGATGAGGTTCAACAAGGACAAGTGCAGAGTCCTGCACTTAGGACGGAAGAATCCCATGCATCGCTACAGACTAGGGACTGAATAGCTAGGCAGCAGTTCTGCAGAAACGGACCTAGGGGTGACAGTGGACGAGAAGCTGGATATGAGTCAACAGTGTGCCATTGTTGCCAAGAAGGCCAATGGCATTTTGGGATGTATAAGTAGGGGCATTGCCAGCAGATCGAGGGATGTGATCGTTCCCCTCTATTCGACATTGGTGAGGCTTCATCTGGAGTACTGTGTCAAGTTTTGGGCCCCACACTACAAGAAGGATGTGGAAAAATTGGAAAACGTCCAGCAGAGGGCAACAAAAATGATTAGGGGTCTGGAACACATGACTTATGAGGAGAGGCTGAGGGAACTGGGATTGTTTAGTCTGCAGAAGAGAAGAATGAGGGGGGATTTGATAGCTGCTTTCAACTACCTGAAAGGGGGTTCCAAAGAGGATGGATCTAGACTGTTCTCAGTGGTAGCGGATGACAGAATGAGGAGTAATGGTCTCAAGTTGCAGTGGGGGAGGTTTAGGTTGGATATTAGGAAAAACTTTTTCACTAGGAGGGTGGTGAAACACTGGAATGCGTTACCTAGGGAAGTGGTGGAATCTCCTTCCTTAGAAGTTTTTAAGGTCAGGCTTGACAATGCCCTGGCTGGGATGATTTCGTTGGGGATTGGTCCTGCTTTGAGCAGGGGGTTGGACTAGATGACCTCCTGAGGTCTCTTCCAACCCTGATATTCTATGATTCTATGATTATTCCTTCTTTGAAAGGGTCATATATAGTAGACTGCAGGAGGCTGAAAGGAAATTCACGGGCAACTGGGGCCATTACCTTTTATATACTGGCAATCATTAACCATTAACCCTTCTCTGTTGACCCACTTTCCTCTAACTCTCTTTTTCTGTCAGTCATTCTTGCCTCCTAATGATGGGTAAGACAGATGCATGGTATGATTTATGTTTTAAAGGTAACCGTATACTTCATTTTTATATCTGACTAGTAATCTTTATGTATGCTCATCTTACCTCTTTTATTATTTCCATATACATAAGAGTCTTTTGTATTTAAATTTTATAACATTCCTTTATTAAATGTTAATAAGGAAAATATAGAAGTCCATTTACAGAATATTTGAGCATACAGGGGAACCCACGTATAGGGCTAAGCCCTGCACTTTTTAATAAGGCCTTACTCAGATGCAAATCCATCTTCTATCTCCTCCCTCTGCCATGCACAGATATACAGGGCACAAAAGGCAGTGGGAATGATTGCATGTCCCCTGCATGGAGGGAGAAGCCTACCACACACAAGGTGCATGGAGTATGCTACCTCTGCTGTGCACTGTGGAATGGAACATGTTGCACTTCAGAGCTTACTGCAGCAGTGTAGGATCCACTCTAATTAAACAGATCCCCTGGCCTCACCTAACGAGAGCTCCGGGGCAGCAGCTGCCATTGGTGCCCACAGTCTGGGATAGGAGCCGAGTTGGCTGGGCAGAGCTTATCATTACTCTCCTTTAGAGCTGCAGGTTTCTCTCTTTGTGCAGTATCAGGTACACCCTCCCTTGAGAAGCTGAACACATTTCCCCTTCAGCCCCATTAAGACATTTCTGGATTGAAGGTACTCAGGTCTTTCATGTGCGCTCTCTAACGGAGTGCAGACACAAGTCAGCCTGCAGCTTTGTATTTTCTACTTTAACACACTTAAATAACATGGGAGAGTTTATACGTGTAAATCCTGTGAGGTGTGCTTAGCTCCATGAACCTATGTGCACAAATATACACCGAGAACAGATGATTTTTGTAAGATTGTTAAAAATGCCTGTGCATTGCGCCATTTTAGTCAATTCACCCATTAGAGCCCACAGACATCTCCTCCTAAGCATTCATTTGGTTGACAGTCTGGAAAACGCCAGTGTCCTAAGGGTTAATTGAACCTGAAAAAACACATCCATTTCTGGTTAAGACACTCTTAAGATTTTAACCAGCACTAAGCTAATATGACTCTAAATTAAACTACACACCTGTGTTTGCACCTTCCTTTCAATGAAGCCCTGTCAACTCAAAGGTAACATTCAATTTATTTCTTCTGGGTTCTACCCGTGGATTTGCCGACTGTTCGCTGAGCGCTGCTACAAAGCATTCGGGGAGCTGTAATTTACCCAGCACATTTCACAGCAGTTAAAGGCAGTTATTTAATCTCCTCACTGTCACAGCACCATCATCGTGGGGGAGGGGGATTTGCCTGTTTAGGTGTTTTCATGTCCATAAACAGATTGCGGTGATGTGCCGCAGCATATGCAGAGCACCAAACTGTGCCCTTTCATTGGCCTCATGCTCTGCCTCCTTTGGAGGGCACTCAAAGGACAAGATGCCAAGGAGTTAGTAATATAAATAAATGAAGACAAAAAATTGCGTTGTCCGTACGGGCTATTTTTGGTGGAACTATTTGAGAGCTGTTCTTCTGACATTCCACATCCTGACATTTCAGCATATTTAGCTTCAGCCCTAGACTGCGTTAATGGATTTCCAGTTACAAATCATCCCTATCAAATCACTGCAGTGATTCTTTAAGTTCTATCTGTAGTGTACACACATCGTGTAATCAGCACCTTTTATTTATAAAACAATGGCTCCAGAAATGAAAAGCTGCGCACTCCCCAAGAGAACAACAGGATCTTTTTTGATATTGGGAGAAATATTGTACTGGTTTGGGTAGTCTAAAAGCGTATCTTTCATGCAGAAACTGTTTACCTTCTGCAGGAGAAAACCTAATAAAAGCTGCTCTAAAGTGATAGAAAAGGCAGGAGTAATTTAGCGTCCTGTTTTTCATGCTTTCTCCCTTTCTTCTGCCACTTGGGGATTTGTTTGTTAATTTGCATGGTGAAACATAACTTGGCATTGGCCCTTTCATTAAAAAGTTTCCTCTTAATCTGTTGGCTGGTGCAATAAGGATTATACAATAACAAGTTAGGGCCTGATCCTGTAACCTTTGCTCATGTGAGTAAATCTTATTCATGGGGCAGTTCTCCTGCTTTCAGAGAGACTACCCCATAAGTAAGGATTGTTCATGTAAAGGTTACTCATGTGAGTAAGAAATAGGGCATCATGAGTCCTTGTACTGAAGTGATTAAAAAAAAATATGGGCTCAATTCTCAGCTGAGGCCAAACTCCACACGACAGAGGGGAGTAAGAGAGGGAGTCAGTTTCAATTCTCTGTTTCTGGGTCACCTGTTCCCCGGCAGTAGTTCAAGCCACCAATAAACTGCTCTAACTTACGCCTGTGGAATATGAGCTCTACGGCTAGGTCTTCACTGCAGACCTAGCCCAGGTGATTGGCCCTTTTGTCTGAGCACCAGGGTTAGCCTATCTTAAATGTGAGCAGCAACCTGGCAAAGCTATACCCTGTTCATTCTCTATTCACAAGCGCTGTATTCACCTGTGCGTGTTGCTAGGGCTTCTGGGGACATAACATCTTTGTGCTCAGTAAGCTGAACCACTGTATGATCCTTTCCCAGTAAATTGTGGGAGAGTCTGTCTGTCCTAGGCACACTGGAGAAATTGTGGGAAGGCATTGGAGGACGAATGGCACTCCAGTGATTTAGCCTACGGCCGCACTGCAAAGTGAGTGAAAGTAGAACTTGGGCTGCAACTCACATGCCCAGCCATGCCAGCTAACCTGGGCTGAAACTAGGGTTGCCAGTTTTGGTTGGACATATTCCTGGAGGTTTCATCATGTGACAGAATCTTTAACTAACAATTAAGCTTTAATTCCTGGAGACTTCAGGACAATCCTGGAGGGTTGGCAACCCCAGCTGAAACTCAGTGAAAGGCTTGAGTGTGTGGACGGGAGGGGGCTCTGCTCCCTCTGCCAGCTATATAAAAGGGAATGAGAGTTTCCTTCACAAGAGAATTCTCCACTCACAGGTTACACCCAGCATCTGACTATTTGGCACCGTCAGAGCACAAATGAGAATGTAGCCGTGAGTGTGCGCGCACGTGTGTGTATGCAAGAGAATATTTTTTAGAAATGGGTGAAGCATTTTAAACATTGTAGTAAAGGATTTAAAGAAGGTCTGTCAAGTCCAAACATAACAGCAGGCCTGACTTCCACTGTACCAGAGAAGATATAAGTACAGGTCGGTCATGCACTGAGGAAACACTGGAGTCTACAAGAAAAGCAGAACTCTTCTTTGGTATCTTTCTTTGTCCAAGCTAGAATAGTCAATAAAGTCTTTGTGTTGTGGACAGTGATGGAAAGACGAAAACAGCCAAACTTTGTGCCAAGTAAAATCTTGCAATTATGGGATTTCTACTAGGCTGCAGAAACGCAGTTTGGTATAAGTATTTTATGTGTTTGTTTCAAACCACTGTATGATTAGCATGTAATGTAAACGTGGTGTATAGGCTAACATTTGTAGAGCACAAGCAGTAGTGTGTATAGTGAGCAGTGTGCAGACACCCCGATAATGGTTCCACAGTTAATATATTTTAAGCAATAATAAAGAAAACAGCAATAAAATAAAAAGTGTCACAGAACAATGCCAATATAATAGAAATCTGGGTACAAGGCACAGTTCTATCATTTAACGAGAAAAGGGAAAGAAAGCAAAGGCAATAAACCAATAATTCACTAAACAGCCACACCCGACTAGTTTGGATATGATAAAATAGCTGAGAAGCCATTGGAGAGCACAGACTTTAGAGTAGGAGACTGATTTAGTAACCTTTTGCACAAAAATGTACAAACAACCGCTCCCCTCCAAATCTCACCACCCACCGAGAACTCCCCTGTTATATAGTTATAGGCAAATAAATTTTTTCAGTGTATTCTCATTAAACAATCACCAAATCCTGGACCCTGCTCCAACCCCACTGTGCCACTCCGCCCTAACTTGGCATATGGGGATTCCCCTGAGTTGAGGGTGTCCCACTGTCTGGAATGGCACATGACCGTGAATGCAGACTGCCAAAAAGCAGGGCAGAAACCCAAAACTGGATGTATGTTCTGTAATTAGATTTCACCAATCCAGTCACAAGTGAGAACCAAAGCACTGTTACAATCTCACCGTGGAGACAGACAGTCCTCTTGCGCATTCCAGTCTATCTTGCCATTCAGGCAAGCTGGACTATGTGATAGATGGTCACTTTACACCAAAAATCACAACAATATTCAGGTTACTGCCAGTCCAAAAGGACCAGTCACTTATCCCAGGTCACTTGTACTCAGATCTCAAACCAAAGACAATGCCTGTAGCCAATCCTATAATAAACTACTAAAGGTTTATGATCTAAAAAGAAATGAGAGTTATTTACTTACAAGGTTAACACAGGAAACATACATACACAAATGAGTTACAGTTTTAGGTTTAGAAAGGTAATATACACTTCTATAGTAAGCAGCTCTATATGTCCTTTAGGGCTGACCCAGCCCAAGCATCAGGGGGATCTTTTGTTTATGTTTAGGAATCTTTGCCTCTCAGAGTCCAGACAGCATAAAGATCCCAGTTTCTCCTTGTCAGTGATTTCTATCCCCTTTACCCCAGACTCCAAGCTGATGGCATGAGTTCATGTGCAGGTCTCCCCTTCCTGGAGGGAGTGAGGAATGCAGTCAACAAGGTCTCTGTCCTTTGATGCCACACAATGCCTCATTTACCTTCAATGGGCCACCTTGTTTGGAGGTTCAGCACTTTACCTTAATTAATGCTTCTTTTCCTGTTTGGTGAGTTACACAATTACAGAGGTTTACAATCCAAACACGCAATATAACTTTATACCATGAGATACAGATATTATAAGTAGAATTAATACATGCAGCATCCTACAAGCATTCCAGAAAGTCTAAACACTAAACACGTTCTTATAGCACTAATATCTATTTTAACTTTATTAACCCACAGGTAAGCCAGACTGGTTTCCACCTATGCATTTGTTCAGTGTAGCCCTGGGCCTTGGCTTAAACTGGGACCTGGTCTGCCAGCATCACAGAGGGAAACTCTGAATAATCTAGAGCCAGCAGAGTTGGTCCTATCCCATTCCCTTCTGGTACCCTAGGGCGGGGTGTGTGTGAGAGTTGTGCCTAGGGGAAGAGGGTAAGTAGAAAGACTGCTGTACACTGGTTATCCCCACCTAGCATAATGGCTCCTTAGGTTACTGCTAAATGGTATAAGTTAGAGCAGTCCTGGGGACTGAGAGAGTGCAAAGATGTCCCCACCCAGCCCTGGGTCCTGTGCTGAGCGCATCTCAGTCAGCTCTAGGCCAAATAGCGTTGTGTTCAGCACAGCTAATGGCTCCACATGCATGCAGCTTCTCCATAACCGTGATATTCCAAATAGGTTGAGAACTTTCTTATAAGGAGGAAAAGATGAAGGTTTCCCTTTATTTCTCAGCTGGTTTTAAGTTGCCTTCCTCGGTACTCTACTGATTGCCTATAAGGCTGAAAGACACACACACAAACAAACAACCTTAGATGAAAGAGCGATTCTGGACCTATGATGACAATACACAAACTGCAAACACACACGCACCCAAGACTCTTGGCGGTCACACCTTCTGCAGCAGAGGGGACTTGAAGCCAGATCCTGTAACTGTAACTCATTTGTGTGTTTATGTTTCCTGTAGTTGAGGAGCACTCAATGCTGCTAAGGAGGAGGGGGAAGAAAGGGACTCTCTTCACTTCCCTGAGCCTGGGCTGGCTCTTCCCTGAGCTGGGCTCCCACCACAAGACAGAGCAGCCTTGAGTAATCTTAGTCAGCTGTCAGCAATCCCAAGAAGCTTTTATGGCAGATAAGGATCACTGGGATTCACAAAAGACCTGGTGATTTCTTCTTCTCCTGGTCACATGCTCTGCTCTCGCAGTGCAAGGGGGCTGGTGTCAGAGCCACTATGTCAGGTTGATGCCATCTAAGGACCCCCTTTACACAAAGATAATTTTCTGGGGGCTGGTAGTGTTTGGTTTAGAGCTCAGCTATGCCGGTGCAGTTGTGAAAAGTGACTGAAACATGGCCCATGGAAATGGGAAGGAGTGATATAACCCCTGAAGACGATTTTACTCTATGGATTTTTTAGGGGATTTGAAGATGGAACAAAATTTCAGTAACCTCTACACTGCAACTTCGTCAGATTCTGTGAATTTTATGCCAAGATCCCTCTCCCCTGTATACCTATAGTAAAGTCTCTCTCTCTCTTTTTTTTTGTGATATGCAGGTTACAGAGACTGATACAAATATGAAACAAAATCGTTGGTAGTGCCGTTAGCAAAGACCTAAGCCTCCACAAGAACAACAACACATGTATATTTTGTCTTGTTTTGTGGGCTGCAAAACAAAGTGGTGAATTTAAAAGTACTGAAAGAGGTATTTCTTTTTAATGGTAAATTTTGTAATATCTTCATTTGTATGAGGTTTGGGTTTTTTTAATGAACTTGAAATGTGCATGCTGTAAACTTTCCCAAACTTAGTACAAAAGGAACAAATAAAATATAGAAAGGGATGAGGCTGGAGATGTTGGAAGGACAGGCAGTTCTATGAATCATGAAGGATTATTAAGACTAGGAAGCAGATTTTGTATTGGATTTGTGAAATGGACAGGAGCATTGAATATTTCTGAGTATGTGGGGTGAGTTGCTTCTCCAGCCAAGTGCATGTTAGGAGAGGAACCACTGCATTTTGAAGATTAATATTTAGTGAACTGGGACTATAAAAGGGGAATTTACAGTAATCAAGATTAAAGGCCATGAAGAGATAATTGCTGGGGTTGACCATAGAGTTTATTGCAGTTAGGCCATTGACAACGCATAATGCTTGTCTCAGCTCTATTCTAGTACTTCAGTCTGTTGATATATTGAGTTTTGAAGTTTTCCTGTTTACGCTAAAAAGGAATACAGGCCACTGGACTCTCAACATGGAGACTCAAGATGGCAAAGCCCAGACATGGCTGTCATTATATGCCATAGCGGACGGAGACTGATCTCTGCAAAAGGTTGCATAGTATAATAAATTCCACTTGTCATTGTGTGTTTACAAGTTGTAGATACCTTCCTGTAATCTCATGGCCCTACCTGTGCATTTCCATCACTCTGTAATAGCAAACAGCCTAGGGAGGTGGTGGAATCTCCTTCCTTAGAAGTTTTTAAGGTCAGGCTTGACAAAGCCCTGGCTGGGATGATTTAATTGGGGATTGGTCCTGCTTTTGAGCGGGGGGTTGGACTAGATGACCTCCTGAGGTCCCTTCCAACCCTGATATTCTATGATTCTATGAAACAGAACTTGACATGAATCAAGCTTTTTTTTACACATAAGGGGGGAAAAAAAAACCTTAGCTGTTCTTCTCCTTGTATTTACTTCATTTATTTAGGCATATAAAAAGAGAGAATATGAATTATTGGATACCCAATTACTTGCTTGGGACTGTTTAATAAAACCTGTATGTCCAGCTCCGTATTAGCCATTTTGATATAGTTTCTAATAATGAGAATGTAGACCAAATTGTGTTCCCAGCATGCAGGTGCACTGTCCATCAAGAAATCCTGCAAGGGCTAGGGGAACAAAGGACAGCTTATGTTAGGTGCTCTGTGGCTCCTAACTTATTTTAGGAGCCACAGACGAGCCTAACATAAGATGTCCTTTGTGTCCCCAGAGTCAAGCCCACTGGTAAATTCCATAGCCACTGGAATGGCTGCCCCATGGGAGCATTGGCTGATGGGTCTGCACAGTCAGTAAGCACTTCAGATATTTGCTCCTCAGTTTTTTTGTATTTTCACTATTTAAAAATTCTGCTATTCCAAACCTCATCCCCCTAAGCCCCCCATCCTCGTTTCACTCAGTTTTGCTCTCCGTGAGTGACTATTCCGTTATGCATCCGGAATACCCTAAAGACAGACAGAATCAACATTTAGTGGATGCATTCTGCATTTACAGTTATCTGAAGATGTTGTACGCTTGGCAGAAACAAAGAAGAATATGTATATGTTGTCTGAATTCTTCCCAGGATCAGCTCTCATTTGTACTTTGATATTTCACCTGATAATAATGATGATGTTGTTGTTTATGGTAGCACCCACTATGTGCTAGGTACTTTCCAGACAGCCAAAAGGGAAAGATCTAGATTCCATACAGTCTGGCAGACAATTAGACAGAGAGTAGCAATCCAGACTAAGGGCTGAGCAGAACACTTGATGAGTTGTGGAGTGAAGCTTATGCTGTGTCTGCCTGTGCTGTGCCTGGCTCTATTTGTTCCATACTTTCTTGGGCACTAACTTCACCCATATATTTTTAAGGGTCCTTGTTCTCTATAGATTCATAGGTTTTAAGGCTAGAAGGGAGCATTATATGATCATCTAGTCTCATCTCATGTATTTATATGTAATCATTGTCCTTCCTTGTCACTAGCCCTCATCCTATTGTTTGTTATTCCCACTCTTCGTGTCTTGTCTAAAACTTAGACTGTAGGCTCCCTGAGGCAGAGACTTGTATATTTTACTTGTCTGAGAAGGGCCTAACACATTTTTGAATAATAAATAAGAATATAGCATCATGCTCACTTATGGCACTGCAGAATTAACCACACCAATAAATATAGCAGAGATTAACATGATATTTTCAAATCACATAATTTGCATCTCACAAGGGAGGGATATGAGCTTTGTCTAGTTCAGTGGAGTCATAAGACGTTGGGTGAAATCCTGGCTGCCCTGAAGTAAACGGCAAAACTCCCATTGAGTTCAGTGGGGCCCCTCCTAATATCTGCCACCAATCCTTCCAATCAAGATAGCTTCAGACTTGCTTCTGTTGCAGAAATAAAAGGTCAAATTAGATCAGCTACAATTCCCATTTGTGGGTTGTGACGCTACATTTTGTTATGCTCACAACATACACACAGAGAAATGAAGATAAAAACATAAATACTCTTGCTGGAAGGTTGCAATGGAACACAATGTTAGTTCTTAGAATTCAGAACTCACAAGGACCCAAAAACAGAGAGAGAAAGAAAGCCGGCTGCTTTCTAAGCCAGAGAGGCACAACTTGCCCCACCCTGCAGTAACTCTTTTCAGACTCACACTGTCTGCTGACTCTGCTTGTGCAGACATTTTTACAAAGCTCTCTAGCCCACAAGCAGCAGGACCCGCACCATCTCCCTCCTTCCTTAAAGCAATTCCGACACAGACCTCAGTACAGCACACATTTGATCAGCTGAAGTCCCAGGTAAATACTTCAGAGTGGAGCACTGATGGAGTGGAATGTCAGATGGCACAGTTACACTACACATGGTAGCACAAGAAAAGTAAAATGGAATATCTTACAGATCTGTACAGGAACAAAGTGTTCCAGTACAGATTAGATATATTGTAAGACCACTTCATAGCTCTCGTCATACATCTGTGAAAATAGTGATCCTGACACGTTATTGGAGAAAGAATTCCTCAGATTGTACAATTTATTGTGCCTGCTGCGGCCCTTTACACTCAGAATAGTATATAAACAAGGGATCACAATGGAAACACATCTAAAGCTACAAGATCAGAAGAAATGCTATATCATTGCTAGAGTAATAGATTGTCATGAGAAGGACAGGGTACAATGAGTGGCTTAAAAAGAGAGAGAGAGAGATACACAAACAGCATTTTTCCACGACACCTAGCTGAAAGGCATATGCCAGTCCCATTAAAATGAGTTGGTTTGGAACATAAAATTGGAAGAGCTATTCTTTATCAGGTTGAGCGAATGTACTGGTTTGTTTACTTGACTATGATCCATTTTTTTCTAGGATGTAATATCAATTGGTGATTTGTTTGGGGAATTGAAGAAGATTAAACCACAAGAGGAAACTGGACATGGATTCCAAACTGGACCATTATTTCTGCAGCTGAGTGGTAGCTTGTGTGAAGAGGGGATTAAAATGGAAGATGAGAAAATGGTTGCGTTGCTTTGGAAATGATTAATTGATTATTCCAGTGGAAATTATCAGGGAATAGAGGATATTTGACTCTTCCTGCATTGTTCTGCATAACTGAATATATTCAGGCCATTATATTTGAATAATCAGAATAACCCTGTTTTAAAAATGCATTCTGGGTAGCAATATGTGATCAAGTGTAAATTGTTTCTAATCTTCTGGAAAATCAGATTTAACAATTTTCAGGGTCCATTCTCCCATTGATGAGCCAGGGATTTACATGACTAATGTCCATTATCTCATATAAATACTCCTGCATTAATGGGAATAGACAACAGGAAAATAAATCCTTCCTGGAGTCCATTCTGTCAACATGGATCAGGTCTATTTAAGGTTTGTTTCGCAGTGTGATGCTGAACAGGGTTGGGTAGCACAGTATGTTAACATTCCAGCTTTTGGCCTTTGGAGAACAATGTTAAAGTACCTTACCTTTAGGAAACAAGGGTGGTCTCAGTTTGTGAATATATAATCATAGCACAAAACCACCTCAAAGTTTGAGCACAATTGACAATCTTTGTTCACGAGCACATACCAAAGATGAAGAGAGGTGTGTGTATGTATGTCATTTGAATTATATCTTAACTGGAACAGGAAAGGTTTAATAGACAGGACTGAAGTTCATTGTCACAGTTAGGTGGGGGAGGTTGCAATTAAGTTTCTGTAGCAGTCTTCTCTGCTGATATTGTAGCACATTTAAACACACTCCAGATATCCATCCATCATGAAGGTCATTTTACATCTCATCCATTTTATTAATATTATATAGTAGAAGAATGTGACAAATAGTTGTTGTTTGTTATTCTCCTGAATACCAAATAGTGGCTATTAATATTTGTCAAATAACCAAAATGAATTATTTAAAAGAGAGAACAGTATTGTGCAAAATCATGCAACATTCTATTAAGCTTTGAAATCAGTTTTATTGCACAATAATAATACATTGGAGATTTGCAGCAATGATTTCATAGAAATCTATTTTAAGGTATGCACTAATTTAAAAAATAGCATTATGTTCTTATTTTCAGCAAATAGTACTATGCAGTATTGCTACATGAGTCCAAGTCCTTTTCGTCTAGAATACATAAAATGGGCAAGATCCTCAGCTAGTGTAAATTGACATATGTGAACTTGTATGTGAAGTGAATTTGAATAGAATAATCACCATATCCCTAATAATCATGTAAATATATGGTCAGATCCTCAGCTGGTGTAAATCATCTTAGCTCTATTGGCTTCAAATTATCTATTACCATACCATATGAGTATGTGGCCTACAGTTTTTTACTCATTTGTTTTTAATAATACTAGAACACCAGCTCAGCTAATATTGGTTAGTCTAGCAAGTACTTATTTTTCATATGCAGCATAATGATGTGGAGATGTAGAAATGTGACATATCTCAAAATAGCAGCTCAAAATGAATTTCCAGTGGACTCTTTGGGCCTACTATTGCATTTCCTACAAAGATAACCACCAGTTTATTAAGGACCAAAGCATGCCTGGGCTTTGTATGGGTGCATGGGCAGGAAAAGAGGGAAAGCGAGGAGCCTTCCTGGTCTTGCACCAGTTCAGTATACAAGAGTCAGTCACAATCACAGGCCAAGATTTTCAAAAGTGACTAGTGATTAGGATTACCCACATTTTTGTAAATAATAAAGAAAAGTTTAAAAAAGGATAAATGCAGCATTGAGTGGATAATGTTAATGAGGTGAATGGCAGAGAGGGAATAGTAGGTTCTTACAGATCTGGCAACCATTTCTAAAATACTACAAAGGTAAGACAAAAGAAAGGCTCCTAGAAAATACAGACATTGTTAGCTAGATCCTCAGGGAGTGTAAATCAAACATTGATTTACATGAGCTGAAGATCTGGCTCTTTGTTTTACTGCAAAATATTTACTCTCTTTAGCCCTCTTCTAGTAATATATGGAGTTAATAGAACTGATGGATGTTCAACTTCTTCTCCTGTATCAGCTCTTACTCCAAAAATTGGCACTGTGCTGTAATGTAATTTGAAAAGTAACAATGATGTTTCCTGGTATCTGTTGCAAGTCTGCAAAATATAAATTAAATTTTCAAAAAGAGGTGAATTGTGTGTTATGAAATGACATTGAATAAATAAATAAAATTGGAAACAAGCATTTTTCTTACAAGACTGTAACTATTATAAGTAGAAAGATATTTAAATGAAGTTATATGTAACAGAAATGAGATATTTTCTATAAGAAATACTGTATTTATAATTGCATTATTTATCTCTATGATGAATGTATACATTGTAATGGAAGACATGAATGTATCATGATCAAATTTTCCATCTCATTTGTCATCAAGAAGATGAAGACAAAATTCTTTTTTTTCGAGGCAGTTTATGCTGTACAAATCTCACAGAAGTGTTACAAATTTATAAAGCAGAAATATATTTGTTAAAACCAAAATTTAGTATACAAAGTAAATTTTAAATATTTAATGACACAATTACATTGTATTAATAACACGTTTTTTATATCTCTGATTAAAAATTCTCAGGGATTTTTATCCCTTCCATCTTTATTAGACACTGCCTCGTAATTATTTGCTATACATTTTCATACACAGCTGATGAATAGTGACTATTTAAAATAATATATGTTTTCCCTTTTATCATTAATGACCCAAATATTCTTCACCCCTTGCTACCACATAATAGGGCTCTGTCCCCACATAAGCAGGCTTCTCACCAGGATTGCTGTCCGAGGGAATTGTTGGCCAGGGGCAGAAAGACATGTGGAGCAGCTCTGTATATACTCAATGGCAGTTGCCAAAAAAACATTATAGGAATATAGGAATTGCCAGACTGGATCAACCCCCTCATTTATCTAGTCCAGTATCCTCCAACTGTGGCCAGTACCCCGTGTGAAAGAGGACAGTGCAAGCAACCCTGCAGTGGGAAATTATAAAATAATCTGCCCTTACATAAATTTTCCTCCTGACCCCCAGTACCTCTGTCTTACTCCCTCCGCTTATTTCCGTAACTCCCCTTGCTTTTCGTTCACAGTCTACCCCGGAAAGGGGAGAGATGCTGAAGCGACCTGGCTGAAGGGCCTTGTCACAGGAAGCAGCAGGCCATGGCAGAGGTGGAGCAGCAACTGTCAGGAGACCCCAGCAGACAGAGAGCTGCCATGCCATGCCTGGCCATGAGGAAGTGCCACCAGTGAGCCGACCCCTTCAGAAGCACATGTAATTGTGCTTCAGTGGCAAGCCTCACTTATTCCGACAACCTACTTTCTCACAGCAGAAGGAGTTTGCCTCCAAAAGTAGAGGCCTGTGCATTTTGTGCTAAAAGTCCCGAGTTCAGGCATCACTAACAACCTGTATGTGTATGGCCATGGTTCATTACATGTGAAGTGTGGGGGGAAAAGGGAGATGTACAATAGAAATACACACCTACTTCTCTTTAATCCACCAACCAAATCAAATCGCATGACTCATCGTAGAAACACCTCAACAAATAACATGTATGATGAACTAACCAATCACCTTCTGGGGGTTCATATACACAGCCCTCCTCCATAGCAACACAAATGACAGCATGGAAACAGCAGCTACCGCACAAAGAAAAGTTTGAGAAATATTCTTCTGAAAAAACAAACCACAAAAATTCATTTGTGATGGTTTAAAAAACACATGAAATAAAAAAGCCCACAAAATAAAATAAGTAATATAAGTCAAATCTCTATCTGAAAAAAAACCAAAAACAACCCTGAACAATGTATGCTTTGTTCACACAGCATCTAGCTCAGGAAGGCTTGAGTATTTATAAAAATTATCTTCACTTGTGAGCGCAGCCCTAACAGTGCATGATTGGCGTGAAAATAAATGTCAAAAAAGACTTAATCTAGCATGCATTTCCCTTCTCCTCTCATCTTTCTGATGGGGCAGGCTGTAACTGAAGACAAAGCTTGTAAAGAAGGAGATACTGACATGATTTTCTACCAATACTTAGATGTGGATCTGAGATCAAACCTTTAAAATAAAATAGTGATAATTAATAATAGCCCTCCATAATTAGGAAAAATATCTCCAAACCCACACTGTACTTCATTTGCCAAATCCTAAAGTCCTTACTCAGCTTTTATTCTACTCTTATTCAGGCAAATTTCCCATTGTATTCAAGACTGATTTCCCATTGTATTCAATGAGCATTCTACCTGAGCCAGGACTGAGTAGGAACCGAGTACAGATTTTCAGGATTTGGTCCAGAGACGGGAAACAAAGTCAATTTTAAATAGAAAAGGGGCACTTTCCTCTTCCTTCTAAAAAGAAAGCTGCAAAGAGCCAAAGTCACCAAAAGAAAAATTATTTTAAAATAAAACTAAAGAATTTCTGCAATTGGCCATCATTGAGATGGTTGAGATGGTCCAGGAATGGTGTGAGTGCCATCTTGGACCAGGTACACATCTTGGAGAGTGCCTCGTGGTGAGCACTGGCCCTGTGAGTCAATGGGGATCAGAAAACAACTAACAAATGAACATGTAAAAGCAGCATATTTAAACAAGAAAAGTTTGGGTTAATTTCTGTGTCCCAGTACTGCAAGGGGTGCAATGGGGCTGCAGCCATCTAGTTAAGATTTCTCCTAGCAGAGGAACTCTCAGCTGATGTGAAGCCAGAGGAGCCGGCTCCACATGTCAACCAACCCCCACTCCTATCTAGGAGTCATGGAAGAGGCAGAAAGGGGCATTGGAAGAGGCGGAAGGGTGTGTGATGGGTGGGGCTGAGCACAACTCCACCCTACAATTTTGCAGCTAGTGTATGTCTTTTCATCAGCTGTGTCATACCCCAACTAGTCTGTGGCCTGTGAGGGTATGTCTCCATTGGAACACTCACCCGCGAAGGGCCCAGTTCCTAGGTTCCAGTCCAAGCCCGAACATCTACATTGCAATTTTGTAGACCTGCAGCCCAAGCCCCCGCAAGTCTCAGTCAGCTGACACTGACCAGCCCTGGGTGTTTTATTGCAGTGGTACAAAGCAGCTCTCTACACAACAGAGACTCAGGACTTTCATTTTCTAAATAGTGGGGGATTGAGAAGGGGTAAATTTTGAACTGAAAAAAGAAATTGAGAAACACAGAAAGGACTTGTCTAAAAATCCTTGGAAGAGAACAAGAAGCCCTTAATTAAACTTTATTTCCTCAGAAAAGGTAGATAGCAATAATGTTCTATGCAACCTCCAGAAGCTTAACTGGTGAATTTATATAGGAAACTGTACAGTGTTTTGGTAATTTTGTTCCCTCTCTAATTGTTTCCCACCCTGTGGCTTTTAATTACCTCCCATTTTCATTCAGAGCACAACTGAAGAAAATCCCAATATTGCCCCCGAATTTATTGGTCATGTGTTCCATCCTTTACTGCTCCAGTCTCAAGATCCACTCAAGGCTTATTCTTGTCTGTATGGATTTCTTTTGAGTGTCATAGGCAGCATATCTTTTAAAATTATTTTTAAATATGCAGACTTTTATTGGCACAATAGGTGGTCTGCACTGATTACAAAGATAGTGGTGCAGTTTATTTACATGATAAACTGTAATGACTTCATCCATTATCCATTATTTTGCTATGATATTGAAATATTGCATTGTGTGCAGGTGTAGAGAGACTGAGCTTTTATTTATTTCTTCTCCTTCCCTCTATCTACAACGGGATCCTCCCACCGCAACCTATTGTGAACACCCAAGGCTTCATAGACTACTCTGCAGCCTTAACGCTGACATACATATAAAGACACATATGTGAAAAGGTATTTTATGTTTTCTAAGAAATCCAAAAATATATGTCGGATTTAAGGCAGCATGGTGGTTGATGAAGCCTTTGCAGTTAATGCATCATGGAAGGAGGACAGTAATAGTTAAAAGAGTTAACATGTTGTATATTGATGTAGGTAGAGAAACAGAAGCTGTTGACTTTAACTGTTTATTTCCTAGCTTTTCAACGTTTGAGGACAATGTTATTAAGTTAGAACAGAGCAACCTTAGTTAATGTTAAACAAAATTTTTTGCTGTGGATTTTCCTAGTTTTTAAAGAAATATTGTAAACTAGAGATGAAACGAAAAAGCAAATTATACAGGACCTCACCAAGAGTTATGACAACATAGTGAACACAGCAGATGCAGTTAGTGTTTGACTACAGGGAAATGTCGATGTTGGACTAAATGTGGCCATTGAATTCGGCTAATCTGCTTTATGTGTAAAAAACACCGGGCACTGCCTAGCAAAGAATGTCACCATACACGAATGTAGTGGTTTCAAATTGGTGACACTGAAGCCAATGTTGACATTAGAGTAAATGGCGCTGTTGGGGTTTGTTGAATTTTCTGCCAGGTATAGACATAGGTCACTGCCTAGTAAACACCTGGAAAAGAAGGAAAAAATCAGGAAACTTACCAGGAGATCATGCAAGAAACTTAGACCAACTATCATAAAAACCTGATGACAGCCATCCAACACAAAACCAAAAAGTGGAACCAATTACAACAACTCCACAGCCCACAGAACACCACCTCCAGGAGAAACCCCTGGCACAAGAACCCACCACGTGGATATTACATGACCCCCCACCAATATCAGTTTATCTGGAGCTGAATTCTCTGTACTCACCAAGGGACTGAACTTCTGGCCGCATTGCAAAGTCATGACAAATTTGAGTCATCTAAAAAGGGGCCTGATTTTCAGAGAGCAGATGCTCAGTACTTTCTGAAAATGCAGTCCCTTTAAGGTGTCTCAAGTTGGGTACCAAAAATCACCAGTCACTTAAAAAAACTTGGCCTTAGTCTCTCTTTGCCTCAGTTTATTTATCTGTAAAATGGGGATAATACTACTTACCTGCTTCACAAGCAATTATGAGGCTAAATGCATTAATGTTTAGAAAGTATTGCAGAAGTGCAAAGCATGATTATTATTTATTATTTTAAGAGCTTGGAGTGTGAGGTAGGTTTGCAATACAGGATACAGACTTTGCCTTTTGTCATGTAATGGCAATTGGCTGGTATAAGGGAAATGAGAACCTTTGGTTAAAATAACAAAATAAAATTCTTCTGAGACATAGAAAGGAATCTCAAAATAGATTCCATCTACCCCTGCACTACATGAAACATGAGTGTGAAGGCAGAATGGCTGATGGAAATGAGCGCGCAGAAATGCAAATGATTACATCTAAGATGGTAGAAAAACGTAAAAGGTTTATTGCACCCAAATCAGGGGGACTGGATAATTTCCAGCCTAGAAAACTGAAAGAACTGACACACGAGATTGCTAGTCTGGTAGGAAGGATTTTTAATAATGTATGTATTCAGGGGTATTACCATATGACTGGAGAATAGCTAATGCCATGGTTATATTTAAGAAAGAGAGGGGAAAAGTGATCTGGGCAATTACAGACTTGTTAGACCTCAGTAGTATGCAATGCTTTAGAACAAAATGTGAAGGAAAGAATAATTAAATTCAAAGAGGTAAAGCGGATATAATGCAACATAGGTTTACCAAAGGTAGTTCATGCCAGACTCACCTGACTTCCTTCTTTAAGAAAATAACTGATTTTTTTAGATAAGGGAAATGGAGTAGATCTTATATTCATGGACTTTGGTAAAGCATTTGACATGGTACCCCATGGGAAATTATTAGTTAAATTAGGGAGGGTGGGGATCAGTACAAGTTCTGTAAGATGGATAAGGACCTGGCTAAAAGGGGAGAAGGCCATGGGTTGTGCTGAAAGGTGAACTATTGGACTGGAGGGAGGTTACTAGTGGAGTTCCTCAAGGATCGGTCTTGGGACCAATCTCATTCAATATTTTTATTAATGACCTTGGCACAAAAAAGTGGAAGTGCGCTAATGAAATCTGATGATGATACTAAGTTGGGAGGCATTGTCAATACAGAGAAGACTGGGGACATTATACAGGAAGATCTGGAGGAACTTGAAGACTGGAGTGACAGGAATGGGATGCAATTCAATAGTACAAAGGGCAAGGTCATGCACGTAGGGTCTAATAAGAATTTCTGCTACAAGCTGGTGGCTCATCAGTTGGAAGCAACAGAGGAGGGGAGAGACCTGGGTGTGTGAGTTGATCGTAGGATGACCATGAGCTATCAACGTGATGTGACTGTGAAAAAGGAAAAATGAGATCCTAGGATGTATCAGGCCAGGCATTTCCAGTAGAGATAGAGAAGAATTAATGCCATTCATAGAATCATAGAATATCAGGGTTGGAAGGGACCTCAGGAGGTCATCTAGTCCAACTCCCTGCTCAAAAGCAGGACCAATCCCCAATTAAATCATCCCAGCCAGGGCTTTGTCAAGCCTGACCTTAAAAACTTCTAAGGAAGGAGATTCCACCACCTCCCTAGGCAACGCATTCCAGTGTTTCACCACCCTCCTAGTGAAAAAGTTTTTCCTAATATCCAACCTAAACCTCCCTAAACCACTGCAACTTGAGACCATTACTCCTTGTCCTGTCCTCTTCCACCACTGAGAATAGTCTAGAACCATCCTCTCTGGAACCACCTCTCAGGTAGTTGAAAGCAGCTATCAAATCCCCCCTCATTCTTCTCTTCTGCAGACTAAACAATCCCAGTTCCCTCAGCCTCTCCTCATAAGTCATGTGTTCCAGACCCCTAATCATTTTTGTTGCCCTCTGCTGGACGTTTTCCAATTTTTCCACATCCTTCTTGTAGTGTGGGGCCCAAAACTGGACACAGTACTCCAGATGAGGCCTCACCAATGTCGAATAGAGGGGGACGATCACGTCCCTCGATCTGCTTGCTATGCCCCTACTTATACATCCCAAAATGCCATTGGCCTTCTTGGCAACAAGGGCACACTGCTGACTCATATCCAGCTTCTCGTCCACTGTCACCCCTAGGTCCTTTTCCGCAGAACTGCTGCCTAGCCATTCGGTCCCTAGTCTGTAGCTGTGCATTGGGTTGTTCCGTCCTAAGTGCAGGACCCTGCACTTATCCTTATTGAACCTCATCAGATTTCTTTTAGCCCAATCCTCCAATTTGTCTAGGTCCCTCTGTATCCTATCCCTGCCCTCCAGCGTATCTACCACTCCTCCCAGTTTAGTATCATCCGCAAATTTGCTGAGAGTGCAATCCACACCATCCTCCAGATCATTTATGAAGATATTGAACAAAACCGGCCCCAGGACCGACCCCTGGGGCACTCCACTTGACACCGGCTGCCAACTAGACATGGAGCCATTGATCACTACCCGTTGAGCCAGACAATCTAGCCAACTTTCTACCCACCTTATTGTGCATTCATCCAGCCCGTACTTCTTTAACTTGCTGACAAGAATACTGTGGGAGACCGCGTCAAAAGGTTTGCTAAAGTCAAGATACAATACATCCACTGCTTTCCCTTCATCCACAGAACCATTAATCTCATCATAGAAGGCGATTAGATTAGTCAGGCATGACCTTCCCTTGGTGAATCCATGCTGACTGTTCCTGATCACTTTCCTCTCATGTAAGTGCTTCAGGATTGATTCTTTGAGGACCGCTCCATGATTTTTCCGGGGACTGAAGTGAGGCTGACTGGCCTGTAGTTCCCAGGATCCTCCTTCTTCCCTTTTTTAAAGATTGGCACTACATTAGTCTTTTTCCAGTCATCCGGGACTTCCCCCGTTCACCACGAGTTTTCAAAGATAATGGCCAATGGCTCTGCAATCACAGCCGCCAGTTCCTTTAGCACTCTCGGATGCAACTCGTCCGGCCCCATGGACTTGTGCATGTCCAGCTTTTCTAAATAGTCCCTAACCACCTCTTTCTCCACAGAGGGCTGGCCATCTATTCCCCATGTTGTACAAGGCATTGATAAGACCTCATTTAGAATACTGTGTACAATTCTGGTCATCCTTGTTCAAGAAAGATTCATTCAGACTGGAACAGATGCTGAGAAGAGCTACTAGAATGATTTGTGAAATGGAGGGCCTACCTTATGAGAGGAGACTCAAAAAGCTTGGCTTATTTAGCCTAGCAAAAAGGGAAGGGGAAGAGCTATTTACGCTAAAGGACCATGTTTGCACAAGAACGAATGGATATAAACTAGCCATGAACAAATTCAGTCTGGAAATTACAATGGCTATTAGCCAGGATGGGCATGGATGGTGTTCCTAGCCTCTGTTTGCCAGAAGCTGGGAATGAGCAACAGAGGATGGATCACTTGATGATTACCTGTTTTTTTCATTCCCTCTGGGGCACTTGGCACTGGCCACTGTCAGAAGACAGGGTACTGGGCTAGATGGACCTTTGGTCTGACCCGTAGGGCCATTCTTATGAAGATTTCTAACCATTAGAAGAATTAGACTCTGGAACAATGTCCCAGTAGGGGTTGTGGGAGCAAATAAGTTAATTAGTTTTGAGAGAGAGCTGGAAGAAATTATGAGTGTGATTGTATGATAGGATTACTTGTGGTGGTAGGGAGCAGGGCTTAGCACTGTTGGGACTCGCTTCCAGTTTATGTCTTATGTTCCTAAAAGCTCATGCTTCAAGACTTCAGATGGCCACCTGCAGGGGTCAGGAAGGGATTTTTTTATCCTCTCCCCTCCACCAACATATTCTGGGTTTTTTGTTTTGTTTTTTGTCTCCTTCCTCTGAAACATCAGAGATGGCCATAGCTGGAGATGGGACACTGGACGGGGTGGACCAGAGTTCTGAGGTGGCACCAAGCATGCTCTCTCTTAGATCCTTAGCTGGTTGGTTCTTGCTCACATGCTCAGGGTCTAACTGATATGAGGGTAGGAAGCAATTTCCCCCCAGGTCAGATTTGCAGTGACCTTAGGGTATTTTTCACCTCCTTTTGAAGCATGTGGGTGCGGGTCACTTGCCAGGATTATCTGGGTATCTCTCACTTAATCATTTCCTTGCCATTTCAGGGGGCCTCTGACACTGATGCACCTCAGTCCCTCCTGTTCTCTCCCTATGGCATGATAGTCTAATCTTCTGAGTGTTACGAATAAGGCCCTGCATCTGCACCTGCTCCGTCTCCTGACCGCTAAAAAAGCACAGCTGGGCAGCATCAGACAGCCCACTTGCCTAGCCAGACCATTTGACTGGTTTTAAGCCAGACAGTCCTGTTTTTAAATATTTGTCCCCTGCTCGGTACTGAGACAAAACTGGATCTGGTTTTGTCCGGTGTCGTGGATGGGGGACGCTATTTTGAAGAGTGCACCAGTCCATCCCTGCTGGTATGACCTCGCATGCGCCATTGCCGGGGGAGGGTCAGAGTCAGACAGGCGGGTGCAGGTCCACACTGTTCGTGGAAGTACACGAATGTCTGGTATTCTGGGGCACGTGAGTGTCCGCCCTACACCTCATGGAGTGGGCTGCCTGACTCGCGGAAGAAGCTAGCAGGTTTGCTCTTCAGTGCAGCAGCAGTTTGCCAGCTGCTCAAAGCATTCACCCACAGCTGCACCAGCTTGTGCAGCTGCTTGTTCCCAAGCCCTACCCCTGCCTTGGACCCAGCTCTGCCTCTGCCTTGCCTGACTCCAGGGAACTTGCTTCTGACCCCTGGCTCCGTTTCCTGGCTCCTGACTCCAGCTCTGACCCTTGGCTCTGGCATCTGACTCTGCACTCTGACTCCTGGCTAGTGGTGCCTGCTCCAACCACTAGGAATTACCATCCACTTCCCAGTCACCGACAATGAGGGCTTCAAAATGTTGGTCTAAATTTGGCTGTTGTGCTTGGTGTAGGGTGCTGGGTGGTATTGAGGGTCTGTGATACAGAAGGTCCCTTCTGGCCTTAAATTCCATGACTCTAAGTTCTATGTTGTCCTCCCTTGGGGGTAAACTGGAAAAACCAGAGAAATAGTATGGAGTCCATATGGATAACATGGAGAGATGTAGTGTCCATTGTCCTTAGCCTTTGGGAAGAAGCATACTAGCAAAAATTAAAACACATTTATAATGATCAATAATTGTAGCTCAGATTTACCTTCTGAGCAAGAATTAAAAGACAGGCTCCTTACAGGCAGGAGTTCCAGAAGACACTGAGTCTCCAGGGGGCACAATCTCTCCTGCAGTATCTTGGCTCACAGCGGGGCGGGGGGTGGGGTGGGGAGGAGCATGCTCATGGCTAGACCCATTAAGAGGAGGCAGCATGTGCTCTCCTTGTGCACTCCACTGAGGCGTACACAGCCATGCTGGTTCCTTTTGGGATGGTTAGTATCACTAGTGACCTAGCCTCATACAGTCTTTGTTCTCAGGTGAGTGTAAGAACTTCAACTATGGCTGGCTATTTTGCAGGAGGATTAAAGGAGCCCAGAGAGTAGAAAATGCTCTGGGAGGAAGCCTCGGGGGGAGGGGGGGGCGGGAAAGGGGGGGGCAAGTGAGAGTGGTAGGCTCTCAGAAGCAGTCCCAAGAGAGACCTCAGACAGAGGGTGAGATCTCCTATCCTTGACCTAGGGGGCTGAAGATGATATGCCGGTGTGAATAAGGTACTGCGCAATGCTGTAAGGGTGGTGGGGGAATACTGCAAATAAACCACAAGTGGTGTTTACAAACAGAGACCTTCCAAGTGGCCTGGCTGTGTGCAGAAGATGACAGGAGTGTGTGTGTGTGTGTGCAGAAGAAGGTGCCTCAGTACATGCATCCCCATGCAGGGAACAGTCAGAGTGGGGTCATGTGATTATTTAGGAATCATCAGAAGACTTCACGAAAGATGGTTCTCAGATAAGATGAAGTTATTGCTAATCGCTGGTTTTACATTTTGTGACCAATCCAAGAAGACACCTAGAGCAATTCATATGAGATCAGGAAAAGATGTTTTACAGAATGGCATTAATTAAATATAAAGAATAAAAAATTGATTCAGGAATCCAATAACCCCTATGACAGGACACATTACAATCATTTGATCTGAGCTCAAACAATACTCCTGTGTGCAGATCTCTTTGAAATGTGGATTTCAACAACGAGAGAGAATTGGCCTTTTCCATCCTTCATAAAAGAATAATCCAAGGTGTTGAGTCATAACAGATAAAGGCTGCAGAGGCCCAGAATGTAAGATAAGAAGTATTAGTCTGTCTACAGAGAGAATGGATGAGACAGAATGGGCTGCTTGTTGAGGTCACTTGCGTTAGGGCAACGCTGAGAGGTGTGCGTGAGGGGAACTGAGACTGTACAGTGAGCTCCTGCTGTATTTTGTGAAAAGCCAGTCAGAGCAGCCGAATGAAGATGAATATAGTGCATTTATTTAGATTTCGGGAAGGAGGCTTAGTAAACAAGCGGTCTGTATACAATAAAGTACAACTTGAAGATCACATTGTACCAGTAGGGCTAAGAGAGGTTGAAGAAAAATGTACCAATAAGGTAAACTGAAGAACACAAAGGGCTTGATTCTACAAACTCTTACTCATGCGAGTTGTCCTTTCTGCCACCCCTGGGGCGCATGCATTAGTGAGGATTCTCACAGCAGTAAGGGTTTGCAGGAGCTAGCTCAAAGTTCTGCCATCAGTGGTTGCAAGAGAAACACTATTTATTAGAGAGGAAGGATGGTCCTGAGGTTAAGGCATTGGCACGACACCCTGGAACCTGGGTTCAATTTCTAGCTCTGCCATAGAGCTCTTCTGTGACCTTGGGCAAATCACTTAATCTCTCTGTGCCTCTTAATCTCTGTGTTGTCTCTTCATGTTATTATTTGTATTACTGTAGCTCGGAGGAGCCCTCGCCATGGATCAGGATCCCATTGGGGTAGCTGCTTTACCAACAAAAGACAAAAAGACAGTCCTTGACCTGGAAGCTACAATTTCTAGCTCTGTGTTTGTGCAGCGCCTAGCACAATGGGGCCATAATCTGAACTGGAGCCTCTAGGCACTACTGTAATATAAATAAATAATATTTATTATTTACATATTAATTGTATTTCTTTCCATTTCTAATAAAAGCACACCCCCATCAATGGCCCTGGGCACCCTTGACAACTTTCCCCCCCCCAAAAAATATACCATTATACAACTCTGAATCACGGCCCAAACAAAATAACTTGACAACACAAAGAAACCATAAACTTTTAAGCTCCCCGCCAGAATTCCACTGCTCCCCAGCCTCATAATTTTCCCCCTTTTCCACCGAACAAGGAGAAACAATGGATTTTGAGGGATACCCTATAGGAGAGGTGATGCAGGTGATTTCAGACCAAATGGTGGGATGAGTTCCAAAATTGAGGGACTCTCATAGAAAATACCCCTTTATTTTTATACCTTGGGAGCTCCAGGACTGGCACCTCCTGTGAGCTCAGCTATAGCAGAATGCCCTGGAGAGAGAGGTGGTCTCTTAGATAGGTCAATCCCAGGGCACTCAGAGCTCGTAAAATCAAACTTCACAACTTAAAAGCTACTCAGAAATCAATAGGCAGCCAGTGCAAAACATGGAGTGCTGGTGTGATATGCTTGCGGCGAGACACGCTGCTTAACATGTGGACTGCCAAATTCTGCACCAGCTTCAGAATCCAAGTGGATTTTAAGATGTAGCCTTATGCAAAGCACATTGCAGCCATGACAGTGGCCTGGATGACAAGGTGTGTGTGGATAATAGCGAGCTCCATATCCAAAAGAAATGGTCACAACCTCCTGGCTGCCTGCAAATGGGAAAGAAAGAGAGAGCTGTTCTGACCATTGCTGCCACCTGATCACCTAGTTGTAGCATCTGGGAAACAACCAGATCCCTAGATTGCAAACCCCAACAGCCAATGGAGTGGGTTGATGTCAAAAGGGCTGCTGTTGTCCTTGCACCTCTTCCACTTGTTTTCCCCAAACAACGAATATCACTTGCATTTTATTTGGATCATGTCTGAAGAAGCCTCATTCGTCCCTCATTCTTGCAGTGGAATCAAAAACAGTAAACACAAATTGCAAGGGCACATGTTGAAGAATTGTTTCAGAGTAGCAGCCATGTTAGTCTGTATTCGCAAAAAGAAAAGGAGTACTTGTGGCACCTTAGAGACTAACAAATTTATTTGAACATAAGCTTTCTTGGATGAATGCAGTGGAAAATACAGTGGGAGATTTTATATACACAGAGAACATGAAACAATGGGTGCTACCATACACACTGTAACGAGAGTGATCAGGTAAGGTGAGCTATTACCAGCAGGAGAGAAAAAAAACCTTTTGTAATAATAATCAAGGTGGGCCATTTCCAGTAGTTGACAAGAACGTGTGAGGAACAGTGTGTGTGTGTGTGTGGGGGAAATAAACATGGGGAAATAGTTTTACTTTGTGTAATGACACATCCACTCCCAGTCTTTATTCAAGCCTAATGTAATGGTGTCCAGTTTGCAAATTAATTCCAATTCAGCAGTCTCTTGTTGGAGTCTGTTTCTGAAGTTTTGTTATTGAAGAATTGCCACTTTTAGGTCTGTAATCGAGTGACTAGAGAGATTGAAGTGTTCTCCGACTGGTTTTTGAATGTTATAATTCCTGATGTCTGATTTGTGTCCATTTATTCTTTTACTTAGAGACTGTCCGGTTTGGCCAATGTACATGGCAGAGGGGTATTGCTGGCACATGATGGCATATATCACATTGGTAGATGTGCAGGTGAACGAGCCTCTGATCGTGTGGCTGATGTGATTAGGCCCTATGATGATGTCCCCTGAATAGATATGTGGACACAGTTGGCAACGGGCTTTGTTGCAAGGATAGGTTCCCGGTTTAGTGGTTCTGTTGTGTGGTGTGTGGTTGCTGGTGAATATTTGCTTCAGGTTGTGGGGCTGTCTGTAACCAAGGACTAGCCAGTCTCCCAAGTTCTGTGAGGGTGATGGGTCATCCTTCAGGATACATTGTAGATCCTTGATGATGCGCTGGAGAGGTTTTAGTTGGGGGCTGAAGGTGATGGCTAGGGTGTTCTGTTATTTTCTTTGTTGGGCCTGTCCTGTAGTAGGTAACTTCTGGGTACTCTTCTGGCTCTGTCAATCTGTTTCTTCACTTCAGCATGTGGGTATTGTAGTTGTAAGAACGCTTGATAGAGATCTTGTAGGCGTTTGTCTCCGTCTGAGGGGTTGGAGCAAATGCAGTTGTATCGTAGAGCTTGGCTGTAGACAATGGATCGTGTGGTGTGGTTTGGATGAAAGCTGGAGGCATGTAGGTAAGTACAGCAGTCAGTAGGTTTCTGGTATAGGGTGGTGTTTATGTGACCATCGCTTATTAGCACTGTAGTATCCAGGAAGTGGATCTCTTGTGTGGACTGGTCCAGGCTGAGGTTGATGGTGGGATGGAGGTGGGTTCCAACTGTGTCCACATATTTATTCAGGGGACACCATCAAAGGGCCTAATCACATCAGCCAGACGATCAGAGTCTCGTTCACCTGCACATCTACCAATGTGATATGTGCCAGCAATGCCCCTCTGCCATGTACATTGACCAAACCGGACAGTCTCTATGTAAAAGAATAAATGGACACAAATCAGACATCAGGAATTATAACATTCAAAAACCAGTCGGAGAACACTTCAATCTCTCTAGTTACTTGATTGTGGCAACTCTTCAATAAAGAAACTCCAGAAACAGACTGCAGCGAGAGACTGCTGAATTGGAATTAATTTGCAAACTGGACACCGTTACATTAGGCTTGAATAAAGTCTGGGAATGGATGTGTCATTACACAAAGTAAAACTATTTCCCCATATTCCCCCCCCCCCGTACTGTTCCTCATACGCTCTTGTCAACTGCTTGAAATAGCCCACTTTGATTATCACTACAAAAGGTTTTTTTTCTTTCCTGCTGGTAATAGCTCACCTTACCTGATCACTCTTGTTACAGTGTGTATGGTAACACCCATTGTTTCATGTTCTCTATGTATATAAAATCTCCCCACTGTTTTTTCCACTGCATTCATCCGATGAAGTGAGCTGTAGCTCAAGAAAGCTTATGTTCAAATAAATTTGTTAGTCTCTAAGGTGCCACAAGTACTCCTTTTCTTTATGTTGAAGAATTGTTTTCAAAGAAAGGTTTAATATATAATCAAATAGGACAAGACTTCCTGAGCCATCTAATTTAGATTTTAAATTAAGGTCATGAAAAGACAAAGCAATGACGCAGAATGATGGACGAGGAACGTAAGGACCCGAATTACTGCGAACTTCACAGAGTGAGATCTCCATGTTATGCTTTGCTCAAGAAACCCGATATACTTACTAAGAAGGTCATTGGAGTCTCTACTTGACAAATAGCTCTACAGCTGAGTAGCTGCCTACCTCAGGCTGTAGAATTTTGGCCAGAGTTGGCTCTATAATTAATGATCCCATCCGATTTCAAGTGTCATTTCCTTAACTAGAGGACTAATACCAGAACACTTTAAAGACAACAGAACTGTGTGAGAGGCCATTTATGATTTTTAGTCACAGGCAAGTTCTATAACTGGATAAGAATTCACTGAGTGGTTTGGTTGGTGTAGGGTCTTGTCAAGGTTCCTCCCCCACTCTGAACTCTAGGGTATAGATGTGGGGACCTGCATGAAAAACCTCCTAAGCTTATCTTTACCAGCTTAGGTCAAAACTTCCCCAAGGTACAAAATATTACACCCGTTATCCTTGGAATGGCCGCTACCACCACCAAACTAATACTGGTTACTGGGGAAGAGCTGTTTGGACGCGTCTTTCCCCCCAAAATACTTCCCAAAACCTTGCACCCCACTTCCTGGACAAGGTTTGGTAAAAAGCCTCACCAATTTGCCTAGGTGACTACAGACCCAGACCCTTGGATCTTAAGAACAATGAACAATCCTCCCAACACTTGCACCCCCCCTTTCCTGGGAAATGTTGGATAAAAAGCCTCACCAATTTGCATAGGTGACCACAGACCCAAACCCTTGGATCTGAGAACAATGAAAAAGCATTCAGTTTTTACAAGAAGACTTTTAATAAAAAATAGAAGTAAATAGAAATAAAGAAATCCCCCCTGTAAAATCAGGATGTAGATATCTTACAGGGTAATTAGATTCAAAAACATAGAGAACCCCTCTAGGCAAAACCTTAAGTTACAAAAAAGATACACAGACAGAAATAGTTATTCTATTCAGCACAATTCCTTTCTCAGCCATTTAAAGAAATCATAATCTAACACATACCTAGCTAGATTACTTACTAAAAGTTCTAAGACTCCATTCCTGTTCTGTCCCTGGCAAGAGCAGCATACAGACAGACACAAACCCTTTGTTTGTCTCCCTCCTCCCAGCTTTTGAAAGTATCTTGTCTCCTCATTGGTCATTTTGGTCAGGTGCCAGCGAGGTTACCTTTAGCTTCTTAACCCTTTACAGGTGAGAGGAGCTTTCCCCTGGCCAGGAGGGATTTCAAAGGGGTTTACCCTTCCCTTTATATTTATGACAGGTCTATTGCTCAAATGGTAGATTATATCTTGCAATCCATTTAGAGACTACTAAAGAAAATACTAATAAAAATAGTCAAACTTGGGTCGTGGTGTTACACTGTCATCATCAGGTAGTAAATGACTCTAAGTCTAACAACTAAATTTATTAGGAAGAAAGATCTGGGCTCCAATGGATTCAGGCTTGGTAAAAAATTAATGAATTTATGTGTCTCCCTCCTGCTTTTTAAAACAGTAAAACCTCTTTTTGTTTGTATTAACTTCATTTTCATGATTACACCCTCACGTACAAACTGTACATAAATATTGACCTGGCCAGACATCCATTCCAGTCATTGACAAAAAATATACCATAGGTTTTCTGTACATTACATGTTGAAAGCTATACTGTAAGCGTGGATATAATGATGTAATAATATTTTTGCTACATTCACACATTGGCCTAAAATATTTTATAGCAATTATTTGAATTTAGGGAAACTTAATGGAGCTTTCAAAACTCAGATGTATTAAGTGTAAAATTTAATTTGAGCTAATCTGTCTGAGACCAGGTAAGTGTGAAATATACTGCACAGGGGAATTGTCTGTTTTGCAGTATTCTAGGTTAGGCAAAATTTCTATCTGTTTGTTGTATGAAGGAAAATGTATTTGCAACAGAGCATTTACTTATTTTCATGAGTTTCTCTTTAACCTACTGTCTTTTGAATTGTTTGTTTACTGATATTGCTGGAAAGAAGGAGAAAGAAATGGTCTCCAGTATGTAGCTGCTTAACTGTAACATCACATTTTCATGTTAATATAGAAAATTAGGAAGAAACAAGGGGCCAAAATCTCTGCTGATATAAACTGGTGTAGCTCCATTGAAGTCAATGGAATGACATTGATTTACACAAGATGAGGGTCTGGCCCAAAATGCATATGTTATAAGAAACATCTCACAGTCTTTCACTGCTGTAATTCTCATTTCCCCCTTAACCTCCTCCCTTTGCTGTGTTATGCCTTAGTAGGACGGTAGGATCCTTGAAACAGGGCCCTGCCAATTTATTTGTCTGTAAAGTGCCAGGTACTGAATACATAATAGTAAATATCTTACTCCATAAGTAGTCCTATTGATTTAACTGATAATGAATAAGGGTGCAGAATCTGGCCCTAAATAAAAAAACCAACCAAACAAGAAAACCTAGTGCTACAGTGGTTATATCCTCTTTCCTGCCTTGTCATTTCAGAGTTAGGAAATAGGTGTACTGTTTCTTATTTTTATTCACAGTTAATAACTTTTCAGCAGCTAAACAATTATATTGTCAGCAAATACACATCTTAATATAATAGTGCCAGCTAAAAAAACACACACTTGTTAGTAGAACTGATCGGGAATTTTTCAATTAAATATTTTTGGTGGAAAATGCTGATTTGTTGAAACTAAAACTGTTTGCTAGAAAGGGTCGATTTTTGATGAATTTCTCGTTTCCAAACTTTTGGAAAGTAAAGGTTTCAAAATTGTCAGAACAGGATTTTTTGACAATTCTGAAGCAAAAAATTCTGTTTCTTCAGTTCACAATGACTTGTCATTCTGAAATTTAAGAAAATTATCATTAAAAAGAAATCAATAGAAAGGTTGGAATCTAAATGAAATGTTTCGATTGATCCCAACTGAAATTTTTTTCAGAGGCTCAATCTGTGAAAATTTTCAGGATTTTGACTCTTTGTCCCGATTTGGGATAGGAACATTTTTCAAAGTCTCAAAGAATTTCCAGGGACTAGAAAACCATTTCCTGCCCAGCTCTCCTTATTACAGACCACACAAAACAGAGCTGTGCACTGCCTCCCACCTGACAAAGCAAAATAAATAATAGAAGGAAAACATTAAGATATCGGCCTGGATACCATCTGAAATGTAACGTGCATGTGGGGAGGATAAGGGGCAAATGCAAGCACGGTGGCCACTATGCCAAATGTGGCTGGAGAAGGAGTGATTTTATTGTCTCTTCACAAGCTGAGAAGTGGATTCCACTCCTGCCCCCAACCCTGCATGACTGCTTGAGTTATGCTCCTGACACAAAATCTGTGCATGAGAGAGGAATACATAATTCCCCTGTTGCACAGCCTTGGTTACCCAACAGGGTACAGCGAAGATTGCTGTTCTATGTCATTAGTACAAAACCATCTGAGGCTTATGTCAGGGAGAACACATTTTGTGATCCAGCCTCTTTGTGCCACTGTTTATGTAGACAGAGAGCAAGGAAGCATTCCTATAATACCATTCAGGCAGCACACAAAAGAGCCAGAATCTGTCTGTAACTGGCCAAATGAGCCTCAGGGCTGCTCTAAATTATGCTGGCTGCAGCCAGCTGCTGAACTGGCAGACCTCCATGCACTCCGCTCTGCCTCTTTCCCACATGCATGACACAGAGTTAGCTATGGGGCTAAGGAGTCATCTCCAGTACTCTTATATCCAAACTTTTAAACACTAATGCCAATTCCAGAAACCACTTCCGTAAGAATCTCTCTCAAGTTTGGATTATGAAAGGCAGCATACAATTGTCTTGGGCAATTTCTGTACTGTAATCTTCTGGGATAAACTCCAGAAGGACCTGCCACAGATGACATAGGTTCCCTTACAGTGCCAGGTTTGCTTTAGGAAATGCCGGGGGGGGGGGGGAAGAGCTGTTTAAATATTGAATAAAAAACAAACACCCCACCCCCCAATACACCACATTAAACCAACATTGTAAGCAAACAGGAAATATCCTGAAAAAATAAATTTGTCAGATGAGATTGATATTATTGGTTGCATCTGGTTCCGAGTTCTATGCCCTGGTAGCTCCCAGGCAGGCTTTGCTGGGTAAAGAATAATGGCTAGAGATAAATTCTTTTAATTTACAGTTCACCATGATGGCATGACTGGTGCTTTCCCTTGTGGCCTCACTCTTAATGATATATTAGAACAACTGATACAGGTGTCAAAAGCAGTCCTGTGTTAGAGAGGCTTTGATTGAGGTATTTAAAGATTAGGGAGAACAGACCATAGTGAAAGCTGATATGCTCCTTCTCTTTACATATAAGAAGGGATCACACAGTTAAATTAATGGCTGTTATGTTAATTATTAAACAATAATAATGAGACAACACCAACTTTGCACTTATCTGACAATTTTCATCCCAGGGTCTCAGAATGTTTCCCAAACGCTAGCTGATTAAATCACACAATAATCCTTGGTTGTGGTGTTGCAATTGCCGTATTACAGAGGGTGAAACTGAAGCACAGAGTGGTGTTCCAGGCCCATGAGCCACAGTTGGGTCCTGGATTAGAACCCATGTCTTCTTATGCCCAGTCCTCTACTTTGGCCAAATTCTGTTCAACCTCCCTGCATAGGTAAGAGAAAATTTCATATACTGGCTTGAGGATTCCCTTCTTTGAGCCATAAAAAGCATGTGTGCATAATTCATCAAGTACTGTGCAGAATGTTTGGATATACTTACGTCACAAAGATTAGAACTGACAGAGCGCTATTAGGCATCAAATAAATTTCTGGAAAGCCTCTGAGACAGGAATTAGGATGACAAGAACTGACAAGCTCAAACTCTGGTGATAATGATGTCTCATGACACAGGTACTGTACAGTGCATATTCAAGTAAAAGATGCAGGCCCTGCCACTGGCTTCAAGGTACAGCAATGTGTGTAAAGCTGAGTGTGGGAAACCCTTTTATTCCGAGTGCTTAACAAATGGAAGAGCTTTCTGAAAAATGAAGCATGCTAGGGAGGAGGATGGACCCTGTCAGCTCTTTACTCTGCCACACCAAACACAATCCCCAGTGCCCCGCAGGTGTAGAAAGGCATATGCTGTGTTCAGTGTTCAGTTTTGGTTTTAATTTTCTGGGAGCAATGTTTCTTGTAGCAACTTGCAATGGTGTTTCCCCCCCTCTTCCTCAGGCTTTTTTACAGAAACATTGCTAGAGCTCCGTATCTATCTGCATCATTCATGTGAATAACCAGACAGGACCAAATTCGGTCTTGGTATAAACACATGCAAATTCCATTGAAGTCAGTGCAAGCCACACCTTGTGTAAAATGACTGCAACTCCATTAACTTCCATGGAGTTATGACTCATTAAATCAGGGTTCAATTTGAACTATTTTGTGTGATCGGATGTACACCCTGGGAGATTATGGATGTTCTTCAGGTGGAGAACAACAGATTGGCTTCTATTTGTAGAAATTCATAGCTACATTCTGACCTTCCTACCCCTGCCAGAATCATTTAACAATTCAAAATGGTAGAGGTTTTCGTTTTGCTGGGTCTCTTCAATCAGGCTCTGGTTTTATAAAACTAAGGGTGCTGCATCCCTTGGTCCCTTCCACTCACCCATCCATCCTCTTATAAGATTATCCCTCACCATAGGCTCTGAGCCAGGTGTATCCCAGTCCCCCAGGTTTGTGCATGGGGAGGGCATGGGTATAAGGTTCCCAATTTTGTTCATCTCTATCAAAATAGAGAAATCTTTTTCAAGGTGGAAGATTCAAGGCAACCTGGTTGTAAAACTTGGTTGTCAAATAAGAAAATAGGATTGCCTTAGGAATTTTTTGGTAGATGAAATACTTTTGTTTCAAAAAATTAAGTGTGTTTATGTATGTTGTATGTCTCTCCCTAAAAGACAATCCTCTGATATGCTCTGTAAAATCTTGGCTACACTGACAGATTGACATATTCCAAATGAAGCTTAACATGAAAAAATAGCCTTGTACCTCAAGTTCCATCGATAAACCATGGAGCAACAGTTTTACTTTTAGTATCGTTCTTGGACAACCCATGCAGAAATCATCATGTATGTTCTGGAAGTGCTGTCTGGAATATAGCTGAGTGATGCCAAATGAGGGAATTAGGAAAGTAGTGGGTTGGTTGTGCAAATCATCTTTCTTCTGCTGGTCAGTGGTGTTTTCAGTTTCAGGTCAGATATGTTCATTATTCTATGTGTACAGGGAGCCAGACTGTGAAATGCTAGACCACAGAATGATCGAGTGATATCCAAATAACATGGGTAAATTATTCTTCATAAGATTCCTTGGTTCTGGAACGGCAGAGGTGCGGGAAATAAAAAACAAACAAACAAACAAACAAAAATGATTAAAAAAGGTTGGCTAAGCTGTTTAAAGCGTCCAAAAAGTTTTTGCTTCTAATTTGGTTTAAATTTTAGTAAAGGTTTGGGTTGTTTTTTCCCCTTCTCAATCCACTTCACTCATCACTGGATTTAAAAAACTGTAATAGGTTCATTTGTTCTTATATACTTATAACACTTATTGTTTACCATGAATGTTACAGAAATATAAGGGCAAGATTCTCAACTACCTTCAGTGGAATTACACCAAATTACCCAAATTGAAGCTCTAGTTTTTTGAGTCCCAAACGCCGCTGCTTCACGTCCAAAACCATCTTTGATGGGGGGTCTGTAAAGGATCAACAGTTTTCTGGTTCTCCTGGAGGCCTGGGTTATGTGTTCCTTTTAAAGCAAAGGACGCTGAATGGTCTGTGCTTACAATGGGTTAGAATTTATTCAGTATATCAGGAAAGAAACCCTTTAAAATAATCTCATGCTTCAATGGGCAACGTCTGGCATGATGTTATATTAGGTTTTAATTTTTTTGTGGTGAAAAGGTAGATATTTTTGTGTATAGAGGCTTGTAAAACACAGTATCACTTCTTAGGCAGCATAGCATTCATGAAGGTGCGCCATGCAAATGTGTTTCTCATCCTACCCCCAGAAGAAGAACACAAAAAAAGGAAATCTCACTTCTTGCACCTTGGCAGTCCTGTGATGATGATCCAGGAAAATATTAGAACTGTTCTATTCAATTCCACACAAGATGGTTGAGAAAATCAATATCCATTCCCATTAGAGCCGCAGTCTGACTCTTGCAAAATCACAAAGAGCTTTTTACCATCTTCGCCCATGCTGACACTTAGCAATGGCTGGTTGAAGCAGCAGTGCAGCCTCTGATGGCACCAGGGGAAGAAGAGGACTCCATGTGATTTTGATAGAGAACCATGTCTTCATTATGTTGTCAGAAAAATGTGTGACCTTTGTGTCTTCTGGCAGCATGATGGGGGTGCTCCAGTGATTTGATGATAAAGCAAACATTGTCCTGGTACAGTGAAAGTAAGCTGTGTGAAACAACTTCACTCCCACCGTCACTCACCAGTCAGTTCTTCTACATGCTGTGTAGGTCGACAGAGTAAACAAACAACCACACGGGCATGTGTTAAAGTACAAAAGCCTATGTCAAAATTACCTTAAGGGGAATTCAAGTACTCTGATAACTAATAGTCTAAAGGAAGGATACCTTGACAATAATTCCTATGACGTAGATAATTATATTCATAGTTAAGTATGGAGTATGCAATTCTAATCCTGACATGTTAAAGAGGAGTAAACTAAACTAATTACTATGCAATTATAGCCACTTTTCCATGGACTAGTGCCAAGTTATGTCTCAGTTTCACTGCATCTCAAAATTGTTTAAATATGGTGATGAATGTCTGCCTTATGAGTCTAAATCTATTTATTTTTCATCCACACTCTGTCATGGAGAATTTTTTTTCATTAATGTCTTCAGCGAGAGCAATCATGAGCATTCTGCTACACCAGCTGCCTTAATACCAACTAGCTTCGCCTTCGCTCATTCTCCTGGACAGCGGGAGAAAGATGTGGAATTGGCCTGGCCCTTGCTAGTGGCTTGAGCTTCAGCCTGAGACCTCACTGACAAGTGCAGCTGATTTACACCAACTGATGATCTGCCCCTTTAGCTTTTGGATCTTGCACTCAGATTTCTATTTTGAAGTAAACTAATCTCATCCCATTGGCACCCCTCTTTTACAGCATTCGGGGGTAATCATTGGCTGTGACTTGTCTTTTCATTCACACATTTATTCTGTTGAGACGACCTGTCAATTTCATGTATTGAATATCTCTAAAATCCATGCTTATTGAACAAGTGCTGCTGCTAAAACTTTGGTGCATCCCTTGGTTATTTTCAGGCTTGATTATTCTAATGGCCTTCTTGTTGATCTTTCTGCATCTACTCTGCCTGAACTGCAGTCTGTGCAGAATCACACCGCTTCACTGCAATTTCGCTGCTTGCATTTTTCCTCTGTACCTCCAGTACTCAGGTATCTAGCTAGCCCCTTTCTTATGTATTCAGTTGAAAGCTATAACCCTCACATAAGAGACCCTTCTTTTCCCAAGTGCCCTCATATTAGTGAGATTGGATTTTTTCATATACAACTACTTGCAACTTGTGCCCAGGTTCTGAATTGTTTAGGGAGGAGGGGTCCAGTTCTGACTTCACTTACATCTATCAGAGTAGCAGCCGTGTTAGTCTGTATTCGCAAAAAGAAAAGGAGTACTTGTGGCACCTTAGAGACTAACCAATCCGATGAAGTGAGCTGTAGCTCACAAAAGCTTATGCTCAAATAAATTGGTTAGTCTCTAAGGTGCCACAAGTACTCCTTTTCTGCTTACATCTATGTATTTCATTAGGGTTGCACTGGTACATCTGAAGGCACTGGTTACCTTTGCTCAGGTTCTGTTCCCATCCAGTTGAACTCCCTTCTGTGAGACATTCAAGCTATTTTTATCCCAGCTCAAAACAAAGCTTAAAAATGTCTATTTCTCTATTACCTTTTAAATTTTATATATTGTTATGTGTTATGTTGTAAAAGGCATTTTTGTCTAATCTGTATTAAAGTAACAGACTCACAATTCCTGCCCTATGGTCCCCTCTTATTCCAGGAGAAAGCAATTTACTGCAGCCCTTGCAAAGGTCCAGCGTACCTTTCCCCCTTCCACTCAGTGAGCTCTGGGTAGCTGCACACAGAAGAAGTGAAGTCACAGGTCCATGCCCTCCCTGCTGCCTCCCTACTCACTTGTTCTCTGTGCAACCTCAGTGCTTTGCACAGGACTCAAAACAAAGATACAGGTAGCCCCAATGTTGCGACCCCACCCAGGGTGCTGGGGAATGGCTGCATTAGGGCTAAGGACAATCTAGTCCTTAGCTATTTAGCTCTCCCCTTTTCTGTCATAGATAGATGCTATTGCCCACATTTTCAGAATGGGGAGCCCAGACTCAGGCAACTAAATTCATATTGGTGTGAATTGGGTGTTCAGCTTTTCTTAAATTAGGGCAAACATTTTCCAAAGTGACTGTTGGGCACCTTGATGTTTGGCTGTCAAATTTGGGCCTGATTTCAGAAACACTAAGCTTCCACCACTGTGACTGAGGTCACTGGAAGCTAGAAGTGGCTCTGCACCTTTACAAGTCAGGTTTGGATACCCAAGACATCCAGTCTAAGATCAGTGGCCAGTTCTAAAGATTTGTCTATAAGTCATTTTTATTTAGGTGCCTAAATAGGATTTATATGCTTAGATGCTAAGCCAGAAAAATGTTGGCCTACACATATAGTACATATGAGGTAGAGAGAAAAGCACATGCACTTAGAGACTTCCCCCTTTGTTTATGTATCCAATTTTTGATTAAGTTAACTTGTGAGACCCTGCAAACGGAGTGTGTGTGGCTTTTTCCCCCCCTCCCTGCAGTTCAGCAAGAAATTATTTTTTGAATGTGAATCACTTGATCCAATTGCTAAAACAGAAATACAAATTCCAACCTGTATCTATTTCATTTCACTTCACTTAGCCTTTGTGATCAGCCAGTAGAGTGACATAGAGTGAGGCTGTGTCCTGAGTGCCAATTCTCACTGTTTCTCATCATTAAGTTAATAATATACTCCACCTTCATTATTATTCCATGGTTAGGATCTGAGCCTTATGAGCGTTCAACTAAAGTGGCTGTTTTTATCTTCCAAAGTAAATGAGATGCTACATCTCAGCAAGCCGTCCTAGAAACCTGTTCTTAATGAACAAGTGATTAAAAGGTTTAAATGCAGTAAGCATTTAAAGCAGAGCAGCATTATCACAGAGTGAGCGGAAACAGGCTAACACAAAGGTCTTCATTCAGATACTACTAGAAGATCCTAGTTTTGTTTCAATAGTGACTCTGTCCCCTTCCCAGCCTGGATCCCAAGCACTGCCTAATCTGTGGCCTATTGTCCTCACGATCTCCATTGGCCTTTGCATCAGTTAAAGCAAGAACTTTCTGGTACCCTTCAGCAATGCTTTTCCCACACCCATGGCCTGTCTGTAGTTTTAGCTTCTGGCCTCTTCTAGAGTCAGTCAGTTCAGAAGGCTGTTCTGAACTCTTTGGTTATCACCAAATTCATTTCTTCCTTTACATGGCAAGTTTTTTAGAGTGGCCTGAAGAGCTGCGCACTAGGGTAATTACTCCTGGAGGAATTCTGTGCCTAAAAATTCCATGCCAAAAAATTAAAAATTCTGCACACAATATTTTAAAATTCTGCAAAATTCTGCATATTTTATTTGTCAAAATAACACAATATAATCACTCCAGTTTCAATTATTTTGGTAATTTATTTCAGAATACTTGTCAACAAGTATGCCAACAACACCCACAACAACAAAAAAAGATTCCCCCAGAAGTACAGAGTTAAAGAAATCGCTCCAACAACCCAGTTCCAGTTGCGGGAGGTATAGGAGAGGACTGTGTGCACTCCCCAGAGCCCAGACACCTGCACCCTCTTCCCCCAGAGCCCAGCCAAGGGGCACCCTCAGCCCAGACACCTGCACCCCCAGAGCCTTTACTTCCCCCCTGCTTCTTTATTGTCCCGCCAGGGGATGTGGTATGGTGCAGTGTGGCCCTGCCCTTCCTCACCCTTTGCCAGAGCTGGGTCTCTCAAGTCCTCTCCCGTCCCCGGGAGAATGAGGATCAAGCCCACAGCCAGAGCATGCAGCCTCTATCCGCACTGGGCTGGGCACTCCATTCACTGTGAGCTGAGCTCTGCAGAGTCCAGCGGCCCCTAGTGGCAGCCAGCAACTCTGAAGCCTCAATTCTGCGGGGGAAACATGGAATTCTGTGTAAATTCTGTATTGCACAGTGGCACAGAATTCCCCCAGGAGTAACGGTGATGAAGAGTTGCATGGTCAGGCTCTCAACATTTTCCATAACCTCAGCATCACGATTCAACATGCTAGATTTCAATAACTTATAGTACCACACAGTGAGATAACGTCCAGTCTGCAGCAGTCAAGACTCCCTGTCTACAACGAGCAATTTCCCTTCCAAAAGATCAGGTATACAGTTGACTGGTGTGGATGACACTGGCACATCCTTTTCTTGAACCAACATCAGCCAAAGGAATTCAGGAGCCCAGGGGTGAAATCTTGGCCTGAGGGTAGTCAGTTGGAGTTTTGCCATTGATTTCAGGGAGGCCAAAATTTCACCTTCAGTCTTCTCCTATTCCAGGTCTGGGCCTCTTGCATGCATGTTAGGGCTATGTGCTGCTGCACGTACGTGTGCTGTTGAACATGCAGTGATCAGTTTGTACTACTCCCATTCCCCATATCGCCAATATAGAACACTACTTATTACTCCGTTCATTCTTGTGATCTAAGGATAAAACGACATTGGAGAAGGGATAAAGATATTTAACACATCACACCATGACTTTTGCCCAGTTCTCGGTTTGCTTCTAAGAACAGAATTGGATAGTTCCCTGTATGACACAAGTGCATTTGTATCAGCACGACAGATTTGTCTGGTAGAGGCTTTTGTACCAGTACATAATGATTACCAAATTCATAGCCAGGAAAAATGTGTCACGGACCGTGAAATCTGGTCTCCCCACCCCATGAAATCTGGTCTTATGTGAGCTTTTACCTCAGACTATACAAATTTCACAGGGGAGACCAACGTTTCTCAAATTGGGGGTCCTGACCCAAATGGGAGTTGTGGGGTGGGGAGTCAGAGCTGGGCTCCCGGCCAATTGCCGCCATACTCCAGCTGCCCAGCTCTGATGGCAGCGCCGCCGCCAGCAGCAGCAGTGCAGAAGTAAGGGCAGCAGTACTGCAAGCCCAACTGCAATAACCTTGCGATCTCCTGCCCCCCGCCACACACAATTCCTTTTTGGGTCAGGACCCCTACAATTACAACAGTGAAATTTCAGATTTAAATAGGTGAAATCATGAAATGTAAAATTTTTAAAATCCTGTGCCTGTGAAATTGACCAAAATGGACTGTGAATTTGGTAGGGCCCTAACGATAATAATTCTCCAAATAATAATTTTTAAAAAGTTCCTTGATATCTGGTAGGAGTTTGTTTTTCTTTCATTGCCATTTGTGCCCTCTTGTCCTCTCATTTATGCTGGACTGAAAACAGTGACTCAAGCTGACATTATCTGTCATTTTCTAAATCATTTTAGATGTTACTAGTTCAATTAACTGTCCTCACAGATGTCTTCACGCTACTAAGAAGGAAGTTTTGTTTGCCTGTGTTTGTAACATGTTCCTTTAAATATTGGGCTCAGCTTTATTATGGCTAGAATTCACCACAGATTGAATTTTTGAAAATTATTATTTTATTTCCTCTTTGATGTTGACTCCCTACAGACCTGGATGCTAATTGATACTGTGTCAATTGGAACCTCTGGTGTATTTTCTCCTCCAGCTGTTTTGGTGAAATGACTACCCCCTTATTAAACAGGTGTGAGAGTCTCACTCTGCCTGGTGTCTAATGGTTTGATCAAGTCATTTGCACAGTATTGTTTAACTGACTTGGCAGTCAGTGCATTCATATGGGGACAGGCTGTTCAGAGCCTAATGACTTTTTTGGGGTGGGAGGGGATGAAGGAAAGAAGACGACGGCTGGAACTTTCTGAGGAATGCAGTAACTCCTCGTCATCACCCTGCCTCTTCGTAACTTTGGAAAGGAGCTGTCCATTAATCCTGGATATCTTTCAAGGCCAGTCTTTCTGCAGGGAGTCCAATTTACTACAATGCAGGTGTCTTTAGGGTCCTAGAAGAACTCAGCATTCTGAATTCGCCTGATTGTCTATGGTTGTTTCTAGTGATACTATATTTATGCTGTTCATACTCAAGGCTGTGTTTTAATCACAATAAGGACTGTAATGCTAGCTATGAATGGGCTTCATAGTCCCCATACCATGCTTGCTGTCTACCTTCTAGCAAGGAATCTTGCTCTGGTTCCACTTAATTCAGGTACTTGAGATTGGAACAATCAAGGAAATTTTCATGATAATGAACAGACATTGGGACAGGACCCTATTTCAGGTATAGCAAGAAGAATTTTTGGATGATAGAGGTTTGGACAATCATGTTTATAATGTAATGGATGTATAGTATAATATCTTGTTGCTCTCCTGCTGCAGAGCAAAGTGAGGCAATACAAATGAACTAACAAACTTTAATTCCAGAGCGGGGATGTCATAGATGATGCTCGTGCACCAATAAGGAAATACAGGGGGAAGTGCCCAAAATAAAAGAAAAAAATAAGAATTTGATAATTTGCCAAATAGAAAAAAGATAAAATCAAAATGAAAAGCACATTGTATTTGCAAAGTTCAAGGAGGGAATTACAATCAAGCAGAGGAGAGCAAATTAAAATATTAAAAATAAAGTACTCAACAGAAAAGCTCTTTAAAATGGTGGCTGAAAAATATTTAACTCACACACACTCATATGATGTGACTCTTTCCCTACTGTTGCCACTTTTTCACTGATTGTAGCTATTTGTAAGCCAGACCTGTTAATGAGCTCTAGCACACCGTAGCTCTGTATGTCTTAGGTTATGAATAAAGGAGTCACACATTTTTATTTGGCCTTTCTGCCCTGAAATTGCTTTACCTCCAGATCTATGGCATAACTATGAACCACATCTTGCAATTACTAGCGCTACTGTTAATGTCACGGTGACAGTGTGTCCTCCCCACATTTGCCATGAAAGGCATAAGACCCGGGCTGAGCCCCAGCACCTGTAGGCTTGGCCGTTCACCGCCCTGGCATCTTTAGGCTTGCTGTGTCAGTTATGAACGTAAAAAAATTGCTTAAGCCCCGGCACCTCTTTCGTTATAAAAAGCAGAGGTGCCAATTAGCCTATTAGGTGGCAAGCTGCAGAGAATTAAGACGGCAAGAGAAGGCTTAATCTGAAGAAGCTCACCTGTGCAGGAGCAGGTGGGGCCTATATAAGCCAGGACGCTGGCAACAGAGGAGGCTGCTGGGAAAGGCTGCAGTCACTCCCTGGGAAGAGGGAGAGATGTTTGGAGGCTGTAAAGATGTGTAGGCTGTAGTTGCTCCCTAGGAGGAGGGAGCAGTGAAACTGGCAAACCCAAAGAAGGAAGGGCTAGCCAGAAGATTAGGAAAGGGCTCAGGGAAATGCAGCAAGGTATGGGGTAAAACAGACCTTGACTGCTGGCTAGAGGATCTCTGAGCTGGAGCCTGGAGAAGAGGACAAGCCTGGGTTCCCCAACTAGCCAGCGGGGAAATGGCAACAGTGGGGCAATGCATAGGAAGACTGCCTGAGCCTGTTTGGGAGAAGAGACTTCCTCCCGGGAGGGGAACCATGATAGTGATCTAGCCAAGGAGCTGAGTCACAAAGAGACCACAGCAGCTCCTGGAGTGAGAGAGGGGCTGCAGACAAAGAGAGGGAAGCGGAGGGTTGAGTTGTGACTGTGGGGAGAGATGTTGATGTGGTGAGCTATCCCTCAGAACAGTCAGAAGGAGCTGCCAGTGAATAGAGCACACAGTCACAAAGAAAGGAACCTTGGCCTATTGAGTTTGGTGACATAGATGTATGAACAATGAAGTATTTCACCCCCCTTCCCCCCCGCTCCCCAAAGACTCTGGTAAATACAGGTAATGTTCCTAGAAGGATCAGCCCTTTGCCTAATCCATCATTGAGATACAGTGGGTTGACAAGGAAGAATGGAGTTTTATTTCATTCCTGTATTTTGTACTGTATATCCTGCCATTTCTATGGATAGTGATTCTTATATATGCTTCATGAGATAAGGTTAGGAATCAGGGGACACTGTTCTCATTTTATTGTCTCTCTCACTGTAGCGGACAAGTGTGCACATCACAGAGATCACTATCACAGTTGACACTAATTAGTATGCTGTGGGCAGGTTGAGCAGAGAGGATAAGGATGTTCCTTTAAAGGACCTGACTTATAAAAAGGGCTTAACTGGATCCTTGTTTTTGCAGTACAGATTCTAACAATAGCATTTGCACTAGCAATTAATTGGACCTGTGCTATTACTGGTACAGTTATTGGTGAGTGCAAAAAGGGAAGCTGCTCTTCAAAAATCAAACCCCGTACAGGCCTGGAGACTCAACTCCTCCCTCACCCATGGAGGGAAGCCGCAGGACAGATCTTGTGGTGGGAGGGAAACCTTACAAGGCTTCTTTGCCCAGGCTGTACCTATTCTTTGGATAAAAAGAAACTTTAGTTTTCAGTCCAGTTAATCTTTTACAGACTCTCGGAGAAAGTTATGAAACTATGACACGTCAATTGCTGTAAAGCTCTGATTTTGAAAAATATCTATTGCTTTCTTCTAGAGATGGAATGCTCCACACCCCAATACCTTCCAAGTGCCTCATTCTACTGAATTATAATATACAACAAGGACGTGGAAGACACAGCTTCAGGGTACTGGGAGCTTCTGGTAGCTTTGTCAGACTTTTTCATCTGGAGATTTGAGATGAAACCTTAAGAAGTAGAAATGGGTTTGTTGATCTCATCTTGGTCCCTACCGGGAATTTATCTATAACGTAAAAATTTCCATTCACACCACTTGGTGTGGTTTTGCAGGTTAAGTTTGCAGCACGTTCACAGAGAATGCACAAGAGAAGTTTGCACAATATTTGTCTCTACAGAGCCTGGCCCTTTTCAATGCAATCAGTATCATTTTTATGAGTACCTAATTCACTTCCTTTTATGAAAATATTGGTCTGGTGTTAAAAATTTTTTTTTCTGTATGTTACCATCCATTCAATTAGTTGAATTCTTGGATGTGACTAACAATCAATTTATGACATAGTGTTGAAGGCATTTTCAATTTAATTACTTAGTACAGTATTGCTAAACTAATATTTTTAGATCCTATGTTTTGCTTGCTCAGGTTTACTGCAGTAGGTTTTTGAAAGTGCTTCATTTCATAATATACCATGCCATAACAAAAACAACTTCAAATAACCAACAAACTTTACTTGGCATATATACCTTTTTATATGGAACATAGGCTTACAAAAGCATAGTATAAAATTTGAGATATATTATTATGCACAAAAACTAAAAGCCCCTAAAACTTATTAAAATTTTTATAACAAAAGCAAAATATAAGCAATCAGATAATACATTTAATTTGATTGCTCTTCTAAAGAGGAGAAACGGGCCTAATCCAAAACTTGTTGAAGTCAATGGAAAAAGACTCCTATTGATTTCAACAGAGTTTGGAGCAGGTCCCATGTGTTTTTCTATTGAATTGATTAAAAAGAATTGAATAGTTCCTCCCGTCTAAATGCACCACAACAGATACTCAGCTGGTGTAAATCAGCATGGTGCCATTAACTTTAGAGAAGAGCTGGCTTCTCATTGTGGATAGCAAGTCTTAACAATGAGTAGCATTGTAAACTTTTTCTGTTACTCTGCTGCTTTATTTCCTTTAGTCTGCTGGTTTTCCAGCCATGCTAAAGGATATTCAAAATTAGCTTCTCCCTCACAAACAACTAAATCTAAGAAATGGTTTTGCCTGATCTTCTAAGGACCCGACTCCAGCATTCCTTGGATACTCACCATGCCCACTGGTTCCAGTGAGCACAAGGAATATCCAATTTAAAAATCTGCAACCGTTAAGATGCACATTCTAGCCTCTCTAATGACTGTGTAATTATAGTGGATGAAATTCACTCAAAACAGGGCTTAAATGAGACTTAAGTGGTGCATAGTCTTGAATGTACCTTCTGACCAGGATGAATTTCAGCCAGCATCCTCAGCTTACCTGTCCAATCCTTCCCCATTCTCATGTTGTTCTCATCTTAATTAAGGGCCCAATTCTGTCACCACTACTTTGTGCAGTACTTACTACATCACTGGGACTACTCATGGCAGGAAACCCTACACTTTGTAGTAAGCCTTTGCAAGACTGGGCACTTAGATAGTAAGTTCTTCTGCTCAAGGAATCTATCTTTACTTATTCTGCTAAACATGAATAAAATCATAATAATTATTAATAATAATCATAGGCAGGCTTGGGCCATGTATGACTATAGGCTTCTTTAACTTACTAAATGTAAGGCTGAGTCTTAACATATATTTAGGTCCTTTGAATACAATAGGTATAGCTTGAGTTACTGGCACACGTGTAGAAAATCATATTTCAAGGAGATAAACTGAAGCATGACATGAGGATTGTTTAACATGTAGTCTCTCTGTGATGGGGTTGTTTGACACATTAAAATGATTCCCTGACTTTTTTTAATCTGTTGTGGAATTTCAAGAATACATTCCTATCGTTATTGGAATCAAGCAGTATCTGGCCCTGGCAAGGAGGAAAAACCCCCATAGTATTTGAAAAATACATGATAAGCAAGGGCTTTCCTTTTCACCACAGACACTACTTTTATCCAATATTTGTGTGGAACTTCAGAGTCCACTGACTACATTAAAAAGTCAACATTTGCAAGAGATATCAACATACATTGTTATTTTCAGTTCTACATGTCGAGGAAACCTGTGGTATCTTAGATACAATTCTGTGGTTAGTTTGGGCAAATGCTGACTTTTTAATAGTAATTATTGCAGCTGATTTCTCCTGTGACTTGGCAGATGATGTGAGTGCCAGTGTTTTGTAGCTTTATATGTTGCCAAGTAAGTCCCATCAGGGAGCTGGGATGGTAAGTGGTCCATCCCTTCATAAAGAGCCAGAGTCTGATACCATTACTCAAGCTTAGTAGTACCTTACTTCAGGAGTTCTCCCAATGACTTCAGCAGGGCCATTTGCGAAGTAAGTGACTGCTCAACATAAGTGAGGGCATCAGAGCTAGCAAGTCACACTATTTGAGAAACTGCTGCTTGGCTTCACGAGATGATTGTGTGAGGGATTGCAAGATGCCTGATAACTGCAGCGCCTCATTTAGAATTTAAAACAGGCCAAACAAAGATGAGATTGTAGGGTCCTCTAAGGAATGCAGGGGACTTTAGCAGCATGAATATTTCCTAGGAAAATCAAAGCTTTAGGATTTCACCTCACTGAAAAGAAAAGACACCAACACAAGCACATCCTGTACTTGCTGCATTGGCAGACAGGAAAGTTATTCATGGCATTGACATGCAAGCCCGCTGTTATTCTTGCACCTTGGTGCCCTCTTTTCAGCTGCTGATTTTCAGCACTGGCGTTGGATGGCCGCAATGGAATCCTGAAAATTACAAGCACAAATGATTCCTTCCTTGAAGGATAAATGGTGAAAGAACTGCGACTTGACATGAAGAGGAGCTGTGAGGAACCTCTTGGAGAATGTCCACATAGCAATGTGAAGCCAGCAGGAGCGAGCCTCCAAGCCCCAGTTGATAGATTTGGGCTAGCGGGGCTCACACTAACGCTCTGAAAATAGCTATACAGACCGCTTTGGGGTTGCGTCTCAGGCCTGGCGATCAGGCTCCGAAGCCTAGGGAAGGGGCTGGTTTCGGAGCCCACGCTGCCGCTCAAGAGACAACTTCAAAGTGCTGTCGGGGGAGCTCCTTTTAGAGCGCAAGCCCTGCTAGCTCGAATCTGTCAGCCTGGGCCGGGAGGCGTGCTCCTGCTCGCTCCAGAACCCTGTGTAGACGGAGACCCTTACAACCACAGCTGTGTCAGAATTCTACACAGGTATCAGCCTGCCATCCTGCCAAAGCTGCCTATAGCTGGACAGCGCTAGTTCTTACATCAGCTTCAATGAACGGGGCTGGCTCCAGGTAGCTGTGTTGCCAGTTAAGGCAGACAACTTACCGTCTCGGTGAAGCCAGTGCTTACATCTGAGCTTGCGTCGAACTGCGGCTTAAATCGGACTTTAAATCGGACATGGAACAGAAGTAACACACATAGGAAAGCAAAAGAGCTAGACTGATACATGCTGTAGATACAATTAAAAATGGATACGCTATAGCAAAGTGGCAACCTTATCAGGTTTTTTGGTCTTGCTCTAATTAAAAGATACATAATTAAAATGAAGTAATTAACTGTTCCGTAATTAAATACAAAAATAATTACTTTGAAATTAAACACGATCGCATCCAATTGTCAGGACAGGATTTATTTGTACTTTAATCTGATAAATTATTTTCATTGTTATTCCGACTGAGTTCCCAAGGAAAGAAATTGAGCCTTTCAACCAAGCAAAGGGAATTATTCTGTATTCTGGAGGGCTGTGATATAATGCTGGAAACCCAATCAAACACTGACACCTTAGGAACACAATGCCATGTTTACACCATTCCATACAGAAAGGCTATACCTATTCCAATGTACTATATAGATATATAGTCATAAATAAATGTGTGTGTGTGTTTATGTATATATAAATATATATAGTGTGTGTATACACACACACTCTGTTTACCACCACATTTATTTATGACTAGTTAGATGAAAAGTGCTATGTAAAAAGGCAAAGTTTATTTTTATTAATACTGCTTTTGTTTGTTTTTGCCATATTAACTTTAGTAAAGGAGTTTAGACTGAAAAGAAAAGCTAAAAGGGAAATAAATGAAGATACTGAAAATACCTCACAGTGTAGCGATTCGAAGGATCTGGTTTACAACAATTTAGGCTTGTAACCAGGGCCGGATTAAGACCTTTAGAGGCCTTAAGCACTGAAAAGATTATGGTGCCCCCCATATGTAATTCAAAATAAAAACAATACTATACCGTAAAATAAAATTTTATTTTTTGAAATGACACAAAACTTTACATGTATGCTGAAATTAAAATAGCTTCTTTCTAGATTTTCTGATTGCAAAATCTGATTTCAAAATTCTGGATAAATTCATTGAAGCTGACTCGATGAAGCATGTCCGCTTCCATACACAATAGGGAAAGTAAATCAAGTCTGTCCTGACACATTGTTGTTCTCTGAGGGTTTTTTATTCTTTTCAGCTGAGAAAAAGAGCGTTCTGTGGAGCAGTTAGTAATCATCAATGTTAGAAAAATACGTAGTGCGATCTCTACATTTGGAAATACACATTGTATTCCGTCTTTCAGTTTTGTGTCATGAAGATCAATATGACTGAATTTCATTTTTCCTGTCTCATTAAACGTTGCACGCATATAACAGTGGAACAGCTGTACTTCTCCACAGAGATTCATGTTCAAGTCAACAGGGTATGAGTCAACTAGCTTTTGGGAACCTTGTGAATATTGTTCATCAGATAAGTCCATATCTTTTAGAAAAAGAAAATCTACTTGATACTTCTTTGTACACTTCACCTCTCCTCTTCATATGAGCTTCAAGTGTATCAATTATAGTGTAGTAAGTAGATATTCGAAATTTGTCTCTAGGATTCAATGCTGTTTCTGTTGCACTGCTATCATTTGCTTGTTTTTTCCTGATTTCCTTGCAGGACTGGGCTTCTTTGTAATTAGTATCAGGCAAGATATCTTTTGATATGTCTTCAAATCTTTCAAAATCATTCCTCAAAGCGTGTAAGTGGTCTGCTAATGATTGACAGAGGTCTGCACATGTTTTCAAATCCAATTCTTTTTCTTGGAGAGCTTGACTTGTGTGATAAAAGTGTTGTAAAAATTTCATTCCACATGGTCAACATGAATACAAACTCTAGTTCTTGCATCTTGTTTGGAATGTTTTCTGCCTCTCGTATAGTTTCTCCCTTTTGTGATTGGTCTTCAGCTATATTTTCTAATGCATCTACAATCTTTTGAGTAGGACTCCAGAATTGCACCTGTTGCCACTGCATGTACCTCCCAGCGAGTAGCAGAAAGAGATTTTAACACACGATCATTGCCCAAATATGTTTTAAGAACTGCCCATCGGTGTGTTGAGGCAGAGAAAAATATATAAAGTAATTGGACTGTTGAGAAAAAACTTACTGCCACCAGACGACAATCAACAGCACTGCGGCCAACAAGATTGAGAAAGTGTGCAGCACGTGGTATGAATATGGCATACTTGTTCTGTTCTAAAAGCTTCTTCTGCATTCCTTGATAATGCCCTGACATGTTGGCAACGTTGTCATAAGATTGACCTCTGCACTTTGAGAAAGCTATTTTGCAAACTTGGCACAGATAATGTAGTACTTGATTTGCCATTTCTTCACCAGTGTGGCTTTTCAAATTGAGGAATATTATAAATCGTTCAACTGGTTTTCCATCTGTGGGAGAGACACATCTTAGTACAATACTCAGTTGATCAATATGTGAAAGATCAGGTGTAGCGTTGACAGATAAACTGAAGTACCAAGCAGTACTTATTTCATTCACAATAGCTGAACGAACTTTGTCACTCATTAGACCAATGAGTTCATCACATATTGTCTTGGATAAGTATGATGGGTTACCTTTGCCAGCATTCCCATATTTTGAGATATGGCCTGCTAAAAATGGGTCAAACTGAGCCACAAGCTCCAACAACCCCAAGAAATTTCCATTCTGCAATGATCCAAATGTGTCATTTGATCCCTGGAAAAGCAGACCATGTTCAGTAGATGTTTGAATAACAGCTATAACACACTGCAAGACATGTTGCCAGTATTCACGCTCCCCTTTTAATTTGTTCTTCCAATTTTTGTGTCAATCCAAAGCCCTGTCTTCGATTTAAATATGTCAACACTGAAGTGCTATTTTCATGTTGTTCAATTAAAACAGTATTCCAACAGTCACTAAATCCATCTGCAGCAAATCAGGATGTTGAAGGTTTATATGCAAAAAGTTTGCATATACGCAAACCCTGTTGATGGTGAATACAATAGCCATTCTCGAGTGTATTTCTTACCATTCCCTTTCATGCTGAAAAATATTTTTTGTGGACAATATCTTGTTTGTTTGCCATTGGTAAAAGTCTGACATGATTTCTCAAATGGCCCAGTGTGGTGCTGACAGTCATTTGGTTCACAATGTATCCGGTAAGCTACGTCATCAGTACTGAAATCAACCCACATACCAAGATCTTTTCTCCTATTATTTACAGCATGAGCAGGTTCAGTCTCTGACACATCCACACCTTCTAGAACAATGTCTGTTTAACCACCAGGAGTAGGATGATCAGTTACAGTCTCTGACACATCCACATGTTCTGGAATGGTGTTTGTTTCACCAATAGAAGAAGGGTCAGTCTCTGAAACACCTACAGGTTTTGGAACGATGTCTGTGCTACTGATAGAAGATGTTGCTTCTGAGGGATTCGCTTTGAAAAATTATGTCAGCTTTGGAAGATTTTGGAAAATTTCACTAGTCTTTTGTTTCTTTTCTTCTGCCAGTTTACGTTTCTGTGCTCCACTTAGTTGGTTACGTTTCATCCTGCCCCTTATCTCAGTTATCTGAACTTAAAAAAAAAAACAAATTACACAACGTACACTATTTTTATGTATATATATAATATGTGTATATATATATATATAAGAAAAAAATGAATCAAGTACGTATAACTCAGAAGAATATATCAATAATAAAATATATATTTATTGCAATACATGACAGGATCTGATTTCCTCGCATTATTTCAATCTATGTTAGTAGGACGCCCACCTCGTTTAGGTGGGGATAAGTAATAAAAAGAGAACAGAAAAATGGGGGAAGAGTGTGTAGTGGAGTGTAAGGAAGTCTGACAAAGATCTTCGACGCTTTTTTTGAAATGTCAAATATCAATTTTTTTTAAAAAAAAAAATCTCATTTTTTTTGGTGCCCCCTGCTTTGCTGGTGCCCTAAGCACGTGCTTAGTCTGCCTATTGGGTAATCCAGCCCTGCTTGTAACCCTGATTCAGCAAAACATTTACCACCTACTGAAGTTCTGCTACTCACAATTAAATGAGTAAGCAGATGATTAAGTATTTTGGTAGGTTGGGGCACTAAACATGTGGAACTTGGGGGCGATGTAGCTGCTCAGTACATCTGAAGATCAGGTCACTTATTTAGAGTGTAAGGATTTAGGTATCTAACTTTAGAAACCTAACCTTGAACACTCTGGCTCAAAGCCCTTTCCTCTCTGCATAGATAGTAACAATCCAGTAGCACTTCTCATAGGAGTAGGCATGGGAATAGTGTAATGAGATTCAGCTGTAGGGGGGCAGGGAATTCAAACTAATACATCTGTGAAAAATTACCTCAAATATTGGGAATGTAAAAATTGCTGGACTGGAGCAGACTTAACATCCATCTCATCCAGTGTCCTGTCTCAGACAATGGTTGGTACAGATGCCTCAGAAGAAGGTATAAGAATCCGACATGGGCTGATGTGGGATAATCTACTTATCACAGAAGTCTCTTCTTGGCCTCTAATAGAGATTGATCTTAAGCCATGAAATCTAATGTTTCAGATTTCTTCCAAGTTTTGTTGTCATATTCAAGTATTATATTTGGGGGGAGTTACTTGGAAATCAGTAATGCAAATAGAAACTTAGTGGTGATAATGGATGTGAAATGGCTCTTGGACGGTGATATAGCAGGGAAAAAGATATCATTTGGTACAGTACCTTTAAAGTCACTATATCGTATGACAGGGAATTGATAGTCCTGCTTCTAGTGATGAGACTGAAGTTAGTAGACGGAGTTCCATTCTAGGCATCTCAGTAATACCAAAAAGATGTCAAAGAGGAAGAAACTCAGCCCTAACATCATTTTTGTTTCTCTTTTATGAACAGACTGATGTGGAACAAGTAAAATAACTCAATATGTATCACTTGGCAATTATGTTCCCCATAGATATTATTTAGCCATCGGCAAAGATTTGCAGGGTTTGAACGCTGGAGAAGAAGGTCATTCAGGGTTGTGCAAGGGCTAGAGTTAGGAATAATACAATGGAACTGAGCAAACAAAAATGTAGATAGATCTCCTGGTAAAGAAGTCTTTCCTGTTAGTCAATCAGACCATGAAGTATTCCCCTACGGGAAGGGGTAAAAGTCCCACATCTTGAGTTATTTAAAACTATTCTAGGAAAAGCACTCAAGAACATACTGTAGGACACATCTGTAATGACAGTGGGTGGACTAGATGACCTATAGGTCTTTTCGATGTCCACATTCTAGGATTTTATGAAGTGATCTTTTCTATGAAGTTGGACTCCTGCCTCTCTCAGATACTGTAGCACTCAGTGTGATACATTGATCCCCTGCATTCAGTAGCATTCACTTCGGCACTGCCAAACGCAATGCTCTGATGAAGCCTTTTCAGAGCTGAGTCATACCTCACAATAAGCTTATTCCGTTCAGTGATGAGGTGTCTTGTCGTCTGCTTTTACCCTGCAATGGGATGTGTCACTTTGTAATTGTCCAGCTTCTGTTTCTCTCTCACAGTCCTGCTGGCATCAGTGGGAAGATGTAATGAACTGTTGGCACATACATACGCAGACACTATTGGGTGACAGCCATCTGTATACATGCAGATTCAGGAATAGAACTAGTGACCTTCAGCTCCGAGAGATAGGTCTTTTCCTGATAAGCTAAAGAATTAGCTCAATTAGCTAGCACAGTACACATAAGCAAGTTTGACGGAGGGAAAAATTTGCTGGCATAAAATAAAGTAGCTATTCCTGCACCAACTGTACACCTCTAAACTGGCATAGATAATGGAACAGAGCTTATTGGGAGTGAGGCAAAGTGTCTATACTAACGCCCATTCACAACTGATGTATGGTGTCTGTGGGACCGTAGCTAGACGAAGTTAGTTAGAGCAGCCCCTAAAATCTAACTTATACCAGTGCACTGGATCTGGCACAAATGCACCCTGAGAAGCAGGGAGGTATAAATTGCTGCCTTCCCTGCTCCAGCCCCTGTGCTGAGCAGATCATGGCACAGAAGAGAAGCCAGGCCACTGGTTTTACTTTTTATTCTCTAAATCAGTTTCTGAACCAAACCCTTAAATGCAAAGAAAGGGAGAAGGTAAAATGAGAAGGAATGGAGAAGGAGACAGAGTTGACTCTAAACTAAGCTAATCTCTGTCTGGGTGAGATTTGTTGAGCATGTCTACTTTTCACACTTTTGCAAGAAGCTGTTTTTATCATTTTTTGTGTGCACAATGCCCAAGAGCACCCTTATCCAGTCAACTGGATTCTCTTGACAAAACAGCAGCATAAACAAGTCAATAGAATTCAAGTGGTTTGTCAAGCCACTGTAATGCAATAATAAATGGGGAAGGAGGGAAGAAAACCCTGCCAGGACTCAGTCCGCTCCACGGGGACAGCAGCTAGTGCATAAGCTGTGTCCTCGTTCATCTGTCTGCAGGCAAGAGCAGCGATTTTTCAAGAGTCATTCAACAGCATATTGGCCACTGTCAGGATACTGGGCTAGAGGGACCTTTGATCTGACCCAGTATGGCCGTTCCTATGTTCTTAGTGCTGGCTCCAAAAATGAAGTTTGTATGGTTGTGCTTTGTGAAAGAATTCAAACCTGTCTTCTAATAGATGTAGGAATAAATCCTGGGTGAAGGGTTATTTGTTAATTCATTACTCCCACCCTGGGAAGCACAATGCAGCATGGTAGTGTGGGGAGTGGCTTCTTAGCTGCACAAAAGGCTGGGACCATGGAAGCTCAAAATAGGGAGAAGAGTTCATGTAAATGACCTCCCTCCACCAGCCTTCAACAGACTCTGGCCTTCTGTCTCTGTCCAGGCAGCCATTGGGGCTGCAGTAACCCACCTGGAGCAGTCTGTGACAGGAGACGGGCTGGAGATCAGTGGGCACAGTCAGTGCCCCAGTAAACAATGATTGTAAGAGGGGAAGGTTGGTGCTGCATAATATGCACCCAGAGAGCACTGAAACCTCTAAAGAGCACTCATTACAATTACAACATGTGCCTATGGCTTTGGTATATCTCCATGGAGGTTTTCATGCTCCCTTCAGAGAATTTAGGACGTGGTTTTCTGAAGAGCTTCAACTTAGGCCCCAATTTTGCACGTGCAACTTTGGGCCCACATTTAGAACTGCAGGTGCATTTTGTAGCATTTATACCTCCAAGTAAGTAATTCACAGAGCTAGCTTGGGGGAAGGGGTTGTGCAGAGAAGGGTGGTTAGAACTTGCTTGATGTTGAACAGAATACCTGAAAAGCTTTCCCATTTCCTGGTGTCTTCTCATGATTTTTATGAATGTTTTTATGAATGTTGTGAGCTTAATTTTGTATTGCACCTAAAGAGCATTGTTAGGTGTGAATGGAAATAAACTATTAGCAAGTAAAAAGTTCTGGCAGGTGCAAAATTGGAAGACACTTCTGAAAACTGGACCCCAGTATTCCCAAAAACACAAATGAAATAAACCTGAAATTAGTGGAGGGAAAAGAGAGCTTTGGAAAAAATGAGTTTCCCACTGCTGCAAAGTCCAGGTCATCTGTTTTACTTTTCAGCAGCCAGCTTGGATAAGTGCAATATTGATTCATTGTCTTGGGACTTTTGTTTTTTGGTATTACATATTCACCATACTATCTTATCATTAATGAATTAAGGAGCTGAACAAGCAATACGGGCAAATGGACTTCAAAACCCAGGGAACTGATTCCATACAGTGTAGACTGATTTATGGCAATTATGTGATGGCGGCATTGCAGAGGCCCATTAAGACCTGCACCTGGCTGTAACTTGCACATTCCTTTGTTTCAAAGACTAGCTTAATATTAGCCATCATGGCACTGGCATGAACTCTTCCTCATGATGGAAGGCAAGATGTAAAATAATATGGGATGGATTAAAGAAAAGTTAACAGACTGTGCAATAAAAATTGTTCCGAACTTTAAGCCAGGACATTGTTTCAAATACACTTCTCTTTGGCCTTCTTTCAAGGTTACTGGGAAAGGATTATAAACAAATATCAGAGCCATTAAGGTCACTGTGCATCTCATCATCTAGCTACTTTCTATTATACGAAGAGCGGTTGACTGATTGTTCAGCTATTCTTTCCAATTTTTGTATTTTATTGCTTAATTTAGATATGTGGTGTGGTTATATATATTGGAGTGATCTTTGTATTAGTAAGACAGCTGCATGTCAATAACTAAGAAAGGAAATTCAATACCATTGGACAGGGTTTCTCACAAGAAATTTTTTGGTGGCCTTAGAGTGCGGCCACCAACTCTTGCTTGTGGCCATGCTGACAATTTTTCCTACAATACTTAACTAACTTTAGGAAAAACAAATAAATATGCACATGTCCAAATCATTGTAATTTATATATGTAGGGTTTTTTTGCAGATGCAGTAATAAAAATAAGGTAGAGTTGTCTCTACTCTTTACTGGACCTAAACAGAATAGAAACAAAATAAGGTGCTGTGCACATGTCTTTTTTGTGGTTTCTTTTGGGTTTTTGGCCTTTTTTTTAGACTTGCTGGCTAGTAAGCATGCTGCTGTGAAAACCGATATTCGTATGTATCACTTTTCACAGCAGACTTACTAGCTGGGTGGAAGGCAGTGAAAAGTGATATTAACAAACATACAAATATCGCTTTTCACAGCAGACTTATGCAGCCCTGGCAAGCCAGGGGACAAATTAAGCCATGGATGGACAGGTGGGTAGGGAGGCAGGGGTGATGAGGAGGGGGTGAGTCTGGGACTGGAGCCAAAGCCCCCCAGCTCGGGGCTAGAGCCTGAAGCCCTGTGGTTGGAACCTGGCACCCACCACCCCAGGGCTGAAGCCAGAAGCTCGAGCCCTACCACCCCTGGGAAGGTGGGGAACTCACACCAGCTGCCTGCTCCTCTGGCATTTGTGGCTCCAGAGGAGGGCAGGGACCAAATCCCGCTGGCAGCCCCAGGGGAGGAGCCACTGCGCCCACCCGGCACATCACGGCCCAGGAGGCTGTGGCCGCAAGAAAAGCCTCTGATGGCCGCATTTGAGAAACACTGCAACACATGAACTGCTACAGTGTTCCAACAGAACTGGAACCACAGTTGAACCTGAGATATAAGATCTGAAAAAGTTCACTTTCTCCCTTGTGTCATGAGCCTGAAATACTTCCTGTTTGTACCTGGGATGGAAAGTGAAAGTACTGAAATACCCCAAAGACTGTTCTTGCAGTAGCCATGGCCTGGTCTTAAGGAAGAAAAACTGGAAATCTCATGCAAAATCCAGATTTGGTAAGATTTCCAAACCAAATCATTCGACTAAGCTTCCAAAGGCATATTCGGCCCTGGTATCTTCAATGCAAATAATCTTCAAGCTGTTAAAATTTACTCAGTCCTCAATTTTTCATGGCCCCAGTAACATTTACCAGGAAAAAAGCAAAATGTCAATGTATTGTATTAAATGTAAACATTACCATGAACTCTGTTTCCAGTTTTTAACTGCAGCTCAATACATCATACTAGTTGTAGAGCATGTTGAATGGGATTCTCTAGAGTTTCCTCTACTCCAGAGGTGGGCGAACTACGGCCCGTGGGACCGTCCTGCCCGGCCTTTGAGCTCCAGGCCAGGGAGGCTCGTCCCCAGCCCCTCCCACGCAGCCTCAGCTCATCTGCCGTCAGTGCTCTGGGCAGCGGGGCTGCGAGAGCCTCCAGGTGTAGTGTATTAAAACTGCTCCCCGTAGGAATGTGCTGCTTAGGGAGCACCAGGACTGGCAGCCATAAGTAGTACCCTGTAAGTAGCACATTCCTATGGGGAGCAATTTAATACACTACACCTGCCCTCCATACAGTTTCGGAACCCTGAGATGGCCCTCGGGCCAAAAGGTTTGCCCACCCCTGCTCTACTCTCTAAACAGGTACTGAAACGCTTTCATTATTTAGCATCAGATATAGAAATCTGTGCCTTCCTTTCTGGACTATTAGCCCATTCCTAGGGACATATGATCCTGCCCCAAAGATGAATGGACATGACTGAAAGGCAAAATCAAAATACTTTTTGTTATTGTCCAGAGTGAGGAGATATACAGTTGATGTATGGGAAAGGAGAAGCTGGGAGTACATATCTCTGGGGCATGAGACAGGAATGGGCTCTAGGGTACATATACCTACTGGATGGTAAGAAATGGCCTCAGGACAAATGACAATGAGGATGAGAGGGTAATGGTTTGAGGTCACACACACATCTTTGGGCATACGTCATTGGTGGGAAAAGAATGGACAGGGATACACTTCATTGGGGCTGGGAGAGGGTTTGCATTCATGACATGTGTGAGGCATATGTCACTGACTAGGAGTGATCATTACTCTCCATCCTACCTTGCATCTCTTGTCCTGCCACCTCCCCTAGATGACTTTTCTCCAGGTTCTCAGAGTTTCCAGTATCCCTTAATGGCCTCCCAAGACACTTTTTGGATATATGCCCATAATTTAATGGAGTGGGAACACTGAACTTCTGAAAATACTCCAACTGGTACAAAACACTGCAACCCATCTTCTTAGCCACACAGGTCTCTGCCCGCACACCTCAATTCTCTTCTCTCTGCACTGGCTCCCCTGAGGAATACAGAGTCTAGTTCAAGGCACTGGCCATGGCTACTTCAATGAGAGCTACTTCTGTGAGACTGCCTCTTGCTCTATGCCCACAACCTTTCACAACAGCTGAAACCAAGCAACCGTCAACAACAGGGGCAGACTTGTGAGTGCAGGAGACAGAGCTTTCACAGGAGATGGAATTAGGCTATATAGCAAGCAGGACCAGCCCTAGGCACCAGCAAAGCAAGCAAGTGGTTGGGGCAGCATATTTCCAGAGGCGGCACTGCAGCCATCCCTTTTTTGGGGGCAGTTGCGCTCTCGGAGCTGCGCCACTTAGATGGGGCAAGGGTGCCATGCCCCCGGCCGCAGCAGGAAGGGGAAGCCCCAGCCCCGGGATGCTGAGCTGCCAGGGCCCAGCCGCTACCTGGGGAGGAGAGGGCGAGTCCTGCCAGGGAGCCAGGGCTGCAGCACCTCATCTGCGCACTGGCTGCTGTGCTGCCTTGTGCCACCCCTAATATCGGGGCTTCTCTGCATGGCTGGGCGGGGGAGGGGGTAAAGCCCCTGCAGGTGCTGGGAGAAGGTGACATTACTCCCTCCGCTTCCAGCGCCACCTGTTTGGCGAGCCCCAGCCCCACCTGAGCTTGGGGCAGAAAATTTTTTGCTTCAGGCGGCAAAAAACCTAGAGCCGGCCCTGATAGCATGTCATAGTTCAGGGCAACTGCACCTGTATTTCCCCCTTGTAGTCCAGCAAGGGCACTCTAGGCTCCTGACTCCTCAGCCATCACCTCTTGGGCAGAGATGCATGTCTCTCTTCCAACTCGCTAGGATTTCTCCAGGCTGAAAAGTTCCTTGCTTATACTGTGAGTTCTCCAGCATGCCAGCCTTCCTAAGCAGCATAGTTGCTCACAGTTAAGTTACCACACAGCTCATGTTAAGCAAGCACATTTATTCTTAAGGTGAAAGTGTAACAGAGAAAACATATTAAGAGAACCTACATGCATGCTAATAAGCTTACTAGAGATCATCCCAACTCCATCAAGGGCTCTGGCAGGAGAACAGTCCTTCAAACCCCCACAAGGTAGTGTTCTGTGGTCACAAGGTCTTAAAAGCTGTTAGCTCAGAACAAACACCCCCATGAACCTGAGTCACTCCTGTATACAGTGTGGGTCTTTGATCTGCAGAGACCATGAATAGTTAATCAACCAGTCAGTGGTCTGCTCCTCAGGACGAAGCTTCAGAAGGTTGGGTCTTTGCATAATTGGAGATGGTAATTTGTATTTACCTCCTCCCAGGTATTTCCTAGGAACCCCACTTGGTCTGGCACATTGTTAAAAATAGTCCTTTGATACTCATAACACTTCCCGTGGTTTACACTGGCCATATCTCCCCCCTAGAGAAGTTACATAGAACCCCACAATAGTACATAAACTAGGCAGTTTTAATACAATGGATTCCAAAGATACTTAAACTTAATTCAGTAAAGTCTGTCCAGGATACTGCCAGATCTGTTACAGAGCACACTACCCAAAAGGGTGATCACAGGCCTCTCTGCATTCAGAGCTAAAAGTGAACCTTACCCTTCACATACTCACACCAAAAAACCCAAACAACATATCAAGCTATTTCTCCTGCAGATTAGTAAGGAGGAAAGAGACATACAACTCTAAAAGTTAACGGTAGCTTAGGTACAAGTGATCATGATTTGATCAAATCTATAATGTGCATACAGAATAAAGTCCAAACCAAATAATTTATATACTTGGTGCTTTAATAGGACCAATTTCACAAAACTGTAAACTATTATGAGCCATCTCAGTTGGGAGGCAGAATTTAATCAGAAAAATGGGAATGATCATTGGGAACCAGTTCAGAACACCTTACTCGATGCCCAAAAAGCCACAATCCTAAAACTGAGGAAGAAGGCTATGCTGGTTAACAAAAAAACATGGTTTAGAAGGGAAGTTAAGGCAGCTGTAATAAATAAATAAATAAAAATATACAATAAAGGGGAAGTTGATAGTAATGAATATAAATCAGAAGTTAAAAACTGTAGGAAACTGATAAGAACTGCCAAGATACACAAGGAAAAATCTATGGCAAGCAGAGTTAAGGACAATAAAGAGGTTTTTAAAAAATATATTAGGAACAAAAAAAGAATCTTTATAATGGTATTGGTCCATTTTTAGATGGAAACGGTAGAATGATCAATAATACAGAAAAGACAAAAGTGTTAAATAAATATTACTGTTCTAGATTTGGGGGAAAACATGATGCATTCTCAACATATCATAATGATACTCTTTCCATTCCACTTGAATCTCTGGAGGATGTTAAAAATAAGTTACTAAAGTCAGACATTTTTAAATCAGCAGGTTGAGATTATTTGCATCCACGAGTTTTAAAAGAGCTGGCTGAGGAGCTCACTGGACTATTAATGTTGATTTTCAGTAAGTATTGGAGGACGGGGGAAGTTCTAAAAGACTGGAAAAAAGCTAAAGTTCTGCCAGTTTTTTTAAATGGAAAATGGGACAAGCCTGACATCAATCTCGGGTAAGGTATTGGAACAGCTGATACAGGACTCAATTAATAATGACCTGAAGTTGGATAATGTAATTAATGCAAATCAACCTGGGTTTGTGGAAAATAAGTCCTGTCGAACTAACTTGCTATCTTTTTTTATGTAATACAAGTTTGGTTGATAAAGGTAATAGTGTCGATGTAATATACTTAGACTTCTGTAAGGCATTTTACTTGATGCCACATGACATTTTGATTAAAAAAATAGAATGATATACAATTAACACGGCATACATTAAATACTGGCTAACTGATAGGTCTCAAAATGCAAACAGGGAATTGTCTTCAAGCATATCTGTTTCCAGTGCTGTCCCACAGGGACTGGTTCTTGGCCCTACTCTATTTAACATCTTTATCAATGACCTGGAAGAAAACATAAAATCATTACTGATAAAGTTTGCTGATGATCCAGAAATTAGGGGAGTGGTAAATAATGAAGAGGACAGGTGATTGTTTCAGAGTGATCTAGACTGCTTGGTAAACTGGGATCAAGCAAATAATATGCATTTTACTACAACTAAATTTAAATGTATACATCTGGGAACAATAATGTAGGCCATACTTACAGGATGGTGGTCTCTATCCTGGAAAGCAGTGGCTATGAAAAAAGATTTGAGGATGGTGGTGGATAATCAGCTGAACATAAACTCCCCTATGACCAAAAGAGCTAATGAAATCCTGGGATGCAGAAACAGGGGAATCTCAAGTAGGAGTAGAGAGGTTATTTGATCTCTGTATTTGGTATTGTTGTGACTGCTTCTAGAATACTGTGTCCATTTTTGGTGTCCACAATTCAAGAAGTATGTTGATAAACTGGAGAGGGTTCAGAGACGAGCCACAAGAATGATCAAAGGATTAGAAAACATGCCTTACAGTGATAGACTCTAGGAGCTCAATCTATTTAGCTTATCAAAAAGAAGGGGTGACTTGATTACAGTCTGTAAGTACATACATGGGGAACAAATATTTAATAATAGGGTCTACAGTCTAGCAGAGAAAGGTATAACACTATCTAGTCGCTGGAAGTTGAAACTAGACTAATTCAGACTGGAAATAACATGTAAATTTTTAACAGTAAGAGTAATTAACCATTGGAACAATTTACCAACGGTCGGGAGGATTCTCCATGACGGCTAATTTTTAAATCAAAATTGGATGTTTTTCTAAAAGATACGTTCCAGGATTATTTTGGGGTAGTCCTATGGCCTGTATTATACAGGAGGTCAGACTAGACAATCACAATGGTCCCGTCTGGCCTTAGAATATATTTTATTGCTATTTCTAGTATGAAATACTTGGGAGATGCTCAAATATATTACAGTGATGGAGACTGTGTAAGTACTGAGAGAGAGAGAGAGAACAGTGATATGAGCTTCCTGGCATCAAGAATTCATTTCAAGTTTTCTTTGATTGCTGAGTAGAAGTCCAATCAAGATTCAGCACAGCACAGTTTATTTGATATTTCACCAACTTAATATTGATTGCTTATTTTGTCTGACCAGTGGAACCTAAATGTTCCTATTTCTCAGCTGTACAGGGTACAACGAAAGCCTTGATCTACATTTTCATTGCTTAGGTGTCTTGATGAACTACCATGCTGAATAGTGCAAGGTTGTTGTTTTAGCCAGGCCTGTTTAGGGTAAGTGAATCATTTTAGCATATTGTTTATAGCAGAGGCTGATACAGTATATGATGTGAAGAGATCAACTGTAATATAAATGATGTTCTGTATTAGATTGCTGTTTTTTTCTTTTTCTTTTTTTTTTGATTCTGTGGTATTAGACCATTGTTGCAAAATAGATGATTCTATCTTAGGAAGGGGGTTTTCTTGAATGCCCTCCAGGATATTTGAAAAAAATTCCTTTATTTGGGGATGACTTCTGCCTAAGAATGCTATTTAGCATTAGAGGGAATTTTAATGCAGCCAAACTCTTTTTTGAAAAGGATTAATGTTGATCATTATATCCCACTTGATTACTACCCCAATATCTTGGTAACAGACTAAATCTTTATCTTGCAATGTGGCTCAGTCATATTATAATTGACTGAAACTGACACTTCTATGAGCTATGACAGGCTTTCCCCTCATCTGGGTAGCACTCAGAAACGTATATAATACTTCCCTACCTTTGAAAACATCCAAAAAATTACTTCCATTCTGACCTCTGCAAGTGAATGGCCCATACCTAAGAACAGGGAAAAACAAACCATCATCCATAGGAAATGGTTTTTGGAAATTCAGTTTTGATCCATGCACACTCAGTGCTGATCCCTAAATCCCATGGTGCTCACCTAACCTGAAAGACTATATTTACCATATGGTTTTTCATGTCCCATGGGGAACTGAGTAGTTAACATTTTGGTGGGAAATTTCCATACAAAGCAAAATTCTTCTCTCTAATCTGTAGCATGGATCCCTCCTGCACTTGGAGTAGAATATTTGTCAGGCGGATCAGAGCAAACTTTAACTAAAATCTGCCACCTACTAACCACACACAATTCCTACTGAAGTCCATGAAGAGTTGGTCCATGGGTTTATCGGAGACACATGGACCCTGCCATGCATTTTGACCTTGATCCTATAACACACTTTACATTCTCAGCTTTAAACACATGAGGATTCCTACTGAATTCAATGCAGCTCATGTGTGTAAAATTAAGCCTGAGCACATGTTTGAGTGCTTTGCTGGTCTGACACCTGAGAGCTTCTGTGAGTCTCGGACTTTTATATGGAAAGTGAAAGTTCTGGGCACATATTTATATTCACCATTGTAAACCCCTTTAAACTCAAGGTTTATGAAGGACATACCCAGAACCCTTGCTCTGCAAGTGGGCACCTCTGTCCTCTTTATTTAATAGGAGCATATTTTTCCCTGTCTCATTTGACATATTAATGAGCACATTTTACTTTCAAACGGTTTACGAAAGCTGCTGCTGCAAAAGTGGAAAGATCTTTGGAGGTACAGTTGAAAGGTTAGCAGTGTTCATTGATGTAGTAATTTTCACATTCTTTCTTGACAGATTATTTTTCCAGAGACAGTAGCAGAGGCAGTGCCTACAAGTGCAGTAGAGTATCTCCAATACACTGCTCAAGCATGGGGTGGGGTGGGAAAATAAAATAAATTACTCTGATTCTGACCTAGTAAGCCCCTAGTATCAGGGCTGGATTAATTTTCGGTGGGCCTCAGAGCCCAGACTGTGGCCCCACCCCTGCTTGGCCTCTTTCCCCCCACCCCCCCAAGGCCCTTCCCACCACTCGCATGGGAGGTGGGTCGGGGGCAGAGAGGAACAAGCAGGAGGTGTGAGGGGGCGGAGAGGAGCAAGTAGCAGGCGGGGCCTTGGAGGGAAAAGGCCAAGTGGGGGCAGAGCCTTGAGGCGGGTGCTGGGGACCCTTCTGAGTGTGCACCATTACCATTACCATTACAGCACCATTGTAAACCCAGTACGGCCTAGTGTAGACTAGAAGATAGAGTGGTACATTTTCTGCAGGGAATGCTTCTAAGCATACAGCTTACATTGACCCTTCACCATAGGGTCATGCAACACTTTATATTGTGTTTGCTTATCCACGGTCTATGCATACAGCAGATACATACTGATTACATTTCAGCTCCTGTGTTTGAGAACCATAAGGAATTGTGTGTACCTTTCGAGTCACAGTAACATGTAATTTTTATTGAGACTGGAGAAGGGGGTTATGGAAATTAAAGTGCATTTGACCTGGACAATTGCTAGTATAAGATCCCTGAGAACACACCGTGAAGATTGTTCTGCTTTGGACAGAGAGGGCCCACTAAAGGGTGGGGTGCTTTTACTCTACAAAAGTTGCCAGATCTCTTAAAACTGTTTTCTAATTCCTTCTTGTTCCAAACCTTTGATTATTTTTAGAGCATTAGAAGGAGGCAGTGACCCTAAGAGCCCTCCATATTCCCTTTCAATTTCTCCCTCCATCATAAGAATCCCTTTGCTAGAGGAAGGCTGGATAGATATACCTCTGGTGAAATTGACAATAGTTCCTTGAGATGGCAGAAGCAGCACCGCTGAATGATCTGAAATACTTCTTCCCTGGACACCCAACAATGGACTGATGACAATGGGTTTGATCCTGTTGCCACTGAAATCAATGACAAAAATTCCATTGATTTCAAGTATGCCACATAAAACCCAGTAATTTCACTGTACTTCTAGCCCCTGCCAGTCTGGGATCTTCAATTAATAATAGGGTTACCATACGTCCGGGTTTTCCCAGACTTTGCCTCTTTTTTGAGACTCCGTCCTCTATCCAGACGGATTTTTCAAATAACAGGAAATGTCCAGGATTTTTGCAGAGAAGACACTGCAGCTCAGAAAGAGCCCCAATTGGTCCACTTCCCGATTAGTCCTTCCCCTGCATCCGCAGCTGATTGGTCCATTTCCCTGCAGCCACAGCTGCCAGTTCTGGCCTACTTAGGCTCCAGCTTCTGGCTCTGGGCATGGGGCCCAGAGGGAGGCTCTGACTGATGGCTGTCGCTGTGTCCTGGGCTTGTGCCAGCCACCCTGCCATCGTGACAGGGAGTGACACTGCTCACCCCCTCTAATTCCCCCACCTCTCCGGCAGTGTCCTCTTTTTGGGAACCTGAACTATGGTAACCCTAAATAATAATAATAATTAATACCTAGTCTTATGTAGCACTTTTCATCCGTACCTCAAAGTGCTTTATAAAAGAGGTCAGTATAGATATCTCTCCCTCCCCACCTATATGGCAGAGCATCGCTTAAAATTAATTCTATTTAGGATCTACCCCGATTGCGCTTTGGACTCAGGGGCAGGGCCAATTCCCTTGTTCCCCTCCAAAACACTGTCTCTGATTGGCATGTTGAGATCTTTAATGGACTGTTAATTGCTCTGATTACAGCTCAAGACCAAAAAGGAATTGTTGGAACTACAAGCTCTCTAGCAGAAGAGACAATACCAGTGGAACACATCCAGTGAATAATTCAACAGGCAGAAATGGGAAATGAGTAAGTTTTCTTTCAAGTAAAGTGAAATTTTAAAAAGAAGCAGAAGGAGTCTATGATAGCAAAGCAGATCTTCTGTTCTTGGGTTTCTGTTTTCAGAATGTAAATGCAGTCGCGCTTTGTATGACCAGAGAAATAGAACGTAGCTCAGAACCCTTTGTTTGCACACAACACTCTTCACTATGAAATACTTATTTAAAAACAAAAACAAAAAACCCTATGGGGTAACTACAGCTACTGAGTACTGAATGAAGGCTTTTTTTCACACATGATGTCAGAATTTCATCTGGCATAAATCAAAGAAGCTTTGTTGACATCTATTGGGTTCAATGCAACTACACCAATTTATACCGGCTGAGAACCTGGGCTTTTTTTTCAACCCTATTTCTAACTAGAGGCTGGGCCACAAGGGGATTTTTTTGCACCAATGTATGTAGCTGAAAAAGTAGATACATAGCTCCAGTGTTTAAAAAAAAAAAGACTCGTGCAGGTATGACTATCCTGGTCTCTAAACCAAGGTAAGCTGCGCTAGTACAAGTCACTTGTTACGTAGATATGCATATCTACATTAGCGGTTTGCACTGATGCAGCTACATTAGTGTACTTATGCTGGTGCAAAAAATCCAATTGTAGACCAACCCTAGAGGTTCAATATCCCCTTTCTTTCCCATCCCAATTTAGTATTGCCCACCACGCTGAAGATACAAACAACTCTGTAATCTGTTCTCAATTGATTTTGGATAAAGCGGTTCAGACATATTAATCCATCAGTAGCACCAGTGCAAAATAATTCATTTTTTAAAGCTTTCTGCAAATATTTGCAAAAGAAAAGGAATCAAAGCGCTCATTTTAATGTCTCCCGTCCTTTGCAAGATGAAAGCTATTAAGGATAGTCTTAGAAAGTGTCCACCGTCTGACTTCTGCTCTTAGAAATGCATCTCTTAAACCTTGAAAGAAGGAAAGGCTGTGTAAAGCATTGAAATGATGGGTGGTGTAGAAAGTAATGAATGGGAAGCAATCAGCAAGATTTGGATTCTTTATCAAAACAGATTGACTTATAAGGTAGCTTCATAAACTCCCTGTCCCCTTCTGAGGCTCCAATTATCTAAGACCATGGAACAGCTGATTGGTCAGACTGATGCAAAGCTACCATATGTGGGTGTAAGGGGTGGCCCTGGCCCTTACTTTCCCATTACAAGGGTCAGAATTCAGCCTAATAACTGCAACTGGTGTGCTCCTATTCAGATGGTTAGCAGAATTCTCTTCGAGCCTTTTGCTTGGCACCCCATTATTTTCTCTACCGCCTGAGGTGGACTGTTCAGACACTCTGTTCCTTTTAAATTTTGCTTCCTAATTCACAGCCAAATATAGATGTCAATGTACTTCTGAGGACCCATTGATGTGATCTCATTTTATTCCTGAAACCTTAATCCAGAATGTAGTCCTCAATCAAATGTTTAGTATTTTGTTTTCCTACCAGCAAGTAACTCATGAAGGATGATCATTATCCACAAGTTAGTGCAGTTCTACATGCAACTTGAGTGGAATGGGAAATTCCTGCTGCATTAAAGCCCAGCGTTAGAGACGCTAAGGTGCTAACATGCAAGCTAACATGGAGAGTGGCTATACCGCTCCTAATCAGGATAAAGTTCTTTTTTTCAGCAGGGGGCTTATTATTTCCGCAAATTACAGTGTGGAATTCTTGCTTTCATGCTTCTGAATTTATATGTTGAAGAGTAGCCAAGTTCCTTAACAAAAATAAATGGACAGCTGCAGTATGGTGTGTTGCAGTAATTATTTCTGTTTAGTGGGGAAAGTTACACTGATATCTAAGCAGGAGTCTAGTAGCAATATGAAGTGTACACAAACGCTGGTTAAAGGGAACAGTCCAGAGAAGGGAATGGCATACCATACATTGTATCAGGATTTTCTCCACCCACACTCCCCATCATGAGGTTGGTAATGAACATGCTGTTTGCTAGTATGGTTTTGGCCCAGTTTACCATCCATTCATAGCTATTTTTAAGAAGACTCTTTGAGCATGATTGATCTTGTAAATGTGTTTGTTGCTGATAGGGCCCATCTGTCTGACATTTAATGTGATCTGGTAAGCAATGGTAATGAAAGTGCTGGAGCCACTTCTCCAAAATTGTATTGTCACAAAGAACTGAACTCCCTTTAGGAAAGATGGAGATGATGCGAGATTCTTACACCGTTCCAGTTTCAAATACACAAGCCCAAACATTCTATTTGTTAGCTCCCTGGCACATCAAACATATACATGATCTATCAGGAATTCCCCATCATATCCCCTCTCACCCCCTACAGATTTATCAGCTGAGAAGCAGGTGTTTTTCACATCTAGGCCCTTATCCTGCAACCTGGGCCATACAAGTGGACCCTCATTAACTTCAATACATCTTCCTGTGAATTAAAAACTATTCACATGCATGTGTGTTTGCAGGACTGGGGCCCTAAATCAGATTCCCTCTTTTCATATCTTAGATGCTCTGGGTTTCGGGGTTTTTTTATATATATATATTAATCAGAATGCTGATATTATGAGAGAAGAACATAAAGGAAAACTGGCAAAAAGCTGTAAGCAGATTCCAGTTCCTACCAGGCACTTGTTGAAATGTTTTTTTTTACATCACAGTGAAACACCCAAAGTTACCTTGGGCTCCACAATATTTCTCCTTTTGCAAAGTGCTATCTCCATATTTAAACAGAAACAGGAATTTATGAGTTGACAGGGCTACCAAGCCACCTGTTGATCCCTTTTACTAGAGATGGGACTGAACCAAAGCATCGGATCCTAACTTTGGGGAAGGCTGGAGCTGAACTTTGGCTGCGAATGGGTCCATCTCTACCTCTTAGTAAAATAAGGGGATGGGGAGTTGGAGGGTGAGCAGAAAATAAAATAATAAACATGAAAGAAAAGGATCTTATGAAGGATCTGCAACACCAGAGCCTTCGGGATGCAAATGAGCCTGCAAACATAGCCCATCTGCTCTGCTTCACTTCTTTCCTGACAGTTCGGTGCATCATTTCTTTGGTTAAATATTTTTCTGACCTTCCTCCAATCCTCCCTGCTCCAAAGAAACAAACTTGACCTTAGAACTGTGCAGAGAACACTTACAAGGAACCATTTCCAAAATAAGCTCTAAAAACAGTGCATTGAAATAATTAAAAAAAAAACATGACAAAATGTTAAGAGCTGAAAAATTCTCATGAGCAGTGTGAAGAGCTTTTCTGCTCTTGGGCATCTGTTCTTCCAGGTAATGCCAAAGATGGAAGGAAGAATTCAATAACAGTAGTAAATAATTCATAGTTCCAGGGGACTTCCCCTGATTCGCCAAGGTTTTTATGCACAAAATCAGCCCAGCCCCAGTGGACTCACTTTCTGTCTTAAGTTCCACTAAGTGCAGGATATCTGTTCCCTGCCCTGACGTAAAGGAAACATCAGAGCATCACATTCGCTCTTCCAGCCATAACCATGTCTGGCTGGCAATGATAAATACCTACTGTAGGCCGGGAACAGCTGAGCTATGCGTGCAAGTCTGGGGAAGGCAAGAGGCAGCATCCGTGCTTAGCGGGGTTTTTCCAAATGGAGGGGAGGAGAGACTAGCTGCTCAAGCAAAAATGGGCTAAGTTTTCAAATTCAAGAATGTAAAACCAAAACAAACAAACAAACAAAACCCCTCACAGCTGTTATTACTGATCTTTTGTGTGACTCAGAAAGTAGACTATACAGTATAAATGGAAATGTGTTACTTACAATTTGACTGATAATATGCCTTGGTTTTTGTAAGAAAAATGGCTTTTGAAGAAATACTATAGCAGGGTGGCAAGCTGTACCATATGTTCTTTTCCACAGCTGACTTTATAATGCATTTCAGTTACACTTTAAACTGTATAGCACTGATTGCATTATAGCTGCTATGTCCTTCACAGATAACCTTATGTAAATATACTTCATAATGATGATGCTTCAGTGATGTCCCATTTCAATCAGCAGGCATCAGAAGAGCACCTGCTTCTGTAAACTTTCTCCCCTTGCTTGCCTGCACTCAGAAGATTCGGAGCAGCAAATTCTCACTTTCCTGATTAATAATGAGCATTAGTAAAGTAGGGTTTAAAGCAAACAAACAAATTCAGGCATGCTGCTGTTGTGCTTTTGTTACATTTATTAACCTAAATGGGCTGGGAGCTGGAAAGGGCCTTTTGCCCTGGCAGGGGTCAGAGTATGTTCTCCCTGCACAAGAACAATGATAGAATTAAACTTCCATGCATCTCTGTGTCTCTCTCACACATGTTCCTTAAAGATGAAGTAGATTAGGGGCTCTATACAAAGCAGTCATTACAAGCCTTGCCAGCTGAAGCGTTAACTCTTAAAGAAAAGGAGATACTTAGCTATGGCTTGTCTAATATTCCCATAGACAAACATTTGCCCGCTTAGCAACCTGCTACATCCCAACCTCTCACCATGGAAATATCAATGGTGATAAAACCTTGACATGACTAACAAGCCTATTAAAAATGAGAAGCCTGGGGATTTTTAGCTGGGAGGAAACCAAATTTAAGTATTTTCTGAGTCAGAAAAATGCCTTCTCCCTGGCATATCTTGAGCTATGAGTCTGCACATCCACAGCTTGCTACACTATACGCAGCTTGTTTTGGGGAGATATGCAGCTATGAAACTGGTTTTCCCTCTCCCCTCATGCAATGTCACTGAAGGCCTCCTAAGAGGAAGCTTTTTAAATTACAAGAGAGATGTTTGGAGGATAGGCCTGTGTGGAGCCAAGAAGCTAGGATACCTTTATTCTTTATGTGCCGCAGAGTACAGCGTCTGTGCAGGGAGAGCAGCCCTTCTGCTTGGAGACCTGCAGTAGCCTGTGCAAGGGAAATATACCCACTGAGCTCTCTCAGACAGCTAACTTTTGTTCTTTTTTGTGCTTCTTTCCCTTCATCTACAATAAGCCCCAAATATATGATTAGTCCTTGTTTATGGAACAACCCAGCATAATTCTACCCGGGGATAGAAACCGATCGGGAGTCTCCTGTTAATCTGGAAAAAGCCCTTCCTGCCATTGTAATTTGTTTATAGGGCTTTTTCCCCCCACCCCTTCTACTTCAGAAAAGTCACTTATCCATACTCTCAATCTATTCCCTTCCTGCAGCTTAATAGCACACAGCCTCCAAACAAAAAGTAAAAAACTAAACCATGACGCTCTCATACTTCAGTCTACCTCTTAAAACTTGGGTGAAATGTGCTTAGCTCCTTTTTAAGTCTCTCAGCTTAACTGGGTTCAGCTGTACCTGATTAGCTCAGTTGCAGAGAGGAAGGTGGTATTTTACCCTTTTACATCCACATCACTTTGTCTAAACTCCCCCCCGCACCTCCGATAGAAGGAAAAGGGCTTGGTCCCTTTTTATACATTCTGTGTTTAAATGAGAGCTCTCTTTCTTTATGCTCACATGATGTAAAGATGAGCTGCAAAGGGAACTTCCCTCCACTTGAGTTCCCTGAAAGGAAGGCTAAGGACTTATCTACATTAAGGATTCTTTGTAACCCCTCCCATAAATGTGTTGCCCTGATATAAAATGGAGCCCATCAGTGTGGTTTATCCTGGTTTGAAGCATTTACCAGGCTTTAAGCCAGGATGAGCCACACTGATGCAGGATGTGCAGTGGTGGCTACACAATGCAAAATGAATGTAGACAAGACCTAAGAAGGGCAATTGGCACATTAGTACCTAAAACCTTCCTTATTTCTTTTTCCATCATAGAACTCACAGCATCTAGCCCTCTGGAGTCACGGGCTTCTATCATTGAATATCAGGGTTGGAAGGGACCTCAGCAGGTCATCTAGTCCAACCCCCTGCTCAAAGCAGGACCAATTCCCAACTAAATCATCCCAGCCAGGGTTTTGTCAAGCCTGACCTTAAAAACTTCTAAGGAAGGAGATTCCACCACCTCCCTAGGTAACGCATTCCAGTGTTTCACCACCCTCATAGTGAAAAAGTTTTTTCTAATATCCAACCTAAACCTCCCCCACTGCAACTTGAGACCATTACTCCTCGTTCTGTCATCTGCTACCACTGAGAACAGTCTAGATCCATCCTCTTTGGAACCCCCTTTCAGATAGTTGAAAGCAGCTATCAAATCTTCCCTCATTCTTCTCTTCCGCAGACTAAACAATCCCAGTTCCCTCAGCCTCTCCTAACAAGTCATGTGTTCCAGTCCCCTAATCATTTTTGTTGCCCTCCGCTGGACATTTTCCAATTTTTCCACATCCTTCTTGTAGTGTGGGGCCCAAAACTGGACACAGTACTCCAGATGAGGCCTCACCAACATCGAATAGAGGGGAATGATCACATCCCTCGATCTGCTGGCAATGCCCCTACTTATACATCCCAAAATGCCATTGGCCTTCTTGGCAACAAGGGCACTCTGTTGACTCATATCCAGCTTCTCGTTCACTGTAACCCTATGCCAAAGCGATGTCCCACGCTGTGCTAGTGACCTTGTATCAGCAGGCAGAGTCCTGCTAAAGCCTGGAGCTATAGCTATCCTGCATGGGGTTAGATACATGGTTGTTTGGTTCTTAGTCCAGTGCACATTTCTGCAAAGTTCTTTACTTTACTTTGTTACTTTTGAAGCAACGAAAATCGGACTTTCATGTCAGGGATCCTGCCTCCAGCCGCGGCCAGTACCGGATGGCTTAGAAATACCACTCTAAAGAAACCTCCAGAATGCATCTAGATATTATTGCTATCTGATGATGGGGAAAAATCCTACCTGTTGGCACAATGTGCAGCCACCTGGAGGTTCTGAGTTAGAACCTGACCTTCATTATTCAATCTCTTGGCCTGCAGAGCCTGGAAATCCTGCAAAAGTAGTACACACCGGGATCTTTTCCTTGTGGCCCTACAGTGCCTTCCCACTAACTATGCTGGTGCCAAGGAGTCATAGCACAGGGGTGAAGCCCTCCCAAAGAATAGCATCAGCACAGAGGGCCTATCAGACACAGAGCCACCACCATTGCCCACTCTGCACATCCCCTGCAGGAGCCCCTCCCTCTGGCGTGGCAGACATATTAAAATTGTTCCTGGCCGGGTCAGGGCTTGGGAGAGGATGGGAGGAATCATGACCAGGGTTTTCCTCTAGCAGAGCAATTCTCAACAGTCCTAATGAGTGCTATAGCAGCAGGGCATGCAAATTAGGGCAGCTGTTGAAACTATCCTAACCTGCTCCGGGAGTTGCACTGACCCTGAGAAATGGTGAGCAGAGGAAGTACAAGATGCCTCTCCTCTGCTTGTCCTTGCACTAACCCTAATATTTGCACAGGGATGAAGTCCATACCTCAGTCATAGCTTCTTGTGAATGGATGGAGAACTTTGTGTCATACTGTTTCAAGCAACTCCCTCCTTGGACCCTCCCTCAGCCAATTCAGTCATAATTGTAACACCGCTGAATTTCCGGAATGCGCCTTTTTGAGTCTTCTGCAGTCAGGACAGGTTGACACATCTGTATGAACGTGTTTTGTAAGGCATCTAGTGTTCAAGACAGGCTGGGACCAACGGGAGGGCTGTGGAGAGAATCTGAGAAGACATCCCTCCCTTAAAAAATAGTTTCTGGAGTAGAACCTTTAAATCCAAAAATTCAGTTTGAATTAATTTTAGCTCAGTGTTTCTTAACCTTTTTGATACCAGGGACTAGCTTGCTGCCTTCCTAAACTGTGTCAGGGAAATCTCAGGGACTGGTGCCGGACCGTGAACCGGTCATTGAAAAATACTGTTTTAGCTGATACTTGAATCTCTGGAACCTGCTCTCTGGAAGTACAGACACGATGTGGAACAGCTCTGGCCTGGTCAACGCCCCCACAATTACTGCTGTATTAAAATTTGATATTGAAGAAGGCTGAAATCATCTGAAGTGCTGCAATGCTTTCTCCAGTCAATATCTTGCTGTGGTTTTTACTAAAGAGAATCTCGCATCACTCTGTCTGTTGGAAAACAAACTGGCAAGGCTTCTAGCTGCACTTGAAAGGCTATTTATTGACCAAGGCAGAGCATTTTAATGCTCCAACTAAGGGGCGCGCCTTATCAAATCTTTTAAATAAAAAAACCAAAACATGCTCTCCCTTAAAAATTTTTATTTTCTCCTGTGTCACTTTGCTCCAGACCAGTGACTCAATTCACCACTGCCTTGCAGTTGTATGGTAATTTACAGCTGTACAAAGTGGTTGTCAACTCAGAATTCTACTTCTGTGGTACTTATATGACACCCATTATATAGTATCTGAGTCCCTCAGAATCTTTACCCATTTATCCTTATGACCACCCCCCCCCCGCCCCCAGAGGTAGGGAAGTGCTATATTCTCATTTTATAGTTAGGGAACTGAGACACGGAGAAAAAAGACTGACCTAAGGTCACACAGAAAAGCTGTGGAAGAGCAGGGAACCAAAGCTGGTCTCCCACATCTGAGGCTAGTGCCCTAACTACTGGACTTCTCCACTCACTCAAAGCAGCAGTAACAGTTTGTGCCTGCTTTGCACATAAATGGCCACCCAGTATGCAAGGCAGTGGGAAGCCAGGCCCACCGTGTGCCAGGCAAGCCCAGCTGAATATCAGCGGAATAGCGGTCTCCTCTTCCACAGGAAGAACTGCAGCATCAAAGAGGACACAAGGAGGCCCACTGTGCTCTGAAGAAGGAAGAGTCCATTTCTGCAGATGATCAAAAATGGATTGTTGATAGCCAGAGGACGAGGAGAGTTACCAGTGTTAACAATGCTATTCTTAAATATAGCCAGCTAGGGGCCATGTCGAGGGCTGCAGCTGAACTGCACAGAGCACTGGTCAGGGCTGTGTGTCCACGAAGGTGGGTCTCCTGATTCTGGTGTAGCCTCTGTGCAGAGCCAGGCTCTCTGTGCTTACTAAGAGCAGCCTGAGGATTGTAGTCAACAGCAGCTGCAATCATCATAAAGGGCCAGAACCATAGCTGGGATCGGTATTGCACAGATGTGTCCTGGCCATGTCCCCTTTGCTGCAACCAAGCCATTTTTCCTTTGCACGCCACCAGCAGGGGGCAAGGAATTATAGATGAGCCCCTATGCTGGCTCAATGTAACTGGAGGATTGCTCTTACCTGAGGGTGATCCTCCCCGAGCTGGTTATGGTGCATTCAGGCCCAGATTCTTCTGATGGTTCATCAGTCAGAAGCTGCACCATACCAGAGAATCTGTTCTTCCTGTATTGTCCCTGAGCGAGGTCACCCTGAAAAGTTATCATTTAATCTATGCATTGATCACAGTTATTTCCCAGCATATCTGGCAAACAACTAACAAACAGGAAAATGTTGTGAAATTCAGTGCTGGAGATGATAGTGCAATACAGTGTCATAGGTCTCATTTGTAAATAGCAGCTGTAACACATAGTATCACAAAGTGCTTTATGGTAAGAGATAGGCTAAAGATTGAACAGAAGATTTAATGTGAGGTTTAAAGAATGACTCAGTGGCTTACAGAGATCATTCCAGATATGGTTGATGGGGCAGCACAAGAGAGAGAGAGAGAGAGACTGACTCACAGCTATGGAGAACTGCAGGGAGGAGATTGAGAAGAGGCCAAAATTGGAGGAGATAGGGAACAAGGTGGCTATAAGGTCAGGCAGGCAGGCAGGATGGAGCAAGCCCATAGAAAGTTATGAAAGCCATAAGGACATTTTGGAAATGGACTCACAGGTAGGCAGGAAGCCACTGTAAATAGCAGAGAGAGGTGAGTGACATAGCATATAGTCAGCAGGCCTCCTGAAGTTTAGAGAGCAAGAATTTAGGAAGATCAAGAAAACAAGAAAAAATTATCACAGTAATGTAATTAGCCACTCTCTTTGTTAAAAGCTCCCCCTTGTGGTTGAAGGGAAGAAAGCAGAGATGTCCCTGAAGCATGAGCAGGGCCTGATCTTGCAATGGGCTGAACACCACCTGTGAGGTGCTGAGTGCCCTTGCTCAGCACCTTGAGGGAAGTGCTCCATGTCTTGCAGAATGAGATCCTCTATTCAATACTGATACATCAGATGTGTGTGGATTAAGCAGCAGGGTGTTGTTCAGAGAGGTGGAGCAAGCTTGGTTTGATGATAATTTTATGCTCTGCTCAGTATTATATTTAAATGGAGCAACTTAAAGGTGAATATCTATCTGAGACTATTGCAAAGGGTTTGATTTGAATGCCAGGGTGGAAATACTGGCTCCAGTGAAGTCAATTTCAAATCTTGTATTGACTGGGCCCAGGATAGTGTCTGCTATATTCCTATTTGTTAGGAGTGCCTGGGAACAGTCCAAAAGATATTGTAACTAATGCTCTAGTTATAATCTGGAGCTGTTTGAGAGAATAGTCTGGAATCTGGTAATGAAGAACTCTTTGCTGTCTTTAAGAAAATTAAAGCATCCCAAGTGGATGTGCCATGATTCTTCCCTACCCAGCCCTCAATAACTTCATTTCCCGCTCCTAGATAACCGCCTTGTTGAAAACAACCATTTCTGGCATCCATTGGGAATAACTGTATGAGATACTAAAAAGGTTTGTTAAAGACATCTGTGGCATAGCAGCCCCTTTCAGCTAGGGACTGAAATAATCAATACAAAAAAAGCCATGGCAGGTTGATTATAATGTAGAAACCGAGGCGCCACCTACTGAGGAAAAGAGAAAATTGAAAGATATGAGCTCATGGATATATGCAAATACCTTCTCAGATTGAAGCTCCTTGGGGCAGGGACTGTGACTTCTTGTCTAACTGCATGGCCAGCACCCAGCACATTGTGGAGGCTACCATAACACAAAAATAACAATAACTAGAAGCAAAATGAAATCTGATTTATTAGTATTTGTTAAGCCCGGACGATGGTTCAGTGCTTCACGAGACATGGATATGAAGATGGTTGTTGTTCCGCTCTTTGAGTTAACTGTGGCAAATTGTAATATTTTGGAAATAGCTTTAGTGTAGCAGGGGGAAGCTGTCTCAGTGAGTTAGCAAACTGCACTAAGAACACGAGACTGGAAGAAGGTAAGGCCCCAATCCCTAAACACATGCTTAAGTGGTTTGCTAGATCAAGGCCTAAGGTAGGAATAACAATTTCAGCCAAGGTGAAAAGAAAGATGAACTCTAGCAATAGTCCAGAAATTATAATAGGATGTTTTACAAAGAAGGGAGATAAGGAAGAAACAAACTTCGGATCAAAATTACCTCCAAAGAGGACTTACCCAGGAAAACTTAAGTCTCCAAAGCCTTCTGTAGCCAGCAGCTGGGATATAAGTGGTAGCTGACAAAGCAAGACAACCAGATAAAGACAGATAGAACAATCAGATTAAGATCCAGGGAGATATATAGTTCAGTGTCAACCATAAAGAAGCAATGGGTAAGATTGAAATTACTAAGGGAATGTCCCAGAAGGAAATAGGAGCTGGAGTTGTTGAAGAAGGCCAGGAATACAGCAGCCTTAAGGCACTCTCAGGAGGCAAGAAGAAAGAGTTAATGTAAAGCTTCCATTGGAAATATAAAGGTAGCAGTTAGAGAAATAGGAGTGAATCAAAAGAGAAGATGAGAGCTCTCGGGATACTGGTCTCTTGCTTCAAGTGCTCAATAAAGAGAGGATTGGAACTCATGCTAACAGCAGCTGAGCCCTTACTACACCTAGCAGTACTGAAAGCACAACTGATACCAAGTATGGTAAGGTGAGAAAAGAAAGGAACCCACAGCCACAGGAAAGCAGTGACTTCCCACTGCCTGGGAAGTATAACACCACCTTTGTAACTATGTAACTATTCAATGTGCGTTGTGAAGGGAAAAATACAAATATTTATTGCAGAATGTGAGTCTAAGCAATGAAAAGTCAGGCCTAACACTGAGAACAAGACATTTTAAGTAACTGTTTACTGTAAGGTTTCAGAGTAACAGCCGTGTTAGTCTGTATTCGCAAAAAGAAAAGGAGTACTTGTGGCACCTTAGAGACTAACCAATTTATTTGAGCATAAACTTTCGTGAGCTAATGCATCCGATGAAGTGAGCTGTAGCTCACGAAAGCTTATGCTCAAATAAATTGGTTAGTCTCTAAGGTGCCCCAAGTCCTCCTTTTCTTTTTGCGAATACAGACTAACACGGCTGTTACTCTGAAACCTGTCATTATGCAAGGCACTGCACTTAGCCGTATGGAGTGGAAATCTATCAACTGCATGAAAAAACTTATACAGATACAGACAGACATCATCTTCCTTTCCAAAGGTATGCATCCGATGAAGTGAGCTGTAGTTCACGAAAGCTTATGCTCAAATAAATTGGTTAGTCTCTAAGGTGCCACAAGTACTCCTTTTCTGTTTACTGTAAGTAGCCAGTTTTTGTCATATCCTGTGGGCCTCCTAGTGAGATTATGATCCACGATTCACTCTTGTGGATACTGTTGTACAGTAGCTGTAATGTGTAACCTTATTTGTACTTTGCCAGTAATTGATGTCCATTCTCCCCTTTTTGCAGCTAGGCGCACACACATGTATCTGTATGACTAGAAGGCTGAGCTACAGTTGTAAAAAATATGATATTTATATAGCACCATTCATCCAATCATATCAAAGTACTTTATGTAGATGAGTATTTACATCCCAATCTCACTAATGGAAAAACTGAGGCACAGAGCTTGGAAATGATTTGCCTACAACAGGGAAGTGGTCAATCAGAAAAAGAATGTGAGACCAGAGATCTTGGTTCTCAGTCGCAAACACTCAAAGCTTGTGTTCTGTATAAAGGCTTGGGTGCGCCAGCTCTTCTGAGGTGAATGTTTATTAATATGTCAATTTCACAAAATAAAGATTTCTTACTAAATGTTTGTGCCAAGAGAAACTGCTTACTTGAATATTTCAGAAAATATTTCAGAAAAGCCAGTAGAAAAGGGTACAGATGCGGATGGGTCCAATCAGCACTCAGTTTTAGCAAACAGGCTGTCAAATATATTTCTCCCCACACACCCTTTGCACAGTTCTGCAGCTAGTGCTCAGTTGGCAATTGTCTATATATAGCTAACACATCTTCTGGTGAATGCCCATGAAACTGCAGTGTTGGAAGAAATAGAAACCCAACTCAGAGGGGTCCATTACACATGCCGATTAAATTCACCCCTTACAACCTTCTCCTGCCTTTTCCATGTGAATGATGCGAAACAGAGTGTTTGGCCCTCTGCTTTTCCAACATTAAGATGTCAGGGACAGCAAAGGCCCCAAAGACAGCAAAGAAAGATCTACAACACAGTTGCTGCTTCTTGCTTCTGACTAATTAAATAGCTCCTGCCTCCTTGACACAGCTCCAATGCAATGGAGCTTGACTAGTTAAACATTAGTGAGGCACTCTGGCCAGTCACTGTCACTAATGTGTGGATTGTTTGATGGAAATAAGTTATAAAAATCTGTCAATGCTTTTTAATGGCTCTTTTGTGCACACTGTGTCTGGAGAATGGAGGAGAAAATGCATTCTCCCCATAGATTACTCCTGATTTAGAACATGAGTAGGTAGCATCAAAAGCAGACCCTAAATGGGCATGGGTGGGAATTTTTCATGTTATCACCCAATTGCTAAACTAAAGGAGGGGCTGACTTCTGTCCTTTCCAATCTCTAACATCAGCAGAACTCCCAACTCAGCAGAACTCCCAACTCCTAATACTTCCCCTCACTCGAACAAGACTTCACCTCCACCACTACTCTATCTCCCTCCACCCTACAGCAAAACGGCTTCTATTCCCCAGAGGAGACCAAGAGCTTTACCCTCTTGAGCTGCCTCCCTTTAATCGCCAGCTCCCCTCCCTGCCTGGAGTCACTCTGGGCTCCATGCTAGTTCCTTTCCGATCACAGCATGACCACTCAGTGACTCGCACCTTCCCTTCCATTACTCCCCACTTGAGAGAGGAGTTAGAAACTGGCAGTGAGATAGCCTACGCCAGAGAAAGAGGTGGGTCCCCAGCAGGCAATCCAGGCAACAGCCCCAATACTTTCCTGATTCCCAGCAGCCATAACTCTGTATATAACTCAACCCTTTCCTAAATGGACATCTTTTACCCATGGTAACTTCCCCTCAGACTACAAAGGGCTACTCCATAATGCTTAGGCCAGTCCCCTAGTTATTAAATACCTAGCGATAGAGCTAATTGACTTGTTCATTGTGAATAACTTCTCCAACACACTTAGCTCCTTTTTTGTTCACAAATTAGCCACAGTCAGGTCATAATTTCTACAGATTTGCTTGTTATCCTCAATTGTTTAGAGCCTAAGGTTTGTTAACAAACTGGCTGCTATTAGTATTCATGCCACACGATTGGTCACATGTTATTGTTTCTGTTCCCTGACTGGATACATTAAGCTTCATAAATGAGACAAATCCTTTTTTTTCTGTTTGCAAGTGATACATGAACATTTGTAGCTGTTTGAAAAATTCAGTGTGAATAATGAAAGACATTTTCAAAATGCCAGGAATGGAAATCCAGCGTGAATACTCCTGCATATACTTAATTGTGCTAGTGTTTGCAATGTTTTACTGTTTAATGGATTTAACTACGGTATTTATCAATCAATTATTATTGCTTTTGTTAATGAATTCAAATTTAACTAAGTAATATCCAGAAAAAAAAATCTATCAAAGCTCAAAGAAAACTTCCCTATAATATAAAAACTATTGGAAATAATTACAATTGGTTATAGCCATATGGTGTTTAGACTCTGCATAAATGGGTACTTTACAAATAACTTTGGAAGCAAGCAAGCCACTACAAAAGTGTCTTAAATATAATAATCAAATAGAAAACTGCCACCTCAGCAATTTGGTAGTGCAGAGTAGGATGAAGAGAATAGTTGTTCTCCTTACCGGTAGTGGATGTACAATAAAGATGAAAAGAGGTTCAAAACACAAAATATGAAGTAGGGAGAAAAACAGAAATGTATAAGTAAAAAAAAAAGTCATAAGTATGAGACAGGCTTAGGTAGATATCATACATGTTTAGTTATTCAATAGTTTTGGGATCAGCAGTGTACAGTCTGGAAAGTCCTGACAGACCAGCACAAGACGAGCGCCATTCAGTAGGGGCGTAGCATCCTCAATTGCACCGCACTTGTTGTGTCCTCCCTGTACATGGTAGGTTGCAGGGCAGCTACTAGCAGATCAGGCTTCTGTACACATTTGATCTGGCTACAGCACTTCCATCATGGAGAAAGATACAAGAGATGTGTTTTCTTTTTAAGATATTTTCATGCACTGCCAGCTCTGGCTAATACCAGCTCAGGTAAAGTATGTTACACATGGTGCCACCTAGAACATTATAATATAGTTTTGGCATTCCATCACTTCTCACCGTTTGAGATTCACATTCTTACCGTTTACAAAATTTATACTATTATACTATCTTTAAAGTTCAGTATGTATCAGTCTGTTAAGTCTCTCTGAATAGTTCTGGCTTTCTAATTACACAACCCAAATGTGTAACCACTTGGTCATCTGGATGTCCATTAGTTGCAACGACTGGCTGTGGTCTGTTTGGAATCTTTCAGTCATCTTCTTCTTGTTCTGCATCCACCATCTGTAGAGTTTGCTCTATTGATTGTTCTTTCTGAAGAACAAACTGAAGATGTCAATGGTTTCTGTTGAACTCTCCACTTTTAGTCTCAATCACATATAATCTGGGCGATGAATTCTTTTTATTTATGACAGCTGGAGTTCTCCATCCTTTTTCTCCATCGGTTTGACACAAACACGGTCACCAAGTTCTAGATCCAGCAATTCTCTAACTGAGTGACATCTGTTATACAAGTGTCCATAAGTTCTTTTTGCCTTTTTATCTGATTGGAGACAGATTCTTTTCCAAAGTTGGAACAGTAGTTCTGAGTTGTCTTCCCATCAGGAGTTGTGCTGGACTATGCCCATTAGTGGCTATCAGTGTTGATCTGTAGCTCAGAAGAGCAAGGAATGGACCTTCCTGCTGTAAGATTTTCTTGGCTGTCTGTACTGCTCTCTCAGCCTCTTCATTCGCTTGTGGGTAATGTGGGCTGCTAGTAATATGATCAAAATCATATTTTGTTTGGAATTACTTAAATTCTGCTGAGTGAATTGTGGCCCATTGTCCATCACTAGTTGTTCTGGAATACCAAAGTGAGAAAAAATGCTCTTCGGTTTCTTGATAACACTGCAATGTGTTATGCTGTTCAATTACGTTATTTCTGTATACCTGAAAAAACAGTCCACTATGACCAGGTAATGATATCCTCTGAATTCTCATAAATCCGCAGCTAGTCTCTTCTGGTAAAAGTGTTGTTGTTAACGGTTCTTTTTATTGTGTTGGTCTGTTAGTTTAGCAATGTTAACACGCAGATATTTTATTCTTTATGTCTTTGTTGATGCAATGACTAGTTGGTCTGTTTAGGGTATTTATTTACTCTTTGATGTCCTTCATGGATGAGGTTTAGGATTTCTCCTCTCATTGCATTTGGAATTATGATGCAGTTGTCTGTAATAATGAGTCCATTTGACTCTCTTAATTGTCCATGTATCACAAAGTAGTCTCTTGTCCCTTCCTTAGTGCCCTTTAGATAATTGGGCCTGCCAATCTGGGAGCATGCATCCTTACCTCCAGGGCACCTCCTCCTGCCCAGGCATGACATGGCAGGGGACTTTGCCTCTCACACTTCTCTGGTCACCACTTTCTCAGCCATGATGACCAATCCCAGGCAGTCTCTTCCCCAGATTCTCTGACTGGGTCTTCTGTGCTCTATGGGTCAGCCCTCAGGCCAAGTCACACAATAGTTCAGTCCCCTTCTGGTGTTCAGTGCTAAACAGAAGGTCCCTTAGTCCTCCTGGGGCTTGACTTCAATTCCTCCCCTTCTTAGGGTATTGTCCTCCCAGACTTTTTCCCCGCTTGGAGTCCTAGTAACTTATGGGCTTCTATCTCATTCCCTGGCATGGGCAGCAGTTATCAAAGGCCAGGGGAGGCTAAGCCTCCCCTAACCCATGCTGTAGCCCCGCCCATGCTCTGCCCCAAGGCCCCCCACCTTCCCTGAAGCCAGCAGAGGCTCAGCTCTGGCTGGCGGACCAGATCTGGGGCTCTGCCGGTGACCAGGGATGGCTTGGGCTGGCTGTTGGCCTGGGGCAGCTTGGGGCAGCGGACAGCTTGGGCCAGCCAGAGGCCCAGGGGTTGGGCTGGCCAGCAGAGCCCAGAGGTAGGGCTGGGGTTCCTCTGGCCGTGGGGGTGGGAGGCTCGGGGTTCTGGCGAGCAATGGTGGCCAGAAGGGGTGGGGCCTTGGGTGGAAGGGGTGGGGCCAGGGGGCTAGCCTCCCCAAAGGGGCATTTCACGTGGCTCCCATGTTCCCTGGTCCATGCAGACCGTAGCTAGGGCCCCACCACAGGAGTTAATTCTGTTCCTGTAGCTCTGCTTCCTGGCCACAGCCAGACCCAAACTACTGCACCTTCCTCCAGGTCCTTCCCAGGGAGAGAGATCTCTCCCTAGGCTCTTCTCTCCTGCATCTCTCCCCTCCCTGCTGAGTTCCCAGCTCTATTTAAGTAGTGCTCACTTTGGTTCACCACCACAGCTAGTGCTGTTTTCTAACAGAGCTCCATTACATCCAGCTGTGGTCACCAATTAATCCTTATATTGCCAGCTCAGCAGTGAGGCAAGTCATGGGCAAGGCTAAGCCCAGCTTGTCTCAAAGGATCAGCCAGCCCATGATCATGACCCTAACGTAACTTAGAAATTTTTAAAGTTGTGTGTTTGTCGAGGATGCTTGTTGTAGCTAGTTTAGTCTGACGCTGGTCTGTATGCTTCCACAGCAACCACTGGTATGCCTTTCTGTCATCTTTGAGCTCAGCAGAAGTTGAGTGTGATGCTGGACTCCGTGACAGAGTGTTTGCTACTAACAGATTTTTCCCAGGAACATATTTAGCAATTGGAATAAATCACATTAACATTATCAAAAAACCTTGGCATCTCAGCAGTGCTTGATCTAGGTATTTTCGATTGATGAAGGTTACAAGCGGTTTATGGTCTGTTATCAGTGTAAAAGAATCCAACCACACAGAACTCTTTAAAAGTTCTCACTTACCTATATGCATGCCAGGCATTCCTTTTCAATCTATGCTTATTGTTTTTCTGCTTCTGTGAGCGTGCGAGAGCAAAACACAACTGGCTTCCTCTCGGATCCATGTTGTTGCAATAATATGTAACCCATCTGCCCGTCAGAGCTGGCAGCAACAAGGGCCGGGTTCAGTATCTAGGGGTTCTGTTCCAATAACACAATGCAAAACCGGCTCGAGCCCCTACCCAGTGACCTGGGACAAATATATACCACCCCCCGGGCGCCTCTAAGAGGCAATACTTCCCCTCTCGCAAGAACAGAGTCTGAGTGTAGCAAAAGCCTTTTAATAACAGAGAGAAACAATGTGGCCTTATGTTGGGGAACCACCACCAACAGGATTCATAATACAAACCATGAGCAAAAACCCACCCCAAGCAAATTAGGCCATGTCCTTTCCCTTTGGTTCTTGAGTCCAGCAACCCAAAAATCACCGAAAGTCTCAAAAGTTCAACAACCCCAAAGTCCAGCAACCCAAAAGTTTCTGTCTCTGTCCTTTGTGAGTCCAGAGTTCAAAAGTTCCTCTGCAGAGTTTTAACTCCCCCCAGCCTGTGTGGAAATGGGGGGGGGAGGGGGTAAAGAGGCACCTTACTTGCTCCAATGGCCAATTGCCCCACCTCTCCGTGAGTTTCTTCTGCAGTCTTCACTGCCAGGCGCTCCTCTCCAGTAGTTGTCCTGGAAACCGCTCCACCAGCTGCTCCTCCCCGGTAGCTGTCCTGCAAGCAACTCTGCCGCTGCTCCTCCCCAGTAGCTGTCCTGAGAGCCGATCACCAATATATCTTCAGGCCCCCTACCACAGTACTCAGTGATTTCAGCTCATAGTAGGGGAACCCCAGTGCTGGTACACCATTAGCCCAAAGTGAATTCAGCTCTGTAATCTGTAACCAGACTCCTAGTAGAATCAAAACTAGCTCTGCTATTACATAGCAGAGAGAGGAGGAGCTGCAGTTAGCATATAGGGCCCTCAGAAGGGAACCCTACCACAACATACGAATGCCTATCCCCAGCCTCTCTCTCTTCACTGAGTTTTGGAACCCATGTCCCTTCCCTAGCAAGTGCTACTTAGTTGATGCTGAGTCCCTCCATCATACCAAAAAGCCAAGTACAGTTCCACTGTCCTTGATTCACATTATCAAGATAATAACACTTTATTCTTCCTGCCCCAATAACAGAGAAACTGGGGATTCCACAGCAGCCAAAGTGACCATCTAGGCGGGGTGGGTGCGCCTATGCAAATGAGATCGGACCCTGAAGTTCTTTTCCACAACCCACCACAACTCACCACCAGATGTCAGGGTAGAGCTCATCCTGACTGCTTACAAATATATCACCTAGCTGCTTCCATTTGCACTGACCAGTGTGTGTTTGTTTGCACCATAGTAGCTTGAGAACTAGACCTGTTGAGCTCATTTCTTTGACCTGTTGATTTGGCCCCTGTAGCCACAATGTGTTGGACTGTAACAGTTCATTCAGTGGTTTTGTCACTGAAGAAAGGTCTTTTAGGTATCGACCAAGGAAATTTACCATCCCCAGGAAGCATCTCACTTCTGGTACATTTGTAGAGGTTTAGCATTCCAACGCAGCAGCTACACACAGGACTATGCTAAGTCCCCAGATGGATTCATTTGCTGCACACCTCACCACCTCACAGCTGACACGGGTGAGCTTGCACCAGCGATGGCGTTGTAGTGCGAAGCCAGGCAAGTTGTCATCAAGGCTGAGTGATGAGAAAGGAGTTTTTTACAGCGAGAGAAGCTCATTTCCATTCTGCTCGCCACAATGTGATAGCTTCTGCCATGGAGATGTTTGGTAACATAGTCCAGCATGGCCTCTTACTGATGAGTCCATGGCGAGGCACCTCCCATATAACTTTGAAAAGTGGCAGGTGTCTCTTGGATTTGTCAAGATGATTCTTTGTGGCAATATAATGCCTGATGTTAAGTGGTGGGATATTAGAAAGGACTGGTAGCCACTTAGTGTTTTGTGGTCTCATAGTCCCAGTTATTATTCTTATTGTTTGACTCAATTGCACATCAGTTGGCTTTGTGTGGGGTTTAACCACATAGGAGCACAGTGTTCTCCAACTGTGTATCAGAGAGTTAACTTGGGGAGCTAATGCGCAAACACTGCATAGTTTGGCGTTGAGAGTACAAGCGAATTTAAGAGGCCATTTCTGCTCTTCATCTTCTGAGTTATCTTGGTGAGGGGTCCTTATAGGTAAGTGTATGAGCTAGAGTTACTCCTATGGCTCTGGGACATGTGCCAGTCATTCTCCCTTCAAGATGTTGAGTTCTTGTGAAGTGTTAGTGTGGCTGAGATGTGAGCATGACGACACTGTTTTTGACACATTGGGCTGAAGTCTCCACTTCTTGAAATAGCCATGGATGGCTACCATATCTTGGTTCAGGTTGTCTCAGTCTTTTTGAAGTCTCTTTCTGTTGAAGCTAGGCAGATGTCATCTGCATAATTAAATGGCCTTGAGATTGTTGGAGGCAGATCATTCATAAATATGGAGTGGGTTCTGGCAGTAACTAGTCACTGAGAGTTCCTCCAAGCTTACGTAGCATCCCAAGGAGGAAAGGACAGGGAGGAGTAGGAATAGAGCTATGCTCCACTAAACCAATGCTCCACACATGTATGGTGCTTTGAGGACCCATACATCAATAACTTACGTCAGAATTGGTGCAGGAATAGACCAACCCTCACAGCCAGAGAGCTGTAAACTTCCTTTCTTTTGCACCTTGTGGAGCTTGGCCACATAAGAGAACCTGTCCCTATATTATATACCCAAAATCCTTAAGATATGTGAAGAGGTCATTTCCGGTTTCCTGTTACTACTTCATTGGAAGACAGAGGATCTAGACTACAAGAAAATGGTTACTTTCAGAGATGTTTGGGAAAAAAGACAAGTGGGCTGGGTTCTGATACATTCATGACATATATAGTAGCCATATTTTTATCAGCAGGATCCTAAAAGAGGAGCTCCCAGAGTACAGTGAACCAGTGCAACCTCCTCTCATCTGTCCCTTTCCCTCCAAGCTAAAGGTTTGATCCAGCTGCCATTGAAATCAGTTGAAAGACTCCCATCAACTGTCTTCAGTAAGAACTGAATCAGGCCCTAAGTTAAAGTGGTGAACTGCGGAAATCCCCGAGGGCCTATGAGAACTATGATAGAGCTTGAAGAAAGAAATAACTAGGACATCTTTGTGGCCTCATTTGGATGGGTGGGTAGGGAAGTGGAATTGGAGAAAGGGAACATCTCTCAATAACTTCCAAAATGGTTGGATTTCACTGAAATTAAACATGCTCAAATGCTGAAGAGTCACAGTCTTCATAATTGTTCACTTACCTGATAAAGATGGACACCTTCTCTCTCTTTCAAATTAGTATGTCTGATGTACATATTTTCTGAATATGTGGTACCAGTATGTATTTCTGTATGGAATAGTAATCATGGATTCCAGGACTGACTGATCTGCCTTAGCTGGTTTTGAAGCACCAAAATCCTCAAAGCAAAGCTGTTTCCTCTGGCTGTCTGTACATGAAGTTGATTTATGACCAGTTTTCTGTTCGAACCACTGTAATTTTATGAAATGATAGCAGTATTGATTCCAGAAAGAATTTCACTCCACTGAAACTACCAGGGCCGAGGAACTAAATGGAGCCTTGGAGTGAATAATCTAGCTTTGCACTTTATCAATTTCATCCCTTTTGCTCCCCACCTTTGCTTAACAACCTACATCTCGTCTTTTCCTCCTTCTTCTTCCTTTGTGGCTCTGATCTTTTGCTGTGGTTCACAGACAAACTACAGAGACTATTTGCTTACCTGTGAACTTTCAGCAGCAATTCAATTCATATACATGAGTTTAAGAATCAGAGCTGGGAATAGGCTGCCTGAGATCTCCGAGCTTTTTGTGCTTTTGTATCCTCTGGGGGATTGCTCTGAATCCAGATCTCGAGAAATGCTGATGCATGGAATTGATAGACTATTTCCTAGAGGATTATTAGAAGGAAAAATAATATGTCTGTTTTAGTTGATCTAAAAATGCCTATGAAAGAAAATGTTTATATATATAAGGAGTACATGATTATTCTTCTTCATGTGTGTTTCATGAAAAGAGGATCACAGCTAGCCTGGCTGTAAAGAAGAAGATAAGTACTCTTATCTGTACTAGTGTGAATTGAGAGTAACTTCACTGAAGTCAATGAAATTACAACAGTGTAAAACTGGTGTGAAATCAGAACTAGGTGCACTGAACAGACAGGCACGGCTGGGGAAGAATGGAATATAACATCATATATGTGAGCAGAAATTCAATGGGTTAGTCACATTTCTGGCTTGCTAGCCTTGACAGTGTCCCTTTAAAGAGTGATAATCATCAAAATAAATTAGATGCAAAACTTGCAGTAATATATGTTACATTTGCAAATCAGAATGAACACCTCCCTCTCCACAGGAAATGCAAAAGTTCAACTTCCAATGGCAATGTTAACTCAGCCCCATTGCACAGAGAATACATCAACTTACACCTTTAATAACTTAACCAGTTACCAAAATTATTTTATTACTGTATGTTTTTGTAGTTGATTCACCATCATGTGTGATTTTTTAATGAGCGACATTAAAAGGAAAATGGGGCCATATAGTGTTGTACCACTGTAAGGTTGCACAATTGTGTTTTGTACAATTCTACAGATCCTAAACTGGATTGGTCTATAGTCACACAACAGAACTACAACTGAAGGACTATGAAATAAGTGACACCAGCAAAAATGTAACTAAAAGCCAAACAAAACATTTTCACTTAGCATAACAAAGCACTGTTTTTAATTATTTCAAAGTTCCTTATTTTAAAATCTTCTTCCAAACTCTCCAAGAGGCCATTCCTTGCTGAGGACTATGTAGCCACATTAGAAGTGTGCAGTTTTAGGACCCAGTTTTTCAAAAACCAGCCTCTTTCCGTGGGCACAAATAGGTAAATAGTATAGGTAAATAGTACAAACAAATATAAGCACAGCCAATTGATTCCGAAAGCAAAGCCTACCATGTAGACAGCAAAGTACCCCATCGGCTTGTGCAATGAAGATTTCTGCTGGCAATTAAGTGTGGCCTCATAAAATGTAGGCACAATTACAGCAGACACAAATTGCACTCTTCACCCACCCACCCCAAAAAGGAGGAAAGTGTGACCCAGGGACCCTTTGGTGCCAGCTGGTGCATAGGGTTTTACAGGGATCATCTGGGTCAGATATCTACATAATAGTTCACAGAAGGGTGGCATGTGAGGTCCCTACTGAGCCAGTAGGCCACTGATCATCATAATCATATTATGTGTAGCTAATGTTTAAGGAGTTATGTATCTACATTGAAAATTATGCTTATAAGGTCTTGGAGTTAAGGCAGGTCGCCAGCATGTGTGTTTCATGAAAAGAGGATCACAGCCAGCCTGGCTGTTAAAGAGCTGCAAGGATTTTGGGTGAGCAATACTCACCTAGGCATCTATCCTGTTAATTAAGTCCCGGTTCTAGAATGAGTGTTATGATTATATTTTGTGTGTAACCAACTGTTTCCAAACTTTCTACTTGCTGCTACTTGAACATCTATGTTTTGTTAAATAAACTTGTGTTTGATTTCACTATAAACAAATCTAAGTACTATGAGTTAAGTGGAGTGGTGATCTGATGAGGAACCGGTAAGCTGGGGTGTACTGTTTCTTTGGGAGCAGCGAATTGGTGAATACTGCAAGTTTCCAGTGGACCAGGGACTGCATGCTCCAGGGAGACTCTCAGAGGGCTCTAGGGCTGGAGTATACCTGTTGCTAACCTGCAGAGTGACAGTGGCCCGAGAGGCTAGAGGGGAGTGCTTATATTGCCAATGGCTGATGAGGTTGGGAAGCTGACCCATGGCAGGCACAGACAAGGCTTCTTCATGCAAAGGGCAGGTGGTCCCAAGGTGCCTTACAACCCTGGCTGCCCCTGGGAAGTGTCACAGAAAGATAGAGACCCCTTTAAAAACCTGATTTTAAAGGTTCAACAGTTTTTCAGCTGTGTGCATTTTTGTTTGCTTGGGGGGAGGAGGAGGGGCATTAGGTCTTATGACTATTTTAATTTGAAAAAAAGTTTTGTTTTCTCCTGGTCATCTAACTCAAACGACAGAACACATTTCATTCAAACTTTCTTTACCACACAAATTGACCTTGTGGCTGAGACCAAGCATAGTGTAAAGTACTCCAGGAAGGGGAGAGATGGCACACTTCCTGTAAACTCTAGAACGAGTCTTTGGTTTCCGATGAGACACTTCCTGCTGGGGGCAGAAACAGAGAAGCCCAGGACAGGGCAATTACAGGTTGTAGCTACATAGAGCAGCAGAAAATTGGTTACCTTATTCTGTGCATAGTCCCTATTCATAATAAAAGGCTCATCCTGACACCAGTCTGCTTGGCAGTAAAATGCTACAAGCATGGAAAGTTTCAACCCTAAAGGAGAATTTTAAGTAGGTAATTAACCTAATAAAACAGGAAGCAATAATGAAATTTGAGCTACAAATCTTAGCTATAGATTTTGCTACTGTGAAAGTTATAAGGGAGTATTCTGACTGTATGAATGGTTGAATGTGAATTTTTCCTAGCCTATTCAATGTTGAAGGTCATACCATTTGTCATTGCAAAGGTAATTTCCCCCTTGATTTGCATTAGGGCCTGAGGTTTGGCCTATAACTTATGGGTCAAGAAGTGTTAATGATATTCAGACATGGAAACCAAGAGCCCTGTAATACAAAGTGCTGAGTCTCTCAAATCCGATTGACTTTAATAGGAGCTGAGGGCACTCAGCACATCACAGGATGAGGCCCAAACATACATATATTTTTGTGCTACCATTGTATTAAATTTACAGTAATAAACTCAGCAGTAGCACCACATTTTAAACTCATTCTTTACACTGAATATATCGATTCCACGGATGAGTAGCTGCATTAGTGACAAGCAATGTGCTAAAATGCTGACGTGCAACTGCACTTGCCAGCACTCATCTTTCACAAACAGTGACGGGGGTGGGGAAGCGGGAAGTATTCATGGCTTCTCTTTTGCTTTTTTTTGTGTCTATTAACTGCTGGGAAATTTAGGGACCCTCCCAATCGGAAAGCTGCTAGAGTCCCCTAGAACAGCTCCTTTCTCACAAGGCAGTTCCACTCTGAAGAGTGACTGTAAAAATGTGGCATGGCATTTCATGATTATTATCTCTCAATTATTATCTCTGAATCTCCCTGCAGGGACTGGAAAACTCTACATGCTTAGAGACTAGAGTCAAATAACGGCTCAAAACTTACCTGTATGGCATTTTACCCTGGCCATGCACTCTTGTGTAGAATCTGTCATGACCAGGGCATGGGCAGTCACATCTAATGGCTAGAGCAGGAGTCAGACCTAGTGGGTGAAGCAGGAGTCAGAAACCAGAGTCAGGAGCAAGCAAGGAAGAAGAGCTGGAGCAGAACAGGAGCAAGGCAGACACAGGAATGATTGCACCTGCCCGCATCTAAAGGCCTCTCCCCCTGTCTAAGAGGAGGAGCCGCTGAGCCCAAGACTCAAGTAAAGTTGGGGGACAACAAATGATAAAACAGGGATAGAAGTGAGGGTTACAGGGTCAAAAGCATGGAGCCAGAGGGGGACACTGAGCATAGAACCCCAGACAGCACCAACTGTTCCTCGAAGGCATCCAGGGAGCCCATGGACGCGGCCCAGAAGAACTCTGCCTGGAGACATGATTTCAAGGAGGAGCGGACATCGGCCCCAGAATCACAGAGCACCTCTCTGTCCAACACCCTCCTCCTGGTATGTGGATGGCCACCTTGACCAGCGTCAGGAGGAGGTTGACAAGGAGGCCTTGTGACTTCATGGGGCCTCGGACGGGGTGAGTGTAGATCAGGAGGTGTGGGGAAAAGTGCAGCCAGGACCTAAGGAGAGGAGGAGCTGGAGGAGTTGTTGCAACCTGGTGCACTCAATATAAATGCACGCCAGGGTTTCCCTCTCGCTGCAAAAGGGGCAAGTGTCAGGGGGAGGGGTGAACTGCACCAAGCACCCACCTGTGTTCACGTGAAGGCATCGCCAATTAATATCCCCAGCAGGCTGTGGGACCAGGATGGAACACAGACTGACCCACCAGGGCAGGAGCAATTGCAACTGCAGATATACACATTGAGGAGTCAGCAACCTGCTGCTGCTGAGCTTAAACGCAGGCCTGCTGGCTCCCTTAAACAAATCAGGTGGTGCTACCACAACCCAGCTGAGCTTATTTATCTGCCTGGAGGCTGGGCTGGCTAGGCCCCAGGCTCAGCTGAAGAAGCTCACTCCTGGCACAACTGTGTTCAATGATCCAAAGCCCTAACACAGTGTAGCAGTCAGTATAGTGCAGGATGACCCCTTTGAACATGGTTGAACTAAGTGGGATTAAACCCTCATGCCACATGTTCAGCCATGGTAAGATTCCCGTGGATCTTGTGCCCTTAACTCCAGGGCACACTTTGGAAAATCTCACACTGATCGTGGTATACCAGTCCTACAGAGCTCTTTAAAACCCAAGAAAAGGGGTTACTCTCCCAAACTGTAACAATCTGAATATTAATCAACGGGTGGCTGACAAAAAAATAAGTAAATTGCTATGCTTAGCTGGCTTAGCTTGAAAAGATCCTTCTCTGAACAAAGGGTCAGTAATAATACACAGAAGTTAAAACATTTATATTTTTTTTCATATGATTATTTCTTTTAATATTGAATTCCTCCAAGCTCTATCATCACATATTATAATCCTCTATAAAAGGGAAGCATGTTTGTCAGCCCAGTATCCTCATGAATAATACTTCCCTCACAAAAAGCACAGGTTTTGCTTCTTATCTGCAGACTCTGTGTGATCTACAATCAACAGCCCATTTAAGGCCCTACAGAAAAACAGTTTCTCTCTCTAGCCGTGCCAGGAACCTGAGCCATATATATATAGCTGGCCTGGGGCTTTAGAACACGTTCCCACGATTGTTCCCTGAACTTCACAGCTCTGTGGCAATCCAGAATTAGGGCCATTAGTGCTAAGAATGATAGATCGTTCAGACTGCTGACCAGATTCAGCCTTAGTGTAACACCACTGAACTTAATGGAGTTACACCAAGGATAAATTTGGCTCATCATGCTCATCAAGAGATTGCAGGCTGTAATGCAAACAATTTCCCATTGGGAAGGGACGTGGTGTCTTTCAGTTATTACATTTGGGCTGGATTTGAACCAGTGAGTTAGATGCAAAAGACGATGTCCCGTTATCAACACCACAGAGCCATTCAGTGTCCCACCTTAATCTGACCAGCACATTACGTTCCCATAGTGTCAGAGCAGCAGAGTCATTTTTGTTACTCTTCTTTGTGGACAAATGGCGAGCAGCTCTCCTAAAAATGTGTGTGTCTAAAGAAACCTTACAAAACAATGGGGAGAAGAGAAAAAAAAGATACAAATGATGACAATTTCAGGTTAGAAATGATCATTTTAAGGAGTCAGGACCTCAAAGGCTATTGTCAGCAAAATAAGAGGAAAAAAGTATAAAATAAAAAAGTATAAAATATAGAGCCGGTCAAAACAGAATTGTTTGTTTTGTTTTTAAGGAAAAAATGGCCTTTTTCCCAAAGCTAAAGCTTCTGTAAAAAGTTTTATTTCATTTGAAATTTCTATTTCTGAAAAACCAACATTTTGTACTTCCTTTCTCAATTTTTCATGGTAAATACTTACCATTTTCCCATAGTATGCACTATACATTCTTTGTGCTTCAGATGTAGGAATGGCAATCCGGCAGCTAGCCCCCAGCACATTGTTGGTGCTCATTATGGCAAGACAAATGCTATTTTTGTCCTTAATAGTGAGTAGTCGAAGCAAAATAAAAGAGCAATGGTGTTTGATAAACAACCATGCCGTAATCTATTTGCCTGATGGCAAGTGAAAGTGAAGTGCCACATAGATGAAATGGTCCAATGTATATTGCCACTTGCTTGTCTTATGATTCACACTGGATACACAGATACTGGGCTTCTATTCCATCGTACTGCAGCCAGATCAGGCAAATACCAGGAGGGTTTGCGTCCCCATGATTTTTTTTCTCAGATGGATTCTACAGAGTGAGGCAGTGATTGCTACCCTTACACTGGAACAAACGAGCCTATGTTCCCAGTTGGGGGAAATTACAATACATACATTACTTCGTCACAAGGGAAACAGCAAAGGGAAAATATACACAACTTTTGTGTGCAAGAAAAGAACTAGATAAAACTCCAATATTTTCTCCATTTCCAAATGCTTGTCCCTTGTAACCCATTTAAAGCTGGTCTGTGCCTACTCAAATTTTGTAACTATGGGTATGTCTACACTACGGAATAAGGTCGAATTTATAGAAGTCGGTTTTTTAGAAATCGGTTTTATAAATTCGAGTGTGTGTGTCCCCACAGAAAATGCTCTAAGTGCATTAAGTGCATTAACTCGGCGGAGCGCTTCCACAGTACCGAGGCAAGCGTCGACTTCCGGAGCGTTGCACTGTGGGTAGCTATCCCACAGTTCCCGCAGTCTCCGCTGCCCATTGGAATTCTGGGTTGAGATCCCAATGCCTGATGGGGCTAAAACATTGTCGCGGGTGGTTCTGGGTACATATCGTCAGCCCCCCGTTCCCTCCCTCCCCCCGTGAAAGCAAGGGCAGACAATCATTTCGCGCCTTTTTTCCTGAGTTACCTGTGCAGACGCCATACCATGGCAAGCATGGAGCCCGCTCAGGTAACCGTCACCCTATGTCTCCTGGGTGCTGGCAGACGCGGTACGGCATTGCTACACAGTAGCAGCAACCCCTTGCCTTGTGGCAGCAGACGGTACAGTACGACTGGTAGCCATCATCGTCATGTCTGAGGTGCTCCTGGTCGCCCCTGTGAGGTCGATCAGGAGCGCCTGGGCAGACATGGGCACAGGGACTAAATTTGGAGTGACTTGACCAGGTCATTCTCTTTAGTCCTGCAGTCAGTCCTATTGAACCGTCTTATGGTGAGCGGGCAGGCGATACGGACTGCTAGCAGTCGTACTGTACCATCTTCTGCCGAGCAGCCATGAGATGTGGATGGCATGCAGTCCTTCTGCACCGTCTGCTGCCAGCCAAAGATGTAAAAGATAGATGGAGTGGGTCAAAACAAGAAATAGACCAGATTTGTTTTGTACTCATTTGCTTCCCCCCCTCCCCTGTCTAGGGGACTCATTCTTCTAGATCACACTGCAGTCACTCACAGAGAAGGTGCAGCGAGGTAAATCTAGCCATGTATCAATCAGAGGCCAGGCTAACCTTCTTGCTCCAATAAGGACAATAACTTAGGTGCACCATTTCTTATTGGAACCCTCCGTGAAGTCCTGCCTGAAATACTCCTTGATGTAAAGCCACCCCCTTTGTTGATTTTAGCTCCCTGAAGCCAATCCTGTAAGCGCCCCTCCCAGCGTCAGAGCAATGGCAAACAATCGGGCATCTGAGAGTGCTGTCCAGAGCAGTCACAATGGAGCACTCTGATGGGGCTAAAACATTGTCGCGGGTGGTTCTGGGTACGTGTTGTCAGGCCCCCGTTCCCTCCCTCCCTCCGTGAAAGCAAGGGCAGACAATCATTTCACGCCTTTTTTCCTGAGTTACCTGTGCAGACGCCATACCACAGCAAGCATGGAGCCCGCTCAGGTAACCGTCACCCTATGTCTCCTGGGTGCTGGCAGACGCGGTACGGCTTTGCTGCACAGTAGCAGCAACCCCTTGCCTTCTGGCAGCAGACGGTGCAATACGATTGGTAGTCGTCCTCATCGTGTCCGAGGTGCTCCTGGCCGCGTCGGCTGGGAGCGCCTGGGCAGACATGGGCACAGGGACTAAATTTGGAGTGACTTGACCAGGTCATTCTCTTTAGTCCTGCAGTCAGTCCTATTGAACCGTCTTATGGTGAGCGGGCAGGCGATACGGACTGCTAGCAGTCGTACTGTACCATCTTCTGCCAGGCAGGCAAGAGATGAGGATTGCTAGCAGTCGTATTGCACCATCTTCTGCCAGGCAGGCAAGAGATGGGGATGGCTAGCAGTCGTACTGTACCATCTTCTGCCGAGCAGCCATGAGATGTGGATGGCATGCAGTCCTTCTGCACCGTCTGCTGCCAGCCAAAGATGTAAAAGATAGATGGAGTGGGTCAAAACAAGAAATAGACCAGATTTGTTTTGTACTCATTTGCCTCCTCCCCTGTCTAGGGGACTCATTCCTCTAGGTCACACTGCAGTCACTCACAGAGAAGGTGCAGCGAGGTAAATCTAGCCATGTATCAATCAGAGGCCAGGCTAACCTCCTTGTTCCAATAACAACGATAGGTGCACCATTTCTTATTGGAACCCTCCGTGCAGTCCTGCCTGAAATACTCCTTGATGTACAGGCACCCCCTTTGTTGATTTTAGCTCCCTGAAGCCAACCCTGTAAGCCGTGTCGTCAGTCGCCCCTCCCTCCGTCAGAGCAACGGCAGACAATCGTTCCGCGCCTTTTTTCTGTGCGGACGCCATACCACGGCAAGCATGGAGCCCGCTCAGCTCACTTTGGCAATTAGGAGCACATTAACCACCACACGCATTATTCAGCAGTATATGCAGCACCAGAACATGGCAACGCGATACCGGGCGAGGAGGCGACGTCAGCGCGGTCACGTGAGTGATCAGGACATGGACACAGATTTCTCTGAAAGCATGGGCCCTGACAATGCATGCATCATGGTGCTAATGGGGCAGGTTCATGCTGTGGAACGCCGATTCTGGGCTCGGGAAACAAGCACAGACTGGTGGGACCGCATAGTGTTGCAGGTCTGGGACGATTCCCAGTGGCTACGAAACTTTCGCATGCGTAAGGGCACTTTCATGGAACTTTGTGACTTGCTTTCCCCTGCCCTGAAGCGCATGAATACCAAGATGAGAGCAGCCCTCACAGTTGAGAAGCGAGTGGCGATAGCCCTGTGGAAGCTTGCAACGCCAGACAGCTACCGGTCAGTTGGGAATCAATTTGGAGTGGGCAAATCTACTGTGGGGGCTGCTGTGATGCAAGTAGCCCACGCAATCAAAGATCTGCTGATATCAAGGGTAGTGACCCTGGGAAATGTGCAGGTCATAGTGGATGGCTTTGCTGCAATGGGATTCCCTAACTGTGGTGGGGCTATAGATGGAACCCATATCCCTATCTTGGCACCGGAGCACCAAGCCGCCGAGTACTTTTCGATAGTGCTGCAAGCTCTGGTGGATCACAAGGGACGTTTCACCAACATCAACGTGGGATGGCCGGGAAAGGTGCATGATGCTCGCATCTTCAGGAACTCTGGTCTGTTTCAAAAGCTGCAGGAAGGGACTTTATTCCCAGACCAGAAAATAACTGTTGGGGATGTTGAAATGCCTATATGTATCCTTGGGGACCCAGCCTACCCCTTAATGCCATGGCTCATGAAGCCGTACACAGGCAGCCTGGACAGTGGTCAGGAGCTGTTCAACTACAGGCTGAGCAAGTGCAGAATGGTGGTAGAATGTGCATTTGGACGTTTAAAGGCGCGCTGGCGCAGTTTACTGACTCGCTTAGACCTCAGCGAAACCAATATTCCCACTGTTATTACTGCTTGCTGTGTGCTCCACAATATCTGTGAGAGTAAGGGGGAGACGTTTATGGCGGGGTGGGAGGTTGAGGCAAATCGCCTGGCTGCTGGTTACGCGCAGCCAGACACCAGGGCGGTTAGAAGAGCACAGGAGGGCGCGGTACGCATCAGAGAAGCTTTGAAAACCAGTTTCATGACTGGCCAGGCTACGGTGTGAAAGTTCTGTTTGTTTCTCCTTGATGAACCCCCCCACCCCTTGGTTCACTCTACTTCCCTGTAAGCTAACCACCCTCCCCTCCTCCCTTTAATCATTGCTTGCAGAGCCAATAAAGTCATTGCTGCTTCACAGTCATGCATTCGTTATTCATTCATCACACAAATAGGGGGATGACTACCAAGGTATCCCAGGAGGGGTGGTGGAGGAGGGAAGGAAAATGCCACACAGCACTTTAAGCACAGCACTTTAAAAGTTTACAACTTTAAAATTTATTGAATGACAGCCTTCTTTTTTTTGGGCAATCCTCTGTGGTGGAGTGGCTGGTTGGCCGGAGGCCCCCCCACCGCGTTCTTGGGCGTCTGGGTGTGGAGGCTATGGAACTTGGGGAGGAGGGCGGTTGGTTACAGAGGGGCTGCAGTGGCAGTCTGTGCTCCAGCTGCCTTTGCTGCAGCTCAACCATACACTGGAGCATACTGGTTTGGTCCTGCAGCAGCCTCAGCATTGAATCCTGCCTCCTCTCATCACGCTGCCGCCACCTTTGAGCTTCAGCCCTGTCTTCAGCCCGCCACTTACTCTCTTCAGCCCGCCACTTACTCTCTTCAGCCCTCCACCTCTCCTCCCGGTCATTTTGTGCTTTCCTGCACTCTGACATTATTTGCCTCCACGCATTCGTCTCTGCTCTGTCAGTGTGGGAGGACAGCATGAGCTCGGAGAACATTTCATCACGAGTGCGTTTTTTTTTCTTTCTAAGCTTCACTAGCCTCTGGGAAGGAGAAGATCCTGTGATCATTGAAACACATGCAGCTGGTGGAGAAAAAAAAAGGGACAGCGGTATTTAAAAAGACACATTTTATAAAACAGTCGCTACACTCTTTCAGGGTAAACCTTGCTGTTAACATTACATACATAGCACATGTGCTTTCGTTACAAGGTCGCATTTTGCCTCCTCCCACCGCGTGAATGGATTTTGGTTGAATGCCAGCAAACATACACTGCAATGCTTTGTTCTACAGTGATTCCCCAGTACGTGTTGCTGGCCTGGAGTGGTAAAGTGTCCTACCATGAAGGACGAAATAAGGCTGCCCTCCCCAGAAACCTTTTGCAAAGGCAGAACCACAAATGCCAGGGCAAAGTAATCCTTTCACATGCTTGCTTTTAAACCATGTATAGCATTTTAAAAGGTACACTCACCAGAGGTCCCTTCTCCGCCTGCTGAGTCCAGGAGGCAGCCTTGGGTGGGTTCGGGGGGTACTGGCTCCAGGTCTAGGGTGAGAAACAGTTCCTGGCTGTCGGGAAAACCGGTTTCTCCGCTTGCTTGCTGTGAGCTATCTACAACCTCCTCATCATCATCTTCTTCGTCCCCAAAACCTACTTCTGTATTGCCTCCATCTCCATTGAAGGAGTCAAACAACACGGCTGGGGTAGTGGTGGCTGAACCCCCTAAAATGGCATGCAGCTCATCATAGAAGCGGCATGTTTGGGGCTCTGACCCAGAGCGGCTGTTCGCCTCTCTGGTTTTCTGGTAGGCTTGCCTCAGCTCCTTCAGTTTCACGCGGCACTGCTTCGGGTCCCTGTTATGGCCTCTGTCCTTCATGCCCTGGGAGATTTTCAGAAAGGTTTTGGCATTTCGAAAACTGGAACGGAGTTCTGATAGCACGGATTCCTCTCCCCAAACAGCGATCAGATCCCGTACCTCCCGTTCAGTCCATGCTGGAGCTCTTTTGCGATTCTGGGACTCCATCATGGTCACCTGTGCTGATGAGCTCTGCATGGTCACCTGCAGCTTGCCACGCTGGCCAAACAGGAAATGAGATTCAAAAGTTCGCGGTTCTTTTCCTGTCTACCTGGCCAGTGCATCTGAGTTGAGAGCGCTGTCCAGAGCGGTCAGAATGGAGCACTCTGGGATAGCTCCCGGAGGCCAATACCATCGAATTGTGTCCACAGTACCCCAAATTCGAGCCAGCAACTTCGATTTAAGCGCTAATCCACTTGTCAGGGGTGGAGTAAGGAAATCGATTTTAAGAGCCCTTTAAGTCGAAATAAAGGGCTTCATTGTGTGGACGGGTGCAGGTTTAAATCGATTTAACGCTGCTAAATTCAACCTAAAGTCCTAGTGTAGACCAGGGCTGAGTTCGCTAGGGCTGGTGCTCAATGGCATTACTTCTCAGTTCGTTGTAGCTTTTCTGTTACCAAATCCAATTTTGAGTTTGCTATCTCAGCCATATTAAGGTATGTGAAAAGCAACCATATACATATAGCACCATTTTCCTCAGCAGATCTGCTGTTTTAGTGTGTTCAGAATCCTATTTGCTTACTTAAAGTGACAAATAAGTTTTTGGCATTTTACTCCTGTTTAGCCCTGCAGAGCTAACCTGGCTACAAGAGCAGGAGCTTGATTCAAGTCCCTTTTGTGCATTATCAATACAACTGTTAAGTTTCAATCACTTCCACCTGTGCACAACCACTGACGGCAACGGTATTGCAGGGATGTCACTGCAGACCTGCCCCCTCCCCAAAAATGTATAAAGTTTCGTGGCCAAGGTTTACAAAAGTGACCGATGGTTTCAGATATTCAACCGGAGGCAAACCTTAAAGGCACCTAACCTCTAAAAAACTAAGCCCCTTAGAGGTGTCTAAAATGGGGCACCCCACAGCACATTTGGAAACCTCAGACAATACTTTTGGGTTCACTATGCTTACACTAAAGAAAAGGAGTGGCCACAAGTCCTCCTTTTCTTTTTGTGGATACAGACTAACAAGGCTGCTACTCTGAAACCTATGCTTGTACTGCATCTCTTCACACTGAAATCCTTTTCTTAACAGACTGCTTATGTCTGGTTTTTGAGCCTGCCTCCCCACACTTCTTCCCCACATCTTACTCAGAGAATTCAAAATTTCATGGATTTGCTTTGTTTTCTGAAAAACATGAAGGAAAAAGTCTCCGTGACTGTTGCAATGCTGATGACAGTAAAGCTTAACTAGGATGGGCTTCCCCACTGAAGCACTTAATCAACAAACCACTCTTGCCTTCAGCAGTCTGACTCCCATCTCAAAGTATCAAATGCCAACTGAGATCACATCATGAAATGTGCTAATCACTGACAAATGAGCCTGATGATGGCACAGTAGGAGCTGAACAGAAGCCTTCTCTAAATAAATGTGCTTGAGTTTCATAAGCTACTACAAGGACAATAGCTTCAAATGTTTCCTATGTTCGTCCAAAGGCATCTTTTAACACAATCCAGAGACTCCCTTCTCAAAATACCCTCAGATCAGTACCTCTGAATCTATTACAACTCAGGGCCAATTATCTGCTGGTGTAAGCAGGCACAATCCTATTGATGTATTAATACTTCGTTTATGATAGTGCCTACTATGTGCTAGATCCATCCCAAACATGCATGAAGGATGGTCTTTGCTCTGAGAGTTTTAGTCTGCAAACAGACAAGTAGACAGAGCTTAGGGGATGGGGAACAATAACAGGCAGTTTCACTACTTCCCTGGAGTTGAGCCATTTTTTACTTACTTTTGCCATTGGTGAATTTGCCCTTTTAGCCATTGTGCCAACTTGCTCTTCTGGAAATTCAGTTGTTCTTCAAAGTCATCAGCTTTTCAGGCTAGTGTCCTCTCTGAAACACTATAGAAAAGAACTCTTTTAGCAGGATTCAAATATATTTCAGTTGATTTCACCAACACAACTACCCTATTTTTCTCACAGTGTAGAGTTCACTTTAGTGAACACTACAGTGGTTGTGTATTTACCCTCCCAACTTCACTCCAGGCTGGATGATTACAGTCTCTCTCTCCTCTGGATAAATTGTCTTTAGTTGCTCAGCAACCTACACATCAGAATTAAATTAACTCTGATTACAATTACAGACAGCATAAATCTCAGGCCTGCACTGTCAGAAGAAAGCAGAGAGCATGCTGTTTTTCTGCAGGATTTTCTTCCTGAAGTGCTGCTGTGGAATAGGAGCCTCAGGGGAAATCACATCTCCCTAGGTGCAAATGAAACTCACCCTTTGTTTTCAGTAGTGAGTACAGATGCATTATGGTCTTGAATCATTTAAAGTGTGAGTGATTTGGGCACAAAAGAATGGATTTATTGTTCTAAAAATATCTCCACACACATGCAGCAAATGAAAATAGCAATCAGCTCAATCAGCTAGCCTAATAATATATGTTTATTAACACAAAATGAAACGGATCGCTAGGGTTCAAGTGCCACTGGGAAAATCTGTAATTTTGCTGCTTTCCCAAAGCTACTCTAACATGACACAGAGAGAAGGTCCTAGTTGTGCTGACAGCACTGGTGTTGCACAAAAGTCCTGAATCCCACTGCACTGAAGTCGCATCATTTGTGGTTTGAGATACTTGCTTTAGGATCCTGAGGTCACTCGGCTGATTCAACAAATTAACACAGGAATGCAATTGTCAGGCATAGTCTAACAGTTAATTAGAACAGATTGCCAACTCGGGGCCTGCTTCTGCTCCATGAAGCCACTCAGGGAGGGAGCAGGCCTTAGGGGACCCCCTGAAGAGATTAGGCGTTAAGGGTGACTAGCGCCGCACTGGAGGTAGTCAAACCCTGAATAGGGGCTTTATTGAGCACAAACTAAGATGATTTAAATTTATCTAGTTGCTTTCATAATCTTACATGATTGTATTGGGTTTTCATTTGTCTTCCTAAGAACATATTCAGAGGGCCTATTCCGATACACTCATGTTGAGTGGTATGTTACTCTTTTGATTTCAGTGGGACTCCTTGAGCATAAAGCTCAATATGAGTAAAGACCATGGCCTTTATCTAGGATACTTTAGCTTCCAAGGGCTAATGCCTTGTGGGGCCAGTTAGTTGAATTACCATTTGAGATTACTGAACTTTTTTTTTTAAGTTAAGAACAGTCATAAATATCACACATTTTCATATAACCACTGAATGGTGAGGTTGCGCCAACTGTCTTTTGTTGCTCATTGAAATTTTACTACCCTTTTTTCCTTCAACTCGACCCTCTTTTTTTCCCCTTGAGCTTTATTCCTTGATCTAGCTTGATCATCAAATAATTCGTGCTAAGTGTGAGGCTATTTCCCAGATTCACTGTTAGTGTATGGATCCTACCTCTAAAACCACTCCCAGCAAAAGATTCCAGATGGCTCAGTGATACCACTTGTCAGAGACTTTTGTTTGTTTAGGAACACACAAACAGACAAGGGATATTTGGGGTGGTTTGAATAAGCTCACTTACTGGACCCATTTTGTTCAGGGCAGGAGGTGAAACTCCGCCCAGGGAACAGCATTTATTGCCAAGTGAAAACTGGGAATTGTATTTTAAAACAAGATCCTTTAAACGGCAGTTGGTTTTTCTAAGCCCCTTGTACAGCAATCAGAGCCACCCAATCCAGCTCCCAGCCACACTGTCAGAAAAAAAAGAGGCATCATTTGCAACACCATAAATTAGCATGGGAGGAGACCAGTGTAAAGTGGTTTCTATCCTGCTAACTAACAAACAGGAGAATTCTGACATTTCATAATTAAAAGATAGAGGGGTTATATTATGGCTTGCACTAAGCACCTGCATAAATGGGTAGGAGGCGTTACCTACAACTTTAGGTCTCAGCATGCAGGAGGAGGGGGGACTATGGATTTGCTTAGTCTTTCTGGAACAAGTGGGTGGAGAGAGGCAGGCAACGGGTGGAGCTTTTGTTCCACCCTATTATTCACTGGCGAGCACAGTCGAGTCGGCACACGGAGCGGAGAAAAATAATTTTCTGTTGATATTGTCCAGCAGTAAATTACTATCCCCAGGAGCAAAGTGGGAGCAGGGAAGGTATTGTGCATAAAAATTTACTTGAATTACTGAGGACTTACATCAGAGTAACTGGTAATAGAATCTGTCTCTCTCCCTCACTCTCCTCCTAAAGATCTGATTGTACCAATCTGTAATACAAAGGTGCTCAGTGCCGCCTGTCTTTAAAGCTTATGCATGCATAGGCAACAGTGGACTTTCCAGAATATGTGGCAAAGAATTTTCCCCTGTGTCTAAGATTAGATTAAGGCCCTGTTGTGCTGAAAATTTTGAAGTTAAATAAGTGTTGCTAGATTTGGAAAGACCTTGCTGAACCAAGGTGGGTAGAAGGTGCTTAAAGTTGTCTGGACTTGTAAATGCTTCATTTTAAATTGTTGGTAAAAACCAACACAAAAGAGTCAAAGGAATCATGTGCTAAATCTGTTAGGTAGTTAAAGTACTGCGTGTTGCGTAACAACATGAGAGGACTCCATGCTTGTAAAACTAAACTGGCTGTTTATTAAGAGAACGATTGACTAAAAAGCTGCAACTGCAACTAGAATTCCAGTCGTGCATACAGATGGACTTCCTGGTGCCTCCTCCAAAACCCTCCCTCCTGAACCTGTGCTCCTCCCTCCAAGTCCCATGCAGGTTGCTATATTAGGCTGACATTTGGTGATGCAGTGATCTCCACAGACTCTTATAAGGTCACTGAAGTGAATGTGAAGCTGCTAGGTAATATTCTAAGAACAGCACTATGCAATAATTTTATGAATATTGGATGTGCCCTGGTCAGTGAGGTAAAGTTACTGTATAGCCAGTTTGGGTTATTAGACTATCCCATATGGATGCATTGGTCTAGATTAATAGGGCCTGTTGGCAAAACAAGCAGAAAAGGAATATAGTGGCTCTATATAAGCAACCTCCCAACAACACTTTGCTTTGGAATTGGCACCATAGCCTATGTCCAGGCTCTAGCCCAAAGTTACGCAGCTGTTCTGCAAGGCTAGGAGCCTAGAGCTATAGGGACGCTAAGCAGTTAAAAGGACTCTGTAGAGAGTGGACTGGGGAGTTGTGAGTGTTTCTGGAGAGAGAGACTGACATGGAAGACAGAGACACAGGTCCTGTGTAGCCTGAAGCAGATGGGGCCTCCTTAGCTTCCAGGAAGTGATAAGCTGCGGGGAAAAACAGGGAAGCATTTAGGCTATGTATTGTTTTTAGATCGGTTTTCTTGGAGACGATTTGGTTCTAAATAAAATAATACTTTGCTTAAAGATGGTTGTTTGGTCACCATATTAACCACTTGTTAATTGCTCCCCGAGGGAAAAGAACTGCTAATACTGATCTGTGTTAGGCATGCGGAGGTGATCATGCGTACAACAGGGAACTGCAGCCCACGAGATTTCCTCTCCCTCCACCCTGAGGGAGGTAATGACTTGAGACCTGAGTTAGTGTGTCATCAAAGACACCAGGAAGGTGCAGTTAGATCAAGAAGTCATAAGTGCAGTTAGTCATGAGTTGACTGTCACAGTTATCGACAAAGGACTAACAATGCCTTAAACAGGAAAGAAATTCCTGTTTTTGGAGCATCAGAAATGATGACGGTTGGACAAAGTGATCAGACAGCATAGGTACCAATCCCCTTCTAGATTTTTTAGAGAGAAAACCACAGGTGTATCTGGAAGGTTCTGGAGGCCATCAGAATGGGGGATCTCATCTAAGGGATCATCTCTGACAATTCTCTGATACATCCAGCACATAAACCAATAGGTGAGAAAGCCAGCTCTTTGCCATCAGATTGGTTGAATGCTAAGCATCTTCTAGGATTTAAGGATTGCTACTCCTACTTCTCTCTTCCTCATGGGTCACTTTATCACCATAAGGTCCTTCTTGTCCATCTGTTTGGCCTCCATCTGATTCCAAGCTTGGTTTCAAGAAGCTGAATTATTTCCATAGACAAATTCATCACTCTCTTCTAAGCAGCCTTGCCTCAGCATACAGGAGAAACTGTGAAAGAAAACCAGAGCATGGATGATGTTTCAGACCACAGAAGTGAGCAAAAGTCCACACTGTTCATGACTGCCCAGTCAATGCCTGCAGCACATGAATGAAAGTAGTGTGAAGGAAGCAAAAGTTTCCCCTTTTCCTTCTTTTTTGTGCATGTTGGTTACATTGGGAACAGTTTGTTACTGTTCCTAAACAGCAACTGTCTTGACAATATTAACAGTTGAGCCAAAATCTAATAGTGCACTGACACATTTCCCTCCTAAAAGGCTTTTGGTACAAGCAAGAGGCTTTTTAACCAAAAATTTCCCCTTTGAAGGATTTACTGAAAATAAAAGAAAGCAAGCTTCAGTTTTTAATAAGGGTAATGAGGAGCTTAGGGCTAGTGGCAGGGTGGCTAATGGAAAAGAGGATATGGAAGTAGAAATTACCACATCCAAAGTGGACGTCAAACTCAAGCAGTTTAACGGGACCAAACTGGGGGGCCCAGATAATCTCCATCCAAGAATATTAAAGGAACTGACACATGAAATTGCAAGCCCAGTAGCAAGGATTTTTAATGACTCCATGCATTCAGGAGTAATACTCAATGACAGGAGAATTGCTAATATAGTACCTTTTTTAAGAAGGGGAGGAAAAAGTGATCTGGGAAACTAGAGGCCTGTTAGTTTGACCTCAATTGTATGCAAGGTCTTGGAACAAATTTTGAAAGAGAAAGTAGTTAAAGACATAGAGGTAAATGGTAATTGGGATAAAATACAGCATGGTTTTACAGAAGGTAGATCATGCCAAACCAACCAGACCTTTTTCTTTGAGAGGATAACTGATTTTTTTGACAAAGGAAATGGAGTAGATCTAATCGACCTGGATTTCAGTAAAACATTTGATACAGTTCCACATGGGGAATTATTAGTTAAACTGGAGAAGATGAGGATTAATATGAGAACTGAAAGATGGATAAGGAACCGGTTAAAGGGGAGACTACAATGGGTAATACTGAAAAGTGAACTGTCAGGCTGGAGGGAGGTTATTAGTGAAGTTCCTCAGGGATCAGTCTTGAAACCAGTCTTATTTAACATTTTCATTAATGACTTTGGCACAAAAAGTAGGAGTGTGCTAATAAAACTTTGCAGATGATGCAAAGTTTGGAGGTATTGCCAATACACAGGAGGACTGGAATATCATACAAGAAGATCTGGAACACCTTGAAAGCTGGAGTAATAGAAATTGGATGAAATTTAATAATGCAATGTGCAATGTTATGCACATAGGGACTAACAACAAGATTTTTTTCTATAAGTTGTGATCTTATCAGTTGGCAGTGACAGAGGAGAAGAAAGACCTGGGTTGATCATAGGATGACTAAAAGAGCTGCCAATGTGATGTGGCTGTGAAAAAGGCTAATGCAATCCTAATATGTATCAGGTGTGGTATTTCCGGTAGAGACAAGGAAGTGTCAGTACCATTATATAAGGCACTTGGGAGACCTCATCTGGAATACTTTGTGCAATTCTGGTCTTCCACATCTAAGGAAGATTAATTCAAACTGGAACAGGTGCACAGAAGAGCGCCTAGGGTGATCAGAGGAATGGAAAACCTGCCTTATGCAAGGAGACTGAAAGAGCTTGGGTTGTTTAGCCTAACCAAAAGGAGGCTGAGAGGAGATATGATTGCTCTTTATAAATACATCAGAGGGATAACTACCAGGGATGGGGAGGAGTTATTTATATTAAGCACCAGTGTTGACACAAGAACAAATGGATATAAACAGGCCATCATCAAGTTTAGGCTTGATATTTGATGAAGGTTTCTAACCATTAGAAGAGTGAACTTCTGGAACAACCTTCCAAGGGGAGCAGTGGGGGGCAAAAAAAAACCTAACTGGCTTCAAGACTGAGCTTGATAAGTTTATGGAGAGGATGGTATGATAGATTGCCTACCATGGCATGAAGTCGATCTGCGACTGCTAGTAGCAAATATCTCCAACAGCTGGCGATGGAACACTAGACGGGGCTCTGAGTTACTACAGAGAATTCTTTCCCAGGTGTCTGACTGGTGGGTCTTGTCAAAATGCTCAGGGTCTAACTGATCGTCATATTTGGGAAGGAATTTTTCCTTGCGTTAGATTTGCAGAGACCCTTGGAGTTCTTTGCCTTCCTCTTCAGCATGGGGCACAAATCATTTGCAGGTTTCAACTAGAGTAAATGGTGGATTCTCTGTAACTTGAAGTCTTCAAATCATGATTTGAGGACCTCAGCCAGAGGTTATGGGTCTAGTACAGGAATGGGTGGGTGAGGTTCTGTGGTCTGCAATGTGCAGGAGGTCAGACTAGATGATCATGATGGTCCCATCTGGTCTTAAAGTCTATGAGTCTATGAGTAAAGGAGAACCTTTCCAAAACGGATATCCAAATAGCTTTTCAATCCCAAATATTTTAATTTTCTTTTGTTTTTCTTGTTACGTGTTTAATAGATGTTTAAGAGGATTTGTACAGCATGATTGTTACAGTAAAAGCAAGCCAAAGTCCCTTTAAGCAAAGCCAAAGTCCCTTTAAGCAAAGCCAATGAACTACAAATAGCTATCTAATTCTGTAAGAGTGAAAAGTAGGTTTTTTAGCATCTTAAAGATGGCATGCAAATGATTTTTTAAAACTGACTTTTCTCTTTCTCTCTCTTTATGTAGAATGAAGGCCTGAAAGGAGTTCCTCTTCTGATTTTTTTTTTAAATCCTAAATTTCAGGAATCTCACTTCTGGTATTCTCTGGTTTTGCTGCAAGACTAACTTGTATATTGTGAGCACTCTCACTTTAAGTGAATGTATTGAATCTTTAACAAAGACTTCCTTTCTCTGTGATATTAATTAGCCATTGAAGTGTTAAACAAATTTAAAAAACCTAAACTAAAAATTAGGAGTTTTAAACACTCCAGTTACAAATGCCTTCTTTCTGTTAACTGTTCAACTTTCTCCCTCTTCGTGAAATTAAGTTCTCCAGTTATCACAGCATCTTCCAGAGCAAGCAAAACCTAAATTTCTAGTGTTAAAAACAGGGGAAAAAACATTAAAAACTTTCAAGTCTTCTTTATACATTAAAAGAAATAAATAAAAAACAGCACAAGCCCAAATTCTTTTCCTCTTCATGTCTCTCTTTATACCTTAACATCCAACACTTCCTCACCTCATCAGTTGTAGAATTTTTGTTATCAATCACAGCGTATGAATCTGTTCTTGCTGTCTGCAGCTATCTTCTAAGCAATCATCTTATTTTCCCTTTCTTTTCAGAAGTGTGTGTCCATGTCATGCTTTTTTTTCATGCACACAAATCCAACTTTCAGAATATGAAGGACTTTAGTTCCGTTTCAGTGTTTATTTGCTAACACAAAGGCTAGTGCCCCCATAATTTAATATTTCTCTGGAAGTAATTGGATAGAAGTCCTTTGGTTCTTTTCTTCCTGTCAGACTCCATTTGTTTAATTTGGCTGTTGTGACCTAGAGTGACAGATTCCATGCTGCTTTTTTACAGAGAGCAAAACTCTAGGATTCTTTTTATATATTGTTATAAATTTGCGTATTCTTCCCATTCACTCAGCTCGCACTGATGTGTCAGATTACTGACTCCCCTAAAGAATTAATGCATTTTATTACAGCTGACCCAGAAACCTTTCAGAGGGGGAGATAGTATAGCTCCGAGAGCCAGCTGTATTTGCTGAAGCATAAAGAGGTATATGAGAGGGGTCCAAGGTATGCATTGACTCACAGCCATAGCTATTTCCTTTTATCCATGGATGTCAACACTCCTTGCTCTTCAAAATAGCCTAGTCTTGGGGCCCAATCATCTTTTCCCATGGGAATAGCGCTAGGGAATGGTTTGGGCAGTGGGGAGGGCGGGGAGGAAAATGTCATTAAGCTCCTTCGGCAGCGTTTCCCTTTGGACGGAATGGACAATGGAGTTGTCTCAGCTCTGGGTCCCCCGGATCTAGAGGAAGATACACAGGAGGTCAGGTCAGTCTACATCTACATCGAGACCCTCTTCTACTTTGCTGGTCCTACAGCTCACAGCTGCCTGACAGCACAACTGCATCAAAACACAATTGCCAAGACCTTTTTAAAGGTCTTTCTGAGGACAGAGGGGTGCTACACAAACGTTAATTCACCCTCAGGCTTCACAACCTTTTGTAAAAGTGCGATAGACAAATACGGCATTTTGAACTCTCCTGTAGACTGAAATATTCCTGCTCTAAAATTCTGTAGGCTGGAGTTATAAATGCCGTGGCACAACAGCACCATTACACCAGATGTTATCAGGTGAAGTCTTCCTCGAAAGGAGTTCAGTAATGCTGCACGGAAAGCACGTGAACAAGAAGCGCTGTCCCTGAGGTATATGCAGCCATACAGCTACACAAAGGGGCCTGAAATGGCCAGAGACAGTAGTAACGAAAGGAAAGACAGGCTGGTTACTCTAGAGGTGACCAGGACTGTTGCTGGCTGTTGTAACGCTCAGTCAGCAAAGGTCAAACAATCAGCAAGCTGGGTGACCTGGAAGCAACCCTTACGGACATATCAACAGGGTATTGAAATGGTAAACAAGGTCATTCCTTGTAGATAGTTATCAAAGCCATGTTAAATAGACTTGAATCTTTAAAATGTTTCCCTGCGTGGTTTGAGAATCAAGAGTGGATGCTACGTGTATTTGTCTGTGTTTACCTATTTCTTATTAGAAGTTTAACAGTGTAACCAGATTAGTTTGTAGATGCTCATTTCCTTTCATGTCTTAATGGCATTATATTATGCATGTGAATGGTTCAGCTAACCTTAAGATCAAAGATGTAAGATACTGTAGGAACTAATAATATTATTTACATTGTCTTCAGTTTATTTATCTATGCTATAATGAAATGGCTTGATGTTTGAATGGCTGATTTCCTTATGTGAATGAATGCAGCTAGTTATCCGTGTATGCATAGGAAACAGAAGATTAGCTTCAAAGCAACAATACACATTGCCTATTCTTCATCTGAGGAAGGGCCTGCTGTGACAATTGCTGTCGAGAGGCTTATGAGTTTGCTAAAAGCCTATAAGTAAAAAGTCCTGGGCCTGATCCTTTTTAATCTCAGGTCTGTTTAAACGTTGACTGGGAAGGGCTAAGCCACAAGGCGGAGGTCTCCAGGTTTACTCTAGATTTACCCAGGAATTCTCATGGAAGAATTTGAACACACTCTGCACCTGAACTGCCTACTGGACTACAACCTTTTAAGTTGATTCCAGAAAGACTTTTACAAATCAGCAGCCTCA